>NC_056669.1:6127500-7327500 GCF_018350195.1 Panthera tigris
TTGATCAGCCTTCCTAAAGGCTTATCTACTAATTTCTTTCTTGGTTTTTTGATAACCTCTACTTACTTTTGGTTTGCTATTTCAGTAATTTCATTTGATACGTTTTAATACCTTTGATACGTTTTCTCTTATCTTTTCTGCAATGAGTTCCTGGCCAGAGCCCACCAGGAGAGCATGCCGGCGTGGATCCCAGGGTCAGGAGCCCACGCGCCAATCCTGCCTCATTAGAGAACCTTCCAAGTATACTTAATTACCTCACTTTCCTCATTTGTAAAATAAAATAACAAGGTATTTACAGGATCAAACATGCAAAGTATTTAAAACAATGCCTAGGAGAATTTACCCAAGGGATACGAGAGTGCTGATGCATAGGGGCACATGTACCCCAATGTTTACATCAGCATTTTCAACAATAGGCAAATTATGGAAAAGAGCCTAAATGTCCATCAACTGATGAATGGATAAAGAAGATGTGGTTTATATATATAATGGAATACTACTTGGCAATGAGAAAGAATGAAATCTGGCCATTTGCAGCAACGTGGATGGAACTGGAGGGTATTATGCTAAGCGAAATAAGGCAGAGAAAGACAGATACCATATGTTTTCACGCATATGTGGATCTTAAGAAACTTAACAGACCATGGGGGAGGGGAAGGGGGAAAAAAGTTACAGAGAGGAAAGGAGGCAAACCATAAGAAACTCTTAAGGACTGAGAACAACCTGAGGGTTGATGGGGGGTGGGGGAGAGGGAAAATGGGTGATGGGCATCGAGGAGGGCGCTTGTTGGGATGAGCACTGGGTGTTGTATGGAAACCAATTTGACAATGAATTATATTTAAAACATGAAAATAAAAAAATAAAACAAAGCCTAGGAATAAAGTGAGTGATCAATAAATATTAGCTATACTCTTTAGCTCACTTTCATTTATCCAGTCCTTTCTTTATCTGACTGAGGCCTTCCTAGGATTTACCCCTTCTCATCTCTAAAATTCCTAGGACATTATTTCTTCTCCACATTCATCTACTATTGTTTGACTTACTACTGTTTCACCTACTCTTCAGAACGTTATTCTGTACTTGTAAGCGAGGCTACTACCCATACTTAGAGTCCTTTTAAGACGGCACTACCGTTCGAAATTTACTGGCAACGAGTGTTTACATCCCAATTCTTTTCTACCGTCTGTCTGAGGGAAAACTAACGTTTTCTGGGGCCCTAGCGCCCGGGGCTTCAGTGGGAGGTGCGTTTTCGTCCCTCCTGCCTCTCTGCCTCCTCTCACCCGTCAGTAATCGGTAGCTCTGACAGCGTGCGCCCCATGCACGGGGGTGCCCGGCTCTTACGATGACCTCGCGCCCTGCGATACTGGGCACGGTTCACAGAGTCCAAGCAAGGGCCGCGAGGCCGCGTGGGTTTCTCCCACCGAGAACACCTCTCGCCTTCACAGTCTCCCGCGAGCTGACGTCCAAGTACTCAAGGCCTTTTCAGCCTCCTTCGTCAGGAGGCCTCAGACAGGGATGAGGCAGGGAGAGGCCGGAAGGAGAACTTCAGGGCTCAGCCTCTCGGATGCGCTCAGCTCTCGGCCGCGCTGCCTGTTTGGGGAGTCGGATCCCTGCAAGCCCCAGCTCCTCACAGTCGCGGATTTCTGTGCAGCTTCTCATCCACAGACGGCTGTCTCTACTTCTAAGCGCCTTACACGTCGCCCAGTTTTCTCTTTGCGTATTTTGTCTGCGATCGCTACCCTCTCGCACGGAGCGCAGGCCTCAAAGCACGACGCACGCGCGGTCAGAGCTCGGAAATGCCGCTCCGGGATCTCACACGCGGCGCCGCAGGGGCCGCCGGGAGGCGGCGCCTCGACGCCGAACTTCGGAAGACCCGGGGGGGGGGGGGGGGGGGGGGCCCACACAGACCGAAACGTGCTCCACGAGCGCGTCCCCCCGGCTCCCCAAGCCACCCCGTTAATCCTGGAACTCTTCTAGAGCACGCTGTAGCATCAGACCAAAGGCACGTTTTTATCCCGGTTTGCTTTCCCGTCAAATGGGTACAGTAAAGAGGTGCCTCACCTCTTCGCCACGAAGCTGCTGGTGGGAGGGACACTAACCACGCACAAGCTGGAGAAAATCAAATATTAACGTGAGGGATCATTACTAAAAAACTGTAAGTAATACTTTAGACTACAGTTCACGATTTCAACAGTGGGTTATCTGGGACACATTTAACCACTAGTGATTTTAACTTTGTTAGGCGCATATTTTGTACAGCCAGCGTGATATCTGGTGCCGGCGGGTACGAAAGCCAATTCCGTTCTTCAGTCTCCTTTCCTTCTTTCATCGTTGCTTCTTTGTAAGCCTTACATGTGAAGCCAGCTAGGAGAAAACACATGACTTTACGCTGTATTTTTAACCAGGTTCCTTTCAGCATTTGCCGGGGTGGGGAGGGATGAGAGGAGGAAAGGAGATTGAGAAATTTTTTTTAACGTTGACTGACATTCTGGAATCTTTCCACACTAAAATGACAGAGTTCTTTCAGATGTAAAAAAAAAAAAAAAAAAAAATCTTTATTCTGACACTTATGAAATAGGTAAATTTAAGGATAATATATGTGATTTAGTATACCAACAATAGCAAAAAAATCTAAACACTGCCTTATATTTTTCCTCATTAAAAACAAACCAAGATGGGGCGCCTGGGTGACTCAGTCAGTTAAGTGTCCAACACTTGATTTTGGCTCGGGTCATGATGTCATGCTTCATGACACTGAGCCCCATGTCGGGCTCTGTGCTGTCAGCTGAGAGCCTGCTCGGGATTTTCTCTCTCCCTCTCTCTCTGCCTCTCCCCTGCTCACACACTCTCTCTCAAAATAAATAAACTTAAAAAAAAAAAAAAAGCCAAGACAACTTTTCCAGATAGAAATTAATATTTATAGGGGCACCTGGGTGACTCAGTCAGTTAAGTGTCTGACTTCAGCTCAGCCCCATGTCCGACTCTGTGCTGACAGCCTGGAGCCTGAGCCTGCTTCGGATTCTGTTTCTCCCTCTCTATCCCTCCCCCCACTCATACTCTGTCACTCTCTCAAAAATAAACATTAAAAAAATTGTTTAAAAAAGAAATTAATATTCATTTAATTTTATAAAGTTCTGAAATAGATCTCATGTGATTTCAAGAACCTTGTAACACGGCTATCACTGAGCCATATTTTATAAGGAAGGATACTAAGGACCACGTAAAATAAATGATGAAGTTCTGGATCCAATATAAATCTTTGGCTTTAAAATCCCATTTCCATTCCTTTACTAGTTCTATCATGTGCTATTTCTAATATTCCATTTCTCTAATAAAATGAGTCAGTAAAAAGGACATTTTAGGAGCACCCAGATAGCTCAGTCAGTTGGGCACCCAACTTCGGCTCACCTCATGATCTCACGGTTCGTGAGTTAAAGCCCCGCATCGGAATCTCTGATGTCAGCACAGAACCTGCTTCAGATCCTCTGTCCCCTTCTCTCTCTGCCTCTCTCCCACTCTCTCTCTCAATAACAAGTAAATATTTTAAAAAAAGAAGTGTTTTTAAAAAATGACATTTTAGTAAACGCTAACACTTTAGTAAACACACTTTTTCAAAGAAAAGGTAAGTTGGCAATGCTCCTTTAACTGAAAAAATGATAGGTTTTGTGATTACAAAAAATTTCTTTCCCCCAAATGAAAATCTGCACACTTCCTGAGAACGCCTGTGTACCTTATTAAGGACTCAACAACCAAGCCAAATTTTGACTACTGGCTTAATATATTTTATGATACTATCCAGCTTTTGGATAAAATTTTGGGCAATCTGAAAAGATACGGCCATAAGTGGCATAAAAAGTAAATCAAAAACATTGCAGACTTTTCATTTTTTTTAATATTCTGTTTCATTCCATTCCATCTGATCAATGAATTCCTACCACTCAGAATAACTTTTATCATGATGTGATCCAACAGCATGAATGTGTGAATGTGTCTAATATGATGAACAAGATATGGTTCCAGCTGTTAAGGAATTCATAAATTAAATGTCAGGGAGAGGGGGAGAAAGATGAAACAGGGAGTTGATAGAAATCTCCACTAGACTATTAAGTAAGATAAAGTATAAATCAAGTGGTACCCGATCACACGGGATGGAGAAACAGATGTGTTCTTGGGTACAAATGAACTGCGTCTTTGGAAACAAAGATGAAATGGCAAAGGGTTAAGAAGTAAAGGAAACAACCATAACAAAGCGCAGAGATCCAGTATTGCTTAAAGATTTCCAAGTAAAGGCATATTCATGTTTTAGAGAAATTTTGTACCTATATTACATTTTGAAGTTCTCAAAAGTATTTCAAATGTCGTTGTCTCAAGATAACTAACTTGGCTAAAGGAGTAAAGAAGGTCAAACATGACCTGAGGTTCTAACTCCCCAAACCCAGGGCTCTTTCAACTGTACCACAACTGCACTGAGATGAAGCCTGGTGGCAATCGAAAGGACACTGTGATAAGCAAAGGAATCATGGCAAGAAGATCACTTGGGATGCTACTGACGTACTCGAAGCAAGAGACAATGGTGCAGTGAATTACGGCAGGGACAGGAGAAATGAAAAGGGTGAGGTGTGCACAGGAGGGAAGGTGGGGTAAAACGCTATTCCTTGGTGAAATCTGAATGTGCTGCCAGAAGAAGGAATTAAAGACTTCGTGGCTTAAACTCAGAAAAACAGCAGGATGAGCATGCAATTAAGAGAAGGAAAATTCCATCCGTAAAGGGGATGGTTTTATAGGTTCTGAAGTCATGGTACATCCTTACAAGTCAGGCAGACAACTGAAAACGCGAGTCTAGAGCTCAGCCCAGAGTGCAGAGCTCCAGTGACAGATCATCCACAGAAAGATGAAAACTGGGACCACAAAGTGAAGAGATACAGCCAGGGCGAGAACAGGGATTTGATCCGTGTTTATGACCCAACCTCTTCTTCGCCCTCCCTCGCTCCTAGCTCACTGTGCGGCCGTTCAGAACAACACACTGTCTTCAGATCATACCACCTTGCTCTCACATCGGCACCCTCACCCATGCTCCTATGCCTGGACCTCCCTTCCCTGCTGGTTTGCGGGAGGAGGACAGTGAAGTCGCCAAGAAAAAAGGAAGCTGTTCGTGTCACAGGCCCAGCGAATGAAGGGCATCTGCCAATAACGAGAAAGGGGCCAACAGAGGGATACTGAAGATCCCATACAAGACAAGGTGGGAACTGTTCCAGAGGGGGAACAGGAAGGAGACCATGAGCACTGGGAAGGAACCTACCCCAAAGGCAATGACAACACTGTCCCCACTGCCAGATGAGAGATACAGAAAAACTGGTTTTCTGGGGACAAGGACAACAGACAGACAATGAAGACATTCAACCTTGTAGTCAGGTACGCAGCAAAGTGACTCCTAAGAATAAACCAGGAATTCGGGGAGAATGGCAAAAATTTTGAGTAACTGCTAAGAGAAAAACGATTTTTTTTTTTTGCAGGCAAATTTGCAGAGAGAAATAGGTCATTCTGAATTTCTTCAGTCTCCTTTTCTAAAATATAATTTAGAAATTGTATTTTAGGGACACTAAATATGTTGATTAATTACAATTTAATTTAATAATAAATACTGTACAGCATGGAGAAATGTTGACAGAATGAATTTTTTAAAAAAGACCAAAAAAGATTACAATTATGTAAATTATGCATGTGTTTACACAGTTATAATGGATAGAGACTTAAGGGAAACATTGAATATTTTTTAAATGTAGATTTTTGTGTGTTTTTTGCATTGCTTGCCAATTGTACAAAAATATTTAACATGTCAGTACAAAGGAAGGAAAGAAATCTAGAGAGAACTACTTTAAAGTATTTATCAGTGTATAATCACTAAGTGGTAGGATTTGGTGTGATTTTTATTTTCTTTTAATTTTTTTTTTGCATTTTCCATGTTTCTACAAAGAATACATATTATACTTTTACTTAGAAGTCACCTAACAATAAAAAAATAAAGAAAAATATACTTTATTTTTTCTTTTTTTCTAGTTTTTTATTTTAGATGGAAAGGAGTATGAGCAGGGTAGACGGACAGACGGGGAAACAGAGAGAGAGAGAGAGAGAGAGAGAGAGAGAGAGAGAGAGAGAGAGAGAGAATGAATCTTAAGCAGGCTCACACTCAGTGTGGAGCCCGATGTGGGGCTCCATCTCACAACTCTGGGATCATGACCTGAGCTGAAATCAAAAGTCAGACGCTCAACTGACTGAGGCACCCATGCATCCTGAAAATATACTTTACTTTTTAAAGCACATATACAAAATATAGAGAAATTTTCTATTTAACTGTGTGAGCATTTCTAGGCAACTTAAATTTCCATGTTTAGAGTTTGCATAACCGGCACATATGACATCAGTTTCAACATCAGATTTTTTTTTTTTATATTTCAAATACCAGTTCATCAATTTACATCAAAGCAATTATTTTAAG
The DNA here is from genome assembly GCF_018350195.1 of Panthera tigris. Lineage (NCBI taxonomy): Eukaryota > Metazoa > Chordata > Mammalia > Carnivora > Felidae > Panthera > Panthera tigris. The sequence continues at coordinate 6,133,997 of NC_056669.1, forward strand.
TAATTATTATTTACTTTAAATAATTATAAATTGCACACACACCTAACCTCATTTCTTGCCACCAAATAAAAACTTAAATGAGACTCAGATCATCCTGCACTTAATTTATCCAAAGAAAATGAAGATAAATGACTTCATAGGATTTTAATGAGAATCAAATAAGTTTCTATAAATAAAACAATCAAAACAAGTCCTGACACACAGGATGTCCTCAAAAAATATCCTCTATTACTATTAATAATGGCAGCAGTTATAATACTATACACATCAATCAATATTGCTGTCGTGAAAAATAAACTTCCATCTTGAAATTTAATTAAATAAATTTAGAAACAGAACCTAAATAAAAAATATTATTAAGGGAATTAGAAGCAAAGTGGTTTTCTTAATGTAATAATTCTTTATTACACATATCCTATAATGCTCAGGTGACAGAGACTTCTAAAACAAAATATTTTATCACTTAGTATTTAGACTTAATTCGGAGAGTCTCACATGGATGAAACACTGGGTATTTCTGGGCAGAGAGGAACATAACAAATACCATAAACTTTTTCTATGATTTTTCTATGATTTTTATTTTCTCGTTTTTTTGCCTGTGAAAAACCTCTGAAGTAAGGTTTTTTTTGTTTTTTAGTGTTTAGTTCCACTCAATTCATTTTATTTTCTCTTCCACATAAATCTTTATTAGCAACCGTCTACTATAATTATCGTACTCAGAATCTGAGTATGGTACGTGCGCACTTATTATGCACTACAAGATTGAAAAGTGCACTTTGTTTTCAGGGACTATAAAGCAGGAGAGATCACAGCTGGGCCAAGGACATTGGATCTCATCCTACCAGTTGTTTAGCCTTCCCTGAAGCCCCTCAATAAAATGGTTTGATTGTTAAAACAAAACCTTTATTTTTGGCTTTCCACATTAAATTTGACTTTCTTATAACTTGTTATGCATACTACAAGAGTAGAATATAGAGTTATTTTTAAGTACATATAAGGATAAAATTTACTTTGGGGTTGATTTAACTTAAAATTGTACCCTTAAATTACAAATCTACAATATAAGTATGTGACATCATCTTTCCATCACCACGCCCCCACCGAAATCTCGAAAACAATGTATTAGAATCAAGCCCTTCAAGAGAACACAGAAGTCTTAGGACTCACTATTGCCCATATGGAGTAGCATTTCATTTTTCCCTTAAATTTAATTACACAACAGAAACAAAACAAAACACACAAAAACAATGAAACGCTGACGACAGCAGACTACTGAGCGTTTGAGGGAACAGAGGAGAACTGGTGCAGGGGAGAGCTTGTTCCTTGGTCATTCCTCCTTCTCCAAGAAAACCAACTAACTAGGTATGGCTTCGGTAACTTCTGGAGGGTCTTGGTTCAAAATATAAGAGTCTTTAAAAGAATTCTTGATACCAAAATTCAATCTGATATATATATGATCACCACTATCCAAAATAATTACAAGTTACTCTAAGTTACTACATTTGGGAGAATACTCTGCACAAAACAATTAAACAAAACAAAACACCTACCTGGATGGCGCTTGTTAACAAATATGGCCGACAAGTCATTCAAGCGGGTGTTTCCTAATCAGTAACTGAAGCCTATGGGTCATCACTCCCAGCTAGGATAATACTTAACAGCCATGGTGAAGATTATTTCTGTGACTTAGTAGTAAGTCTTACAGAGCACAGTCATAAAGAAAATAGCTTTTCCTTTGGCAAAGTTACAAAACTAATGATAAGATCCAAAAATAATGGCTACAGCCTCAAAACATTCTCTGGATGCCCAGACTGCACTGGGCCTTCTTCAGTATACCCATATTTCTATACTTCTCCTTTACATCAAAGCTGTAATAATATATTTGTATAACTGATCTTATTTATAAGATTTCTTTCCACAGAGAAGGCTTTCCAAAGGAAAATGTGGTATCTGAGTTAAGATGTAAAGGATGAATAGGAGGTAACTACGGGAACACAGGGAAAGAGGAATGACATTCTAAGCAAAGGAAAAACTGTGCAAAGACAGTGAGAACGGAGAGAAAAGTACTCAGAGGTCCACAGGATGATGATAAAGGGCTGATGGCCATAAAGAGCTGATGCAGTGATAAGAAAAGCAAACAGCATATTTAGGAAATATTTAGCAAATAATGCTGACACTATTTCAAGAGGAAGTTGATGCAAGATGTAAGAAGAGTGAATAGATATAAGATTCTATGTTACTATAAAACGTGTTTGTATGTATGTATCATCTATGAAATTGTCTGGCTTTAATTTAGCTTAAAATGTTTGCTCTTTAGTAATAGTTTATTTAAAGAAATACGCTCTCTAGTAACGCACGGATGATATTTCTAAATGTAGAGCACAGAAAAGATAGTTTACGGAGGGTAAAAAAAGAGGTAGGAGTGTGTACAAAAGAGGTACAGCCACTGCCCTGCTTTGCTTGGCTAGGGAGGAAACCAGCCAAGTGACCAAAGGGAGATGACCTCTCCGTGCTCCTGTTCTGTGGCAGGAAAGGCTAAACTACCAAGGAAAGTATATCCATGGTAATGTAACATGGTAAGTCGTGGAATAAATGCAAGGCCGCAATGTTTACTTTAGATTTAAAATATTTGATTCAGAAAACTGAGAACACATGTGACTTCTACAAAGAAGGCAGTGAAAGATATTTGTTGAATAAAGGTCAAAGTTCACTGCTTAAAAATGAAAGGCAGCCTTTGGAACTACCAGGATGGAACTTGAGTGTATTACCCTAAGCGAAAGTAGTCAGAGAAAGACAAATATCATATGACTTCACTTATACATTAAATTTAAGATACAAAAGATGAACATAAGGGAAGGGAAGCAAAAATAATATAAAAACAAGGAGGGGGACAAAACATGAGAGACTTAAAGACAGACAACAAACTAAGGGCTGCTAGAGGGGTTGTAGGTGGGGGGATGGGCTAAATGGGTAAGGGGCATTAAGGAGGACACTTGTGATGAGCATTGGGTGTTATACATAGGGTGTGCTGGATTCTACTCCTCAAATCATTATTGCACTATATGCTAACTAACTTGCATGTAAATTAAAACATAAATAAATAAATAAATAAATAAAATTTAAAAATAAAAAAAGTATATACTCAATTTTTAGTTTTTCTATAACCCAGAAGTTTTGTTTTGTTTTGTTTTTTAATATGAAATTTATTGTCAAATTGGTTTCCATATAACACCCAGCGCTCATCCCAACAGGTGCCCTTTTCAATACCCATCACCCACCCACCCCTCCCTCCCACCCCCATCAACCCTCAGTTTGTTCTCAGTTTTTAAGAGTCTCTTATGGCTTGGCTCCCTCCCTCTCTAACCATTTTTCTTCCTTCCCCTCCCCATGGTCTTCTGTTAAGTTTCTCAGGATCCACATAAGAGTGAAAACATATAGAATCTGTCCTTCTCTGTATGACTTATTTCATTTAGCATAACACTCTCCAGTTCTATCCACATTGCTACAAAAGGCCATATTTCATTCTTTCTCATTGCCAGGTAGTATTCCATTGTGTATATAAACCATAACTTCTTTATCCATTCGTCAGTTGATGGGCATTTAGGCTCTTTCCATAATTTAGCTATTATTGAGAGTGCTGCTATAAACATTGGGGTACAAGTGCCCCTATGCATCAGCACTCCTGTATCCCTTGGGTAAATTCCTAGCAGTGCTACTGCTGGGTCATAGGGTAGATCTATTTTTAATTTTTTGAGGAACCTCCACACTGTTTTACAGAGCAGCTGCACCAGTTTGCATTCCCACCAACAGATTTCTCCACATCCTCTCCAGCATCTATAGTCTCCTGATTTGTTCATTTTAGCCACGCTGACTGGCGTGAGGTGATATCTGAGTGTGGTTTTGATTTGTATTTCCCTGATGAGGAGTGATGTTGAGCATATTTTCATGTGCCTGTTGGCCATCTGGATGTCTTCTTTAGAGAAGTGTCTATTCATGTTTACTGCCCATTTCTTCACTGGATTATTTGTTTTTCGGTGTGGAGTTTAGTGAGCTCTTTATAGATTTTGGATACTAGCCCTTTGTCTGATATGTCATTTGCAAATATCTTTTCCCATTCCGTTGGTTGCCTTTTAGTGTTGTTGATTGTTTCCTTTGCCATGCAGAAGCTTTTTATCTTCATGAGGTCCCAATAGTTCATTTTTGCTTTTAATTCCCTTGCCTATGGGGATGTGTCAAGTAAGAAATTGCTGCGGCTGAGGTCAGAGAGGTCTTTTCCTACTTTCTCCTCGAGGGTTTTGATGGTTTCCTGTCTCACATTCAGGTCCTTCATCCATTTTGAGTTTGTTTTTGTGAATGGCCTAAGAAAGTGGTCTAGTTTCATCCTTCTGCATGTTTCTTTTTTTTTTTTTAATTTTTTTTTTTTAATGTTTATTTATTTTTGAGACAGAGAGAGACAGAGCATGAACGGGGGAGGGTCAGACAGAGAGGGAGACACAGAATCTGAAGCAGGCTCCAGGCTCTGAGCTGTCAGCACAGAGCCCGACACGGGGCTCGAACTCACGGACCGTGAGATCACGACCTGAGCGAAGTCGGACGCTTAACCGACTGAGCCACCCAGGCGCCCCTTTCTGCATGTTTCCATTCAGTTCTCCCAGCACCATTTGTTAAAGAGACTGTCTTTTTTCCAATGGATATTCTTTCCTGCTTTGTCAAAGATTAGTTGGCCATACTTTTGTGGGTCTAGTTCTGGGGTTTCTGTTCTATGCCATCGGTTTATGTGTCTATTTTTGTGCCAATACCATGATGTCTTGATGATTACAACTTTGTGGTAGAGGCTAAAGTCTGGGATTGTGATGCTTCCTGCTTTGGTCTTCTTCAAAATTACGTTGGCTATTCGGGGCCTTTTGTGGTTCCATACAAATTTTAGGATTGGTTGCTCTAGCTTCAAGAAGAATGCTGGTGCAATTTTGATTAGGATTGCATTGAATGTGTAGATAGCTTTGGGTAGTATTGACATTTTAACAATATTTATTCTTCCAATCCATGAGCATGGAATGTTTTCAACAGGGAAAAAATAGGCAGACGAGAATCCTTTATCCAGCAAGTCTGTCATTTAGAATAGAAGGAGAGGTAAAGGTCTTCCCAAACAAACAAAAACTGAAGGAATTCATCACCACTAAACCAGCCCTACAAGAGATCCTAAGGGGGATCCTGTGAGACAAAGTACCAGAGACATCACTACAGACATGAAACCTACAGACATCACAATGATTCTAAACCCATATCTTTCCGTAATAACACTGAATGTAAATGGACTAAATGCTCCAACCAAAAGACATAGGGTGTCAGAGTGGATAAAAAAACAAGACCCATCTATTTGTTGTCTACAAGAGACTCATTTTAGACCTGAGGATACCTTCAGATTGAAAGTGAGGGGATGGAGAACTATCTATCATGCTACTGGAACTCAAAAGAAAGCTGGAGTAGCCATACTTATATCAGACAAACTAGACTTTAAATGAAAGGCTTTAACAAGAGATGAAGAAGGGCATTATATAATAATTACGAGGTCTATCCATCAGGAAGAGCTAACAATTTTAAATGTCTATGCACCGAATACAGGAGCCACCAAATATATAAAACAGTTACTCACAAACATAAGCAACCTTATTGATAAGAATGTGGCAATTGCAGGGGACTTTAATACTCCACTGACAACAATGGATAGATCATCTAGACACAGGATCAATAAAGAAACAAGAGCCCTGAATGATACACTTGATCAGATGGACTTGACAGATATATTTAGAACTCTGCATCCCAAAGCAACAGAATATACTTTCTTCTCAAGTGCACATGGAACCTTCTCCAAGATAGATCACATACTAGGTCACAAAACAGCCCTTCATAAGTATAAAAGAATTAAGATCATACCATGCATACTTTCAGACCACAATGCAATGAAGCTTGAAATCAACCACAGGAAAAAGTCTGGAAAACCTCCAAAAGCATGGAGGTTAAAGAACACCCTACTAAAGAATGAATGGGTGAACCAGGCAATTAGAGAAGAAATTTAAAAATATATGGAAACAAATGAAAATGAAAATACAACAATCCAAATGCTTTGGGATGCAGTGAAGGTAGTGCTGAGAGGAAAATACACTGCAGTCCAGGCCTAAAGAAACAAGAAAAATCCCAAATACAAAATCTAACAGCACACCTAAAGGAAATAGAAGCAGAACAGCAAAGACACCCCAAACCCAGCAGAAGAAGAAAAATAATAAAGATCAGAGCAGAAATAAACAATATAGACTCTAAAAGAGCTGTAGAGCAGGTCAATGAAACCAAGAGTTGGTTTTTTGAAAAAATAAACAAAATTGATAAACCTCTAGCCAGACTTCTCAAAAAGAAAAGGGAGATGACCCAAATAGATAAAATCATGAATGAAAATGGAATTGTCACAACCAATCCCTCAGAAATACAAGCAATTATCAGGGAATACTATGAAAAATTATATGCCAACAAACTGGACAACCTGGAAGAAATGGTTAGGAATTTTCCTAAACACCCACACACTTCCAAAACTCAAACAGGAAGAAATAGAAAGCTTGAACAGATCCATAACCAGTGAAGAAATTGAATCAGTTATCAAAAATCTCCCAACAAGTAAGAGTCCAGGACCAGATGGCTTCCCAGGGGAATTCTACCATACATTTAAAGCAGAGATAATACCTATCCTTCTCAAGCTATTCCAAACAATAGAAAGGGAAGGAAAACTTCCAGACTCATTCTATGAAGCCAGAATTACTTTGATTCCTAAACCAGACAGAGACCCAGTAAAAAAAGAGAACTACAGGCCAATATTCCTGATGAATATGGATGCAAAAATTCTGAAAAAGATACTAGCAAATCGAATTCAACAGCATATAAAAAGAATTATTCACCATGATCAAGTGGGATTCATTCCTGAAATGCAGGGCTGGTTCAACACTCGCAAATCAATCAATGTGATACATCACATTAATAAAAGATAAGAACCATATGATCCTGTCAATCGATGCAGAAAAAGCATGTGACAAAATACAGCATCCTTTCTTAATAAAAACCCTCGAGAAAGTCAGGATAGAAGGAACATGCTTACACATCATAAAAGCCATTTATGAAAATTCCACAGCTAATTATCATCCTCAATGGGGAAAAACTGAGACCTTTCTCCCTGACATCAGGAACACGACAGGGATGTCCATTCTCACCGCTGTTGTTTAACATGGTGTTGGAAGTGCCAGCATCAGCAATCAGACAACAAAAGGAAATCAAAGGCATCAAAATTGGCAAAGATGAAGTCAAACTTTCACTTTTTGCAGATGACATGATATTATACATGGAAAACCCGACAGACTCCACCAAAAGTCTGTTAGAACTGATACATGAATTCAGCAAAGTTGTAGGATACAAAATCAATGTACAGAAATCAGGTGCATTCTTATACACTAATAATGAAGCAACAGGAAGACAAATAAAGAAACTGATCCCATTCACAATTGCACCAAGAAGCATAAAATACCTAGGAATAAACCTAACCAAAGATGTAAAAGTATGCTGAAAATTATAGAAAGCTTATGAAGGAAATTGAAGAAGACATAAAGAAATGGAAAAACCCAGAAGTTTAAAATGAGGTTTTGAAATTTTTATTTAAGGAAAAAATACATAGTTGTTAAATCCCAACTTTATTGCATTGTGGTTAGAAAATGAAAGCTTAGTTATAAACCTTCTACTTTGGGGCTTTATCAACATTTTGCCTAAGTAAAATTAATTTTTGTAAATATTCCATGGGTATTTGGAACAAGGGTGGATGCCATGTTTTGGGAATGAAGTTTTATGCAGATATTTTAAATCACACTTGTTAACACTGCTATTAAAATATTCCCTATGTTTTGTCATCTGTTACATGTCAAAATCTGAAAAAAATCAACTAAAGTACTCGCTCTTAGAAAGAAAGAAAGAAAGAAAGAAAGAAAGAAAGAAAGAGAAAGAAAGAAAGGCAAAATACTTATTTTAATCCTGTAATTAATTTTTTTAACTATGCCTATGAGGATCAGGTGCAAAGACTGGGATGCCAATACACAGAAACACAGTCTAGGTGTGTACACACACACACACACACACACACACACACACACACACATTCTAGGAATCCCAGCAGTTGTAATAATAGCAGACTCACAACATACTAAAGAATCAGAGTCAAAAGACAGTGTTAAGGCCAACTATGGCCAAACTACTCTTGGAAATATTTTAAATCACCAGTCACGTGCCTGACTTTATGTATAAAATGCCACAGATGAATTTATTGGTTTCTTCAATTATTTATTACTTAATGTTTCTCGACGGCCCTCTTAGGCCTTCCATTAATTACTCAATTTCTTTCAAGAGAATGTCTATGAAACCCTCCCCACACAGCTGCCCAGGGACTATTACAATGTATTTCTCTTTTTTGCCAGTTGTGTAAACAAACTATAAAACTGTAAAGTCACTGCACCATCACACAATGACAATTTCATTATGTGTCATAAATGGAGAGCTGAATTTCGTGAACTACTGTGTAAAAAAAAAAAAAAAAAAAAAAAAACCTGGAAAGCTGAATTCCCTTAGATTAAATGTGTCCATGATGTGATTCCACTGAAGGATTATTAACAGGTAGAAGTTCTAGAAAGGCAGATTAGGATCTATTATATTAAAAAATTAGCATTCAATCTGTCCTGATAGAGAACTGGTGGTCTTCCAAAATCCATCACTTAGTGTAAAGCATAAGTTACATGGAGATACTGTGCAGCTGGGTTATTGTCTCACTAAGGAAGCTATACTCAGAGGAAGGCCAGACCAGAGAATTTTGAAGTTCATGGATCATTTTCAAGATTTACAACAGAAAACTCTAAGTGATAAAATAAATCAAAGACATTCATACAACAAATATTTCAAGCACTTCTTGGCTGTCTACAGCCATGTACTACCCAAGGCACTAGATATGAAATGAAACAGTCCTTGTCCTAAATAATGAATAGTTCACCCTCTAACAGGGAAGAGAAATAAGCAAACTAATAATTACAAGTGCTGATGGTTTTTCACTAAAGGCAAAATAATATTCATAGATTGTTGAATCAAGATATTCACCTTGTTCACACAGCCTAACATTTCTAACAAACAAACCATGCAATGAAAGCTTTCCTCCTGGGGCTCCTGGGTGACTCAGTCATTTGAACATCCAACTCTTGATTTCAGTTCAGGTCATGATCTCAGAGTTCGTGAGATTGAGCCCTACATCGGGCTTTGTGCTGACAGCACAGATCTTGGATCCTGCTTGGGATTCTCTCTCTCTCCCTCTCTCTGCCCCTCTCTTGCTTATGCATGCTGTGTTTATTCTCTCCCTATCCTTAAGAAAGAAAAAGAGAAAGAGAAAGAGAAAGAAAGAAAGAAAGGAAGGAAAGAGAAAAGAAAGAAAAAACAAAAGAAAAGAAAAAAGAAAAGAAAAGTTTTCTTCCCTGTTCAACTCTTCTATGAATGGAATTTCCTTTTCTCTCAAAAAGCAAAATTTTTATCAGAAGCATTTCAGGATTTTCCTCTAAAAAGTCAGGAAATTCCTGTGAGGTAGTAAACAACTTTGCATTCTACTGTCATTCCTAACAAAACTACTCTGAAACAGGGCAGAGAAGTCAAGGCCCTGGCCCTGAGAGAATCCACTGACTACTGGCAGCAGCGAATCCCTGCAGAGCTATGGGCAAAAGTCTGTTCCACACGTACGCCGGGTAAAGCTTGAACAAAATCACAAGTCCATCATCTCTGCAGAGAAGATGAACCTTTTTCTCTGTGTTCAAAGAATCCTTGGAATAAAAATCTTTCTATATGAAGCTTCAAGGCTATTCATATAGCTTGGGATTCAAAAGAGTTTAGAAGTGGAAATACAACTTTGTGTACAACTCTGAATACAACTTTGAATCCTATTCCACTGGGTTATGAGGGCCACTGCTCAAAAGCTAGGAGGAGCTAAAAATCATGGACATGAGTAATATTATAAAGTGTGTGCTCAAGGGATGAGATATAGTCTGTCAGTCACTGTATGATATGCTTAAAACAGCAGGAAAAAACGTTATTCCAAACAAGATCTACTTCAATTTTTTCAGTTGAATTGCTTTCAATTTCAAGAATCCCCGGAAGTCCAGCCACAGAGTTAGAACCCTTTCATATAAAGTGACAAGTGTCAGGAAAGAAACGCATGGATTACAGGGTGATGACAGGAATACAAATATATACCATTTCAAAAGATAGATTCCACAGAGCATACTTTAAGGGTCTTTAAAGTTTCAAAACAAGAATAGATTACAACTTTTTGAGAGGCTGAGAAAAAACACTTCAAGAAGGAGGTAAAGACAAAGTGAAAAGTGGACACCACTCAAGAGGGTAGTATCTGGCATGGATAATTAAGAGCACATGTAAATGTCAAAGAGACACGCATGTTATGGATGAGAGAGCCTTGGAGGTGAGGCTGGAAAATGGGGCTATTCTGTGGAAGGCCACACTGTGGGAAGATCAGTACATAATATGGTTGGCACAAAGAAACCACATGAGAGGTCAACCTCCCTAATCTGTGTAAGGAATTCTAACTTAACCACTTTTTTAAAACATGAGCTAGCGAGGCACCTGGGTGGCTTCGTTGGTTAAGTGTCTGACTCTTGGTTTCAGCTCAGGTCATGACCTCATTGTTCATGAGTTCCAGTCCCGCATCGGGCTCTGCGCTGACGGTGTAGAGCCTGCTTGGGATTTCTCTCTTCCTCTCTCTCTGCCCCTCCCTGGCAAGTTCTCTCTTTCTCAAAAATAAATAAATAAATATTAAAAAATATCTTTTAAAACATGAGCTGGCACATAGTAGTAAAAACAGCCAATTTCACAAACATACTCTCTCTATATACTACTATTATCTAAATCATCAATAATGGTAGCTTGAAGGCAATTCTATGGAACTTGACTTTGTACATTCTCATCTCACACACTGACATTAAAATGACATAAGTTAATCTTTGAGAACAGTTCTTTAAAATCACTTATAAACCTAATTATAATCCTCTCAACACTGTAATACACCCAATTCAGCCCTTTAACTTTTTCTATCTACCTTTACTCCTGGGCTGATTTCAAGCAGCATCAGGATTTAAATACTGTCTCTATGTTAAGAGCTCCCCAGTTTCCACCTCCAGCTCAGGCTTCCCTAAATTCCCAACATCCCCCTCCCTACCTGACATCTCCTCCAGCCCCAAATCTAAAAGATGCCCAAACACCACATATCTACAAAAGAACTTGAACCCTCCGCCCCCAAATACACTCCCAAGAATGGCTGCTGTATTCTTCCAGCTGCTCAGCCTAAAAACTTTGAAGTGACTTTGCCTCCCCTCCGTATCTCCTACATCCCCCAACCCATCCAAACCATCAAAAAAGTCCTGTCTGCTCTCCTTTCATAAAACACACAGGAAATATTTATGCATATAAAAACCTAACCACTTCTAACCATCTCCTTAGCTTCTGCCCTTATGATCCTTCAATGCACCCTTAGCAAGGAAGCCAGGACAGTCTCGTCAAAATATATCTTCTACAGAAAACCCTCCAATGCCATCTCACCCAGAATAAAAACCCACTCCCTGACCCTGACTTTCAAGCCTCACATGGTCTAGCCTCCCACAGCCTCTCTAACCTGGATATTCCACCCGCCTCCCTTCCATTCATTCATTCCACTCTGGCGACACTGGGCCCCATGCTGTTCCTCCCACACATAAGACACGTTCCCATCTTTGGAACCTTACATCCTCCACTCCTCATGCCCAAAGTGCTCTTCACTCAGATACACAGATCTGCCGTTCCACGGCAAGCCTCTGCATCAAGGTCACTTTTTCAATAATAACTAGCCTGTGCACCCAAAGCCACCAGCACTGGGCACTCAAGATCCCCTCTAGCCTGCCATAGGATGTATCAGTCTGTAACATGCTACACTATTTATTACTTTTGTTGTTTACTGTTCCTCCCTACCCAAATGAAACTCCATGCAGGCAGCCGCTTCTATCTGTTTTGCTCACTAATAGATGGAGGAAGGAATCCTGGAACAAAATAATTTGTTTTATGTGAAACACACCAAATTTAAGTCTCTCACTCTTTAAGAGAAGAATTTAAGGACAGTGTGATTTCTATGAAGTCAAACAGTCAGTAAATGGCACAGTCCAAAATAAAACCGGGTCTCTCTCTTTTCCCCTGGGACGTACTGGTGGAGCATAAGAGAATACATATGAAAATCCATTTTTAAAAGAAGTAAACAAACAAGCAATCGCACGTATAAACACAGTAACACAGATATAGAAACACCCTGCATTAAAATATCAGCACTGCCCAGTAGTAGTAGTATACAAACAAATTTCCATTAACTCACCTCCACCCCAGGGTTTTTGGATGACGTCTGTGTTACAGTTTCTTTGAATTTATTTGCCTTTGCAAGTTGAGCTTTAAGTTGTTCCGCTAATTCCTTCAGAGGGAAAGACAAGAACAATGAGTGTCATATATAGCTTAATTCCTCAGTGAAGAATACTTCAAATGTATATGCAGGAGGGAAAAGAGCAGAGTGAACACTCCTGCAGCAGTAAACCTCAATTCAGGGGACTGCTTTTTAATGAATTCATCTCAGTTACATATGTCTCAAATGCCCGGAGCATTCGTTTATGATTTGAGAGTAAACAATTACAAGGGCATATATTCTAGGGGAGAGACAGGGATATGGGGAAAACAACCTCAAGAATGACATTTTTATAATTCCTCGGATATTATCACCATCCAGTACTCAAAATTTCAATTACTATAACAAGAAAGCCATAATAAGATTTAACATATTACCTTCTTTAATGTTAAGTAATTTTAATAAGAACTCTGAACGTATCTCATTTTTACTCTAGGAAGTTTATAGAAATGTATAGAAAACAAGTGACATGTAAAGAAATAAACAAAGAGGAGCATATGAACAGGCAAAGAACAGTGTTCTCCACTGCAGTGGCTCCGTGACCAAAGGAACAATTCTTTCAACATAAATTAACCTCCTAACTTGGTGACCTCTCTTTCACTAGTGTGAACTAATTCCTTTGTGCTTTCAAAACTCAAACTTTATTTTCCTGCTATTATTTCCTGGCGGGTTGTCTCTCTTACCAAACTTCAGGGCTGAGCTGCAGTTCAGTGTTACCAAGGACCAGATTCAATGAGAAAGTGCGGCATGTGCAAGATACGCCTTTTAACAGACACACAAACTAATAAAAATAGAAGCATCTTGTTTAGCAACTTTTATGCTACCAAACAGGGTCATACTGGCAGTACAACAAAACGGAAGCCTACTTAGGGATCACTTATATTTGGATTTGAGATCAGTACATACATATGACCAGGAGGAAATCTATTCTGTCACACCATGCAAAGCTGTCTGAATTTGCTATTCTGCCATGTATGACGTCACATGTATTAGTATATCAGAAATGTGATACTAAAATACAGCAATAATAAATAGACAGAGATAGGTGTAGCTCGCACCAAATCATCCATATTTTCTATTCAGTTCTCAGGTCAGTCAGTCTTACAGCATAACATTATTATGGAAATTAAATGAGCTAATCTATACAATGCATCAAACACTTACCAGGCACAAACGTACTACATTAAAATATGCCTACATGAAACAACTATCTTTTTTTAGGAGCTCATTTGTTAGGTACCTAAGTAAAGGAATTTAAGAAAGCAATACATGCTCTCAATAATATGTGACAAAACAAGGGAAAGAAGACAATGACATCTTTATTTCCCTCAAAGATGCTATGCTAGAATTGCAAAGTAGAAATTTTAAAAAACATGTCATACCCTGGGATCTCAGACTTCAGAGATCTGACAGAAAAAGTAGACAATTTATTTAGAAGTGGGGAGTACAGGATTTAGGAATGTTCAAGAATTTTGTTAAAGAATCAGTAAGCAGCAGTTGGCTACAGCCAACATTGTGAAGAAACTTCCAAAATTACTGGTAAGAAGTTAAACAGTTAACTCCTATTCTCCTAGAAACACCACAGAAGACATACCATATTTCCCATCATCTCTGCCTTGATAATCTTGGCTCCCAGTTTGTTCTTCTCATCAACACTCAAAATGTGGATGGAATCATCTTCAAGACCGCCTCTGTTTGAACAGGACAGATTAAGAGCATATGAAACAGAGGGACACTGCAACTAACAACATCAAGACTCAAATGTGATTTTAATTGACCTCAACAAAATATTCAGCATCAAGAGATCATGATTCTAAAACCTTAAAATATAAACAAAACAAAAAACAAAGGTTCAATATTCCAAAAATCACCAGTTTAAGGCTCTTTGTCACAATACCATAATCAGGCAGTTATAATAACTGACCAAAGTCCCAGTAAGAATGAGATAAATACTATGTGAACTATTCTTTACTATCTAATATTCCCATACTCATTCTAAAAAGGAAACAAACGAGAAAATTAAAACACTACAATCAGGCCATAGTTCTTCACAGCTGGGTGTGATAAATTACTGATAGTCTAAGAAACTAAACAGGAAATGGCATGCTTAACTGCAGTCAAAGAATAAAAACAATGAGCATGTGTTCTTTTTGCAACATAAATGCGAAATTACTGAATTAGACAACAAATACTAGTTTATGACTAAGGTCATGGGCCAAACCTAGACTCACTGAAGACCAGAGAAATTTCCAGCCAAGGTTAGATTCCTGGCACATAAAAAGTTGTCCCAGCTTACTTCCCTAAGAAAGATCACTGCGGTACGGGGAAAGGATGCAGGCCGAGCCTGAAGGACTGACTCCTCAGTGAAGGAGACACAGCTAAGATTCCAAAACTTAAAGACAGCCAGACAGAAGAAAGCTGCACAGTGAGAGAAGCGCACAAAACTAAAGAGTTCCCCTTGAGTATTTAGCAAGAAACTGCCCGTGGCCGGAGAAAGTCCCATCCCAAAGAGAAGAGGAGCGACATCCAGCATTTCTGGGAAAAGTGCCTGATCTCGCTAGCCAGACGAGGAAAGCTTCAACTCAGAAAGCACTGGGGACAGCATTAAAGGTCTCGTGTCATTACTGGGAAATAATAAGCTCTAGGCTAAATGTTGATCTACGCCCAATGAACCAATGTTAAAAGCAAAAGTCTACAGGAGCAAAGAGTTTCCAATCAACTTAACCATGTTCCCCCAGGGCAAACATCAAGAATTAGTTACAGGAATGCAAAAATATCCCATGCTCAACACAGTAAAATTCATAGCATCTAGTAACCAAAGATAGCAGACGTGCCAAGATGTAGAAAAATAAGACCTACAATTAGGAGAAATAGCTATCAATCAAAATAAACCCAGAACTGACTCAGATGTAAGAAAAAGCAGATAAGAACATTAAAAGTTGTTATTGTAACTGCATTCCATATGTTTGAAAAGTTACAAACAAGTAAGACATAAAATAGATCAGAACTGAATTTCTACAGTTGAACACTGGTGTCTCAGATTAAAAAAAAAAACAACAAAAAAAAAAAACACTAGATAGGATTCACAGGAGATGAAACTGCCAAGGAAAAAGTAGTGAACTTAAAATATTAGAAACTAGGGGGGCCTAGGTGGCTCAGTCAGTTGGGCAACTCTTGATCTCGACTCAGGTCACGATCTCACAGTTGCTGAGTTCGGGACCCATGTCCCTGCGCTGTCAGCGCAGAGCCTGCTTGGGATTCTCTGTCTCTATCAAAAATAAACAAACAGGGGTGCCTGGGTGGCTCAGTCAGTTAAGTGTCCAGTTTCGGCTCAGGTCATGATCTCACAGCTCTTGAGTTCGAGCCCCGCATCGGGCTCTGTGCTGACAGCTCAGAGCCTGGAGCCTGCTTCGGATTCTGTGTCTCCCTCTCACTCTGCCCCTAACCCACTTGCATTCTGTATCTGTTTCTCTCAAAAATAAATAAACATTAAAATTTTTTAAATATAATAAATAAATAAACATTTAAAACTATGCAAAATGAAACATACAGAAAAAAAAGAATTTTAAAAAATAAAAAGAGCATCAGAGAACTATGGGATAACCTTAAACCTGACTACTTAGGCCATTGGAGTTCCCAAAAGAAATGGGAGACAGAAGAAACAAAGGCCAAATTTTCCAAACACCTGAAAAGCTGCTTAGAGAACTAAAAATTTCAGGGAATCCCAAGCACAAAAAAAAAAAAAAAAAAAAAAAAAAAAAACTACATTAAAAAAAACCCTATTCCCAGGGACATCATAATCAAATTGCTCAAAACTTATGATAAAGAGAACAATGTTAAAGCAGCCACAGGGGGGATAAAAGAGAGACACACTTAGGCACACAGAAAAAAGTGTGACAGCAGATTTCTCATCAAAAACAATCCAGGCAAGAAAAGAGCAGCAACATTTCCAAAGTACTTTAAATTATCAACCAAAAATTCTATACCAAGTGAAGGTATCTTTCAAAAACAAATTGAAATGAAAACTCTTTCAGACAGAGAGTTGAAAGAATGTTAAAGAAAAGCCTTCAGGCAGAAGGAAAATTATACCAGACTGTAGTATGGATTAACTCAAAGAATGATGCCTACTAGGGTAAATGAAGAATACTTTCTCTTATTACATAAGTCTCTGTAAAATAATTATTTAAACAAAAATAATAACAATATATGAGAGGTTTATGACAAAGATAAGTAAAATGTATGACAATAACAGAAAAGACTGGAGGGGATAAATGTAAATAAACTATTGTAAAGTTCTTATGCCATACAGGAATGGCATAATGAAGTTGGAGAAGTTAAAAATGTATACTATCAAATCTAAAAACAAACAAAAAACCCCACAAAATACCAAAAAAATTATAACGAGAAATGAAACAAAATCATAAAAATATGTAATCTAAAATAAAACACATAAAGGGGCATCTGGGTGTCTCAGTCAGTTAAGCTGCTGACTTCAGCTCATGTCATGATCTTGCAGTTTGTGAGTTCAAGCCCCCCGCTGGGCTCTGTGCTGACAGCTCAGAGCCTGGAGCCTGCTAAGGATTCTGTTTCCCTCTCTTTCTGCCCCTCCCCCGTTCAGGCTCTGTCTCTGTCTCTGTCTCTGTCTCTCTCTCTCAAAAATAAACATTAAAAAAATTTTTTTAATTAAAATAAGTCACATAAAGAGGAAAAAGGGAACAAAGAACACATAGGACAAGTAGAAAACAAAGAGCAAAATTAGACTTAAACCTTTATATCACATATATAAATGGTCTAAACATGTGAGTTAAAAGGCAAAATTGTCAGATAAAAGAGCAAAACTCAATGACAGAAAACATACCATAAAGACAAACACGTCAAATATAAAAGGGGGGAGCGGGAGATATATCATGTTTTACACTAGTCAAAAGAAAGGTAAAGTGACTTCTTTACTATCAAACAAATTAGATTACAGAGCAATAAATATTACCAGGGACAAAGAAAGCTGTTTCACTTCATATGAAAAAGAGGTCAATCCATCAAGAGTACAAAAGAATCCCTAATGTAAGACAGCTTCAAAATACACAAAGCAAAAACTGACAGAATTGCAAAGAGAAAGAGACTAATTTTACAATTACAGTTGCAGATTTTAAGACCCCACTCCCAGTACTTAATATATTCTTCAAGAATATGGAAGACTTGAATAACACTATCACTACCACGACCTAATGGAAATTCAGAGAATACCCTACCACGTAAGAGAATACACATTCTTTCCTGTGCATGCCAACATTTACCAAGATAGGCCATATTTTGAGCCATAAAGCAAGTCTCAATAAATTTAAAGGGATTTAAGTCATACAAACTGTGTTCTCTAACCCCAATGAAATTAAATTAGAAATCGTTAACAAAAATCTCTGAGAAATCCTCAACTATGTGGAAACTAAATAGCATATCTGGGAATAACCCATGGTCAATAACAAAATCAAAGACAAATTAAAAAGTACTGCAAACCGAATAAAAATATAAACATAACAGGGCGTCTGGGTGGCTCAGTTGGTTAAACGCCCGACTTCATCTCAGGTCATGATCTAATGGTTTATGAGCTAGAGCCCCATATTGGACTCTGTGCTGACAACTCGGAGCCTGAAGCCTGCTTTGGATTCTGTGTCTCCCTCCCTCTCTCTCTCTGCCCCTTCCCCCACTCACGCTCTGTCTCTCAAAAATAAATATACATATACACATGTTTATTTTTGAGAGAATAAACATATACATATACACACACACATACATACATATACATAACAAATCAGAATTTATAGAATGCTAGTAAAGCATTACTTAGGGAGAAGTTATAGCTCTAAATGCTTATATTAGAAAAGAAAGATCTCAAATCAATGATCTCAAATCTATGTAAAATGATACAATCAATGGGTAAACCATTTGGTAGTTTCTTAAAATTTAAAGATATAATTACCACATGATCTAGCCATTCCTCTCCTAGGTATTTACCCAAGAGAAAAGGAAGCATACATCCACACAAAGTTCTGTACATGAATATTCCAAGAAGTATTATGTACAATAGCTAAAAACTGGAAACATTCTATATGTTCACCAACAGGTGAATGGAAAAATTGTTTTATCTACCAGTGGAAAACTACCCACCCATCAATAAAAAGGAATGAATTACTGCAACAACATGGATAAAGCTCAAAATAATTATGCACAGTGAAAGCCAGACAAAAAAAGAGTATATAACATATGATCCCACTTACATAAAACTCCAGAAAATGCAAACTAGTCTATAATTAAAGAAAGCAGATGAGTGAAATCTAGGGGGTTTGTAAGGGTGTGGGGAGAGGTGGGAGAGAATTATAAAAGGGTACCAGAAAACCCTGGGGGATGAT
The DNA here is from genome assembly GCF_018350195.1 of Panthera tigris. Lineage (NCBI taxonomy): Eukaryota > Metazoa > Chordata > Mammalia > Carnivora > Felidae > Panthera > Panthera tigris. The sequence goes on from NC_056669.1 coordinate 6,152,948, forward strand.
GGTTTTGTGAGAACATACATACTTCTAAACTTACCAGATTGTACATTTCTATCTATGTGCAGTTTATTACATGTCAATTATACTTCAATAGTTGTTTTTCAAAACCCTCAAAGAGGAGTGATTTTAAAAACTTTCAAGCTAAAAACCCTGTCAGAATCTCACATATCAAGGATGTATCTATGATATTTCTAGTTTTCCTGAATTAGCACATTTCATCAGACTCTACTGAAATCAACTTGCATTTTCAACATACATTCTGAGTGAGGTAACAGCAAAATATATAAACAGATCTTCAAATCAAAACTTGACCCAACAAGCAATTATTTCTAAATAGCAAATTCCCTTTTGGAAAAAAAAAATAGCAAATCTTTCAGGAGACAGCATGTGAATTTTTTTAAAAAAAGACATTAATATCTGCAGAAATTCTGGAAGAACCATTTCTTCTCACAGAAAGAAAAAACACCATGGTGCTCAGACTAAGAAACCTAAAATATTTTAGCACCATTAGAAATATTAGGTAAAGCACCATTAGAAAGGAAAATGTTTTTGTTCCTCTCAAATTCCTTCAGTCTACATTTTAAAAACCAATTAGGAAGAGCAGTAGGGACACTGCATTCACGTGAGCAGAACATCACTACCATTTACGTGCTGCTAGACGTGGAGGGATTGCTTGTCAGTTAGTTGGACTGTTTTGTATGGAAAATATTTTTCAGTAACTTTTTCCAAATTCAATTCTGAGGTACACATCATTTTTATTATAAATGTAATTTACTTTAATTTCAAGGGTCAATATGTCAACAGATTCATGCCTACAAATAGGGATAAAAATAAAGGTATAAACACCTAAGAACAGATTCAAATTCTAAGAGTTCTAAATGCAACCTTTTCATGAAGCACTAGAAGCTGTTTCTTTAAAATGCCAATGCAGGGGCACCTGGGTGGCTCAGTCAGTTAAACATCTGACTGTGGCTCAGGTCATGATCTCAGTTTGTGGGTTCAAGCCCCGCGTCGGGCTCTGTGCTGAGAGCTCAGATTCTGTGTCTCCCTCTCTCTCTGCCCCTCCCCCACTCACACTCTGTCTGTCTGTCTCTGTCTCCCTCCCTCCCTCAAAAATAAACATTAAAAAAAATTTTTTAATAAATAAATAAATAAAGAGAATGCTAATCCTACTGTTGCATCATCCTTGTAGAAATGAGAAATCCCTGTCAGTATTACAAGAAAAGGAGTTCTGGAGTCAGACTGACATGGGTTCAAATCCAGACTCTGTCCTTTACAAACTCTATGAGACTGGGCAAGTATCTTAACCTCTCTCAGGCTATAAAACCAAAAAGATGATCAATACCTACCCTCACATTATCAGAATCAAATGTGACAATGTATAAGACTATAATAAATTCAGTAATAGAATAAAATTCTAAACACAACACATAGCCTGATGCTCAATAATGGTAACTATTGCCACTGAGAGCCAATTACTGAGTCAAAGAGGAATGTTCCAACCAGTCCTCCATTCACCACGCTCAAAATCCAACAGTGAAATCTTTTCAAGAAAGGAAAGAGGGGTGCCTGGCTGGCTCAGTTGGAGAGGAATGCAATTCTTGATTTCAGGGTCATGGGTTCGAGCCCCGCATCGGGTATAGAGATGACTTAAACAAATAAACTTAAGGAAAATTGTTTAAAAGAATGTCCAGAAATGGTACACAGTAAGTAAGCAAATCCTTCCAAGGGGCCACAGAAATAGATGCCTCATCACTGAGCCACAGAAGCCAACTCAAGCTCCCCCTTTCCTCTACATTCACTCCTTTGGTTCATGACTTCTTGTCTCTCAACTAGAGCTTCCTCGCCAATATTTTATCCTCAAATCTGTTCCATTTCCCAGACTGGCCTACACAGTATGTTGGAATCTTTCTAAAATACAAATCTGGGGGCACCTGGGTGGCTCAGTCGGTTAAGCATCCAACTTCGGCTCAGGTCATGATCTTAACAGTTCGTGGGTTCGAACCCCGCGTCAGGCTCTGTGCTGACAGCTCAGAGCCTGGAGCCTGCTTCGGATTCTGTCTCCCCCCCTCCCTCTGCCCCTTCCCTGTTCATGCTCTGTCTCTCAAAAATAAATAAATGTGAAAACATTTTTAATAAATAAATAAAATACAAATCTGATCTATTTCAAATCCTGGAGATACTTGTTACCAATCACTAGAGAATACTGTCCAACTCGGGAGCATGACTTCTGGAGCTGTTTACAAGGCACGTGAGGCATATTCGCTATAACTGCCTACCCATTTTCCTCCCATTCAACTACATTCCACAAGTTATTGAGAGGTGAATTTGTGCCATGCGCTCTACCAGGATTCAGAGACGCAAAGACCATAAAAAGAAATATGCCCTCTCCTCAGGGAGTTACTGTATCTGACACTCCAAAATTCTGCTCTCAAATACTCAACTAGACCACGCTGACTTGTCTCCAAGTTATCTCCATGTCGATTACCCCTTCCCACTTACCTAATGAGTTCATCCCTCAAGACCCTATCTTTCCTGGATTCTGTTCCCCCAGTGATATCTCAGAGGAGTTAATCATCCCTTGTTGTACACAGGAATTGTAATCATAAAGATCTATATTTAGACCTGCAACTAACTGTAAGTATCGCGGCGTCTATGTACATATTTCTTCACATGCCTATATAACTGGCTCTTTGATACCGTGAGCTCCTTGAAAGCAGAAACTGTGTCATAACTGTTTTTATAGCGCTAGACCTAAGAAGGAGGTGCTGAATTCAGTAAATGTAAGATGCACAGCAGAAAGAATCTGTCAAAGCCATCTAATTGAAGTTCCAAGGGACATGTCTGGTACAAAAATCACCTCCCCTCATCACTACATTCCTGGTCATACCAGAACAGATACTTTTTCTTTTTTTTTCAAATCTGAATAAAAGAGAGTTTGTTTCTCAAATTTTCAACTTCCAAAGATCACTTAAAGAAAATATGACATGCACACGGACCAGTAATTTTAACTGTTCATCAACATTTTGGTCAAAATAAAAAGCTAATATCACCTCATGCCAGTCAGAGTGGCTAAAATGAACAAATCAGGAGACTATAGATGCTGGCGAGGATGTGGAGAAACGGGAACCCTCTTGCACTGTTGGTGGGAATGCAAACTGGTGCAGCCGCTCTGGGAAACAGTGTGGAGATTCCTCAAAAAATAGATCTACCCTACAACCCAGCAATAGCACTGCTAGGAATTTATCCAAGGGATACAGGGGTGCTGACGCATAAGGGCACTTGTACCCCAATGTTTATAGCAGTACTATCAACAATAGCCAAATTACGGAAAGAGCCTAAATGTCCATCAACTGATGAATGGGTAAAGAAATCGTGGTTTATATACACAATGGAACACTACGTGGCAATGAGAAAGAATGAAATATGGCCTTTTGTAGCAACGTGGATGGAACTGGAGAGTGTGATGCTAAGGGAAGTAAGTCAGGCAGAGAAAGATACCATATGTTCTCACTCATATGTGGATCCTGAGAAACTTTACAGAAGACCACAGGGGAGGGGAAGGAAAAAAAAAAGTTAGAGACGGAGGGAGGCAAACCATAAGAGACTCTTAAAAACAGAATAAACTGAGGGTTGATGGGAGGTGGGAGGGAGGGGAGGGTGGGTGATGGGCACTGAGGAGGGCACCTGTTGGGATGAGCACTGGGTGTTGTATGGAAACCAATTTGACAACAAATTTCATATTAAAAAAAAAAAAGCTAATAGCAGTTAAGTCATAACAATGAGAGGACATTTCAACTTTGTCAGCTGTGTGTGAATTAAATTGTTCTGTCACTTTTTTTCTTCTGAAGCCACCAAACTCACTGTGGTGCATACAAAGACTAAAAAGGAACACCAATATTGTGGGGATCCTATGTTGAAAAACACTGACCTGAGTTGTCAAGAATTTCTGTAATTTTCTCCTGTCACTCGCAAATTACAGCCACACTCTCCTCTTCTTCAACACCCCTGTGCAAGACCAATCCTTCCACTTGTCTGAGTATATCAGATCCTACATTTATCCACAGTACCCTTGGGATTTTGCCCATAAATTATGCCATCTATCATCACTGTTCTAAAATTGATACTTCTCCCTTAATATATAAACATATTCAAGTGTCTGCAACTTAAAAGAAAAAAAAGGGAAAGAGAAAGGAGGCACTTTACTTAACCCATGTTTCCCATGTACACTTTCCATCTCTACCACCTCATGACCCACAATCATAACTTAGTCTATGAAATCTGGCTGATAAATCCTCTTTCACAATGATTTTTTTTTATTTTTTTAATCTTTATTTATCTTTAAGAGAGACAGACAGACAGAACGCAAGCAGCGGAGGGGCAGAGGGAGAGAGAGACACAGAATCCGAAGCAGTCTCCAGGCTCCAGGCTCTGAGCTGTCAGCGCAGAGCCCAATGCAGGTTTCAAACTCACAAGCCATGAGATCATGACCTGAGCTAAAGTCTGACGCTTAACCAACTGAGCTACCCAGGCACCCCTACAATGACAGTATTTTTTATTAAACTGCCAAAGACCTCTATTATTTCTATCCAAAGGCATATCTTTGTCATTTTACTTGACTCTTCCCACCACTTCTTAGTATGCAAAGTTGAAGATTCAATCAAGAGAGGACAGTGAAGGGGCACCTGGGTGGCTCAGGTGGTTAAGCATCTGACTCTTGATTTCAGCTCAGGTCACAGTCGTGAGATTAAGCCCTGTGTGGGGCTCTATGCTGAGCATGAAGCCTGCCTGGGATTCTCTTTCTCTCCCTCTCATTCTCCCTGTCACTCTCCCTCTCTCAAAATAAACATTAAAAAAGAGAGAGAGGACAATGAAGGTATGCTAAACTCCAACCAAAGCTCCCAAGTTTCAAGAAGATAACTGAAATCCCAAGAAAGCTTTAAAAGCAACAACCTTCACTGTCCTAAAATTCATACTCGTACATCTTTTTTTCTGGGGGGGGGTGTATTTTCTAACAGAAATTGTTTATTAGGAGACAAAAAGTAGATAAGGATAAATTAGATGATATAACAAAAATTCTGAGCCTCTCTGATACTAATATTTTCAATATTAACATACACTTCAATTCACTTCATAGAATAATAGGTATCAAATAAAGACTAAAATGAGTTGCTGGGCACACAATGAATACAGGACACATGATTTCATCTGGTTAATGCCACAGCAAAGACACCCCTTGGCAGCAAATGCAAGGAACAGATTCTCCCTTACTTTCTCTTAACATTGACAATAATGAGCAAATGCCCTGAAAGAAACCTCGCCATGACATCTGCAGTCATCCTGTACGAAGGAAAAAGTACAAGCATTTCTCATTTTCCAGGATTACTGCTACATTTCAGAAGTCTTCTTCATAATTAATTTCTAAAAAACAAATCCCCTTTTCCCATTAAAATGTATTCTCTGTGCAGCACACACACACCCAACTCTGCCTAAAAACTTTTGAGGAAGAAGTAATTAAAAAGCCTCCACCCCAATGACATTTCAGAAACCCTGAGCACACTGCAATTATTCTTTGCCTGCTGGCAGTGTTCATAGATCTCCTGCCCTTAATTACTCTCAACGCTTGTTTGCCAATTTTCTCCCTGTCCAAGGATCTCATGACTATACTCAAAACCTTCAGAACCTGTCATCCTTCTCTTGTCCTTCTGAGCTCCCACAGCAAACTCTGCCAAGAATTATACCCAAAGGCTAAGACAGTATATAAAATGGGTTAGTTCCTGATACTAACTTTATAAAATCTAAATTAAGGACAGCACACTAGTTTTTGTTCATATGGCATAATATTCTAGGTTTCAGAATCCAGAAAATACACAGCTGATATATTTTCCAACAAAACAAAATTATCCACAAACGCATTTTATTTCTAGGAATAATAAGCTTAAAGTTCTTGAGCATATGGACACCTTCCTTCTAGAGGATGCTTTTCGCCTACTTGAGAAAAATGCAAGGCCTGAAGAGGACAAAGGAAAAGAATGAGAAATGTGATCACAGCAAGAATGAATGAAAAGTAAGGATGAAAAAGGAAAATGAAACAAGAAGAAAAAGGAAATCTACAAGTGATGTAAACACTATATATTACGTGAAAACTATAGTCTTTACAGAGAACTCAAACAGTAGCCAAAACAGATGACTAGCTAACAAAAATAAAACAAACACTAACATTTATAACGATATGCCAAACTTCACTCAGATTTAAAGAAATGCAAATCAAGCAAAGATTCTGTTTCTCAATGATGCAAATGACAAAAGTTCAAGGCTAAAAAGTTCAATAATACTGATGGTAAGGAAGAGAAAAGTCATCCTAATATTTGGCTGGTAAGAGAGTAAACTGGCTAATATAACAAGATTTAGAAATATAATCCAACTGCTTGGAATTTATTTTACAGCTATATTTAACCAATGTGCAAAGATACACATCGCTATTACTGCTGCACTTTTGTAAGGGCGACAAACTAGAAATCACCTAAAATCCACCAAGAGGGGACCCAGGAGAACTACTAGCTTATACCTCAGTTTTAATAGAATATTAAAGAGCCTTTAAAAAGTACATACATACAGGATGATGGGAAAACATCTTTAAGATATACTGATTGGGGAAAAAAAAGACATCAAAGTTCAGAATGGTATATACATTGTGAAGCTATGTAACTTAGATAGGTAATTAAGTTTTTTATATAATATTATCTCTACCAAAACGGTCACAAACCCAGAAAATGGCTAAGTGTTACATACAATTGCCAGATAAAAAACATGACACCCAGTCAAATTTGAATTTCAGGTAAACAAAAATTTTGCGGGGTCAGTCTGTCCACATACTGCAAGGCACTTACTATTTTTTATTTGCTCAACCTGGCAACTCTCTCAACACACCACTGTGTGAGCTACACCCTCAACGCCTCAGTTTCTGCATGTGGAAAATACAGCACAGACGATTATTTCTTCTACTTGTACTATTATTTCTATGATTTTTCCCCCTACTTCTAAAACTTATTCATTCTAGGGGCGGTTGGGTGGCTTAGTCAGCTGAACGTCCGACTTCAGCTCAGGTCATGATCTCGCAGTTCATGGGTTCAAGCCCCGCATCGGGATCTGTGCTGATGGCTCAGAGCCTGTAGCCTGCTTCAGATTCTGTGTCTCCCTCTCTCCCTGCCCCTTCCCCAATCATGCTCTGTCTCTCTCTGTCTCTCAAAAATGAATAAACGTTAAAAAAAATAAAATAAAACTTATTCATTCTAAAGCTCCCTAGAATTCTAGCATTTTATAAAGAACTCAGCATATACCCAGGATAATGTTCAAACTAACAGATTCCCACAATGCTTCAGTGGACCTCTTCAGTCCCTGGAAACAGACATTCCTCAACATGCTTCCTGGTCTCTGACTTTACACAACCCACACGGGCTAAGGAATCTTTTCTTTCACATATATGTAGATGATTTCTAGATTGTTCTTTCCTTCTCCAGTCAATCATGGAATTCATGGAAAGCTTCAAACCATCTGCAACACCAAAATGACAGAGCTAACAAAAATACTGCCTTCATGGGGTGCCTGGGTGGCTCAGTTGGTTAAGCATCCGACTCTTCATTTTGGATCAGGTCATGTTCTCACAGTTCGTGAGTTTGAGCACCTCGTCAGGCTCTGTGCTGACAGCCTGCTTGGGATTCTCTCTCCCTCTCTCTGCCCCACCCCCAACCCCTGCCACTCGTGTGTGCTCACTTGCTCTCTCGGAAAAAATAGACATTTAAAATATACACATGTACACGTGTGTGTGTGTGTGCACGTGTATTGCCTTCAGACCAAAAAAATACAGCTTTTAGTGAGTACCTATATTACAGTATATCTATCGGAAATGTACAATTTAAATATGACCTACAAATATAAAGCAATTAGAGAACCAGATGAAATACTGAGTGTAAGGCTATTTCCCACGTAGCTGAAGTCACAGAAGTCAAGACCTACAGACTGCCCAAATGTTAAGCCAACCCTGAGGATAAAAGTAAGAGTCTCCTCTCATTTTATGAAGCCAGTATTACTTTGATTCCTAAACCAGACAGAGACCCAGTAAAAAAAGAGAACTACAGGCCAATATCCCTGATGAATATGGATGCAAAAATTCTCAATAAGATACTAGCAAATCGAATTCAACAGCATATAAAAAGAATTGTTCACCATGATCAAGTGGGATTCATTCCTGGCCTGCAGGGCTGGTTCAACATTAGCAAATCAATCAATGTGATACATCACATTAATAAAAGAAAAGATAAGAACCATAAGATCCTGTCAATCGATGTAGAAAAGGCCTTTGACAAAATTCAGCAACATTTCTTAATAAAAAACCTCGAGAAAGTCAGGATAGAAGGAACATACTTACACATCATAAAAGCCGTTTATGAAAAGCCCACAGCTAACATCATCCTCAATGGGGAAAAACTGAGAGCTTTCTCCCTGAGATCAGGAACACGACAGGGATATCCACTCTCACTGCTGTTGTTTAACATAGTGTTGGAAGTTCTAGCATCAGCAATCAGACAACAAAAGGAAATCAAAGGCATCAAAATTGGCAAAGATGAAGTCAAGCTTTCACTTTTTGCAGATGACATGATATTATACATGGAAAATCCGATAGACTCCACCAGAAGTCTGCTAGAACTGATACATGAATTCAGCAAAGTTGCAGGATACAAAATCAATGTATAGAAATCAGTTGCATTCTTATACACTAATAATGAAGCAACAGAAAGACAAATAAAGAAACTGATCCCATTCACAATTGCACCAAGAAGCATAAAATACCTAGCAATAAATCTAACCAAGATGTAAAAGATCTGTATGCTGAAAACTATAGAAAGCTTATGAAAGAAATTGAAGAAGATATAAAGACATGGAAAAACATTCCGTGCTCGTGGATTGGAAGAATAAATATTGTCAAAATGTCAATACTACCCAAAGCTATCTACACATTCAATGCAATCCCAATCAAAATTTCACCAGCATTCTTCTCAAAACTAGAACAAGCAATCCTAAAATTCATATAGAACCGCAAAAGGCCCTGAATAGCCAAAGTAATTTTGAAGAAGACCAAAGTGGGAGGCATCACAATCCCAGACGTCAGCCTCTACTACAAAGCTGTCATCATCAAGACAGCATGGTATTGGCACAAAAACAGACACATAGACCAATGGAATAGAATAGAAACCCCAGAACTAGACCCACAAACGTATGGCCAACTAATCTCTGACAAAGCAGGAAAGAACATCCAATGGAAAAAAGACAGTCTCTTTAACAAATGGTGCTGGGAGAACTGGACAGCAACATGCGGAAGGTTGAAACTAGACCACTTTCTCACACCATTCACAAAATAAACTCAAAATGGATAAAGGACCTGAATGTGAGACAGGAAACCATCAAAACCCTAGAGGAGAAAGCAGGAAAAGACCTCTCTGACCTCAGCCGTAGCAATCTCTTACTTGACACATCCCCAAAGGCAAGGGAATTAAAAGCAAAAATGAACTACTGGGACCTCATGAAGATAAAAAGCTTCTGCACAGCAAAGGAAACAACCAACAAAACTAAAAGGCAACCGATGGAATGGGAGAAGGTATTTGCCAACACATATCAGATAAAGGGTTAGTAACCAAAATCTATGAAGAACTTATCTAACTCCACACCCGAAAAACAAATAACCCAGTGAAGAAATGGGCAGAAAACATGCATAGACACTTCTCTAAAGAAGACATCCGGATGGCCAACAGGCACATGAAAAGATGTTCAACGTCGCTCCTTATCAGGGAAATACAAATCAAAACCACACTCAGATATCACCTCACACCAGTCAGAGTGGCCAAAATGAACAAATCAAGAGACTATAGATGCTGGCGAGGATGTGGAGAAACGGAAACCCTCTTGCACTGTTGGTGGGAATGCAAATTGGTGTAGCCACTCTGGAAAACAGTGTGGAGGTTCCTCAGAAAATTAAAAATAGACCACCGTATGACCCAGCAATAGCACTGCTAGGAATTTATCCAAGGGATACAGGGGTGCTGATGCATCGGGGCACTTGTACCCCAATGTTTATAGCAGCACTCTCAACAATAGCCAAATTATGGAAAGAGCCTAAATGTCCATCAACTGATGAATGGATAAAGAAATTGTGGTTTATATACACAATGGAGTACTACATGGCAATGAGAAAGAATGAAATATGGCCTTTTGTAGCAACGTGGATGGAACTGGAGAGTGTGATGCTAAGTGAAATAAGCCATACAGAGAAAGACAGATACCATATGGTTTCACTCTTATGTGGATCCTGAGAAACTTAACAGAAACCCATGGGGGAGGGGAAGAAAAAAAAAAAAAGAGGTTAGAGTGGAAGAGAGCCAAAGCATAAGAGGCTCTTAAAAAACTGAGAACAAACTGAGGGTTGATGGGGGGTGGGAGGGCGGGCAGGGTGGGTGATGGGTATTGAGGAGGGCATCTTTTGGGATGAGCACTGGGTGTTGTATGGAAACCAATTTGACAATAAACTTCATATACTGAAAAAAAAAAAAAAAAGTAAGAGTGTCCTAGTGCCAGCAGCTGGGGACTAGAAACAGTTACCTTCCAGAGTAGGTGGAGCAAAGCCTGGACAATTATATAGGTAGATAGCATAAGACATTCTCTAATCCCTGTCCTGTTTATCCAGTCAGTACAACCAGATTTCTCCTTTGGTTTCCTGGGAACAAAACCCTGCCTTGAACCAGAGCCCATCTGACTGGGGCCCCCATCACTCAGTCCAGGTTTTGCCAGCTTCCTCCCACTGAAAGCTGCACATGGTGCTTTATAATCCACAGCTTCAGATGGGATTAAGAAAAATGATTTGCCATACTCATGACCCCAAACCACAACGTTTATACCTACTACTGCCACCAGTGATTTCTATTATTTCCTAAAACCTCTTCCTTGAGGGTCCTATTCATTTGGTGGTATTTTAAAACATATTTTAATGATCATTCTAAGCTACTCATTATTCTTTGGACACTTTTTTCCCCACTTATGGCTATTTCCAATACAACCAACTCTATAGCTAAGTCAATTTTTCCTAGGTTTGATCCCACTCAACCTGGGTTTCCTGTTCTACTGACTCAGCTCTGTATATAAGTACAAGAGGTGCAAGAATAGTAACACCAGTGAGTGTTATGCCTAATTACTACAGGTACAACCACTAACCTACCTATATTTCCCTTTTTTTTCTTTTGAGAGAAAGCATGGGTGCACACATGCAGGCAGGGGATGGGCAGGGTGGGAGGGAGGAGGGAGGAAGGGAGAGAGGGAGAGAGGGAGAAAGGGAGGGGGAGAGAGGGAGAGAGAGAGAGGGAGGGAGGGAGGGAGGGAGGGAGGGAGGGAGGGAGGGAAGGAGGGAGAGAATCTTAAGCAGGCTCCACACTCAGCACAGAGGCCAACGTGGGGCTTAATCTCATGACCCTAGGATTATGACCTAAGCAGAAGTCAAGATTTGTATGCTTAGCCAACTAAGCCACCCAGGCACCCTTTTAAAACTCTAACATTATCTTTAAAACCAGTCAACTGTTCAAAGTGGATTATTTCTTTGTCTGCAAAACAGTCCATTAATTCATGCTTTCCTCTATAGGATCTTTTGTGTATCTTTTTCACTTCATATGTGGGCTACCTCCAGACAGGCATGCCATATTTACAATCATGATTACGCTTTACAATTAAGTGGTTTCCTTTGAAAGCAATTATGGCAGCAAGAGCACAATCTACCAAAATACCTCCTGTGGCATATCCATTTCAAAAGATTATTAACTCATTTAATATTTTAATGTGCAAAAAAGCAACAGATTTTGAGCTAATATAGCCACTGAGTTCTTCCATTTATTAAATGAAACCGTGAAATGAAATAAATGCAACTCATAAAACAAAACTACTGATTTGTTAAATGGGCAAATCTTATCTCTTCCACAAAATTTAAGAAACAGATTATAACTCACATCTCATTAATAACTGATTTCTTAAAAATACGGCTCAATTTCTTTGAATCTTCTGAAATTTAACATTTAACAGCTTAATAAACAAATGACAGAATACCCAGCAGCGGAAGACTTTGCGTCCTGCACATGCTCTTTCTTCACAGAATCACCTCTCAAGCTTTCGTCCCATGATTTTTCTCTTGTGTCTTCAGAAATGTGCCCACCGCCGACACTGCCACGGGTGTCCACTGACCGTTGATTTGAATGTTTCCTGTCTCCTTCTCTCCTACCAGACTGGCTCCATGACGATGAACTTTCTTCACTGTTTTCTGTGGGTTTTCGAAAACCACGATGCACAGAATCCTGAGTGACCGGCACTGAAGATGAACTAGATGGGTCAAAATTTCTGCCCCTGCTATGAAATGACAGTTCTTCATCATCAGAGGGTCTTAAAAATTTAGGTTTCAAATTTCCAAGAGAAGAAAACTCTTGATTTTGGCTCAGATTGGATTGTCTTCTATACATTTCTGAAGACCCCGACCTATTATCTTTTTCATCACCGCCAGACTTTTCTTTATTGACACTGTTTGTAATACTTGTTGAACTATATCTATCCCTTGAACTTTTATTATCTTTTACCAAGTCTGATTTTCTACTTTCTTGACTACTTTGTGCTGTATCTGAACATGTTGGTCTCCTCCACCGTTCTCGTTTACACTCTTCTTTTGTGGATGCAGTTTTTTCAGCTTCTTCTAATTTCGACTGAAATATTTCCATTGACTACAAAGGAGAGAAAGTAAACAAGATATCTGAAATTAAGAAAGGTTCAATGACTCGTACCCCCATTTGGCATTGTGCCGTGATACACCATCATATGGCACAATGAAGAAAAAACCAATAAAGGAGAGAAGAAAGAACCCATACAATCATTCTACCTGATAAGGGCTTAAGTGTGCCCTCTCCCAACTCATGCTGAAGCCCTAACCTCTGGTACCTCAGAACATGACAGCATCTAGAGACAGGTGCTTGAAGTTCAGCTGGGCCCTAATTCAACCTGATGGATGTTCTTATAAGAAGAAATATGGAAATACAAAAAGATACAGTAGATAAGTACACAAAGAAAAAATACCATGTGAGGACATAGAGAAGGCAGCCATTTATAAGCCAAAAAGAGATGCTCCAGAAGAAACCAAACATTGTAACACCTTAATCTTGGACTTCAATTTTCCTGAATGTGAGAAAATAAATTTCTGTTGTTTAAACCACCTGGTCTGTAGAACTTTGTTATGGCAGCCCTAGCAAACTAATATATCATCCTAAGATAAATGCTTAAAAAAAATATGATTAGGGGCGCCTGGGTGGCGCAGTCGGTTAAGCGTCCGACTTCAGCCAGGTCACGATCTCGCGGTCTGTGAGTTCGAGCCCCGCGTCAGGCTCTGGGCTGATGGCTCGGAGCCTGTTTCCGATTCTGTGTGTCTCCCTCTCTCTCTGCCCCTCCCCCGTTCATGCTCTGTCTCTCTCTGTCCCAAAAATAAATAAAAAACGTTGAAAAAAAAAAAAATTAAAAAAAAAAAAAAAAAAATATGATTAGTCAACAAAAAATTACCAAACAATGAAAAAAATATAAGAACTCAAATGTGGGGCCACTTAGACCAACTGCCCAGCACTAAAACAAAATAATAATACAGAAAACAGCAAAGATATCATTTATGAAAAATTAATTCCTACTGTCAGTGAGATTCAAGAGGTCACAACATTACTAAAACAAAACAGATTCTCATGAAAAAAGAACAGTCCAAGAACAAGACAAACTTGTAAATGAAAACTACGTGTCCAAAAATATGCATATATATATATATATATATAGTGAACAAAAGAAAAGAAAACATCCAAATTAGTGAACTCCACACTAATCTGGGAATTCTGTCTACTTAAGAAAAGATGGTAAATAAATGTAAGTTATAAGGAAAAAAGACAAGGACAATTAACTCTAGAGAATCTAATATGCATATATGGGTACTTCCAGAAGGAAAGAGCAAAAATAGAGCAAAGTATTAACAATATAACAATAATATCAGTAATAAGAATAATATAAGAAAATTTCCCGAGCTAATTTCCACATATGAAGGGCTTATCCAGGAGTGCCTGGGTGGCTCAGTTAGTTAAGCGGCCGACTTCGGCTCAGGTCATGATCTCGCGGTCCATGAGTTCAAGCGCCGCATCGGGCTCTGTGCTGACAGCTCAGAGCCTGGAGCCTGTTTCAGATTCTGTGTCTCCCTCTCTCTCTGCCCCTCCCCCATTCATGCTGTGTCTCTCTCTCTGTCTCAGAAATAAACGTTAAAAAATTAAAAAAAAAAAAAAATGGAAGGAAAACTTTCAAATTCATTCTATGAGGCCAACATTACCATGATATCAAATCCAGATAAAGGCAACACCAAATAAGAGAACTACAGGCCAACATCCCTGATGAACACAGATGCAAAAATTCCCAATACAATACTAGCAAACCAACAATCCCTATCAAAACAACACTAGCATTCTTCACAGAGCTAGAACAAACAATCCCAAAATTTGCATGAAACCAGAAAAGACCCCAAATAGCCAAAGCAATCCTGAAAAAGAAAACCAAAGCTGGAGGCATCATAATCACGGACTTTGAGCTGTATTACAAAGCAGTAATCATCAAGACAGTATGGTACTGGCACAAGAACAGACACTCAGATCAATGGAACAGGATAGAGAACCCAGAAATGGACCCACAAATGTATGGCCAACTACTCTTTGACAAAGCAGGGAAGAGTATCCAATGGAATAAAGACAGTCTCTTCAGCAAGTGGTGCTGGGAAAACTGGACAGTGACATGCAGAAGAATGAACCTGGACCACTTTCTAACACCATACACAAAAATAAACTCAAAATGAATGAAAGACCTAAATGGAAGATAGGAAGCCATCAAAATCCTCGAGGAGAAAGCAGGAAAAAACCTCTTTGACCTCAGTCACAGCAACTTCCTACTCAACACGTCTCCAGAGGCAAGGGAATTGAAAGCAAAAATGAACTATTGGGACCTCATCAAAATAAAAACTTTCTGCACAGCAAAGGAACTAATCAGCAAAACAAAAGGAAACCAATAGAATGGGAGAAGATATTTGCCAACGACATATCAGATAAAGGGTTAGTATCCAAAATCTATAAAGAACTTATCAAACTCAACAACCAAAAAACAAAGAATCCAGTGAAGAAATGGGCAAAAGACATGAATAGACACTTCTCCAAAGAGACATCCAGATGGCCAACCGACACATGAAAAAATGCTCAACATCATTCATCATCAGGGAAATATAAATCAAAACTACAATGAGATACCACATCACCTTGTCAGAATGGCTAATGTTAACAACTCAGGCAACAACAGATGTGGTGAGGATGTGGAAAAAAAGGATGTCTTTTGCACTGCTGGTGGGAATGCAAACTGGTGCAGCCACTCTGAAAAACAGTATGGAGGTTCCTCAAAAAATTAAAAATAGAACTACCCTACAACCCAGCAATTACACTCCTAGGTATTTATTTATCCAAGGGATACAGGTGTGCTGTTTTGAAGGGGCACATGCATCCCAATGTTTATAGCAGCACTATCGACAACAGCCAAAGTATGGAAACAGCCTAAATGTCCATCAACAGATGAATGGAGAAGAAGATGTATACATATACAATGGAGTATTACTTGGCAATCAAAAAGAATGAAATGTCATTTGCAACTATGTCAATGGAACTAGAGGTTATTACGCCAAGCAAAATTAGTCAGTCAGAGAAAGACAAATATCATAAGACTTCACTCATATGAGGAATTTTAGATACAAAACAGATGAACCTAAGGGAAGCAAAAATAATATAAAAACAGGGAGGGGGACAAAACATAGGAGACTCTTAAATATAGAGAACAAACAGAGGGTTGCTGGAGGAGTTGTGGGAGGAGTGATGGGTTAAATGGGTAAGGGGCATTAAGGAATCTACTACTGAAATCATTGTTGCACTATATGCTACCTAACTTGGATGTAAATTTAAAAAAAAAAAAAAATACCAGCAAACCACTTCCAATAGTACATTAACAGAATCATTCACCACGACCAAATGGGATTTATTCCTGGACTGCAAGGGTGGTTCAATATTTGCAAATCAATCAATGTGATAATATCAGTAAGAGAGAGGAAAAGAACCGTATGATCATTCCAACAGATTCAAAAAAGCATCTAACAAAGTACAACATCCATTCATGATAAAAACCCTCAACAAAGTACATTTACAGGGAACATACCTCATCATAATAAAGGCCATCTATGAAAAAACCACAGCTAATATCATCCTCAATGGTAAAACTGAGAATTTTTCCTCTATGGTCAGGAACAAGACAGGAATGTCCACTCTCACCACTGTTATTTAACATAGTACCTGAAGTCCTAGCCTCAGGAATTAGACAACAAAAAGAAAAGGCATCCAAATTGGCAAGGAAAAAGTCAAACTTTTGCTACTTGCACATGACAAGAAACTATATATTGAAAACCCACCAAAAAATTGCTAGAACTGAAACACAAATTCAGCAAAGCTGCAGGACACAAAATGAACATAAAGAAATCTGTTGCATTTCTATACATCAATAATAAAGCAGCAGTAAGAGATATTAAGTAATCAATCCCACTCACAACTATACCAAAAACAATAAGATACCTAGGAATAAACCTAACCAAAGATATGAAAGACCTGTACTATGAAAAGCACTGATGAAAGAAATGGAAAGATGACACAAAAAAATGGAGAGACATTCCATGCCCATGGATTGGAAGAACAGTTTTAAAATGTCTATACCTCCAAGCGATCTACACATTTAGTTCAATCCCTATCAAAACACCAACAGCATTTTTCACAGTGCTAGAACAAACAATTGTAAAATTTGTATGGAATCACAAAAGATCCAAAATAGGCAAAGCAATCCTGAAAAACAAAAGCAAAGCTGTAGGCATCATAATTCTGGACTTCAAGTTATATGACAAAGCTACAGTGATCAAACCAGTATGGTACTGGCACAAAAATAGACACATAGATCACTAGAACAGGATAGAAAACCCAGAAATGAACCCACAACTATATGGTCAATTAATCTTCAATCAAAGCAGAGAAAAATATCCAATGCAAAAAAGATAGTCTCTTCTTCAACAAATGGTGTTGGGAAAACTGGTCAGCTATAAGCAAAAGGTTGATCCTGGACCACTTTCTTACAGTCTACACAAAAAGACAAACTCAAAATGGAATAAACCTACATGTGACACATGAAACCATAAAAATCCTAGAAGAGAAGACAGACAGGAACTTCTTTGACATTGGCCCATTAATTTCTTACTAGATATGTCTCCTGAGGCAAGGGAAATAAAAGCAAAAATGAACTATTGGGACTACATCAAAATAAAAAGCTTCTGCACAGCAAAGGAAACAATCAACAAAACTAAAAGGCAGCTTACAGAATGGGAGAAATTACTTGCAAATGACATATCAGATAAAAGATTAGTATCCAAAGTATATAAAAAAAACTTATAAAACTCAAGGCACCTGGGTGGTTTAGTTGGTTAAGCATCCAACTTCAGCTCAGGTCGTGATCTTACAATGCATGAGTTCAAGCCTCACATTGGGCTCTCTGCTGTCAGCACAGAGCCCACTTCTGATCCTCTGTCCCCCCCACCCCCGGCCCTCTCTCTGCCCCTCCCCTGCTCATTCTCTCTCTCTTGCAAAATAAACAAATAAACTTTAAATTAAAAAAAAAAAAACTCAACACCTAAAAAATGAATAATCCAATTAAAAAATGGGCAGAAGACCTGAACAGACATCTTGCCAAAGAAGACATCCAGATGGCCAACAGGTACACGAAAAGATGCTCAACATCACTGATCATCAGGGAAAAGCAAATCAAAGCTACAATGAGATATTACATTATTATCAGAATGGCAAAAATCAACAACACAAGAAACAACAGGTATTGGTGAGAAGACAGAGGAAGGGAAACTCTCTTGCAATGTTAGTAGGAATACAAATTGGTGCAGACACTGTGGAAAACAAAGGTTCCTTAAAAAGTTAAAAATAGAACTACCCTACGATCCAGCAATCACAACACTAGGAATTTACCCAAAGAATACAAAAATACAGATTCAAAGGGATACACGCACCCTGATATGTATTGCATCATTATCTATAATAGCCAAATTATGAAAACAGCCCAAGTATCCGTTGACTGATGAACGGAGGAAGAAGATGTGGTATACACACAATGGAGTATTACTCAGCCATAAAAAAGAAAGAAATCTTGCAATTTGCAACAACATGGATGGAGCTAAAGAATATTATGCTAAGCGAAATAAGTCAGAGAAAGAAACACTATATGATTTCACTCATATGTGGAATTTAAGAAACAAAACCAACAAGCAAACGGGGCAAAAAAAAAAAAAAAAAAAAGAGAGAGAGAGAGAAAATGAGGCAGACCAAGAACCAGACTCTCAACTATACTGAACACACTGATGGGTACCAGAGGGGAGGTAGGTGGGGTGATGGGGAAACAGGTGATGGGGATTAAGGACAGCACTTGCTGTGATGAGCGCAGAGTGATGTCTGGAAGTGCTAAATCACTACATTGTACACCTGAAACGAATATTACACAATATGTTAACAAACTGAAATTTAAAACTTAAAATTTTTTTTTCAAATTATTTTAACCAAGTCTGAGAGGTGAGATGGGGGATCAAAATACGGTAAAATTATTATCTTAGCCTAGGCAGAGATAATCCCTAATGTTTCATTTTTTTAATTATTTAAAATTATAGATTTGACATGTTTCTTAAATCAAGTAATAATATGAACAGAACAGAAATGATGGCAGCGGAGGGGGTTGGGGCAGGAGGGAGGGTAGTTTCATAATGAAAACATTGCCTTAAAGGCAGCTTTTTACTTTCTTATTGATACATGAAATAACGGTGTATCTACCATTAGTGGCTTCTTAGAGTCAATAAAGTATGGTAATGATAAAAAAAACACCAATTACCACAATTTATCCAATTCTCATTATATTACCTATTTTACATCACTTAAATGAGTTTTAGGAGACAATACCTGGGGGTTCAAATCTACTGATTAACCATCTAATCTTGGTTAAGTTATTTAGCCTCTGTCTGCCTCAGTTTCCTCATTTGCAAAATAAGAATAATAGTACTGTTGTGGTATTAAATTAATTAATTATACATGAAGCACTTCAAC
Organism: Panthera tigris; assembly: GCF_018350195.1. Taxonomy (NCBI): domain Eukaryota; kingdom Metazoa; phylum Chordata; class Mammalia; order Carnivora; family Felidae; genus Panthera; species Panthera tigris. The sequence continues at coordinate 6,172,261 of NC_056669.1, forward strand.
AGTGCTTGGCACATGAAAAGGACCCAAATTATTATTAATGCTCACAAGAATCCTACGAGGTTGCTATTTAATAGAGGTGTTTTTATAACGGGGAGAAAAGGAAGCTAAGGCCACACACCAAAAGGGGAAGAAAACGTATATTGAAATTAAGGACTATTTGACTACAAAGCCAATGTTTTTACTGTTCTAAAGCATTCAGAAGTTATAACAAACTTCACAATTCAAATAGTAAACTTATAATAACCCTATCAAAATTTAATAAAAATAACATACGAAGAAAACTGAAGGCCATTACATATGTAAGTGAAGACAGAAGTTCAAAATAAGGTATTAACAAGTTTAATTTAGTAGCATATTAAAGGAAATGCCATGATCAAATAGGAGTCAAAGAATGCAAGAGCAGTCTAACATTAGGAAATGTGTTAACACAATTCATCTCATTATCAACTGAAAGAAAAAAAATCCTATCATCTCAAAGGACATCACAACAGTTATCTCATAAAAATTAAGATACCCATTTATAATTTTAAAAAAGGAAACAAAAGAACACCTCTACTATCTACTAAACTCTGAATGCAAGGATACTTTTTAAAGATGATGATCTTCATCTTAAATGCAAGAAGCTAGCATTTACATGGAAAAACAAGAGAACTAGCTTCCAGGGCTTCTATCAAAGTTCTGAAATTCTATTTTGAGAAGACAAAAAAGATCAAACATCATTAATAGTGAGGGGATAAAGCAAAGAAATCATTTGTAGATAACTATCTTTCCAGATGACCCAATTTAAAAAATTAGATTTAATGACGCGAGTTTAGAATAATGGCCTTCTAGCACCAACAGCAAGTCTGAACCCACAAAGGAAAAAAGATTCAATATAAAATAGAAAAAAAGATTTTTAAACCTTAAGGACACATGCACAGTAATTACACAGAGAAATTTACTGAAGAATATAAATGAAAATTTGAATAAATGTCCCATATTTTAGGATGATTCAACATTATAAAGATATTAATCATCCCTGATTTAGTTAAATTTAGTTAAATTTAGTTAAATTCAAATCAAAATTCCAAAAAGATATGGAAGCTTATGATAAATTTTGGGAAAATGTTTCAGTTGAGCTTGAACTTGACAAAACAATTTCTACATTTTTTTAACAATTTTTTTACATTTAACAACAACTGAAAAATGTGTAAGAATGAAGAGCTAATTTTTTAATAACTAATAAAAAAAGACTGACCTTACCACACAGTAGGTGTTCACTAATCATTTACTATCTGAATGAGTTACTGAAAACAACAATAATTATAAGAGTAGGATACTAATTCCAGGAAACAGCAGAAAAATCAACAGAATAGATTTGACAGTAAAATAGACTCATTTTATAAAAGACAAACTAATATATAATAAACGTGTCATATCAAAGTAGTGGGAAAACTTATTCAATATATTATAAATGACTATCTGAAGACATAAAGTTAGAAACCTACTTTACAATATACACAAATATATATCTATATATACATATATAGATATATATTCCAAAAAGATGAAAGATACCCATAAAAAGTACTGAGCAAGTACTCAAAGTAAATACAGACATACATTTTTATGATTTTTTGGGTAACAAAAGCCTTTCAGTGAATTATAGCAAGAATATTAAGTGATGAAAGAAAAACCTGATGGATTTTGTTAGGTAAAAATGTTCAAAACCTACCCATAGCAAATATAAACAAAGTAAAAACTAAACATGAAACTGAGAGAAAAATTTACAACAGATTAAAAGACCTTAAAGCAATCAATATCCCAAAGGGAAAATGGGTAAATGTCATCAACAATCGATTCACTTAAAAATAAAAATGGCCAACACACCCGGGGGGCTGAGGCACTTGAGCATCTAGCTCTTAATTTCAGCCCAGGTCATGAGCTCACAGTCATGAGTTTGAGCCCCACATCACACTCTGCAATGTGGGATCCCCTCTCCCTCTCACTCTGTCCCTTCCCTAGTTCTATACGTACTCTCATGCACCCTCTCTCTCAAAATAAATAAACATTAAAAAAAAATACAAATGACCAAAAAAATATGAAAAAACATTCCAGTGCATTAGTAAGCAAAAATAAAAGCAAAAAAAAAAAAAAAAAAAAAAAATCTGCTTAGCACAGTAGCACACTATGAAGACTAACAAAATCATGTGATAAGAGTCATTGTAATGAAAATATAATTTGATCCTTTTTGTAGAGATATTTGTTAATATACACCTCACTTTAAGTATCCCTATCCTTCAAATAACAATTTTGTTTTTAGTAATTCATCTTAAGAAAGTAACCTGGTGAGCTTACAAAATGCATTAAACAAAGATGATGAGTACAATATTATTTAACAGGGGAAAATAAAATAAAAATGTCACTCCATCATTAAGTAAATAAATACATGGCAAATCCATACAAATATATATTAAAATACTAAGGTCATTAAAATGTGTATTTACTGACATCCAACTATGCCTCTATTAGTACATAAAAAGACCCAGAATGTATTCCATAAGCCTACTCTTATAAAACTATTTTAAAAGTATATAAAAAACAGGAAAGAAATCTATAAAAATGAATGCATCAAAATTTAACAAGCAATGTTTTTTTTAATATGAAATGTATTGTCACATTGGTTTCCATTACAACACCCAGTGCTCATCCCAACAGGTGCCCTCCTCAGTGCCCATCACCCATTCTCCCCTTCCTCCCACCCCCATCAACCCTCAAGTTTATTCTCAGTTTTTAAGAGTCTCTTACGGTTTGCCTCCCTCCCTCTCAACTTTTTTCCCCTTCCCCTTCCCCATGGTCTTCTCTTAAGTTTCTCAGGATCCACATAAAAGTGAAAACATATGGTATCTGTCTTTCTCTGTATGACTTATTTCACTTAGCATCACACTCTCCAGTTCCAACCTCGCTGCTACAAAAGGCCATATTTCATTCTTTCTCATTGCCACATGGTATTCCATTGTGTATATAAACCACAATTTCTTTATCCATTCATCAGTTGATGGACATTTAGGCTCTTTCCATAATTTGGCTATTGTTGAGAGTGCTGCTATAAACATTGGGGTCCAAGTGCCCCTATGCATCAGGACTCCTGTATCCCTTGGGTAAATTCCTAGCAGTGCTACCGCTGGGTCATAGGGTAGGTCTATTTTTAATTTTTTGAGGAACCTCCACACTGTTTCCCAGAGCGGCTGCACCAGTTTGCATTCCCACCAACAGTGTAAGAAGGTTCCCATTTCTCCACACCCTCACCAGTATCTATAATCTCCTGATTTGTTCATTTTAGCCACTCTGACTGGTGTGAGGTGATATCTGAGTGTGGTTTTGATTTGTATTTCCCTGATGAGGAGGGACGTTGAGCATCTTTTCATGTGCCTGTTGACCATCTGGATGTCTTCTTTAAAGAAGTGTGTATTCATGTCTTCTACCCATTTCTTCACTGGATTATTTGTTTTTCAGGCGTGGAGTTTGGTGAGTTCTTTATAGACTTTGCATACTAGCACTTTGTCCAATATGTCATTTGCAAGTATCTTTTCCCATTCCATAGGTTGCCTTTTAGTGTTGTTGATTGTTTCCTTTGCAGTGCAGAAGCTTTTTATCTTCATGAGGTCCCGATAGTTCATTTTTGCTTTTAATTCCCTTGCTTTTGGAGATGTGTCTTGTAAGAAATTGCTGCAGGTGAGGTCAAAGAGGCTTTTTCCTGCTTTCTCCTCTAGGATTTTGATGGTTTCCTGTCTCACATTCAGGTCCTTCATCCATTTTGAGTTTATTTTGGTGAATGGTCTAAGAAAGTGCTCTAGTTTCATTCTTCTACATGTTGCTGCCCAGTTCTCCCAGCACCATTTGTTAAAGAGACTGTCTTTTTTCCATTGGATATTCTTTCCTGCTTTGTCAAAGATCAGTTGGCCATACTTTTGTGGGTCCAATTCTGGGGTCTGTATTCTATTCCATTGGTCTATGTGTCTGTTTTTGTGCCAATACCATGCTGTCTTGATGATGACAGCTTTGTAGTAAAGACTAAAGTCTGGGATTGTGATGCCTCCTGCTTTGGTCTTCTTCAAAATTACTTTGGCTATTCGGGGTCTTTTGTGGCTCCACACAAATTTTCGGATTGCTTGTTCTAGCTTCGAGAAGAATACTGGTGAAATTTTGATTGGGATTGCACTGAATGTGTAGATTTCTTTGAGTAGTGTTGACATTTTAACAATATTATTCTTCCAATCCATGAGCACAGAATGTTTTTCCATTTCTTTATATCTTCTTCAATTTCCTTCATAAGCTTCCTATAGTTTTCAGCATACAGATCTTTTATGTCTTTGGTTAGGTTTATTCCTAGCTATTTTATGCTTCTTGGTGCAATTGTGAATGGGATCAGTTTCTTTATTTGTCTTTCTGTTGCTTCATTATTAGTGTATAAGAATGCAACTGATTTCTGTACATTGATTTTGTATCCTGCGACTTTGCTGAATTCATGTATCAGTTCTAGCAGACCTTTGGTGGAGTCTATCGGTTTTCCAGGTATAATATCATGTCATCTGCAAAAAGTGAAAGCTTGACTTCATCTTTGCCAATTTTGATGCCTTTGATTTCCTTTTGTTGTCTGATTGCTGATGCTAGCACTTCCAACACCATGTTAAACAACAGCGGTGAGAGTGGACATCCCTGTCATGTTCCTGATCTCAGGGAGAAAGCTCTCAGTTTTTCCCCATTGAGGATGATATTAGCTGTGAGCTTTTCATAAATGGCTTTTATGATGTTTAAGTATGTTCCTTCTAATCCGACTTTTGCGAAGGTTTTTTATTAAGAAAGGATGCTGAATTTTGTCAAATGCTTTTTCTGCATTGATTGACAGGATCATATGGTTCTTATCTTTTCTTTTATTAATGTGATGTATCACATTGATTGATTTGCGAATGTTGAACGAGCCCTGCAGGCCAGGAATGAATCCCACTTGATCATGGTGAACAATTCTTTTTGTATGCTGTTGAATTCGATTTGCTAGTATCTTGTTGAGAATTTTTGCACCCATATTCATCAGGGATATTGGCCTGTAATTCTCTTTTTTTGCTGGGTCTCTGTCTGGTTTGGGAATCAAAGTAATGCTGGCTTCATAGAATGAGTCTGGAAGTTTTCCTTCCTTTATATTTTTGGAACAGCTTAAGAAGGATAGGTATTATCTCTGCTTTCTCTCTGGTAGAATTCCCCAGGGATGCCATCTGGTCCTGGAATCTTATTTGTTGGGAGATTTTTGATAAATGGTTCAATTTCTTCACTGGTTATGGGTCTGTTCAAGCTTTCTATTTCTTCCTGTTTGAGTTTTGGAAGTGTGTGGGTGCTTAGGAATTTGCCCATTTCTTCCAGGTTGTCCAGTTTGTTGGCATATAATTTTTCATAGTATTCCCTGATAATTGCTTGTATTTCTGAGGGGTTGGTTGTAATAATTCCATTTTCATTCATGATTTTATCTATTTGGGTCATCTCCCTTTCCTTTTTGAGAAGCCTGGCTAGAGGTTTATCAATTTCGTTTATTTTTTTCAAAAAACCAACTCTTGGTTTCATTGACCTGCTCTACAGCTCTTTTAGATTCTATATTGTTTATTTCTGCTCTGCTCTTTATTTCTCTTCTTCTGCTGGGTTTGGGGTGTCTTTGCTGTTCTGCTTCTATTTCCCTTAGGTGTACTGTTAGATTTTGTATTTGGGATTTTTCTTGTTTCTTAAGATAGGCCTGGATTGCAATGTATTTTCCTCTCAGGACTACCTTCGCTGCATCCCAAAGCGTTTGGATGGCTGTATTTTCATTTTCAGTTGTTTCCACATATTTTTAAATTTCTTCTCTAATTGCCTGGTTGACCCATTCATTCTTTAGTAGGGTGTTCTCTGACCTCCATGCTTTTGGAGGTTTTCCAGACTTTTTCCTGTGGTTGATTTCAAGCTTCATAGCACTGTGGTCTGAAAGTGTGCATGGGATGATCTCAATTCTTTTATACTTATGAAGGGCTGTTTTGTGACCCAATATGTGATCTATCTTGGAGAAGGTTCCATGTGCACTCGAGAAGAAAGTATATTCTGTTGCTTTGGGATGCAGAGTTCTAAATGCATCTGTCAAGTTCATCTGATCCAGTGTATCATTCAGGGCTCTTGTTTCTTTATTGATCCTGTGTCTAGATGATCTATCCATTGCCGTCCATGGAGTACAAAAGTCCCCTACAATTACCACATTCTTATCAATAAGGTTGCTTACATTTGTGATGAATTGTTTTATATGTTTGGGGGCTCCCATATTCGGCACATAGACATTTATAATGGTTAGCTTTTCCTGATGGATAGACCTCGTAATTATTATATAATGCCCTTCTTCATCTCTTGTTACAACCTTTCATTTAAAGTCTAGTTTGTCTGATACAAGTATGGCTACTCCAGCTTTCTTTGGAGTTCCAGTAGCATGATAGATAGTTCTCCATCCCCTCACTTTCAATCTGAAGGTGTCCTCAGGTCTAAAATGAGTCTCTTGTAGACAGCAAATAGATGGATCTTGGTTTTTTTCATACATTCTGATACCCTATGTCTTTTGGTTGGAGCATTTAGTCCATTTACATTCAGTGTTATTATATGGGTTTAGAGTCATTGTGATGTCTGTAGGTTTCATGCTTGTAGTGATGTTTCTGGTACTTTGTGGTCCTTGCAACATTTCACTTACAGAATCCCCCTTAGGATCTCTTGTAGGGCTGGCTTAGTGGTGATGAATTCCATCAGTTTTTGTTTGTTTGGGAAAATCTTTATCTCTCCTTCTATTCTGAATGACAGACTTGCTGGGTAAAGGATTCTCGGCTCCATATTTTTTCTGTTCATCACAGTGAAGATTTCCTGCCATTCCTTTCTGGCCTGCCAAGTTTCAGTAGATAGGTCTGCTACTACCCTTATGTGTCTACCTTTGTAAGTCAGGGCCTGTTTATCCCTAGTGCTTTCAGAATTCTCTCTTTATCCTTGTATTTTGCCAGTTTCACTATGATATGTCGTGCAGAAGATCGATTGAAGTTACGTCTGAACAGAGTTCTCTGTGCCTCTTGGATTTCAATGCCTTTTTCCTTCCCCAGATCAGGGAAGTTCTCAGCTTTGATTTGTTCAAATACACCTTCAGCCCCTTTCTCTCTCTCTTCCTCCTCTGGAATCCCTATTATACGGATATTATTGCGTTTCATTGCATCACTTAGTTCTCAAATTCTCCCCTCATACTCCTGGATTTTTTTTATCTTTTTCTCAGCTTCCTCTTTTTCCATAATTTTATCTTCTAATTCACCTATTCTCTCCTCTGCCTCTTCAATCCATGCTATGGCCACCTCCTTTTCATTTTGCCCCTCATTTATACCATTTTTTAGCTCCTCATAACTATTTCTTAGTCCCTTGATCTCTGTAGCAATAGATTCTCTGCTGTCCTCTATGCTTTTTTCAAGCCCAGCGATTAATTCTATGACTATTATTCTAAATTCTTGTTCCGTTATATTGCTTAAATCAGTTTTCATCAATTTGTTAGCTGTCGCTACTTCCTGGAGTTTCTTTTGAGAAGATTTCTTCCATTTTATCATTTTGGGTAGTTCCTGCAGTGGCTCCAAACTGTAGGGCACTTCCCCTGTGCTGTCTTGAGTAACTTGTGCTGGTGGGTGGGGCCAGAGTCAGACCCGATGTCTGACTCCAGCCCTCCGCTGGGGCCACAGACTGGTGTGTACCTTATCCTCCCCTTTCCGAGGGGCAGTACTTGCTGTGGAGTGGAGTGGCCCCTGTCTGGACTGCTTGCACACTACCAGGCTTGTGGTGCTTCTTGTATGGGACCTGGCCAAGGGCATATTAGCTGGGATGGATCCGCAAGGTGCACAGGGGCGGGAGGGGCAGGCTTAGCTCGCTTTGCCATGGGTGGTCCGCTGTGGGAGGGGCCCTGCAGCACTGGGAGGCAGGCAGGCAGACCCGTCGGAGGGATGGATCCACAGAAGCACAGCCTTGGGTGTTTGCGCGGTGCAAACAAGTTCGGTGACGGGAACTGGTTCCCTTTGGGATTTCTGCTGGGGGATGGACGAGGGAGATGGCGCTTCTGAGTGCCTTTGTTCCCCGCAGAGCTGAGCTCTGTCTTCCAGGGCTCAACAACTCTCCCTTCGGTTGTCCTCCAGCCCTCCCGCTCTCTGAGCAGAGCTGTTGACTTACAACATTCCAGATGTTAAGTCCCGCTGGCTGTCAGAACACACTCCGTCCAGCCCCTCTGCTTTTGCAAGTCAGAATTCGGGGGCTCTGCCTTGCAGGGCGGGCTGCCCCTCCACCGCCCCGGCTCCCTCCCGCCAGTCCGTGGAGCGCGCACCGCCTCTCCGCCCTTCCTACCCTCTTCCGTGGGCCTCTCGTCTATGCTTGGCTCCGGAGAGTCCATTCTGCTAGTCTTCTGGCGGTTTTCTGGGTTATTTAGGCAGATGTGGGTGGAATCTAAGTGATCCGCAGGACGCGGTGAGACCAGCGTCCTCCTACACCACCATCTTCCTCTATCTTCACAAGCATTCTTTTTTTAAAAAAAAAAGATGATTTGGGGGTTCCCCGGGTGGCTCAGCTGGTTGAGCCTCGGACTTTGGCTCAGGTTTTGATCTCCAGTTTGTCAGGGCAGAGCCTGCTTTGGAAGATCTGTCCCCTTCTCTCTTTGCCTCTCCCCCATTGGCACTATCGCAAAAATAAACAAACATTAAAAAAAAAAAAAAAAAAAAATCTCCCGGCCACTGCCTGGCTCAGTGGGTTAAGCGGCTGACTTTGGCTCAGGTGGTGATCTGAAAGGTAAGTTCAAGCCCCACACTGGGATTGCTGCTGTCAGCATGGAGCCTGCTTCAGATGCTAGGATCCTCTGTCCCCTTCTCAGCCCCCTCCCCGCTCATGTTTTCTCTCAAAAATAAATAAAACATTTTTTTAAAATCTCCAGAATAAATATGATTTTTCTCTCACTTTTTTTTTACTTGCCCATATTTTTGAAATCTTACTACTTTCTACATCTGCTTTTGCTAGAAATTAAAAAAGAAAAGGGCATTACTAACAACTGAAATAGAAAGATTATCCACACTTGGTAAATGGGGGAGCTGGTTCTAAAATATCATGTGTGCACACACACTCTCTCTTTAAAAAGAAAGCAGGGGCGCCTGGGTGGCTCAGTCGGTTAAGCGGCCGACTTCAGCTCAGGTCATGATCTCGCAGTCCGTGAGTTCTAGCCCCGCATCGGGCTCTGTGCTGACAGCTCAGAGCCTGGAGCCTGCTTCAGATTCTGTGTCTCCCTCTCTCTGACCCTCCCCCGTTCATGCTCTGTCTCTCCCTGTCTCAAAAATAAATGTTAAAATAAATAAATAAATAAATAAATAAATAATAAAAAATAAATAAAAAGAAAGCAAAAAAACAAAAAACAAGAACAAAAAAAAAACTTGTATTTTAAAACTCTGGAAAATAAAATCTCTGGAATAAAGAAAAACTCTGAAATACACCAAAATTTCAACAGCGCTTATCTCAAGAGGCATATTGGGGGATTTCCTGCATTATTTAAATTCTCTCACAATGAGAAAATGTTATTTTTAGATTAAACACACACACTTAAGTTTTATGTTCATCATATCAATAAAAATATGCTACAGAAGTTTACACAATTAAAAAAAGGCAGAAAATGGCTTCAGCAGTAGACAGAGTTGAGATTTAATACCCATTTAATTCAAAAGAGCTTCATGGCACAAAACACTGACAAAGTTACAGACATTATTTCTCATATAACTTTGAATATAATACATATCTCCTTAATGCCAGTACTCACCCCATATCTTTCAGCCACAATGTCTTCAAAACGTCTGTTCTGTTTCTCAGCTTGTTCCTTCATTCTCTGGTAAGACTTCCTCAGCCAGCTCAATCCACCATCTTCTACCACTGAAACTAAATTCCAATACTAAATGTCAGTTATACTTTTCATGTAGTTATAACAGAATTAATATTGCTTCTCTAATAATTTCTTAAAGTATAAGTTATTCTTCCTTGAACATAAAAGAACCATAAGTGCATTTAAAATTCAACACATTATAGGGGCGCCTGGGTGGCGCAGTCGGTTAAGCGTCCGACTTCAGCCGGGTCACGATCTCGCGGTCCGTGAGTTCGAGCCCCACGTCGGGCTCTGGGCTGATGGCTCGGAGCCTGGAGCCCGTTTCCGATTCTGTGTCTCCCTCTCTCTCTGACCCTCCCCCGTTCATGCTCTGTCTCTCTCTGTCCCAAAATAAAAAACGTTGAAAAAATAAAAATAAAAAAAAAATAAAATTCAACATATTATTTATGTACCTATATATGCAAGGTATATATTTTAGGGACCGAGGAAGGCAAAAATTAAACTATCCTCAAAAAAAGTGCAATCTAAAAGTATAAAGATAAAAGGATATAAACAGTAACAATAAAGATAATATGTAGTAAAAATTACACAAAGGTAAAGAATTATACAACAATGAGAGATGGATTATTTCTAAATGGAAGGTCACGTAAAATTTAAAGATCAGGCTTAAAACAAGGAGCTGGATGTCCACAAACAAAGATAAAAGCAGGGAGGGCATGCCCAGAAATAAAGGATGAAAGCACACACACAGAAGAGGAGAAAGTTACCTCAGAAACAAAACAAAGAACAAATGAGGAAATTACAGAAGAGAATACTGAAAGGCAAATCAAAACAAATTATTCCATTATAGTCATGACTGCCAGCTATGAAAATCTGAATGCCTTCAACAAACTTTATTAAGCTGCTTGTATTTCCTTCTACACACATCACACTTTTATGTGCATAAAGAAATCGAATCACTTAAGTCAAAATTCTGTTCCTGATTTTTCTTGTCCAAAAATAGGATGGCTTTAGATCATCCCAGTTCTACAATCAACATAAACACACACAAAACCCAAAAGACATGTGTAAAAATCATAAATAGTGGAAAAGTCTGCAGTAATCCCAGCCTAGAAAACAACCCAAATGTCCACCATTAGTAACATGGGTAAACAGCATAAATTGTGACATATTCCTAAAATACACAGCAATGGAAATCAATGACTACAACAGTGCATAACATGGGTGATTCTGAAAATGGGAACACAGGAAGCAGGAAACCAAAGGGAACACGGTACTTACTATGGGATTCCAGGGAAAATGGACTTTGGTGCTAGAAACCAAAGCAGTGGCTATTCTGACAGGAGCACAGGGACCAGAAGCGCCACAAGGCAGCTTGTGGGATGCTAAAGATGTTCTGTTTCTCAAAAGGTGTGCTGATTACACGGGTATTTTCACTTGGAGTAATGGTCAGACTGTACACTTAACGATTTGCATACTTTTCTGTATGTGTTAGACTTTACTAAAAAGTTTAAAGGGAAAAAAAAGACTTTTCAATCCTCTGACTGTAGTCTCACTCAAATCTCAAAAATCTATCTTTGTTAAGCAATCTCTTCTAAGAAAAGAAGTCTCTCTTTACAGATCTAAAATACTGCGTACTTCGAAACCTAGATGTCCAGTTAACTCAATGATTCACTTTTCTTTCAAGTTTATTTTGCTCTTACTCCTTTTTTATTTTATACAATGTATGAGTTCGAAATTAACAATGCAATTACTCAAGGAAGTTAGTCTAAATCCTCAATTTACACGAGGATAAGAGAAACCCATTATCAATAATACCTATATTAACATCCCAGTTACACAATTAAGTTTATTTCAAAGAATTATCTACGAAACTGAAAAAATGCTGATGGGCAGAGTGAAGACAAGATTTCCTTAACAATCACCAGTATATTAACACAGTTCAGAGAAAAAAAGCTCAGAGAAAAAGGAAGACTTTTATTCCTCTGTGTTAACATTTACCAAGAAACTCAAACAAGAAAAAAAACTTTTCAGGGCGCCTGGGTGGGTCAGTCAGTTAGGCATCCGGCTTTGGCTCTGGTCATGATCTCGCAGTTTGTGAGTTCGAGCCCCGCGTCCGGCTCTGTGCTGACAGCTCAGACCATGGAGCCTGCTTCGGATTCTATGTCTCCCGGTCTCTCGGCCCCTCCCATGCTCATGCTCTGTCTCTCTCTCTCTCTCAATAACGTTAATAAACGTTAAAAAAATCTTTTTCTCTAAAAAGAATAAACCTTTCAATGAATTCAGGTATGAGTAAGACTCACAATTTTAGAAATATTTATACAATAATATCATCTTTAGGGGCGCCTGGGTGGCGTCCAACTTCAGCTCAGGTCATGATCTCACGGTTCTTGAGATTGAGCCCCACATCGGGCTCTGTGCTGACAGCTCGGAGCCTAGAGCCTGCTTCAGATCCTGTGTCTCCCTTTCTTTCTGCCCCTCCCCTATTCACACTCTGTCTCTCTCTCTCTCTCTCTCTCTCCTTCAAAAATATATAAACATTAAAAAAATTATTCAATAATATTACATCTTTAGTTGATTGTATGTTCTATTTCAATAGTCTTATTAATCTTATAATTAGAGATGACAATAATGAAATATTTTTAACAGTAAAAATCACCAAATATTTTAAAAACAAATAAAAAATACCAATTTGCAGCACCATCTATCATGAAATTCATTCTAACAAACATTTAGTGAATATTTACTATAAATATGAAAATGTGTTAAACACAGTAGGAAGTAAAAAATAAATAAAACATAGTCGCTATCCTTTATGCAGAGATAAAGATATATCAAATAATTATAATAAACTCACGGTATACAACATATATACACCTATATCTGAGGTCAAAATGTAAGAGACTAAAAGTATATGCTTCCATCATAATTAAAGGTTATTTGGTATACGCAAAACACAACCAAATGAATCCAAGCTCCATTCCCCACATTTCTCATAAGACAAATATAAAAACAGCAACAAACAAAATATCAGGAGACCAAGATATTAACCTCAGTGTTCCTATAAACTAGTTGTAAGATCTTAACCAAGTCACTGACTGAATCGTTGCTTCTTCATCTGTATTACAGGGCAGTTTTGATTTAAACTGCCTATGAAATTTCTCCCAACTCAGAAGATTCTAAAAGTCAAAAAAAAAGAGGGGAAAACATCCTGGAAAGAACAAAAATACATGAGAACAGTTTGTAAGCAAGAATGTCTACTAATTCCATGGTAACACATCCAGTCCTGTAGTGAAGAATCCAGAGCAACTCAACGTGGGCCAGCAATCAGAAGACCTGGTCCCAGGACCACCCCTCTGACTAGAGGAACGACCCGGCCACTCTGAGCCTTACTGTCCTGCGCTGTAACATTCAGGACAATAACACCTACTCTGCTACCTTCACGCGGTTGTTACGAAAATGAGCTCACGTGTAAATGTGCCGCAGGTACTTTAAAACTGTACAAATATTCCCACTGCTACAATATGGTTAAAAATAATTTTGTATGAACGCTGAAAACAGGTTACTTACTTGTCCACTTAATTTTTTCTAAGGGGAAAAGATCAAAACTAATGAACTGATTTTTGAAAACATGGCACCTCAATCACTACCAAAACAAACCGTTGAAAACTTCATTTTCCCAAAACATTTCATCATAAGGGCAAGTATTTGCCACTGTCATCATTATTTTACTGTATCCCAGATATTTTGCTGGAAGATCTCCTCCCTGGATCCTCACAGCACCCACCTAAGACCGGCCACCATGTTCCCGGGGTGATGGCACCAACAAGGCAAGTGATAAACTTCCTGTGCGGGTCCAAGGAGTAGGACATGCAGGTGCTGAGCAGTCCTAGCTGGTTGGCCCCGCACTGAGAGGCACACCTGTTCCAGTGCACCTGGCGCCACACCGCGCTCCCATGGGGGTGCCCTGGGCACCTTGCCCGAGACCTGCCGCAGTGGGCGGGGCTGGGCGCTTCTCTAGACTCACAAATACGGTGGTATGGGAAGCCCCCTTGCTAGCTGGCCTTGAAGGTCCGCTCAAAGGCAGCACCGACAACCTCTGATTCTGGACTTCCTGTGGGATTCCCACTGGTTTCCATTTGTATTCTACCCACGCTGCCCTGGATGCCTTGAGAGGTCACTTCGCCTTTCCAGTGGCAAAACGGCGTGCTACCTCTTAAAAACAAAAGCCACAGTAAATGCATCTCAGCTGGGTATTGACAACCTCTCTCGACCAGAAAAGGATGCAGAGCTGTAAGAGAAGATAACGTGAGTGCATACTTGCCTCAGTTCACTGATGAAGATTCTGAAGGAAGTGACTCCTGACCAGCCCAAGCCAGAAAACTGATCCAGAATCAAAGCTTAAGTATCAGGGTCAGGCCTTATTGCTATCTTCAGCAACAGGTGCTGTCTGATCAATTCTCAAGCAAGACTGGCTTCAAAAATGAATGGGAAATGTGGTTTATTATGATTACCCCTAGGTGGATTTTCCAAATGATTTGTGAAGCTATTTCTAGACGATGTGAAACTAAGGAGCCTTCTGTCCAGGTTTTATAGTTATTTGCCTTAAGAATTTACTGGAGCTTGTCAATTTCACAAATACTTATTTCTGAAAACAACTTTTACTGAAAATTTAGGTTGATTAAGAGGTGATGTCCCGTGAATGTTCTGATATAAAGATGCACTGTTTTTAAAAAATAGAGTTGTATTTAACATTGACTACTATTATTCCTACACAGAATGGGTATTATGTATATGTAAAGACTGAGAAACCTTTTTTTTCTTACATAAAATACAGGTACATACATATTCTGTAGGTAATATTCAATAAGTTAACTGGATAATATACCATTTCCTTTCTATTTTCATTTCCAAACTGAGCTTAACTGGGTAATAATGGAAGGAATGATAAAACATCAAACATTCACCAAGATGCTGTTTTTCATATTTTGTTTCACATAGCACTTTGGCTCAGCGGCCTGTCACGTTATTCACTTGGGAAAGGTATTGTACTAGCCACTGGGGATAAAAGGTAAGCAAAACAGCCACCCTATCAGCACAGAGCTCATAATCTCATTACAGATGGACATTCAAATAACCACATGAGTCCATGTAACATTGCTACTGTAATAGTAAGGGTCTTGAAGTGGACACAGAGCTAGCACACACAGCAGGGAACAGCCTGGTCCGGGGGTCAGGGACAGCCTCGCAGAGGATGTCGCAGCAGTGATGTGAAAGAGGAGTAGGGGCTCTTTAGGTAATGGAGGGGAAACCTGTGCAAAGGCCCTTAGGCCCTTCAAAGAAGGCTGCAGGAACTGCACCACTGGCCAGAAAGCAGAGGGTGCAAGGAATCACTGGCCTCCAGAAGGGTGTTTGTTCTTACCCCCAAGAACAATGGGAAGCCCTTGAAGAATGTCACAGGAGGAGGCCTATGACAGGATTGGTTTTACTTCTGTAGGACCTGCTTATGGTCGTCTTGGGGAGTATGGGCTACAGGGGTAGCAAGCAGATCACCGAAGAGCAGGCAAGAGCAGAATCAAGAGATAGCACAGCCAAGTGGTCGTGCAGAGAAAGGCAGACTTGGTTCAGGTACAGACGACAAACTTTTAATTCTTTCCATCTTATACTACATAAAGGACATTCCCCTTTAAAAATATTTCGAGCGAGAAAATTCTGATTAGCTTTATACTTTTGAGATGCAAAATCTGGTTCCACACGCAAGGGTGAAGCCTTGGCAACTAACACCACCACAAAAACTCTTACTTTCCGCCCCTAAAGAATGGGACCTGATGACTTAATACCATACTGAATCAGCCTAGGGTTTTTATTGTGTGCGGGTACGTCCTTATGCGGCTATTTTTCGCAGCTTCAGGATTTGCCAATTTGGCAGAAAATTAAATGCATGAACTTGACACCAAGTTAAACTGGCTGGTTTCAAATAGTTTTTTTTCTTTTTTTCCAAATACAAAATACATGCTTACTCTAGAAAAAAATCCAGGCATAGATGTATGACCAAATAGAGGATGAAAGTACACTTCTGTCTCCAGCTTTGAGAGGCACAGAACAGCATGCTGGGAAGTGAGCGGGCTCTGGAGCCAAACTATTTGGATTCAAACTGTGGTTTGGATACTTACTAGCCATGAACTTGAGGAATTTACTTAAACTCTTACTGTAAAACAGGGATTAAAAACTAGGGCTGTAACTCTTGACTACAGAGAACACAATGATGGTCACCAGAGGGGAGGTGAGTGGGGCAGGGGGATGGGGAAAGCAGGTGACGGGGATTAAGGATGCACTTGCACTGATGAGCACCGGGGGATGTGCCCAAGTGTCGAATCACTATATTGTACACCTGAAACTAGTATTACTCTATGTTAGGCAAGTGAATTTAAATAAAAACTTTTTTAAAAATGAGTAAACTGGACTCAGAGAAGTCAAGAAACATTCCCCAATCACAAAGCAGTAAGTGGAAATGCCAAAATTCCAATCTCAAGTAGCCTAACTCCAAAATCTGAGTCCTTAACTCTAACACTATGTGACCAACAAACACAACTCCCTAATATTAAAGTTACAACACTTTTCGGTGCCTAACCATTTCAGCCTTACCACTGGTCTAAACAGAATGACTACACTATCTGCATATGTGGTAAAACCCACAGATCATTTAAAACTTAATTTTAACTCAAGGGTGCCTTGGTGTCTCAGGAGGTTAAGCATCTCACTTCCGCTCGGGTCATGATCTCATTGCTTTCGAGTTCCAGCCCCGCAATGGGCTCTGTGCTGACAACTCTGAGCCTGGAACCTGCTTCGGATTCTGTGTCTCCCTCTCTCTCTGCTCCTCCCCTGCTTGCGCGCTTTCTCTCTCTCTCTCAAAAATACATACACATTAAAAAAAGTTTTTAATTTAATTTCAACTCTGGGATCTGAACGTCTGACAGAGAGAAGCTTTCTGTCATTTTCTTCCTTCTAAATAATACAGGAAAGGGGAGCAGTGAAAGCATATATGAAGAGGAAAGAAAAAGGCTTTCCAAAAGCTTCATATTAGGTCGTTTTTCTCCTAGCGTCTTTGATTATGCTGTTTCAACTGAAAGATACCACGTAAGGTAGAACTTTGAGTCTCCCACACTCAAGAAGTTAAGAACCTATTGACTGCAAAAAACCCAAAGATTAAGTCTGTCAATTCTAAGTTTTCCCCAGAGATGAATTTATTGACTGCCCTCTGACAAGAGTGCTGGTAAAAGCCTGGATCGTAAAATTAGCCCAACACAGTAATGGTTCAGGAAGCTAACTTACTGCCCTACGCTTTCGCTTTTAAGTGTCTAAAAAAAAAAAAAAGTATCTCAAAGAGATTCCTGTGTGACTACACTTCCTATGATATAACCCAGCAGAGACATTTCTACCAGTGCTGAAAGGCAATAAAGAAAATGCTACAATTACTAATAACTTCAGCAAAACTGCTAAAGAAAAAAATACAAATGAAACTGGAAGGGGGCTCTAGGGACATCTCTACATAAAGTATAAGAAGAATTTTTATGAATGGCCACAATAAAAATAAAAGATATAACAAAAAGCAGGAACGTATTCTGGTAAACCACTAAGATGAAAAGATAACACCCCAACTTACAATGCCACTATCTGTACACTGGGTTAATTGTATTTGAATGAACTTTTCATGGAGGTGTCAACGAACACTTAATTGGCATAAAAATACTTTTAAAATTATGGTATCAAGTGTGATTATGTGACACTTAAATATTTTGTCTCCATCTGTTGGAAAATAACAGCACTATCCAAGGTAAATAACAAGTTTTATGAATGCTGGCAAAGTAGGAATTTCTAAAGAACATATGAAATCACATCTTTAATATTTATACGTTATTTTCATAAAAGTTCAGACATACCGCTTTTTTATATTTTGTTACGGGATGTAACAACCCAAAGCATTATTATATCCTCACAAAATCATACTTTGTATTAATCCATTCAAAACAGACACTGAAATATGAAAACATTATCAAATATAAAAATATAGATTTAATCAATTTCCTCCCCAACATATATAATTAACATAATCAATCTTTCCAGGTACTAAATTTAAACAAG
This sequence comes from Panthera tigris, assembly GCF_018350195.1. Taxonomy (NCBI): domain Eukaryota; kingdom Metazoa; phylum Chordata; class Mammalia; order Carnivora; family Felidae; genus Panthera; species Panthera tigris. Next base: position 6,190,313 of record NC_056669.1, read on the forward strand.
GCCTCAAAAGACCACACACATTTTATTTACTTTGTCCTATGTAATCTGAACCTTCAATAATAATCCATAGAGGCTCATAATATGAAACCACCGGATTCCACATCAGATGATCAGTAAACTTACAGTTGTTTTTCAAATACAGAAATAAGCACAGATAATTACAGACTTAAAACCACCTCACTACACAGAAACACGCGATATTTAAATAATCAGATCTTCCCAATCTACCAACAAACTCTGGTCATTCCCATAGGAATACCAAGTTACAAGAAACGCCTGTGTGGCTACAACCAAAATGTAGAGATACCTTTAGTAACTGATGACACGTTACAGTCTTCTGGGGGAAGACCTGTACCACCATCTTTCCAGTATGGATTCAGTTCTCTTTCCAGCAGTCTGGACTAGAACAAAACGTTTTCAGAGGTCATAATTTTTTTAAAAAGCCGCCATAAAATACATTAATCAATAATATATGAGACTCAGTTAACAATTATAAACCTGGACAAATAATTAAAACACTCCTAAGACACACTCTTCTGCAACTTGCAAAAATAATGCCTAAATTAACATTCGTCCAATGCTTCCAATGAACGCCTACTATGAATCAAAACTGTGGTAGATGCAGAAGATATAATAATCTGCCTAACTCATCCCTTGCTAGATTAGGAGATAGTGAGGAATGGAGACAATTAACAAGTAACTGACAAGTGTTTTGAGGATGAGGTGCAGAGTGCTATAGCCACACATTACTTAAACCCCTCTCACACTGGCAAATCAAAGACTTCCTAGAGGAAGTAGTACATGCAGTCTGAGACCTAAAGAGGAGCAGGGATTAGCCAAATCCTCTTTTGTGGGGGAAGAAGGCATAGAGATACTCCAGCGAGGAGTAGCAGCATATTTATAGAACCCTAGAGGAAACAGAAAACATAATACTTCCAAGGAACTTAAAAGAATTGAGACTGTCTAAAACCTAGAAGCATAAGTGAGTAGTGATAAGACATTAGGTTGTAGAATAATCAGGGACAAGGGCCACATGAGCCAGTTGAAACTGCTACTGGGCTCTCATAGCAGGGCGGTGGTGAATCATGGAAGTGATTGGCTTTGAATTACACCAAGAGCAAACTGGGCTCAGAGTAGAGGAAAGAGTACAGGAAAGCACGATCAGAGGCAGGAATCCAGTCAGACAACTGTGGTAATAATCAACAAAGAGACGACAGTAGCCCTGTCGCAAACCAAGTGCCTTCCGCGTCCCAAGCACGGTGGCCGGCCCTGGGGTTGCAATGAAGAAGCCAGAGTCCTTTCCACCAAAGAAAGGACCGTCTAGAGAAAGGAGAGAGACAATTAAGCAATTCCAATACAGGAAGTGCTATGAAGGTAAAGGGTGCTATAGAACCACATACAAGGGGTACCTGACTTGACCTGAGGAGGCCAGAAAATGTTTCCCAGGACTAACAACAATTATTAGAATTAATAATGGCAACTAGATGGAGAAGAATGAAGAGAGTTCAATGTCAGTTTCTAGTAAATGAGCCAACCATATTATTGAAAACAAAAAATGGTGAATAAAACTTTTTTAAAGCTTTTAAAATACATTCATGAGTTGACAAAAAAAGTAGAGAATCTTCAAAGTACAAAATTTAAGTTCAAGGTTAACGTGGAAGGCTAGGCAAAAACATAAGAATTTGACTTCTTAGAGTAGTTTGTACCAAAAAAATAATAAAAATTAAAAAAAGATTCTGGGGGCGCCTGGGTGGCTCCGTTGGTTGGGCGTCTGACTTCAGCTCAGGTCATGGTCTCACGGTTGGTGGGTTCGAGCCCAGCAACGGGCTCTGTGCTGACAGCTCAGAGCCTGGAGCCTGCTTCTGATTCTGTGTCTCCCTCTCACTCGGCCCCTACCCCAACTCATGCTCTGTTTCTCTCTGTCTCAAAAATAAATGAACATAAAAAAAAAAAAAAAAAAAAAAAAAGATTCTGTCACCTCCCTTGTTAGACTACTACAAAATCTCAAAGCATCTAAAATCAAGGTGTTTCTTCCAGTGGTCTTGTGCAGACACTCAAAGATCCACATCAAAGTCTCAAAAGAATACAAAAGCCTGACAGCATGAAGCCTGCTTAGGATATTTTGTCTCCTGCTCTCTCTGCCCCTCCCCCGCTTGCTCTCTATCTCTCTCTCAAAATAAATAAAAATAAACTTAAAAAAAAAAAAAAAAAAAAAACAAGGGAGGCACCTGGGTGGCTCAGTAGGTTAAGCATCCAACTTCGGCTCAGGTCATGATCTCAACAGTTTGTGGGTTTGAGCCCCACATCGAGCTCTGTGCTGACAGCTCAGAGCCTACTTGGGATTCTCTCTCTTGCTCTCTCTGTCCCTCCTCCAGTCACACTCTCTCTTTCTCTCTCAAAACAAATAAATATTAAAAAGAAAAAACAATGAAATGCCATCTCTCACTATTAATTAGCATGACGAAAATTTACAAGTCTGACAATACAGATGCTCAGGACGGTAAAGAAACGCACACTGTCAGGGCAGCGTAAGCGACTATCTACACAGGACAGGTGAGTACCTTATAACCTGGCAACAACTCTTCTAGGTGTGCACCAAGGAGAAGTCCACACAAGGACCTTCGTCTAGCACTGTGTGTAACACTGAAAAACAGCAACCAATGCCAATGTCCACAGATAACCACAAGAAACGGACAGCTACAGAATGGCACAGTTAGATGACGAAAGACTGCACGGTGATTAGAAGGAATGAACCAAAATATGAATCAATCGCCAAAACACACTCAGGCCTTCAAGTCAAAATGGCCTATAAAGGTTCCATTCACTCATCACAACCTCCCTGCTCAGGACAAACAGAAAAGAAACATAAAATATAAAACATACTTCAGTTCAAGACAAGATAAACACCTCCATGGACCAGAAAGGTAATGCAAAGTGGAAACCCAGGCCTTACTGGGCTCTATGTGCAAGCAGAAAGCAACAGCCCTTCCTCAGTTTGTGTAAGATAATAAACACTACGAGTGCTGCAGTGAGATGGGGACGGAGCCAGCTTCAGCACACAAAGCTCAGGACTGGGGTGGGACACCTCCTGCTGGCAAAAGAAGGCTGAAAAGTGGGTATCTGTCTGTACAATGCTCTACAGACGAGGTCTACAAATAGATGCCACAGGTCTACAGCGTATAGCACAGTGCAGGCAGAGGCGGCCCAGAGGACAAAGACACAGCCTTGAGCATTTGTTTTTACTTTTTTGTGACCTTCACCCAAAGAGAGATTGTATGTGTGTGTTTATACACAGTCTGTGTGTGTGTGTGTGTGTGTGTGTCCAAAACAAAGGTTGTAGGAAACAAAATGTATATTTATTACATGTAAAACTGCTGACATTTTATATTTTAAGTGCTGACTGCAATACGTCAATTACGTGACCCACTTTTGAAGAACACCAGGCTGGAACACCAAAGAAATGACATCCTCAAAAACAAGAAAAGACATAAAATCAACATGCTTCACACTGAAGCTTCCGTTCAGGACCATCATTTTAGACTCCTTCCCACTGTCTTCATGTTATCCACACTCTCATTACTAGAGTCAACATCTGATTCTAAGACAAGGGGCTTTTTTTTCCTCAAAATAAACCAAATGTTTATCACATGTTAAGAATATAATCATGTGCAGAGAACAGCACACTCAGACGGATGTGCAGATGTTTGAAAACTGGCTGTTGTCACTCAATAGTCTAGATGATCTACTTGTGCTCCCAACAGTCTGAATTGTTACCTAAACAAAAATCAGAAACTACTACAGGTTTTAAACATCCGAACTAAATCCAAGGATTTACAGAGCAGCAAGGTAAGTTCACATGGAAAGTAATAATAAATCTTCTATACTTTCAAATATATCAAAAAAAAAAAAAAAGGCACTACACACAGAGTTCTCTTCTAGCTGCTAAGGAAGATATAAACAACACAGTTTCTCAAGAAGTATATAATCTCATAAGGGAAATCAGAAAAAACTACTAAATCACAGTACTTTACAGAAATCTACAAGTACTATAAAGTAAAGGAACAAAGTGCTATGGAAACATAAAGACAGAAGAGATTTATTTCAGTTAAGGGAAACAGGAAAAACTTCATAGTACATATCAAGTTAGGCCTTGAAGGATAAACAAGATGCAGACTTATAGACTTTCTAATTCACTTAGAAAGAACCAGATGAGGGATGCCTGTGTAGCTTGGTTGGTTATGCATCTGACTCTTGATCTTGCCTCAGGTATGATCTCATAGTTCATGAGATCGACTCCCACATCAGGCTCTGAGCTGACAGTGCAGAGCCTGCTTGGGATTCTCTCTCCCTCTCTCTCTCTCAAAAATAAATAAACTTAGAAAGAAAGAAACAAAGAAACAAAGGAAGGAAAGAAGGAAGGTAGGGAGGGAAGGAGGAGGGAGGGAGGGAGGGAGGGAGGGAGGGAGGGAGGGAGGAAAGAAAGAACCAAATGAATAAAAATACAGAGATAGGAATTTGCAAAGAAATATGAGGGACAGTGGTTAAACTAGCCTAGTTGAGGTACAAATTACCTAAGAGAAAGAGTCCAATCCAATGTGTCTGAACTCTATTTACAGCAGCTTTTGAGGGACAGGGTCTTTACGGGAGAAGAATAAATATAGCACCTTATTTTTTCAGCCCAGCCTCTGAACAAGTTAAGAAATGCAATAAAAACATAAGGAGATAAATGACAAAAATTACCTTTATTGCTGGTGAAGGCTTAATCGGAAGAGAATTTTTCTTTCAGTAAAAACCAAACGGGCCTGTTAACTGAACCCCACAATGAGGCACTTTCCCAGGTACGATCAGCACCTAACCAACCCCACCGCAACCGATTCCCCACATGGTCCCTGCAGGCAGCCTGTTCCATAAGCAGGCAAGGCTGGGCTAAGCCAAGTATGCCAGGTATATTCTTTCCAAATTCTCCGGAAGAATATTTACTGCAGAGCCTCAAGGACAGAATGAGGAAAGAGGGTGACGTGAGATAACCACTAGTGGAGATTCTTCCACCCAAAAAGAAACATGAGAAATGGTGAAGACATTCCCCTCAACTCGCATCACTGAAGGCTTCTACACAGAGTAACGCCATGACCAGAGCTGTCCTGTCAAACACTTGACCTGACATCATTGTAGGATGCGGAGTGAAAAATGAAGAGGGCACTGAAACTGCCCACGCAAGAGTAAATCAGGGCCGGAACCATAATAACATCTAACCGCGAATGGCTCTTAGTCCCAGAGGCTGTCCTCAGTCCGTCACACGCATTAACTCAGCTCCAGGAGAGAGGAGGTAAATGAGGAACGAGAGGCCAAGTCAGACATACATAAGTGGCATACATATGTATGTAGACAGACATAAGTGACAACTCAACTCAAGCAGGAGCAGCAGGAATGAAAAACACGGTACAGAGACACAGGACAAGATGTGGGCACAGCAACAGATGCAGACTTAATTGAATCAGAGAAGTTTATAGAAGAATTTGTAAGAAAAGATTATGTTAGTGAGAAATCCTGAAGACAAACCTGAAAAGGGGGGGAGATAAGCAAGAAAAAACTATTACCATTTCAGAGGAAAATGAAGATAGCTTTATGGGACAGAATTTCTAAGAATAACTGATCACTATTTCACTCTGTAAAGATAGTCAAGGGTTTACTATGTTCTGTTGTCTGATATGGAGAATAGGCCAGAATAGGATATGAACAAAACAGAAGACCACAAGCCAGGGTTGCCCCAACATGCCAAAACGTTCGTGCCCGCAAACAGCGGAGGACGATTTCAGAAGCAAGCCTGTAATGACAATGGGTATTATCGGCTTCCAGACTTTGCAGGCTCCACTGTCCACAGGTTACCTCCCTACTGCTACGTGCACTTCCCCTTTCCTCTTTTGATACCATGACTCCAACTCCTTCAGGTCTCAAAGACAAAGATATTTTACAGAGCTCAGCCAAGATGCTCCAAAACTCCGTGGACTTCAATGTTCCGTGTGGAGAGCTGCTTAGCTAATAAGCCATGACCACGTGCCACACCCACACTTTCAGAATTAAAATTAGACTGGACGGTGGGACGAGGGAGAAAACAACACCGATCACAGGACTCTCACCATCACTCTCACATTTTTTGTTTATTTGTCTCTCTATGATGTGTTCAAGGTAAATTCTTAAGGATGATCTTCTTGTTCACTAATTCTCTCTTCAGCTGTAATCAATCTGTTGATAACTCATCTACTGAGTTTCTAATTCCGACGGTAGTGTTTTTCATTTCTACAAGTTCTTGTTGGCTCTTTCTCATATCTGCCTTCATAATAATCTTTTCCTTCTTACATTTTCCACATCTACTGGTACTGTATACCGCTACTAAATATCCCAACAGATAAAGGCTTCATGTGTCTGATTCTACTGCTCATTACTTCAGAAGCCTCTCATTCATGGACCAGCCTTGTATTTTCATGTATTTTGTGATTCCACATTATGAGCTTGTTTCTGGAAAACCCGTGGTGCCCACAGCGACACTGCGGTCCTCCAGAAAGCCCCAGGGTTCACCACTGCCAAGCACTTCAAGGCACTACCAACACAAGAGAGCTTTAAAAGAAATTCTCACCTTGAAGATTCTCAGACCACACAGGCAGCAGTGAAACCATTACAAATCCATGCCGTGAACCAAACTCAATACTCAGGCAACGATACATGCCTGGGATTTATAAATCTAGCATAGCATTCAGCTGACTTCCTACAGAAGATTCATTTCACTAGAACTTCTATCACACTTCATAGCTGTTCCCACTAATATTATTAACTACCACAGCAGAGAAAATAATACTTAACAAGCAAAACTGCATTTACCTAAATGTCTCACTGGTTAGTAAAGGTCAACTACAAGTTACAGCATTTGAAATATTCTCTTACCTGTTCTAGCGCTTGGGTTTTCTCTCGCTCTATTTTCCTGACAGTTTCCTTTGCAGCTTTGAGCGACGATGATGACACAGTTTTAACAGACATAAAATCAACAGTCATCCACTCATCTCTCTATTTAAAAAAAAAAAAAAAAGTCACTTCAATCTAAATTGATTAGAAGTGAAAATAAACACTTGGTAATAACAGCAGGGATTCTGGGGGCACTGAAACCTGGATCATATCCTACATTCTCCTAACTTAAAACAAGTTTTTTAGTCTCTGTATGCCTTAATCTCTCTCCTGTAAAGTGGAATAAATTCTTACCTTTTAGGACTGTTTCAAGGAGTAAACAAGATTTAAGGAGCGCAGTCCAGTGCCCGACACACAACAGGTATTCAAACACCAGCTCTTTCCACCCCTCTTCGCTGTGGCTCGATGCATTCGCACGTAGGCAGGTGAACTAGGGCCCCAAATTTGTGAACTACCCAACTCTAAATACTGCTGAGAGAAATGATGACATGGTGTGGCAAAGGGAAACTACTCAGTGGAGAAAGGTCACATACAGGTAACAGCACAGAGCTGCCAGGGCAGGAGGGCAAAGGGCTGCTTTTCTAGCAACAACTGGAAGCAGGAAACCCTCTGTGGGACTCAAACAGAGGGAAGTACTCACTTTCTCACAGAAGAAGAATGGAAGTCTAAAGACTAAGCAAACAGTACCACTGCCAGAATTATTTGTAAAAGTATACTGTTTTCACAGTCTCATTTTTCTCCCGAAGCAATTTGATCCATCTGTCATTTTAGCATCCATCTATTTTTAGAAGTCCATACTTCTTTCTTTAAAATCGGGTGACTTACCTGGACAACTTGGTTGCCTTCCCTTTCCGTATTTTCACCTTTCGCTTTCCAGGCCTTCTCCCTGCCAGGAGCCTGGGGCGGGACAGCCTCAACCCACTCGTCTTCAGAGCTCTAGGAACAGGCGGCACAGAAGAGAAGTTCTCAAACGTGCACACTTCCACGTAAAAATTCTGTGCTGTTGTTAAATGGTAAATTCTTCGGTTTCCTAGAGAAAATTCTTAGAGTATACTTCCCCTTGAAAAAGCTACACTGAAAATCTGAACAAAGAACCTGTAAACCCACTCTTTTGGGACAAGCCCATGAAACACCAAGACTGTTTTCCTGCCAGGGGAAAGCAAAAACAAAAGATCAGAAGTGACAGCAGAGAACTCACTTCAACACAGAGCTGTGGTTCCTACCAACATTAAGTGATATCGACATCTTTGTTTAACTACAACAAGGGAAACAACACCCAAGTAAATGACTCTGCCTCTAAGTTTCGAGTTTTTGGATTTCCCTGGGTTTAAAAATGCAGAGATCGCAGTGAACAGCCAGACTGGTAAGGCACTTTGTTAATGTGTTTAAATACCAGATTATTAAATCAGCTAGGAAGTATTTAGCCAACATCCCCTATGTGCTCAGCATTATGCCAAGTTCTGGATTTTGTTTTCCACAAATACATCAATCAACTCCTTCTATGTTAAGTACTGTAATAAGTACGTTCACATATGTTCTCAAGCTGACTCCTTAAAACAACCCTACATAAAATACTATTTGGTTTTACAAATAAGAAAAAGCTTCCCCAAATTAGGTAACTTGCCCAAGTTCCACGGTATCCAAGCAGGAGAACCAGAATAGAAACCTAGATGTGTCTGGCTCTAAAATCTCTTTGGAGCTGTACAATGGAAGTGTAGGAAAGACCCTAGAAATCACCTAGCACACAACACTTGCTAATGTCCCACAGAGAAACCTGGAGGCCAAGGGAAGCAAAGGTGGGTCTCCTGAATGAGAACAATGTTTTTTCATTCCACAAAGTTCTTTTTTTTTCTTTTTAATGTTTATTTATTTTTGAGAGAGAGAGAGACAGAGCATGAGCAGGGGAGAGGCAGAGAGAGAGGGGGACACAGAATCTGAAGCAGGCTCCAGGCTCTGAGCTGTCAGCACAGAGCCCGATGCGGGGCTCAAACTCACAGACCGCGAGATCATGACCTGAGCCGAAGTCAGATGCTCAACTGACTGAGCTACCCAGGCGCCCCCTATCTACACAAAGTTCTTGATAATTACCTAACCAGAGAACAAACATATGTCTGGTAAAAGGTCTAATCTACTCAGAGAAAACATATTTGTCTCTGGCATCTCAAGTGCCAACTGTTTCCCAATACAAAGCAGACTTCATTCATTCATTCATTCATTCAGACCTTGATTTGGACTTACAGAAACATTAGAGCTACTTACTGACATATATAGTTAAAACTTTTTAAGATAACCACTATGAACATATTTCTGGTCTAGTCCTATTTACATTGTCAAACCAACTTAGAAAGGAGTGCACTTGTCGTCATGAGCACAGGGTGCTGTATGGAAGTGTTGAATCACTATATTGTACACCTGAAACTAACAGAACACTGTATGTTAACTAACTGAAGTTTAAATAAAAACTTTTTAAAAAGATCAATTTAGCAGCCTGGTTCCTACCACTTGCTGTTACCCACTGAAAGGAAGTTTATAATCTGAAAGCACATCCCTCGGGTGCCAATTTGCTAACATCAAGCTAAAAAAAAAAAAAATGTTTACATTAGCTTTCCACAGGATTCTGTTAAAGGCCTTCCTTTAAAAAAAAAAAAAAAAATAGGGATGCCTGGGTGGCTCAGTCAGTTAAGTGTCTGACTTCAGCTCAGGTCATGATCTCGCAGTTTGTGAGTTCGAGCCCCGCGTCAGGCTCTGTGCTGACAGCTGGGACCCTGGAGCCTGCTTTGGATTCTGTGTCTCCCTCTCACTCTGCCCCTCCCCCGTTCACACTCTGTCTCTCTCTTTCTCAAAAATAAATAAATGTTAGGAAAAAAAAAATTTTTTTAAATAAAAAAATATATATAATTTATTGTCAAATTGGTTTCCATACAACACCCAGTGCTCATCCCTACAGGTGCCTTCCTCAATGGCCATCATCCACTTTCCGCTCTCCCCCACCCCCAACAACCCTCAGTTTGTTCTCTGTATGTAAGAGTCTTATGATTTGCCTCCCTCCCTCTCTGTTTGCAACTATTTCTCCCCCTTCTCTTCCCCTGTGGTCTTCTGTTCAATTTCTCAAGATCCACATATGAGTGAAAACATATGGTATCTGTCTTTCTCTGCCTGACTTACTTCACTCAGCTTAATACCCTCCAGTTCCATCCACGTTGCTGCAAATGGCCAGATTTCATTCTTTCTCATTGCCAAGTAGTATTCCATTGTATATATAAACCACAACTTACTTATCCATTCATCAGTTGATGGACATTTAGGCCTTCCTTTTAAGATTTATATTTTTAAGTAATCTCTGCACTCAGTGTGGGGATCGAACTTACAACCCCGAGATCAAGAGTCACGCACTCCAGCGGCTAAGCCAGCCTGGCGCCCCTCGAAGGCCCTCCTCTAAAACCACAGATTTTCTGCATCCTACTAGCTGCTAACCAATCACCTGCGAGTCAGTGATCAGAGCCACCAGCTGCTTCACCACAGCTGCAACCGGTGGCCACTCCATATCATGACCTACAACTTCAGTTGAGCTAGACTCTCATTCACAACCAGGATTCCTCTTACTGGCCCCTGGTCAGTTCTCCCTTTCATTCCCCTGGCTCACTCCCCTTTGAAGATGTATCACTCTTACATTTACTTGTGTAACTATCTGATTGATGTCTCACTCTCCCACTGGGCAGTAAGTTCTAGGAAGACAAAAACCGCTTCTGCTCTCACCTAGCTCGTATCCCCAAGGACATAGTTTAACACCTTAGCAGAGAGGTGATGCTTATTATATTCTTCAACATCTTCCTCAAGTTTTCTATCAAACCCCATTCACCACATACTCAGCTAGTGGATCTCTCCTCCTCCTTGACCAAGCAAAATGATGCCACCTTAACTTCCTACCCAACCCCCAACAAAATTATGTACACTTGTGCATCTCCTTTCCTCCTGTTAATTCTTCCTATTCAAGGCAGGTACTCCTCCAAAGATCTTGGTCCCAACCATTCCTGTTCCTCCAGGACAATGCACCATCAATTATCTCCTTCTCTTGTAGCCTGGTCTACAAGAAGCACTCTATTGGCCTAGAAATATGCTCAAGCATTTTCCATCCTGTGTGTGTGTGTGTGTGTGTGTGTGTGTGTGTGTGTGTGCATGTGTGTGTGCATGTGTGTGGGTATGTGTGTGTAAATGAGTGAAGAAGAGGAACCTCTGTTGGCCTTATGTCTCCCCCTGGCAGCAATTTATCTTCCAACTTTTACTCTAAGCCAAAATTTTCAAAGAGTAGTCTGTAGCCACTGCCTTCACATCCCCACAAAACTCTACGATATGGGTAAGGTTCTCACTAATCTGCTGAAATTTCTTCAAAGGTCACCACTGGCTGCCACTTTGTCCAATGCAGCAGAACGTTTCTGAATACAACTCTCGATAACTCAACTTCCTTGATTTCCAGGACCTTTCCCAGTTCTGCTTCCATTCTTGCTTTCTTCTCCATTTCCCTTATGCATTTTTCCTCCTTTGCTCAGCCCCTAAATATCAATGCTGTGTGGGGTTCCTTTCTTGGCACACTAATTTTTTAATCTCTAAACATTCCCCTTTGGCCATTAAATCCACTCTCATGCCTTGAACTACCATCAATTGTGCTGATATCTTTCAAATTGGTCTACCCAAAGTGTCGGTGATTTAACCAACTACCTACCATATTTGGATACCATGCTGAACTCAATAAACACAAAACATACACCCACCGTCTTCTTCCACAAAACCTGTTCCTCCTCCTGAATTGCTGAACTGAATCACCTGGTACCACCAACCACCCACTTAACCAAGTCAACAATCTTAGGATCAACTTTGCCCCTCCCATCAAAACCTACTATTTTCATTTCCAAAATATTTTCTCAAATACATCATCCAGTGAACACCACATGCCTACCATGGGACCCCACTTCCACCCCTGGCCATAACTGATTGGTTCAAAGGTAGGATTCTGACCCAATTGATATCAATCTGAGTTACTCTCCAGGAATTTGAAATCAAAACGAAATGGGGCTGCTCTAAACTAAAGAGAACTGGAAATGCATTGGCAGAAGCCATTTTTGCCATGAGGATAGAATTCAGCAAAAAACTGATCTGTTACCAAGAAAAAAGTGAACTCGGAGGAAAACAAAAATGGAAGATGGCAAGACAACTCATAAAAGCATTACAACTCTAGTTCCAGCCATTCCGGAAGGCCAGCTTCATTCCCACACCTAGAGGTACTACGAGACTTTTGTACTCTAATAACAAATTGCCCCCCTGGGGCGCCTGAGTGGCTCAGTTGGTTAAGCGTCCAACTTCGGCTCGGGTCATGATCTTGGGGTCTGTGAGTTCAAGCCCCTGCATCAGGCTCTGTGCTGGCAGCTCAGAGCCTGGAGCCTGCTTCAGATTCTGTGTGTCCCTCTCTCTCTGCCCCTGCCCCGCTCGCTCTCTCTCTCAAAAACAAATAAATATTTTTAAAAATTAAAAAAAAAATAACATAAAGTGTCCCCCCCTTTTTCTGGATAAGCCAATTTGTTTTATCTCTATTGCCTGGAACCAAAAGCCCCGACTAATACACACCTCTCCTGTCCATCCTTGAAGCATCCTAGGTCAGATCTTATCTCACACCCAGACAACTGCAATAACCTGGACGCGGGTCCTTCCTTCTCCAATCTCCACCCTAGACACATCTGGAGAAACAGAAAGGGCACATATGACCCCTTCTATGGCTCCCTGTGACAAAGCTCCTCTTCTTTCTTACCAACAGAAGCCAATCTCATTGGGAGACCTACCGTGCCTCCCTTGCTGGAAAGCAAAGCCCTACGGTCAAGTGTCCAATGACACTGAAATGAAGGTATTATGTGGGACTTTCTGGAAGACAAATTATGAAAGAGAGGGTCCCCTTTCTTGTTACCTAGATGAAGAGGTAATGCTATAAAGACGAGGGACGGGCAAAACAGAAGAAGCCTTAGTCTCGGAAGACCACACGAGTCCCAGACTGCCTACCTGATACTTTCATGAGAGAGAAAAGTTAACTATCTTGTTTAACCTATGGCTACTCTGAGATTTTCTGGTAAATGCAAATGAACCTAATTAGAGGACACGCTTCCTACTGAATAGCGCCAGAGCTCTTGGTTTACAGGCCCTATCAACTCTTCCATTTTCATCACCATCCACTCCCCCCTTGTTTTGTAACCTAGTGCTATCATGTTGTTCGTAGTTCTATTTACTTACATATACACATACACACATACACCATGTTATCTCACTTCCAGGCCTTTGCTCTCACAATTCCTTGTGCATGAAATGCCAATAACCTTCTGTGCCTGGCTAATTCTTAGTCATTATTCAGGTCTCAACTCAAATATTATCTCCCCAACAAGTCTGCAGATGAAATCCTCTTTCCCTTAATACATTGTTCTGTCTTGGCATCAGGAGACTGCATATTGAAATTATGTATCTATTTATCTAGCTACAAAATGAGCTCTCCAAAGGCCTGAAAAAAAAACTATTTTTACATTCCGTGTGTCTATACCAGTGTCTGACAGAGTTGGCATGCAATAAAGGTGTACCTAAAATTAACTAAATCCTCTTTTCCTACCCTTCCAATAGCCCTAATCAGAAACATTAATCGGCAGGCAGCATTCAAGCATTAAATACCAGGCACTGAAGGAAAGAAGCATCAATGATACACTTAGTATTCTTGTTATTTGTTTACAGAACGGTGATACCTGCACCATTGTGTACAAAGCGCCTGCCTTCATTCCCTGTCTGTTAACTTTGTTTCTCACTTTCACCATTGCACAGTCAGCTCACTACTTCAGCATGGCTGCTATTTCCCTCTCCCCAATATGCTATGACCTCAGTCCTTCTGCGGATTTCAGTTTTTCAATCCTCCATTTTACCTTGAAGAACTCCTACACCATCAAGCTTAATGTGCTTGACCTAACAGAGCTCCCAGAACTCTTGTTCTCATATGCAGCCTTTATAATAACCATACCCCTGATCCTATCAGCCAAAATCTCTAAGATGGAACCCAGACAGCAAAGTGCTACCAGTAAAAATCAAAGGAACTTAAGGACTTCTGCCTCTGGCCATGACAAAATAAATGGCATCAAAATAGAAATACACAGAAATAGAAATAATAATGGAAAATGTTTGAAGCTCTATTCGGAACACTGAATCTCAGTAATACCAGGCTGTGATCCCTGAAAAGGGAAACAAACGAGGTGAATGTTATCATTACTATCTCCACAGCTTTTTGCCTCAAAGCACTTTCCAGACCAAGGCACAAGAAAGGGTTGACTCGAGCTGAATATTACAATCTTACTGAGCTAAGGAAACAGAATTTGTGTTAGATGATTTTGCCTAACTATTGGCTAATGTTAAGTGCTGTGAGTACATTTAAGGTGGGCTAGACTTAACCGTAACAATCAGTAGGTTAGGTGTATAGAGTGCATTTTTGACTTACGATATTCTTAATTTTCAGTGGGTTTGTTGGGACATAACCCAACTGTAAGTCAAGAAAGATCTATAATTACATTAAACGTAAATGATCTAAACCACTGTTATCCAACAGAATTTTTCTATACTACACTGCCCAATACAGTGGGCATAACCTAGCCATAAGTGATAACTAAATACTTAAAATATTTGGCAGAACACCTGGGTGGCTCAGTTGGTTAAGCGTCGGACTTTGGCTCAGGTCATGATCTCACAGTTCATGAGTTCAAGCCCCACCTCGGGCTCTGTGCTGATAGTTCAGAGCCTGGAGCCTGCTTCGGATTCTGTGTCTCCCTCTCTCCCTGTCCCTCCCCTGCTCGCACTCTCTCTCTCTTTCTCAGAAATAAATAAACATTAAAAAAAATTTACAAAAAATATTTGGCAAATGAGAATGAAGAAATGAACTTTCAATCTAATATTACTTTAATGAATTTTAATTAAAATTTTAAAAACCACATATGGCTACTATATTAGATAGTGCAGAAAAGCCTCTAATTAAAAAGGAAGAAATTGATAGGTTAGATAAAAAAGCAAGACCCAAATATACACTGTCTACAAGAATACTTTCAATAAAAACAAAGAAATTAAAAATAAAGGAATAAAAATGAAAAAACAAATAACAAAACTAAAGTTTATTAACATGAAACAAAGTTACCTACAACAAAAGTATTACTAGAGATAAAAAGAAACATTTCACAAAAATATAATGGCCAGTTCATCTAAAAGATATAACAATCCTAAATGTGTACATACTTAGTAAACTTACTCATTCCTTAACTGGAGGCCTGTACCTCCCTCTTCTAGTCACCCATTTTACCCAACCCCCCTACACCCCTCCCCTCTGGCAACTATCAGTTTGGTCTCCATATTTACAGTTCTTATTCTTTTTGTGCATTCATTCATCTTTTTCAGGTTCCATTTATGATAGAACCATATGGTATTTGTCTCTCTCAGTCGGACTTATTTCACTTACTGTAATACCCTCCAGGTCCTTCCATGTTGTCTCAGATGGCACAATCTCATCCTTTTTTAAGGCTGTGTAATATTCCTGTGTGTGTGTGTGTGGGTGTGTGTGTGTGTGTGTGTGTGTGTGTGTGTGTGTACTACATCTTCCTTATCCATTCATCCGCTGATGGACACTTGGGCTGCTTCCAAGTCTTAGCTGTTGTTAATAATGCTGCAGTAAACATAGTGGTACATATATCTTTTCGAGTTAGTGTTTTCATTTTCCCTGGGTAAATACCCAATAGTGGAATCACTGGATAATCACTATGCAATGCCCTTGTCTCTGTTGTAGTCTTTGTATGAATGTCTATTTTATCGGATATAAATATTTCTACCCCAGTCTACTTTTCCACTTCCATTTGCATGGTGAATCTTTAGGTCTGAGGTGAGTCTCTTGCAGATGGCTCTTGGTATTTTATCCACTCCACCACTCTGTCTTTTGATTGGAGCATTTAGGCCATTTACTTTTAAAGTAATTATTGACGGGGGCACCTGGGTGGCTCAGTCGGTTGAGCGCCGACTTCGGCTCAGGTCACGATCTCGCGGTCCGTGAGTTCGAGCCCCGCGTAGGGCCCCTGTGCTGGCAGCTCAGAGCCCGGAGCCTGTTTCGATTCTGTGTCTCCCTCTCTCTGACCCTCCCCCGCTCATGCTCTGTCTCTCTCTGTCTCAAAAATAAATAAACGTTAAAAAAAAAAATTTTTTTTTTAAATAAATAAATAAATAAATAAATAGAAATTAAAAAAATAAAGTAATTATTGACGGATATGTACTTATGGCCATTTTTAAAATTTGTTTTCTATTGTTTTCATAGTTCTTTCCTTTCTTCTCTTGCTGTTTCTTTGTGATCAAATGATTATTTACAGTCTTTTGTTTGGCTTTCTTTCTCTTCACTTTTTGAGTCTATCATAGGTTTCAGGTTTGTGGTTAACATGAGGTTCATACATAACATCCTAAGTAAACAGCTGTCTACATTAATTTGATGGTCATCTAAGTTCAAACATTTTCTTAAAAAAAAATCTTTTTCTCCTTCTCTTCCCTTTTTACTCCCTTCCCCACATTTTATGTACGTGTTGTCCTATTTCACATCTTTTTATTCATATTAATCTTATGTCTAAGTATGGCCATTTCTTTTCCACTTAAAGAAGTCCCCTTGGCTGGGTGTTGTATGGAAACCGATTTGACAGTAAATTTCATATATTAAAAAATAAAAAAATAAAAAAATAAAAAAAAAAAAAAGAAGTCCCCTTGGGGCACCTGGGTGGCTCAGTCGGTTGGGCTGCTGACTCCAGCTCAGGTCATGATCTCACGGTTTGTGAGTTCAAGACCCACATGGGGCTCTGTGCTGATAGCTCAGAGCCTGGAGCCTGCTTTGGATTCTGTGTCTCCCTCTCTCTCTGCTCCTCCCCCTCTCACACTCTGTCTCCCTCTCTCTCTCTCAAAAATAAATAAACATTAAAAAAAAAAAGAAGTCCCCTTAACATTTCTGGTAAGGCTGGTTTAGTAGTGATAAACTCCTCTATCTTTTGTTTGTCTAGGAAACTCTTCATCTCTCCCTCAAATCTGAATGAAAACCTTGCCAGGGAGAATGTTGTTGGTTGTAGGCATTTTCCTTTCGGCACTTTGACTATGTCATACCACTCCCTCCTGGCCTGCAAAGTTTCTGAGGAAAAATCAGCTGATAGATAGCCTTATAGGTTTTACCCTGGTAGGTAACTTTTTGTTTCTCTCTTGATGTTTTTAAGATTCTCTTTTTATCTTTAACCTTTGACACTTTAATTATTTGGTGCCATGGTGTAGACACCATCTTGTGTTCATCTTGTTTGGAATTCTCTGTGCTTTCACTGACCTTTCACTCAAACAACTCTCTCCAAGGTATAGTTATACAACTTATTATATATGTAAAAGTGTACACGTTGTATGTTGCAACAAAAAGACTTATCTATTCAGCTGACCGTTAAATGACGAGGGGATTATGGGTGCTGATTCCACACATAGTCAAAAATCCACATACAACTTTGACTCCCCAAAAATGTAACTACTAATAGCCTATGGGTGCACTTGAAGACTTACCGATAACATAACC
Source organism: Panthera tigris (assembly GCF_018350195.1). Classification (NCBI taxonomy): domain Eukaryota; kingdom Metazoa; phylum Chordata; class Mammalia; order Carnivora; family Felidae; genus Panthera; species Panthera tigris. The sequence continues at coordinate 6,207,900 of NC_056669.1, forward strand.
AGCGAACATGTATTTTGTATGTTATATGAATTATGCACCTATTCGTACAATAAAGTAAGTTAGAGAAAAGGAAATCATAAGGAAGAAAAAATAGAGTACTGTACTATATTAATCTAAAACACATCTGCTTGTAAGCGGATGCACAAAGTTCAAGCCCATGCTGTTCAAGGGACAACTGTATTTCTAGGGAAAAACAAAGAGAAATAACAGGCAGTGTGCCTCTAAAAGGAAGCAAGCACCCTGAGTCAAATTATTAAATGTTTACTCCGCCTGCCAGATCCATCCCCATGGGACAGGGATGCCGAACCTGTGATCTCTGCCTAAACCCCAGGGAGTTTCATAAATCCCACTGAAATAAACAACTTTAAATACAAACTTCTTTTCACAAAGAGGATCACTCACTTCGTTCAGTTTCTCAACAGGACCAGCAACTCAACACAGAGCTGTGGAAACACCGTTTCTACCTTCTTTCTGCTCTAAGACTTTCCAACTCACTTCGTCCTGAATTATATTTAACAAATTTTTTTTCTGTAAAACCTAAATATTCCTACCACTACAAAATATGCTGGCTACCTGACCAAAGTATCCAGCTGTGGATAAAGTATCCACTGTGAATCAATAAACTGCATTCTCACATAAGACAGGCTTCCACGAGCCATTTATCATCTCAGGGGTACCGCCACATGCTCAGTTTCTGAAACGGCAAGAGGGCTACACTTGAGAATTTGGTGATTCACCTGCACATACAACCCTCTGAAGATCAGACCTAGAAAACCAAACTATCCCTCAACATCTATAGCCCATAGCTCTTTAAGCACCATGTACCTCTTTCTTCCTGAAAATACTCGAGAGGCTTTCCCTTCCTCTGTGAGTCCTCTCATCCCAGAACTGGCTAGAGACACAGTGGGGCCACATCCTATTGACCATGAAGATAAATATACTACCATGTCCTATTTTAAAGAATTGTTAATTTCTACTAAAAAAAACAAACAAGAGTAGCAGACTCACAAATGTCTTAAAACTCTTTTCTCTTATGTGTACACAACTGCTCTTTCCCTGCAGCTCCTTCCAATTTCCAGCTACTTCTACTGAACAGCCTTTACTCCTGCCTGGCTCTTCAGTGTTGTGCCCCCCTTTTTCTTCAGTGTCCCTGGACAATTCATCTATTCTCATGGCTTCACAGAGCAATGACTCCCAATTTCTAACTCCATCCTCCTACCTTTCTCTGTAACCTAAGATTCATGTTTCCAGTATTTCCTGGACATCTCCAAGTCGAAGTTTCCCAGGCGTTTTCATACCCTAACTAGTCATGTTTTTTAAGTTCTCATATATTTTAAGTTCCTAAACATCATTCCTTCAAATACAATTTTCTCAAGCAGCTGCTTTGGCTGGCTTTAATACATACTTACCGATGAACTATCAGTTGACTCCTTGCTTTTTTCATACTTCTGTTTCTTACTCTTTTTTTTCTTCTCTTTCTTTACTTTTTTTGAGTGCTTGTCTTTTTTCTTCTTTTTCTTCACAGAGTGTTCCTGTAAATAATCATTTTAAAGAGGTGAGAAAGGAATTTAGTTTTATCTTACTTTAAAACAAGCATTTTGAAAAATCACCCAGTAGAGGAGGGGCCAACACGGCGGAGAAGTAGGGGGATCCCAAGTTCCCTCGTCTATCAAACAAAGCAGCGTTGAAGCTAAAGGACTGTGAATTCTGAGAGTCCGGGAGGAAAAGAGACAGTCGCTTCCAGGGACCCACAGGGACACCCTGACAGGCCGTAAGTACGTGATTCTGAACTGGGAGAGATAAAAGGAAAGGAGGGGAGGGATCCCCTTCTGCAGAGACACAAAGGGAAGAGAAAGTGCAGCTGGGGAAGCATAGCACTGTATCTGGACAAGAGAAAAACCTCAAACCAGGACGGAGAAAGAGCCAATCTCTAACTGTGGGGCTTGCTCCGGACTGGGGTCAGGTGTCCAGATCATGTGACTGGGAAGGAGAGAGCCAGCCCCAGGCTCAGTGGCTAGGTCAGGGATGCAGTCTGCAGTAGGAGAAAGCAATCCCCTCCCTGGAGTGCTGCAGGAGAGGACGAAGCCTGCTGTGCCCGCCAGTCGGGGACCACATATCTGGCGGCGTGGAGCGGTGCTTCCCCAGTACCCAGGCGCACGGAGCGGAAGTTTGAGTCCCAGCCAAGCCCCAGGCATGGGAGTCGGTGGAGCAGGACAAACCGCCTTGTTTGCATCCGCAGCACAGTGAGAACGGCTGGAACAGAGTGGTTTGGGACACTCAGTCACAGGAGGAGAGACTGGGTGTCACTATTTTTCTCCCCACCACCACCAAGGGGAGACTTTCTCTCCAAGGGGAGAAATACAAATCAAAGCCTCACACCGGTCAGAGTGGCTAAGAGGAACAACTCAGGAAACAACAGGTGCTGGAGAGGATGTGGAGAAACAGGAACCCTCTTGCACTGTTGGTGGGAATGCAAACTGGTGCAGCCACTCTGGAAAACAGTGTGGAGGTTCCTCAAAAAATTAAAAATAGAACTACCCTATGACCCAGCAGTAGCACTGCTAGGAATTTCCCCAAGGGATACAGGAGTGCCGATGCATAGGGGCACTTGTACCCCTATGTTTATAGCAGCACTCTCAACCATAGCCAAATTATGGAAAGAGCCTAAATGTCCATCAACTGACGAATGGATAAAGAAAATGTGGTTTATATATTCAATGGAATACTACTTGGCAATGAGAATGAAATCATGCCATTTGCAGCAAAGTGGATTGAACTGGAAGGTATTATGCTGAGTGAAACAAGTCAGTCAGAGAAGGACAGATATCATATGGTTTCACTCATATGTGGATCTTGAGAAATTGAACAGAAGACCATGGGGGAAAGAAAAGGGGGAAAAATCATTACAAATAGGGAGAAAGGCAAACCACAAGAGACTCTTAAATACAGAGAACAAACTGAGGGGTAAAGGGGGTAGGGGAGTGGGGAAAGTGGGTGATGGGCATTGAGGAGGGCACCTGTTGGGATAAGCACTGGGTGTTGTATGTTAGCCAATTTGACAATAAATTATATTCATTAAATAAATAAATATATAAATAAATAAAAGCATCAGAAGTAATTTGAGCAAATGGATCATGGGGAAAAATTAATTAAAAAAAATAAAACAAGTATTTTGAGGAAAAACAAATCTGTATTCCAAAAACCATATTTTCATGAAATGAGACAACAAATACATTGAAATAAAATCCTCTGAGATTTAGATGTGGGTATCTATTATATATGCCCCACAAATAAGTCACAGAGCTGAGATACCTTATCAGGAAAATATGGGGGATGTTTTAGTTTTAATTTATTTGTAGATTCATCTGACAGATATAATCAAATAAATACATTTATACACAAACTGTTTGTGTGTGTACATATACAGACATATATATATATATTATTCTATGGCCCTGTAAGAATTTATAGAAGATTATTAGGCCATATAAAATGTAGGAGCACCTGGGTGACTCAGTCAGCTAAGCATCTGACTTCAGCTCTAGTCATGATCTCACAGTTCATGAGTTTGAGCCCCATGTCAGGTTTTGCACTGAAAGCATGGAGCCTGCTTGGGATTCTCTCTCTGCCTCTCCCTCTGCCCCCCTCCTGCTCACACATTTTCTCTCTCTCCCACTATCTTTCTCTCAAAATAAATAAACTTAAATAAATTAAAAAATATATTAAAGGGTGTAATTGTTTAGATCCACAAGCTTGATATAAGTGGGCCAGAAATTTGCTAAGCTTCCTACCCATCAACTCAAGTAACAAAATCTGTCTATTATAATGTCCAAAAATATTAAAATATATTATTTCTGCCAGGGAGATAAAACCAGTCAGTAATGCCAACTATGTAATACTCATTCTGTAACTTGTGAAAACTGTATATAAAGTTGCTTTTCCACAATCCTAAAATTCATATGGAACCACAAAAGGCCCCAAATAGCCAAAGTAATTTTGAAGAAGACCAAAGCAGGAGGCATCACAATCCCAGACGTCAGCCTCTACTACAAAGCTGTAATCATCAAGACAGCATGGTATTGGCACAAAAACAGACATATAGACCAATGGAATAGAATAGAAACCCCAGAACTAGACCCACAAATGTATGGCCAACTAATCTCTGACAAAGCAGGAAAGAATATCCAATGGAAAAAAGACAGTCTCTTTAACAAATGGTGCTGGGAGAACTGGACAGCAACATGCAGAAGATTGAAACTAGACCACTTTCTCACACCATTCACAAAAATAAAATCAAAATGGATAAAGGAACTGAATGTAAGACAGGAAACCATCTAAACCCTAGAGGAGAAAGCAGGAAAAGACCTCTCTGACCTCAGCCGCAGCAATTTCTTACTTGACACATCCCCAAAGGCAAGGGAATTCAAAGCAAAAATGAACTACTGGGACCTCATGAAGATAAAAAGCTTCTGCACAGCAAAGGAAACAACCAACAAAACTAAAAGGCAACCAACGGAATGGGAAAAGATATTTGCAAATGACATATTGGACAAAGGGCTAGTATCCAAAATCTATAAAGAGCTCACCAAACTCCACACCCAAAAAACAAATAACCCAGTGAAGAAATGGGCAGAAAACATGAATAGACACTTCTCTAAAGAAGACATCCGGATGGCCAACAGGCACATGAAAAGATGCTCAACGTCGCTCCTCATCAGGGAACTACAAATCAAAACCACACTCAGATATCACCTCACACCAGTCAGAGTGGCCAAAATGAACAAATCAGGAGACTATAGATGCTGGCGAGGATGTGGAGAAACGGGAACCCTCTTGCACTGTTGGTGGGAATGCAAACTGGTGCAGCCACTCTGGAAAGCAGTGTGGAGGTTCCTCAGAAAATTAAAAATAGACCTACCCTATGACCCAGCAATAGCACTGCTAGGAATTTACCCAAGGAATGCAGGAGTACTGATGCATAGAGGCACTTGTACCCCAATGTTTATAGCAGCACTCTCCACAATAGCCAAATTATGGAAAGAGCCTAAATGTCCATCAACTGATGAATGGATAAAGAAATTGTGGTTTATATACACAATGGAATACTACGTGGCAATGAGAAAAAATGAAATATGCCTTTTGTAGCAACATGGATGGAACTGGAGAGTATGATGCTAAGTGAAATAAGCCATACAGAGAAAGACAGATACCATATGGTTTCACTCTTATGTGGATCCTGAGAAACTTAACAGAAACCCATGGGGGAGGGGAAGGAAAAAAACAAAAAAAGGTTAGAGTGGGAGAGAGCCAAAGCATAAGAGACTGTTAAAAACTGAGAACAAACTGAGGGTTGATGGGGGGTGGGAGGGAGGGGAGGGTGGGTGATGGGTATTGAGGAGGGCACCTTTTGGGATGAGCACTGGGTGTTGTATGGAAACCAATTTGACAATAAACTTCATATATTGAAAAATAAAAAATAAAAAATAAATAAAGTTGCTTTTCCAATATTAACTTGAATAAGAGCAAACAAAAAAAGACAGATTTGTTACATCAAGTAAACCTGTTAGTATTAACCTGTGAGAACTGTTCAATTCGCTCATTCACATCAGGTAGCATCCATGTATCCTCACCCCGAAGTCGTTTAAGTTCTTTACGCCTCTCTTCCTTTTCAAAATTTGCTTTAGCCTAAAACAATGAAAAAAGAAAAATTAACAAATGATCCAATTATTTTTCCCAAAAAAAAGTAAAACAAAGTCATTTTCCACTTTCATATAAAGTTTCATAAATCACTGTCTGTCCCTGACAGGAATTTGCTTCTACCAAAGTATAGGGGTAAAATATATATATATATATATATATATATATATAAATATATATAATATATATAAATATATAAAAATATATAATATATAATATATAAAATATATATATATATAAATAAAATATATATATAAATATATATAAATATATATAATATATATAAATATATAAAAATATATAATATATAATATATAATATATAATATATAATATATAATATATAATATATATAATATATATTATATATATATATATATATTTTTTTTTTTTTAAACCCTCTCCTTCCACATTACTAATCACATCACCAGTCTCTAATGAATCAGCGACAGAATGTTGGGATCTATAGTAGACCGCCCCCTCTGCCCAAGCTCCCTGTCTTAAACAGGACTTGAATCTCTTTTTCTTTCACCATCCCACTGCTACTGCCTGGGACTTCAGTGACTGTTAGGAGAATGGCAATGCCTTCAATCTGCAATGTCATATTCTTCTACCCATGCCCTCAAATGCTTCAGGAAGAATCATCTTTCTAAAAACAGATGATCGTGTTACTAATGTGTATTCATCTTTCAACAATTAGTCAAGTAAAATAAGTTCTTCCTAGGAGGTTGCTTTTGCCTTTTCATTCTCTCTCCAAATTCCAAAGCTGGTTTTGTCCTTCTCAAACTCTATGGGTATCTCTACTACAAAAAAGTTTTTTTAAGTTTATTTATGTATTTTGAGAGAGAGAGAGAGCAAGAGAGCATGAGCAGGGGAGAGACAGACAGAGAGAGGGAAAGAGAGAATCACAAGCAGGCTCCACACTGCCAGCACAGAGCCCGACATGGGGCTCAAATTCACGAACCCGTGAGATCACGACCTGAGCCAAAATCAAGAGTCAGACGCTTAACCGACTGAGTCATCCAGAGTCCCCTTTACTATAAAATTTATCCTAGCTTACAAATCCTACTCCCTCCAAAAACTGCCCGAGATCCCAAAAGAGCAAGGATGAAGAATACTTATTATACATGTATGTTACAGTATGCTGAAATCAGAGAACAATACCAACCATTCACCTGTCCAACACTAATCGCCTCCTCTTCCCCTTGACATCTGGCTATAGTCATTATGCCTTTCCCCTCTACCAGCTCTTTCTCATCGGTATTCATTTAAAAGTATTCCATCTTAAGCAAAAACAAAAACGCCCACTTGTACCCCATGCTGCTCTCCAGTCACAACTTTTCCCCTTCATTCTTACATCTTGGCAGATAATACAGTTTACTTCCTCCATTCTTTACAGGTTACCTCTATGCATCTCAACCTTAGAAATACAACGTGTCTTAACCTTTTTCGAGTCTCTCCTGTCAATCTTTGCATTGATCAGTAAGGATTTACAATAACCCTCCAACTGATATCAATAGTAAGACAAGAGCGTGAAACAGTGTTGCAATGTGCCTCACATGTATTTCTGAAAACGGGTATTTTTATTTCAGATACAGGAGGGGCGAGGACCAAGGCTGTGAAACGCGCTGGGAGAGCCGTCATTAGTGGCAGAGTACCCCAAAAGGGCGCTGCCCCTGGTAGCCAAGTGATGGAAATATCAAGAATGGAGAAATTCAAAAGTAAGTAAACTCAGGAAAGAAACAGGTCTTCCTAAAAAGAGAATGCGCAACTAGAGACTGCCAACGCATCTCCGAGGCGGGAGATAACCAAGACTTTTTGCGCATCCCAAAGGGAGACCCTCACCCAGATTAGGTGAGACATTGAGGTAGCGAAAGAAGAGAGGGGGTTAGGAAGACAGCCAGAGGCCTAGTTCCCAGGAACCGTCCACTCCCAATTCTAAATGACTCCAAAACCCCCAAAACGGAGATACCTGGCGCAACACCTCGGCCCTGGCCATCCTGGTCTGTTCTTTACGTTCTTCAATACTTCTCTCACTTTCAAACCTGCCACTGGTGGCCGCCATTGTTGCTGTCGTCGTAAAACGAGGAAGCCGGCACAAAAATCTCAGTTTACGACTGTCGTAATTTAATAAACAAACGGGACTTCCGACTGGCGGAAAAGGAGGGGCGCTGCTACACCAACGGAGCATGCGCGCGTGTGAGCGTCAGTGAAGGCTCGGGTGCTGACGCGGCTGTCAGGTTTCAGGGGAAACCTTGCAGAATGAAGTTAGGACCTGTGCTCCCTTCGCAAATTGGAATCTCCTCGGGCAGGAAAAATGTCACACTGCGTTTGTTACGCGCTTCGCACGACACCGACGGCATTCTCCTCGATTTCCTCTTAAAATCTACGAGTTAAAAGCCCATAGAAGTCCCTACATCTCGAAATTTCCCACCAAAGTGCCCTTGTGGGCAAAGAATTTCCCTGTGCAGGAGGGATGGCCTGAAAGGGGGCAGGAAAGACCAGTTGCTGTGCAGTTTCGGTGCTTTGCTACAATTCAAGAAAACTTCTTTTTAATAAAAAAGCCATAAACCTACTTACTAAAAGTACGCGCTGTGTACTTGGGAAAATCAACCCAAAACAGCGAGCAATGAGACCTATTATAGGAAAACTATTGGGATTTTAAAGGGAAAACAGTATCTGGAGAATACAGGCAGAAAGATCGATTCAATTGCGTTTTTGTTTTGTTTTGTTTTTTGTAAATATAAATAAGTGTAGCATCAGTAATCAAACACATGGAGATTAGTCTCTGAAAGGTTGCTGAGGACAAAAAATAGGTTTTCTTCTATGACCTAAGTGAATATGTTTATATAGTTTTTAAATCGTGTTCACCTGTTCATTGTTCATATATTCCATTAAATAAAAGCAACAATTTCACCTATAAAATAAACTAAAATAATGATAATAAAATGGAATTCGTGTGTGTTATAGAACAAATAGAATGAAGGAAGATTGATTCCGTTTTAAGAGAAAGGAAATCAGATTCGCATCGGGTTTATTAGGTCATCTTTCTTTTCCAATTCCTCTCCTTTTCACTCCCTTCCCGTACATGTCAGCCCAGAAGTCATTCATTGGGTGGGCTAAGCAAGGTGTGCATACTTAGGGGGCAATGGGAAGGAATGCTCCCAGCACAAGAGGGTTGAGAAGGGTGCTGCTGTGGCAGAGGGACGGCTGAGACCGGGGTGTCAGGACCCAAGCAGGTGAGGAGGGAGTACATCTGAGTTGGAGGGTGGCCTACTTAACACTGTTGGAACCTGAGTGGGATACCTAGCACAGGATGTCAGGGCTCGAGTGGGGTGAGGAGGGCCTCCATGCCAGGAAAGGAAACATGATGGCAACAAATACTCATTATATCTTGGATACTTGCACAAAGACGTTAATATACTAGCTTTATCCCTCTTGTCGAATGGAGTTTCAAATATGGAAATGAAGGGGTGCCTGGGTGGCTCAGTCAGTTGAGCCACCGGTTCTTGATTTCAGCTCAGGTCATGGTACCAGGGTTGTGAGATCGAGCCCTGGGTGGGGCCCCGGGTTGAGCGTGAAACCTGCTTTGGATTCTCTCTCTCCCTTTGCCCCTCTCCCCCACTCACACTCTCTCTGTCTCAAATTTTAAAAATACATTAAAACCTTGGATTGTGAGTAATGTGTTCTGCAAGATGAGCAAACACTGCTCATCAATTTTAACGTGACAAACTAGCAGTGTCTTGGAATACGAATAGTATGTGATGCCAAATGTCACATGATCACAACTGAGCCAATGGTTTTCTCTCTCTCTCTCTCTCTCTCACTCTCTCACTGTCTCTCTCTCTCTCTGCAGGAATGGGCAATCATCTCCCATGCTCAATTGCTCGGTCTCAGGCCACAGTGTTTGTCAGAAATCAGTGATTTTTTTCCAGAACGTTGGAAGGTGTCCACACGGGCACTATTGTATTTTTTGTCACTTCAAAGCACCTATGGGGGTGCCTGGGTGGCTCAGTCAACTAAGCGTCCGACTTGGGCTCAGGTCATGTCATGATCTCACAGTTCGTGAGTTCCAGCCCCACGTTGAACTCTGTGCTGACAGCTCAGAGCCTGGAGCCTGCTTCAGATTCTGTGTCTCCCTCTCTCTGCCCCTCCCTCACTCATGCTCTGTCTCTCTCTCTCTCTCTCTCTCTCTCTCAAAAATAAATAACCATTTTAAAGAAAAAATTTTTAAGTAAAAAGAAAAGCACCTATGGACAGTCCTTTGTTTTTCCATACAAGAGTAAGCTTAGGAATGCATTGCTTCATTCTAGGTTATTGGTTCCTTGTTAAAGTTGCTCTAAAAGAAGAAGATTCCATTGAGCCAATAGACAGCAGTGATTCCGTTGGTGATAGTGAAAGTCGTCCTACACTCTTGTCTCCCTCACACCAGCCATGAGGTTTTCAAAGGCAAGTTCAGATTAATTTGTTTATTTTTCTTTATATTTTTCATTTTCTTTATTTTTTGTATTATATTACAATATTGTAATCATTTTTATATGGATATTTTTGGGTTGTGGAACAAATCATCTGAGTTTTCATTATTTCTTATGGGGAAATTCGCTTTAATATACAAGAGCTTTGGATTACAAGCATGTTTCCAGAACGAGTTAGGCTCACAAACCAAGGTTTTACTGTGTATGGAAATGAAGCAAACTCTAATGGACACTGTGGTGTTGAATTGGATTTGGAGGTATCTGTAAGCATTCGTGTTGTTAGTATTTATAGGTAAATATAGAAATACAAACATTTCTGTGTATCTATATCACCTGTCTCCCCAGCTCTGTCCATTAAGAGGACCTAGAAACAGCAATCCCCCAATGTTAATGATCGTATCTAATGCCCAGATCTTCACTTTGACCATTTGGAGGTTTACCTGAGCCCTGTGCTCCTGGACACACAGGAGTAGGAATCCACCTACCCATTTGTGTGCCAGGAAATGGCTTGCTGTAAAGAACCATCCTTCCCATGTGATTTAGATGAGACTTGCTCATGACATCCTTATTTACAAATAAGACTGCAACTTCTCTCCAAATTCTCTTTTTAAAAAATAATAAATGATTAGCTGGACTGTTTGTTCCCCCTCACCAATCTGCACAATCTACCCGCTAAGCTGACTTGACCAAACTTAAGTCAGGCTTCTCCCCTCTCCATAGGTCCTTGGACTCTTGTTTGTTTTGTGCCATTGCTTTGACTTTTCTCTTTGGATTCCTTTTGACTCTTCCTTGACTCTCATCTATAACTATCACTTCCAAAAACTTTTATTCCCTTCATTTCTGTTTGATTTTTTTTCACTTTTCTTCTTCCTCTGCTTTCCTTATACTTTCCAGGTACCTCTTTCTGAAATGTTTTCTTTGATTTCTGATTTTCTCCAAATTTTTCTGAGCATTCTTTTTATAGCTTCTGTTTTTCTTTAATTTCCTACAGCTTTGTTTAAAACAACGAATTACTATTTTCTTCTGTTGTATAGCTCTATTTCTCCAATATATCATTCTCTGTGAATATGATAGTCCCATCATTCTATTTTTTCCCCTTTACAATATCTTATCTGGGAGATGGGTTATCTAGGAATTTTAGAAGGAGGATGTGTGGGGCCAGGATTACTTATTTCACGGCCTTTTATCACTGTTTCCATGACATGAAAAATGTAGTTTCTACATCTTCACCAGCTTTCCCTCAGGTTTTTAGATTTCCATTCTCTGGCACCTCTTACAGTCTTATCTGACCCTTCTGTCTCCTTTACCAGAAGGGTTCTTGCCCTGATCAGTGTGTTCTATTATCAGAAGCTTCTCCTACATCTTGGCTCTCTGTTTTCTGGGTGTTTCTGAGAGACTTGAGCACCCAGGCCACCTCAGCTCAGCTCTTACTTCAGCCTCTGTCTACTCACTTACAGATGGGAGTATGTAAAGCCCTTCCTAGGTTAAACTATTCCTTCACTCGGCGTTGGATGCCCTCATGTTGAAGTGAGCACTTGTTGCTGATCTCCGGGTCATGGTTCTTGGGACACTCAGAAGTGCCCTCTATCCCTCCTCCCTTTGCTCCCATACACCTGTGCTTCCTCGTAGCTCTTGAAGTTGTAGATGATTTGGCCTAACCCACTCAAATTCTCCATTGTTGGGATATTTTCTTGCCTATTTGGGTTGAAGTGTTGCTTTCCTAGTTGTTGTCTATATTCGTGTTCGGAGATTTCAAGGGATTCAAAAACTATGACACCTCTGCTGAGATTCCACAATCATTTTTTTTTCAGTTTATGCTCTCTTGTTGGGTTGTACCTTTTATTAACACATAATGTCTCTTGTTGATAGTGCCTCAAGAGCCCACATGTCTATCAACTGATGAATGGATAAAGAAGATATGATATATATGCACAACGGAACATCAGCCATCAAAAGGAATGAAATCTTCCCATGTGCAATAATGTGGATGGAGCTAGAGTATATTATGCTAAACAAAATAAGTCAGAGAAGGCAAATACCGTATGATTTCACTCATAAGTGGAACTTAAGAAAAAAAACAAATGAACATAAGGGAAGGGAAGGGGAAATAAAATAATATAAAAACAGAGAGGGAAACAAACCACAAGAGACTCAATGATAGAGAACAAACTGACGGTTGATGGAGGGAGGAGGGTGGGGGATGGGCTGGATAGGGGATGGGCATTAAGAAGGGCACCTGTTGGGATGGGCACTGGGTGTTGTATGTAAGTGATGAATCACTAAATTCTACTCCTGAAACCGATACAACACTATACGTTAACTTGAATTTAAATAAAATCTTGAAAAAAAAACCACATAATGTCTCTAATTACTCTATTTAATTGCTCTGTTTAAAGCATATTTAATGTTCCTCACCTTGAATGGATATTAGTATTACCACTGCTAGCTTTGTTTCTGTGTACTTTCCTGGTATAGCTTCCTTGCCTATATCTTTATTTTTTCAACACTTGGGGGGTGGGCAGGCCATGTTTTATAGACATATTTCTTTTCTTCTATATGTAACTGGATGTTGATTTTTTTTAAACCCTGTCTTTTGGGAGAAATCAGTTCACTCAAATTTGGTGTAATGACTGATAAACCAGATATTGGCCTTCCTTGTTTTATGCTTCTCTTAAATTTTATTTTGTTCTATTTATTTTATTGTTTCTTTTTTCACCTGTTAATTACTTTCACTGCCTTGGGCAAGGTTTCCCTCATTGATTTGATAATCCTTGGTATGTATTCTAGCTCTCTTAACAGTTATCTCACTGCTCTCACATGATATAATTAAACATTTATATCTTCATTATTATGTAAAAATAATATCTATTTGTACATCCTCATCTGGATCATCTATTAGCCCAACCCTCTCATTTCCATTGAAATCAAAATGCCTTCTGGACATCCTTTCCCTATCATCTCTAAACACACCTCCATACACATGCTTGAGTTTTCTAAATCTTAACAAGTTATTTGTAGGATGTTTTTGTGTTTCCCTTATATTATGCCTCTTTGGCTTCAAAAACTTCTTTCTCAGCATTTATAAACTTCATTATCACCAATATGGATTAATTTTATACTGCAAGTTTCCTTGCTTACCCATGTTTCCTTCTCTTTCCAAATATGTTTTGTTATTATACAAAACTGCAATGATATATTTTCCACTGTAAGGAATATTGATATAAATTCTCCCGCTATGTCCCTCCCCGCTAGGAAGCACATTGCTGACAAGGCATTTTTGCCAACAAACAAACAAACAAACCTGTGAATTCAATCCAACTTCTAGATCTAGTTTATTGAAAACACAGGAGCTAGAGAAACAGGTTCAGTGACATCACACAGAAGTGATCCAACCCACCAAGTCCAGAATTTTACTAGACAAGTTATACATCCTAGAGGCCATATAGCAAGCTACATATCTCTTCCTGATTCTTTTTCACAGCAGCATAGTATCTAATTATAGGAATTTATTCATCCACTTATGGCCTGTTTTCCCCCATCAAAAATAAATTCTATTAGAGCAGAGATTTTAGTCTACTCTTTTTTCAGTGCCCACAACAATGCCTACCATAAATACACATTGTATTTTCTTGTTGTTTCTGTCAGGAGAATTTCAAGGCATGTGGTTGCTCTGCTGGAGGAACCCCTAGGTGATCACGACTGTAGATGGTGGGGAGGGGAGAGGGATGATCTGAGGTCAGCGTTGAGGTTTCTGAAAAGGCTTCCCATAGGCAATAATCCTAAACTGAATCTTGACACACCTTTAAGAACAGAGGACAGGGCATGGGGGGAGAGGGCGACTTCAGGGCAGAGAGCACAATGTAATGAAATGTACAGAAGCACAAGAGAAATGACACCTTGGCAGGGGGAGGGAGGTGAACTGCGGACACAAAGGTAACAAAGTAGCTAGGAGCCAATTAGAATGATCCTTTTTTCTAATGTAGCCACTTTGGGAGAATGCTGCCTCTTTGAATAGCACAGGGATGCTTGATTCTACTCCTGGGCTTCTTGAAAAATCTACAGAAGTGGAAGGTCTTCTCAAGCCTGGATATGAAAGGAGTTGCCATCCCCTTGAGGAAACATGCCTCAGTTATGAGATTATCTCCCGCCTGGGGCCTCCTTCTTTGTCTTCTTTACATATCCAAGAACTAGGTCTTTGCACAGGAGGTCCAGCAGTGTGCTTAGCTGGGCTGGTTCACCTAAAGGTGAGGCCTGCCGCCTGCCCAATGCAGACATTATTGGGTCCCGATCCGCACTAAACAACGCCAGTGCTCAAGGGACGACAGAGATGGAAATCTGGTCTCTGAGTGACAGACGGAGATGCGCAGGGCGTGGGAGCTGCGGTGCCCCTATCCCTTCTCTCCCTCTGCACCTCCCACCCCTGCGCACGAGTTCAGGCTTTTGCACCTGCTGTTGCCCCTTCCGGGGACTCATGTAACTGGCAACTTTTTGTCATTGATGTCTCAGATCCAATGTCCCTTCCTCGAGGAAGCCTTCCCTGACCACACTCGAATTCCCCTGTCCTGACACTGCTCCCCGGTTACTCCATCACACCCTCTATTTTATTTCCAACATAGCTCTTGTCTCCACCTGTAACTGTCTCCACTTGTTTTGGGAGGTTTTGTTTGAGATTTTTTTTTCTTTTTGCCAATTTGTTTCCTGCTGTCTCTCCAGCATCTAGCAAAGTGTGACAGGGCAGGTCAGCAAATTCAGGGAAGGGATGAATTTATATTTTCAAAAAGTGTATTAATCTATTGCAGTTTAAAAAAAAAACTCTTTGCAAACCTCATTTATTTGGAATTTGTATTAATTCTTGCAGGAAAATCAAAAGCTATCAGTTCATACAGAGTCTCTCAAAGACATCTTTCTACAAGTTGGCTAACCTGCTAGATAAGAGAACTTGTTTGAAAAATCCTTCACCTAACTATAAGGGGTGGTTTCTTTGTAGGGGTTAAATTCTACCACCCTTGGGTAAGGCAGGCACAGTCCAAATTATCCTTCAAAACCTTCAAATTGCCCATGAAATACAGGCACCTCATCTAGTGAAAACAACCGTAAACAGTAATATACATGTATTTGTGTGTGTCAGATTCAGGTTTCTACAACTTCTCCAATACTCTGCAGGTCTTGAAAGTTGAAACTTACCTTGTGAGTAGTCTGACCATATGTCCCAGTTTTCCTGGTGAAGTTACTAATAGCTTCTGACTTTTGGAAGTGTCCCAGTTTGGATGATATATCATACGGCCACTCTACCGTGAAGATCTCACTCCTGCCTATCTTCAGAAGAAGATAGAGTTGAAGGAAAGGGCAAGAGTCTTCTAGCAATATGCTGCAGTCGATCACACAGATTTAAAAGTCCCTGTCCTCCAGCCATGACTGTAATAATTTAAAGGAATTAGTTGGGTGTTAAATGCTCAGGTTCCGAAGCCAGTCTTCTGGGTTAGATACGAACCCTGCCAATGACTAGCTGTGGTCAGTTTATATCACCTGTGAAATGGGAATAACGGTCACATATACCTCGCAGAACTTCAGCGAGAATTAGACGGGTTGAAACATACGATAAGTTAAACCTTAGAACAGTATGACAAGGGGCATCTGGGTGGCTCGGTTGGCTGAGGTCCGACTTTGGCTCAGGTCATGATCCCACGGGTAGTGAGTTTGAGCCCTGCCTGTGTCAGGCTCTGTGCTGTCAGCACTGAGCCCGCTTCGGATCTTCTGTCTCCCTCTCTCTCTCTGCACCTCCCCCACTCAGGCTCTCTCAAAGTAAACATTAAAAAAGAAAAAAAAAGAAAAGAAAAAAAGAACAATGTGTCAAAACTGCAAGCGCTCAGAGCATGTCAGCAATAATCTTTTCAGACTTCATCCTATCCTTGTCTATTACCTGACGCCACACTAAACCATTCTTTTCTCTCTAATCTTTACCGCATGGATGCTGGCTAGATTTATCGCATGCACATTTTCGAGTCATACAGGAAACTAAGAGAACCATTTCTCAGTGAGTCCACCCTGCCAGTACTTGTCCAGAATTGGCAGATCACTGTTCGCCTGGTTGGGCACCAGACAAAGCGTTAGCTTCTACTTAGAGACCATGTGGTCCAAAATCACTTCACCTCACCTGGCCCTCGTTAGTTAAATGCTGATGTGTTTCATTACTTCATTGATTCTTAATTAATAATTGATTTTTAAGGTGAGAGATGTCACCATGATGAACTCTTTCACTATTGTCTGATGTCTCAGGAGAATCGTTTTGAAAATATTCAAACACATCTGTCTGATGTGTTCTGACTACCATGAACCCCAGAGGTCTGCGACCTGACAAGTTCATTTCCACCCAGTGGAAAACTAAAGTCTAAATTAGCAGGATACTGGGAGTGCTTCATGTACTAGGGAATTAGGTAGTTACTTTTTGACCCAGCATTTGGTGCTCTTGGGGGTGAATCCGGGACAACGGATGTTTTGCATTCATTCCCCCACTCGCTGTCGTCTATCTGCATGACTAGTCTGCAGTTTCTGGTTTTCCTCTACTGGGGGAAAAGTGGAGCTGGATTCTAGGACTGGAGCCTGGTTCTACACCTCAGCTCAGCTGGAGGGGTCTCTAGGATCTCCCTTACCTGCCAGCCTCTTTCCTGGGGCTCGACCCTGTTTTTGTTATCTCACACTATTTTGCAAGGATCCCCTGACCTGTATGATTCTGATCTCTCTACCAGATAACTAAGATTCCCCACAGTCTTCCCGTTGGCCCAGCCCTCTTGGATATTGACCCTTGCTCTAGGCAGAGAAGAACTGGTTATAGTTCCTTATTCTTAGCGATTTAAGAATGCTGTTTCTCCATGGAGGTCACCATATCTTCTGCCTCTGTTACAGTTTCTCCCAATTCCTGCTACTATTCACTTGTGCCCCCCACTCGATGGAAACACTGGTGTACTGTGTGACTAGGGGTCAGGATACCGATCCCACCCATGTCGGTGGGCTTTGGACTTTCACTGTTTTGTCACATGAGGTTTTCATGGGTTTGGGACCTGGGTTGGCTGAGCCTACAGTCAGCAGATTTTTAGTCCTGTAAGCAACAAAGGCGGGGAATAACAAAATATTAATTTCTATTTCCCATGCATAAAGTTCTTTGTGTTTTAAATACCAATCAACACTTCATTATCCACAGTAATAGAAGGGAGGAATGACATATTTCTGTAGAGCACTGTCCTAAATAGCATATG
Source organism: Panthera tigris (assembly GCF_018350195.1). NCBI lineage: Eukaryota > Metazoa > Chordata > Mammalia > Carnivora > Felidae > Panthera > Panthera tigris. Next base: position 6,225,324 of record NC_056669.1, read on the forward strand.
CTTTGGAGCTTCATTATTCTCCCCAACGGCAGATGTACTTTGCTAGTTATCTTGCGTTTGTAATTTTATTGAAATGAGTCTGCTTTCCCTGAGCACTGAGCCTTATAATCATAGGAGAAGACATCACAAAAGCTTTTTTCAGTGGCAGAGGCCAGACTTGGCTTAGATATTTAGATGAGATGCTTACTATAGGAAAATCCCATACATCTGTGAAGAGTCCGTTATGAGCACTTGAGACATCACATAACAAGAGCATATGGTGGAATCAGGGGCGCAGGTGGGGTGTAATTTAGAACGAGGCATTGAATATGTGGACAGTTATGCCAATGGAATACTCATGGAATAACAGGCAGAAAAAAGAGAAAGAACACATTTATCAGCGACGACCTGTTGCGATGTTGACATGTTCAAGCACTATGCTTGTTTACCTCACACTGAAAATAATTTTATAATAAAATAGGTAGTCAAGACGTTGAGAGAGGGCAAAGAAAAAAAAGAAAGAGGAATAGAGGAGGGGGAAGGAGAGAGGAAAAGCTCCCACTTGCTAAGTGTATCGCCAAGAATTGTGCTAAGCAATTTATGTGTATTAGCTCTGTGAGTCCTTGCCACGACCCTGTGAGGAAGGTACCGTCACTGTCCTCATTTCACAGGTGGGCAATGCAGAGAGGTTATGCTGCATAAGAACCCAAGACAATCTGATTTCAACAGCAGTATTATTCCCTATTTTCTACCACCTTTCACAGTAGAAAGGGCAGTGATGTTAAGTATAACTTGAACAGAACATCAAAGAAGAGGAAACATTTCTTGAAGTGATTGAGATTTTTTTAATCTTGGACAAAAGATGGCGATGATTTGAGTGCTAAACGGAAACTGGGGGTAGGTCGTGGAGATATATTTATATTTTTGTTTTCTTGATATCCACATTTGTTTATCTGCTTTTATTTCCCATACACTACTTTTGAATTTTTTTTTAATGTTTACTTATTTTTGAGACAGAGAGAGACAGAGAGCGAGAGAGAGAGAACAAGAGTAGGGGAGGGGCAGAGAGACGGGGAGACACAGAATCTGAAGCAAGTTCCAGGTTCTGGGCACAGCCCAGACCCCTACATAGGGCTCGAACTCACGAATGGTAAGATCAGGACCTGAGCCAAAGTCGGACGCTTAACCAGCTGAGCCACCCAGGCACCCCTCCCATACAATACTTTTTAAAGCTAGGTTCTTTAATCTTTTTTTTTCTTCCAAGATTTTGTTTAAATTGAAGTTAGGTAAAATATAGTATAGTATTGGATTCAGAAGTAGAATTGAGTGATTCATCACTTACATATAACACCCAGTGCTCGGGAAATGAAGATTGGAGAGAGAGAAGATGGCGGCGTAGGAGGACGCTGGGCTCACCGCGCGTCCTGCCGATCACTTAGATTCCACCTACACCTGCCTAAAGAACCCAGAAAACCGCCAGAGGATTAGCAGAAGGGAGTCTCCGGAGTCAAGCGCAGACCAGAGGCCCACGGAAGAGGGTAGGAAGGGCGGCGAGGCGGTGCGCGCTCCACGGACTGGCGGGAGGGAGCCGGGGCGGAGGGGCGGCTCGCCGGCCAAGCAGAGCCCCCGAGTCTGGCTGGCAAAAGTGGAGGGGCCGGATGGAGTGTGTTCCGACAGCAAGCGCGACTTAGCGTCTGGGAGGTCATAAGTTAACAGCTCTGCTCAGAAAGCGGGAAGGCTGGAGGACAAAGGGAGGGAGAGCTGCCGAGCGTCCAGACGACAGAGCTCAGTTTGGTTGGGAACAAAGGCGCTCGCCAGCACCCTCTCCCCCGCCCATCCCCCAGCCAAAATCCCAAAGGGAACCAGTTCCTACCAGGGAACTTGCTCGCTCCGCGCAAACACCCAACTCTGTGCTTCTGCGGAGCCAAACCTCCGGCAGCGGATCTGACTCACTCCCACTGCCACAGGGCCCCTCCTGAAGCGGATCACCTAAGGAGAAGCGAGCTAAGCCTGCCCCTCCCGCCCCCGTGCACCTTGCCTACCCACCCCAGCTAATACGCCAGATCCCCAGCACCACAAGCCTGGCAGTGTGCAAGTAGCCCAGACGGGCCACGCCACCCCACAGTGAATCCCGCCCCTAGGAGAGGGGAAGAGAAGGCACACACCAGTCTGACTGTGGCCCCAGCGGTGGGCTCGGGGCAGACATCAGGTCGGACTGCGGCCCCGCCCACCAACTCCAGTTATACACCACAGCACAGGGGAAGGGCCCTGCAGGTCCTCGCCACTCCAGGGACTCTCCAAAATGACCAAACGGAAGAATTCCCCTCAGAAGAATCTCCAGGAAATAACAACTGCTAATGAACTGATCAAAAAGGATTTAAATAATATAACAGAAAGTGAATTTAGAATAATACTCATAAAATAAATCACTGGGCTTGAAAACAGTATAGAGGACAGCAGAGAATCTCTTGCTACAGAGATCAAGACACTAAGGAACAGTCACGAGGAGCTGAAAAGCGCTTTAAACGAAATGCAAAACAAAATGGAAACCACGACGGCTCGGATTGAAGAGGCAGAGGAGAGAATAGGTGAACTAGAAGATAAAGTTATGGAAAAAGAGGAAGCTGAGAGAAAGAGAGATAAAAAAATCCAGGAGTATGAGGGGAAAATTAGAGAACTAAGTGATACACTAAAAAGAAATAATATACGCATAATTGGTATCCCAGAGGAGGAAGAGAGAGGGAAAGGTGCTGAAGGGGTACTTGAAGAAACAATAGCTGAGAACTTCCCTGAACTGGGGAAGGAAAAAGGCATTGAAATCCAAGAGGCACAGAGAACTCCCTTCAGACGTAACTTGAGTCGATCTTCTGCACGACATATCATAGTGAAACTGGCGAAATACAAGGATAAAGAGAAAATTCTGAAAGCAGCAAGGGATAAACGTGCCCTCACATATAAAGGGAGACCTATAAGACTCGTGACTGATCTCTCTTTTGAAACTTGGCAGGCCACAAAGGCTTGGCACCATATCTTCAGTGTGCTAAACAGAAAAAATATGCAGCCGAGAAACCTTTATCCAGCAAGTCTGTCATTTAGAATAGAAGGAGAGATAAAGGTCTTCCCAAACAAACAAAAACTGAAAGAATTTGTCACCACTAAACCAGCCCTACAAGAGATCCTAAGGGGGATCCTGTGAGACAAAGTACCAGAGACATCACTACAAGCATAAAACATACAGACATCACAATGACTCTAAACCCGTATCTTTCTATAATAACACTGAATGTAAATGGATTAAATGCGCCAACCAAAAGACATAGGGTATCAGAATGGATAAAAAAACAAGACCCATCTATTTGCTGTCTACAAGAGACTCATTTTAGATCTGAGGACACCTTTAGATTGAGAGTGAGGGGATGGAGAACTATTTATCATGCTCCTGGAAGCCAAAAGAAAGCTGGAGTAGCCATACTTATATCAGACAAACTAGACTTTAAATTAAAGGCTGTAACAAGAGATGAAGAAGGGCATTATATAATAATTACAGGGTCTATCCATCAGGAAGAACTAACAATTATAAATGTCTATGCGCCAAATACCGGAGCCTCCAGATATATAAAACAATTACTCATAAACATAAGCAACCTTATTGATAAGAATGTGGTCATTGCAGGGGACTTTAACACCCCACTTACAGAAATGAATAGATCATCTAGACACACAGTCAATAAAGAAACAAGGGCCCTAAATGATACATTGGATCAGATGGACTTGACAGATATATTTAGAACTCTGCATCCCAAAGCAACAGAATATACTTTCTTCTCGAGTGCACATGGAACATTCTCCAAGATAGATCATATGCTGGGTCACAAAACAGCCCTTCATAAGTATACAAGAATTGAAATCATACCATGGATACTTTCAGACCACAATGCTATGAAGCTTGAAATCAACCACAGGAAAAAGTCTGGAAAACCTCCAAAAGCATGGAGGTTAAAGAACACCCTACTAAGGAATGAGTGGGTCAACCAGGCAATTAGAGAAGAAATTAAAAAATATATGGAAACAAACGAAAATGAAAATACAACAATCCAAACACTTTGGGACGCAGCGAAGGCAGTCCTGAGAGGAAAATACATTGCAATCCAGGCCTATCTCAAGAAACAAGAAAAATCCCAAATACAAAATCTAACAGCACACCTAAAGGAAATAGAAGCAGAACAGCAAAGGCAGCCTAAACCCAGCAGAAGAAGAGAAATCATAAAGATCAGAGCAGAAATAAACAATATAGAATCTAAAAAAACTGTAGAGCAGATCAACGAAACCAAGAGTTGGTTTTTTGAAAAAATAAACAAAATTGACAAACCTCTAGCCAGGCTTCTCAAAAAGAAAAGGGAGATGACCCAAATAGATAAAATCATGAATGAAAATGGAATTATTACAACCGATCCCTCAGAGATACAAACAATTATCAGGGAATACTATGAAAAATTATATGCCAACAAATTGGACAACCTGGAAGAAATGGACAAATTCCTAAACACCCACACTCTTCCAAAACTCAATCAGGAGGAAATAGCAAGCTTGAACAGACCCATAACCAGCGAAGAAATTGAATCGGTTATCAAAAATCTCCCAACAAATAAGAGTCCAGGACCAGATGGCTTCCCAGGGGAGTTCTACCAGACGTTTAAAGCAGAGATAATACCTATCCTTCTCAAGCTATTCCAAGAAATAGAAAGGGAAGGAAAACTTCCAGACTCATTCTATGAAGCCAGTATTACTTTGATTCCTAAACCAGACAGAGACCCAGTAAAAAAAGAGAACTACAGGCCAATATCCCTGATGAATATGGATGCAAAAATTCTCAAAAAGATACTAGCAAATTGAATTCAACGGCATATAAAAAGAATTATTCACCATGATCAAGTGGGATTCATTCCTGGCCTGCAGGGCTGGTTCAACATTCGCAAATCGATCAACGTGATACATCACATTAACAAAAAAAAAGAGAAGAACCATATGATCCTGTCATTCGATGCAGAAAAGGCCTTTGACAAAATCCAGCACCCTTTCTTAATAAAAACCCTTGAGAAAGTCGGGATAGAAGGAACATACTTAAAGATCATAAAAGCCATTTATGAAAAGCCCACAGCTAACATCATCCTCAATGGGGAAAAACTGAGAGCTTTTTCCCTGAGATCAGGAACACGACAGGGATGCCCACTCTCACCGCTGTTGTTTAACATAGTGCTGGAAGTTCTAGCATCAGCAATCAGACAACAAAAGGAAGTCAAAGGCATCAAAATTGGCAAAGATGAAGTCAAGCTTTCGCTTTTTGCAGATGACATGATATTATACATGGAAAATCCGATAGACTCCACCAAAAGTCTGCTAGAACTGATACATGAATTCAGCAAAGTCGCAGGATACAAAATCAATGTACAGAAATCAGTTGCATTCTTATACACTAACAATGAAGCAACAGAAAGACAAATAAAGAAACTGATCCCATTCATAATTGCACCAAGAAGCATAAAATACCTAGGAATAAATCTAACAAAAGATGTAAAAGATCTGTATGCTGAAAACTATAGAAAGTTTATGAAGGAAATTGAAGAAGATATAAAGAAGTGGAAAGACATTCTGTGCTCATGGATTGGAAGAATAAATATTGTCAAAATGTCAATACTACCCAAAGCTATCTACACATTCAATGCAATCCCAATCAAAATTGCACCAGCATTCTTCTCAAAACTAGAACAAGCAATCCTAAAATTCATATGGAACCACAAAAGGCCCCGAATAGCCAAAGTAATTTTGAAGAAGAAGACCAAAGCAGGAGGCATCACGATCCCAGACTTTAGCTCTACTACAAAGCTGTAATCATCAAGACAGCATGGTATTGGCACAAAAACAGACACATAGACCAATGGAATAGAATAGAAACCCCAGAACTAGACCCACAAACGTATGGCCAACTCATCTTTGACAAAGCAGGAAAGAACATCCAATGGAAAAAAGACAGTCTCTTTAACAAATGGTGCTGGGAGAACTGGACAGCAACATGCAGAAGGCTGAAACTAGACCACTTTCTCACACCATTCACAAAAATAAACTCAAAATGGATAAAGGACCTGAATGTGAGACAGGAAACCATCAAAACCTTAGAGGAGAAAGCAGGAAAAGACCTCTCTGACCTCAGCCGTAGCAATCTCTTACTCGACACATCCCCAAAGGCAAGGGAATTAAAAGCAAAAGTGAATTACTGGGACCTCATGAAGATAAAAAGCTTCTGCACAGCAAAGGAAACAACCAACAAAACTAAAAGGCAACCAACGGGATGGGAAAAGATATTTGCAAATGACATATCGGACAAAGGGCTAGTATCCAAAATCTATAAAGAGCTCCCCAAACTCCACACCCGAAAAACAAATAACCCAGTGAAGAAATGGGCAGAAAACATGAATAGACACTTCTTTAAAGAAGACATCCGGATGGCCAACAGGCACATGAAAAGATGCTCTACGTCGCTCCTTATCAGGGAAATACAAATCAAAACCACACTCAGATATCACCTCACGCCAGTCAGAGGGGCCAAAATGAACAAATCAGGAGACTATAGATGCTGGCGAGGATGTGGAGAAACGGGAACCCTCTTGCACTGTTGGTGGGAATGCAAACTGGTGCAGCCACTCTGGAAAGCAGTGTGGAGGTTCCTCAGAAAATTAAAAATAGACCTACCCTATGACCCAGCAATAGCACTGCTAGGAATTTACCCAAGGGATACAGGAGTACTGATGCATCGGGGCACTTGTACCCCAATGTTTATAGCAGCACTCTCAACAATAGCCAAATTATGGAAAGAGCCTAAATGTCCATCAACTGATGAATGGATAAAGAAATTGTGGTTTATATACACAATGGAATACTACATGGCAATGAGAAAAAAATGAAATATGGCCTTTTGTAGCAACGTGGATGGAACTGGAGAGTGTGATGCTAAGTGAAATGAGCCATACAGAGAAAGACAGATACCATATGGTTTCACTCTTATGTGGATCCTGAGAAACATAACAGAAACCCATGGGGGAGGGGAAGGAAAAAAAAAAAAAGAGGTTAGAGTGGGAGAGAGCCAAAGCATAAGAGACTGTTAAAAACTGAGAACAAACTGAGGGTTGATGGGGGGTGGGAGGGAGGGCAGGGTGGGTGATGGGTATTGAGGAGGGCACCTTTTGGGATGAGCACTGGGTGTTGTATGGAAAGGAAACCAATTTGACAATAAATTTCATATATTAAAAAAAAAAATAAAAAACACCCAGTGCTCATCCCAACAAGTGCCCTCCTTAAGGCTGATCATTCGTTTAGCCCATCCTCCACCCACCTCCCCTCCACCAACTCCCAGTTTGTTCTCTATAGTTAAGAGTCTCTTATGGTTTGCCTCCCTGTGTTTTTTTCTTATTTTTTCGTTCCCTTCTCCTATGTTAATCTGTTTTATTTTTAAATTCCACATGAGTGAAATCGTATGGTATTGTCTTTCTCTAACTGACATATTTCACTTAGCACTAATACATTCCATCTAGCACCACCCATGTCATTGGAAATGGCAAGATTTAATTCTTTTTGATGCCCAAGTAATATTCCATTGCGTGTGTGTGTGTGCGTGTGTGTGTACCACATCTTCTTTATCCAGTTCTACCTCCATTTTACTTCAATCTGCATTATGTACAACAGTAGGTCAATGCAGATTATGTTTTATATAAATGCCCCTGCTTCAGCAGAGGTGAACTGAGGGCACCTGGGTGGCTCAGTTGGTTGAGCATCCAACTCTTGGTTTCAGCTCAGGTCATGATCTCATGGTTCATGGGTTCGAGCCCTGTGTTGGGCTCTGCACTGACAGTGTGAAACCTGCTCGGGATTCTCTCTCTCTACCCCCCCCCCCCCCGCCACTGCCCCACTTAAGCTATCACTCTCTCTCTCAAAATAAATAAATAAACTTAAAAAAAAACAGAGGGGAACTACATCTGAGGAAAACCACACGATAGAAAGGGAAGAGTCTTTGGGAACCTAGAAGAAGAAAAAGCTAAGAACACATATCAGCTATTGTTCAAGAGGAAAAAGCAGATAACACTTTGACATGCCAATCACCAGAGTGATGTGACCTGTCAACGTTTTGTCAATTCTTGTCATGGCTGTAACACTATCTGTGCTGTGATTCCCAGGCCATCACGAGGCACACATCTAGGAGCCACCGTGTCCATGTTATTCTAGGGATTCCACAAGCAACATTTTAAGACTAACTCTACCTCCTAGGAACATCAATTCTGACAAGGGAGTGTCTGGAAATACAAGTAAGAACATATAACAAATGTTTTTGGTTGAAGTTTAGGTTCTAGAAAGATAAGTCTTCCATTAGACAGGAACAAGAGGGGACTTGATCAGCCTCTTATGACCTTGGGTACTGAGACTCAGTCTGCTCCTCCTGATCAACCCTGGCCTTCTGGTCAAAATTGAGTCTCAGGATCTGCAAGCCTGAGGCCAAAACCCAGACAGTGATGATCACCAGCCCATCCGTCACGTCACGCAGATGGCCCTGTCTGGAAGGCAGCAAGTCTCATTGCTTTGTAACTGCAGCAACTTTTATAATTCCCCATGTTGTACTAGTTTATATTAACTGAGCACCGTTAGTGAACAGGTGCAAGACATCTCATAAAGTGAACACGGTCATTCCCCAGTGAGTTCATAATCTAAAGAGGCGACTGTCCAAGGACAGGACGCCAGGAGAAACACAAGAGTCACACGCTAGGAGGCCCTGGTGTAGGAGCTCGAGCTCCACCTCTCTATAGCTTCACCTCCTTTCCTCCAGCTCTAGCTTCCTTTTCATCATGACTCACCTTCTTGAAGGGAAGTCCCAAGGTCTGCATTGTTTTCCTTTTACCTAATTTCTTACAGAACGATTTCCTATAGGCCCCCCCAAACCCGCCCAATTCATGGTGCCAGTGTATCTTCACAAAATAAATGCAACGCATTTAATAAGAATAACCGAACCCGCTATTGAGGGATTCTGCATCCGATGTGCTAGGGTATCACACATGTTCCCTTCCAAATGCCCTCACTGCATGGGGTGGCTGTGCTGCAGACCAGCATTCAGATTGCAGTCAATACCCAAGCACTTTCATGAAGAAGCGTCTCTGCAGAAGATAGCATTTACCAAAGCAGGGGTGGGGCAGGGCAGGGGGATATACAACACGGCACGGGGTAGGGTAAGGATGCCTTTTAAAATATTTTCATCCTTCAAGATGGACTTCCAAAGAAGTACTCCTGGGATCGTGGCATCCGGCTCTACTGTAGATTTTCACCGAAGGTTGAAATTTCCTTGACCAGTGCTGTCCAGCAGGACTTTCGGTGATGATATAAATGTTCTATATCTTCACTCTCGAATGTATAGTAGCCACCACTAGCCACAGGTGGCTACTGAGCACTTGAAATGTGACCAGTCCAAGTGAGGAACTGAATTTTAAGTTTTATTTCGTTGTAATTAATGTTAATAACCATGTGTAGTTAGTGGCTACCATATTGGACAACACGACTCCAGAAGAAAGAAATGGTTAAGCCATTGTCTGAGCCAGAGAACTATTGAAAAGTCCTCTCCCTGCTTCCACAGCACTCAGCATTGGAGAATAATGACAGTGTGACTCATGGTGATCGGGACCAGGGGGTGATGATTTGTAATTTCTTTCTGTCATTCAGTAAACTGTAGGAGATCAACAGCTGCCAAAGGCCTACATATGTTTATGACCCATGGATGTTACCTCATAAGCAAAAGCTTGACCTACATAAAACAGGCATTTGTCTTTCTCTGATTGACCTATTTCACTTAGCATAATACTCTCCAGCTCCATCCCTGTGGTTGCACATGGCAAGATTGCATTCTTTTTTATGGCTGAGTAATATTCCATTATATATATATATATCTCCAACATCTTCCTTATCCATACATCAGTTGATGGACACTTGCATTGCTTCCATGATTTGGCTTTTGTAGATAATGTTGCTATAAACACCAGGGCGCATGTGTCCCTCTGAATTAGTGTTCCTGTGTTCTTTGGGTAAATACCCAGTATCGCAATTCTTGGATCATAGGGTGGTTCTATTTTTAACTCTTTTGGGACACCTCCACTGTTTTCCAGAGTGGCTGCACACATTTGCATTCCCAGAAACAGGAGGGCGATGACATTGTGATCTTTGGGGTCATCTTCTCCACCTGTCCAAAGGAGGAGGAGGAGGTGGTGGGAGGGAGGGAGGCAGGCATCTCAGACTGTCGAGTCAGTGACGCTGGATTTATCTTTCCCAAGAGCCGGCTTCTCTTTCAGGACGTCTCTCCAGGACTCCCACAAGGGCAATTTTCTTTTGCCCTTGCTCCCGCCCATCAAGGCAGTTGCTGTATCTTCTTTTAGGGGATTCCTCCCATTGCTACCCAACCGCTACATTTTCTTATCACGTGACTGTCAAAGACAATTAGGCAAACAAAACTCTTCTGCACTGTTTAAGATTCAGGAAAACTTTTCAAATCACCTTTGACAGCCACTGTGGTAGTTGTACACTGAACACCAACAAGAGAGATGAAACTCATGAGCTATGAATGCTGGCCTCTTAAAGAAAGAGTACGTTTTTATATCTTTTAATAAATAATACATTTTTTAAGTCACCTTTAATATTCACACCTACAACTGTTTCCTGAACTAGAATTATCTGAACAGTGTGTAAGAAGCGTTGGAAACATTTAAAAGGCCCGAGAGACGCAAGGTCTTTAATCTGTTGGAAGGGAGGGAGGAAAAACAAAAGCAGTGAATCACGAGGTTTCTAAGTGCTGGAAGCTTCTTTTCTTTCTGAGTTAGGCGGTTACAGATCAATTATTATAGTGAAAAAAGGAACCAAAAATACACTGGCGTCGACACCTTTCCTTTAACCTCCCATCTAGCCAACAAGCACCACAGGGCCTTGAAGCTGCACATCTTCCTTAAAGAAGAAATTCGTTTTTCTGATCTCACCTTTTGTCAAGACAGGCTTATTTGTCTTTCTTTCACATCATTCAGGGACCAGTCTGCTGCGGCCAAACCCCTGCACCCTACTCTGGCCCCCTCCCACCCCAGTCTGATCCAAACACCACCACAGGATACCTCTTCCTGAATTTTTGTTTGGAAAACGATTAGGACTCAGTTCCTATTATATATAAGCTCCACTTTCCTTAACGAGCATTTGAAGCCCACTGTATCCTTATCCCAACCTCTCTCCAGCCTCACCACCGGTGCCCCTCCCTCCACGCAGACAACACTGTGTAAAATAGCACTTCTCCACCTACAAGCGCCTGAGCATGCCTACGCCCAGTCCTCAGAGGTTCTTCTCTAGCTGGCCTGGGGTAGCTCAGACCTCTGTATTTAAAAAAAAAAAAAAAAAAAAAAAAAAAAAAAAAAAAAAAAATTAATGATTATTTATTTTTGAGAGAGAGAGAGAGAGAGAGAGAGAGACAGAGTGCAAGTGGGAGAAGGGCAGAGAGAGAGGGAGACACAGAATCCGAAGCAGGTTCCAGGCTCTGAGCTGTCAGCCCAGAGCCCATTTCGGGGCTTGAACTCAAAAGCAATGAGATCATGACCTGAGCGGAAGTGAGATGCTTAACCAGCTGAGCCACCCAGGCGCCCCATCAGACCTCTGTATTTTTAAAGGCTGCCCAAGTGATGCTAGCGTACAGGGAGGTAGAGAAGCCCTGGTCTAGTCAAACCAGACTCTGAAAATGACAGCGTGGACATTTCTGCTTTCACCTCTTTGTGATTAATTAGCCCCTTTACGGCTGTGGAAATCCTACCCGTTCTTTATTGTGCCCCTAAAACACCACCCCTCCATGAATCTCTGTCAGGGTTCCCCTAGCCTAAGGTTATCTCAGACTTTCTCCAAATTCTTACACCAATCTGCTCCACCTACACAATCTCTCATCGTGATAACTAATCAATTATCACTGATTTAAGGTCTGGCAGTACACAAAGTTCTTCTGCAGATCTCTCCTAATCTTTTCAGTTTACCATATAATGGAGGTTTTATCTCCCCCAAGTTATAGATGAAGAAACTCTAGTTCAAAGAGCACGGTTTTTTCCCCAAGCTCACACAGCTGGTAAATGACAAAGTAGCACGCTGAGCCTGGGTCTTCTGAGCATCATGATCTGGTCAGAAATATTTAAAACAGGAACAGAATCAAATCCCTTGCCGTGCACAAACATCACTCCAGGAGCCTGTTAAAACGCACACACCTGAGTCCCAGCCTCAGCGATTCTAGCTTGTCTACCTGCACAGATCTCCTTGGGCACAACCAGGTAATTCTTAGGCAGGTGTTAAGGAGCCACATTTTGAGGAAAACTGCTCTAGGTGAATACACACCATATGGAGATGGTAGGAAAACTTCCAAAGGGCCATATTACCCATGTAAAATGATAATTCTACAATAATTAAGAATTAATTGAGGGGAAAACACTTTTTGGCCAGTTGAGATCACAGCCCTTTTGCCCAAGAGTGTTTTCTTTGTAATTGTGAAAGTTGTTTCTTAAAACCACAGCTGTCAGTCTTCCAGACCAGCAGACAGTGGGTTGACCAGATGACTGCTTGGCGGCCACTGCAAACCTCCTCCCCCTGAATTATGACAGGTGCACTGGCTTTATATTTGTCCTTGGGGAAGCACAGAAGTCGCATGCAGCACTTCTCATTCCAGAAGGGCTTTGGAGGAGTTTATTTGGCTTGGAGCTTTCAAACCCAATTTCCCTCATGAGAGACTCTTCACTGACATTCTGCTCAGTTGACCAGGGTAATGTTCTATGGCTTCCTGGAAAACAAAAAACAAAAAACAAACCAAAAAACTCTGCCTAGATTTGAAACAGAACCACCTGCTTCTGTGGAAAATGTTTCCAGTATTTTAAATGAGACCATTTTACAACAACCTTGGCATTCTGAAGAAAATGTATCACCAAGAATAAAAACTGACACTTGGCCTTTTGGCATGAAACTTCTTCTGCAGGTCAAATATGTCAACAATATCCTGACTTACCTGTGCGAACTTTGTGTCGTCCAAGATTACTTGGGTCTATTCATTTCTCCAGCAGGACTTTTATCAAGGTTATTCTCTAACTGGAAGCAATAGATCTTTCATTCCTTCAGGGAATCTTCCCTCACCTATGCAGCGTCATGTAGAGAAAGGACAGAACACTGTATCCGATGAGCCCTTGTGTCTAGTTTAAACTGAATTTTAAAAGAAGGCTCTCTATTCTCTTGAGCACCACTTGATTTTAGAGCTCAAAGAAATTCTGTCTTTTGCCCTTCCCAGTCCTCTGGTTTCTGATGAAGGTCAGGAGTATCTGGCCAGTAATAACAATAATACCGAGGATAAGCCTACAGGGTATTGGCAAATTACCCAGTGCTGTGTCTTGCTCTCTGAAAAGAATTTTTCCCACTCTCAAAACAATATTGAGGCCTTCTAGTGCTTTGGAAAGGGGAGTGGGAAACTAATTAACTTTCTGATTTCAAGCCAAAAGGGAGCTAGTTGTAGGTCAGACATGGCAAAATCCAATCCACATCTTTCTCCCCGTGCCCCAGGAAGCTGCCCTTCATGGACTGTATCACTGGGCTCCTTTGCTTTCTGGTTTCCTCTTCAGTTCAGCCAGTGAGGGACACAGGCAGAAGACTGCAGACAGGAAAAGAAAGAAGTAGGGGTATTTATTCCCCTGACTCCCTACCTGCTTGGCTGTAGATTAAATAGTCTGTGTTCTTCTATCAAAGGCCACTGCTGCTGTCAAGCAGCCCTCTCCCACGGCCACCCTCTCCTGGTTCCAGAAACTATCCCCTCCCTCTGGTCTTGCTACTTCATGCCTGGAGAGTGTTATGGCTCCCAGCTGTTGCCAGCTATGGGGTACTTCTCTCCGATGATTTCCCTTAACCTTGCCCACACTTTTGTCACCAGCCCCTTCAATAAACTTTCCCCTATTACCTAATTAGAGTATGTCATCTGTGCTGTTTGCTGGACCCCAACTTATACAGAGAGTAACCCTTAAATAGGCCATAACAATACTGAACTTCTTAGTAACCTTGGTGTAAAGACACTGGGGCTGCCTTTATTCAAATTTGGGAAGTAAAGAAAGAGAGCTCTCAAATAAGGTGATAAATAAGGCAGGTCTGACTGATACAGATCTAACCTTATATCCCTAAAATAAATGCCTTCTTTTCAGATGCTGCAACATTCACAAAAACTAACCGTATGTTAGGCCACAAACCAAGCCTCAGTAAATTATTAAAAAGTAGAAACAGCACGGACAAACTTCTATGATCATAAATGCAGTAAAAGGAGAAAAGTAAGGGAACTTTTGTAAAAATTTATTATAAAAGCAGAAAATAAATGTTTCCACTGTGCCTGGGAAATTTAAAAGTATTTTTTGTAATTAACGCTTTGACAAATGGAAGTTGCCAGATTTCTTAAAATCAACCATGATGGAAACATGACGTTATCAGAATCTAAAGAAGAGCTTAGAGGACAAGGGAAATCAATACAAAAGGAAAATGAAAATAAATGAATTAAGCATGTGTCTCAAAAAGGAAAGCAGAAAGATATCAGTGAGTTATAAAATAGAAAAACAGTATTAAGGAATAAATCCAATAGCTAATTCTTTAGAGAGAGAGAGAGTGTGAGCAGCAGAGGGGCAGAAAGAGGGAGATCCAGAATCCCAAGCAGGCTCCTGGCTCTGAGCTGTCAGCACAGGGCCTGACACATGGCTCGAACCCATGAACCGTGAGATCATGACCTGAGCCGAAGTCGGACGCTTAACCCACCGAGCCACCCAGCGCCCCCCAATAGCTAATTCTTTTAATTTTTTTAATGTTTAGTCTTGACACAGAGAGAGAGACAGAGCAAGAGTGGGGAAGGGGCAGATAGTGAGGGAGACAGAGAATCTGAAGCAGGCTCCAGGCTCTGAGCTGTCAGCACAGAGCCCGACGTGGGGCTCGAACTCACGGACTACCAGATCATGACCTGAGCCGAAGTCAGACCCTCAACCAAATGAACCACCCAGGTGCCCCACCAATAGCTAATTCTTTAAAGAGAAAGTTGGACAAACTACTAACCGAATCAAGTGATAATGGGACAAAGTACAGAAACACAGAATAACAAATGAGAAGAAAAAGTAACCACAGGAAAAGAAAGTTAAAAGAATCATAAAAGACCACTTTGTTCAACCTTGTGTAAACAATTATGAAAACCTGAGGAAGAGAGAGAATATTCTAAGATACAACATCTGACCTCAGAGGAAGCATAAAAATCTAATTACATTTCCATAGAAGAAATAGAAAACTTGCTAAAGACTATCCCTACTCAACAAAACAAAACAAAACAAAACAAAACAGAAAGGCCCAGACCGCTTCATAAGAGTTGTACCCAGACTTCAAGGAGATCATCCCAATGCTATTCAACCATCTCAGAGCTTGAGGAGGGAGGTGGAGGGAAATGGGCAGGTGGAGAGAAAACTTCCATACTAGTTTTATGAAAAGAATATACCATTGACACTAAAACCTGACAAAGACTCCAAAGAAAGCTACAAACAATTTTTGTTCATGAATAGCAATGCAAAGATCTGGAATAAAGTATTAGCCTACTAAAATAAAACACACATGACCAAATGAGGTTCACCTGAACAGTTTTCAATGCTCCAACATTAAAACATCTATCAACACAACTTATCAGGTTATAGATATAAGGAAAAATAATTACATCCACGTCTTGGGGTGCTAAAGTAGCACTTTAAAAAGTTAACAACATTCTTGTTTAAATAAAAGTCAATAAAATAGGAATAGACTTGATACTAGAATAAAATTTCAGCCATTTCAGCCTCAATACAAGTAACATGCTTAAAGGAAATCACAAGAATCCTTTCCACTCGTGTTAAGAATAAGACAAAGATGGGGCACCTGCGTGGCTCAGGTGGTTAAGCCTCCGACTTCAGCTCAGGTCATGATATCACGGTTCATGGGTTCGAGCCCCGTGTCGGGCTCTGTGCTGAAAGCTCAGAGCCTGGAGCCTGCTTTGGATTCTGTGTCTCCCTCTCTCTCTCCCCCTCCCCCACTCTTGCTCTGTCTCTCTCACTCTCAAAAATAAATAAACATTAAAAAATTTTTAAAAAGAATAAGACAAAGATAAGCACTATGTCCACTATTATTTAGAATTTTACTGGAGGGGTGCCTGGGTGGCTCAGTCAGTTAGGCATCCGACTTCGGCTCAGGTCATGATCTCATGGTCTGTGAGTTCAACCCCTGCATCGGGCTCTGTGCAGACAGCTCAGAGCCTGGAGCCTGCTTCAGATTCTGTGTCTCCCTCCCTCTTTGCCCCTCCCCTGCTCATGCTCTGTCTCTCTCTGTCTCAAAAATAAATAAAAACATTAAAAATAAATAAAATAAAATTTTACTGGAGATACTGAGTAACACAACTAGATGAGAAAAGAAACTAGAGTCATAACAATTATAAATGAGGGGTTAAAACTAGTAAGCAAAAAGACCAACAAGTTTTTTAGTATTTTATTAAGATTTTATTTGAGAGAGAGAGAGAGGGAGGGAGAGTGTATGAGTGGGGGAGGGGGAGAGGGAGAGAGAGAATCTTAAGCAGGCTCCATGCTGAGTAGGGGACCCCACTGGGGGGCTTGATCCCATGACCCTGGGATCATGACCTGAGCTGAAATCAAGAGTTGGATGCTCAGCTGACTGAGCCACCCAGGCACCCCCAAGTTTTTAAAATTAAGGTGATTCAAAAGTACACACACACACACACACACACACACACACACACACACCAGAAACTCTGACATACCGGAAACTTCTTCAGAAACTCTGAAGAAGCACAATTGGTGGAGAGGGAGAGGTGACTAGACTCGCCAGATACAATAAATCTTCAACAATTAAAACTTTATGGAACTAGTACATGAGTAGATAAAGAAATAATGAAACAAATTAGAAAGCACATAAATACATCCAGCTACATACAGAAGATTAATATGTGGTAAATGTGACATCTCAAACCACTGAGCAAATACAGACTATTTAATAAATGGTACTGGGTCAACTGAGTAGCCATGTGGCAGAAATTAATCAATTTGACCCTTATGGTACAGTATGCAATAAGATAAACTCCAAATGGATCAAATATTTAAGCATAAAAAATAAAGCCAAGATTACTAAAATCTAAGTGTGGGGTGGGAATGGAAGACACAGACCATTCCTTAATATCTTCAGATAAGAAAGATCTTTCTAAGTTTGATTCAAAATCCAGAACCATGAAAGAAAAGATCGACACCAAAGCCCCATGATTGGCTACCAATACCATAAGAAAACTACAAAGACAAATAAAAACCTAGAAAGAAATATTTTCAACTCATCTCACAAAGGCCTAATCCCTAAAAATCAACAGAGAAAAACTTAAGTCAAGAGAAAAATGGCCAAAAGACATGAAGAGACAATTCATGGAAAAAGAAATATAGATGACTTAATACAAGAAAACATACTCAACCTCACTCACAAGAGAAATGCAAATTAAACGCCATGAGCTATGATTTTCCATCTATCCAACATTTTAATAACAAATTCAGATGGGGAGTTATCCTCACTTACTGCTGATGGGATTACAAATCAGTATGGATTATGTGATGGGTAATTGGAAATTGCAAACAAATTTACACATGCACATCCTCTCTGAGCCAGTGATCCCGCACTTTGGAGCTGTTCCTATAGATATATTATTGAAAAATATACAAATGTATGAGGTAGACATGTGCTTTTACAATAGCTAATAATAAGTGTATTGGTTATATTGCTGCGTAACAAATTATCCCCAAACGTAGAGGCTTACAACAATATACATTTACGATCTCGGTTTCTGTGTGTTGGGAATCTGGGCATAGCTCAGCTGGTCCTCGGCCCCACTGTCTCTCATGAGGCCGCCAGATCTGCAGACTCATCGGAAGCTGCAACTGGGGAAGAACGTACTTCCAACCTCATTTAGTGGCTGTTGGCAGCATCCGTTCCTCAAAGGTTGTCGGACCAAGTTCCTCACTGACTGATGGCCAAAGCTTGCCCTCAGTTCGTTGCCACAAGGCCTCTCCCCCACGGCACCTGCTATCATCCAAGCATGCTAGCCAAGAAGGAAATAGAGAGTCAGCTAGCAGAACAGAGGTCACTGTCTGTAGCCTAATCATGGAAGTGACATCCCATCACATTTGCTGTATTCAGAAGCAAGCCACAAGGTCTAGTCGACACAGAAAATGGAGGGATCATACAAGGGCATGAACACCAGAAGGCAGGCATCATGGGGAGCCATTTGCAACCACAATCTACAACAGGAAGATGTCAGAAACTGGGGATATAGATGACAAGGTGTTGAACAGGTAATACACTTACAGTGTCGAAATTTTTATTTATTTTTTCAATGTTTTTATTTATTTTTGAGAGAGAGAGAGAGAGAGAGAGAGTGTCAGTGGGGGAGGGGCAATGTAAGAGGGAGACACAGAATATACAGCAGGCTCCAGGCTCTGAGCTGTCAGCACAGAGCCCGATGTGGGGCTCAAACCTGTGAACCACAAGATCACGACCTGAGCTGAAGATGGTCGCTTAACTGACTGAGCCACCCAGGCGCCCACCACCAAATTTTAAAATAACAAAAAGGTTATCAGTGAAAAGGTACTTGGTAGTGAAGCAACCAAACACCTTTTTTGTATTTAAATTTTTCTGAACCATGTGACTATATTACTTAAGATTTCTTGTTTTTTCTTTTTTTAAGTTTATTTTTTTTAGTAATCTCTGCACCCAAAGTGCAGCTCGAACTCATGACCCCAAGATCAAGAGTCTCATGCCAGGTGTCCCTTATTTAAGTTTTCAAATTAAAAATGCATTTACTTTTTTGGTAATCTCATCATTCTGCAGGAGCTCTCCTGCTTTTATTCTCTATCAGTAAATCCAATTTACTTCTTTTTTATTTTTTTTAAAGATTCTTTTAAATGTTTTTTATTTGTGTTGAGAGAGAGAGAGAGAGCATGCACGAAGGCAAGTTGGGGAGGGGCACAGAGAGGGAGAGAGAATCCCAAGCAGGCTCTGCACTGTCAGCACTGAGTCCGACTTGGGGCTCCATGTCACAAACTGGGAGATCATGACCTGAACTGTAATCAAGAGTCAGATGCTTAACTGACTGAGCCACCCAGGCTCCCCAAATCAGATTTATTTCTTTAGAGCACTTACAGGATTTATAATTTATGTAATGACTTGCATCTTAACTTGTTTGTTGTTTTTCTTTTCTCAATACTTTAAACTTTAGGAAGGCAAGGGCAGGTGTGTTTCATTCCCAGTGTAGTACCCAGGACCACCACAGGACCTGGCACACAGCAAGCGTTCAGTAATTATTTGTTGCATTACAAACAAACCAATGAATGATACAAGCATTAAGCGTGACAGTGTACATAGGACAAGAAGAGAATAGATTTGATTACACATATCTTCATATCACAAGGAAGTGAAATAAAGTTGAGAATGAAGTAACAAAAAAAAAGTAACAATTTATCAACCCAATAGCATGATATAGCTCTTATCCCATTACTATACTTCAAACCAGATTGTTTTTCCACACCTGTGAGCTTCTTGAGAGATAATTAAACTTTATACAAGTATAACAGGTTTCAGGGCACCTGGGTGGCTCAGTCAGTTAAATGTCCGGCTCTTTAAACATTTAAAAATTTTAATAAAAAACAAGTATAATAGGTATCAGATTTATTAATATTTCCTTCCAAAATTTAGCTTCAATATCTTTATTACTTAAAAAAATTTTTTAATGTTTATTTTTAAGAGAGACAGAACACGAGTTGGGGAGGGGCAGAGAGAGAGGGAGACACAGAATCTGAAGCAGGTTCCAGGCTCTGAGCTGTCAGCACAGAGCCCAACGCAGGGCTCAAACAAACCCATGAACCACGAGATCATGACCTTAGCTGAAGTCTGATGCTTAATCGACTGGGCCCCCCAGACACCTCTAGCTCTAATACCTTTAATTATGACATTTCTTTCAACAAAGAATTACTGATTCCCTACTATGTTCTTATTCCCTACATTCTAAAATAAAGATGGTAATTCATATATACAAATGAATATAATAAGGTACAAAAGAATAAACAGGAGCATCTCAGGTAAAATGCTTTGGAGATTGGAAGAAAAAGATATCATTCCCAACTGGGGTAGGGGAATGGGAAAAAGCTTTACAGAGGAGACAGCACTCAAAGTAGGTCTTAAATAATGGATAAGATTTGAGCATCTGAAAATAACAGAAAAGAACATCTCGGGAGCAGGAAGAGAAAGAATCAGTAAACAACACAGGGAAAGTGTGAAGCATGCATGGAAACGACCAAGTGGCTTGGTATGAATGGGGCCCTCGGTGGAGGTGGGGAGCAGAGAGAAGGGAGGGGCACACCTAGCAGAGCGCTGTTCGATGAAGAGCCACGTCCGACATTCACAGTGGTTGAATTTCATCGCTGGGAAGTAAAAGTCACGATGGAGTTAAGGACAAACATCTTCAGATGTTATAAAATTCACTTTGGCAGCAGTGTAGAAAATCAAAGAGAGGTGAGGCATAGGGCAGGGGAGAAATCAGTGCATGAAACATTCGGGAGTAGGAATCAGTGGAACTTGGCGACCTAAAATGCAAGAAATGACTGAACAGCACGAGACAGAATCGCTCACAGTACTGAATCTGGAGGTTCAGGCAGTGTGTGGAATGGAGTCCAGGGTGGGGAGTAGTTTAAAAGGGCCGGAGAGGGACGTCTGGGTGGCTCAGTCGGTTGAGCATCGGACTTCAGCTCAGGCCATGACTTCACGGCTCGTGAGTTCGAGCCCCGCGTTGGACTCTGTGCTAACATCTCAGAGTCTGGAGCCCGCTTCAGATTCTGTCTCTCCCTCTCTCTCTCTGCCCCTCCCCCACTCGCGCTCTGTCTCTCTCTCAAAAATAAACATTAAAAAAAATTAAAAATAACAAAATAAAAGGGCTGGAGAGGCCAGGGTAGGTAGATGTTTGAACACCTAGTTATGAGGTCGTGCCTTCTGGGAGTCCTCGAGGAGCTGTGACTTTGCTGCTAAAGAAGTCACAAGTCCGTGTGGTGTTCTTGGTGTGAAAGAGCTATGCTTTTTATTTAAGGGCAGATTGAGAATCCAAAACATGGCTTGCTCCTCATTACTAAAAGAACTAAGTCACTAAGTACTTTTCATTATTCAAACAATGCAGTATTGAGCTAGAGTAATCGAAGAAAAACTAAAAAGCGTTGGCAATGTGTTCTGGTGGTTGACCCAGCTGCACGCCAGCAACCAGGGGACAGGTTCAGTGGCCTAAGCACTTAGACCGTGTCTGAATTGGCAGCTGCCATTGCAGTCACGACCTGGGCATGTTTATGACCATCCCCCGTCATTTGTCAAGGTCCGCCTGTTTTCTGCACCAGCCAAAGAAAGGCCAGTGGAATGGGGATGTGGCTCGAGCCCTCGATGGTGACACTGATCTGCGCAGTGCTTTCAGGAATGTGCTGCTGCCTTGGGCTCATTATTTTCCTTAGGGAGGCAGTTCTAGTGGCTTCCACTTGGCCTTTCCTACAATCATAGCCCTCACTCCAGAGGGCAGGGAACCCACACAGGGATTGTGGCAGCTGAATATTCCAGTTATTCATTCTGGAACCAGGGAAGTAACTGCAAGTTGGGTTCGGGGGCCCTCTGGGCTCACTGTGACATGGACCTGAGCTAAAACTCCATTGATCACCTGACCTCCGTGAGCCCCTGTTCTTCCTGCTGGACCACGTGCCATCTTGGGTCTCCCAGAGCTATAGCGTCATGTCCAGTGATCCCCACAAGGTCTGATTATTTTCTCTTTCCTAGTGCGCAGTCGCCCGGTCAAGGCCAGTGTGTCCCTTTGAGGAAGGCTGAGAGAAAGGTTCATAATATAAATTTTTAGCAGGGGACCAGCATCCTTCCTCAAGGGGAGCTGGCTTCCTCTTAATTCAAGGAGTTCTGGGGCGCCTGGGTGGCTCAGTCGGTTGGGCAACCGACTTCGGCTCAGGTCATGATCTCACAGTCTGTGAGTTCGAGCCCCGCATCGAGCTCTGTGCTGACAGCTCGGAGCCTGGAGCCTGTTTCAGATTCTGTGTCTCCCTCTCTCTGACCCTCCCCCGTTCATGCTTTGTCTCTCTCTGTCTCAAAAATAAATAAACGTTAAAAAAAAAAATTTTTTTTTTTTAAAATTCAAGGAGCTCTGGTCTGTAAACTGGCTCATGCCTGGGAACTGACTGAACAGCTGTGACTCTTTGTTTTGGTGATTCAAGTTAGACTTCAACTGGAACTTTTCTGCTTCTACTGTTCAAGTAAAAATTTAGTAGATTCTCATCCAATTGTCTTATAGGGACAGAATAGTTAACCAGCCAGCACCTGGTCTCCTGCAGCCAGACTCTACTGACTGCTGCTTCCACTCTGCTGTCCTTCATGGTAACCGTGCCCACCTTGCTTTGGCGGTCAAGGGCAGCCACTGAGCCCCTGCCTCCCAAGAATCCCCTTGCCCCCATTGCTTTGGGGGTCCTAGTTTGTTGGCAGCTCTCACTGTAATTTCAGAGAAGAGTGAGTACAGAGCTCTTCAAGGATCCTCGGGACTCCTCACAAATTTGAGATCTCCTCGGAGGTCCCCAGCCACCAACACTCTTCCTGACGCCATCGTTGCTCCACATGGTTCTGAGGTCTCTCTGGCTGCTGCTTGGACAGTCCCTCTTGCTCTGCCTGTCATTGGGAGACATTGCTATCGTCCCACGGGTATGATGGTCCTGGCCAGAAGATGCTGCGATACCATTTCTGCCCCGCCAGAAAGCCTCATGGTGCCAAGGCTACAAAACCTTATATGATGTAGGTTCACCTGCACCCTTTTCCGGAGGGGTAACAGTAAAACCCTTGTTATGTGCAGCCCAGCAACTATGGTCATTCAGGTTAGTACAGGCCAAATTCCCTTCGGGAAACCTTCTCCCCATTCCCAACCCCATAGTTTGTGTAGTACTGGTGCTACCCAAAGATACACAGGAGGGTCCTGACTCCTTAAGCCAATCAAGGTAGCCCATTCCTCCGGCTACAGTGATGGGTGTAGAGAATTGCACACAACCCAGGCCTGAGCCAATCAGCACCTCATTCCCCTGGCCACAGTGATAGTGCAACAGATCAGAGACAATCCTACACCACCAGTCTTATGATTGTACAGCCCAGTAGCCACTGATAATCTGTAGGGGAATAGTTTTTGTTTTCTTTCTTTTTAAAAAAAATATTTATTTTGAGAGATGGAGAGAATGCAAGTGGAGTAGGGGAGGGGCGGAGAGAGAGGGAGAGAGAGACAGAATCCCAATTAGATTCTCAACAGCACAGAGCCTGACGCGGGGCATGATCTTATGAACCCGTGAGATCAGGACCTGAGCTGAAATCAAGAGTCAGACACTCAACCAGCTTGAGCCACCCAGGTGCCCCAGTTTTGTCTTTTTCTATAATTGGCTAATGTTGCCACGGGTCTGTCTGAAAGTGGGAGGGTTCCATTACTATTGGTTCAATCGCTCTATTTAACAAGGAAATGTACTAGTCTGGCTTGTTTTATCGTCCAAGAGCAAAAATGGGAGTTTTCTGTAGGAAAATACTCACTATCCTGGTTAATACTTATCATGTCTCTCCTATTCCTGCCCCAAGGTCAATCACAAATTAAAGAACATACCATGTACTCTCTTCATTTTTGCTTACAGTCTTTTCTTCACATAGGACCTAAATATGTATTCAAAAGGGTTGGATCAAGGACTGATTCAAGTAATAAGTAATAATCTTATAGACATACTACCGCCTACACACACACACACACACACACACACACACACACACACACACACCTTGGGGGCACCTTTATATCCGAATCTATCAGTGCCTCTGGTGCTTGAACTTTGGGCTGTCTTTAAAATCTCATGAGCATAAGCAAGGTGGAGGGAGGGGGTCACTGCCTAGAGTCTATAGCTTGTGAGTTTTAACTTTTTTTAGAAAAAAAAAATGGACCCTCTCCTAAGAAGATGTGTACATGCACCTGCCCACAGTTATGTACACAATTGTGGGTCACTCACAAACACTCTGAAGCTTAGTCATGGACCACAGGTTAAGAATTCCTTCCTGAACTCTACATAGACCTCTCTTAGCCCTTTATGCTGAACCTTTAATTTTTTTTTTTTTTCAACGTTTATTCATTTTTGGGACAGAGAGAGACAGAGCATGAACGGGGGAGGGGCAGAGAGAGAGGGAGACACAGAATCGGAAACAGGCTCCAGGCTCTGAGCCATCAGCCCAGAGCCTGACGCGGGGCTCGAACTCACGGACCGCGAGATCGTGACCTGGCTGAAGTCGGACGCCCAACCGACTGCGCCACCCAGGCGCCCCAATGCTGAACCTTTAGAATGTATTTTAAAAGCTTTTATTTCCTTAACTGCCCTCTTTTCCTTGCAGGAAACTACAAAAGCCAGAATGACATTCTTTAAAATTGCATGATAGGCTTATTCGCCATTTCTCATTAATCAATAACCAACTCCACTGGCTTCTTCTGCAAGAGGGGAGAAAATGAGACTTTGCACATGAGAGAGTATCTATTGTTGTTCTTCTTTCACATTTGCTTTTCAGGGTTTTGGGGAACCTGTTGACAGAGGTGCAACAGAAGCAAGGCAGCAACACAGCTCTTAACTCCCTCTTTCCATCACTGTTTATTCCCCTTGCTTCTGCAAAGGGCATTGGAAGGTTATGGTCCTGCATGCCTGGCTCTTCTTGGGGAAGCATTTTCTCCTTAGCAACTTACTAAAAATAAAGTGCCCTCCATCACCTGCCTTTCTATTGCTTACACTACTTTGGAATCCCTGGGTGTGTGTGTTTACCTCGATCTAATGGTCCCTAAAGGAGTTTATGATCACAATCCTTGTGCTGCCTTCTATTTCTGTTTTCACACACTGACTGAACATCGAGCTTCTCGGGAGCCTGAAGTACCTGCTGGGTTTATCTGCAGATGTTACCAGGACGACATGCTGGGGGCAGTGCCATGATGGATCTGTGCCCACGACCGAGGAGGGGAAGAATAGGACAAGAAGAAACTGCCTCTGAACGACAGGGCCCACGGGACAGATCGGAATCGCTGTGCAGTGGCTGCCCTCTCACGGGGATGGGGGCATCGCTGACGCCTCCTACTCTCCACACCCCACATGGAACCCGTCAGAAACACTGATGCCTCTACCTCCAAATCACACAATCACCAGCCTGTTATTTTGCCCCCACCTCCACTGCCACCACGCTGTGGCACGCCAGCTGTCATCTCCCATCTGGATTATGGCCACAGCCCTCCATCCTGTCTCCCCGCACCCACCTGCATCCTCTTGTCTAATCTCCACCCAGCGGCCGGAGCATCTCTCTTAAAATGGAGCTGAGAACGTGTGGCTGGTCCACCCAAAGCCACTCCAAACAGCTCACCGTCTGAGAGCAAAATCCGGAGACGTTCTGGCACATCCCGCTTGGTAAGCCTCACCTCTCCAGCAACTCTCGGACCTCACTCACCTCCACCAGCTCTCACGCAGTCCCCCCAGCCACACCGGCCTCCCGGCGCTCCTTCATCTCAGGCCTTTGCATTGGTCTCTCCTTCTCTCTGGAATGTTCTTCCCCAGATAAGTACACAGTACTTTACAAAGTACTTTACAAAGTACTCCCCCTTTACAAGTCTTCACTCAGACGTCATCTTCTCAGAGACAACTGTCCTGACCGCCCTTTTAGAAGCTGGAACTCATGTGCCCTCCCACCATTAACCTCCTTCTCTGCTCTGCTTCTTTTCTCGATGGAGGAAAACAACATAATACACGGTTGACTTACTATGTTTATCGTCCGCTCCACCACAGGCCGTGATACTACTCCCTCCAACTAGACTGTAAGCTCCATGGGCACAGGATCCTTTCATGTTCACTGATGTATCCATTATTTAAAATAGTGCCTGGCACATAGTAAGCGATCGATAAATGAGCCCTGAACTCATTAATGCCTATGTCAAATTGACCACACACATACACATAAACACACAGGTTAGGGAAGGTAAAGACCAGATTGTTTGCTCTCAGGGATGCGATGAAGCGGAAGATGGGGAAGGAATGACCTGGCATTTACTGACTGTCTAGTGTGTAGTAAGTGCCGTGAGTATTTTACACGCAATCTCACATAATCCACCCAACAGCCTGCAGGTGGGTATTATTGTTCTCTCTTTGCAGACACATGTTTCCCCAGGGTCTTATGGCTGGTAAGTAGTGGAGTTCAGTTTCAAATCCACGTCTGGCTTAAAAACATTTTATTCATTCTAGAACCACTAAACCAATTTGCCTCAGGTCAGAAGGACACTAGGGAAGAGTATTTAGCAAGGCAGATGCTGAAAAGTAAAGCAGCCATAGTCTCCACCACACTCTGCTATGCACACCTAATTTTCAAAGAGCCAGCTATTGAAACTATGATTCCTATCACATCAGAGCCCTATTCTTATTTCTTATACTTGGGTCTTATCTTATCCAGTGCTGATTTAAACCGGTTATTATTTCTTCTTTTCTAACAGAGGCACTTAGGTTATCTTCCATACCATAAATAGGGTTTTGAAGCCACACGTGGGGAGCTAATATTTCTAACCCTACGTGCAGCCCCCAGACACTTTAATTCAAAAACTAATCAAACAGCAGAGGGAAGAATTATGAGTCGCAGTATATCCTGATCCCCTAACGCCCTCTATTAAAACTTGAGATTCTTCCTCTCATTAACTAAAGAATGATAACTCTTCAAAACTATAGGGTCATGACCGCAAAAGCGAATTGCAAATCTTAGTGTATGCGCTCTCTTCCTATATGGGAATTCTTTTATGGCAAGATCAAGACTTTTACTAAAGAAGGTTCTTCAGGAGAATGCCAACAAGACTGTACCTTGAATGTTCCTCTTCCACTTCAAGTGAAGACAAAATAACCAGACGAAGCTAGGAACCGAGAAGAAGCCGGGAATGCGAGGCGTAGAGAGAAGTAATACATTCTCTGCCCACTGTGAGTGGAAAACATTCAGGAGGCTGACTTGAGGCTATTGGCAAGAACAAGGGACTCACTTAGTAAACTCCTAATGTGGCCAACAGCACACATGTGCTATTTGAAAGCAGAAAAGCAATGAAGGGAATATTACAATGAAAGAATTTCTCTTAATTTTTTTTAAATGTCAAGGAATAGAGAAATACTCAAAGTGGCAAAAAGAATAAGTAATATGTTTTAAGAATTTTTATCCTTGCGGCTCCTGGGTGGCTCAGTCGGTTAAGCGTCCACCTTCGGCTCAGGTCCTGATCTCAAGGTTCATGGGTTTGAGCCCCACATCTGGCTCTGTGCTGACAGCTCAGAGCCTGGAGCCTGCTTCGGATTCTGTGTGTCCCTCTCTCTCTGCTCCTCCCTCACTTGTGCTCTGTCTCTCTCTCACTCTCAAAAATAAACATTAAAAAAATTTTTTTTAATAAAAAAAAGAATTTTTATCCTTATAGTCAGTCAACATGGCTTACTTGCTCTACCTGGAATCTCAAATTCTCAAACACAATTTCCAAACATATTTAGGAACTGGCTAAGATCATGCTTCTTTCATATACAAACAGTGTCTTATTTCTCTCAACAGATCATAGAAAAACTGCATAATTAAATTAATTGGAATTTGAAGTAATCCTACTGTAAATATTTTTGGAAAAATAAGCATTATGAATACAATAATAAACCCTTTTCAACCATTAGGCTTAAAAAGTGAGTACATGAGAATTTTAATTTTTTTTATTAATTGAATTTTCCAATTATAAAATTCACAGAATTATCTCCCTGGTCAACTCAGACGGGCTAGAGGTTTATCAATGTTATTAGTCTCCAAGAACATGCTTTTGGTTTCACTGCTTTTCTCTACTGTTGTTCTGTGTGTCTGATTCCTGCTCTGATCGTTATCACTTCATCTGCATACTGTGCACTGCATTCGCTCCTCTTTTCCTAGTTTCTTAAGAAGAAAGCTGAGGTGCTTGTACTTGAGACCTTTCTTCTTTTCTAACATAGGCAATTAGTGCTGTACGCTTCCCCCTCAGTACTACTCTGAGCAATGTGCTGGGAGTCCCCAAGTCGGTTCCCAGGTTTGGTGATTCTCTAGGAGGATTCACAGGACTGAGCATATGATTGTTCTCAGGGCTAAGATTTATCATAGCAAAACACAGCTCAGTCAGCAAAGGGAGAGGCACATGGGACGAAGTCCAGGGGAAACCAGGCATAAGATTCCAAGAGTCTTCTCCCAGTACAGTCACGTAGGACATGCCTAATCCCTCCAGCATGAAATGCTGCCAACCAGGGAAGCTACTGACTTAGCGCCCATGTTTATTGAGAGCTGGTCACGTAGGCACTCTCTGCTGGCACGCAGCCCAACTCCAGACTCCCAAAAGGGAAGCAGGCGTTCGGCATAAACCATAGCGTTTGTAGAAACATGTTAGGCACAGGGAGCTACTCTTATCAGTTAGGGCAGTGGGAATCCCACGCCCTGAAATCCAAATTCACGGACACCAGCTAAGGGCTAACCTTCTAAGCAGGTCTTTCTAAGGACAGCAATGTCAAGCCTGGTATACTTTTGTTTTTGTGCACAAATTTTGATAGGCTGTGCTTTTATTTTCATTCAGTTCAAAATACTTTGTTTTCCCTTTTGAATTCTTCCTGAATCTATGGGTTATTTCCACAGTGTCCAGACAGGATATTTTGTATGACTTTAATACTTTTAAATTCCTGAGGCTTGTTTTATGGCCTAGAAGATGGTCTTAGTAAATGTTCTTGTGTATTCTGCTGTTGTTGGCTGGGCTGTTCTAAAATGCCAATAAGATTGAGGTTAATACTACCCTTACTGACTTTCTAGGTACTTGTTCTATCAATTATTGAAATTTCCCTCTATAATTATACATTTGTCTATGTTTCTATACTTACATCAGTTTTTGCTTTGTGTATTTTGAAGCTGTTATTAAGTGCATAGAAGAACAAAGTTGGAAACCTTATTCCAAAACTTACTATTAAGCTATAGTAGCCAAAACAGTATTGGCATAAAATAGACACACAGATTAAAAAAAAACTATGAACAAATAGATCCACATATGTATGGCCAATTGGTTTTCCACAAAGGTGTCAAGCAATTCACTTGGGGAAAAGAATAATCTTTTCAAAATGATATTGGAACGACTGGATAGCAGCATGCAGAAAGGTAAGCCAACCCTCACAACATGTATACAAAACTTAATTTGAAATGGATCACGGACCTAAATGTAAGGGGTAAAGCTATAAAACTTCTAGATGACAACATAAAAGAAAATCTTAGTGATTTGGTTTAGGCAAAAATTTCTTAAACAGAACACTAAAAGCACAATCTTTAAAATTAAAAAATAATTGACAGGGGGTGCCTGGCTGGCTCAGTCAGTAGAGCATGCAACTCTTGATCTCAGGGTAATGAGTTCAAGCTCCATGGTGAGTGTAGAGATTATTTCATAAAAAAAAGTTTGGTTTGGGGCACCTGGGGGGCTCAGTCAGTTAAGCATCTGACTTCGGCTCAGGTCATGATCTCACAGTTCATGTGTTCAAGCCTCACATTGGGCTCTGTGCTGACAGCTCAGAGCCTGGAGCCTGCTTTGGAATCCGTGTCTCCCTCTCTCTGCCCTTCCCCCACTTGTACTCTGTTTCTCTCCCTCAAAATTAAAAAAAAAAAACACTGAATTTTTTTTAATATTTAAAATATTTCACTGCATGTTTAGAACTTTCTTTTACAAACTGTTTTAAATTTTGAAGTTTATATTACATATAAAGGTAACAAATCCTAAGTGCTTTATCACACACTCAATGTTGGTGAATTAACACAAAGCAAGCGCCCATGTACATACCACCCCGAGAAATAAACTGTGAGCACCCCAGAAGGCCTTGAACTCGCTCCTTCCTTTCAAAAGTTCACTATTATCCAGTCTTGTAAAAGTATAATATTGCTTGTTTATAAACTCTCACTTAAAAAAAACTGTGTAGTAGAGTTGACCTTATCCAAGAAGAGGTCTGGCCTTTGTCTTAGGCTCCTGGGAGTTAATCTCTAAGCCTTTGCAATATCCTGCCTGAAAAGGATCTGTTTACCTGGGGGGGCCTCCAGACGAGCTAGAGATGAAAGGTCAGCCATATGGGTGGTCAACCATGTGCGTGTAGTTAAGCCCTCAGTTAAAAATCTGAACCCAAGCCTCATGTGAGCCTCCATGGTTGGCAACACTCCATGTGTATTATCCTACCCACTGCTGGGAGAAGTCAGCTCCATCCAGATATCACCGGGAGGTGGCAACAGAAAGTTCCATGCGTGTAACTCTCCTGCACCTCTTCCCTTGGCTGATTTTAATCTGTAGCTTTTTGTTGTAATAAACAATGGTCATGAGTATGACAGTTTCAGTGAGTCCTGTGAATCCTTCTAGCAAATGACCAAACCTGAGGATACTCTTGGGAGCCCCTGAACTTGCAGTCAGTGTCAGAAGCGAAGGGAGTCTCAGAGACACCTGCACTCTGAAGGAATTGTATGGTCTTACTTTGTGGGGTTTGTTACTCAGCATTATGATCCTGAGATCTATTCACAGTGTACCTTGTGAAGACGATTTATTCACTTCCACTGCTTAGGTAGTAACATTCGATTCACTTACTCTACTGCTGATGGACATTGGGATTTTCCTGCCAGTTCTGCCTTATAATTATTGATAGATCTGGAAGGAAAAATAGAGAAATCCACAATCATAGCACGAAATTGTGATGTATCTGTTGCAACTAATAAGAACAAGCAAAAAGACAAAAAAAATCAGTAAAACCATAGGTTTTTAATACACAATTAACAAATTAGATTTGATGTCATTCAATTCCTGAAACTCTTGAGGGCTTTCTCTAGGACTAATGATAATAAACATGTTTCACGCACACACACTCTATTCTTGCACTGCTCTGAGAGCTGTTATCCCAGCTAATTGCAGAACAACTCCTCCAGCACTACAGCTGAGAAAACTGGAGCACAGACAAGGGAGGGAGTTTGTCCAGAGTCTCCAGCTAAAACTAATGGCAGATCGAGAATTCAATTTCCAGTCTGAATCAAGAGCCAAGTTCTGAATTCCTATGCGGCTTTTTCAACACCTTCCATTTTCTGCCTCTTCTTGAGTTCATGTATTTGCATCCTCCTTGAAAATCGCCCATTTCATCTAGATTTTAAAAGTTATTAGCAGGAGCTGAGCTTCACATTGCAATGTGAAGTTCTAGAATTTCTGTCAGAATAAAACTGCTTTTTTTTAGCCCCATAATTTGTCTTTTCAGATCATGAACCTTATACATTCATCTGGAGGGAACAGTTATAATCTTGCAGTGAAGATTCCATGACAAAAATAATTGTCGTCTCATCAAGGCCAGTTTCAGAAAGCTTGACGCTGGAAAATAAACATCTCAACAATAACAACAGACACAATTGTCTGGGCGTTATCGTTCACAGGAAGCAATTTTTCTTGAAGTAGTCTTAAGCATAACTGCTATAAAAGCAATGCATGTTTTAAAAAGTACTTTCCTTTTGCGAGATCATTTGAGCTACGGTTGACTTTCTACCTTTGTTCTTCCTGGAAACTTGACCTGAGTGGTAAGTTGACTGAGTGTGAAGTATTTGGAGGCAAAAACTGCTGACCTTGCCCAGACTGGTACAAACCATGAAGGAACTGGAGACACCCGGTAGTGACAACACAGCTATGGCTGTGAGGCCATAATTAAGTCTGACCGACCATTCTAACTTTTGCTACTTAAACAAAAGAGTTATAAGAGCCCACTGGGGTTGCCTTTAACACCTGGTCAATACATCAGGAATACCAACTAATTCTCGGTAACCAACTACAGTCAGGATTTGTGGTTACCGCAGCCCTTTGGAAATGATCCTTTGTTCCCGGGGAAAACCTCCAAGTCCTGTTTCACTTCTCACTACCTGGCACATTGGATCAATTTCATTTGCATACCGGCTGTCCTTCTTCCACAACGGAAGTTCCAGGAGGGCAGGAGCTTTCACTCTTGTTCACAGCTCCACTCACAGTACTTAAATACATAGTAGGGGTTCTGTAAGTATTTGTGGGATGAACGATCTGATGGGCTGAAATTCTACTGAGCACCTACTACGTGTCAAGCCTGCGTTAGGACGGTGAGGGGGGAGAGGTTATCGTCTGTGACTTTACAGAGCTAAGAGTCAAAGTCTTCAGACAATTCTCTACTGTCCAGAAATACTTGTTTATTAAAATGTTGTATGATTGCATCACTAAGATTCTACATGATTTAGTTCGCTGAGTAACCTTAATACCAAAACTTTGTCTTCAGAATGCTGCATGCTTACCCTGGGACCCCAAAAACTTCACAAACTACTTCAGTCACTTTTAAAATCCATCCCTATGCCTCCCTATTTAAGAGAACCGTTCCCACATTTATGGATAAAATGGCCATACTAGTAGCCCAAATGTATCCTAACTAATCTCTACTTCCAATTTTCTCTCAGGCGTTCTCCTTTCTTTGATTCTTTTCCACACATTTTCTCTTTAAAAAGACAGTAAATTTAGAGTCCTTTAAAAAATAAAGCTGAGCCTTTCTTTCCGGTGTGTATGTTCAGAGACGTCAGACCTTCTCAAGAATCACACACCAGTTCCCCTGATCGTAGTAGCTTCGCAGGACGCGGACGTTACTCAGAGTCTGGCAGGCGGCTTCCAGCTCCCCCTCACGGAACACGTGGTAGAAACGATGAAACACAGGACTTGGGTCATGGGATCCTCCCGGACCAAACGGCTCAGCAGGTTTGTCTTTCCCAGGGTTGCCCTTAAGGTGCCAGGGAACCAGTACGTCTTGAGAATGAAAAGAAGTCCTATTAGTGTGAACGGGGAGCTTGGAATTAGTAACTTCCCTTGAATTCCGCCCTCCCTCCTGGAAGTCACTGATGGAGGGCATTTGACAGGCTGGCTCCTTATGGCCTGTGTCAGGCACTTGCTCCACAAGCAACTCTGGGCCTGGCGTATCGCTGCTGCCCTCCTCCTCCTTCCCCTGGCTCATTCTGTTTTCTCTAAGATACTTGGATTTCTTCTTATTATATTCTTGTTCCATTGCCCAGACATAAACAAGTGCCTTCCCGCCAGGTCTCAGGAGTCGAACGAGTTCTTGGAGAGCGGCTACTCTGCGCTCCTACGGTAAAAACACACATTGCCATTTATCAGCCAAGAGGAGATAGAGAGGAAACAGGAAGTTGGACTGGCGATAGCACTGCTTTTCATTACGATGAACAGCTCAGAAAATCTACCAAAATATAAATATAAAATAAAATAAAAAACAAAAAAGAAAAAAAAGAGACGGGAAATCTTCTGAGGGGAAAAAGTGTTGAAGAAATAAGGAAAAGGACATTTTTATTTGTGTTAATAAAATAGAGGCATAGAGGGTTTGCCACTTGGTTTTGTCGTGCGTTCAGTTCAGTCACAAGGTGCGTGGGAACTGCTGGTAATGCCACCACAGGGCGATTTATAAAATTATCGCTGAGATTAAGGGAGAAACCACCCACACACAGGAAAAATAAGATTCTGTTTTCTTTTAAGAAAAATATAAAATATTAAATTCACTTATTTTTTTAAAGTTTATTTATTTATTTTGGGGGGGGGGAACAGTGCAAGCGGGAGACGGGCAGAGAGACAGGAAGATGTGGAGGTCGATCCCACGAACCATGAGATCACGACCTGAGCCGAAATCAAGAGTCAGACACTGAACCAACTGACCCACCCCAGTGCCCCTAAATTCACTCATTTTAAAATTAGGGACCTGTGTGCCTAACTAAAAGCATGAGTAACGTACCACCAGCAGCTAAATACCAGAATTTTGAGAAGAGAAGAAAAGCAGAATGGGAAGTAGAGGACGCAGGCGTCAGGGCTGCGGAGAAGGGCCGGGAAAGGCTGGTGGGGCACGGACAGAGAAGAGGCTCAGAGGCCGAGGAGAGACTGCTGGGGAGGCGCGGGGCCGATGAGCGCCTCCAGCCCCTGACAGCCGGAGCGCCGTGGCCCCGGATTCGAGGACACAACGATGAGGAAGGCTCAGGGCAGGTGGTGGGCGGTGGGCAGAGGGCAGAGGCCCACCGCAGCGGGGCACCTCACCTCCTTCCACGCGCTTTCTCAGCAAAGGGGGCAAACCACATAAGAGGAAAGAGAAGGGAAAGAAAAGAAAAGCTAAAATAGGGTCCACGTGGGTGAAATCCATGAGCATTTCCTGCCACCACAGCCACAAGGTCTTGGAGAGAGAGAGAGAGAGAGACAGCACTCACCGCTGTTGCAAAATGGTGAATAACAGCAATGGAGACGCAGGCATCACAGGCCCCGCCGCGGATGGGCACGGCCAGCGCGTCGCAGACGAAGGCCTGGAAGTGCCGCTCTCGACAGATGTCCACGAGGCTCTGGCTCCGATCACAACCGATCTGTAACAGGCAGAAGCAGCGAATCTCACAACCCCTTGTTTAAACGTCATGGGAAATTAAGAGCACTGGGCTTCTTCATTACCATAAAGTGAGGGCGCAGACCTCGTATGCACCGTGAAGCGGGGTAAAGCCAGGGTTTACCAGTTCTTACAGCCGGCACAAAGTCAGATTCCGTCGTGTAGAGGGCAGCTTTTACTATCTTACCAGGTACCAGACTGAGCTCAAAGTAGCGAACGGAAAGAAAACGACTAGTATAAAGATGGCAGCAGTACAAATGGAAAGGCCTAACTGCCCTCTAATCGATCATCCACCTGGATCCTTATGTGAGATCGCACGTATAAAAACGAAACTATTCTGTAAACACAGACATTCGGTCCTTTGTGGGGACCTACAGATGTCCCTCATCACTACACCAACGATACTGTGCTGGCCCAGATAGCAAGAGGGTGGCTGGGATTTGTGCCTGCTTCTTTTTACTTTTCAGTACGTATTACTGTACAATCTGATAATAAAACCCCAAAACAACAAAAAAGTAAAATAACTTATTTCATTTTTTAAAGCTATTGAGTCTTGTTCTGCTAAACACCTAACCCATATAAATCAGGAATGAAGTGCTGAATTCAAAATCTGTCAAGTGCTATCTAATTACACCTTGCAGTCTAAGCGAACCGCCCCTAGGGAAAGGCAGCATGAAGGCAGCTCGCAGCCTCCCTTCATGTCCCTGGGCGGGGACCTCACGTGCCTTTCTGCCTGTGTCTGCTTCTGCGGGAAGCATCTGGGCACCTCGGCAGCCTCTCTCCTCTCTACTTTGGTTGTTACTGTTGTGTTCAGTTTTGCTGTTTGATTCTGAGGGCACCATGTGTGTGCACACATGTGTGTGCGTGTGTGCGTGTGGAGGGGAGGGAGAGAGCATGTACGCAGTGTGCACACGTGAAATGAGGGAGGACAGGGAAGGTGGGCAGGGCATCAGAAAGGTTAAACCACTAATTAATAATTATCCCCAGACAGTTCTTTACTCACTCTCTACAAAAAAGAAAAAGAAATGTGAAAGCAGGTTTCATCAGATAGCAGTGGCCACCTCGACCTTGTGTTTACTCATCTGAATTTCTGATGCAGTGAGCACTGATTGTTAGGGTTCCCTTGGTCTATGTGAGAATAAGGAGCATGAGTCCTCATGTCAAAACAACTCTTTTTTTTAAGGTTTTTTTTTTTTTTAACGTTTTTTCTTATTTATTTTTGAGACAGAGAGAGACAGAGCATGAACGGGCGGAGGGCCAGAGAGAGAGGGAGACACAGAATCCGAAGCAGGCTCCAGACTCTGAGCTGTCAGCACAGAGCCCGGCCAGACAGAGAGGGAGACACAGAATCCGAAGCAGGCTCCAGACTCTGAGCTGTCAGCACAGAGCCCGGCCAGACAGAGAGGGAGACACAGAATCCGAAGCAGGCTCCAGACTCTGAGCTGTCAGCACAGAGCCCGGCCAGAGAGAGAGGGAGACACAGAATTCGAAGCAGGCTCCAGACTCTGAGCTGTCAGCACAGAGCCTGGCCAGACAGAGAGGGAGACACAGAATCTGAAGCAGGCTCCAGACTCTGAGCTGTCAGCACAGAGCCAGATGTGGGGCTCAAACTCATGGACCGCGAGATCATGACCTGAGCTGAAGTTGCATACTTAACCGACTGAGCCACCCAGGTGCCCCTCAAAATAACTCTTATTAAGTTAATGGACACTGCCAGGCTACTCATACTTAATATGAATTTGCTCAATTTCTAACTGGTATGAAACAGCTTCTATATTCTATCCCAGAGCTGCATTTATTTTTGAAGCATAATAAAAGGTACCACACTAGAGGTAAAATATAGCAATTTCCCTTTGATATATTTTAAGACAAAAAAGTCCCAGGTTGCCTGCATGGCTCTGTAAGTAGAGCAACTGACTCTTAGTTTGGGCTCAGGTCACGATCACATGGTTCGTGGGTTCTAGCCCCACATCAGGCTCTGTGCTGACAGTGTGGAGCCTGCATGGGATTCTCTCTCTCCCTCTCTCTCTGCCCCCCAACCTGTACTCGCTCGCTCTCTTTCTCTCTCTCTGCCTCTCTATCTCTCTCTCAAAATGAATTAAAAAAAAAAAATGAAAAAGTACAAAAGGCCCATTAATAACAGGGGCCGAATTCCCAAATGATTGCTGTCTTTAACTATGTAAGATATGTTAAGTGCTTTATTATTCCTTGTATTTATTTTCACCCATATTCTATACCACTGAGCTAGCAGTGACAACATCAAGATGACAACACCACTGAAGTAATATGCATATTACATTCTAGAGTTTGCCACTGTTTTGATAATAAAATTCAGTTCACGGAATCA
This sequence comes from Panthera tigris, assembly GCF_018350195.1. Lineage (NCBI taxonomy): Eukaryota > Metazoa > Chordata > Mammalia > Carnivora > Felidae > Panthera > Panthera tigris. The sequence goes on from NC_056669.1 coordinate 6,262,317, forward strand.
TTAGTTTCAAGTATGTCCGACCCTGACAGATTGCTATAAATCTAGCTGAAAGTCGACAGGAAAAAAGTGCAACTTTACTACAGAACAAATACCAGGAGATAGAGCTCAACATGGAAAGAAAGTTATTACCCAAGAACCATAGATAAAGCAGAACACGGAGAAGAGCAGCCAAATAAAACAAGAGGAAATGTCCTTCTTCCCGTTGCCAGGCTGCTACCGTTACCTGTACAAAGTGCCCCTGTGTGGCAGTGTGAGGGATGGGACAGTCTCAGTCACAAAGCATCAGGTGTAGCGTATACGTGATTCGTGCCTGGCTCAGTACTTTCATCCTGCACTTAACTGGCCTGAGTCTTTCATATACTACAGTCAAGTCATCACTATCTTTTTCTCTTTTCTCTTTTTAAATTTCCTTAAGTTTTTATACCAAAGATAGTACCCAGTACTTGAAATTCTCCTTAATGATGTTGCATAATGTCAACAATATGACAGAAAATGGCCTAATTATAAATACTAGCATTCATTAAAAGACTCACATAAAGCTCTGTTAATGCTGTATGGCAGATGGAGATCAATGACATAAAAACACATACAGGTTGGGCTTAAAATGTGTGCTTATACTCCTCTATACTTAAAAAAATTTTTTTTCACTTATTTTTTTTAAGTAGTCTCCACGCCCAGACTGGCGCCCTAACACAAGTCTTGAACCCACGACCCTGAGATCAAGATGTGAGCTGAGATCCAGTCAGACACTTAACCAACCGAGCCACCTAGTGCCTGAACTTGTTTATAATTTTTAAAATCTCCAACAAAACGTTAAACCTGCAATTCTGGAAGGGCTGGTAAAAGAAAAGAAAAAGTATTCAAACTAGTAATCAAAGGGGCAAACTAGAAAACAAGATCTCGTTTTTCTCCCTCGAAGGTATCAAAAATATTTTAAAACCACAGTACACCATGGTGACGGCAGTAACAAAACTTGCTCTCAAAAGTGCTAGTGAGGTTACAAATGGACTCCACCCATTTTCAAAAGCAGTTTGGCACACCGCTTTTCAAGGAAGATAAAAATGTTCACAACTTTTGACCCAATAATTGTTCTTCTAAAAATTCATCCCCAAAAAAGAAATAATCCAACATATGGAAAAAGCTAAACAGGATTTAAAAAAAAGGGGGGGCCTTTTACTGGGGCACCCGCCAAATCTTTCAGCAGATTCTCTGTGCTAATGTACCCACCGCGAAGATACACCCTGAGTCAGGTACTGTTACTACACTGCAGATGAGGAAACCTCCTCTCAAAGCGCGTAGGTAGTTTGGCTCAAGTAAGATAGTTAAGCGGCGGAGCAGAGATTTAAACCTGGGCATCTCTCACTCCAAAAAGCCGCGTTCTTCCTTCTTGTCACAGTGTTTCTCAGGGTAGATTCTCATTACTGTGTTATTTATAACAACTTCACACTGAACATGAGGAACCATCAAGTAAACTCAAAGAGCATCATAAAGTCCGGGAACCATGTAAGGCCACACAGCAAAATGGAAATATGAAGCAATACAAATGAGTTATTGAGCTGTACACACACTCATGACGATATAAACATTACAGGAAAACACTGGAACGATCTTTCTCACAACAAACTGGTTTATTAGGGTGTTAAGATTATAGGTAAACACCTTTCCTTCCATCTTCGGAACTGCAGCTACATTATTTTTATTACTTAGAAAATACAACATTTTTAAAACTACTAAGAAAACAAGCAATTACAGGGAGATCAGACGGGCAGTACACAGTTGAGAGAGCCAGGGAAGAGTCAAAGTCAGTCCAGCACAGTGAAAACAGCACTCGGAACTCGCGAGCTGAAGTGTGGCTCCAGCAGTAACTAGGCGAACAACCTAGGAAAGCCATATGGTATCTCAGAACTTCTGTTTCCTCATCATAAAAATGCCTACTTCTCAAGGTTCATATGAGAATCAAACAAAATGATGTAAACTAAATATTTCACTAACCACAGCAGGGCTATGCAAATGCTATCATTATTATTATATGGAACAAAGAGTGGACAAAAACTCGCATCCCAGAGTCTAGATACAAAGAGAGATCCTTGTATCCTCAAGGTACATTACTCTGGGTGAAGGCCCACCCACTTTGATGTTGTCGCATTTCCTTCAAGATTACACAACTCGGCATTGTGTATACTCTGCTTTCCATGTAAGAAATTGAGGGTGAATTCACAGGTTTGCTCCTCACCATTCAACAAACCATTAATAAGCTTCTATCACGTGCCAAGTAAGTGGACAACAAAACAGACATGATTTCAGGGCACCTGGGTAGCTCAGTCGTTAAATGACTGACTCTTTTGATTTGGGCTCAGGTCATGATCTCATGGTTCGTGGGACTGAGTCCCACGTTGGGCTCTACATTGAAGGCACAGAGCCTGGTTGGGATTCCCTCTCTCCCTCTGTCTCTCCGCCCCCTCCCCCCTCCACATAAATAATTTTTTTTTTTTTAATTTTCTAAATCTCTCTTAGCAGAATGCCACAGAGTACAGACTGTGCAGCTGGAGATGAGGCTCCAATACTTGTCCTGAGACCATGTAACCATGAGCCTGTCATAGCCTGACTGAGCATTCGGTTTCCCATTTGTAAAATGGAGGGAGTAATGCCAGTCTCCCACATTGTGTGAGAACACACAGCACAGTACTCCGCTCACGGGAGGAACCTGTCGATGTTAACAGTTGTTCTTTCCTTTATTGGCGTAGTCAACAGTTAAAACACAAAACCAGGGGCGCCTGGGTGGCTCCGTCGGTTAGGCGTCCGACTTCGGCTCAGGTCATGGGAGTCCGCGAGTTCGAGCCCCGCGTCGGGCTCTGGGCTGATGGCTCAGAGCCTGGAGCCTGCTTCCGATTCTGTGTTTCCCTCTCTCTCTGCCCCTCCCCCGTTCATGCTGTGTCTCTCTCTGTCTCAAAAATAAACGTTAAAAAAAAAAAAAAATTTTAAAAACACAAAACCAAACCAAACCAGAAACGTGCAGAAGAGGTTTATATAAACATATCTCCAATTCTTCTAATTATAAATAGGTTCCTGGAGTTATTCTTATATTTGTAATCCAGACTATTTAAAGCAGCCAAGAAAGTCCCTACAATGGATGAGTCAGGCTGAGCTCTGGGTTCATACTGTCTGACCTCTTATTGGTACTATTATAAAGGCAATAAATCTCTTGAAGGTCTCAAGTTTTGCTTACAAAATTTAACTCTGAAAATAAAGACAACAGCTAGTGCTGATGACAGAAATGAACAGTAACCGATGATGTTATAAAAAATGAAAAGCAGTTTACAAAAGTATCTACAAGAGAGCTTAAGCTACTATTTCAAAATGTACTTTAGGGGCCCTGGGTGGCTCAGTCGGTTAATCATCTGACTTTGGCTCAAGTCATGATCTCAAGGTCCATGAGTTCATAAACCCCACATTGGGCTCTGTGCTGGCAGCTCAGAGCCTAGAGCCTGCTTCAGATTCCATGTCTCCCCCTCTCTCTGCCCCTCCCCTACTCATGCGGTCTCTCTCTCTCTGTCACAAAGATTAATTTTAAAATAATAAATAAATAAATAAATAAATAAATAAATAAAGTGCTTTATTAAGGAAGTATGTACTAATAATATTAATGACTTTTTAAATTCTGAGACTATCCTATGTTTTAATACCTAGAATGAATGTCTCGGGTCACATTTCCTCATGAATGTCAAGAAACATACATATTTTCAGGCTCAAAGACAGCTGCTCAAAGTACATTCAAATACACAGGTTGGAGCCTCAGCAGCTTACAAGAGCAGGCTCCCCTATATTGTATATAATTTCATTTCTGGTGTAATGAAAACTGTAAGTCCAACCAGACTTGTACATTTCATTCATTCACTGAACCAACACTTACTGAGCCTTCCTGAGAAGTCAAACAGTGCAGGAGGCTCTGGGAATAGCAGACAGGAAGGAATACACGCGGACAGCCACTGATTAAATGAATACGAGCAATGGAAGGTAACGGTACTTGTGGGTTTCCCACTCTTCTAAATATATTCCTTCTCGAATAGCTTCAGATTTATACCTCAGTTTACCAAGAAGTCGTTTTTCTCAATTGTAACAGGATAATGTTATCATCATGACTAAGTCAGTGTGGTTGACTTCAACCTAGCTTCTTGGTCACAGATGCTGCCTGACTAGATAAAGTTAAGGGTTATCATCAAGAAAGTGCAAAAGCAGGGGCGCCTGGGTGGCTCAGTCAGTTGAGCATCCGACTTCAGCTCAAGTCATGATCTCGCAGTCTGTGAGTTCGAGCCCCGCATCGGACTCTGTGCTGACAGCTTGGAGCCTGGAGCCTGTTTCAGATTCTGTGTCTCCCTCTCTCTCTGTCTCTCCCCCACTCATGCTCTGTCACTCTCTCCGTCAAAAATAAATAAACATTAAAAAAAAAAGAAAGTGCAAAAGCAGAGCTCATTGAGAAACATTTTGGACAGTGCCTTAAGATTACAAAATCAGAAATATCACTTTGATTTTAAGTGGCATATCAAAACCTACTTCTTCAACATGAAAAAACATAATTCATTCGATCTTTCTCTTTATAAACTAAAACTTCATCTAAACATAATGACAATATACAACTACTAACATTTTATCGTGATGAAAAGCTATGCTTCTATCTCTTAATGCACAAACCTTTCCTCAAGCACAGGAGTAACTTACTTTGTTGACATAGGTGTGTGATGTCAAGGATGAGGTGCAAACACATTACGCACAATCTGATGTGCTACAGTAGCCCGTGTGCGTAGATGGCTCTCATTCTCCTCGCCTACTGTCCTCACTCTAGTCCTCCCTCCCTAGTTTGAGAAAGGGAAGCTTCAGTCCTCCCAGAGCAGCGCTGATGTATTTATAATAATGCACTAGTGCAGGGAGAACTTTCTACTTCCCAGCATAGGAGAAAAAAAAGTCGACCTTAGAAAAAGTAAATTACAGCAACTGAAAACAGAAACCCTGGCATAAGAGACAGGTGAGTTCAGATTCTGGGCCTAGCACTGTAACCTCAGTCACATTTTTTAATCTACTTAAGCTTTAGTTTCCTCAACAGTAAGCACCAATAAATAGTAACCTTTATATTTTCCTACTATGAATAAAAGCACACTAGATTTGGCATCAGAGGCATGGGTTTAAATCCCAGTTATATTCCCTAATTCTACAACATTAGGGAAGAATACAGTCTGTGAGCCTCCGTTTCTTCATTAGTAAAAAACCAGATGAAAATATCTGCTTTACAACCGACAGAATCGGAGAAGATATTTGCAAATGACATATCAGTTAAGGGTTAGTATCCAAAATCTATAAAGAATTTATCAAACTCAACACCCAAAAAACAAATAATCCAGTGAAGAAATGGGCAAAAGACATGAATAGACACTTTTCCAAAGAAGACATCAAGATGGCTAGCAGACACCTAAAAAGATGGTCAACACCACTCATCATCAGGGAAATACAAATCAAAACCACACTGGGATACCACCTCACGCCAGTCAGAATGGCTAAAATTAATAACTCAGGCAACAACAGAGGCTGGTGGGGATGTGTAGAAAGGGAACCCTTTTGCATTGCTGACGGGAATGCAAACTGGTGCATCCACTCTGGAAAACAGTATTTTCCAGAGTTTTTTTCCTCAAAAAATTAAAAATAGAACTACCCTATGACCCAGCAATTGCACTACTAGGTATTTACCCAAAGGATACAGGAGTGCTATTTCAACGCAGCACATGCACCCTAATGTTTATAGCAGCACTATCGACAATAGCCAAAATATGGAAAGAGCCCAAATGTCCATTGACAGATAAATGGATAAAGATGTGTTGTGTGTGTGTGTGCATGTATGTGTATGTATATGTGTATATGTGTGTGTGTATACATATATATACATGTATATTGCTGAGTAATATTCCATTGTGTGTGTATATGTGTATATACATATATATACATATATACATACATATATATACACACACACACACACACACACACACACACACAATGGAATATTACTCAGCAATCACAAAGAATGAAATCTTGCCATTTGCAACAACGTGGATAGAACTAGAGTATATTATGCTAACTGAAATTAGTCAGAAAAAGACAAATATCATAGGACTTCACTCATGTGGAATTTAAGATACAAAACAGAGGAACATAAGGGAAGGGAAGCAAAAATAATATAAAAACAGGGCGGGGACAAAACATAAGAGAGTCTTAAATACAGAGAACAAACTGAGGTTAGCTGGAGGGATTGTGGGTGGAGGGATGGGCTAAATTGGCAAAGGGCATTGAGGAGGACACTTGTTAGGATGAGCACTGGGTGTTATATGTAGGGGATGAATCACTGGATTCTACTCCTAAAATGATTACTGCACTATATGCTAACTAAACTGGATGTAAGTAAATAAACAAACAAATAAATAAATAAAAGGATTAAAAAAACCAGAAAATACCTGCTTTAACTTTCTCATATTTAGGAGGATCAAAGCAAAGCAAATGGCTTCTATAAATATCCTTTCCAGGGGCACGTGGGGTGGCTCAGTTAGGTGTCCAACTCTTGATTTCCGCTCAGGTCATGATCTCATGGCTCATGGGATTGAGTCCCATGTCAGGCTCTACGCCGACAGCACAGAGCCTGCTTGGGATTCTCTCTCTCTCCCTCTCTCTCTCTCTCTGCCCCTCCCCCACTTGCAAGCTCTTTCTCAGAATAAACATTAAAAAAAATGTAAATATCCTTTCTGACCTGTAAAGAGTTTTACAGATATAAGATAGTATTACTGATAAAATAATCTCAGGAAGCAAAATCTAAGGAAAGGGAAGGGGGAAATTACAAATAATGGCATGCATGCCCACAAATTCTCAGGGAATAAATAAGAATGAGTGCTCATTAATTTTCCATCTGTTGGTTATAACTTTTCTGTAATGGCCTTATCAACAAACAACATTATATCATAAGGCAGAAGGTGCTAACAACCCTTACAAATAAAGCAAAAGAGAGCCAGAGGCAACAATTACTTGCCATATATAACTCCTTATTGATGCCAAGATACTTTCCGTTTCCACAGCCAACATCAGCCACTAACGAACCACGGGGCAAAGCTTTCAAAAACTCCACCACATGCGGCCAAGGGGTATGTCGTGTGCTGCTGAAGTGCCCAGCAATCTCCTCATAGACTCGGTGGACATACTCTTGCTCCAGTTGTGAGGCTTCTCTTTCGCTCTCTGGAAACGATGGGGGGGTTGCCTTCATCTGGCTGTCACAGACCAAAGGGTAACCTAATGCAAAAATTAAGCAATAAAAACCTTTCATTTTTATCCAAGTGATTCATAAGGTATCATGTTTTCTTAAAAGAACAAGCAAATCAATCCAAATTTGGTGACGGGGGCTAAGCAGGCTCTGATTTATCAGTTTAAAAATAGCTGGTACCTAACAAGTCTAATTATATGTGCAAGGGTCTAACATACACAGAAGGGGAAAAATCCATGTGCGACAGAAATGACTGCAAGTCTGCAGGCCATATAATGCAGGTGCCTATCACCACTCAGGATTAAGGGTCCTCTCATTCAGGAAAGCTTCCTGATGGGCCTGGCCCAAACAGAAGAAATTTAGCTGATCTAACATGATGTAGGGTTTTTCTCTTGGTGGGCAGAGGAGATAGGACTTCTGGGGCCCTCAGACCCTCAGAAAAACAAGCCCTAGGAGCAAAGGGCATCATTTGGTAATGATCACAGGCATTTAAACGAGCACTCTTTGAAACAGTTTATATGTGTGTTCTCAGTTCTCACAGGAACATCATGAGCCGGTACTATTGCATCCACTTTACAGATGAGGCAACTGAAGCAGAGAACATCAAATAGCAATCCTCAAGCAACAAAGATGGCAAGTCATAGAGCCCGAACTGCACCCAGCCGGTGGGAACGCCGGAGCCCACATTCTCAGTGACTACAGGTGTCGCCTCCTTCAGTCGAATCAGCAAACTCCAAGGAGAACACCATCAAGTCAAGATGACGAAGGAAATTTAGGATATACTGTTATTCTAATTAACTAAATTCTGAAGTTGTCTTTTGTTCTCTGCAATCATGTCTAATACTCATTTTAAATCCTTGTCTGTTCTCTGCTGTCCTATAATTTCCCTTTATCTTCAGCCAAAGTCCATGATACACATCGTTTTATTCTGGAAAATAAAGGAAAAAGGAGTGGTGTCCCTGGAGAAACCACAGTCAGGACAAAGGAAATAATCAGAAATCGTGAGGCAGCTAAGAATTGGGCTGCAGTGTTCACGGCTTCAGGAATTCTCCCTGCCTATAGTTAGACGGTGCTGAACCTTGAGCAATGGGGCAGGAGATAGCTCATCTATGCTAATGTGTGAGGTGGAGCTCTAAACAGTTTATGTGGATGTTTCAGAAAAGAGCAGCCACAGAAAGCCTGAGGGCTCTAAAATGTACATGTGAAAACAGACAGGTTACCTTATCTTGGTCACATCAGAATCCGACACAATATACATTAGAATTATCCTAAACTGATCTTAGGAACATTTTTATTCTCTTGGAAATTATGAACATCTAAGTTAGCTAAAGGGAGGAGCAACCCTTATCCTTAAAAACCCACACATTTTGACAAAGAGTGTCTAAAAGATGGCCTTGAACGTGAAAATCATCTGTAAACTGAATATACATTCAGAGCTTCTACAATACGCCTTACTTTTAATTAATGTCCACAACAAAGAAACATTTGCATAAGAAAACTGGCTTGCCTTTCCAACTAGACTTCAGTTCCTGGAGAACATGAGCCATGCTTTATTTTTCAGTATCTTATAAAACTACTGGCAGTTTATGGGGCGCCTATCTGACTTCAGCTCAGGTCATGATCTCGCAGTTCGTGAGTTCAAGCCCCGCGTCGGGCTCTGTGTTGACAGCTTGGAGCCTGGAGCCTGCTTCCGATTCTGTGTCTCCCTCTCTCTCTGCTCTTCCCCCGCTCATGCTCTCTCCCTTCTTCAAAAATAAATAAACATTAAAAAAAATTTTTTTTAATAAAAAAATAAATAAAACTACTGGCAGTTTAGACACTCAACAAATACTAAATAAGCTTTTTTTTTTAATTGATAAAAATTTTGATGTTTTAAGGTAGCAATGACACTTTTAGCAAAAGAAACAAAAATCTGAAGTTTCACTAGATATCAAATATAGCAATTTCAAGTTTTCTAACAGATACTATTTACAAAATGAAAGGGATTTTTATTCACTGAGTCTAAGAAATACAGGTCATGATGTACTTGTATAGATAAGTGGAAATAACATACTCCTGACATGTTTTTGAGCACTTCTTTTATTCCCTTCTAGATTTCCAAACTGACCAAAACACAAACCACTGTTTATCCCCCTAGAGTTACCTACTTACTAAGGAACAATCTGTCATCTCTAACTTCCTCACTGGGTTAATGAGAAGTAATTTAGAAACAAGACAAGCTGTTTCCAATAAAAACTATTTTTGTATAAGTGATATTTTAATATCCTACAAGTGTGACTCCAATAAATAAAATATTTATTCGGCATCCAACTATGCTCAATTACTATATTTAGGAAAAATAAAGATGAATAAAATGCACTCCCTGCCTTCAAGGAATATAAACTCTAATGGGGACGGGTTAAGAAAAATCTACATTAAGTACAACACTAAGCAAAATATGGAAAATACCCTTAGTGAAGTTAAGACCGAGCTCTCCTTGGTTCTAATGGGACTTTAAAAGATTTTTACACTTGATTTACTCCATTGTACAGTGGAACCAAAATTATATACTTACTACAATTACAAGGTGTTTGCCTCACTTTCCTAAATGTAAAAGATGTCCTTATTCCCCTCTTGCTTAAAGTTAAGTCTCCAACATCACTGGTGATAATTCCACTTTTGTGACCCTTGGATGCTTGAACGGTATCAAATTTTCTGGGTGTGATTCTAAAAACGACAGTCAAAATCATTTATTTAACACTGCATTCATAAAAGTATTTCAGGTCCTTTTAAAAACAGTAAGGGAACAGAGCAAATTTAGAAGAATTTATTGCAAACATCTACTGGATTTCCTGAATTGTTAAGCATTGTAGAGAAAACAAAAAATAGAAGTCTCTATCTTTTAAAAAGTTATCCTCAGGGTAATCATATTAAAAGAATGTACAACTAACAAATTATTCAAGAGATACAAACAGAATAACTAATATTTAATTAATACCAATTATGAGAGAAAAAAGTAAGGAACAGATGGAGCAAAGAGGAAACAAACAGTAAAAAAAAAAAAAAAAAAAAAACAACAAAAAAAAACCCCATTTAAATCCAATCAACAATTACGTTAAACGTAAAAGGACTAACATATCCAACTAAACAAAGAATGTCAAACTGGATTAAAAAAATAAAGTCCAACTCTATGTCAATTATAAGAGATGCATACCTTAAAATAAGGACAGATAATGGTTGAAAAGAAAGACTGAAAAACAGGATAGAACAGCACTTTCAACAATAGCCAAATTATGGAAAGAGCCTAAATATCCATCAACTGATGAATGGATAAAGAAATTGTGGTTTATATACACAATGGAACACTACGTGGCAATGAGAAGAAATGAAATCTGGCCATTTGCAGCAACGTGGATGGTACTGCAGGGTATTATGCTAAGGGAACTAAGTCAGGCAGAGAAAGATACCATATGTTCTCACTCATATGTGGATCCTGAGAAACTTAACAGAAGACCATGGGGGAGAGAAAGGGGAAAAAAAAAAAGTAAGAGAGGGAGGGAGCCAAAACATAAGAGACTCCTAAAAACTGAGAACAATCTGAGGGTTGATGGGGGGGTGGGAGGGAGAGGAGGCTGGGTGACGGGTATTGAAGAGGGCACCTGTTGGGATAAGCATTGGGTGTTGTATGGAAACCAATGTGACAATAAATTTCATAGTAAAAATAATTTTTTTTAAATGTCTTTTCCACTCTGAATTATACTGGGGTCTTTGTCAAAAATCAACTGATCTTATATATGTGGATGTATTCTGCCCCAATGGTCTGTCTATACACCAACACTATACTCTTTTGATTATGTAGCTTTAGTAAATTTTAAAAACTGGGTAAAATAAATCCTCCAAAACTGTTCGTCTGTTTCAAGATTGTTTTGATTATTCTAGATCCTTCCTATTTCCTTATAAATTTTAGAATCTGCTCATCAGTTTATATAAAAAGAGTCTTAAGATTTTAACTGGAATTACACTGAAACATTAGATCAACTTGGGACAACCTCTGAACAATATTAAGTTTCTATCCATGATCGTGGCATCTCTATCTCTTCGTTCTTTCTGGTCTTCTTTAATTTCTCTCAGCAGTGTTTCATAATTTTCAGTGTATATGTGTTGCATATCCTTTGTTAAGTTATTCCTAAGACTTAAAACTTTTTTTAAAAAATGTTTATTTATTCATTTTGAGAGAAAGAGTGGAAGCAACCTGGGGCAGGGGCAGAGAGAGAGAATCCCAGGTAGGTTCAGCACTATCAGCACAGAGCCTGATGTGGGACTTGAACCCATGAACTATGAGATCATGACCTGAGCCAAAATCAAGAGTCAGACACTTAACTGACTGAGCCACTCAGGTGCCCCAAGATTTAAATCTGAGGCCAAGTTTTCTGCTTGATTTACCCTAGCAAGTTTATCTCCCTATAGAGGTGGGTTTTACATTCAGAGAGAATGTGCTAAGCCTCAAAGGTCTGAGCAAATTATACAAAAGCATAATTTTATACTTAATGTGTTGATTTCTCTTTACTAAGAGCCAGATACGTTTTTTTCTACATACCTAAAAAAGAGAAAGTTCAACTATATCATTAAAATGGATTTGATCCTGAAGTGAAAATAATGTATTTCAGCTCTGTTTTCATTTTGTCACTGTTACACTGTTTCTTCAATTTGTTGTTGGAGCCAGAATTCTCAAAAGGCAATAAAAGCAAAAATAAACAACTGGGACTACATCAAACTGAAAACCTTCTGCACAGTGAAGGAAACCATCAACAAAATGAAATGGCCAGCTACAGAATGAAAAAAAAAAAAAAACATTTCAAATTATATTGGTAAGGGGCTAGTATCTAAAATATACAAACAACTCCTACAACTCAATAGCAAAAAAACAGTCCATTTAAAAATGGGCAGAGGATCTGATGAGACGTTTTTCCTAAGACATACAGATGGTCAACAGGTACATGACAATGTGTTCAGTATCACTCATCATCAGGGGAATACAAATCAAAACCACAATGAGATATCACCTCATACCTGTTAGAATGGCTCTTACCAAAAAGATAAATTACAAGTGTCGGCGAGCAGGCAGAGAAGAGAGAACCCATGTGCACTGTTGGTTGGAATATAAACTGGTGCAGCCACTGCAGAAAACAGTATGAAGGTCCTCAAAAAATTAAAAGTAGAACTATCATATGATCCAGCAACTTCACTTCTGGATTTTTTGTTTCCAAAGGAAACAACTTGAAAAGATATCTGCAGTCCATGGTCACTGCAGCGTTACTTACAACAGCCAAGACTTGGAAACAACCTAAGTGCTCATCAATGAATGAATGAAGAAAACGTGTGTGTGTGTGTGTGTGTGTGTGTGTGTGTGTGTGTGTGTGTGTGTGTGTAGGGGAGAGGGAAGGGTAATGAAATATTATTCAGCCATAAAAAAGAAAGAAATCTTTCCATTTGCAACAATGTAAATGGACCTCGAGGGTACTATGCTAAGTGAAATAAGTCTGGCAAAGAGAAACAAATCCCATATGATCTCACATATACATGGAATGTAAAACAAAAACAAAGCAAACTTGGAACACGTGGGTGGCTCACTTGGTTAAGCATCTGACTCTTGATTTTGACTCAGGTCATGACCTCACTTGATTGTGAGATCAAGCCCTGCATAGAGGTCTGTGCTGACTGTGTGGAGCCTGCTCGGGATTCTCTCTCCCTCCCTCTATCTCTGCCCCTCCCCCACTCGTGTTCTTTCTCACAATAAATAAATAAACATTGTTAAAAAACCTTACAGGTATGCTGAACAGACTGGTGGCTGTGGGGCTGGTGGGGCTGGGCCAGGGTAGGCAGAGCCGTGTAAAATGGGTGAAAGTGGTCAAAGGTACAAATTCCCAGTTACATAAATAAATCCTGGGCATGCAGTGTATAACATGGTGACTACAGTGAATAACACTGAACTGTATATTTGAAAGTTGCTAACAGTTAATCTTAAAAGTTCTCATCCCCAAAAAAAAAGCCTGTAACTACATGTGGTGATGGATGTTAACCAGACTTACTGTGATGATCATTTCACAACACATACAGATAAAGAATCATTATGTTGTACACTTGAAACTAACGCAATTTATATGTGAATTATATCTCAATTTAAAAAAGAATCAGAATTCCCAGGCTAATATCTTTTTAAACCACATCATAATTAACTAATTCGGGTACTAAAACGAAGTATTTTACAGGTCTTGATGCTATTTTAAAAAGAATTTTATTTCAGGGGCACCTGGGTGGCTCAGTTGGTTAAGCGTCCCACTTCAGCTTAGGTCATGATCTCGTGGTTCTTGCATTCAAGCCCCACATCTGGCTCTGTGCTGACAGCTCAGAACCCGTAGCCTGCTTTGGATTCTGTGTCTCCATCTCTCTCTGCCCCTCCCCAATTCTCTCTCTCTGTCTCAAAAGTAAATAGATATTTTTTAAAATTTTTTAAGTATTCTATTTCATTTTCCAAAAATTAATTTTTGAATCTTGACCTAGTATGCTACAACTTTACTATATTCACGGTTTAGTTCTAACATTTGTTTAGATTTCCTAGGATTTTCCTACATCCACAATCATAAAGAGTTTTACTTCTTCCTTTCAAATCTCAATAATCTTTACATCTTTTTCTTGACCTACTATACTATGTAAAACACCCACTATAATATTCAATAGAGGTAGTGACAGCAGACATCCCTGCCTTGTTCAGAATCTTAGGAAAAAGCATTCCATATTTCACCATTCAATAAAATGTTAGCTGTGGGTTCCTCACAGATAGCCTTTATCCGACTGAAGATGTTTCCTTCTTGTCCTAGTTTGCCAAGTTTTTATCATGAATGGATGCTGAATTCTGTCAAATACAATTTCTGCATCAATCAAGATGATTAAATATTTTTTTTCTCCTTTGTCCTTTTAATGTCATGAATTACACGTTTTGGTTTCCAAATGTTAAACCAATCTTGCAATCCAGGGATAAATTCTACTTGGTCATGATGTATTTATATATCTCATACAATCGGATTTTCTAATATTTTTTAAGAATGTTTTCTCATCTCTGTTATGACAGATATTGGTCTGTAATTTTCTTTTGTTGTAATGTCCTTGACATGTTTTCGTGTCAGGGTAATGCTGGTCTCATAAAACAAGTTAGGAGAGTGGCTCTTGGAAAACAGCTTGCACTGAAGGCAATTTTTTAGAAGCAAAAGCAAGCAATCATTGCCTGATTTTATATGATTGTTACCCTGATAGCTGAAAATGATTAAAGCTATGGTATTAAATGCAGTCAAGATATTTTAGTACAATGAGTATCTTGAAACTCTTATTAGCAAGTAAATTTCTCTATTGAGGACTAAGTAGTTCTCTGTTATGGCTCTTTTTTTTTTTTTTTTTTTTTTTAATATGAAATGTATTGTCAAATTGGTTTCCATACAACACCCAGTGCTCATCCCAACAGGTGCCCTCCTCAATGCCCATCATCCACTTTCCCCTCCCCTCTACCCCCATCAACCCTCAGTTTATTCTCAGTTTTAAAGAGTCTCTTATGATTTGCCTCCCTCCCTCTCTAACTTTTTTTTCCCCTTCCCCTCCCCCATGGTTTCCTGTTAAGTTTCTCAGGATCCACATAAGAGTGAAAACATATGGTATCTGTCTTTCTCTGAATGACTTATTTCACTTAGCATAACACTCTCCAGTTCTATCCAGTTATGGCTCTTTTAAGTCAATTACTTCACTTGCCTACAATTAAAGCTTAGACAAAGGCCAAGCAATACTTAACTGCTTTTCTGAGATTTTCCACAATGGGTAATCCATAGGTTAAGAATAATCAATTCTTAGGGCTTTTGGGTGGCTCAGTCGGTTAAGCATCTGACTTCGGCTCAGGTCATGATCTTGCGGTTCATAGGCTCAAGCCCCGCATCAGGCTCTGTGCTGACAGCTCAGAGCCTGGAGCCTGCTTCAGATTCTGTGTTTTCCTCCTCTCTGGCTCTCTCCTGCTTACATTCTGTATGTCCCTCTCTCAAAAATAAATAAACATTTAAAAAATATTTTTTTAAAGAATGAATTTTTTTTTAATTTTTTTTTTAACTTTTTTTTTTTTTTATTTATTTTTGAGACAGAGAGAGACACAGCATGAACGGGGGAGGGGCAGAGAGAGAGGGAAACACAGAATCAGAAGCAGGCTCCAGGCTCTGAGCCATCAGCCCAGAGCCCGACGCGGGGCTCGAACTCACGGACCACGAGATCGTGACCTGAGCTGAAGTCGGACGTTTAACCAACTGAGCCACCCAGGCGCCCCAAGAATGGATTCTTTAAACAGTACTGAACATCCTTTTTTTCCTTCTGTACTCAAATTATAATCTAGTTGAAAAAATCTTAAATAAAAAGATAAAAACATTTTTTAGATTTAAATAATAGTTCAATAGAAGAGACATCTCAAGGATCAAACAATCTTTAGGAGTTTAAGGGAGAAATTATTTCAGGCTAATGTACCCAGAAGTTTTATAAATTATAAAGGAAGTCAAGGTTGAGCTCTATTTTAAAAACAAAGGAAAGGAAGCCTACTGCACTGAGGGCTGGCGCAAGTGGAAAGGCTAGAGGGTACAGAGGGCACCGTATAAATTCGGAGGAAAGAGAGCAATCGAGTCCAGCTGGACCATCAAGGTTAAGGGCACAGATCCTCAAGCAAGACTGCCTGGCTTCTCATCTTGGCTCTGACACTTAATGGTTCTATGACTCTGTACAAGTTCCATAACCTCTTTATGTTCCAATTTTCTTTAAAAATGGGACAAAGCACGGAACAAACTTTCCACTGCGACAGGATGAGTTAACTCAGCAAACTGTGTGAAACTCTAAGCACAAGGGCCAGCACAAAGAAAATGCTCCAAAAGTAATTTAAAAGAAGAATCAAAGAAATGTATAAATAAGGGCCTCCCCAGGTAGTCAAATACCCTCATGAAGCAGGTGGGCTTGTTTAGAAATGTGTCATTTGGTGGGGTGCCTGGGTGGCTCAGTCGGTTGAGCATCCGACTTCAGCTCAGGTCAGGATCTCACAGTCCGTGAGTTCGAGCCCTGCGTCGGGCTCTGTGCTGACAGCTCAGAGCCTGGAGCCTGCTTCGGAGTCTGTGTCTCCCTCTCTCTCTGACCTTCCCTGTTCATGCTCTCTCTCTGTCTCAAAAATAAATAAACATTAAAAACAATAATAATAATAATAATAATAATAAAAAGAAATGCGTCGTTTGCCGTTAAACACATTGGAATTGTTTCATTTCAAAACAACAAAGTGTTCTCTTCCACCCATTCTAGCTTTCCATTCTCTACTTGTAACACAGACGAGATCTATTTAGTTTTCAGGTGACTCTGTCACAAGATAAACACAACAGTGCAAGCACAGTGGTAAGTGACGGGTGATGCTCAGCCTCAGTGTGGGGAACCACAGAACCAGGCAGGAACTGCAGAGAACTTGAGAACGTCCGCCTCATCTAAAGAAGGCCACTGACTTAATAAAACCATGGCCAAGGGCTGCTAGGGCCCATTGTTGTCACATTTACCAATTTTCTTTTTTTTTTAATTTTTTTTGTAAATGTTTATTCATTTTTGAGAGACAGAGAGAGACAAAGCATGTGTGGGGGCAGAGAGAGGGAGACACAGAAATCTGAAGCAGGCTCCAGGCTCTGAGCTGACAGCACAGAGCCCAATGCTGGGCTCGAACCCATGAACTGTGAGATCATGACCTGAGCCGAAGTTGGATGCCCAACTGACTGAGCCACCCAGGAGCCTCACATTTCCCAACTTTCAAAGGACGCTGAAGACTCAGATTTTTATGTGAAAGCACCTGATTTTCTTATGTACACAATTTTTTAACATGCTACCACACATACCACCACTACCCCAGCCAAAGAGAACACGCCTGACCACTACATCTGACCTATGTGCTGCCCATCTGCTGTAAAGAGCATGGTGACTAGAATAGGAAAGCTGAACTAGATCAAATTAAGAATTTGTAAGTAACATTTGAGGGCAGACATAACTGCCCTCTGGTCAATCTTGCAGAGATAACTCCTCTTAACAATGAACAGCACAATATACATTGGATGAGAAAATAATGTGATCAAAATGATGTTTAGGAGAATTAATCTGTACCATCACCCAGAATAGATTAAAATATGTTTATAACACAGGCTTATGAAAAGTCATTTTTCATTTTGTATTTGCTGAAATACCATTGCTCTGAAGTTTAAACGTTACCAACAGTAAAAATGCTTAAACCTGAAAAAAAGAAAATGTGAATATTCTCAAAATTCTAGGAATACTTGAAGCCATTGGATCACCTCACCTTTTTCATTTACTGTAAGTGAAAATATTTTAGATGGCCATGAAAAAAAAATCAGGTAAATTTAAGCCTCACTGCACAAAATCAGGCCATCCGTTCTTATGGTTCACATTCAATACAGGTTACAAATTCATTTACATGTTCATTTCCTTGAATTCTTATAAAAAGGAATCAGTTAAAATCTTCAAGCAGGACATTATTAGTAAGTGAAGAACTCAGCAGTATTTTAAGTAGAATATAAGTAAATTTTAATGGTATGATGTCTCCCTTCTCAAGACTAAAGATATATTCTTACCAAAAGTGCATAAACCCATTTCTTTGAGATTAGATTCAGTTAAACAAAGTGAGGGACATTCTAGAAAACAACTGGCCCCTTAAATATGCCAAAATTATGAAACACAGAGAAGTTGAGGAACTGTTTCAAATTAAAGAAGACTAAAGAGAACTGACAAGTTAGCATGTCATAGGCAGAGTCCCAGATCAGAGGGGAAGGACACTGTGAACTCACAGAGGGATCCCAGATCAGAGGGGAAGTGTACTATAAACCACTAGGAAAGATCCTCTGCTTGACCAAACTTTAGTTGGCCTTCTCTGAGCCTGATTCAACCCCATCCTTGGGCAAGAGCCCAATTTTAGAAAGAATCCTGCTGAGTCAGTTTAACCAGAATCCCCCACTCTAGATATCTGATTGTCCTCAATAACCAAACATATTCCTCACTCCCCAACTGGCACCCCCAGGTGACCTCTGATCTGCAAGCATCCTATGGGGATTTAGCCAGAAGTGCCCCCACCCCCGGCCCCCCCGCTCTGGCCCC
The DNA here is from genome assembly GCF_018350195.1 of Panthera tigris. Classification (NCBI taxonomy): domain Eukaryota; kingdom Metazoa; phylum Chordata; class Mammalia; order Carnivora; family Felidae; genus Panthera; species Panthera tigris. Next base: position 6,280,792 of record NC_056669.1, read on the forward strand.
ATCACTGACGTTTCCTCTTCGTAATTTTCCCCCTACTGATACTGCCCCACCCCCATCCCAGCTCCTTGGCTATCAATCCTGACTTTTCCTTGTTGTATTTGGAATCCGGGCAAATTCTATACTGTGGTCCCTTTTCTCCTACTGCAACAGTTTGAGTAAAATCTGCTTTTGCTACTTTAACTACTGGCAGTCTTTGACAGGACTGAACTATGAAGTACAACCAGCAAAATCTGTAGATGGTTTGTATAAGACTGTGCTAAGAGTATTTTTATCAATGTTGAGTTTTCTGAATTTGAGTTGCACAGCAGCCTTCTATCATAGGGTTTGGCAAACTTTTTCTGTAACAGGATCAAATAGCCAATATTTGAGGCATAGAGGGCCATGTACAGTTTCTGTGACATACTCTCTGTTGCTTTTGTTTCTTACAACCCTTTAAAAATGTAAAAACCAAAATAATAATCACAATCATAATAATCCTAAATTTAAAAAAAAAAATAAAAATAAAAATGTAAAAACCACTCTTGGCTCAAGAGCTGCACAGAACAGGCTATGGGCTAAATCTGGCCAACAAGCCATAGGTTGCCAACCCCTGATGTAATAAATATATTTGCTCTTAGGAAAACTGCAATGAGGCATGGAAGAGTAAAGGATCATAATGTCTGCAACTTGTTCTCGAACGACTCAGCAATAACAATAATAATAATGATAATATGTACAATAATATGTACACATGGTAAAATGTTCACAAATGGTAAATCTAGGTGAAAGGTGAGGGGAGTTCATTATACCATGCTAGCAACTTTCCATTAAACTTGACTTTTATCAAAATAAAAGGTTAAGATTTACCAAAAAAGGGGCATAGATATCTCTGGGGATTTAAACCTGGACACCTCAATGTACAGACATGGGGCCTGGTTCTGGCAGCTCAAGCAGGAGAGAATGAGAACTGTCACAAAGGAAGAGGTATTCTGTCATCAAGGTCACTTCAATACATACCCATGTGTCCAGAGGTATCTAGATTCTCCGGTCATCACCAGCAAACTCCGACGAGGCAACATAACGGGCACTGTGATGCCGTCTGGGTGCTTAAAGTCCATGACAACCTTGAAGGAAAGACAAAAGCATAAAGATGAATCAAAAATGTCATGTACTCCAAGGGTAAGAATGATTAATTGATTCTGGCTTTCCAGGTTAACAGGGATTCAGACACGATAATGCTTACAGAAGAGTATAGCACGGTGGTCTTCAAACTTCTGTGCACATAAAAATCAACTGGATGGCTAAAAAACACCCTTCATCCATAGGCTCAAACTTAGCAGGTCTAGGATGAGGCCCAGGAATCTGCATTTCTAACAATCACCCCAGGAAATTATGATGCAGGTGGTCTGAGGACCATACGTACAGTGCAAAACACGAAGGCAGTGGTCAAATGCTAGGACTGGGGGATGAAACATTCATATCCTGACTCTTCCATTTACTTGCTATATGACCCAGGACAAGTCAGTTAACCCCTCTGTGCCTCAGTTTCCTCAGTCCTTATAGGACTGTTACATGAATTAAATATATAATGGACATAAAAGACACTATCTGGCACATAATATAAAAATTCTATAATATAATTATACACAGGATATTAATAATTAATAACACCCCCCCCCCAAACAACTATTAGATGCCTATTCTCATATAACCCATTTTGCCTTTAAAGTCATGCAACATTTTGGATACTGAAGGCTAATTTATAGGAGACAATCGAAGAACACAGGAACATTTTCAGTAACTCTTTCTAAGTTGTGCTCAAATATTATTATGAATAACAACCTATTAAGATACAACACCAGGAAACTATTTGTCCTCAGGAACCCAACTGCCAAAGAGTTCAGTCTAAACATAGCAGCAACTGACAAAGGTGACTTTAAAAGGCACACCATGGGGCTAAAAAATATTTTTAAGTGAACAATTCAATCCACTTGAAAAATAAATATGACAACGAAGTATCAGCAGGATGAACGGAACTTAGCAAAGCATCTTTGTTAAAGGTGAACTTTTAGCACAGTACTTCGCATAACAACTGTTACCGACTATTATCGGTTCAAAGTAGACAACAGACATGAAAATTCCTCGTAAACTACAAAGAATTATAAAGACCCAAGGTGCTTTTCTCCCTTTCGCATCTGTCCTGGGAAATAGGGAAAATAAAGCGAACTGACAGAATTTCATTTTCTAACAATTATCTGTTCCAAATGATCACTTTTGAAATTTCAAAAAACCATGCTCTAAAAATATTCTATTTATAAACACTGCAGATGAATTCTTAAGTTGTGGGGTGAAGTATAATGATACCTGCAACTTTCCAAAATGTATACGTAAGACGATGGACTGTTAAAAGAATGGACAGACGGACAACTATTCGATAAAGCAAAAATGTTAAAAAGTTAACTGTAGAATCTAGGTGGTACATATATAGGTATTTGCTATACAATTCATTCTATTTTCCTATATGAAAATTTTCATACTAAAAAGTTGAGGGAAAGGGAGAAAAACCCACTCTGACCCATTTTTAAACCAACACATGAAAGGGCGCCTGGGTGGCTCAGTCGGCTAAGCGTCCGACTTCGGCTCAGGTCATGATCTCCCAGTTCGTGAGTTCAAGCCCCGCGTCGGGCTCTGGGCTGACAGCTCGGAGCCTGGAGCCTGCTTCAAATTCTATGTCTCCCTCTCTCTCTGCTCCTCCCCTGCTCACGCTCCGTCTCTCTCTCCTTCAAAAATAAAAATAAAAACATTTAAAAAGAAAATTTTTTAAAAAAACCAACACATGAAGGTTTCAATCTTCTGAAGAAAAACTAAGGTCCACGTAGAGGACAGAATGACAAGCAGATTTATTAATTTTTTTTTATCAGAGAAAATCATTTGTGGCTTAAGGAAATGAAAACTGTTGACAAGAAACTATTCTGAGAGACTAGACTCCCATTTATTCCTTAGATGAATATTTATTTTTCACTGTGTGAGCTTTCAAAGGCCACAATGGTAAGCAAGAATCATGTCCTCACCTGCCCAGAGGTTACAGTTCCTGGCTAATTAACACTCAACATTTGTTACAAATCTACAGTGCCTATTTACTTGTAAAATGCAAACACATTTCCTTCCATCAACAGAGAGTAATGATCTTAAAATTGGGAAATCTCAGTTTAGACAAAAGATCAGAACTAACAAGACAAGTATGAACTTGATGCTAATTATTTGGGAAATATGTGTCCTGAATACAGAAGCCAAGTTTCAAGGAAGAAAAATACACTACCAAGTAAGTCAAATTTTACGGGAATTAGGTTAGAATATACATAATACTTATCATTATTATTGATGATAATCATTATTAGTTTGCTAGACAGGCTCACAGAACTCAGGAAAACAGTTCACTCACTGTTTACCAGTTGATTATAAAATGTTATTATAAAGGATCCAGATGAACATCCAGATGGAAGAGACGTGCAGGGCCGTGTGTGTGCGGGAAGGGGCACACAGCTTCCATACCCTCTCTACTGTGCCCTTCTTCCAGCACCTCTGCATGTTCATCGGCCCGGAAGCTCTCTGACCCCCAGACTATTGGGATTTTTACGGAGGCTTCATCATGTAGGCATGATCAGTTACTAACTCTATCTCCAGCCCCTCTCGCCTCTGGAAAACAGGGAACGGGACTGAAAATTCCAAGCTTCTGACCTTGGCTTGGTCTTTCTGGTGAGCAGCCACCATCCAGGAGCCCATGAGGAGTCATCTCACTAGAACAAGACACTGCCATCCCCCAGGGAATTCCAAAGGACTTAGGAAGTCTGTGTCAGGAACCCGGGTGAGTTACCAAATATTAGAACAAAAAATGCTCCTAGCACTCTTCTTATTTAGGAAATTTAGAAGTGTTTTTGGAGTTCTGTGCCAGGAATTGGCGACACAGACTAATAAACTTGTTTTCTATTACCTCACAGGTATACACTGTGAGAGTTTGGGTTTTTTTTAATTTAAGAAAGTAATTTTTATTTATAAAATTAAAAGAAATTAAATTTTTCTTAAAACAGTCCATCATAACAGACTGTCATTATCATCATATTTATCATATTTATTTATATCATATTTATTTAAACTAAACAAGGCTTGTTAATACTAAAAAAAAAAACTTTTTAAAAAATTCACAAAGGATTCACAATCAATAACGCTCCCTGCAACTGCTGAATCATTCTGCCAATGTGACAGCTTTGCTCCACAGGAGCTTTTTCCAATTATTCTTTTTGGTTTTACCTATTTTCCTTATTTTCCGAGATGGCAGAGTCAATAAAGATCAAGGTCCCAGCAAGCTCGTGGGGCATGATGGAGAATAATGTTCAGTTCAAAGCAAGCAAACAAAAAATCCTAGACTTTCTGATCTTATAAAACCTTTATGCATTCAAAGTACAATAGAAGTGAAAACCCCAGACACAGCCATCACTCTATCCTCAAGGAAAGATGACTCATGACAGAAAAGTACATGAAATAAATAGATCTCCGTGTCGGCTAAACAGGAAAATGAAGAGTACATTGCTACTGGGAGCATTTCCAAGAAAGAAGACAAACTTAATGTGGATCCTTACTGGTTAGAAAATTGGGTTGAGATCATGAACATTCTGAAACCCTGAACGGCATATGCACAAGAGACAATATGATGTAAAGCATGACATGTGAGTCACAGAGAACGATGAAGACTGATAGGGTGGAAGTCACTATGTCTGACTGAAGAAAATATCCCACAGCTGAGAATGTAGCAGGAGCTAGAGAAGTCCACCTGTTCCCCATTTCCTGCCAAATATAAATCTTCTGTAATTGCACTGATGTTTTCATTGGATTCAAATGAAGCAAGAGTTTGCTTATTTTAAATGGCAAACAAGGGGGCTCCTGGGAGGCTCAGCTGGTTAAGCGTCCGACTCTTGGGTTCAGCTGAGGTCACGATCTCATGGTTTGTGAGTTCAAGCCCCACATCGGGCTCTGAGATGACACCGTGAAGCCTGCTGAGGATTCTTTTTCCCTATGTGTCTGCCCACTCAATCTCACCCCCACCTCTATCTCTCTAAAAAATAAATAAATGAATATTTTTTAAAAATGGCAAACAAGTGACTCTACATGTTTCATCAGGGCCATGTCTACCACATTTGGACAAGTGGGAAAGGAGAAAAGGAAAAAGGGAGAGAGTCACGAATGCAAATATACGAGACTGAAGCTATAAAGTATTTACAAAGAAATACAGGTCATGTCAAAAATGTCTGTTTACATACTCTCCTTGGACCACAAATACAGAATCCCAGTGTATCATGAGATATATAGTCCATTGTGGGGGAGAAGAGGAACTTAGAACATTTTTAGTAAAACAAATAATAATTTTTTGTCTCTCTACAAAAAATGACGCCCCTAAATGTGTACTTTGCTAAACTGAAAAGTAGCTGGAAGAAAAGCCTGCTGATACGCCATATTATTCCAGGGCAGAGGAACTAATAGGAATTTTGTCTGGGACACTTGGAGAACACTGGCTGATGTCAATGACCTTTCAATCTCCTACCCGCGCCATATAAATCTGCTTAGTTTTCATCCTTTAAGGCAAGTTAAAATCAAAGACCAAAACAAACCTATTTCCCTTCCTGGACTCCTATTGGCAAGATATGTTTCCAAACAACAACAAAAGCAGGAGCCTTGAAATTTGCTAAATTTCTTGAACGCTGAGAAGTCAAGATTACCAAGTCTTGTGAAACTCAAAGGAAAGAAACTGTGGCAGCCACACACCCTGAACATACTAGACCCACGGTCTCCCATTTGAAAATCGCTGAAAGAAAACAAACTCTACTCCCTTGTTGCACAGTCAGAAGCAATTTTGTAATGTCCAGGCCTCAATATTCTTGTCGTGAGGGGCAAAGTCGCGCATTGGAACATATAGATGAGATGGTACTTTGTGGCACAGCAAAGTGGTCCTTCAAGAAGTACGTGCAGGAAAGAACTACCGCTGTGGCCCAAATGCCCTCGTTCCCCACTGCCTCTGAGAGAGGATGCAAGAGGCAGAGCATCATCTGAGCTTCTGGTGTGAAAACTTTCCCCGCTGGTCAGATACCACGTGTGCATTTAGGATCCATACCTGGGAACCTGCCTACAGTAGTGGATGTGTGAAACAAGCAAAATCAGGCTAAAACTTCAGAAGAAAACACCACAAACAACTCTAGAGCGTATGTCAGCAAATTCCACCTGTCGAATACGACTCTGTCTTCCAAAACTAGGTCTCCACTGCTGAAAGCATAGAGGCTGGCATCTCTGCATCTTCCCCAAATACACATGATTTTGAACCGTTTTGTCTGGCTGAGCTCAAGTAGAATATAAAACAAAAGTGGAAGCATTTTTTAGTTTAAATGGTCTAAATACATTTGCAAAAGGCACAAAAGAGAGCAAAGTAAACACTGCACAACGGAAGAATACACTTGAAAAAGAAAAGATGCTGAATTGGACACACTGTAGCCACCACTGAATATTATAAATGCTTAGCTTAAATGTCTGTAATATATTCATGCTCACGTGTTTGCACTGGGACCACTTGCTATCAGCTTTCATTTACCACACGGAGGCTTCATTCCTTTGCAGGAACTGTAAAGTGAAAATCCACATCCCCCAAAGTCGGAATCCAAAAACAAGAGACAATCACAAACCACTTCAGTAAAATTAAATTTTGCTCTATATATGACAAAACTCCAAAGGTAATGAAACATTTTAGCTTTAAAAAACATTATTTGGGGGCACCGGGGTGGCTCAATCGGTTAAGCATCCGACTTCCGCTCAGGTCATGATCTCACGGTTCATGGGTTCAAGTCCCACGTCGGGCTCTGTGCTGACAGCTCAGAGCCTGGAGCCTGCTTTGAGTTCTCTCCCTCTCTCTGTTTCTCCCTCTCTCTGCCCCTCCCCACTCATGCTCTGCCTCTCTCTCTCAAAAATAAACATTAAAAACTTTTTAAAAAATTATTTGATATTTTATGCTTATTTACTTGTTGCATTCTGTCTAGTAGATTACACTCAACAAATATTTTTGAATGAATAAATGAATGAATAAATTCACCATCAACAATTTATTTGAAAAGAATAGGGTGATGTACCTTACATTTTTGGACAGAAAGCTTCCAAAATTCCATTTAATTCTTTTCTGAGCTTTCCTCCTTAGGCAAAATAAGTCAACAGATTCACATACACAGATAACCACAATGAGACAGCTAAAGCAAAAAGAACAATAGTAGTCACGAGTATATCTACTCCTGAGGCCCTAGCTTACTTCTCATGAAGCAAAACCCACTTATTAGAATAGCTTCCATAGGTACCATAATGAGGTACTACTTCACATCTCTTAGAGTGGCTACCATCAGAAGGAAGGGAAGGGAAAGGAAGGGAAGGGAAGGGAAGGGAAGGGAAGGGAAGGGAAGGGAAGGGAAGGGAAGGGAAGGGGGAAAGAAGGAAGGGAAGAAAGAAAGGAAGGAAGAAAGGAAGAAAAAAATAAGGGAAGGGAAGGGAAGGGAAGAAGGAAAGAAGGAAGGTGAAGGAAGGAAGGAAGGAAGGAAGGAAGGAAGGAAGGAAGGAAAGAAAAAAAAATAAGGGGAGGGGAGAGGAGGGAAAGAAGGAAGGGGAAGAAAGGAAGGAAGAAAGAAAGGAAAAAAAATTAGGGAAGGGAAGGGGAAGGGAGGAAGGAAGGAAAGAAGCAAGGAAGGAAAGCCAAACAAGTATTAAAGAGTTAAAGACGTGGAGAAAAGAGAACCCTTGTGCACTGCTGCTGGGAATGCAAACTGGTGCAACCACTGTGAAAAACAGTGTGGAGGTTCCTCAAAAAGTTAAAACTAGAATTGCTCTCTGATCCAGCAATTCCACTTCTGGGTATTTACCCAAAAGAAATGAAAGCACTAATTCAAAAAGATATCTGCACCCCCATGTCCACAGCAGTATTATATACAACAGTCAAGACATGGAAACAATCTAAGTGTCCATCAAAAGATGAATGGATAAAGAAGGTGTGATATTTATACACAATGGAATATTATTCAGCCATTAAAAAGAAAGAAATCCTGCCATGTGTGACAACATGAATGGACTTGGACCAGGAGGGCATTATGCTGAGTAAAATAAGTCAGACAAAGACATGCCATATGAGCTCACTTAATATGTAGAATATAAAAAAATTAAAACACCAAACTCACAGATAGAGAACAGATTGGTGGTTGCCAAAGGCAGGGAGTGCAGAGTGGGTGAAATGGGTAAACAAACTTCCAGTTATAGAACTAGTAAATCGTGGGGAGATAAGGTACAGTATGATGACTAATAGTAATACGGTGGTGTATATTTGAAAGTTGCTGAGAGATTTTAAAAGCTCTCATCACAAGGGGAAAACATTGTAATCATATGCAGGGATAGATGCTCACTAGAGTTACTGGGACTTACTAGATTTACTGTGCTGATCATTCCGCAATATACACATATGCCAAGTCATTATGTTGTGCTCCCAAAACTAATACAATGTTATATGTCAATTACATCTCGATTACAAAACAAAAAACCCCAAAACTATGAACTATACACTAGAACAACAACAACTCACTGCTGGTGCGACGATTATGGTACATCAGTGTCGGCAGTAGGGGTGGCAGCAACAGTAGCTGCCGTTATTGTTGAATTCTTCTCAATTCTGTACAATTAAAATTCAAAATTATATGCCAACTTCAATCTGTGACAGAGAGCACAGAAAGGAGGTGACTTCTCCATGGTCCATTAAGAGTTACCAGTAGGGATGAGCTACAACCCAACTCTCCTGACTTGTCCAACGATGAACCCAATCGCTGTGTGAAAACGTAAGGATCTAGACACAAGACACACAGACTTTAACTTTTTCAGTTTCTAGCACTGCACTGGAACATTTGATTGAATGATGATTACAACTGCCATCGGGTGCCTATATTACCTCATTTCTATTTATTCTGTGAAAGATTAATATGAAATCCTACTGCCTTTGAAGTTGATATTGTACAGATTTAGCATTTTAACATTTTCTAACTCAACGACTCAGAATTCTAGCTAAATATCATAATTGTCTGTAAGCCTTCTATAAATATAGAGAACTGGCCTTCATCTCAGACATTCTGAATCAGAATAAACCACAGTACCTGCTCGGGAAAAAGATAGTCTAGAGAAACATCTCTAGATATCTCTAAAGAACAGAAATGAACCACAGAGACCTCAAATATATAAATATCAGAAACAGGCTATAAAACAAAAATTCTTACCAAGTTTACAGATATAAATGCTAAACCTGAAAATTTCAGCAGAGAACTGGAAATTATTTTTTTTAAAGACACTGTAAATTTGAAGAAAAACAAAGTAGATACTCTGAAACTGACAAATACCATGACTGAAACTAGGCCACTGATGAATGAGTTTAACAGCAATCAGACATGGTTGAAAAAAAGAATTAGTGACAGAAGAAAACTGTCTCTAACAAAATACACTAAACACAGAAGAGAGGGCAAGCAAAATAAAGTCTATAGAAAACAGGCAGATGGACAGAGAACAGAACAGAGGCAAAAATCTATAGGGATAATGGCTCAGAGTTTTCCAAAATTGATGGGGAGTAAAAAATCCACAGGTTCAAGAAACCCAATAAGTCCCAAGAATAAATAAACCCATAAAAATAAACAGAATAATCAGGCACATCAAAATAAAAGTACAGGAAACACAAGAAAAAGAAGAAAATCTGAAAAGAAGCCAGAGAAATAAACAAAGGTCATGGGAGTGATAATGTGAGCCACAAGGAAGTCAATGAAGTCTTGCACGCACTATAGGAACTGCCAACCTCAAATTCTATACCCAGTGAAAATAGCCTGAAGGATGAAGGTGAGGTGAAGACACCTGCAGACAGAATAACAGGGGCAGCCAGCAGTGCACCTGGACTCAAGCAAATTTAAAGGTTGTACATTGTGGAAAAGGAAAATGATCCCAGATGGGAGGTCTGAGATCAAGGAATGAAGAGAAAAGAAAATGGTAAGTATGTCTAAATGATCACTAATGGTATAAATCAGGGAAGTAGCTAAAAAAAATGAAGAGAATTCAACTGCACAGTAATAACAGTATGTAAATTATAAGGGAGTCTCAGAGTTAAAGTGTTCTGAAGTTCTTATACTATTCAGCAAAAAAGTAAAGATTCCAATTAAGCTTCAACTCTGAATGAATCTCAAATAATTGTGATGAGTAAAAGAAACCATACAGGAAAGAGTATATACTGCATGACTGCTGTATAAAAACTCTGGAAAATACTATGTAATCTAAGATATTAAGGAACAGGAGGACACAAGGAAACTCTTGGGGATGATGGATATGTTCATTATCTTGAGAGTGGTGAAGCTTTCATGAGTGTTTATTTTAATATGTGCAGCTATTGACAATTACACCTAGGAGCTGTTCTTGGAAGAAAATATTGTGGGGTGCAGTGAAAATAGTACTTGAAAGCAAAATTCACAATTTTAAAAATGTACGTCAAGAACGTTTCCCAGGTTCTACACTGATCGACTGGAGGAAATTAAACAGAGCAGGGAACTGAGGAAGAGACAAAGTCTGTTTTGTTTTGTACGGGAGAATAGCAGTGGGTGGTAAATGGCTAAAGACAAAGATAACAAGTTCATATGTAGAAAAAAGAAAACATCTTTTAGAGAGCTGGATATTCACATCGAAAATCTGAGGTGGGGACAGGGTAGTCAAGGCTGGAAATGTTTTTCTATCTCCCAAATTGCTTGTGAAAATGCTGTTCACGTCAATAAAAGCTCTTTTAAGGAAGGAGCCAAGATGGCGTAACAGCATGGAAGCTTTTAGTGTGTCTTGTGTCCATGAAATACAGCCAGACCAACACTAAACCATCCTATACCCGAGAAAACTGATTGGAGAAATAACACAACAATGCACACAACCTGAACCACAGAATTCAGCAGGTACATGGCACGGAGAGCTAAACGTGGGGAGTGAGAAGCCGCAAAATGTAGGGAACTGCTTTTGTGGGCAGAGAGAGGACAGAGACTGGGGACGGGGTAGAATACGGGAAAAGCACCCCTCCCCAAAAGCAGTTGGAGAGAAAGTAGAAAACTGGAAACAGCCACAGGGACTAAACTAAAAAGGGAGAAAGGAGAAAGGAGAGGGCTTAAATTCCATTAAGACTGTAAACAAGGGGAGCGCAAAGGCTGCAACTCCACAGCTCGATACCTGGCGGTGCTCTGGTGGGAAGGGTAAATCCCCAGGAACAGAGTGGGGTCTGGGAGGTTCTCAGGCCACACAGGGAAAAGCAGTTCCACTGCTGGAAGGACATTTGGTAGAGACTGCTGAAGCCACCTGGTCCCAGCAGACCCCGGAAGGTGGCCACATTTGCTGGTGCTGGGACAAGGTCGTTAAGGGTATAGCCTGGTGCCAGATTTCGGTTGCAATTTTCCATAATCCCTGAGACGCTGCTGCTATGCTATATCTCACAAACTTTTTCTGGGGCGGGCTGGCATCTGGCTGCAGTCTCGGGGCACCGGCAACAACAAGGTCCAGCGGGCGAACCTGGGTACAGCCTATATTTGGCCATTGCTTGGTGAAACCCTCCTGCAGAGGGGAGGAATGGGTCAAAGCCACAGACCGTGGACATAAGGGGCCGTGGAAAACAGCCGCATCTGAGACAAGGCTTGGGAGAGAGGTACTGCCTGGGGTCTGGCCACAGAGAGTAAAGAAGCGGGGAGTGGACGAGAGCTGAAGGCAGACGATGGTGCGCAATTGCCTATCCAAGAGAACACACTGGGTAGCTGGGTGGCGCCATTTTCACCGCTCCCGAGCATGTGAATACGCACCTATGAGCACCGCAACAATCCACCCCAGTGGGCTAGCAGCGCCATCTAGTGGAGAGCGGAGCTGTTATACCGAGTCCCACCCAACTGGGACAGCTTCGCTCTTCAAGAACACAAACCTCACTGCCGGCTTAATTTATGGACTATAAAGAGCTACACAGACTGACTTCTAGGGGAAAATGAAGCAATTTCAGTCCTACTTCAATCTGTTAGCAGGTTCATCTATTCAATTTTCTTTCTTTTTCCTTTTTCTCTTTTACAAACCTTTTCTTTTTCTTGAATACAGAAAGAGAAAATATTCATTTTTATTTTCAATTTTCATTAAAAATGTCTTTAATTTTTATTACTATATTTTTTCTTTTGTGTAAATTTTTTCAAAATCTACTTTACTTCCATCATTTTATTTTAGTCTACTTCAGTGTATTCACCTTTTCAAATTTTCAAACAATTTCCTTTTTTTCCTTTCTTTTTCTTTATTGTTTCTTTTTTTTCTTGAATGAAGAGAAAAACTTCATTTTTACTTTCAATTTCTATTAAAGATATTCTTATTTAATTTTCATTACTATATTTTTTGCTTTTATGTAAATTTTTTCAAATTCTACTTTATTTCCATCATTTTATTTTAGTCTACTACACCGTATTCACTTTTTCAAATTTTCAAACAATTTTTTTTCTTTTTCTTTTCTTTTTTTATCTTTTTTCTCTTTTTTGTTTCTTTTCTTTTTTCTTAAATGCAGAAAACAAAAAAATTCATATTTATTTTTAATTTTTATTAAAAATATTTTTCTTTAATTTTTTTCTACTATATTCTTTACTTTTGTGTATGTTTTTTCAAATTCTATTTTACCCCCATCATCTTGTTTTAGTCTACTTCAGTGTATTCATCTTTTCAAATTCTCAAACGATATCCTTTTTTTTTCTCTCCCACCCCCCTTTTTTTTCTCTAATCTGTCAAACCACTTTCAACACCCAGACCAAAACACACCTAGGATCTAGCATCAACTATTCGATTTTTGTGTATGTGTGAGTTTTTAATTTTTAATATAAATATTTTTTTAATTTTAATTTGTTAATTTCAATTTTTTCTCGCTCATTAATTCCTTTTCTCCATTCAAAATGACAAAATGAAAGAATTCACCCCAAAAGAAAGAGCACAAAGAAACGACAGCCAAGGATTTAACCAACACAGATATAAGCAAGATGTCTGAACCAGAATTTAGAATCACGATAATAAGAATAATAGCTGGAGTCAAAAATAGATTAGAATCCCTCTCTGCAGAGATAAAAGAAGAAAAAATAGCCAGAATGAAGTTAAAAATGCTATAACTGAGCTGCAATCACGGATGGATGCAGCGGCAGCACGGATGGACAAGGCAGAACAGAGAATCAGCGATATAGAGGACAAAATTTATAGAGAATAACGAAGCAGGAAAAAAGAGGGAGATTAAGGCAAAAGAGCACGATTTAAGAATTAGAGAAATCAGTGACTCCTTAAAAAGGAACATCAGAATCATAGGGGTCCCAGAAGAGGAAGAGAGAGAAATAGGGGTCGAAGGGTTATGTGAGCAAATCATAGCGGAAAACTTTCCTAACCTGGGGAAAGACACAGACATCAAAATCCAGGACTCCCATTAGATTCAACAAAAACTGACCATCCACAAGGCAGATCATAGTCAAACTCACAAAATACTCAGGCAAGGAGAGAATCCTGAAGGCAGCCAAGGGAAAAATGTCCCTAACATACAAGAGAAGACAGATCAGGTTTGCAGCAGACCTATCCACAGAAACTTGGCAGGCCAGAGGGAGTGGAGGGATATATTCAGTGTGCTGAATCAGAAAAATAAGCAGCCAAGAATTCTTTATCCAGCAAGGCTCTCATTTAAAACAGAAGGAGAGATAAAAAGTTTCCCAGACAAACAAAAATTAAAGGAGTTTGTGACCACTAAACCAGCCCTGCAAGAAATTTTAAGGGGGACTCTCTGAGAGAGAAAAGATGAAAATATATATATATATAAATAAATAAATACCAAAAGCAACAAAAGATTAGAAAGGACCAGGGAACACCACCAGAAACTCCAACTCTACAAGCATCATAATGGCAACAAATTCATATCTTTCAGTATTCACTCTAAACGTCAATGGACTCAATGCTCCAATCAAAAGACACAGAGTAACAGAATGGTTAAAAGAACAAGATCCATCTATATGCTGTTTACAAGAGACCCACTTTAGACCTGAAGACACCTTCAGATTGAAAAGGGATGGAAAACCACCTATCATGCTAATGGCCAACAAAAGAAAGCTGGAGTAGCCATACTTCTATCAGACAAGCTAGACTTTAAAATAAAGACTGTATCAAGGGATGCAGAAGGGCATTATATCATAATCAAGGGATCTATAGACCAAGAAGACCTGACAATTGTAAACATTTATGTGCCAAATGTGAGAGCACCCAAATATATAAATCAATGAATCACAAACATCAAGGAACTCATCGATAGTAATACCATCACAGTAGGAGACTTCAACACCCCACTCACTGCAATGGACAGATCATCTAATCAAAAAACCAACAAGGAAACAATGGCTTTGAATGACACACTGGACCAGATGGACTTAACAGATATATTCAGAACATTTCATCCTAAAGCAGCAGAATATACATTCTTCTCCAGTGCACATGAAACATTCTCCAGAATAGGCCATGTACTGGGACACAAATCAGCCCTAAGTAAGTACAAAAAGATCAAGATCATACCGTGCATATTTTCAGACCACAACACTATGAAACAAGAAATCAACCACAAGAAAAAATTTGGAAAGGTAACAAATACTTGGAGACGGAAGAACATCCTACTAAAGAATGAATGGACTAACCAAGCAGTTAAAGAGGAAAGTAAAAAGTATATGGAAGTCAATGAAAATGATAACACCACAACCCAAAACCTCTGGGACTCAACAAAGGCAGTCATAAGAGGAAAGTATATAGCAATCCAGGCCTTCCTAAAGAAGGAAGAAAGATCTCAGATATACAACCTAATCTTACGCCTTAAGGAACTGGAAAAAGAACAGCAAATAAAACCCAAAACAGGCAGAATACAGGAAATAATAAAGATTAGAGCAGAAATTAATGCTATCGAAACCAAAAAGACAGTAGAACATATCAATGAAATGAGAACTGGTTCTTTGAAAGAATTAACAAAACTGATAAACCACTAGCCAGTTTGATCAAGAAGAAAAAGGAAAGGACCCAAATAAATAAAATCAAGAATGAAAGAGGAGAGATCACAACCAAAAAAACAGAAATAAAAACAATAATCAGAGAATATCACTGGGGCACCTGGGTGGCTCGGTCGGTTAAGTGTCCGACTGCCGTTCAGGTCATGATCTCGCTGTTTGTGGGTTCAAGCCCCACATCAGGCTCTGTGCTGACAGCACAGAGCCTGGAGCCTGCTTCGGATTCTGTGTCTCCCTCTCCCTCTCTCTCTGCCCCTCCCCCGCTCATGCTGTGTGTCTCTCTCTGTGTCAAAAATAAATGAACATTAAAAAAAATTTGTTTAAAGAATATTATGAGCAATTGTATGCCAATAAAATGGGTAATCTGAAAGAAATGGACAAATTCCTAGAAACATATAAACTACCAAAACTGAAGCAGGAAGAAAAAGAAAACTTGAACAGACCCATAACCAGTAAGGAAATCGAATTAATAATCAAAAATCTGCCAAAAAACAAGAGTCCAGGGCTAGATGGCTTTCCAGGGGAATTCTACCAAACATTTAAGGAAGAGTTAACACCTATTCTCTTGAAGCTGTTCCAAAAAATAGAAATGGAAGGAAAACTTCCAAACTCTTTCTATGAAGCCAGCCTTACCTTGATTCCAAAACCAGACAGATACCCACTAAAAAGGAGAACTATAGACAAATTTCCCTGATGAACATGGATGCAAAAATCCTCAACAAGGTATTAGTCAACGGGATCCAACAATACATTAAAAAAAATATTCACCACGACCAAGTGGGATTTATACCTGGGATGCAGGGCTGGTTCAATATCTGCAAAACAATTAACATGATGCATCACATCAATAAAAGAAAGGACAAGAACCATATGATCCTCTCAATAGATGCACAGGAAGCATTTGACAAAATACAGTATCCTTTCTTGATAAAAACCCTCAAGAGGGGTGCCTGGGTGGCTCAATCGGTTAAGCGTCCGACTTCAGCTCAGGTCATGATCTCACAGTTTGTGAGTTCAAGCCCCGCATCGGGCTCTGTGCTGACAGCTCGAAGCCTGGAGCCTGCTTCGGATTCTGTGTCTCCCTCTCTCTGCCCCTCCCCTGCTCATGCTCTGTCTCTCTCTGTCTCAAAATAAATAAAAAGCATTAAAAAAAAATGTTTTTTAAATAAATAAATAAAAATAAAAACCCTCAAGAAAGTAGGGATAGGAGCATACCTCAAGATCATAAAAGCCATATATGAACGACCCAACGCTAATATCATCCTCAATGGGGAAAAACTGAGAGCTTTCCCCCTAAGGTCAGGAACAAGACAGGGATGTCCACTCTCGCCACTGTTATTCAACGTAGTATTGGAAGTCTTAGCCTCTGCAATCTGACAACACAAAGAAATAAAAGGCATCCAAATCGGCCAGGAGGAGGTCAAACTTTCACTCTTTGCAGATGACATAATACTCTACATGAAAAACCCAAAAGATTCCACCGAAAAACTGCTAAAATTGATTCATGAATTCAGCAAAGTTGCAGGGTATAAAATCAATGCACAGAAATCGGCTGCATTCCTATACACAAACAATGAAGCCACAGAAAGAGAAATCAAGGAATCGATTCCACTTACAGTTGCACAAAAAACCCATAAAATACCTAGGAATAAATCTAACCAGAGAGGTGAAAAATCTATACACTGAAAACTATAGAAAGCTTATGAAAGAAATTGAAAAGGACACCAAAAAATGGAAAAAGATTCCATGCTCCTGGATAGGAAGAACAAATATTGTTAAAATGGCGATACTACCCAAAGCAATCTACACATTTAATGCAATCCCTATCAAAATAACACCAGCATTCTTCACAGAGCTAGAACAAACAATCCTAAAATTTGTATGGAACCAGAAAAGACCCCAAAGAGCCAAAGCGATCTTGAAAAAGAAAACCAAAGCAGGAAGCATCACAATCTCAGACTTCAAGCTATACTACAAAGCCGTAATCATCAAGACAGTATGGTACTGGCACAAGAACAGACACTCAGATCAACGGAACAGAATAGAGAGCCCAGAAATGGACCCACAACTGTATGGCCAACTAATCTTTGACAAAGCAGGAAAGAATATTCAATGGAATAAAGACAGTCTCTTCAGCAAGTGGTGCTGGGAAAAATGGACAGCGACATGCAGAAGAATGAACCTGGACCACTTTCTTATACCATACACAAAAATAAACTCAAAATGGATGAAAGACCTAAATGTAAGACAGAAAGCCATCGGGCATGCCTGGGTGGCTCAGTCAGTTGAGCCTCTGACTTCAGCTCAGGTCATGATCTCGCTGTCCGTGAGTTCGAGCCCTGCGTCGGGCTCTGTGCTGACAGCTCGTTGCCTGGAACCTGTTTCAGATTCTGCGTCTCCCTCTCTCTCTGCCCCTCCCCCACTCATGCTCTGTCTCTCTCTGTCAATAATAAATAAACATTAAATATTAATAAAAAAAAAAAAAAAGACGGAAAGCCATCAAAATCCTAGAGGAAAAAGCAGGAAGAAACCTCTTAGATCTTGCCCGCAGCAACTTCTTACTCAACACATCTCTGGAGGCAAGGGAAACAAAAGCAAAAATGAACTACTGGGACCTCATCAAAATAAAAAGCTTCTGCACAGCGAAGGAAACAATCAGAAAGACTAAAAGGCAACCGACAGAATGGGAGAAGATATTTGCAAATGACATATCAGATAAAGGGTTAGTATCCAAAATCTATAAAGAACTTATCAAACTCAACACCCAAAAAACAAATAATCCCGTGAAGAAATGGGCAAAAGACATGAATAGACGCTTCTCCAAAGAAGACATACAGATGGCCAACCGACACATGAAAAAATGCTCCACATCACTCATCACCAGGGAAATACAAATGAAAACCACAATGAGATACCACCTTACACCTGTCAGAATGGCTAACATCAACAACTGAGGCAACAACAGATGTTGGTGAGGATGCGGAGAAAGAGGATCTCTTTTGCATTGTTGGTGGCAGTGCAAGCTGGTGCAGACACTCTGGGAAACAGTATGGAGGTTCCTCAAAAAACTAAAAATAGAACTACCCTACGACCCAGCAATTGCACTACTAGGCATTTATCCACGGGATACAGGTGTGCTGTTTTGAAGGGACACATGCACCCCGATGTTTATAGCAGCACTATCGACAATAGCCAAAGTATGGAAAGAGCCCAGATGTCCATCGATGGAGGAGTGGATAAAGAAGATGTGGTGTATATATACAATGGAGTAGTACTCGGCAATCAAAAAGAATGAAATCTTGCCATTTGCAACTACGTGGATGGAACTGGAGGGTATTAGCTAAGTGAAATTAGTCCATCAGAAAAAGACAAATATCAGATGACTTCACTCATATGAGGCCTTTAAGAGACAAAACAGATGAACATAAAGGAAGGGAAACAAAAATAATATAAAAACAGGGAGGGGGACAAAAGAGAAGAGACTCATAAATATGGAGAACTGAGGGTTACTGGAGGGGGTGTGGGAGGGAGGATGGGCTGAATGGGTAAGGGGCACTAAGGAATCCACTCCTGAAATCATTGTCGCACTATATGCTAACTAATTTGGATGTAAAGTTTAAAAAATAAAAAACAAAATTTAAAAAAATAAAAATAAAAGCTCTTTTAAGAGGTTATCTATTTGACCAACCAACAGGCTCCATTACTTCTAGAAAGTACACTCACGCCCTGAGTGTCTGCTGATCCTCGGCAACTCTCCGACACGCTCTCGGACCTCTACTCTCACCGGCTGGGCTGTACCTGAGCAAGTGAAGCACTCTGTGCCATCCACAAATGTTCTGCGGTTACTCGATTTAATCATCTGTTATGCAAACCGATGAAACTGACTTAAGAGAAGATAGGTTTTTTTCTCTATAAATCAGGTTGAATGCTGTTGAAAGACTCAGTAGAAGTGGGCAAAATAATAAACGTTGTAACAGATGTGACAGTTCAATAATAAAACCTTAGAAATAAAAACATCAAAACCTAAAACCTTAAAAAACCTAAAACCTATGGAAGGTTCCATAGATGTCTTTAAGCTTTTGCTTCACTTTAAAGGAATGAAAACTGTAAAGACAAGGCAGACCGTGGACTCTCACAGAAAGGACCTACATCAAAATACCGGTGAGTAAATTTATATGTGAGGTAAAACAAAATGTTTACAATACATATGTATCTTTACCAATATTATCCCCAAATCAGTGACTTCTCAATAAGCAGCCAACCAGTGGATCCAACTACATCTCCTAAAATTGACTCTATTGTAGTTTTCTGCACTCAACTGATAAATTTTATTCTAGTTCTACATACCTGGAGTGACAATAATGCTGCTATCTTGCTACAAAGCAAATGTACTAATTCTACCTGAAAAGATCCAAGAATTGGTACTTAGAAGACCTCGAATACAACAAAATGTTCTATTTTATGATGTCGCACCACGAAACAGACTCTGTTAGCAGATTACTGGCCAAAATAGACATATCTCTTTGCCATTATCCTTACTGTAAGGGCATGAATATTACTGCATATAAAGGAGACAAAGAGTACACTTTAAAAACTGTCAGCAGACCCTCATTTGCCCAACTGACACAAAAGGGAATTTTGGCTCCCAAGAGACCTTGTAAGATGAGAAAATTATACAAATATAGGAATCTTCCGAACACAAGTTTGAGAAAATACTTAAGTGAAAACAGAATTTGATTATAAAAATGAACATGACCAAGTAAGGGAAAGCATTTATTTCTGGCCCACAAACCAGCAGACCTACTCATCCACAGAAGTTCTGAATGTTAGGGACACACTGGATAAGAAGAAAAATGAAGATGTGGCCCAATGCCATGTTGACTGTACTATAACGAAAATAACTGTCCCAGGGCACCTGGGTGGCTCAGTCGGTTGAGCGTCGGACTTCGGCTCAGGTCATGCTCTCACAGTCCGTGGGTTTGAGCCCTTCATCGGGCTCTGTGCTGACAGCTCAGAGCCTGGAGCCTGCTTTAGATTCTGTCTCTCTCCGTCTCTCTCTCTGCCCCTCCCCTGCTCACATGTGCTCTCTCTCCCTCTCTCTCCCCCTCTCTCAAAATAAATAAATAAACTTTGAAAAAAATGTTAAAAATTTTTAAAATAAGATAAAAATCTTAAAAGAAAAAAGAAACCAATATGACAAATATTTACGGATAAACCAACTTCTTATAAAATTAGTACTTCTCTAAATATCTCTGTGTTTAATTCCAGCAGCGATCTGTGCCCACTGTGGTAACCGTCTGGACAGTCTTTCCATGAATCTTGATGTGATACATATTGAATTTGCAGGGTGAGAGAAGGTAACCAGACTTGCTATGGCTGATCAGTTTGTAATATATGTAAATATCAAATCATTACATCACACCTGAACTCAATATAATATTGTAAGTCAATTATACTCAAAAATATTAGGAGTTCTCAGAAATTTTCTAGGAAAAGCAAGCAAGTCAAGAGCTAAATATAATCTCAAAGATTTTGGGCAAGGAGAAACAAACAAAACAAACACTTAAAAAAAAAAAGGTTATGCTGACAAATTATTACTGGGATAGACACTGTAATAAATTTCTTACAACAATTCAGGATGTCAAGGCTGAGAACATAGAGAAAAAAAGGACAGAAGTCTGGGAGCCAGTTCCAGGTCGGGGGTAAAGAACCAGCAATTGCACAGTAGGAAAAAGCAAACAGCACACGGCCCAGGTGTGACAGTGGGTAAATTCAAGAGGAAAAGCTGAGGTCACTTTTCTGGTGACCACTGGAAATCTTATTTTGAGGCCATGGGAATGTAACCTTCCTTTTGATACACCTTCCAGGAAGGAGCCCCAGAAGTAGCTACCCCTTAGTAAGATGTCTCTACATGTACCCAGTGCTCAGAGTTAGAACGCAGTCTGCATACGCTAGCCCCCAATCCTTCAGCCAGGCAAGAGCTGATGTTAATGCCATTTTTCATATGAAACAAAGGGCTCCAAATACAGTCAACTTTTTAAATAGCATGACAAACTTACCTGTCGAGTGAATCTTTTTCCCCAAGTTAGATTCTCTACCCCTCAAAAACTCATTTACAAGAAAATCTGCTGTTCTTGTCATAATGTATAACATGGATGCTTTCCTGCTCTTACCAGGCCAGCTGTAACCAAGATTCCCACCATGCAAACTGGCAGCTAACAGTTATGTGCCTTCAGAGACACCAAGTGGAGACAACAATTACAGCAGATTATCGGTGCAGGTAAGGGGCACGTTGTCCCTTCACTACAACTTTTGGCTGTGGGGGGACACTTAGTTCCCAGTCCTCCTATTTCCCCAGGAGGGGAGGGAATGTCCCCTGGAGTGAAAGTATAGAACATACCAGGCTTTCCTCCCCACCCCACTCCCACCCCTAACTTCCCAGGAGAGAAGACCTGGCTTCCACTGAGTGGCTTGCCTGGGGCCATGCATCTGGCTGAGCTCTTTCCTCTCTCTTTCAGATCTAGCTGGCTTGCAGAACCTAATATATGCTCCTCCAAGTCCTGTTTTAGGGGAAGTCTCTGCCTCTATGAGGACGGTGTCCAGCCATCTGGCTGTGCCAGGGACAAGGACGACGTGTCTCTTAACTCAAAGGGGGAAGTATTAACACGAACACGGCTACAGATCTAGGGCAGTCTGATCTCCAGTTACGTCTCCTTTCTCAGTTCAGTACACAGTTGAGAGGAAAGGACAAAGATGTTCTTTACTGATCCCCTAGAGCCATAAGCCAGTATTAACAAGATAAAAATAAGCTAGACAAAGAAGACCTTTTTCTTTTTCCTACCCATCCTCATTACTTTTTAAAGCATTTAATAAAAAATCCACACATGTAGCTGATACAGTGGTTCCGTCTCATCAAATGACACCAGCTTGCTTGTCCCAGAATCAACATGATCACACGAGCTCAGCATGGGTTAACAAGCCAAAGCACTTGGGGCACCTGGGTGGCTCAGTTAAGTGTCTGACTCTTGGTTTTGGCCCAGGTCATGATCTCACAGTTCATGAGTTCCAGCCCCGCATCAGGCTTTGTGCTGACAGCCCGGAGCCTGCTTGGGATTCTCGCTCTCTCTCTCTCTCTCAAAATAAATATCCTTTAAAAAAACAAACAAACAAACAAACAAACAAACAAACCCCCTAGCCAATAGTATCGGCCCTCAGCAACAAGATTAGATTTTGAAGCAACCTCTAGTTAGATCAGATGACCTCATATGTTAAGGGTTCTTCTGGACTTAAAGTTCTGATTTTTAACTAAAACCCTATCTGCAGTTTGCAACCATCACTGGAAATCACACTTTTCACATCTTCTTTAGCAGTTCAAGTAAAGTACAGCGATACGAACAAGTCAATGAATACACATGAGCCACTTATTCTTTATCTGTAAAAATGAGGATATTACCGTGTACTGCTCAGGTGTCGTGAAGAGACCAAATCACTTAATATATGTGAAAAAGCATCAAAATTCTGGACACGCACATTTCTGGTTTGTTTCCTTTCTGCGTGGCCGGCAGCTACCGCCTTCCGCCACTAGATGGCAGTGCTGCATGGGTAAGGCCAGTCTGGATTGTAGTCAAGGGCTTCAGGTGAAATGTGTGAAAAATCAAATTACCGGGGTTTTCCTGGCATCCGATAAGGTAATAGAGTTGTAGATAGCTAATAAAAATGTGTGAACATTTACCTCTGACCCCAGACTGAGAGAAACAATCTCATCCTCAAAAGCAGAATGTGTGTCAATATGAGCAGGAATTCCTGGGACAGAAAATAAAATAACATGTCAGTTCATTTTTCCTTTTAGCAGATTTAAGATGACTCTAAATACAGCCTCTCATTACTATGGTTGAGAACACTGTGTGATAATCGGGAGTGTAGGATAATTTTAGTTAAAAGGAAACATTTAGGGTGAATGTGACTAAACAAAATCAAACTAAATCTCAACTAAAAATATCTCAACTTCATGATGAAGTGCCACTGGCACTCAATTCTGAAACCAAAACGTGAGAGTCACTGCTGACCTAGGACATTTACCCGGTCCCAGCCCGAGAGAAAGGTGTGAAAGATAAATACCAAAGTCACATTCTCCTTGAACACTGGATCCCCAAGTACACGCAGGGCAAAAGCGACAGCCAGGTGTAAGGACCAAACCTATCAATAATTAACATGCGGCTTCCTCTACCCATTTCTCATCTATGTTAACTGAATATTTCCTAGAAAAAGGAACTTTGCCACATGGTATGAGTACATAAAACAAGTAAGATGTACCCCTGTCCTCAAGAAACATACAGACCAACAGAAACACTGATAGGTAAACAGGCAATTATAATACATTGTGATAAAAGCAGGAAAAAAACCCAAACCCCGCAATGTCTGACATTAGTCAGATCCTTAAGACCATTTCGTTACTACAGGGGCGCCTGGGTGGCGCAGTCGGTTAAGCGTCCGACTTCAGCTCAGGTCACGATCTCACGGTCTGTGAGTTCGAGCCCCGCGTCGGGCTCTGGGCTGATGGCTCAGAGCCTGGAGCCTGCTTCCGATTCTGTGTCTCCCTCTCTCTCTGCCCCTCCCCCATTCATGCTCTGTCTCTCTCTGTCTCAAAAATAAATAAACGTCAAAAAAAAAAAAAAAAAAAAAAAAAAAAAGACCATTTCGTTACTACAAACATCAAATGAAGATGCTAATAAATGCAAAAAAATCAGGACCCTAAGATTTTTTCACTGACGTTCCATCCTAGAATTGTCTTCACGTTCTGAGGGGAAAGAAGAGAGAGACCAGGTATCTGTAAATTATTTGGATTCTCTATCACACTTGTCTCCTATGTCTTTAAAACAATCTCCCCTCTCTCTAAATGAAATGTAGAGAAGTGAGTGAACAAAAAAAGAAATCACAAAAAAAAAAAAAAAAAAAAAAAAATCACACAGCAACTATGTCAGCCTGCTTACCTACACTTTGAGAAGTAAGTTCCTCAAGGGATTAACGTTTGCCTTACATGTAACAAACACAAGCAAATTACTGTGAAGAGATAGTTTAAGATAAAAAATAGTATCTTTGATTTTCGGGAGTTACGTACTCTACTTCGTTATGAACTATGTGGTTGGAGTATTAAAAGAAGAAGCACTCACCATGCCCAGGTTCATACTGGTTTACAGTCAACTGATCGGGTTTGTGTTTAATGTGACCTTCTTTCAACCATTTCTCCAAAATGCTATCACAAATGTCAGGAAGACCTGATGTCGGTAATCATAAAGGTGAAACATATTAAAATATTTACTTTGCATGTTTTACTCAAGAATAAAGTCACTGTGAGAAAAATCACACAGCTTTTAATTTCACAGTCAGATCCCAATGCAGCAATAGACCCGTAACGCAAAACAAAATAAAAACAAAACCTTCTCGAGAAGCTTCTGAAGTTATTTTATTGATTTTAATCAATATTTATCCAAAAGAACACTTGTGCTGACAATTTTGGTATTTTGTAAAACAGCAAGAAGATTATAAAAGTTACTATTATATACTAGACATTAGCCTGACCGCTCTTTTTAAATTATTTTAATTATTTTAAATTAAATTTAAATTTAACTTAGTTATTCCAAGTCATTTCCCTTTAGAAAAACACAGTTTTCAGGGCACCTGGCTGGCTCAGCTGATAAGACCATGAGACTCTTGATCTCCGGGTTGTGAGTTCAAGCCCCACATTAGGTACAGAGATTACTTTAAAAAATAAAATATTTAAAAAACAAAAACAAAACACAGCTTTCAAAGTAGAACCAACTTACTTTCACTGGAGTCAAAAATAACAGAAAGTTAAAAGTTTTACAGCATCAAATATTGGCGTGGCGGGTGGGAGAGGAGGTACACGCTTGGTAAGAATATGTCGGCACAGCTGCTTTAGGGGGCAATTTTTCAGTATCTACTAACATTTTTAAATGAACACAACCTCGATCCAACTATTCTACTTCTCCTGGCTTACTGCATGACAGGCGGGCACAAAGACACTCACAGCAGCACTATTTATAACAGCTAACAACTAGAAACAACCTAAATGTCTACCAACAGGGAACTAACTGAATAAGCTACCGCTAAACACTGAATAAAATTAAAAAGCTATATTAGATCTCCCAGACATTTAACGAAGGGAAAAGAACAAGCAGAAGGATACACGTAATATGTGAACATATCACATATAACCACAACATAGTGAGTATGACATACTAACAACTATCTACCTTTACAGGTGTCCCTGGTGGGATGTAAACTCATTTGTTACAGGACTGGAATAAAATGTACTAGCCGGTTAACAGTACTACTTCCGAGGTATGCGAATAAGGATGGTGTTCAAGAGGGACTTCAGCCTTGGCTATATGTATCCAGTTCTGATAACAAAACTGCACTACGTATGTAATTTAAATGTTTTAAATTTAACCAGTTATCTCACCATTTTACCTAGAAATGACAAATGAAACATACTATGACATCCTTCCAATAGATTAAATCTTTCTTTTCTGACTCAGCATTTGCCACCGATTCACAATTACTTACCCCCAGGTAATGGCTTGCCTCTATCCACATTGTTGTTTTCATAGTGGAATTCATAACCAAAGTGCTTTACTCTTCTGTGCTTTAAAGATTTTTGAACTATACGAAGAGAAGAAAATAAACTACTTGAGAGAAAAAGAATTGCATTTCTTTGTATATTCGAAGTCAAAATTGTGAGTAAAGATTCCCTTAGTAATAGTAATTTTTGCTAACTGCTAAATTTTTGTCGTTAATAAAATTAACCACTCTACCTCATCTCTGCTACATTTTCAGTCTAAAATTGTGACAATCCCTTTTTTCACTCCAGTCAACTTTAAAGAGTTAAACACAAACACTGCCAATCACAAGACCATTAAAGGTCCGGAAAGAGTCAGGGTAACTAATTTGCAAGACTCTCCAGGAGGCTCTTCCTGCATTGTGAACTGGTGATTCCTCACAGGAAATGTGCCTTAGAGGGGAGAGGATCAACTAAGATAACACATGTGAAAGGGCTTAGCTCTACAAAAGTTAGCTAATAAATATTAATTAGTTTGGAGCTTAAAATTGATAGTTATATAAATGTCATTTATGATTGATGCTCCTAAGAATTACTGGTATGACTTGCCTAATATTAGATCTAGGCTACTTCCAATAATTTTGAGGAAATATTAGAGTTTTAATAAAGCAAAGGAGGAGTAGGAAAGAAGGAGCAGTAACGTGGCATTTTGCAGAGACACTTAAATAACACATTTTAAAAGTTTTACTTACCATTTTGATTGCCTGTATCTTCTGTCCAGTTAATACTTTCCAAAAGCATTTTCTCATCCTCAGAAGAAATAATTTCTTCTACTACCATGAGGCCTGGAGCTAAGGCCTGAAGCCCCAACTCTTTCCATTGTGCTGTGGGAAACCAAATTAAAACAGTCACATACAAAACTTACAGTTTCTAAATATAAATAATTTTGTCCATAGCCATTTATGAGATCCTAAAGTTCCCAATCCTTATATTCATAAATAAGAACACTAGAGGCACATGACACAGGAAAATATAAAAATAAAGACCAAGATAAAAATCATGGTACATTTTATCCACTACAGTTACCAACAGCAAATAAAACAATATTTACTTCAATATTATTTGAACACAATTGAGTTTTTTTTTTAATTTTTTTTTAACATTTATTTATTTTTGAGAGACAGAGCATGAGCAGGGGAGGGACAGAGAGAGAGAGGGAGGGAGACACAGAAACCGAAGCAGGTTCCAGGCTCTGAGCTGTCAGCACAGAGCCCCACGCGGAGCTCTAACTCACAAACTGCAAGATCATGAGCGAAGTCAGATGCTTAACCAACTGAGCCACCCCGGCACCCCACGATTGAGCTTTTTAAATCTCACTAGGAAACAAGGTTTTTCATAATATCTACAATATGCTCCTCTATTTAAAAGCTAGACTGTCTGTAAATATTGAAAACACAAATTTAAATGCTCATTTTGGCCCTTAAGTTCTTGATACTAACTATGGTCAAGTAACAGAAAAAGGTAAAACAACAAAAAACTTATTCTAAAGAAATAAAAATATCATTGTAGAATTGATGCATTAAGGAATTATTTGGTATATATTAAAGTAATTTAAGTCCTTGTGCCCTTGAAGTTTAAGATAGATGCAACTGTGAAAGAAAAAAAAAAAGATAGAATTTATGATTAAAGGGAACAGGGCAATTCACATTTACCATTAGGGATCTCATCGTTCATGTTAGACGTGATTTCTAAAGCTTTTCTGCTGAAGAGTTTTCATCTTTGAATCATGTAATATAAAAATTCACAACAATAATAATATAAATGTCTACTAGATTTTATTACTATTTCAGAAATACAAATAGTGAATAACCTGATAAATATTTACCAAAGTGTTTACCGTATGTCAGCCATTATATTATTTGTTTAAATTATGTAAGAAACACTTGGGGAAAATTCCTTAAAGATAGGCAATTTATAGTATAAGAAATTCATACTTAGTTTTCTAAAAATAGATTTACAAAAAGATTAAAAATACCCCTTGTATTTGTTATTCAGTGGCTCTCTGGTGGTGATTATCAGAACATCTGTGACACAACTCTATTGTCTATTCATTTCTACCAAGAATTATCTCCAAGGTGGGGGCACCTGGGTGGCTCATTCGGTTAAGTGCCCAACTCTTCATTTGGGTTCAGGTAATGATCTCACAGTTCCCGAGTTCAAGCCCCACATCAGGCTCTCCGCTGACAGCATGGAGCCTGCTTGGCATTCTCTCTCTCCTCTCCCCCTTTGCCCCTCTCCTGCTCATACTCTCTCTCAAAATAAATAAACTTAAAAAAAAAAATGTTTTAAAAAGAATTTTTTCCAAGGTTATAAACATGATAACAACAGTCTTGAAAGTACATCTGTATCTAACACGGGATTTCAAATAAAGAACACTCTAGAACTCACTTTGGGCAATTTCTTACAGGGTGTTCAACATACTGACTAGGAGAAAACCCAAAGACAGTATTTTCTAATTAAAACTTACTCCCAAACCATTCAGTTTTCAAAAGCCAATCATAAACACATACTAGATATATGTTTTTTTTTAATCTGCAAAGCTTAAGCCAGATTTTAAATTAAACACATACAGATACTGAAAATTATAACACCGAAAATATATCTTTAAAAAGTTTTAAAAAGTTTCTTTTGAGTCTTACTTTGCCAACACATAAATTTGGTCAGATTATGCTCACCTACCAGTCCCCAGGATACCTGAACAAAACATGACATTGTCTGAAGAGGTGACAAGTTAGGGGCACGTGGGTGGCTCAATAACGTAAGTGTCCAATTCTTGGTTTCAGCTCAGGTCATGATCTCATGGTTCGTGAGATCGAGCCCCACGTCGGGCTCCTCGCTGCAGAGTGAAGCCTGCTTGGGAGTCTCTCTCTCTCCGTCTCTCTCTGGCCCTCCCCTGCTTGTACTCTCTCCCTCTCTCAAAATAAATAAATAAACTTAAAAAAAAAAAAAAAGAGGTGGCAAGTGAATTTAATAGGAGATCAGATGTCTAAGTCAAAAAGTTCATCTCATTTCCATGGGACAAGGGTGAAGAGACATAATAATCTCCCTAGCAGTTTTGTAAATCAGCCTATAAAGCTTTTATTTAAATTAGTTACCTTACATAAAATTAAATTTAAAAATCAGTTCCTCAATCCCACAATCATGTTGGACAGTGCCACTATGAACGAATGAACATCTGCATCATCACAGCAAGTTCTACTGGACGCTGCCACTATAAAGCTTTAGGGGTCTGGCGGCTAAAGGGCAGCCTCCGTAAATGGAAGTCTGGCACACAGTCATCTGGATCACAATTAATTCTAAAGTGATAAACTGAAAGCTTCTGGGTAGATTGCAAAACTGGTAATCTGAATCCTCACCATTAAATTTTGAAAAACACAGCAGGATTCCAAACTACGTGACATACATAATTCACACACTGTTGGGCTGGTAGGCCCAGCTCCTTAAAGGGAGGCTATGTCTAATTCACGTCCCTTCAGCTACTTACCCCATGCCTGGAACAAACTAGGTGCGTAAAGAGGGTTTGAAAAGAAAGAGGGGGCACTTAACTGATGTCCTGTTTGGTTTCACAAAAACCACACCTCCTCACTTAGGTATGAAAAGAAAACTCACCCAAAAGCAACAACTATGTTTTAAAAAATGCCCATATGCTAATACCTTTTTCCACAAAATTGAAGTACAGAATGATCTTTTGTCCTAAATCATCCACTATTTCCTTTCCGTTGAGGGTGACGTAGGCTTTCTTGGATTCTTCTGCAGTTTTGTAGCTCACGAATGAGTAGGGCTTGTTAGGAGGCATTAAGAGAGCATCTACTGGTCCACACGTCTCTAACACTGGGAGCAGCTGGTTCCTACTCACACCATTACCCAATCCACCATTGGCCACAACCAGGCTCTTTGAAACACACACACGCACACACACACACACACACACACACACACACACACACACAAACAAAAACAAAAACAAAAAACAGGAGCAATTAGTATCAACCCATTTATTTTCAAATAAGATTTGAAATTTTATTTTCAAATAAAAATAAGACTATTTTTAAATTAGAGTTCTACAAAGGTGTTATTAAGATGGAAAAAAAGGTCTCCTTATGGCGGTTATTTGGTTTTCTAATTTCATACACAGTATGTAAAACAGTTTATTAAACACTGAGGATTAAAAAGTACACCTATGTGTAAATAGATGATTTTTAAATAGCCCTTTCAGCAAAATATTCCTTTTTTAATGGCCATACAAATTAAAGTAACATTTATTACTGTTTATAAGTTTAACACAATGAAAGAGAAAGGAGGTAGAGAAGGAATAAGAAGTTACATAATACTTTTTGCCAGACCTTACACCATGGATGCTTTTACCCACTTAATCCTCGTTAACATAAGCTTCACAATAAGCCTACAAGGTGGTTAATGTTAACCCCGCTTCACAAAGGAAGAAATTGAAGAGATGAAAAACTAGGTTAAGATAGTGATTAGGGGGAGTTGTGTTCCCAACCTATACTTCTGTCATTTTCCAGAATCCACACTTTTGACATAACCATGCTACAATGTTTACTAAACACTGAAGTAAAGGTACCGACTCAAGGAAAAATCAACCTCAGCTTCTACTGAACATAAACAGGAAAATTTTCCTCTGTGTCTGAGTAATTCAGTCATTTTACAATTAAAACTTTTTCCTTAGTAAGCTTCATGATTCCTGCCTGTTATTTGCAGTCCTGCGTTAAACTTTATTTCAGGGATTTGTTTGGGGGGATGGGAGTGGGGGGCAGGGGGGAGAAGCTTCCTGTTTTTATTCTGATGCTTATGGCCCAGCACCTCTTATAATCACAGCACCCCTTAAAAAACATTCTTCTGGGGCACCTGGGTGGCTCAGTTGGTTAAGCAACCAACTTTGCCTCAAGTCATGATCTCGCAGTCCGTGAGTTCGAGCCCTGCGTTGGGCCCTGTGCTGACAGCTCGGAGCCTGGAGCCTGCTTCAGATTCTGTGTCTCCCTCTCTCTCTGCCCCTCCCCTGCTTGCACTCTGTCTCTCTGTCTCCCAAAAATAAATAAATATTAAAAAAATAAAAATAAAAAATACTGTGGAGAAAAAATAAGCAAGCCCAAATAAGAACACATTTTGGAAGCCGTAAATGTGGGATTAAAGCTTCTAGAAATCCTAAGAAAACAGATCTACTAGAAACAAGCCTCGAAGGCAGGAAAGAAACTTAACCCATTTCTTTCCTTACCACTTCTCTTCACGACCCCGGAAGGAAAAGAAAGCAAGTTGCACTTGGGAGGCGATGAGACGAGAGCAAGCCAGCTTCATCTTCTGAGCGTCTCACAGCCTCGGTGGCTCTTGGCACAAACAGTAAAGTGTGTGCAGGCAAACCACTTGTAATGTTATGTATTTTATCCTCTTTACAGGATTTTAGTTTAATTCTCTGAAGTCATTGATATGGTGCTTAATGAAATCTAAGTATGGGCCTTTTCCTCGCTAATTTAAATCCCCCTCAACAGAGCACTCATTTGTCAACCTTAACTCATCACAGGACACAGCGTGATCATGACGTAAGGGAGGAGAACTGGTCCGAGAGTCAAGAAACCCAAGTTTTAATCCCGGCTTCATCTTCTCAAAGACATGTCTCTCTCCTGCTTTCAGTTACATGATGGCTGAGCTTCCTTCCTACTCTTTACAACCAGAAAAGATACGTGATATTCACATAGAATTTTAATGACTAGTAAGTACCATCACATACATGTTCCCTTTAGCATCTAACAATCCAACAGAATAAAAAGGATGCAGGAACAGGTCTTTACAAATGAAGAGAGCTGAGATCAGAGGCACTGCCTGTGTCCAAGTAAGAGGAGAAGCTAAGAGTTAAAGTAAATTCTTCTTAACCCACAGTCCAAGACGTCTCATAGTCCCATATATATATGGATATGGATATGATTGAATTATGGTCATCGGGAAATGAAAAGCCTTTGTAAATAAGGTCTAATAAGTTAAAAATGTTTTATAGCATATGATCAGAATACTTTATAACAAAAATGAAGTCAGGCATAAAGGGGAGAAGACTGAATTAGGTTACAAAAGACCTAGCTC
Organism: Panthera tigris; assembly: GCF_018350195.1. NCBI lineage: Eukaryota > Metazoa > Chordata > Mammalia > Carnivora > Felidae > Panthera > Panthera tigris. The sequence goes on from NC_056669.1 coordinate 6,312,649, forward strand.
TAGTTTCCTGTTCAGCCACACTATATCAAAAGATGCATCACAACCTCTCAGAACCTTAGTTTTCTCAACTATCATGTAAGAATTCTTAAGGAATTAAATATAATAATGAATGTAATGACATTCTGTAAACCATAAACAGTTATACAGTGTATATATACAGTGTATCATTAATATGCACCCATAATTCAACCAACACAATCAATGGAAATTCAAAGTATGTCCCCAAATCCAGGGTTAGCAGGTACTACCGTATGCATACTTGGTAGAGATTTATCACATGACTGAACAATCATAGCCACCTTCTCTGAGAAATTACTAATGAATATTACTGTAACAATAACATGGCAATATGTTTACATTCAAATAATAGTTTTAGGTCACCTGGGTGGCATACGATACTGTCTCAATGCCTTCATGTCTCAGCAAAGTATGCCTGGCTTTAATCTGTTTCCTTAAGAACTTCTTCTCAGTTTTATTCAGTTTGTAATTACTTTGATGGTTGCTGTCCATGGCAGTACTAAAAAAAAAAAAAAAAAAAAAAAAAAAAGATACAAAATGTCAACCTTAAGAATCCCAAAGGGAATTCTAATGATGCTATTCGTATATTCTATAGTTTATAGATACTTCTATGTGACAATTTTTAAAAATGTTTACTTTACTTTTCACCAACCAAGAGAAGTGAAAACAAACAGATGCCTGGACAACAAAGAAATATTTAAGAAGGTAACAAAGAAGCAAGGCCATCTAAGAGTATCTCTGGAGGTTCTACAAAACTTTCCAATGCTTTAGCTCTATTAAATGCACTCTATCACCCACAGGTATATATCCCCTTACTTATGAAGGCCTAGGTAAAATGTGCCACAGACAAATTTCACAAACATAACGTTAGGAGAGAAGAAAAAAAAAAGAAACAAACGAAACAAAAAAATTCACAGAATATATAGTACGATTCTACTGACATACCTTCAAAACCCAAAAGTAAGCCATATATTGTTTAGAAATACATACATAGCAAAATGCAAGGAAAAGCAAAGAAATAATAAACAGAAAATGCAGGAGAAAAGTTATTTCTGCAGGGGAGGAGAGGAAGGTGATATAAAAGGCACATACAAAGCATCAAGGTCTTTCTTAAGTTACATGGAGGTTCAGGTATATTTTATTTTTAAGCAGTACATGTTATATAATTCTATAGTTTTTAAATACAGACATAAGAACCCCTAGAACTGTGTTTGCCTTCTACTAAAATATGCCAGTCAGCAAGTCGTTACCGAGCACTTTCCCAAAAAGGCCTCCACACGAACCAAATCAGGACCCTACATCATGCTTTATTACAGTAGCCTACTTATTTCAGTCACAGAATTTAACATAAGTTGTGATGATTCCTTTGTTGGCTTAATTCCCCCCTCAGGAGGTAAACCCCAAGAGAGCAGGTGCTCAAGGAAAATGTGTGGAAGGGATAAACGGATGATGATGGGCAAATACACACGTGCCTACGGGCGGTCTCAGCGCGTGCAGCCCACAACTATAACAGGCAGCTTACACGTAGCTGAGGAAAACACACAGACGCTAAGCAATGAAAGAATGACACATCTTTCTATAATTGTTAGCCGTACAGTCTTCAGATGTGCCGTGAATTAGAAGACAAATAAGATTGACGTTAACTGGAAAAATCTGGGGGAACTTCAAATCAGAAGCCGACTTGAGCTGAGCGCTGAAGGACACAGAGCCATTTGGAAGGAGGTTATCGAGCGAGACAACAGAAGCTCAACACAGAATTGGATGCGTCTGGCAAAGGCAGTGAGAGGTAGGCAAAATTTTAGAGCAGGGAATGCTGGCTGATCCGCTGATCCCACTCGTCACCCACTTGAAAGCCTCCAAAGTTAGCAAACAACATAAATGTAGGAAGTTAAATAAAATCATACTCCAAAACAGCTCATAAACAGCCCAAACTCTAATTAGCCATCTTTACGTCTAGAGAGAAAATGCTGGGTCAGCTGAAACAACAGCCGGGAAGGAGCTTACCTGGCACACGAAGTGCGCGTGAGAGAGGGAAGGCTGCGACAACAGGCGGGCTGCACAGCGCAATAGGGGAGGGGGAGGCAAGAGGACCTTCGATAATCCAGCCCACCAAGTGGAAAGCGACAGGAGGATCGGGGTGGAGGAAGAAGAAAGGAAAGAAGAAGAAGAAGAAAGGAAAGGAGGGAAGAAAGAAGAAAGGAAACAGGGACAGGGGAGGACACGGGGAAAGTTCTAGTACGATCAGGAGGGCCTGGTGCCTCCCCAGACGTGAGGGAAAGAGGAAACACAGATCACTCACTAACACGGCAGAGTCTCAGGCTGGTGATGGCACTCGGACACCGGACTGACTCCAAACGTCAGAAGCAGGTCAGGACGAGACAGTAGTGGGTAGGATTTAGGACAGAACGTGTGTGAGGTCGTGGCGAGGTACGGAGTTGCGGTGCCTGGCTGGCGGGTGACCGTGTGAAGTGGCTAAAAGGAGAAGAAACCAGGTGAGAGAGAAAGCTTTTGGTGTCCTCGACAGACAGGCAGAGGGCAGCTGAACGGGTATTTTTAAAACTGCACGAATTACAATGATCTGTTTCCGGCATCTGGTCCCTTCCACTGGACCATGTGCTCTTTGAGGACCAGGATTACATGGCCTCCCCGGAGCCTCTGTCACTGCTAAGGGGCAGTAGAACACAGTGTTCAGGGGTCCCGGTTGTCCACTCAAATCTCCGCTCTACCACTTATTAGCAGTATGATCCTGGGTGAGTTATTCATTTCTGTGCTTAGGCTCCCCACCTGTAAAATGGGGATAACGGTGCCTGTTCCTGGCACGCAACTCCACCTAAACCCTGCACTAAAAAATCTGACCACACTCTTCTATGGCTTCCAGCAGCATAAAGCCAGGATGTCCCCAGCCAGGATGTCCCCAGCACCCCCATTAAAAGCCTGCCTGAGAAAACTAAAAATGCTGCCAGGAAAGTGTGCCATTTGTTCCAGCAACACCTGTCAACAGACCCCTGGCCTCCCCTTCTTAAAGTATTTATTGAAAGGGAACTACAGGGGCGCCTGGGTGGCGCAGTCGGTTGAGCGTCCGACTTCAGCCAGGTCATGATCTCACGGTCCGTGAGTTCGAGCCCCGCGTCAGGCTCTGGGCTGATGGCTCGGAGCCTGGAGCCTATTTCCGATTCTGTGTCTCCCTCTCTCTCTGCCCCTCCCCCGTTCATGCTCTGTCTCTCTCTGTCCCAAAATTAAATAAAAAACGTTGAAAAAAAAAAAAAAAAGAAAGGGAACTACAGTTGGAATATGTATCTCTTGCTGCTCAGAAGTGTTGCTTTCAAGGACCTAAGAGCCGTTCCTTTGGAATGTAGTCATCGGGAAGGATGGGGCCTCTGTCCCAGTGTCCACAGTAGGACAGAATCCTAACTTTGATAACTGCTAGCAGCAAACACGGCTGGCTGGTACTGCATTTGCACGGACCAATCCTTTGTAATTCTTCTCTGGCCCTACGGAGTCCCTGCTCTGCTCTCCCTTCCTAGTCCCCCTTTAAAACATCCGAATCATTTCTCACAAACTGGAACGGAGCTGAGCTCTTTCTCCTACTGTCAGTAGTTACTAATTAAAATCTGTTTTCACCACTTTAACTAGTGTCTGGCTGTGTTAATCTCTGACACTATGTCACAAATTTCTTAAAAGGATTAAATACGCCTATTAATAATTATTTGGTGACTTCCAGAAGAGCCAGATCAGAATGGTTTAAGAAGACAAAGGAAAGCTGAGGGCCCTCAAAGAACTATCTCATTGCCATTCTATCCCAAGATCATGATCTTTGGAACGGCATTTTTGCAGTGTGAAATGGAAAACAAGGGATGAACGCATTAAGATTTTTTTTTTTCTTAACATGCCACATGAGCAAAGACTGCAAAGTGGAAGAAATGAGAAAGAAAAGATGCTGGATACATGTTCGTAAAAGTATGACACTAAGAGCCCAGTGCCAGCAGATGGAGCCTCATGACCACACTCTGTCATCCTCTTTCCCTTCCTCCCTCAAACATTATTACACGTGAAGAAAGACAAATCCAGGTAGCCACGGAGGCTCGTTTCTTCCCGTTACAGTGACGTGGCAATGCGCTGGCCCAGCAGGTCTGAGTCACCTCAACCAGGAGCAGGCTGCTAGCAGCTGCTGAGGTCTGGAGGTGCCCTCTTTCTAAAAAACCCACTTCCCTCACCAAGAAATTTCTACCACTGCACAAAGGTTTGGATGCTGCTTGCCATGTTGTGGGAGTGTGACGGGAGTGAGATCACGATTTACCAGATAGCCTACTAGCCATGGTGAGTCCAGTCTAATCAAAGTCTAAAGCACACTCTCTGTAGGACACAAGAGTTTGGAGATCACACAGACTCTGCTAGTAAGCTGAACCCCGACATATCCTAGTGGATATCCCCCTAAGTGGTAATAGCAGTATGTGTCATCCTCCTTGAACAACGGGGTGCCTATAATTAACCAAAGAAATATAGAAAAATGCTCCTGGTGGCATGTGGGTGGCTCAGTCAGTTAAGCATCGGACTTTGAATCAGGTCATGATCTCATGCTTTGTGAGTTCAAGCCCTATGTCGGGCTCTGTGCTTACAGCTCAGAGCCTGGAGCCTGCTTCAGATTCTGCTTCTGTGTGTGTGTGTGTGTCTCTCTCTCTGTCCATCTCTGGCTCGCGCTCTGGCTCTCTCTCAAAAATAAAAACATTAAGGAAAGAAAGAAAGAAAGAAAGAAAGAAAGAAAGAAAGAAAGAAAGAAAGAAAGAAAGAAAGAAAGAAAGACAGGGAGGGAGAGAGCAAGAGAGCAAGAGAGAAAGAAAGAAAGAAAAAAGAAAGAAAGGGAGGGAGGGAGAGAGAAGGAAAGAAAGAAAAATGCTCCTGTGCTTGTAGGCAAATTCCTATCAAATGTTTATAAATTACAGCACAGGTATATAGGCTGCACACACAAATCTCCAGAACATACAAGATTAGTGATAAGGGTTGCCTCCAGGAAGGGGAAATGGGTAGATGGGTACAGGAATGAGAGGGAGCTTTCTTCTTTCATAACTTTTGAATTTAGCAGCTATTCAAATTGCATTGCCTATTGAAAAAGAAAATTAAAGGGACACCCAGGTGGCTCAGCCGGTTAAGTGTGGGACTTTGGCTCAGGTCATGATCTCACAACTTGTCGGTTCAAGCCCTGTGTCTGAGCTGACAGCTCAGAGCCTGGAGCCTGCTTCAGGTTCTGTGTTTCCCTCTCTCTCTGCCCCTCCCCTGCTTGCACTCTGTCTCTCTCTCAAAAAGAAATAGACATTAAAAAAAATTTTTTTTAATAAAAAAGAAAATTAAAAACCTTTTTTTGAAAGAGTGAATGTAAGGGTGACTGGAGACAGGAGGAATAGAGGGAGAGAAAGAGAACCTTAAGTACGTTGCATGCCCAGCACAGAGTCCAACTCAGGGCTCAGTCTCACCACTGTGAGATCCTGACCTGAGCCAAAATCAAGAGTAGGAGGCTTAACAGAGCCACCCAGGTGCCCTGAAAATTAAATTTATATAATGTTTATTTTTGAGAGAGAAACTGAGTGGTGGAGGGGCAGAGAGACACAGAGATCTCAAGCAGCCAGCCTGATGAGGGGCTCCAACTCACAAGATCATGACCTGAGACGAAACCAAGAGTCAGATGCTTAAATGACTGAGCCACGCAGGTGCCCCTGAAATTGTAAACGGTTGTCATTTCACTTGCCACTTGTCATTTCACTGTTTTAATTCTTTGAAGAACACCTACTCTGTATTTTCTTACTTTGAAGAACAACTACTCATTATTTTCCTCTCTTCTTCCTCTAACTTAACAGAAAATAAAATAAATAAAATAAGAAAAGTGGAGATTTTGTCTGTATTTCGTCCCTAGGATCTAGGGACACCTGGCTGGCTCAGTCAGTTCAGCGTGCACTCTTGATTTTGGCTCAGGTCATGATCTCGCTGTTCATGAGACCCGGCCCCACATGGGGCTCTGTGCTGACAGCGAGGAACCTGCTTGGGATTCTTTCTCTCTCTCTCTCTCTCTCTCTCTCTCTCTCTCTCTCTCTCTCTCTCTGTCCCTCCTCCACTCGTCCCTCTCTCTGTGTCTCAAAATAAACTTAAAAAAAGAAAAACAACAACAACAAAAAAACAGGATCTGGCAACAAGTAACCACCCAATAAACGTTTACTGAGTAAGCCTATACTCACTAAATTTACCTAACCTTGCCTTCTTCCCTCCCAAGCCACTCAGAATTCTGAGTCTGGCGGCCCTCTTCAATGTTTCACTAATGCGTAGTGTATCTCTATCGGTGCAGTTTTCAGATTGTATCACAACTACCCGTCTGCGTGATGGGCTCGCCCAGAAAAATGCTGTCTACTTGAGGCCATGGAGAAAGTGCCCGGCAGACAGCGGGAATCGGTAAACGCCCGTTAAACGAAATCAACCAAAACCAGAGCCTGGCACCACCAACGGCCAAAAGGCCTCCGGGATTGCTCGAACTGGAGCACAGGAAGAGCGAGCTGTGTGAGCCGCCCAACCCCACGAGCAATGCCCTTCTTTCAACGCACAGGTCGGACAAGCCCTAATCGCGCCAGACGAACACTCCCCAGGCCGCGACCGCCAGTCCCCAAGCCCACAGCAAACCCAAGAGCGACACCGAAGTCACGTGAGCATCCGCACCGCGCGCGCACACACACGTGCACCTCACACAGCGGCACGACCAGACGACGCACAGACACGCCGCAGCCCACGGACCGTCCCAGGGGCCCGCTCCGGCCACCCCTCCCCTCCCTCCGTGCCGAGGCCCACGGGGTGAGGCGGTCAGAGGAGACCGGAAGAGGCCGACAGGACAACGCGGGGTTGCAGCCACCCCTCCCGCCTCCGACAAGTGCCTCACATCTCCGCCACGGCCCAGGTTGGGCTCTCACCGCGCCGGCGCCCTCTCCCTCGCCAGCCTCACCGGTTTGTCCCCGAAAGCGGCGGCGGCTACAGGCGCATCCCCTCACCTGGGCGCAGCCATGTTGGAGGAAACTGCACTACATTTCCCGTGAGTCTGCGGGGCGGCGAGGAGCGCTCCCACAATCCCCTTCGCCGCCCCGAGGGCCTCGGCCACTCCCCCGGCCTAGATCCGCCGCCCGTAAATGGTTGTGTGGTACTGTCAAGGTGTGGTTGCCTTATTCTCGGGAATAGTGAGAGTTGGGAGTGCTCCTTACTTTGCATAGCTCCCCAGGTGGGCACTGCGAAGCCGGTTGTGTCCCTCGGTCCCTCAATGATGCTCCCCCTGTCCCCCCCAACTCCTTGGGCCTTGAGCACCTTTCCTCCCGAATCTTCTAAGAGGGACGGGCGAGGACCCTGGGGTCTGGAAGGTGACATCGCGTGGGCCACAGAGAGGACAGGGAATATGCACGAACGTGCCCGGGGTTGGTGAGTACCACGCAGCGACAGGAAGACGTGTGGAAGAACGCCGAGGCGGGTGCAGGGCAGGGAAGAGGGGCCGCCCCGAGTCCGGGAAGACGCTCTGTGATCACAGAAACCATTCTGTCCTGCGGGTCTGGGACCAGAGCTTCCGCTGGGAGGCGGGACGAGGGACTAAAGAAGACTGTTTAGGGGCGCCTGGGTGGCTTGGTCGGTTAAGTGTCCGACTTCAGCTCAGGTCATGATCTCACAGTCCGTGAGTTCGAGCCCCGCGTCGGGCTCTGTGCTGACAGCTCAGAGCCTGGAGCCTGTTTCAGATTCTGTGTCTCCCTCTCTCTTTGACCCTCCCCTGTTCATGCTCTGTCTCTCTCTGTCTCAAAAATAAATAAACGTCAAAAAAAATTAAAAAAAAAAAAAAGACTATTTAACAGGCTGTTGCACTGGTAAAAAAAAAAAAAAAAAAAAAAAAAAAAAAAAAAAAAGCATGGTAGCAAATGGTTAACCAGGACCCAGGCTTGGCGCACGGAAAAGAAAAAGGTGTTAACAGGAGAGGATGAGGGTTAGCCATTGTTGCGGCTCCAGTGTTATCCGTGTGACACGACTGCACTGATCACCATTCAGCCCTCATTGTATTAGGAACCGCGTGAGCGCAGGGAAGGAAGTGGAGCCAGGAGCCCCGAGGAAATCACTTCCCGCAGCGCCGGTGTGCTGCCCCCATCCGCACCCCAGCACAGTGGAGCGGCAGCGAAAGCTGAGGTTGGACCGGCCCGGGAAACATGGCCCCAACGAGAGTGTTGCTGAGCCGGAGGAAGGGTTTTCACGGAGAGGAGGTTAGAAGCAGGAAAGAACAGAAGTCGGGAGGCAGAAAGGCAGCCACTGCAACAGTCCAGGAAAGAGTGTGACGGGAAGTCCCAATTGCAAAAGTGAAGAGGCCAGGTGCAAGCTGGAGAGGTCAAGTCACCCTCACCACGGCCACTACCAAAGAGGGCATAAGGGACAACCTCTTCAGTCTCCCCCATTGCGTTCTTACTTCTGCACAACTGGATGCTTTCAAACACACACTCCAACAGGGCTTCGTGATGACGGCAATGTTGTAGGCGCCCGATATGTTAGCCACTAGCCGTATGTGGCTTTTGAGCATTTCGAGTGTGGCTAGTAAGTACAAGTGAAAAACTGAATTTTTAGTTTTAAAAAATTTTCTCGAGGGGCACCTGGGTGACTCAGTCAGTTAAGCGTCCAATTCTCGGTTTCAGCCAAGGTCGTGATCTCACAGTTCATGGGTTCCAGCCCCCACCCCCCATTTCAGGCTCTGTGCTGACAGGGCAGAGGCTGCTTAGGGTTTTCTCTCTCCCTCTTTCTCTGCCCCTCCCCTGCTCAAGTGCTAAATAAATAAATAAAAATATTTATTGAGTTTTGATTCAATTTTAACAGCTGTGGGCTGCCTGGGTGGCTCATTCGATTGAGCGTCCAACTTCGGCTCGGGTCATGGTTTCAGGACTCATGAGTTCGAGCCCTGCATAGGGCACTGTGCTGGCAGCTCAGAGCCTAGAGCCTGGAGCCTGGAGCCTGGAGCCTGCTTCAGATTCTGTGTCCCCCTCTCTCTCTGCCCCTCCCCCCACTCATGCTCTGTCTCTCAAAAATAAACATTTAAAAAATTTAAACAGCTGCATGTGGCTAGTGGCTCCCAAATTGAACAACAACATAAAGTATCTCCTGTTGGCCAAGCTCAATTGTTTCATGTGCTTATCCAACCCAGCTGGAATGTGCTGAAGCTTTTAAAACTTTTGAGCTTCTTAGCCTCCATGAAACTTCTCTTTCTTAGGTCTCTACACATTCCGATCACTTGTTTTCAGGGTTTTTTGCTAGCTTGCCTTCATCTTTCCACAATTAAATGCAAGCAATCCTTCAGGTTGTGTATCTGACGCTTTTCTCTTATTCTGTAGTCTTTCCCTACTTCCCCAGAGTTTGAAAGATTTGTGAATCATTCCTTCATCTTTTATCTTCACCCCTGACTTCCTTGTAGGAGGGAGTTTGGTTTAATGAAAACAACACAGGCATTGGGGAATGACCTGAAGTAGAAACTACAAGATGGCATTCACCTTTTGGGGTTGATGTAATAATTACTATACAGTAGCCATTAGATGGTTGTTTGTTCCTTTTCTACCCTTCAGACCTTAAGTTACAGACACAAATTTCTAACTACCTGCTGTCCATCCTTGACAATGGACATCTAAGGATGACACCTTGACATCCTTAGAAAGAGGTGGATACGTATAAAATTATGCATGCAGGAGCTCTTGGGTGGCTCAGTCAGTCAGGTGTCCAATTCGATTTCGGTCATGATCAGGTCATGGGATGGTCAGGTCATGATCTCATGGCTCATGGGATGGAGCCCCACATTAGGCTCTGTGCCAACAGCAGGGAGCCTGCTTGGGATTCTCGCTCTCCCTCTCTCTTCTGCTCCTCCCCTGCTCACGCTCCCTCTCTCTCTCTCTCTCTCTCAAATAAGTAGACATTTTTTTAAATTTTGCATGCAATCCTTTTTATACTGGCCCTTATCTCTTGCTTGGAATAGTGCATGGATCGTGTCTCCCAGAGAAGAGGACTCCCTGGAGCAATTTTCAGCTGCACTAAGACCCTGTTGTATTCATTATGTAACTCCAGGGTCTTCCATAGTCTTGTAATAATAGAAATCCAATCAATGTTGAGCTGAAAATAAACTTCAAATTTGAAGATAGAATTCATCCTTACCTGTGCCAAAAGCTTTACATGGTGATCTATAATAATTTCTCTAAGGCCTTAAATGCTGACCTAATGACTCTTTCCTTAGTAAACCTCATCTCAGCGTCATGATTATTATTGTCCTCTGAGTGACTGATGCAGGGGTGGCAACATTTTTCTGTAAAAGAACCAGAAAGTAAATATTTTCAGCTTTGTGGCCACCCATGGTCTCCGGTCACATATTCTTTTTTTGTCCTTTTTGTTTGTTTGCTTTTAAACAACCCTTTAAAAATCTAAAAACCTTCCTTAACTCCCCCGGCTTATGCCAGCAGGATTTGGCTCGTGGGTTATAGTTTTCTGACTCCTGGACCCTGTAATCCTGACCCTAGTCTCAAGGTGAAGCTAATATTGGCACCACCACTGAAGACATTTATAATGAATTGGTGTATAAATGAATTTTATCAGGCTAGTCACTACTACATTTTAAGCATGGAAAAGCAGAAGTCTGTCCCACAGTAGAGCTCTGGGAATTAAGGCTAGGAGCAACATATCACTCAGAATTGCTCTTAATTGCCAGTGACAGAAACCTAGGCAGACTGCTTAAAAAGTATTTTTTCCCTCAACTGATAAGCCATCCAGACCAAAACAATCACTGGTTTTGGTTCTCCTGTTCCAAAATGTCATCAAGAACCCAGGTGCTTTCTACACTCCCACTCCACTATCCTTTGTATGTTCACTTTTTATCCTCATTCTTGATGTCTCCTGGTTACAAGGTGGCTGCTGCTGCTCCAGATATCTTGTCATCATACTAGTGTCTCTAGCTGGAAAGAAGGAGCAGAGTCTATGTCTTTTTCATTCAGGAAATGGAGTCCATTCAGTCCCAATGGACTCCCTCTTATTTCTTTGAGCAGACATGAGTTGCATACTGCGGTAGGAAGAATAATGGACCCCCAAAGATAACCACACTCTAAACATCGGAACCTGTGAATATGCAGGTATAATTAAAGTTTGCAAACTTTAAAATAGAGTATCCAGGGGCCCAATACAACCACCCAACTCCTTAAACAACAGAACATCTACTCCAGCCAGAACAAGACAGTTCAAGTGGAAGAAATCAAAAAGATTTCAAGTGTGAAGGATTTGATATGTTGTCGCTGTCTCCAAGAAGTAAGAGTCTCTGTGCAGCATCTGGAGAGAGGCTTCTGTAAGCTAGAACCAGCCCCCAGCTGGTAGCCAGCAAGGAAATGGGGACGTTAGTCCTACAGCCACAAGGAACTGGATTCTGCCCACAATCTGTACAGGCTTGGAAGCAAATCCTTCCTAGAGCATTGTAGTCAGGGCCCAGCCAGCTGACCCCTTGATTCTGTGCTTATGAAACTCAGAGCAGAGAAACAAAGTGAGCCAGCGCAAACTTAGGGCCTACAAAACTGTGAAGTAATAGATGTGTGCCTATGTGTTACAGCAGCAATAGAAAAACATGTGTTTACCCTCTGACCGATCACTAGCGTGGGATTTCCATGGCTGCTTTAGGCTAATCATCATTAATTCCATGGGGCTGGGATGAGGCCCATCCTCCCCGAGATCAAGAGACCTTGATGGCATAAACTCTAAAATTAGGTTTCTGTTAGCAAGAAATAAACAGGAAGACAACTGTTGGGTAGACAAGTGACAGCATATTCCATAAAAGGACTGAACAGTTGACCTGGCTGGATTTATCTTAAAACCTAAGGGACAGCGTTGCTAGAAGGGTGAGTGCTGTGATAAACTAACACAGCATTCAAAGGTAGGATTCTTTTTTTTATATAATTTTTCACGTTTATTTATTTTTGAGAGACAGAGAGACAGAGCACAAGTGGGGAGGAGACAGAATCCGAAGCAGGCTCCAGGCTCTGAGCTGTCAGCACAGAACCCGATGTGGGGCCCAAACTCACAAACCGTGAGATCATGACCTGAGCCGAAGTTGGACGCTCAACGCACTGAGCCACCCAGGCGCCCCCAAAGGTAGGATTCTAATAGCATTACATCTCTACTTCAAGACTCCTCAATCAGAAAATATTTGAAGATGTTCCCAACAGACCCTGAGACTTCTTACATTCTTACTATGGTTCCAAATTGTGATGCCATTTCACGGCATTTTCAAACTCAATTCCTATGCTTAGGAGTTTTCTCATTTCCCTTGCTCCCACCCCAGACCATTTGTTCCTGGCTACCTTCTGGCTTTTTCCCCGCTTGTCCCCACTGGCAAGTTTTATTTTATTTTTTTCCCTCCTTATGGTTTTAAAAATACACTTTCATTTCTCAGTCTTTCCACTTACTCTTCTGCGACTTATTTTATCCCTCCTAGGTAAATGACAAGTTTGTATCAAATTTCCTTTCCAAACTTTTGTCTCTGCTGCTTCCCAGATCGCTGGCTTCTTGAAACTCCAGCAAGAATGCATAATGTGAAACCATTTGATGTTCACAGTGACATTTCAAGACTGAATGCATTATTCATGCTCTGGTGATAAAAATTCAATGAAAAGTTTGCGGGTTGTCATATGGTGAAATTCCCATGCAGTAATTAGAGGCAAAAAAAAAAAAAAAAAAAGGAAAAGAAAAAAGGAAAGGGGCCAGCCTGCAATTTGTTATACAGAACGTAAAACACTGCTTGGAGGACTGTTTCTGGGATTTTTTTGGTCAGTTACAAAACATAACATTTTAGCTGTAAAACAATGTTTTAATTGCCCCCCCCACCCCCGCCAACACACACACACACAAAATGATTTGTTCTTGAGGCTGAAGACCTGCTTACTTCCCAGAATATTTTTTTTTTCCTGCAACATACTTTTCATAAATAGAATAAAGAGCAGACCACTGTGGGTACAGGAAAACCTTTGGGGTGGCCAGAGTACTGGGATTTATGGCTTTAAAAAGGTTAGGATCGAGGGGCACCTGGGTGGCTCAGTGGCTTAAGCATCTGACTCTTGATCTCAGCTCAGGTCGTGATCCCAAGTTTGTAGTTCATGGGTTTGAGCCTGGCATCAGGCTCTGTGCTGACAGCATGGAGCCTGCTTGGGATCCTCTCTCTCCCTCTCTCTCTCTCTCTCTCTCTCTCTGCCCCTCCCCTGCTCGCTTGCTCTTTGTCTCTCAAAATAAATAAGTAAACATTGAAAAACATAAATTAATTAAATAAAACGTGTCCCTTTACAAGACAAAAATTATCTTAAAAATTTAAAAAACAATCCATTTTAAAATGTCTACCTCGATGGCTTCCTGTTATCATTAATCTCTCAAAAACACACTGAAACAAAAAGATACTTGCCCAGAGACAGTAAGCTTCCTCATTAACTGTGCTAGATATAAATCCACATTTCATATTCTCATGATGATTGCTTCTTGTTATATGTGGTTAAATGGTCTCGGGTTTCACTTTGTGGCTAATGACGACCTCAGGCTAGAAGCATCAATTCTGCCATTTTTCATTGGTGGGGCTGGACTTCTCTTTATTCCCCCTCACTGGAGGGAATTTAGAATTTTCTAGCCCACTTGTCCATTTTGCAAAAATAGTTTTTGGATTACGTAAGCACTTACCAGGCACCCAAATCACACCGTGCTTAAGGCAAAGCAGGGAAGGCAGCCACAGCAGCCCCTGTGCCTGAGAACTCCCACACCGCTCCTCTTTTAGAGCATCTCTCCAAGTCCCGGACACGTGACGATCTGACGCGCAGGCCTGACGAAGCCTCCAGTAGATGAACCGTGAGTGGAGATTCACTTGCTTTATGTAACACGATTAGCAGAATTTCCAGCGTCTTCCAGATACTCTCAGCCGTGCAAACTGCACATTAGAGACCACAGCACGAGGGCATGTTTCTCCAGGCGTGGCCCTCAGACTGGCCGCCACCAGCATCACTGGAGTCCTTGGTAAAAATGAAGAGTTACAGACCCCACGAGACAACAGGAGTCAACTGAAAGCAAACCTAAGTTTAAATAGCTTCTCTGAGCCCCGGAGGAGTATAGGGTGCATCTCAAAATCTCAGGGGGCTAGGGCCCAACAATCCGCACATTTCACAAGCCATCCTGCTGCTTTTGCAAACGCTTGACCATTGAAGAAAAATTCTACCAAGAAAAATTCCCAGAGTAACAGAGTGCCAGGGTTCTCATACATTTGGGATTTATTTTAGGTGAAATGTTTTCAATGTGTAAGGTACAATGAGGGACCAAGAAACCAGATGACACAGCATTCAGATCATCAAATTAGAGAACCCATAAAATGTCTGTCTCAGAACAATTTTAATTATTGCCATCTCCACAGCCCATTTTATAGATGTAGGAACTGAGATTTAAAGACAAAGTGTAAGCTGGTTAAATAGGGGACATTTTTAAGAGACTGATTTACATTCACGTCTGTGTTCTCACATGAATAAAAGAGCTCAGTTTTTTATATGTTAAAACATATCTATCTACTATTTTTTGGCAAGTACTAACACTTAACATACGTTATCATTTAATCCTAACAACAAAAACAACCCTAGGCATAAGTTTTATGTTCTCAATTTTACCAATGTGGAAACTAAGGCTCAGAGAGGCGAAGCAGTTTTCCCAAGATCACACAGTTAGTGACAGAGACACGAGTCAACACAGTGTCCCTCCTTTTCCATTTGTATGCATTAAGTTCAAGGACACTACTGTAGGAAAATGCCCATTGATATTCTGACAACTAGCCAAGTGTTATTGAGACAAATATAGACAGGACAAACATGAAAAAATGTCTTGTCTAAATGGTTGCATCTTTTAAGCAGCCCATGCAAGAATAATTTACAGAGTATAACTTTTATCCTTCAATAAAGAGAGTGAGTCCAGAATCTTGATTGCAAGTTTAGATGCTCTATTACCAATTTTTGTTTAATGTTTATTTTTGAGAGAGGGAGAGAGACAGCGTGAGTAGGGGAAGGGCCAAGAGACAAGGACAGACAATCCAAAGCAGGCTCTGTGCTGACAGCAGACAGCCCGACACGGGGCTCAAACCCACACACTGTGAGATCATGACCTGAGCTTAAGTCAGGTGCATGACCCACTGAGCCACCTAGGTGTCCCTCTCTTCTCAATTTTTTTTAAAAGGCAAGCAGCATTAATTGTCTTGTTTATTCAGCTCCTCCAGCTTTCAGTGTCCGAAACAAAAGATTGGCTACTATCAGTTTCTCTCCCGTTGAAAATCGTGGCCTCAGAGACCATGTGGTTAATAGGAAGTTAACTAAACCTAGAATTTACTTTTCAACATCTCTAGGAAGCCTGTTGACAGTCTCAGGATGAGGAATTAATAATTAATTAGCACTGATTACGGAGTTCTTCGTGAAATTTAACACACCGTGATGGAAACAGATAGCTTTGAAAAATCATTTGAAACCAGAAACTTAGTGAAGTTGAATTATTAACGTGGGGATACAGGTGACCATGATCTCAAATTTTTAAAAAATGTTTTCTGGGCCTGCCAAAATCACTGTTGGAGGTTTAGGGGTCTCCGACAGATTTCTTGGGTCATCCCTCCTACTACAAATTCATCCATAGTTTTCAATGCTCTTTCGGGCCAACCACTGTAAATGTTATTGTGGCAGTGGCCTCGTGTTAACTGGCTCTAATCTAACCCGAGGGGACTGCATGGGGTGAAGCGGTCAGACAAGCCTCTGCTGGGAATTCAGCAATTCCAAACAAAAGGAGTTAGGAATGAATTGTTTAATAAATGGGCATCCAGGACCTAAAGAAATACAGGAAGCACGGAGCCATATGCAGTACGTACCTCCAACCAGGAGATGGCAGCAGCAGAAGCGGGAACTTGTAGGGGGGAAAAAATAAATGGAATCCTGAGCAAATCTCCACACTCTGAAATCAGGACCCTGCCTCAAGACCTCCGGAATCACTAGAGGCTCCTGGCAGGTACGGAAGCCTTTAGGAGGTGCCTTGTCACTGAAATGATCACAGGTTTCTCCATTCAGAGTCCCAGCAGAAAGGGTTAGGCATATTGAACAGATGCCACGAAGCCAGGGTAGCAAAGGGTCTCTCAGAAGTCAGCCTGGTTCCTACCAACAAAAATCAAGCAGAAGTAAGAGAGATACCAAAGCATTTCAGTAAGAAGCAGAAATGATGAATAGGGATTTGAGTCCTAGAACAAAGCAGAAAAGCACATCCTTTTTTTATTTTTTTAGTGTTTATTTATTTTTTGAAAGAGAGACAGAGAAAGTACAAGTGGGCAAGAGGCAGAGAGAAAGGTGAGAGAGAATCCCAAGCAGGCTCTATACTGTCAGCACAGAGCCCAACGTGGGGCTCAATCTCACAAACCATGAGGTCAGGACCTGAGTCCTGATCAGAGTCAAGAGTCAGATGTTTCACTGACTGAGCCACCCAGATGCCCCAGAAAAGCAAATCTGACCGGGAACACAAAATGTTGACAACACTGGCCAGAGCCAAAGATCTAGGCTGGGCATCTGGGTCTGTGAGTTCTTGAAGTAGTGGTGGGGAGCACCCCCAAAGGGGGAGTCTGGTCTGAGTTAGGTGGTATTTTGGCAACACACAGCCATCCTATGTTTGGGGGTCCTTCAGTTTCTTGAGCCCTACTGAAGTGGTCTGTGAGAGCAGCTAAAATCAAATGGTGCAGATCACAAATGTCCCCTTACTTTTCATTAACTGTTAAAGTAAATACAGGAATAAGGAACGAAGCCAAGGTGTCATTTAGATAAACAAAGGCCAATGAATGTTTTTTCCCAGGATCTTGAAGAGATTGTTGTTGAGGCTGGGTCAGACCTCATCACCACAAGGAGAGACAGTATTACCATGAGGAATTATGTCTAGCGTGATGCCTTGCATCCTTGGCTGTGCTATCTTATAAAGCACGGCTCAGTCACAACATGATCTAGAATGGGCATTAGTTCTAATCAAGTCGATGGCAGAAGGTGATGGCTGGAGCTTTAAGTTCCTAGGGATGTGGATGGTAGAGAAATAGGGTCAAACGCCTAACTGAAGAAGAGCCAAGAAGCTTTGTTTGATGTTCTAAACAAAAACACTCAGATTTCAGCCACCATTGCCATTTCCTGAGGGAAAATGTGCTTCAGGAATACTCCCTCTCTTAGCCACACTTTTTGATTAAAGCAGGGTTTTACCAGGTTGTCTGTCTGGTCCAGAGCCCAGGATTAAGCACCAAATCAGTCACCTATCCTTCTTTTAAGGAATAGGACCTTGTGCTGAGCCTCAGATACAGAGTTTGGCCTCAGCAGAGCTCCTGCTAGGTCCAACTCCCTGCTCCTTCACTTCAGATTCCAAGGTCCTATCTCCTGGTCAGTCAGGTTAGGAACAAGTGCTTGGCAGAGATGGTCCCCAGGTCAAGGATGATAAGCAAGCAAAACCAGAGTCAGAAGACCCTGGGTTTGTTTCTTGCACAAATGGGGCCAGAGAGCCTCCAAGGAAGTCTGATATATAGAAATTCCTTAGGAATTTGAGTTTCAGACTTTGATAACCATGATCTAGCCCCTGGAGCCACTAAAAAATAGTGAGAACCCCCTCCTTGCTCCCATATACACTGTGGGAGAGACTGAGGACGTCATCCATTAGCTATGGAATGCCTGTCTCCACACTAAGAGATCACAGACCATGGAAAAGGTAGATTTCATGGAAGGCCCAATGCTCAGGTGTGTCAGGTTAGAATCAGGGTGTGCCACGCCAAATAAGAAGTGCTGGGACCACTCTCGCCACTGTTATTCAACATAGTATTGGAAGTCTTAGCCTCTGCAATCAGACAACACAAAGAAATAAAAGGCATCCAAATCGGCCAGGAGGAGGACAAACTTTCACTCTTCGCAGATGACATGATACTCTATATGGAAAACCCAAAAGATTCCACCAAAAAACTGCTAGAACTGATTCATGAATTCAGCAAAGTTGCAGGGTATAAAATCAATGCACAGAAATCAGTTGCATTCCTATTCACCAACAATGAAGCGACAGAGAAATCAAGGAATTGATCCCACTTACAGTTGCAGAAAAAACCATAAAATACCTAGGAATAAATCTAACCAGAGAGGTGAAAAATCTATACACTGAAAGCTATAGAAAGCTTATGAAAGAAATTGAAGAAGACACCAAAAAAATGGAAAACGATTCCATGCTCCTAGATAGGAAGAACAAATATTGTTAAAATGGCAATACTACCCAAAGCAATCTACATATTTAATGCAATCCCTGCCAAAACAACATGAGCATTCTTCACAGAGCTAGAACAAACAATCCTAAAATGTGTATGGAACCAGAAAAGACTCCGAATAGCCAAAGCAATCTTGAAAAAGAAAACCAAAGCAGGAAGCATCACAATCCCGGACTTCAAGCTGTATTACAAAGCTGTAATCATCAAGACAGTATGGTACTGGCACAAAAACAGACACAAAGATCAATGGAACAGAATAGAGAACCCAGAAATGGACCCACCAACATATGGCCAACTACTCTTTGACAAAGCAGGAAAAAATATCCAATGGAATAAAGACAGTCTCTTCAGCAAGTGGTGCTGGGAACACTGGACAGCGACATGCAGAAGAATGAACCTGGACCACTTTCTTACAACATACACAAAAATAAACTCAAAATGGATGAAAGACCTCAATGTAAGACAGGAAGCCATCAAAAAACCTCTTTGATCTTGGCTGCAGCAACTTCTTACTCAACACATCTCCAGAGGCAAGGAAAACGAAAGCAAAAATGAACTACCGGGACCTCATCAAAATAAAAAGCTTATGCATGGCAAAGGAAACAGTCAGTCAGCAAAACTAAAAGGCAACCGAAAGAACGAGAGAAGACATTTGCAAACAACATATCAGACAAAGGGTTAGTCTTCAAAATCTATAAAGAACTTATCAAACTCAACACCTAAAAAAACAAATAATCTGGTGAAGAAATGGGCAAAAGACATGAATAGACACTTCTCCAAAGAAGACATCCAGATGGCCAACCGACACGTGAAAAAATGCCCCACATCACTCATCATCGGAGAAATATAAATCAAAACCACAATGAGATGGCACCTCACACCTGTCAGAATGGCTAACATGAACAACTGAGGCAACAACAGATGTTGGCGAGGATGCGGAGAAAGAGGATCTCTTTTGCACTGCTGGTGGGAATGCAAGCTGGTGCAGCCACTCTGGAAAACAGTATGGAGATTCCTCAAAAAACTAAAAGTAGAACTACCCTACAACCCAGCAATTGTACTACTAGGTATTTATCCAAGGGATACAGGTATGCTGTTTTGAAAAGGCTCATGCACCCCCAGGTTTATAGCAGCAATATCAACAATATCCAAAGTATGGAAAGAGTCCAAATGTCCATCGATGGATTAATGGATAAAGAAGATGTGATATATATATACAATGGAGTATTACTCGGCAATCAAAAAGAATGAAATCTTGCCATTTGCAACTACATGGATGGAACTAGAGGGTATTATGCTAAGTGAAATTAGAGAGACAAAGATCACACGACTTCACTCATATGAGGACTTTAAGAGACAAAACAGATGAACATAAGGGAAGGGAAGCAAAACTAATATAAAAACAGGGAGGGGGACAAAACATAAGAGACTCTTAACTATGGAAAACAGAGGGCTACTGGAGGGGGTCAGGGGGGATGGGCTAAATGGGTAAGAGACATTAAGGAATCTAGGCCTGAAATCATTATTGCACTACATGTTAACTTGTATGTAAATTAAAAAAACAAATTAACAACAACAACAAAAAAGAAGTGCTGGGAGAAGTACAAGAAGTAAGTGCCTGTAGGTGAGGTTTTGTATGGACCTGGGCACTGAGGCTCCAGCTCATAGTGTCACTAAAGAAGTAGTCAAGGTTGACAAAGGTCCCGTGCGATTAGAAGGGCAATTTCCATCCCAAGCATTGGCCAGGAAGCCAGAGTCCCAAGTGATATACAAATGCCACCAGTGGATAATACAAAGCAGCCCAGACAGGGGAGAGCCGTCAGCCCTTTGCTATGCAAATGAGCCACCCCCAGCTTGGGGCGCACTGGACACACGGCTGGAAAATTCCCAGACTCCTACAGTTGACTTAGATCCGCTGCAAACACTGGGGGCTTGAGCTCCTCTGTGCCGCGATGCACTTCAGTTTCACCTGGAGAAAGACTTCTAACCCTGGATTTAAAAGCTGGTTTACTGCTTCTCTGGCACACCGGCTTCGTTTTTCTCCCCCAAGATTCATCAGGGCCTTTTCCACAAATGCTGTCCTGGGGGCTGTTATTCACCCAGCAGGCTGCTTACCTTGAGGCTCTTGACCTTCGGCCTGATTTTCATGTGATCAGACGAGTCTGCGACTGGATTCTAGGACCTAGAAAAAGGTTAGGTCAGCGGCAAACAGCTAGTCAGACTTCTCTAACTCCTCCACACGTGTTGAACTGTCAGAGCGGTGGGTCGCACCCTGATGAGACGGCCCAGGTGCTGGGTCTTGAAGAGGTGATCCTTCTCAGTGAGGAAGGAGACATAAGGCCTCAGAGCAGCGTTCTCCCACAGTGACCGCTGCTCTGGACCCCACAGAGCCAGTGTTCCCAGGGTGCAGTCGGGGCCAGGAAGGTCCAGGTGAGGCTGCTAGGACACTCCTGCTCTTCTTTGCAAATCAGGTTGCCAAAAACAACTCTCCGGGCCCGCGGTGACACAAAGGCCTAAAAGATACATGTGCACGCAGGTGAGGACAGACCAGACTCAGTTAGTCTCATAGCAGCTAAGACCAGGAGAAGCCACCCGCAGGCAGAGACAGGACCTCTCCAGCCACTGTTGGCACGGGCTGCTTAAAGCCAAAGGGAAGAGGCAGAACCAGAACCGGCCCGGCAGGGTGGCCGGGAGACAGTGCACCCAGGAAGCCAGGCAGACCATCGGTGACATGCAGGCAACGGGGTGGCAGAGTTGTCCCCAAACGGCGAGAAGGAGACAAAAATTCAACAGCAGGCAATTATGGGAAACCCAGCGAACGTGTTCAGGGAAGTGGACCAGCAGGTAAAAGCCCTCAGTCACTGGCCTTGAAGGACAAAGTTGACTCCGCAAGTTTCAGTTTCAGGAAAAGCAAGTTCCATGACACGGGCTCAGAAGCAGCGGGCTCAGAAGCAGCGGGCAGGAAACGCGTCTGGAGATCCCACAGGCGGGACGGACACGGAGCAGCCGGGAGGAGCCCTGGTGGGGGCTTTCACTCCCTCCAGAGGGAAGCTTGGGGGGCAGGTTTGAGCCTACAGGTGAGAGGTCAAGGACGGAGGGCACGTTCAGGAGGCTCCCGCTGTGGGAACGTCCCAGCGCCCGCAGGAAACAGAGGTGGATAGGTCTGGCTGACACCACTCCTTCCCTCGGGGGTCAGGTAGGTCCCCCCTCGACTCGTCCACTTTTACATCGTTAATTCAGTTTTCCCCAGGGAAGCGACCAACTGTTGGAAGGCTTACACCATCTGTCTTCCATTATAGCCCTCGGGGTCGAGCGCGGCACGTGAAGAGTGCTGACACGTGTCTGTAGATGTACTCTGCTCGCTGGTGGAGAGGCAGCAAGGTACAGCAGAGAACGCGGTACGGGGGTCACGAGCGAGGGGCATTTCATTCCAGCAGGTCTGGGGGTCTTTCCGCACCTCACCTACATCTCCGTAAAACAGGGCCGTGAGACCAAACTCCTGGTTTTTACATTGCGTTTCTCGGAACCTCAGGGTGTCCCAGTGATACCACAGGCGGTCACCAAGCACGGAGGGGAGGGACACTGGCCTGCGCCCGCTTCATCGACGGCACATCCGCCTTTGTCAGTGTTACGTTTGGGGGTTCACCGTAGAAGGCCGTTCATATGGCTTCGGTGGCTACAATTTTTAAAAATTACCTGACTCAAATGTTTCCAAAGTCCCTTTCGCTGTAGCATGACATGATTTTGCAATGTCACCGACACGTACCTGGGACGGGGGCCTTACCAGCAGGTGGTGGTCCGGCCCAGCCTAAGGACTGGGCCTCCCTCTCCCTCCCTGGCCGCCGCTGCCCCTCCCATCTGCAGACGAGGAATAAAGACAGGCCCTGTGTGCAGGGAGTCCTCCCCGGCGTCACACTCTGCAGCTCATTCATTTCAGACGTGTGCCCACCTCCCTTTCCTGCAGCTTCTCATGAGCCTAATCGTGTCCAGACAGCAGGGAAAGGCACCGGGGACAGCCGT
This sequence comes from Panthera tigris, assembly GCF_018350195.1. Taxonomy (NCBI): domain Eukaryota; kingdom Metazoa; phylum Chordata; class Mammalia; order Carnivora; family Felidae; genus Panthera; species Panthera tigris. The sequence goes on from NC_056669.1 coordinate 6,335,006, forward strand.
CCCTCCACTCCCTTGGATACCTCCCCGCCCCTTTAGGCTTCTCCCCTCCACAGGACTCTTACCCGTGCCTCCTTTGCCCGGTCTACGCTTGCCTTTCTTCTCGCACTCTGCCTGTTTAGACCCGAGGGTTCTAGAGAGCGCTAAGAATTTCTGCAGGTGAAGTCTCTAGACTAATAGCCTGAGCAGTGGAAACGGAGGAGCGGTGGGGCAAGGAGGAAGGGGGAAGACAAAGGAGAGAAGGCGACTGAGGAGAGCAGCTGGGGGAGGTGTGCATGGTCTCAGCAAATGGCGACAAACCCACGTCCTCCCCGGCTTCCAAAATACACCCCAGGCTGCCACTATGCATGGGGCTGCTTCTAACAATCAGTAAAAAAAACCCACAACAGAACAAAACTCGCACTCATCATCCTTTCTACCAAACTGCAGTCAACTACATGACTTTGAGAGACAATATCCCCTGCTCGTTCCAACATGCAGGCAGACCTCCTGGAATCTTGCCAGCTTTGTGACCTTGACCTCACCTTGCCTCCAGTTCCTCATTTGAAGGTGAGCATCACAGGAGAACTCACCTTTATGGTTGTTACAACGATGAAAAGGCCCGATGCCAACAAAGAGTTCTGAATGAGGCCTGGCACAAAGTAAAGCCCTATGAACAAGGGACATTCTTCTAGAGAAATATTTTGTTTTAAGACTCTTCCCCCAGACCCGTCCTGTACATCGTGCTCCTCTGTAAACGAACTGGCCCAGTCTCTCGTGGCCTTACCAGGCCTACCACAGCCTAATAAGTGTTCCTGGTAAATGATGGCAAACATTGCTTCCCTCTCTGGAGTGCCCATTAAATGCCCTTGCTGTCGTGCTAGTTAATATAGTTCCACTTAGGCAGAAAAAAAAGGGGGGGGGTGGATAACCACCTCCTATTCTATTCACAATAGGCTTGTTTCGAAGGATTTAAATTAGTGAACAGATTTTAAAAGCGTCACCAAAACTTAAAACATACACATTTTATTATTTTATTGCAAGAATATAATAAAATAGGAACCAAAGGAACTGCCGTTTATGCTTTTGCAGAACTTGGCTGATCTTCTAGGCACGTGGTTCTTAATCAGCTGTGTGTATTAGAGTCACCTGAGAGAGTTTTCCAACACGTACAGACCTGGGGCCCACACCCCAAGGATTCTGATTCCCTAGGCCTAGGTGATGTTCTAGCATGTTTATTTGGGAAGTGTTTACCCAAGCGATATTCTGATGCAAAACCCCTGCTCCAAGTATTCCTGGCCCCTTCCCTCCTATTCAACAAAACTCAGTTTCAACTAGAATGAAAACATTACCCACAGTTTTGATGGCACTCTCCCTATAACGAGGCGTGCTAGGAATCTCTTAGCCAATTCTCCAATCACGGAAGAAAATGCCTGCAGTTCAAGTCCATCACACAACCGTGGAATTATGTTCCGTTAGGACAGAGCAACCACGAACGGTTCTAGTGGGTTCCTCCTCCATTTATTTTTTTTTTATTATTTTTTTTTTTTTATTTATTTTTGGGACAGAGAGAGACAGAGCATGAACGGGGGAGGGGCAGAGAGAGAGGGAGACACAGAATCGGAAACAGGCTCCAGGCTCCGAGCCATCAGCCCAGAGCCTGACGCGGGGCTCGAACTCACGGACCGCGAGATCGTGACCTGGCTGAAGTCGGACGCTTGACCGACTGCGCCACCCAGGCGCCCCTCCTCCTCCATTTTAATGAGAGCAACAACAGAAGAAAAGAGCCTTTGTGGGTAATTTTGTGCCTTACTTCCTTCACCTGAAGCCGATGTTGAAAACATAATGGCATGGCTGTTGCGATTTTTATTTTTCTCTTGGGTGCCTCTGCCCCTAGTTTCTTAATTTACGATACTTGTTTACATTTACTTATGAGGCACCCCAGTCACTTAGAACTTTGATGTAGAAACAAGAGCGCAACAGGGAATAGGAAAAATATAATGAATTCTACTTGATTTAAGTAAAGCATGTGTTTGACTTTCATGAAAGGAGAGATGTTATAAATAAAAAAGACATATTGGTTCACCTACTTGTAGCTCCTCGGCATCAAAAGTTCTCCTTATTACCATTGGCTGCTTCTCTGCCTCCGAAAATTGTTGATAATCCGGCCATCTGTAGCAGCTCCTTCCACACTGGCACTAAGCAGACGCTGGCTAAAGTGATCCGGCAAACTAAACAGGGATTTTACAAGAGGACAGTATTTCCCAGCACATCCAAACACAAATTTCTCGTCCCCTTTATTCCCAAATCCACAGAAATCAGTTAAATCCGGGGCACGAGAGCCCCCATGTCAATTGGGTTCATACAGGAAGTGCTTGCAGCGGCCCCTGCTACCTTGTGGGAGTGGTGTGGCGATGTCAGTTATTTTTATTATTTTTTATTATCTTCAGGTGTTGTTATTATCATCCCAGGGCTACAACTACTTTCTAGGGCCTAACTACGCGGCATCTCCCTAGAAATGTGTCTCATTTATAGCAGGCCCTCAAGAAACACTCTGTCATCTTAGCCACGGAAGTTAACTGTGAATGGATACATAATGTTTTTGAATTCCAGAGCTGCTTCACAGAAGAAACACCCTTCCTACGATCACAAAAGAGCAGGTACTCTCAGGCTGGCTGTTATGCGGAATTTCAAGGGCTGGAAAGTCAAACTTTGAGATGCACATCACCACAGGCTGCTCCCTAGTGTGACTAACACACTTAAAAACCACCAGCTGCATACCCACACCGCACGAGTCACAGGGTGCTGTCCCGACATGCCCCTGAGCTCCAAGGAGACATGCTCTGTGATGGAAAAGCTTTGCTGTGTGTATGGAATTCCCGGACATACTAAAGACACACAGACTCAGGCACTCCCTCCAGTGGGCTCCCCACAGGCACCTGTCCATCTCTCCAGTCCACCCCTTAAATTTATCTGTTTCCGTGACTCTTTTTGCTACTAGACTGCTACTATTTTTGAGGCTGGTCTCCACATTATTTACCTTCACATCCCCACTATCCACCAGAACCTAGCACATAGCACTCAATAAATCCAGCACGAAGACAGGATGTCATGGTAATCTTTTTTTTTTCTAGTTTGCATATTAAATTAGTAAGAGAAATACCTCCACGTATATGGTAACACATCTTCCGAACCAAAAATTGAGATTCGTCATCTGAAACAGAATCTGACAATGAGAGAAAATATTTTTTTAATGTTTGTTTATTTTTGAGAGAGACACAGAGAGAAGATAGAGCAGGAGCAGGAGCAGGAGCGGGGGAGGGGCAGAGTGAGAGGAAGACAGAATCTTCCTGAAGCAGGTTCCAGGCTCTGACCTTATCAGTGCAGAGCCAACATGGGGCTTAAACCCATGAACCTGTGGGTTCATGAGATCATGACCTGAGCCGAAGTCGGACGCTTAACTGAATGAGCCACCCAGGCACCCCGAGAGAAAAATATTTGAAAATCTGGTGAGTCTCAGAAAATTCTGGACAGATAAATGCCTTGTCCATGTCCCATCCCTCCCTCCTCCCTCCATTTATCTGCCCATCCATCCACTTATCTATCCATCCGTCCCTTATTTATTCAAAATACATTACCTACTCATACTTCCAAAATGGGGGGTGGGGAGGGGCTCTGTTGCTTTCGACAGGAAATAAATACATAGTCACAAAAATTACTTTTTTTTGCTTCTCAGTACAGAATTTTTTGCCAATAGGTCACATAATATAGGATTTAAATTAGTGAACAGATTTTAAAGGCATCCCCAATACTTAAAACTTAACTCAAATTCTTCTCTATCACATAAATATTACAGAAAAAGCCACATTTTATTATATTTTTCCCTCTTTCAGCAACCAGCTGGTAGATTCTGAAGAAAAAATAAATTTAAAGCACCAACAACTATAACTCGATCTTCAGGGTTGTCTCACCTGAAGATGAATCAATTACATTGATTTTGAGAAGAATCAGAATTATTCAGTTACAAAATAAAAACGAAAACTTCTGCTCTACAGACATTAAAAAAAAAAAAGCCGTTAGGTTTGATGTTGATTGTGACGTAAATAGTATATTCAAGTTTAAGGCAAGTGGTACAGTACACATGTCAGGTAAACATATGGAACTTTTATTGGAAAATAGTTTGGAATAGAAGAACCCCATAAATTCACAGTCTGTGGTGAAATCAGAGACTTGCAACAACATTATGTTGTGTAATATTTGTTATCATGTCTCCACTGTAGCCTTTCAATAGTTTTGGCATGACCAAGCCATCTGTTTTAAATGCAATATTGCCAGAGATTTTTTTTAATCTCTTTTAATTATTATCCTAGACTATGCGTCCAACAGAATTCTTTTAACTAAACTAGGTCCTAATTCAAAAATTTTCACTGCATCCACATAGACTGCTCACAAAAGTCACCAAAATGCTGTCCACTGGTAGTTTTTTTTTTTAATGTTTATTTATTTTTGAGACAGAGAGAGACAGAGCATGAGCATGGGAGGGGCAGAGAGAGAGGGAGACAGAATCCGAAGCAGGCTCCAGGCTCTGAGCTGTTAGCACAGAGCCTGATGCGGGGTTCGAACTCACAAACCGTGAGATCATGACCTGAGTCAAAGTCGGATGCTAAACCGACTGAGCCACCCAGGCGCCCCTGTCTACTGGTAGTCTTACCATGTAAAGAGCATAACATGACAAAATTATTTTAATGAAAACTATATGTGAAATCAATGATTGAGAAAAGTACAAATTTAAGATTCTCCATATGCCTCCCGACCCTCACTCAGTTTTGTTTTGTGTTTTTTTAATGGAAAACTATTTTTCCTTCTAGTGATGAGAACTGTCCCTTTCTCTAGGAATGGAGACTTCAATCCCCCATGAATTAGAAACCAGGAACCAAGGGCACCTGGGTGGCTCAGTCAGTTGAGCGTCCGACTCTTGATTTCGGCTTAGGTCATGATCCCAGGGTCGTGGGATTGAGCCTATTGGGCTCTGCCCTGAGCATGGAGTCTGCTTGAGATTCTCTCTCTCTCTCTCTCTCTCTCTCTCTCTCTCTCTCTGTCTCTCTCTCTCTCCCCCTCCCTTTGCCCCTCACCTCTCTCTCTCTCTCTCTCAAATTAAAAAAAAAAGAGGGGTGCCTGGGGGGCTCAGTCGGTTAAGCATCTGACTCTTGGTTTCAGCTCAGGTCATGATCTCACAGTTCATGAGATTGAGCCCCACATCGGGCTCTGTGCTGGCAGTGCAGAGCCTGCTTGGGATTCTCTTCCCCTCTCTCTGCCCCTCTTCACTCGTGCTCTATCTCTCTCTCTCAAAATAGATAAAGAAAAAGAAAAAAAAGAAAGAAGGAGCCATTTCTTTGCCATTCTGGCCACATCCTTTTTTTTTTTAATGTAAAATTTATTGTCAAGTTAGCTAACATACAGTGTATACAATGTGCTCTTGGCTTTGGGAGTAGATTCCCATGATTCATCACCTACATGTAACATCCAGTGCCCATCCCAACAAGTGCCCTCCTCAATGCCCATCACCCATTTTCCCCACCCCCCTACTACCCCCCCACTCCCTTCCCCCCTCAGTTTCTTCTCTGTATTTAAATTTTTTTAATGTTTATTTTATTTTTTGAGAGAGAGACAGAGACAGAGCATGAGCAGAGGAGGGCAGAGAGAGAGGGAGACACAGAATATGCAGCAGGCTCCAGGCTCTGAGCTGTCAGCACAGAGCCCGATGTGGGGCTCAAACTCAAGAACCGCAAGATCATGACCTGAGCCAAAGTCAGACGCTCGACTCAGCCACCTAGGTGCCCCTCTTCTCTGTATTTAAAAGTCTCTTACGGTGTATATATATACACGCATATATATATATATATATATATATATATATATATTTTTCCCCTTCCCCTCCCCCGTGGTCTTCTGTTAAGTTTCTCAAGTCCCACATATGAGTGAAAACATATGATATCCATCTTTCTCTGCCTGACTTATTTCACTTAGCACAGTCCCATCCATGCTGTTGCAAATGGCCGGACTTCATTCTTTCTCATTGCCAAGTAGTATTCCATTGTATATATAAACCACATCTTTATCCATCCATCAGTTGATGGATATTTGAGCTCTTTCCATAATTTGGCTATTGTTGAAAGCGTTGCTATAAATATTGGGGTACATGTGTGCCTATGCGTCAGCACTCCTGTATCCTTTGGGTGAAGTCTGGCCACATCCTTCTTGGCTGTGTCCCCCAAGTCAACAAGTCAACCAGAAGCAACAGAGAGTTGGGCACTGCTGTATCTATCCTGAGATCCCTGAACACGGATTCCTTCAAGTCCGATCACCTGAGCCATGAGTTCTGGTTCTCAGAGGTCTTTGAAGATGACGTAAACAATACAGCTAATTTCACTGTCCCACCTAAAACAATGTGGAGCAGGGTTCCAACCCCAGGATCAGCAACGAGCAATTTAAAATTTAATACACATGAAACTCCTTTACACCACTACTGAGATCCAAGAAGTTGGCTAGGCTTTGACCGGTAAGGGAAATGAGGCCAGATATAGAGCCATGTCTAGCCCAGCACCATCCACAAAGCCAAGGACATTCCCACTTACTTTTATGTATTTTAGGTCATGTCATTTTCAATAAATGCCTTTTCTTATTTGTTGCCCATGGGAAAATACGTGTTTTTGCAGGTGTCTTGAATTGTCCTTGAAGTTTATCTTGGCATCCAACCAGGTAACTTATCTTTCCAGAATTTTACCAAAGGATTTCACTGCAACCTAAGCAGCATCAATTTTCAGGAAGAAATGACACAGCTTCTTAATTCGAATCATAGCTTGATTTTCAAAGACTAATAGAAGCCTACATTTTCTCCCATCCACTAAACTTGACTGTCCTCCAAAACAAAAACAAAAACAAACAACAACAACAACAAAACCCTTCAAAAATGTTAGTTTGCTCCTTAAATATATTCTAGTCTAGAAGCTGCCACATATTAAATGTCAATGCCCCAGCTCGAGGCTGCCTACCAGGAAAGGCCATTGTAGGTTGGGCCCACCAAAATTTCCACGTAGGAGCATCAAACAGTGTCAGTCACAAAATATTCCAACGTGTGCCCTGTTATCTGACATCAGTTTCTTGCTCTTGGATTCCTGCAGGGTCAGCCACCTTTTGGAGATTAATTGAACTCCCTTGGACTTGGCTGATAAGACTGAGCACCAGGACTCACAGCTATTTGGGGCCTGCATTGTCATGGGGCAGTGACATCTTAAACAAAAACCAGGCCCAGAGGAGTCTGACAGGGTGATTGAAAGGGGAACAGAAGGAGGTTTAGTAGAGATTTAATCCTATGTTAGAGAAAACCTGGAGAAAAAGCCCACACTGTGTGTGTGTGTGTACACACATTTATACCTCTCTTTGGATAGGAGTTCCTCAAGATCGTAGATGGTGTGTTATCCGTCTTTGTCCCCCCAGTTATCTAGCACAATACATTATATACACTAGGTGCTCAATAAATGATCAGTAAACATGTTGCATTTTGGACCAGTGTTTAGACCCCCAGAAAGCCCTCGCTATCCCATATTTTGAGAACTACTAACATGGCAGGCAACGTGTCTAAGAGCCTTATTGTACTTGGTTTCGAGAATTCTCTGACATGATGATTAACACTCACATAATCCCAGGCACAATTTTATCAACATAGATATTAACAGGCATACCGGGTCCAGCTGCCACTTCTGTTTTGTACCCAGAACTCCAACAGGCTTATAAAATCCATGCTATCGGAAGACAGAATGGCCTTAAACTGATTTCTAAACTTGACACAACAATTAGGCAAAAGGAGACAAGGCCCAATACTTTTGAAGCCCAGAGGTTGCCTTTCTGGTTTCATTATGAAGCCAATATACCCAACACATACATCTTCTACCAGCAGTTCTTCAAGTCAAAAAACCCAAGACCGGAGCTAGATTAAAAATAAATACATGGGCCCTGACTTCCACCCCACCCACAAAATGATCCAGGCAGGAAACTCCCACTTGCCCATTGCTCAACAGAACCCTTGCCAAAGATAGAAACCTCTGGGTGGGGAGGCTTTTATTCAAATACATTCCTAAGGATGATGTTCAGTGAGAGATCTCCTGAGCAAGGCGGCATACCCACCTGCCTGGAAAGACCCAGACTCTGCGTCACCTGTAATGAGCTGATGTGGAATCCCGTAGATGATGGAGCACAGCATTCCCCTCCTCCTCAGCTCCACTGCTGTAATTAGGGCAGGCTTTGGTGGCACAATTTCCTCCTCTGTAGATCGTCTCCACTCATTATGTCTAAATGCTACATCGGACGATCTCGGTTCCTTCAACTACCACGTGCATTGATCTCACGGTAATCTGTTAAATACGATTTTGATCCAAAAACAATGCAGCTAGACTCATGGCTAACGTCTATTGAGCACAATGGGCTAGCCACAAAGCTAAGCACCTTACAAATCATTCATTTAATCCCGCCAGCAACACTCTGAGGCAGACGTTCTTCTCGTCATCCTCACTTTAGGGAGAAAACTGAAAACAATGAAGCCTACATCCCTGACTTTCCAGGCTGGCGCTTTCACTTTATGTAACGTTGCTGTAGCAAATGTCACCAAACACTTGGCTTCCTTCATTCCAACAATTAATTGCTTCCAAGCCACCTGGGCAAGAACCCTCACCAGTTTGGAAGCCCGGGAGGACTTTCTGGATGAATCCAAAGATGCAGCAGTCTGCAACAGGCTGTCACCTGAAACTCTACGTGCCTCTCTGTATGTCACCCTACTACACTGTCTATCCGTTGAGTGTTCCAATGTTGATTAACTGACGAGAAATGCTTTATTTGCCTGTGACAAACCTGCACGTCAGAGGAGTTTTCCTTGAACGGCACCTAGCTGGTACTCTACTAACAGATAAAAGACGTCTGATGATGGAGATATTTAGAAAAGCTTTTTCAGTTAGCAGGCCATGAGGTCACACATCTTTGTGTGCTTACAAACTTGGCAGTTGTAACTGTAGCCATGATGAGGCACAAAAGAAATGCCTGGAGACGGGAAAGAGCGAATGAGTTTTCTTTAAAGAACCCCTAAGAGCATTATACTAGACCGTCATTTTTAGACACCTTAAAAGGGCAATGGTGTCAAATCAGGTCTCCTAACAAACTCTGAGTATGTTTATCAGAAGATAGAAGGTGGTTGAGAGAGGTAAGAGAGAGAAAGTTGGTGATAGCCAAAAGGGAGGGACCAAAGATGGAAGAAAATAGTCTATTGGACTGGACTAGCACGTGAGAATAAGGATAATACCTACTCTGCTGAGAAAGAAGAGGAAGAGGAAAGAGGGGATGGAGGACATATTTATAATAAATGAGCTGATGACCCTTGATGGTCTCTCTTCGCTGCTGCAGTGGGGAGAGCCAGAGGTTCATTGCTCAAAACGTGGTGGGTGGGTGGGAGTTGGAAAAGAGACACAATTTTAAAGATAGTTGCTGTGGATTGGAGGAAGCAAGAGTGATACTGTTTTATAGATAATAGGTTGTGGCTTTAGTTAAAACACACAAATTTGTAACAAATTATGGCTAAGGCTCTCTCTAGAATGCTCTGTGGACCCTAAAGTGCAGAAATCTGTGCATTTGTGGCAGGAGGGAAATCGTGGAGTAGAAAAGGATGAAATGGAGCCAAACCCTAGCCTTAGTGGGAAGAATAGTTAGAAAAGAACTATAGTCTGAGGAGGCAAGAAGAGTTGAGAACCTGGATACATTCATTTATTCATTCCACAATCTTATCTTGAGGATCTATTGCATAATGATCACCAGCTAGTGTGGCCATCTAAGGATGAATGAGATCCCGCCCTACAGGGTGTCACGTGACAAGGGTGTCATCAATGCCATGGAACACACGGATATGCATCCACTTCAGGAAAGTTGGTTCTTCGTGGCTCCAAGTCTGTCTCACACTCAGATAATAAGAGAATCAGAGAGAAAAGCTTGAGTCATTCAGATCGTGGGTAGATCCAAACAGTCAAATGATGTACAACAGAGAAGAACTATTCACATAAACAGAGGCCAAAGGTCGTGAGAGGGTGAGGGACTGGGAGTGGTGTATGATCCTGGGAGAGATGATTGGGATTCCGGAGATATGGGCATTCAGGCTGAATCTAGCCATTGGAGAGGAGATTCCTTGAAGTCAGAGAAAGGCTATAACTTGGTGTGGGGATTAAACTCTCCGGCCTACCCCTCACCATCTTCCATTCATCATATGGGATTGCAGGTACCTACCTAGAATCGTTTGGGATTAGGCCAGTTTTAGCTGAGGGAGTCAAAAGAGAGGTGTAAAGATCAGTGGTTCAAGAGCAAGTAGGTCAGCAGCCAGGTCCATGTAATCTGGTGGGCCTAGGGCCAGTATTAATTAATATTTTTATTGATACTTCTGGAAGGACGAATCAGGACTGCATACATTAATTTGACGAATAACACAAACACAAAAATATTCTTGACCTGTTCCTCGGTGATCATTTATTGTTTGGGTGTTTACCACCTACCTTCCCCACACCAGACTATAATTTCCTTTCATACAGGCATCCCTCGCTTTCTGCAATAGTTGTGAAATGTGGACCACAGCGGAATGCAGGCCAATTAATCTACTCTTAGAAGACGATAGAGTGCAGTTCTTATGCAGGTAATCCTGCCCAAAGCGCGTCCCACCTATACACGGCCTTGGTCTAGCTTTTCCCTGGAGGTTTCTTCAAGGAAGTACAAAGAAACTGGAGAGTTGAACCACAAGGTAGTAGTGGCTGATGTTTTGTAACAAAAAGTTGGAAAGATCCGAGTTTCAGGTTATTCAATTCAAGGCAACAGCACAAATGCTCACCATTTAAAGATTAGCACTTACCCCCCCCCCCCCCCCCCTTTCATGAAAACGGAAGAGTGGACGCGGGACCCGCAGGGACTCTTGTTCAGTGCACATCTACCTCATACCAAGTGCTTTGTTTGACCGCATTGCCTCACTTAATCCTCACAACAGTCCGGAGAGATCGGGGCCACCACCCTCCAGGTCACAGAGGTGCCCAATGGCTAGGGAGCCAGGGTAGGAAATGACGCTGAAAATCAAGGCCGACCTCGAAGCGCATCCTCTTTCCCTGACCTATGCTGCCTCTAACGTGAGCAGCTTTTTGCTTAGGTAGGGAGGAAACGTTCTTCATTGAACACCGAGCACCATCCCAAAGAAAGGCACGGGCTTCGGAGCAGTCCTGGGCCACCGCTATTGCGCGGTGAAGCAATGCTCCCCAAAGAGTCCCAGACCACGAGGTGGACCATCCCTCCAGAACAATTAACCCCGGGGTGAGGCTAGTGTTTCCGAAGCCCTGGTTGAAATGCAGATATGTGACCCGGGAGGACGGACTCGATCTCTCCATTACACCTAATGAAAGAGCTGGCCCTGGGAGAACTTGACCCGACCGGTCCAGGAGTTGGGAAAGGCGACGCTGCCCTCCCCCCTCCCTCCCCCCCCCCCCCCCGCCCCCAGGCACAGGAAGGCAGGTGGGGTGGGCGTCTGGACTGCGGGAATCCCTGGGAGAGGCCGCGGGGCCGCAGCTGAACTGACAGCAAACTTTGACTTCTGGACAATTCTCTGGGAAGGGAGCGGGGAGCGCATCTCGCTCCGACAGGTCCCCGGGTCCGCGCGCCTCCCGCGGATGGGCCCCGTGCCACTGACCTGGGCCCGCGCGGCCGCCCCGCTCCCCTGCCCCCAGCGCCGCCCCCCTCCCTCCGCTCTCCGCCGCGCCCCTACCGCGCCCCCGCCACGCCCCCGCCCCGCGCCCGCGCCCCCGCCCGGGGACTGGGCATGCTCAGTCGCCGCCCGCGTCGCGGTCCCCGGGAAACCTCCGCGCGCCCTCCGCGGGCGGCTCTCGGTCGCCTCCCCGCCGCCGGCCGCCCGGGCGCCTCCCGGCGGGCTCCGCTCCCCGCGACCCAGATTCCGGGCCCGCCCCCGCCCCGCCCGCGCCTGCCCGCAGCCAGTGCGGCAGCCGCGGCCTCCCGGTGCAGCCGCGGCGCGGGGGGACGGACGGAGCGCGTGGAGCGCCGCCGCCGAGGGCGGGGATGGAGACCCGGCCGCCGCGCGCTCGGACCTGCTGAGCGTCCCGCAGCCGCCGCAGCCGCCGCCGCCGCCGCCGCCGCCGCCGCCGCCGCCGCCGCCGGGAGCCCGGTGAGTCGCCGCGCCGGGGGCCGACCCCGGAGAGGCAGGGGCGCGAGGGGCGATCGCCCTTGGGGAGGAGGGACGTGGTGACGGGGACGCGGCACCGTGCGGGGCGCAGCGGCGAGGTAGGCTCGTGGCCAGAGAGGGGCTGGGAAGGGAAGCACGCCCGGCCTCGGTGCGGGAGCTTCGGGACCGAAATCCTTCCCCGCAACCTGCCCCCCAGAACCAGCACCCGGGGGGGCGGGGCGCGGGGCCGCGCGGGAGGCCGTTTGCGTTTCGGCCCAGGCGCGCGGGTCACCTAGCGACCGAGCGAGGGCTCTGGAGGAAGCATCCCCGGCGGAGGCCGGAATGGGAGGGGGGGACGCCGAGGGCGGCCTGGGCCCCGCGAGCGGCAGACATGGGGTCCTGGGGCTCCCCCGGGGCCGTGCGGGGGCCGCGGGCAGCGGGTCGGCCTCGCCCCCGTCCCGGAGGGGCCGCCGGAGGGGCCGGCGCGCCGCACCTCCTGCAACTGCCGAGAAAGTCCTTAGGAGAGCATCGCTCCTTCCCAGGCAGGTGGAACCGGGGAGCGTGGCGGTGGCGTGTGCGGTCGTGAGTGCCTTTCCCCCAAGTGCGGGTACGGGTGCGGGCTGCGCCTGCCCCACCTCCGAGCGGAGGTCGGGTAACACGCCTTATGAATATTTCAGGGGCGACCTCGCAGGCTCGCCTGCTTCAGATCAAGTTTAATGAATGTGGTGCTGAGCCTCGCCGCTCTCTGCACGGGCAGGTGGGCGCCCCGTGCCCTTGCGCTTTCCGAACAATTCCATCCCTTTTCTCGCACCAACCAGGAGAATGACGCCACTAACCCCCGGTGAGCTTTGGAATGGGACCACAAATCGCGTGTGTCATCTGGAGACTAGTTTTGGGCAGGCATCCAGGCATTGTTCTGCATGCCTGCAGTGTGTGCGTGTGGTGCCGGTAGCTTGACAACCGTCCTTAACCGGAGCGGCCAATATGGTGGAAAGCAGGTGCTGAGCTTGTGTCGGGATAGACGTCTTAATTCATTATCGTCTTGTGACACCCGGTGGCCACGGCGGACTTGGTCACTCTCTCCCTCCAAGTTGAATCCGAGAACAGCCTAGATGAAATTTTGAGGATGGCACACTCCGTATCCGTCCGCTTAGGGAGCTGTTCATCCCTAACGCTTTCTTTCATGGGAATAAGGAGTCAGTGTCTTAAGTAACGAGCAATCGCTGTCAAGAACACTTAAACAGGAACACATTAACGTAGGAAACTTTCAGGACTGGAACAAGCTGTTCGTTTCACTTCCATTGCACCATCACCTTGGGTCAACGGCACACAGGGCAGCCGGTCCTCTAAAATGGTACTCACTCCTTTGCAGAAGAAACCTGCTTTTCCCTTCCTTAGAGAGACAGGTATGTCTTTTAAAACGACCTGCGAGGCATTCTGCTAACCAAGATTTCAAGCCTCCGAGATTTACAGGATGCTGAAAGAGGCGACTCTTTTCGCGTTCCAGCCCATTCACACGGAAGCCCAAGCGCCTGGGTTTACAGATGCTTCCCAATTGGGGAAGGCTTCTCCAGCAAAGACACACACACTGCGGTTAGATCACGGGCTCCACCCCCGCCTGCCAGGCTGCTTCTCCCCAGCCTGTTAGTGAGGACAGTCTGTCTTCGGGTGTCTGATTAAAGAAGAACAGAAGCCCCAAGATGACTTAGGTATCTTCAATATTGTCTTTTGCTGGTTTAACTGAAAATACGAAATATTTAAAAATTGTTATTAATACATGTAGCTAGGACTTGACTCAGGCACAGTGATAATACGAATATCAGCTTTGTAAGAGATTTGGAGCAGTACCACGGTATTCTTTCTGCGTAAATCATTAATAGATGTTAGAAAGGAATTCTATAAATTGGCAAAAGAGATGAAAATTTTATATAATAAACAGCACTTGCTAAAGTATGTTGCTGAGATGTTCAGAAAGAAACCCAGCTGCATTAACAGACATAAAATCTGCCCAGTTGAGAAGTTTGCAGAGTTGGAACACAAATCTCCAAGTGCTCTAAAGCATTCCTTGAGTCCTCTGAGAATTTTTAAGGAGTCACTGGTAGAGCTGTCAGACTTAGCAAATAAAAATACAGGCTGCCCAGTTAAATTTGAATTTCAGATAAACAATGAATAATTGTTTTTAGTATAAGTATGCCCCCTGGGACATACTTATACTTAAGATCCATATTGTTTACTTGAAAATCAGTTTTGATGGAGCAGCTTGCATTTTATCTGGCAACTTTAGTCACTAGAAATTTCTCACTCCTCATTTTTGGGTCATGTATGGGTTGAAAAAATAAAGTGGAGCAGGAATCATATGCTGTTCTGCAGACAATCTGGGACAGGCTCAGTTCTGGTTCAAGCTATTGAAAATAACTCATGCTGAAAAGTTAGTAGTTTCAGTTCAACACGTATCTGTCGAGTCCCCCTGCCTGAGCTGCTCGTGAGAGGTGCCAGCTACAGAGTGGGGGAAGTGTGTGTGAGGGGGCGTCCACATAGAGACCTGAGGCCTACTAGGGCCTGTGTGTGTTGCAGCCTGGGAGCCACACGGAATTCTGCTGGGCAGCTCCAGGCAGGGAGTGAGAAGACCAGCACGTTGCACGGGTCTGGCCTTGAATCGGAGAGTGAGATCTTATCCTTATCCTGGGAGGAAAAACACCCCTGGGCTTACACCTTGTGGAGGGGAGCTGGACCGGAAGTTGAAGGACTTTACCTGATGGCCTCAGCTGGAGGACGGAGTGGCCTGCTGACAATGAGGAAAGTAAGAGACGAGAAGGGGATTCTAAAGAAAGACTTTAAATAGTTGGGGAGTTGGGGACTGGAGGGAGCAGTGGGGACAAATGCAGGGATCCGGAAATGGTACCTGGACGAATGCATTTTGCTGCATTTAACAAAGCAGTTGGTCTGCCCTTTGATTAATACCCAAAGTGCTCCTTCACTGTTCCACCACCATCCTGGTTTCCTCGGGTAAAAAGTCATTGTTGAGTAATACTGGAGTATACTATTTATATAGTATTTTGTATACAAGTAGATCTTAAAGTGTAATATTTGAGATGTTGATCGATATTCACTTGCTTCTGGCACAAATTCCTGACACAGGATTAGCAGGTGTTTTAGCTTTAACAAATCTATCGCCTCAAGTAGGAAAAGATACTAAAGGGCAATGACTGCGTGATCTGGTCCAGCTATCTTTAAGGAAGCAGATTCTGATGGTGGAAAGAATGTAGGTTTCACAGAAATAGATTCTGATGGTGGAAAGAATGTAGATTTTACAGAAATAGCACTATGTGAAAATGACCAGATGCTTGTAGTACCAGAGAGTTCCCGCTCAGAACATTCCAAATGCAATTAATTCCGAAAAAATAGGACACCACTTAACATTCGTGTCTTCGAAAACCCAGCGGGCACTTTCACTATTGATCATCAGCACAGGAAGTTTCCAGAGAAGTTGAAGATCAGACCAGCACAGGCCACGTAGAGAAGTGTTACTCATATCTTGAATGTTCCAATTTGCCAGTCTCAAGGAGATGACACCAGAGTGCCATTCGAGATTGCACTTGTCAACAAATCTGGTTTGTCAACCATCTTCAGAAGAAGCTCCTATGCTTGAGTGCCCTCCATATGGTTACATTTCCACTTCGTATTTTATAATAAGTTCTTGAAAAATCACAAAAATTACTCTATGCTGAAATGTATAATGA
Source organism: Panthera tigris (assembly GCF_018350195.1). Taxonomy (NCBI): domain Eukaryota; kingdom Metazoa; phylum Chordata; class Mammalia; order Carnivora; family Felidae; genus Panthera; species Panthera tigris. The sequence goes on from NC_056669.1 coordinate 6,350,963, forward strand.
AGTAGTTAATTAGGATCTTTCTTATCAAAGGATTATTCTTTAAAATAGAGCCAAAAAAAATCCTATTTCAGGTATTTGTACCGTTCCTCTTTGTAATATCTACCAAACACGTCTTGCCTTATAATTCTTTTTATTTTTATTTTTTAATGTTTGTTTATTTTTGAGAAAGAGAGAGACAGAGCGTGAGCAGGGGAGGGACAGAGAGAGGGAGACACGGAATCCGAAGCAGGCACCAGGCTCTGAGCTGTCAGCACAGAGCGCAACGCGGGGCTCGAACTCATAAACCGCGAGATCATGACCTGAGCCAAAGTCAGACACTCAACCGACTGAGCCACCCGGGCGCCCCGTCTTGCCTTATAATTCTGACAGTAGATGAGAAAAAAAAGTGATCTAGCACATACTAAGCTTGCTAAAATTTCCAGGCAGTTAGACCATAGGTTGTTTTTTTTCAGCAAGATTTCACATGGATATGGCTTATTAAAGAACGGCTTACTGCAGTGGTCTCTAATGACAAGCTTATGTGCACGATCACCCCAAGAGAGCTTTAACTGAAATTGTGTGCTCAGTTCACAGTCTAAGTCCTCAGTAAATACTCTGAATTTAAAGAATCTGAAGACAGTGTGTTCTTGCATCCCAAGAGCTTTTAACCCTCCAGCGCACTTCTGCTGACCACAAGCAAGTCTTATTTTACCTCATTTCTGTGCTGTGAAATGGAAGATATGCACATTTAGAAAAAGAAAATCGTGCCAGCTCCAATCCTCTATGTCTATAAAATAGATGCCAACTGTGACTACTGTTCTGAGGGATAAATAATTTCATTTTCAGGATAATTAGACAATCTGTGTATTGTCTGTGTACCCTCCGATGTTTTAGACACCATCAAGATAATTCACAATTTGCTCTGTTTCATTTTTTGCTTTTTTGGTACAAAGCAAGATGATTGTGGCAAATGCTTAAGAAGGACTCATTAAACCCCTTTAAAAAATCAGTCTCAAACAAGCTAATAACTGCAGAATTCAAAGGTCTTTATATAGCCTTTAAATGTTGTTTCCCTCTCAATTACTGGTATTAGGACTTGGTTAATTAGAAGTCTTGGTATAAGAGCTTACTTCAGCTGCTAGAACTCTCCCTCCTAGTTCCCTCGTACAAGTAGATGGCAAAAGGCTGCCATGTGTTTTGAAGGTTTCATTCATGATGAAACGAATAATTTATTTATCCCACAGCTGTTTTTTGGCTTAGCTTATATCAGTGACATCATAAACTCTGTTTCCTATTTTTTTTATATCACCAGTTGGCATTATAAATATTTTAAGTGTGAATCCATCTCTGCAATGAATTTGCTGCACAAGTACCTTTCTTCCTTTTTCCTTTAGAAGAAGAGTAAGAATGTTCTCCCCTTCAGAATTTAGAAGACAGGTTTTCTGAAGATTCTACATTGCAGTAGAACACTTAAAAAGTTTATTTATCTTGAAAGAGAGTGAGAGTACGCAGGGAGAGGGGCAGAGAGGGAAGGAGAGAGAATCCCAAGCAGGCTCTGAACTGTCAGCGCGGAGCCTGATGCAGGGCTCCAACTCACAAGCTGCAAGATCGTGACCTGAGCCTAAATCAAGAGTCAGACGCTTAACAGACTGAGCCACCCAGGTGCCCCTCCAGTAGAACATTTCAATTTTAATTAGTTTTTCTTTGGCCTTAGAATCCATTTAAGTTAGCAAAAACTTAAAAAAACAATTGTTTTTATTTAAGAAGTTAAATCATACATTCTCTTAAAATGGTAAGCATTTGTCAGAGTTGTTTTAATTAAAATGTGTATTATGCACATCGCTAGTCATAATTTTTAAAGCCTGTATTAAAATGCCTAACACAGAATTTTGACTTTCATATTGACTCATGTGTGATGTGTATGCGGCCCAACAGTAAACCCAGTATATAAAAATCAAGACTTAAAAAAGGATTGGGGTTACAGTTTTTGCTTCACTGAAGAGTTCTGTGTTGTATCAGAAATTTCTCCTACTACTCCTTTAAACTGTGGATAACCTAGCGTGTTTAAAATAGAGCTAGACCATCAGATTTTTATATCTACAACATCCTTCTGGAATGCATCTGTAAATGGGGCTGTGGAGTCACCTTTGAGAGGGAGAGGCAGAAATAAGGTGTAGGATGTGGTCTAATAGCTGGGTTGACCAGCTGTACCCAAAGAATGTTCACAGGCGTGGAAGCCCACATGGTTTCTGTTGGCTTCAGACACTGACATGACAACGTTTTATCAATGACTCAGGTATACTTGACCATATGCACATTAGGTTTGCTGATGTTGCAAAGCTCAAAACACTAGTGTGTTTGAATGACAATCATTTTCTTTTTTTAATTTTTGAAAGAGAAAGAGAGAGAGAGAGAGAGAGAGCATGACCAGGGGGAGGGGCAGAGAGAAAGGGAGACACAGAATCCAAAGCAGGCTCCGGGCTCTGAGCCGTCAGAGCCTGACGTGGGGCTCGAACTCACGCACCACAAGATCATGACCTGAGCTGAAGTCGGACGCTTAACGGACTGAGCCACCTGGGTGCCCCTGAATGACAATCACTATTAAATCTGATATCCCTGAGCCCAGAGCAAGGGCTGAAACTAAGACTGTACTTAAGAAGAAATGATATTGTCAGAGACTCTTAAACATGGAGAACAAACAGAGGGTTGCTGGAGGGGTTGTGGGGGGGGGGGGGATGGGCTAAATGGGTAAGGGGGCATTAGGGAATCTACTCCTGAAATCATTGTTGCACTACATGCTAACGAACTAGGATGTAAATTTAAAAATAAAGTCTTTTTAAAAAAGAAGAAAAACAGATGTTGGCTTCATTTAGGATCTAAAATCAGTTGCCCAAGGACATGGGAGTGGAAGTCCTAGTTAACAACAGTTTGGGTTGTAAAAAGTAGTTTTAGTTCACTTGAGTATTAACCAACAATACAAAAGAAATCAACGCTATCTTTGGTTAGACTCAGAGATGAATAGAGTCTGTATCAGAAACACACAATATAACACACTATACTCAAAATGATGCATGGCAAGCCACCTGTCAGGGATGTAATAAGAGGCACTCTCTCTGTTGGGCTGGACGCTGGCACCCATGACCTCAAAAGCACCTCCTAAATCTGATTATGCACTTTACGCTGAGCTCCCAGGCACTTCTACGTGAATCTGCCAATGTCTAATTCAGCCTGGTACTATTTATGTAATATGTAATTATTATACATCCTTTTGTTGATTTATAATATCTATTCTTATTCTTTCTACTTAATGATTATTCCCTAGGTAATTAATCAATCATCACTTAAAGTAAGTGCCTCCATTCTGTGACCACCTCGGGTTCAATTTAAAAGGTTACTTACAGGTATTCTTTCATTATCGAAGATCAGAATTGAAATTCTTAGTTCAAAAAGGCATGGATACTGAAGAACCATACAATGGGCATGTGTCCAGGCTCTAAAATAAAATCGCACAGCACACCTAATCAACTCAGAGACGGAAGGCGAGCATGTGCCCCTCCTGTTCTCTCTGTGTACTCACTACTCCGCACTGTGTTTTGGCTTTCAAAGGTATTTGTTTATAGTGTAGGGCGGACACTTTTCGTTCCTTTTGAACACTGCCTTCTGAACCCCCTTCCCGTGTTGGGGGCTGTCCTACATTATGAGGCAGAGCCCGCCCCCCCCCTCCCCCAACCATAGGAGCTAAAATGCTGATACATCATCCTTGCATCCCGGGCCCATGACCCAGACCCTGCCCTGGGGGCGGCTGTTCCAGACAGCAACACCCCTTGGCCAGTGCTGGGGGACAGCGGTGTCTGCTCCAGAGTCTCGACACAGTGGCATCAGAAGTATCTTTACTGGACCAGCTCCGTGTCATCATTTCAAGAGTTATTTTTGGCTACCTAACCTCTAAACCTAGTTCTCTACCCCTCCTGGAGATTCGGTGGGTTACCGTCGGAATAAGTTCCTTTTCCGCTTAAACAGACAGAGCTAGTTTCTGTCCCTTGTGATAATAAGCCCTGACTGTCAGAGGGTGCAAGTTCGTGCTCATGCTGGCGTATCAGTCGGTCACTAGGACCTGCTGAACGCGATGCACTCTGAAAAACACTAATGGAAATGTGTGTTCATTTTCCGAGTACTTCTGGAATAAGGCACCTTGCTTGGCACTGGAGAGGAGAGGCACACAAAGCTGGTATTTTCAAATCATTGCTATGGGGACAAGCAGGAGGAGACAGGGACACCACTGTCAGAGAAGATGGAGGCAGGTATCATTTTGAGGGTTTACTGATTCTAAAGATGGATTTAGCATGGGGCCAAAGGGTTGAGATAAGAAAGGATGTTTGGGGGTGGGCACCTGGGTGGCTCAATCGGTCATGATCTCATGAGTTTGAGCCCTGCATTGGGCTCTGTGCTGACAGCTCAGAGCTTGGAACCTGCTTCGGATTCTGTCTCCCTCCCTCTCTGTCCCTCCACACTCTCTCTCTCTCTCTCTCTCTCTCTCTCTCTCTCTCTCCCTCCCTCTCTCTCTCTCTCTCTCACACACACACACACACACAAATGAACACAATTTAAAAAAGAGAGAAAGAAAGGATTCTTGGGAAAATTCCAAGAGGCAATTTTTTTTCACCTTAACATTTAGGAAACACTGCTAGAATGTGTCATATTTTAATTGCCACTTTTTCTCCTAAACCCATCTACCATATTTCACAAATACAAGATGTCATTGGTATACACTGTTTTTAACCACTAACAAACAAGCTTGGTAAATATTTTTAAATGGCAATGCCTAACACCATACAGAGGCTCTACAGTCGAGGGTGTAAAGTCTCTACAACAACTAAGTCAGTCATGGAAATGGGTTAGATGCCAAATTCCTGTTTATTTTTGTTGTACTCTCCCAAGGCTGTTGAAGAGTCATAGATTTACCTCTAACTTCTGATATGAACAAAGTCAGGTGTTAATCATCATTGCTTGGCTAGAAAAATGCCTAATACGCTTACAGTGATTCTCAGTTTTGTTGATGGTGCCTTTTTTTTTTTCTTTTTTTGGTAAGTTTCTATTTGGAAAATGTCAAATATATACAGAAATAGACAGAATAGTATAATGGATCCTAATACTCAATAATCATCAACTCATGACCAGTACTGTTTGATTTCTAACCTATTGTCTTTCCACCCCATTTTCTTTTGAAGCATATCCTAGACACATATCATACCATTTATAAATATTTGTGTATGTATCTGTAAAATACAATGACTCTTCAAAAACACGTAATCACAATAACATTATTACATTCTGGAAAAATACAGCTATAATTTGTGGCATCTTTTCTTAATAACAGATTTTGTGTTCATTAATTAGGTTTTAGGCTGTTTTTATCTTTGGAGGTTTTTAAAAAGAAAAACAAATTAAGTCCACTTTAGTGTCCACTGATTTCTTTTTAAGAAATTAATATGATGCTGGTAGGTTATACTGCAGCTCTGAATAGTGTTGATCTCGATTTTTCCATTCTGTAGCTTTTATATGAATGTGTTCTCTAGTTGAGAACTAGAACTGCTGTTCTTGCCATTTCCAAAGCAATCTTCAGAAAAGTCCTATCTACGCCTTTTCTGTTTTCGTCCCTAAAAGGAGGATCCAGAATCACTGTCCAAGTGGCTCGGACATGCTGTTAGATGACAGGCACACCCACACTGAACCCTGCCAGCATTTGTTAACACAAACTCTGTGACTTTCCTGTTGAATGTTTTCAGTGCGTTTTCATCCGTGTCACATCCAGCACTCAAGCTGCAACTTATGGCCTAGTCGGATACTGTTCTAGAAGGAGGATGGGCTTTTTGAATCCCCCCACCTATTGCAGGCAGCTCTCTGGTTCCTTAGTTCCTCTGAAGCCTTAGTTTCTTTTTCTTTTCTTCCTTTTCTCTCTTTCTCTCTCTTTTCTCTATCTCCCTCCCATCTTTCTTTCTTTCTGTATGGATTCACAGAGATTAAGGGCACTGGACCTCAGGAGGCTAGGAGTACCATCTAGTGTATGTCATCTTTAAATTTAAGTTTCTGTTTTTAGCAAAGTAATACTTGTCCCTTAAAACATCACATAAATATCTGTCAAGTAATCTGTCAATTCATTTTTCATGGAGACAGCCTTTCATGGAGACAGCCTCCTTTCATGGAGACAGGATGATTCACCATCATCCTGAGAATTCTTTTCCCCTTTCTCAAATATAGGACCTGATTGCTGGGTCCAATGTCTCTCTCATTCTCTACCTTCATTTCGGTAGAATGTTTCCTTTAGAAACTCCTTAAAAGGCATGCTTGGGAGGTACATGGAAGGCCTGTGTGTCTGAAATTGACTCCATTCTTTCCTCATCCCTAATATTTTGGCTGGGTATAGAAATCTGAACTGGAAAGAGTTTTTTTTCTCAGAATTTTTATTCTTGCTTCCATGTTCCCACTGACAAACTGGACACTGATTCTTAGCTCTTTGTGTGTGAACTGTTTGTTTTTATTCCCCCCACTGGATACATTTATGTTGTAAAAGTGTATATTGATATGCTTTGGTGAGCATCTTTTGTTGTTTAAGGAGCTGGGTATCCTGTGGGCCCTTTTGATTGAAGATTCAGTTCCTCAGTTCTTGGAATTTCTTGTATTATTTCTTCAATAATTTTTTCACATACTTTTTCACTTTTATTTCTCTCTGGAACATCTGTTGTTTGAATACTGAATCTTTTTCTCCCATTTTTCATCTTTTTTGTCAATTTCTTCTCAGCAGATTTCCTCAAATCTGGGAGATTTCCTCAACTTCCATCTCTGTTGTTTAAAAAAAAAATGCTAAGAACATTTTCTTATTCTCTTAATGTGAATTTTTATTGTTTCTTGTGTCTCTTTCATGAGTGTAATATCTTTCTAATATCTATGAAAATTAATTATGATGTGTTATTTTCTTCTCTTTGCATTGTTTGTTTCTTCCAAATTCCCCCTTTTTTCACTTTTCTTTGAGTCTCTATAATTCAATCAAGTTAGAAACGTTCCCTAATTCTTTGAAAATCCCTGGCTGTCCATTCATATTTAAGACTGAGGCACTAAAATGCTGACTGAAAGCTTTCCATGGGGCTTGTTGGCCATATGGTGTCACAGCAGTCCAGTGAGGGGCTGGTGCTTCACTGGGGGAGATCCACCTGTGTGTTGGGTAATTTCCTGAGGGGTAAATCCCCAGTAGCCTGGGGAGAAGCATTATAGCTGCCTCTGACCAGGGAGTTGAGTGGAAGAAGAAGCCTGGATAAATCTCACATTTATCATGCAGACTTTTATTTAGCTCCTTCTGTTCAGGATGACCATTCAATCTCATTTTCTTGTGTCCAGAAGTTCAGAGCCTCTCTAGCTCAACCTCTTCAAGAATAAATCTCACCTCTTCTGACAGAATGGAGCGCGGTTATACTTGCTTTCCAAGAATGGGGAAGGAGCTCTACCTATTCCTTATGAAAAATGCCCACCAAGCCTCCTGTGTTGGCTTCATTCTACACTACCACTTTTAGAGGAACTGGGCATCACTAACTCCTGAATATGACCAAGAGTCCATATTGTCAATGGTACTGCCTTTGGATCAGTTCCCTCACTGCAGGCTTAATCAGTTAGGCGAAGTAAATTACCATTTGTTCATCCTTTCAGCCTCTAGAAATCTGCTGATATCTCACGTACGCCCCTATTGCCCTTAGCCTTATGGATTTACACCTTTTTGATTTCTTTATTCTCATGTCAGTGGGATTTGGTGGGGGGCATGTTTATTTGTTTACTTACTAAATTTTTTTTGAGAGAGAGAGTGTGTGTGAGTGGGGGAGAGGGGGAGGGAGGGGGAGAGAGAGAGAGAATATGAATCTCAAGCAAGCTCCACAGTCAGCTTTGAGCCCAATGCAGGGCTCATTCCCATAACTCTGGGATCATGACCTGAGCTGAAATCAGGAGTTGGACGCACAGCCGACTGAGCCACTCAGGTGCCCCTTTTTCTGCCATGTTTAAATGGAAGTCCATGACAGAAGCTTTAAGTTAAAAGGGATTATAGATGCAAAATACTGTTAACTACAGCAGCAATAATTGCAGTGAGACAACTCCTACTTAGTAAGGACCTCATGCTGCCTGTGTGAACTTCCATAACGACCATTCTTGTTTGTTGCTCCTCTGAGCCTCTAACCCACAGTAAATCTTAATGCTCTCTTAACCTACTCATACCACTTTCTTAGCAAAGTATTCCACCTCACACATACTACTATAAATAATATGTACTCCCCCCTAAAAAAGAGAATTTGGTATCATTGATCAGAATTTTGCATCACATCCATGAAAAATCCATAACAATGACATAATGGTCAGGAACCCTTGCCTAAGAGGATAGTCCAGTTTAGTCTGACGTGGCTGAAATGTATTTTCATTTGAGACAGCTCAGAGCTGCTTTTTTTTATGTTTATTTATTTTGACAGAGAGAGAGAGAGAAAGAGTGGGAAGAGGGGCAGAGAGAGAGGGAGACACAGAATCCCAAGCAGGCTCCATGCTATCAGTTCAGATCCTGATGTGGGGCTCGATCCCATGAGCTATGAGATCGTGACCTGAGCTGGAATCAAAAGTCGAAGGCTCAACCAACAGAGTTGCCCTGGTGCCCCTGAGACAGCTCAGATCTTCTACACTCACTTCAGAAAGGCCCTAGACTCCATGTGTGAAATCTGCTAGATTTCCTACTCCTGGAGGACAAAGACTGTATCCTGTTTATTTTGTGTCTCTGGTGCCTAGAAAGAACTGAACATGATAAGTGAACACGTTTGTTGACTAGCAATTAGAGCCGAGGTCTTTTCCTACCAACTGTGGCTGTCTGGCCTTGGACAAGTGATTTGTTGGATTTGACTGAGGTCCCAAAAGACAAGGTCACCTTGTAGAGGTGAAGAGGAAGGAAGGGGTCAAGAATGGAATACTAGGGAACACTTACACTTAAAAGGCAGAAGAATGTGAAACGGGTGGAACCGGGAGAAGGGGTGATCATGGAAGGCAAAAACAGGCCGCAGCATCACATGAAAGCATATCAACTATGGTAACGTCAAGGAAACGGAGCTTGGACTAGACAGTGCTCTGCCTTCAATGAAGCATTTCCGTACTCCTTCACTCTTGCTGTAGATGAGGTGTGCTCACGTGTGTGAACGGTGTGTGCTGTGTGTATCGTGGAGGGGCTGTGATAGGAGAAGGGAACCAGAGCCCAGAGCCTATGCAGTAACCAGCTGGAAGCATCTCTGGTGGGTTAAGAAGGATGCGAGTTGCTCCTATGTAATCAACCTCTGACAGATCTTGGAATTACTTAGCCTGGTTTAAGCTGAATAAAAACGTTTGAGTTGGGGAATAAGAATCCTCTGGTGTGATTTGCTGCAGGCCATTCGTGCTCTTTGTCACCAACCAATGGAATCTTCTGCAGAAACATCATGGCCTGGAATTTGGAAATAAGTAGGTGACTTCAGTCTGACTATATTTCATCTATCCTAAGACTTTTTTCCCCACTAAGCCACTGAAATCGGGCTGCAGCAAATTAGCAGCATTTTATCCTTCCTTAAGGACACATGACATAATGGCACATCTTATCCTTTATGGCACTGATGAGATACCACTGGGAAAAATAAAATATGTACTCAGCAAACGTTTATCGTCATGCATATTAAGTCATAGCTCTAAAATAAGTTTAAAACTACTTTTTTTTTTTTAATTTGTTTTACAGTACGAATAGTTGCTGCAGCCCAACCTAATAAGCGACTGGGGTCAGCGACTGCCTTAGGGGCGCAGTACCTGTTTGCCTCCAGGCCCCTGGAAATGCCCTAATTCGCTTGGATTTTCCTGTCAAGTGTTTCTAACATATGTCCTCATTGTATTATCATTATATGAAAGAGAAAATTTAATAAAAAGTATCAGTCTAGATTGGCAAAATCATATCCATTTAATTTTTATGTAGTCATAAGGTTACCATTCTTTTATTGTGGTTTTATAGAAATTTGACTTTTAGGGGCACCTGGGTGGCTCAGTATGTTGGGCATCCAATTCCTGATTTCAGCTCAGGTCATGATCCCAAGTTCATGGGTTTGAGCCCTGTGTCGGGCTCTGTGCTGACAGCGTGGAGCCTGCTTGGGATCTCTCTCTGCCCCTCCCCTGCTTGCATTCTTTCTTTCTCTCTCTCTCTCTCTCTCTCTCTCTCCCTCTCCCTCTCCCTCTCCCTCTCCCTCTCCCTCTCCCTCTCCCTCTCTCTCTGCCCCTCCCTGACTCACACTCACTCTTTCAAGATAAATAAATAAAACTTTAAAAAATTTTTTTTAATTTAACTTTTAAAACTCAAAGAATTGAGAATGTGCAAAATCCACACAAGTATTTTTGTGGAAAAATGAATTAACACCTAGATTTTGAAATGCCCTTATTCTTTTAAAGATGAAAGACCAGTTTTATCAGTTCTGCTTTCCCTGCCCTTCGCTCCCTCCATGAAAACAGTGCAGACACGTTGGCAACCACAGGGAAAGCCAGAAAATCACTGTACCTTTAAAGTGGATCATCAATATATTTGCAGGCAGCCGTGGATCCTGTGGCTGGCAGGGGCCTCCATTGCTATAAATCACGAAAATAAACCCTGGGTGAGTGTTTTGTTCCTGAAGAAGGGGAAAGAAAACCTTCCTAGTTGTCATTTTCATGCGTGTCAGCAGAGCACTTTTCAAGCTAAGCAATAGAGGAGGAAGGTTCTGGAATATGGCCTCAGGGAGAATGTTATGCATGAGCGTTATACCTCTAACGTGGCATGCTGGACAGCATGTGTGAAATGTAATCTGAAAGATTTGTCACTTTTCCGGGGTGGTGAATTTTCATATTGCTTGCTCTCTCTCATCTGCATACCTGTAATAAAGTCAAAAACTGCACGTTATACATGTTTCAAAGGCTCAAAAATAGCCTTAGAAATTTTTCTTTCCTTTCTCTTCCCTCCCCTGCCGATCCTCGCGCCCCCTCCCCCACCTCCCTTCCTATTCCACATGGTGACTATGTTCTATCCTCTGAAGACTGACTCCCTCATCTGTCTAGGGCTCCCTCGCACTGACACAGTGCTTCTTAGGACTTGACAAGTAGGAAGCATGATGGAAACTTAGCCACTACCTGAACTTGCTAATTCAGACCTATTTATTCACCTCATTTGGGTCTGATACTTGGCCCACCAGATTTAAGAAGACTGACCTCCACGTCCTTGTGTTTTGTGGGTGGGCTCAGCCAGAGCCCAGCCCCACACACGGCAGGCGGCTTAGCAGCCACTCCTTATCCCCAGCCCTCACTGCTCTTGCCTGTGACCCCACAGAGACGTGCCTGTTTGGGAGCAATTCTGAAGTGGTTATATCTTAAAACCACCTGAGCTTCAAACCCTTCTCCTCCGCTTACCTTCCCCACCTAGACATATAGGTCTTCCGCCAAAGCGGAAGAAAGGGTGGAAAAGAGGGGCCCGTATCTCTTTCTGCCAGAGTCTCAAATCTCTCCTTGACTGATGGAGGGATGTCACCACTGTGATTTCATTGGACTTCATCAGAGCACAAGTAGCACACTCTGAGACCATTCAAGAGGGAAATGGAAATTTCCCCATAGGTTAAGATCATTTACTTGGAGTTTATTATTGTCATCAGGAAAATTTTCTCAACTACTTTTAGAAAATATGTAAAGTGACATAATATAATAAGGACACAGAATAAACGGAATTGAACCAAATTAACCTTAGGCTTTCTTCTGATACCCCAGGTGGCTTTGATCAATCGTATTTTTAGGGGAGAAAACTATAAAACTTAGTATTTCTGGACCTTACCATCCAATGTGCCATTGTTTTCTTCTCTCATCTGAAATGAGAAGAAAAGCGCAAAGTGAGGAAATTAAATCAGTGGCAAATGATTTCCATACTGCTGACCTTGAACTTATCATCTGCAGGGTTAAAGTGGGGGATATCCCCCCTCCCTCAAATGCTAAATGGACTTTTTGTTTCACTACTGATAAAAAAAAACTTTGTCTTTTAAATCCACTCTGGGTTGGGGGGAAGGGTAGTGGAATGTGTCTTCATCTCCTGATTATAATGACATATTTTGAGATTGACCCGTTTGATTGATTTTTTTTTCCCTTGGTTGTGTTGTAGTGTGAAAAGAAAACAACAAGAAGCAGTTAGGGAAATCTAAAGGGGAATGGAACTTATTTTGTTTTTCAGTGACATCAAGAAAACTCGTTCAAGTTAGTATATACCTCCTAGGTAGATTTGGAATATTTTACCAACCATTACACAGATTTTATGTGCAGCAAAAAACAAACAAACAGTAAACAAATATTTTCATCTGCAAGGTGGAAACTAAAACATACAGAGGTAGACCAAAAGCAAACCAAGAGAAAATGCTGATTTGAGGACCGTGTCTCACTGATCAATAACGCAAAGAATAATTTGGGGAGAGTGAAATCACCACAGCAATGGCAGTCTGGCCCGAGCTTGCATTTCATTGGATTTTCCCCAAGGGAGCACTAGGTTGACTTTGAGGGGAAGGGTACTTTTACTGCTAGTTACTTCAGAATTATACTACCAAGGATTCAGATGTCCTTGGAAATGTGGTCTCAGGAAAGACTATAAAACCCACCCTTTGGGGCTCTGTTGTGTAACTTCCCATAAAAGGTTCTCATTGGGAAACTTTCAGATCTGCAGTGTATTTGCCTCAGGAAAGGAAACGGGGTGGTTTCTAGTGCAGGAGTGACCCTTGTTATTCAAGAGTCCCCTAGCTCACTCCCAGAGGAACACTAAGTTTTCATGTGCAGATGGACATCCAGGCCTTGATTATCCCCAGCTCTGCACTTGAGCTGGAATTGAATGTGCTGTTCATTTCTTTCAATCTTAAGTCAGTCCAGAATTTTCCCTCCGTGGTTTCCAGAGGCCGCGCAGGGGAGTGATTAATAGCGTCTCAGGAGCCACGCTGCGGGGTTGGGAATCCCAGCTCTGCCAGTAAGTAGTAGCTGTGTGACCACGGAAAGCTGCTTCACCTCTGTGTGCCTCGACTTTCCCAACTGTAAACTGGAGACACTATTATTCACTGCATAGAGTGACTGTGAGGTAAGCTGATACAAACAAAGCTCCTCGAATACCGCCTGGTGCACGGTAAGCACTTGGTAAATGTTAGCCAGCCACAAGACTTTACGCTGACATTACATTTTTAAATTAAATTTTATTTCTTAAATGTGTTCCGTACAACATTTAAAAAAAAAAAAAACTAGGATGACCCCAAATTAGGGAAATTATTGAGAGTGGAGCACTGTTTACTTTGTGGATTGTCTTTTACTTACACATAAATATGAGTCCACAAGCATTTTGGGTTGTTATAGGGGACTCAGTCAGTTAGAATTCGAAGGCTACATATGTCGCTTTTTTTGTCTCATGTAGGGATTATGACTTTAAAGAAAGTGTTCCTGTTCCCTCTAGTTGAGTGTCTAATTCAGTCCCTGTGATACTCAATAGAGAGGTCGGTTTCTAAGAGGCAGGGTCACCCCGAGGTACTCTACAAAGAGCCCTAGGAGGTTTTTCGCTCAAAGGGGCCGCAGCAGGTTCTTTGATACCAGAAGAGACGGTGAGTTTTCAAAGCTGCAGACCACGCCTGCCGTCCCTTTCTTCCCAGCTGGAAAACAGAAGTACAGAGGGACCTAAGCCCACACACGGCACTGAAGTGTCACCTGATCTCTGGAGGTGTTTGATGTAGGGGCACAGTCATCCGATCCTTCCCTGCGGAGCGGCTCAGGGCAGTGTCCTCACACTCGTGGAGACGAATCACTGCACGTAAACGGAAGATTAGGAGACCCAGGATTATGGTCATAGTGTTTATTTTGGATTAAAAAAAAATCTAAGGGGTTTTCTTTTTCTTCCAGTGGGGAGATCTTTCGTTTATGAGTGCTGTTATGGAACAGTGCATTTCTCTAGAAGGGTGCAGGGTTCATCCCAACAAATCCATACTGAGCCTCCAGTGGGCCAGGCACTGTATCAGGCCTTGGGGCTTCCCTGGGGCCCGAGAGGGGCATGTAGTCCAGAGGGGAAAGAAACACGGAGCACATCACCTCATTACAGGAGGAGAGATTTAAATACAGCAGGTAATTCTGGTGTCCACCTGGTTACACGCCCCTCTCGAGAGGCAGTTTCAGGGAAGAGACGGCACACAGAGCAGTCCCCACCCTGTCCTTGCACTCGGGGAAAAAGGTGGCATTGGAGCTCACATCTGACCAAAACAGGGCAAACTTTACATAAGTAATACCTGAATAAATCTGAATTAAACAGAAGAGTGAATATCAGTGTTTTTCAACTAGTGAGACGGATACAAACAAAACCAGCGCCTTCATTAATTGAGTGAAGGTCAACAGGCATATGTGTAAAATACTTGGAAGTCTCTCCGAGCTGCTGTTTTGTTAGAACGCTGTGCACATCAGAAGCAGCCTCCAAGTCTCCCTGACCTCTGGCCCTGTCCAGCGCTTGAAAAAAATGCTGCTTTGGCTACAAAGGAATCGGTTAACTCAGTACCACTCAGGGAAAAGCAACTCAAAAGACATTTTCTTAAATCACAGTGGCTCAGAGTATCATACTTTGCACGCCAAAATATCTGTTGCACGCTCCTACCATTCGCACAGATTGTCTAGTTAACAGCAAATAGGCCATTGGCAAGTGTGCCTCCTTTAAAACAAAGCTGGATTTAAAAAAATAAAGTAACCAGTAATTTTTTTTTTATATGAAACATTTAGCGAGGTTATCGAATGAATACACAGCAAGCAGTGAGTTAAACAGCATTTACACAAGCTTTCCACTCAAAGCCATTTTTGGTGTTTCCTTTTTGGGGGACACATAATTAGAACTAATCGTTGTCTTTGTTTCCTGTTTGGGGGACAGATAATTGGAACTAATTGTTATTTTTCCATCCCTTCACTTTTCCCATCCAACCAGTAAGTCCAGTTGATTCTACCTTCTGAATATTTCCCACTTCTGTGCACTTCTCTCTACCACCACTGTCGGTGGCCCAGTTCAGGTCACAACTTGCCAGGATTTATCTCAACAGTCCCTCCAACGTGAATAGACACTTCTCTAAAGAAGACATCCAGATGGCCAACAGACACATGAAAAGATGCTCAACGTCACTCCTCATCAGGGAAATACAAATCAAAACCACACTGAGATACCACCTCACGCCAGTCAGAGTGGCTAAAATGAACAAATCAGGAGACTATAGATGCTGGAAGGATGTGGAGAAATGGGAACCCTCTTGCACTGTTGGTGGGAATGCAAATTGGTGCAGCCACTCTGGAAAACAGTGTGAAGGTTCCTCAAAAAATTAAAAATAGATCTACCCTATGACCCAGCAATAGCACTGCTAGGAATTTACCCCAGGGATACAGGAGTGCTGATGCATAGGGGCACTTGTACCCCAATGTTTATAGCAGCACTTTCAACAGTAGCCAAATTATGGAAAGAGCCTAAATGTCCATCAACTGACGAATGGATAAAGAAGATGTGTTTTATATATACAATGGAATACTACTTGGCAGTGAGGAAGAATGAAATCTGGCCATTTGCAGCAACATGGATGGAACTGGAAGGTATTATGCTAAGTGAAATAAGTCAGGCAGAGAAAGACAGATACCATACGTTCTCACTCATATGTGGATCCTGAGAAACTTAACAGAAGACCATGGGGGAGGGGAAGGGGAAAAAAAAGTTAAAGAGAGGGAGGGAGGCAAACCATAAGAGACTCTTAAATACTGAGAACAAACTGAGGGTTGATGGGAGGTGAAGGAGAGGAAAAAGTGGGTGATGGGCATTGAGGAGGGCACCTGTTGGGATGAGCACTGGGTGTTGTATGGAAACCAATTTGATAATTATACTTAATATAAAAAAATAAATAAAATTTAAAAAGTCCCTTCAGTGATTCTTCACTTGACAAAATGACCTTTTATTTTAGAAGATAATTTAATAAATATTTAATTTATTAGCATTGAATAGAATTTGATAAATAATAAGTAAAATATTAATAGTAATGAGTACCAACTCATTGAGTGCATGTTATATACCTGTCACTGTGCTAAGCACCTTACATGCTTTGGTTCATTCAATCCTTAGTACAACCATACAAGGTAGCTATTAATTTCTTGCCCCACTTAAGAGGGTGAAAACTAAACCCTGGAGAGGTTAAACAATTGTCTAAAGTCACTTAGTTAGTGGTAGATCCCAGAGATGAACTCTGTCGCCAAAACTTGTGCTCTTAACCAGCATGCGCATGCTGCCATATTTGCGAATTTTCCCTTATGTGGTAAATCTCTCTTGTAGCATTAAACTATATTGTATTAACCCAGCATGATGCTTGCACATAAAAATTCAAAAGGGTTTTTTTTAAATGGATAAATTCAGGAAGACTTATGTAGAGAATAGAAGCTGAATTATTATAATATTTCACTTATCCCACATCCTTATGACATTTTTTTAGATAAACCAGTTTTCTAGATAACTGAAATTAAACCATTTAAGGATATATTTTTATTTTCACAAAATCTTTCTGAAATGTATTTCATTCTTTATTTCTTTAGTAGTATGACCATCCTAATATATTACCTTAATGACAAAGAACTATTGTTATAAGAAACAGATGTTGCATATAGTATTTATTTACTATTTCCTTTTGGGTTGTGGTTTTAATTACCATCTATATGCTGAGGAAGCCCAAATCTTTGTCTCCAACCAGGATTTCTCTCTTGACTTTCAGATCCACATATATCCACACTACCACTTGACCCTGCAAGTTCAAAATGCCCCAAAGACCCCTAAATACACCCAGACCCTCAGATCTGCATCTCCAGAATTCTTCGCTTAGTGAGTCTACTCTCTACGCACAGAGATAGGCATAATGTTTGATGACTCCTTTTCTTTCACTAATATTCCCTAATCAGTAAATTAACAAAAGTCCTCTTGATTTTACCTCTTAAATATCTCTCAAATATCATCACATTTCTGTCTCTGTCCATTGCCTTATCCTACCATTATTATCTTTAATGTTAACAACCCTCTAAATGGTGCCCCTATCTATAATTCTACCACAATCTAATTTATTCTCCATACTATTTTTTTTTTAACTAGAAGTCTGATTGTGTCACATCTCAGTTTGAAAACTTTCAATAGTTTTCAATACCACTGCTCATGGGATAAGGTTTGAATGTCTTCAGTATTGCTTACAAAGCCTTCGATGATTTGAGACTTTCTTGCCTTTCTGTATCTTGTCATCCCTTTTTACCTGTCCCTCTCACCGAGCACAACCAGGTCATATAGAACATTCCCATCTACACATTGTGTATTCTCTTGCTTCTGGGACTTTGCATGTGTTGTCTGGAGAACCCCTGACCCCTCCATCTAAGGTAGATATCTCTCATACTCACAAACACAGCACCTATTTCTGCTTGTAATATTGTGGTTAAGTACCTATTTGTTTCTCTATATTGTATTCTCTTCTGCCTCCCTCAAGGCCATTGGGGCTGGAAGATGGAACCCATGCCCCACATGTTCACCTATATCCCTAGTACCTAACTCTGTGTCTAGAGCGGAGTTGGCACTAATATTGTTTAAGTTTTAGTATGGTATTAGATTTATAGAAAAGTTACAAGGATAGTACAGAGTTCCCTTATACTGGCACCCAGTATTCCCTATTGTTAACATCTTACATTAGTATGATCCATTTGTCACAACTAATGAACCAGTATTAATATTAATACCTAATTATTAACTAAAGCCATGCTATTCAGATTTCCGGAGTTTTTTGGGTTTTTTTTTTTAAGTTTATTCATTTTTTTTTTTTTTTAAGGCAAGGGGACAGATTCTCTCCTAGAGCTTCCAGAAGAGAACATAGCCTTCTTAATGCCTTTGGGGTTTTTTTTTAGGTTATTTATTTATTTTGAAAGAGGGGGAGTGCAAGTGGGGAAGGGGCAGAGAGAGAGAGAGAGAGAGAGGGTGAGGGAGAGAATCCCAAGCAGGCTCACACCACCAGTGCAGAGCCCGACGCAGGGCTCAAACTCACTGACTCACAAACCAATGAGACCACGACCTCCACCAAAGTCAGAGCGTAACTGACTGGGCCAGCTAGGAGCCCCTAAGTTTATTCACTTTTTAGTAATCTCTACACCCAACATGGGGATCAAACTCACAACCCTGAGATCAAGAATAACACGCTTTTCTGTCTGAGCCAGCCAGGTGCCCCCACTTTCTTTAGTTTTTAACCTAATGTCCTTTTTCTGTTTCAAGATTCCATCCAGGATACCACATTACACTTAGCCATGCCTCCTTCGATACCCCTTGGCCATAACAGTCTCTCAGACTTTCCTTCTGTTTGGTGATCTTGGGAGTTATGATGAGTATTTGTTGGGTATTTTGTGGAGTATCCCTCAGTAAGAACTTGATGTTTCTAGCATGATTAGACCAGGTTATAAGTTTGGAGGAGGAAGACCACAGAGGTAAAGTGCCATTTTCGTTGCATCATATTCAGGGTACATACTGTCAACATGACTTGTCACCATGATGTTAACCTTGCTCACCTAGCTGAGGTAGTGTTTGTCAGGTTTCTCTAGTGCAAAGTTACTGATTCCCTCCCACCCTTACCCCCCAACTTTCCATTTTGTACTCAAGGAGTCACTGTGGCCTGCCTACATTTAAGGGGTTGACAGGCTCCACCTCCTTGAGGGCAGAGTATCTACACAAATTATTTGGAATTCGTTGGTGCAAGAGATTTACATATTCTCCCCAACTTAGTTATTCAGTCATTTGTTTATATCAGTGTGCAATCATGGGTATTTATTTTATACTTTGGGCAATAATCCAATATTTTGTTACTTAAGTGGTTCCAGCTTTGGCCATTGGGAGCTTTTTAGTTGGCTCCTGTGTTTATTTGATATATCCTCGATTTCTTTTGAGCACTCCCTTACTTTCTGGCACAAGACATTTCAGGCTGATCTTGAATATTCCTTGCCCCAGCCCTAGAATCAGCCATTTCTCCAAGGAGCCCTGGTTCCCTTTATTGTAAACTATATGCACACCCATGATCTGGGCTCTGGGTAAGTACTAACAATTTTTCAGAAAAACTGGATCCATTTTTAGAAACCACAAAAAGCACAAAGACTAATGTATCTTCCCACCACCCAAAATAAGCCAATGTTTTTCTGCTTTGTTTTACCTCAGATCCATGTTAAGAAATAAAACACTTGAAGTTGAAGGTCATTTTCCCCCAGTGGCCTTTTCCCCAGTCCTAAACCCTGCCCTCCCCTCCCAGAAGCAACCACAATCTTAAGCTGATGTGCAGACACTTTTTTTTCAAGCATTCATGGAACAGCTACAGAAGCATATGTATTAAAGAAAAACCTGGCTCATCTTCGGTCTGAGCTGCCCACATTCCCAGACTGTCCTGGCCGGTCGTTGTGTCTCCGCCCTCAGCCACCATCTGTACACTCAGCTCCTCGCCTGCCTGGCCGGGGCAGCTGGGGCTCCGCTCGTCTCTTGTCTCTGTGGCTTCCAGCCACTCTCTTCTCTGGTCTGTACCTTTCTGTCTCATCCCGACTTGAAACTGCGCTTCCTCCTTGTGGGGGGAAGAAGACCAATACTCTGCAGACTTCGTGAAAGCAAACTGGAAACTGGAAACGGCTAGACAAATAGAAAATCTCACGGTTTTGTTCACAGTGCAAAAAAAAAAAAAAAAAAAAAAAAAAAAAACAGAACAGGGCCGGGGACATAGGATTCATTTGTTTGGAGGGCTTGGCTCTTTAACATCTGATTTTTAGCTTAAAGACATTACCAGTTGCTTCTAATTATTTTCAAGTTGTACTTCTGGAAGGCTGAGGTTGCCAGATTTAAGATTACCAAATATCTGGAAATTAGGATAATTATGGATAATATGATTCTAAAAAAATTAGGATAATATGATTCTTCATTTCTATTTTTCTTACAAATACTGTTCTTCAGAATATAGGAACAGGGACACCTGGCTGGCTCAGTCAGTAGAGCACCCGACTCAGGGTTGTGAGTTCAAGTCCCACATTGGGTGTGGAGCCTACTTTAAAAAAAAGTAAAAATAAGATAAATTTTAAAAATACAGGAACAATACTCAAAATGGAGAAAAAGCTCACTATTGAAGAGATTGTTTATGAAACTAATTATTTCCCCATCAAGGGACTTACAATGAAAGGCTAATTATGTCATTACAAAGTAAAAGCCTTTGGCCATGATCTCCATCCACCAAACTGGATTGCTATGTGAGCAGTTCGATTGATAACGTTCTGGGTGCTTTCTGTCTGCTTACTATGGTAAGCAGAAATCTCAGGCTTGGGATTTCCAGCTCCATTAATAGTAAATATATTAAATTTGTTCCCACAGCTGACACTTAACGCTGACAAAGGCAAATTTGGAAGCAGCTCCTTGGGGACAGTGTGGATAACACCTAATCAACACCGGCACAATGAAGCACTTCCTGCGGTAAGTATTTATGGTTCCCTGGTTGAGCTCTCTAAAATGGAGAAACTTCCTTCCCAATTAGGATAATATTCCTGTTCACCATTTGTGATCCTATATCCAGGTCTCTTAGGATTGCATCAAACAGTATTGTACTTTGGCTAAGAATAATTTGGTCGCAGGTTCCTCTGCTACCCCGTCTGCAAACAGATACAACGGAGCACTTAGCAGCAGGACGGGACACAAGACTGTAAGGCAGCACAGGCGTCAAAGCCTGGGGCAGGTGTGCTTTGGACAACCTGGATGCCATGTGTCTCTAAAGCATTTAGGATGAGGTTTGAGGGATTAGTAGCCAAGTAATCAATATAATTTGTATAGAATTATTTTCCTGAGAAAAAGTAATTTTAAATATCCCTTAATTTAAATTTTGGTTGGCTGGCCATCCATGCGGGCATTTTCAAATGTTCCTTTTTGGTTAAAAAAAAAAAATATTCTAAGCTTTTGTTCCTCCTGACTCCTGATGCCTCTGAAATCTACATTAACCATTGGTTCCCTCAAGATTGTGCTGTATAGAGTAACATATATGCTGGTGCGTTGTGAGGTGATACTGTTTTGTTTTGAAAGCCATTTGTCTGGACCTATGATTATAATTATTTTTACGAGTATTTAACTGCCATTCACAATCTAATGAAATTCCCAGAGAAATGTTACATCTTATTAAAATATGACAAAATAGTCTCCAAAGTTATTCTGGCCCCCAAAGTTAGAAAGCAGTACACACTTTCCAGAAGATTGAGTTTCTTTTCCCCAAGATGGGCTACCTCTATTACACATACTGGCCCCTGGTGGGCTTAATTCTTTGAGAAAATGGTTTCTTTCAGTGGCTGCCATTTACGATTTTCTTTTCCTCACTGATTTTGGTTGCATCACTGTGTCTGGAACACCTACATCCCTTTGTGTGCAACTCACTGTTTTGGTGGGGTCTTAGAAGTATGAAAGCTCTCAGGAGGTCACTATTAAACCGTTTACAGGCATTAGGTTTCGACTGACTGTACAGAATAGTCCTCAGCCTGTGTATCTCAGCTGTGCAAAAGGACAGTACTTGGAAAAGCACTAAGACATTGGCCAGCAGAGCACTGACCTGACATGGTTTTGGTTGCCATGGGAATTAACCCACCTGTTTACACATTCACGAAAAATTGGTATTTAGGAATCCCTCCCGAATGTAAACATGGTGTCTTCTCGTTGTAGAAAGCTTTCGGGTTACACGGAGCTGAGAGGTCAGGAGCTCCTTTTGCAAAGGGGGAGATGATAGTGATGACGTCTGTGGCAAGACTTACAGTACTAGTAGGATTTCCTCTTCAGGCTCTTACTTTAGAAAAACTTGAGCAGCCTCAAAACCAGCCATTTCGGGAGAAATGGCAGCACTTGTTTCTGTTTTCTCTTAAGCTGAACAGCCGCAACACTGGGTTTAGGAGAGACTGGAGTATCTTACAATTACTTTGTGTTTGAGATTGAGATGTGGCGTGGTAAGAATCTGCTGTCACTTCACACAGGCCAGTGCCAAGAATAACAGAACTGGCATGTCCCAGTCACTTAGGTGTTCTGATCTAAATTCTTCTAACGGGACACATATTTTATACATATTACTTGACATCAATTATTTATATGACACTGAAGCTAGGGTAACAGATTACGTATCAAGAAAGAAACTTGAGGATTTTCATTGACCTTTGGTTTTGAAGTCATAAAAGGAAACTCGATCACTGCTGTCCTTAGTTGATCGTTGCTTTTGACCTTCGTTTGTGTTTTTAATGCTTCTTAGTAAGTTATAATGTGTGTGTATTCATTATACGTTGGTGTTTATGGAATCTGGAAGGGCAACAGGGCAAGGAGTAATAACCCTGAATTGCAAACCCTATCGGGTCACTTAGATTGCCTTTTCTCCCCACTGTAGTCCCTTCCCACAGACGTGGGGCAATTTTGACAATCTTTTCACTTGAACCAAAGAGGTTATGTAAGCATAGCCTGAACAAATTAGGCATTTATTCCTGAGCTCAGCAATACATTATGCAGAATAAGGAACTGATTCTGAGAAGAATCCAGCATTATTTAAAAGCCCACAGAGTGGTGAATCTGTCAACCTCTGAGTTGTTCTAGAATGAAACACTTCAGCTATAGCTCCAGAAGAAACGAGGTTAATCTTAAACCGAGCTGTGGAAAAAATGGATTTTAATCCACATATAAGTTACATGGTACCCAACTCCACTCTTTCTAGCTCACTGCTGCAATCGGACCTATTAATGGTGTACCACTTAGAGCAATACAGAGTGGAGAAAATATTTGATTAAAAAAATATTATATGTTAGAAATAAATGCTCCAGGATTAGTATAGCAAGCTGAAAGGTGTATTTTAAATTAAAGTAAGAGTAGATACAGGATAATGGATAAGTAGCCTGTGGTCACTCAGTGACTTTTAGCCATGGTCTGCATTAAAAAAATACAAAGATAAAAGGGAGAAGAAAGTGTGTTTATGTGTGATCAGAAAAAGAGGGGGCACTTTTTGAGCCCCAAACAGAACTGAGGCTTAGGGTTTAGTTTACATATTTTATTAACAGGGATGGCTTACTGAAATTATGTTTTTTACAGTAATCAGAACAGTATTAATTTTGAAATTTTCTAATAAAGCGAATCTTTTAAGTTTATTTATTTTGAGGGGAGGAGGGGCAGAGAGAGAGGAAGAGAGAGAATCCCAAGCAGGCTCCATGCTGCCAGCACAGAGCCCAATGTGGTGCTCAATCTCAGCAACTGTGGGATCATGACCTAAGCCGAAATCAAGAGTCAGATGCTGAGCCACCCAGGCGCCCCAAGGGAATCTTTTAAGTCACCCCATATAAATGATTGCTTCCAACTATCCCAGCCTCAGGGTCTCACTTTCTTGGCTGTGGACTTCACTGCGTACCTTCCTTCCTTGGGCAGAAGACAGGGAATGTATTTGTCACACTCCCACCTTCTTGGGAGAACTTTTGAGAAATAAAACAAAGTTACACCCAAGTCCTGACTGTAAAGCAACTGAGGGGAACAAAGAGTATTTTGCTGCCGTCATTAGGTAAATTAAGGCTCCCAATTAGCAAAAAATACTGTAAATTGGTTTTTTAAGTCATTCACACTTGATTAGTATCTCTGTCCACTGATTCATTTAGTGAGCACATACTGCTAATAATTCCAGTACTGTACCACATTTTTAATTCTTACTTTCTCTTTATTACAATTGTAATAAAGTACGAATCGCTATCCCATAGTACAGAGCAGGGCAAGAAGGCTTCGCAAGGTGAAGTACCTCATCCAGGGGCACACAGATATTTGAACGAGGCCCGCCTGACCTCAAAGCTGTTTCTCATCATTTCTGCAGAGTCCTCATGTGTGCCTGTGGTGAGGCATTGTGGGGGATATGACAGGAAACACGAGGTGGCCTCTGCTCTAAAGGAACCTACCACTTGCTAGGGAGAATGTGCTAGGCCCATGGACACAGAAGTCACAAGTAAGAAGGACTGTGATCGCCGACACGCATGCGTTACCATATATGTATGTACATAAATATGCATGCACGCATATGACGTGCACACACAAGAACACACACATGTGCACCTACACACACACATATTTTAAATTATTTTGTTCCCTGTGCTAAAACAAAACAGCAACAACAAACTGTTTCCACACCCTTGTTGAAATATGCTAGCCTGAAAGGTGTTCTAGGCAGTTTCCTGTGGGTGAGATTTTCAAGGCCACCCCTTGGGCCACTTCACTTTCATGAAGCTCGTCCTCCAGAGCATGAGGCCAGGGATACTCAGTGTCAGTTTGAATTTCACTTCCTTCACTCTTGTATGTTTGTCTTTTGTTCCGAAGGGGGGGGGGGGCGCCCTCATGTTCCCCATTGTTTTTGCCTCCTTATTAGGATGATCAGGTCAGCGGGGGTGGGCTTTCCCCATCCAGTCTCACAGGAAGGTACTTTCTCTCCTTTGCCTAACTAACACTCTGGGCGATTTCTTGGAGAGGACTGTCACACTGTTCTTGTTTTTACGGTCATTTTCCTTACCAGACTGGAAGTTCTTTGTGGACAGGGATGGCATGTGATTTGCAGTGAAACTAAGCTCTTGACTCACATTCCCTTCTTCCCCCTGCCACACCCTGTGCCAGCCCCCACGCCCTGTCCTGTCCTGCACAGCCTGTCTTCTCGTTTTGTATCTGTAAACTACCTTTCAGTGACCATCTGTCATTTTCCCCCCACCAATTCATGTCCAATCTCTTTCCTGCAACTACTCTAGATCTTTAACTCAACAGAAATTAATTTATTCATAATACTGAGAACATCCTCTACCCTGCTCCTGACGGTTACTACACATTTTTAAAAATTCTCTTATGCAGTGAATCCATAACAGTAACAGGCCCACTCCTTCTCCCCTCTAGAACATTTTGAGGCCTATTATGGATGATGACTTTCTTTTATTAATAGATTTACTTTTCGTTCTCTTTAAAATATTTTTATCTACAATAAAAGTTTATATTTGAGATTATGTTTAAGTAGTCTTTTTAGTTTCTTTTTAAAAATGCTTTTTAAATGTCAAAGTATAATGTGTTTGTTGATTGCCTTACAAATAAGTCAATATAAGTATTCTCCAAACAGAAAAACAAAAAATCTGAATCTTAAAAATAAGTTTTATAAAAAAAATAAGTAAGTTTTATAAAATGTATGTATTCAAGCATCAAATTTTTATAGAGTAGTGAGTCATCAATAAATCAAGATAAGCCCATGCCTCCTTTTCTTTGAAATGAAAAAAGGATAAGCCATTATTTATTGTTTTCATTTTTTTAAATATTTATTTTTGAGACAGAGAGAGACAGAGCATGAGCGGGGGAGGGGCAGAGAGAGAGGGAGACACAGAATCCGAAGCAGGCTCCAGGCTCCAAGCCATCAGCCCAGAGCCTGATGCGGGGCTCGAACTCACGGACCGCGAGATCGTGACCTGAGTTGAAGTCGGACGCCTAACCGACTGAGCCACCCAGGCGCCCCAGTATTTATTGTTTTAGTTATCCCTCCGTCCGCTCTTGGTCTCTACGCCCTCAGATAAAATTTCCCTGGAAAGTAAAAACAGTGCCCTTTGCTGTAGCAATAGAATTTGAAATAGTGCCAATCCATGATAAGTTTATACCCACTACTTTTCAAAGGCAGTGTTATCTCTTCAGATAAATAATGATGGAAAAGACCAGGGGACCCACCTCCCAGACGGAGCACTGGGTCTCACCGCTGTCCAAGGCGGGGAATTATTCTTGTTCTTCTAAGGGCCCACAAATAGTTTCTTTGTGATTTACTATTACCAGTTCATGCATCAAGTCTACTCCAGTTTCTCTTGCTACTAGGAAGCTCATTGTAGAGAGGGGCCCATTTACTAGGCCAAACCCCTATTGACAAGTTAATTCCCAATTGATTGCCAGTAGCCCTAGTTAGGAACCTCAATAGAATTTTTTTTTCTAAAATTTTTCTTTTTTTTTTTAATGTTTATTTATTTTTGAGACAGAGAGAGACAGAGCATGAACAAGGGAGGGTCAGAGAGAGGGAGACACAGAATCTGAAACAGGCTCCAGGTTCCGAGCTGTCAGCACAGAGCCCGACGCGGGGCTCGAACTCACGGACTGTGGGATTATGAACTGAGCCGAAGTCGGATGCTTAACCGACTGAGCCACCCAGGCGCCCCTTTTCTAAAATTTTTCAAACATCGTTTTAGAAAATGAATGAAATGTTGGAAACATTGAGCGGTTTGTTGTTCTCTATGGCCGTTCAGATGAAAAGTGTTTTGTTTAGGCAACTATGGTTTGAATCAAGAACCGTGATTATTTTATGTGTCCTTCCTCACCAGTAGTGTACTTCTTATTTATTACAGGATTTCTTCAAGCAAGAATTAACTTTCATTAGCAAACTCATTGAAACTGTTCAAAATAAGCCACTTTTCTCTTATTATTCCAAAAGAAGACGTCAGTCACAAACTTAAGATGATGGCGTAGTGTTGCACCACAGGTACCCGCACCCCCTCAGCCCGCAGGCCGGGGCTCCGTGGTTCTAGGTGATTGTCCTGCTTCAATGGTCCCATCCCTGCTGAGTGCATTCCTCTAACAAAGCACCACAAGACAGGAGCTCTCTTTTATCTGGTGTTAGAGATATGATCCATTTTGAATAACTTACTTTGGATGGCTATTCTGGTTCAAGCTAGGGAATGAATGTGAAATAATAAAAGCGGCCATAATTGGCTTGTGGAAAAACACCGCTGTGACCTCAACCATAAACGTCACTCTAGAGCATACTAATAAATGGTTGTAATAGAAAATATTGGAAATGA
Source organism: Panthera tigris (assembly GCF_018350195.1). Taxonomy (NCBI): domain Eukaryota; kingdom Metazoa; phylum Chordata; class Mammalia; order Carnivora; family Felidae; genus Panthera; species Panthera tigris. The sequence continues at coordinate 6,377,885 of NC_056669.1, forward strand.
AACATGTGTAAGGAGTTCTTATTATTAAATCAGCTTTTCCCAGTGCTTGTGCAACACATTGATGTTAGTTAGGAAGCCACAGTAAGTCCTTCTGGAACACTCTCAAAATGCTGTGATTAAAAAAAGAAACAACGGGATCAAACACAAAAACTGCTGTCTATGCATGTGGCTATTAAAACAGGAGCCAGTTTTAATCTGGATTTTCTTCCAGTAGTCTTGAGAATTTTGTGGCTGTTCCTACAAAAGGTAGTAGATCCTTTCAGTAGTAAGTTGAGAATCTTCCATCACAAGTAAGAAAACAAAGTCTAGCGTTATGAAGAAAAAAAGCGAAAGACTCCCCTACCTAAAATTAAGCTTCTCATTTTGATGATTTAGGCCAGGAGGGAAAAAAAAAACAAGCAGAATTATAAAGCCCCTGAATATAGAGTTCGGATGGTGGAGAGGGTGTGGCTGTAATTCTCATTCGAAGAGTAGGAAGAGAACTTCCTTTCTTTTCTCCTAAACCAGCCACTGGTGGACTTAAAAAGCATTTAAGGATGCATTTCTTAACTTCTTCCTTTTCAGGGTACACATGCCAAATGAACTTATGAACATTCTCCCAAAATATTTAATTATGTTTATTCTCCCTGGACCGTCAGGAGTTTTTTCATCAACTTTATGATTTAGGGACTTCAATAGGTCCAAAAATAGGTTTAAAAAGTGAGCCCCTGACAACAGCTGATGGTGAAGAACAGTCATCCTACGGAAGCTTTGCTGATCTGGTCCTTTCTCACAGAAACAAGCTGGATGTGGTGTCTGCCATCAAAACGAGGCTTCCAAAGTAAAAGGCACCACTGGCATTTCCATCTCTGAAATCTCTGCCTTAGGTTTATGATCTAATTACAAAATACATTATATCTGTCAAAATACTGTTTGATCTAATGATCTGGCTTGAAAAAATATACAGTATGTAGATAGCAGAGCAAGAAAATATACAGTGCTAGCACAGCAAGCTGGCCTTTTAATGAGATACTTGTGGGTGTCTGGGCCCATTAGGAAAAGAGCTAAAATATATTCTTAATAAATAATATAATTATCAGGACTCCTGGCCTAGAAATTACAAAAAGGTAAAGAAGCAGTGTATAAATTTCACTCCGTGATGGAAGTGGGCATTTCTCTTTCACAACCTGTGACACTGGTTGTGTGGCTGCGTGAGAGGGATGTGACAGACCCCAGAGAGTGCCGAGCCCTGACACATGAGGCAGCATCGCCAGCCCGTCGCTGGAGCTCTCCGACTACGACGGGTCTCCCTGTCTTTGACAGTGTGAGCCTCAGGGGAGCTGGAAACAGAAAAGATCAGAGCAAACAGAACATGATGTCTTTTCTCTCCTTTTATGTAAGACTGTCTTAATGCAAAACAGTTCCCCAGGCGTTTTCTTCTCATGGGCAAGGAGGCAGCGGGAGAAATTACAGATGGGCTAGATGCCACTGTCCACGTGGACACCTCCTGCCCCTCCGAGGACACGGCTAGGCCTCAAGCCACGTCTCTGTATGGATCTGATGGAGACGTTGTATGAGGGAAACTTTCTAGTTTAATTTGAGCTATAAAATGGTCTGGTGCCTCGTACCCTAAGCAGAGTAAATACAAAGGTACCCCTGACTGATCAGAACCCTTTGTCCCCAAGAACCTGACTGTCATGGAGTCCTGGCTCGAGGACTACGAGGCTTCATCTGAGGAGCCGGCCCACGTGCTGTAAGCAAGCTCCCTGGGCCCCAGAAGGACCGGTCACGGGAAGCTTTTATCCTCGACTTCGTCGCAGGAATAAAGCCCACCAGTAACAGCAATACCAGCTGGCCCATCACCAGCTAACAAAGATACTGCTCAATCCTCTCTGCTGGCATAGCTATCTAGTAGTTGGAAAAACGGAATTTTTTTTTTTCCCGAGAGAAAGCTCAAGTTTCATAAAATTTCTCATGCATCTAATTAAGATGTTCCACTCAATTTATATTTAGGTTACCTTTTTTTTTTTAAATCATAATAGATCTTAGGATGTATGTGACTAAAACAGCTGAATTTCAGACTTTAAAAGGTAGTAAATCCATTTTTTTTTATCTTTCAGCACAAGCTAACTGACTTCACGTAGAAATCTTATATACACTCTTGTAATGGCTTTTGGTGATCATTTATACATTTTAATTGTTATAGCCTTTTTTATTAAATAAAATAAAATGTACTGATACAAAAAATGAAAATATACTTAGTGAAAATTGAAAGTCAAAAGTACTCATAATTCCTTTACCCATTAATACCACTGTTAACATCTGTGTCTATCCAGTGTCTTTTTCTCCTTGTTCAGACATCACCATTAGATTTTTTTTAACAGTTTCCTTTTTTTTTGACTTTTTAAAGTTTATTTATTTGAGAGAGAGCACAAGCAGGAGAGGGGCAGAGAGAAGGAGAGACAGAATCCCAAGCAGGCTTGGGATCAACACAGAGCCCAGTAATACAGGGCTAGAACTCCCAAACCATGAGATCATGACCTGAGCCGAGATCAAGAGTCAGACACTTAACTGACCGAGCCACCCAGGTACCCCAGCATTAGAGTTTTCTAAAACCTAAAGTCGATCATTTCATGTATGTCTCTTCCTAATTTTTCCTATTTGTAAGCATATCATGACATTTTCTCATGTTATTTGATATCCTAGAACATAATTCCATTACCAACAAAGGATTCCATTGTGTTGTCTTACTGTAGCAGTTTGGTTACTTACTGTTTCCTCCATTCCCTATGCATTTATATGATACAGATTCCAAGCTCTTGTACACATTAGCCTACTAGAATTTTTATTTTTAACACAGGCTGTTCAAGACATTAGAGCCAGAGCAATTAAGCAAAGGAACACAATCAAGGTGACGGTTCATATTCACGGATGGATCACATCACTAAGGCTACTAGTTAACAACTCTCATTCACCTGCGTGACCCTGGATCACCTTAGGGTAGGGCTGGAGGGAATCAGTGAACATTTGAGAAAAAGAAACATCTTTTAGAAATGACACTGACAGGAAGTTCTATAAATAATTCTGCCTCCTAGGAATGCGCGGTATGCAGACATAGATTGAATATAAGTTCCTGGACGAGAAGTCCTCTTTACCTCTGTAGCTTGAGTCAGGTTGAGACTCTAAACAGTGTCATGAAGTAGTAGATATTCACATATTAAAAATAAAATAAGGGGCGCCTGGGTGGCTCAGCTGGTTAAAACGTCCAGCTTCATCTCAGGTCATGATCTCGTGGTTCGTGAGTTCGAGCCCCACATGAGGCTCTGTGGTGACAGCTCAGAGCCTGGAGCCTGCTTCGGATTCTGTCTCCCTCTCTCTCTGCCCCTACACTATTCACACTCTGTCTCACTCTCACTCTCTGTGTCAAAAAATAAACATTTAAAAAAGTTAAAAATAAAAGTCAGCATAAAACACAAGTCCACATGTGCCAGAGATGTAAGGACACGATTGGTGACTAGATGCTTCCTGGTTTGTTGAGGAATTACTGGGCTGCTCTAAGGCAAACCTCGTTTAACGGGAGCCAAGAACAAGCTTGTCAAGAGGTGGAGTCAGGGGAAGGTTTAAATCAGAGAAGGCTGACGAACTGAAGGTCACCCTACTTGTTCAATGAACTTGCCTTCTGACAAGTGCGAGAAGCGGCAGCAGAGAAGACAGGTGGCACACAACCGAGTCCTCAAGGGGGACAACGGCGCCTAATGGAAAGCAGACAGGCGGGGGAAAGAATGAGAGCGAGGGAAGGGTCAAAGCAGGCACTAAGGAGGGGCTGCACCTGGAGCAGGGCCAGCTGAGGGGCTGTCTACAGCGGCAGGAGGCGAGTTCAGCCATGGCTCGTTCTTCCCCGTGGCTACGGGAGGGGCAACTCCAAAACACAGACGTACTGTTTACATGGTACTGATTCATTTTCATGAGGTTTTTAGGCAAAGGTAAGAAAAGAAAGGATTCTTGGCTGTGTGTCCCCCTCGGTGTTTGGAATATCAAATTCAACCAGAATATAGGGCCTTCTAGAGTTGCCTGCAGTCATAGTAAGTGCATCCTCACAGACAGTGGGCTTCCCTCCCAAAAATGGGTTTTGTAGCTGTGCCAAGTACAATAACACGGGAGCAGGGAAATGAATATGACTGCAAACCCAGAAGTCTAATGGTTGATTTTTTTCTGGGCTTTTCCTGCTGGTGGTGGCCGCTTTCCATTCTCTTCCAGAGTTCTATTGGAAGGGTGCTGTCTTTTGTCTTTGACAGAATGTTGTTCCAGGTGTGCCTGTATTTTTACTGTAAATTTTTGTGGCGCTGCCTAAAATTTGTAATGAGGAAGCTGACTGGAAGATGTGAACTGCAACGGATCTGTTACAGTACCAAGCCTGGGGCTTCTAGAACCATGAAAATCGGTAAGTATGAAACAAAGAAGTGAGCAAAATGTAAGCTTGATGGGATTGTGGGTGCAGCACGTTATATTTGTGTATGGTAATTTCTTCTGATAGAGAGGGAGAGAGAGAGGGAGAGCGCACACACACGCACAGGGGAGGGGCAGAGGGAGAGGGAGAGAGAGAGAATCCCAAGCAGGCTCCGTGCCCAGCACAGAGCTCGTTACGGGGCTCACTCTCATGACCATGAGACCATGACCTGAGCCAAAATCCAGAGTTAGACACTTAAGTGACTGAGCCACCCAGGTACCCCTGTTTTTAGTAATTTTAAGCCCCTTGTAAATGTCATTTTTTCATGGCTTTTTTATTGTCACTTCTACAGAAACATCACTGAGGGATTCAAAAAGTAAGGTAAGTGAAACCGTTTCTGTATCTTTCAACAACTTTTCACTTGGAGGCTTACCTCCATCATCAAAAAGTAAACGTTTTAACAAACAAATATATACGAATGGCAATGCAAACTGAGAAAAAAGATTGGTTTCCTCATTACAAGCCATTATACTCTTGATGACACGAGAGCAGCCACCGAATGTGAATTTCTAGGCAGATTTATGACGCAGTATTACTTCATTGTTGAATTCGTCCTCTTTTTTTAAAAAGAACTTTTTTAAAAAACTTAAAAAAAAACTTTTTTAAAAAGTACTTTTTTAAAAAACTTTTTTTAAAAAAAAACTTTTTTAAAAAGTTTATTTTTTGAGAGAGAGGTAGAGTGAGCGTGAGCAGGGGAGAGGCAAAGCAAGAGGGAGAGAGAGAATCCCAAGCAGGCTCCGCACCATCAGCACAGAGCCTGATGTGGGGCTTGAACTCATGAAACATGAGATCATGACTGAGCTGAAATCAAGAGTCAGAATGTTAACTGAGCAACCCAGATGCCCCAAATCACTTAATTTTATACTCAAAATTTCCCAAGAAAATCAGAGAAGCCACTATGCTAGCTATCACAGCATACAGTTAAGCATCCACATAAAAAAGAAAAATCTGGGGTTTTTTTCAAGATTCTTGAGTATTATTATTTAATTTGATATCCTTAAGACTATGTGCTTCACTCACTCATAGGCATACTGCCCATTAACAATGGAAACCATATACACTGGGTCAGAAAAATAAGCTATGTTTCAATATAAGGATCTTGAAAAAAAGTAAATAGGACAAAAAACTTATGTATTTCTGCTTTATGTTAATTATCTTAATCAGGAAAATTGCACTCCCCCTATTGTGAAAATGTCTAATTTTCTAGAATTCAAACACTAAATCAATTTTTGCTTTTAGCTTAGTTCTAGCTTAGTCTCATTTAGAAGTTCTAAGCAAATACTTGAAGCCCCCATCTAAAGAGACCCCACTTAAGCCACTGATGCTCGTGACAAGGGAACTGACTGAAACGTGTTTTTCCAGCTGCTGCAGACTTCCGTGAGTGTTCACCCTGATGCTATTGAAAAAACTATAGAAGACATCATGGAACTGAAAAAAATTAACCCCGACATAAATCCACAGTAAGAATGTATTTATGATGTAAACACAGAGTGCAGGGCATGCATTTAGCACTTCTGTAGAGCTGAGCTCGCTGGCATGCTCTCCCTCTCTGTGCCCCCACCCCCACAATCATCTGCAATGTTTCTGACTTTCAGATGAAAAATAAGGGGAAAAGGTGCCTTTTTCATATTTGTAAACAGCAGCAACTCTGTACTTTTGTCATGATTTATGCGTAGGCTTCTGAGATGCCATGAATGTGAGAAATCTGATGGATGCCCTACTATCAGAAGGTGAAATCCGGGGAGCCCATTTAGCAGCAGTCGCTCGGGCGACGCCTATTTTACATGAACAGTAAATGTTCACCTTGTAAATGTGCCTAAGTGGATCTGCTCCATCAAAAATATTCCTCCAGTTTATGACAGGCTGATAATGTTGGCGACGGGTCTTAATGCTTGTCAAGGAGACTGGCGTGTGTGGGAGGGATAGATGGTTTTTATATGAAGCCTTTAGAACTTTGTGATTCAGTCATCTTATCTTGGAAATATTAAAATGCATTTGGCATCGTACGTGATGTTTAAAATTAGCTTTATATTTTCCATCGGGTACAGGAGTTTCTCGGTGAAATTTTGGGCTAAGGATGTTGGGCAGAATGAGTTCTGGTGCAGGTATATTTAGAGACAGTTTAGGTAGGTAACAATCAACCTGTCTTTCGGATGTGATAGGCGGGAACTTCGCATGTTATCGCTGAGAAAGGCTTCTAATTGCTAAAGACGGGGAGCTGTGGTTGAAGGGAACGTCAGAGTGCGCTCCGTATAGGGCTGTCTCTTGGAGGGATTCTGGGGACTAATGGGGGCTCATCACAAAATTCCATCTCCACATGGTCTCCAGAGCATCCTTCCGCAGACACTTCAGCTAACTGGGTGTCTGTTCCTTATTCAGTCATGAAGGGTGATTTAATCATACGGCAAATGTCTTTTTGAAACCTCTGACACATATTTTATTTCTTTGGGAAGGTAATAAGAAGGCAATTCATTATTAAACGAAGTTGAACCAAAAATTTAAGAGTGCGGTTGGGCATGAGGGATATGAGACTCACAATCATATTTGGAGACTGGGTTAGATTTAATAGCAGATCTTCTCTGTCTCTTCTGTGAAAGTTATGTTTCATTCAAGAAGCATTTCCTTGCCCTCTATTCTTGTGATTTCCTTTTGGGGGGGGGGACCCTCATAAGCGGTAGCATGTGTTTTTACATCTCAGTGTGGGCTTCAGTGCTTTTTTTCTACACTGACATGACAAAATGTGATTTTTAGAAATTCAATTTCTGGAAAAAATCAGGAAATAGAAAAGGCTGAGGGAAATATTTTCTAATCTGTCAAGCCATTCCTTCTTTTAACCGCACTTCTTTTTTTGATTTTAATTCCAGGGTAGTTAACATACAACGTCCTATCAGCTTCAGGTGTACATTTTTTCGGTTGGTCTCATTTTTTCCCTTTGTTTGGTTTCTTAAATTCCATATATGAGTGAAACCATATGGTGTTTGTCTTTCTCTGACTTTTTAAAAAGTTTGCTTGTTTATTTTGAGAGAGAGAAAGCAGGGGAGGAGCAGAGAAAGAGGGAGTCCCGAGAAGGCTCCACACTTTGAGCGCAGAGCCTGACACGGGCTCAATCCCATGAACTCTGGGATCATGCCCCAAGCTGAGATCAAGAGTCAGACGCTTAACCGACTGAGCCACCCAGGCGCCCCTCTCTGTTTATTCAAACAGTATCCATTCAGAGAAGACTGTGCAAGATGGTAAAACATGTGACAACCGTGTCCCATGAGAGGACTTATTTCACTTAGCATTATACTCTGTAGATGCATCCATGTTGTTGCAAATGGCAAGATCTCATCCCTTTTATGGCTGAGTAATACTCCACTGTCCGGATACCACATGTTCTTTATCCCTTCGTCTACAGGTGGACCCTTGGGCTGCTTCTGTAATTTTAACCACATTTGGTTTTAATTACATTTTTTTTTTCAAGATGAAAAATGACTACAGTAAACATGGAATCGTCTCCTCTTGCTCCATCCCGTTTTACTTCTCTCGCTCTCTTCCTCCAAATTAACTCTCCTCTCAGGCCTACGCTGATTCTCAAGGTGACCAGTGCCACTGTGCCCTTTTCCTAAATTTAAATCTGATTCGGTTTTCTTGGCGCTGTGGTAACGAATAATTATAATGGCCATTTCACTGAACAGTTTTATTTAAGTTTCGCATTTGGGTTATCTGACCCTGCACTCTAAGTATGGAATAGGTATGCCATCCTAAGATGTGAAATTCTCTGTGGCTCCCAGTGTTAAACAATCTTTGAGCCACAAAAGTGAATGACCGTAAAGAAACTTACCAGGAATGCATAAATGTGAAACCCTACCTCTAGATTTAAAAATGCCATCAAACAAGCACGGGAGAATAATTTGCACGAAAGTTGTTTATGTGAACAAGGATCTCGGTGACTATTTAGCCACCTGTTGGATAAATTTGTTCTGTGACTACTTAAGGAGACGGTGTTTCACCTGCTGTGTTGTGATCACAGAAAGTAGCTAGTGATCCTCTGTGTATCACCCTTGCCGGACTGTTTTCTGTCTGGGTGATATGTTTTAAGGGGGCCGTTATTCAAACAGTATCCATTCAGAGAAGACTGTGCAAGATGGTAAAACATGTGACAACCGTGTCCCATGAGAGGGAACTGAAGGAATAGGGCCCTTTTTTTAGCACTGAAGATCAGACTACAAGGGAGAATCGCTGTCTTAAACAGTCGTGGCAGGGGAAAGTTGGAAATTAATTTCCTCAGAGAACAAACTTGGAACCACCTGGTAATAAGGAAGGCACATTTTGTTTCAGAGAAAAAGGCTTCAGACAAAGAGCGAGTCAGAATGGAGTGGGAAGTTTTGTAGTCAGCTTTTCCTCTTGGCTTTGCCTCATCTGCCAGGGATGCTCCCAAGAAGAAGCGCTTTTGTTGTTTTGTGTTGTTGTTGTGAATTTTCTTACCACTGAGGGCTGACACTCTCACACACATGTAAGGTGCTTCTGGTTACAGCCGCCTGGTGGGGGGCAGGGCTAACGGGTCCCTACGAACTCATGATCACTTATATTTTCTACATCTTACTTAAATCACCTGCAAAAAGAACTCCCTTGTTTTTTAAACCATATTGTTGCAACTTGGCTTAAGAAATGGCCAGAAGGAGACGAAACTTTTAGCCAAGTTCTTCAACTGTCTATCCATGTGGAGCTTTGGTAAGAAACTGTGCTTCTAGGGGCGCCTGGGTGGCGCAGTCGGTTAAGCGTCCGACTTCAGCCAGGTCACGATCTCGCGGTCTGTGAGTTCGAGCCCCGCGTCGGGCTCTGGGCTGATGGCTTGGAGCCTGGAGCCTGTTTCAGATTCTGTGTCTCCCTCTCTCTCTGCCCCTCCCCTGTTCATGCTCTGTCTCTCTCTGTCCCAAAAATAAATAAAAAACGTTGAAAAAAAAATTTTTTTTAAAAAAAAGAAACTGTGCTTCTACTCAAGTAAGAAGTGGTTATGAGACCAGCACAGGAAATGTTGCATTCCTTTATTTTTCTAAATAAACTAAGTATGGCTCTATGTTGAAAGAAAAAAGAGAGAAAGAGAGAAAGAAAAGAAAAGAAAGGAAAGGAAAGGAAAGGAAAGGAAAGGAAAAGAAAAAGGAAGGGAGGGAGGGAGGAAGGAAGGAAGGAAGGAGAGAGAGAAGGAAAGAAAGAAAAACTGGGCTTCAATTAAATATATCCTGTGTGACTGAGGGTTGATGGAGGGAGGTGGGTGGGGGATGGGCTAGATGGGTGATGGGCACTGAGGAGGACACTTGTTGTGATGAGCACCGGGTGTTGAATATAAGGGATGAGTCACTGGATTCTACTCCTGAAACCAATACTGCACTGTATGCTAACTAACTAAAATTTAAACAAAAATGTGAAGAAAATAACTAAATGAATAAATACACCCCATGTGAAAATTTCCTCCATTTTATATTATGAAAAGTCCTATTACGCACACAACCAGTGAACAAATGCTAAAATATCTGTTTTGTTTTTCCTCACGTGTGTTTCTTCTGTTTTTGAACACCTTAGGCTGGGAATCTCTCTTCAGGCTTGCCTCCTGCAAATTGTTGGCTACAGAAACCTTATTGCAGATGTGGAAAAACTGCGCAGAGAACCGTACGATTCTGATAACCCCCAACATGAAGAAATGCTGTTGAAGGTTAGACCTCGAACACATTTCAGTCCTTCACTTAGGTCAGCTCATGTCCACCAAGCACCTGCCAAGTGCTAGACGCTGCTCAGACGGGGAGGGTACAAAGACGAGTGAGACGTGGGCACTGTGCCCGGTTGGTAAAGCCTACTTTTCTTGCTGGTTCAGATGTGGGAGGCAAATTCTTCCTGAGAAAACTCATGGGAGAAGTTAAATGTAAGGTCCTTTTTTTTTTTTTTTTTTTTTTTGGTAATCGGAGAACATCACAGGTGATTTCTCTGAGCTCTTGTATCTGGCTCACGTTTAGGCTGTTTAGCTGTATTGAAAGCCAGGAGGAGAAACAGCACTTGTCCAAGAGTGACCGGGGATTTCCATTTATGACTTTTAATAGACATCAAAGAAGATGAAGTTGGTTTCTGCTTTGGCAATAGCCCTCCTGGGAAATTACCTAAGATCTTATTGCTGATTATTTATTCATGTAACTCGGAGAGTATTAGAAGAGGAGGTTAAGGTTTATACCTGGTTTATTAAAACTGTTAGAAGAGCAATATACAGTTCTGGCTGTCCAAGTAAAAACTTAAAAATCTCGTATGATCTGACGGTGCGTTATGAAATACCAATAAAACTTGACCTCCACACTGAATCTGGAGCTTAAGAAATTAAGACCAACCTTCAGAACTATTCATCTAAAATATTTTCTCAATTCACTTCTGAAAACAGATGCTTTTTAAGATGGAGTGCTTCCTTGTCTTTGCTAGGATACAAAAAGACGCTAACGAAATTGGAAGAAAACATTGGGTTAGCTGCCTTAACTTTATTGAAACGTGTCACTAGGAGCTGTAATTTTAAGAATGCATCCTGCCGTGTTTCTGTGTATGTAAATACGTAAGCAGATGACTCACTGGTCTCTGCTAATTTGTGCTGTAGCTGATGTGAATCCCTAAGGCTAAAAGAAGCTTCATTCTTTGCAGTAGTTTTCTTCTTCCATTTCTGCTCTGCTTAAATTTGCCTAACCTACTGGGCTAAATAAACTTCATTTTATTGCCTTTTCCATTCTATGTTCCGATCGAAGTAGTCAAGTTCAATTAAAACGACTTCAAGGTGAGAAACAAGAGGGGAATGAAAGAGAAACAAGATGGTGGAATTAAGAGTGGCCACAAGCAGCTGAAGGTTTCCTTAGAGTGCCGTGATGCCTTCAGATTCAGACATTTGGGTGCCTGCGGTGCTCTGTGTTAGCTGATCCGTTGTGTGTGTGCCTGCTGTACTGTCTTAGCTGATCCGTAGCGTGTGTGTGTGCTGGCACATAGCAGGTTTTCAACAAATACAGGTGAATGCATGAATCACTGTGGTTCACTGGATACTAAAAGTCAAGAACTTTTATGACATACCTTTCATCTCTGGTCATGATTTGATTCTGTATGTGTTATTTTTTTATTGTCACAGCTGTAAGAGGTAAGGTGATGGTTTGTAACTTTGCAGCTGAGCAGACTACAAGCATTTCAGTCCAGACTCTGATCCACACAGCCAGTAAGTTATACAACAAGGACTGTCCGCTATTGTGCCAGGCACTTTGAGGAAAGGCATCTTTTTTACGCTTAAGTGGCTTGCAAGCGAACTTGGGACATACTATGCATCTACAAAAAATCACTAAACCCTATCCAGACAGATCCCTCAAAATATCTCTTAAATGTTTTCCATGCCCACCAGCTTATTCCAGCATCATCTCCAGCTTGGGTTGTTATAATAGCCTTTTAATTCTGCCACTAAGTGTTAGCTTCCTCCCTTCCGTCTTCTAAAATACTGCCGGAGGGATTGTCTAGTCATGTTATTCGCTAGGTTAAAAACTTCAGCTTCCCTGTGTCTGCCACAACAAAGCCCAGGCTTCTTAACGTGGCATTCTGGATGCTTTCCAGTCTATTTCTCCAAGCTGTATCTCCTGTATCCACCACACTCAGTCATTCAGCTGACCCACAACAGGCCATGCCATCCCATACACCCAGGCATTTGCTCATGCGGTTCCCTCTATGACCTATTCTCACCACAAAAGCCAGCTCTTTTTAGAAATCCTTATCCGTTCAATTTTGAAATCTTCTCCAGTCTCCCCAGGAACACCTCGGAGCGCGATCTCTATTCTCTTCTTCGGTTTATTCACATTCCAAGTATGATAATAAAAACAGTAATCATAAAACATTCAGTGAATGTTTAGCACATGTTAACCTTTACAGTAAATGTTTTACAACATCATTTCATTTAATGGTCACAATAACCTTGTGGTGAGATACTGCCATTATCCCCATTTTCAGATGAGGAAAATGAGGCTGGGCAGTTACGTACTGCACAAGCTCACGTGGTAAGGAAGGGCTCCACGCTGCCTCTCAACGGAGAGCCCGTGTCTTGTTCCCATTTGTATTTCCAGAGGCTGGCCCATGGTTTGTGTTTAACTCCCTGATATTGGCGTCTTTATCTTTAAAATGGACAATAATACCCTTGTTACCTACTCCATAAAACTTTTAGGGCAAGAGTCAGCAAACTAAAGCCTGTGGGCCAAATGTGGCTGCCACCCTTCTTTGTAAATAAAGTTTTGTTGGAACATGTCCACTCATTGTCTGTAGCTGCTTCTGTACGACAATGGCAAAGTGAAGTAATTGGAGGGTGACCATATGGCCACCAAAGCCTAAAATATTTAATATCTGGCCCTTTACAGACAAAGTTTGCCAACCTCTGATTTAGAAGCTCTGGTAATAGATTAGCCATATTGTTTAAGTGCTCCGACTTATAAACGTGGGAGACCATCATCAGTGCTTATACTCAGAGTCTTAAAGTATAAAAAAAATCTGGATTTTAGGATCATTTAAACATTGGCTGAGACGAAAATGAAAAACATCACCTTATGTTCACACAGCACTGTCCATATGAACTATTCAAATGGACATTTCTATTAAACATTTGCTAAACCACATAAATAATAAAGGGAAAATTTTATGTGGATTCATGTACCTAATAGAAAAAAATATGGCCTAGAATTGAAAGATCCTCTCTTGTTGGGAAGAGATAATCCCATGGTGGCCTTGGTGAGAAGCGGCTTCTCCTCGAATGAATGGGTGGACAGACAAACGGCCTTGTCCTTGCTCTTCTTTTTTTTAAGTGTCTAGATATTTTGAGAGAGAGACAGAGAGAATCCAAGCTGTCAGTGCAGAGCCCAATGCAGGGCTCGACCTCATGAACCGTGAGATCATGACCTGAGCTGAAATCAAGAGTTGTATGCTTAACAAACTGAGCCACAAGCACCCCTGCCTTGCTGTTCTGCAGCAGACCTAAGACAAGGAGAAAGTGCTGAAACAAGCTTGTGTCAAAGGCTCAGTGCAAAGAGAACAGAGTTAAGCAGCGCCAGGGCCGTGACAGAGGACGGTGTGACTCAGAGTGCAGCTTCCACACCCAACTTGTCATCCGGCACAGGAATCACCCTCTCTGTCTCTGGTCTCCTGCCCTGGCAAGTGGCTTTGTAGTAACTGCACTCCCAACAGCACAGTTTAGATGGCTGAGTTCCTCAGGGCACCCCTCGTCAGAGGCCCACTGCCTTCATTCGGATTTCTGGTCAGCTCCCGACACGCCAGAAATGACCTCATCCTTCAGGGCCAGCCTGCCTCCTACCCTTACTTTTTCAGAGAATAGCCTGTCTATCAGAAGAGAACCCAGTAGCTCAAGTATTCTCACAGGAAATATACCCATGGTAGCACTTTATATAAGTACTTTAGCATAATCGACTTTTCATTTTCTGAGAAAGTGACCCTTATTAAAGCAGATAGGATTAAGAACATAATTAAGAACACTTTTTAGCCATTAGTCCAATCTGTCACGATACATAAAATTATTAAAGTGGAATTTCTTTTTTAAGCATTTTATTATTCAAACTTCTTACTCCCCTAAACTAAGTATTGCCCCAATGAATGAGGTTTATCACCTTCCTATAGAAATGAAATGTTTGCTTTTGCCATTTCACTCTACTCACTCAGTGAACCCAGAGATTTTTAAACTGTGTAGGGCCCTGAGATTACTTCCAGTTATTAGTCAAATGAATGTGATGAGCTTTACAAACTGTTCCCCTTTGTTCTTGCTTTTTTCATTGTGATAGCACTCAAATCAGTTCCTAGAGGAAAAAGAGACCTTTTCTCTCATTTTTTAGGACTCTTGTTGAACTCAAACATTTTCTGTCTTGATGAATGCAGAGCACTGGCAAATTCTCATCTGGGTGTTATAAGACGATTTCTTATGCTCATGTTTGCTACTTTGCTTTCAAGGCTGATAGATACACTTTCTTTCCTCTGAAATTTTTCTCTCACCCTTTATTTATTTTTCATATGTTTATTTACTGGCGGGGCGGGGGGCAGAGAGTGAGGGAAAGAGAGAAAATCCCAAGCAGCCCCCAGGCTCAGCACCAAGCCCAACATGGGGCTGGATCTCACAAACCTTGAGATCATGACCTGAGCCAAAATCAAGAGTCAGACACTTAACCCACTGAGCCGCCCAGGAGCCCCTCTCATAGTTCAGCCTGCATCCATCTGTTGTGCTACTAACATAATGTATCCCTTGAATTGTATCTTTTTTGGTTAGTGTTTCCTTTCATTGAATATTATGTTCTATCCTGTGTCAGATACGTGACATTTTACTATAAAGGAAGCTGCTTGTGTATTACTGTTCTCTATAGGATTTAAAATCCACGTAACAGAAAAAACTATTTCGAAGTTGAATTATGGAGGTGCCTGGGTGGCTCAGTCAGTTGAGTGTCCGACTTCAGCTCAGATCATGTCAGATCAGCTGTCATCCTGTCAGTGCAGAGCCCAATTTGGATCCTCTGTCACCCTCTTTCCATGCCCCTCCCCTGCTCGTGCTCTCTCAAAAAATAAAAAACATTTTTAAAAAGTTATGTCTGAAATACTAATATGAAAATTTTACATTTGTATTTGTCCCTGTCATAATAAAGATAAAATATAAAGTATTATTAATAGTCTAAAAAGTAAATTTGTTTATACGCCCATCTCTATGTATTTGAACTAATAGTGTGAGCATTATATATTTATATGGCTGTAGGTCTCTTTCTCAAGTAATAGTATGTGCTAAATCTATCTTTCTATAGAAAACCTAGAGGGGCGCCTGGGTGGCTCAGTCGGTTAAGCATCCGACTTCGGCTCAGGTCACGATCTCGCAGTCCGTGAGTTCGAGCCCCACGTCGGGCTCTGGGCTGATGGCTCGGAGCCTGGAGCCTGCTTCCGATTCTGTGTCTCCCTCTCTCTCTTCCCCTCCCCCATTCATGCTCTGTCTCTCTCTGTCTCAAAAATAAATAAACATTAAAAAAAAAAAAAAAGAAAACCTAGAAAAATAGAACCAGTTTAAGAAGAGCATAACGTTTAAAGTTTGTATTTGTCAATTAATATATAACTGGAATCAAAATTCCCCTTGGTAACTCTGAAAAATGGTCATATATTTTGAGGTTTGTTCACGAACATGACTGATCTTCCTTCATCCAGTAGATGACACTTAGTTTACTGTCCCCTCTGTTATAGGTGAGAAATGAAACTCAAGTCAGCCCACTTTTCTTTTTGTTAATAATGCTACGAAAAATTTTGCTATAGAGTTAGATAGCAATTTTCTGATAATTTAAATAATACATGGCCTCAAATTTTTCCCTTTTTGCCCTTTACCTTCATTCTCTTAAATATTTTTGAGGACCTTTTGTAGGTGATTATATAGTTCTATTTTTTATTAGAAATTAAATCAGAGGGGTGTCTGGGTCGCTCAGTTGGTGAAGTGTCTGACTTCAGCTCAGGTCATGATCTCGCAGTTCGTGAGTTTGAGCCCCACGTCAGGCTCTGTGCCGACAGCTCGGAGCCTGGAGCCTCCTTCGGGTTCTGTGTTTCCCTCTCTCTCTGCCCCTCCCCCACTCATGCTTTCTCTGAAAAATGAATAAACTTAAAAAAAAAAGAAATTAAATCAGAAAGATGGAAAATGCTAAAATATAGACAGACACATTCCATAACTACCAGGGTAATGACATGATCACATGTCATGTAACCTCTGGAAAATTCCACTATATACTCATAAGAGAGGGAAAAGGCAAATAACCTCTTGGTTTTATTATGACATGGTCTTTACTTCCCAGACGCCTTCAGAAGGTCTTGGAGTCCCTCCCAGGGGCCTTCAGACCACTGTGAGAACTCCTGCCACAGATAACTGAAATACGGTGAAACCTTTATACCATATTTGCATACATTCAGCTTTGTAAAGTTCCTTCTTCAGATACCGAGTACAAAATCTGAGCCAATGGGAAAGAGGATGTGTGTTTGTATCAACAGGCTAATTTTCTGTCTTGTCTTCCAGTTATGGAAATTCTTGAAGCCTAATACTCCACTGGAATCTCGGATTTCTAAGCAATGGTGTGAAATTGGCTTCCAAGGTGATGATCCTAAAACAGATTTTCGAGGAATGGGACTTCTGGGCCTATACAATTTGCAGTAAGTAAATGGAGAAGGGTCAAGTATTAAAAAGTGATGTTGGGGCACCTGGGTGGCTCAGTCGGTTGAGCGTCCGACTTTGGCTCAGGTCATGATCTCGCAGCCTGTGAGTTCGAGCCCCGCGTCGGACTCTGTGCTGACAGCTCAGAGCCTGGAGCCTGTTTCAGATTCTGTATCTCCCTTTCACTCTCTGCCCCTCCTCCACTCATGCCCTGTCTCTCTCTCTCTCTCTCTCTCTCTCTCTGTCAAAAATAAACAAACATTAAAAAAAAATTTAAAAAGTGATGTTGTGGTCACATGCAAATGATAAAGTTATTAGTTCCAAAAGCCACCACACAGAAAACTCCAAGAAAACACTGACGTCCTCAGACAGCTCAGGTTCCTAAACGTCGAAGAGGTGCCTCCATCTTCCTTTTCTTTGGCAGACTTTATTGTGTTTTATAAGTGGATCTCAAATGTTTTTATTTTTAATTTTCTTTTACAAAAAGTTGAAGTATGTACAAAACCACACGGAAGACTCGAGAACCCCTTACACTGCCCACGTGCAGTACTAATCAGGGTCTGAAATACCCACAACGCTCATTCTTTTGGCAGAAGCACATTAATGAAAATCCTGTACCGTCTGTCACTTCACCCTCATATCTCAATATGCAGCTCTAAAAAAACCCATATTAACCTTATATTAACAAGGACTCCTTGGTGTCATCTGTACCCAGTCCGTATTTCCCAGCTCTCTCAAAAAAGCCAAAAATGTCTTTTTATGGCTGTTTTCTCCTAATCTGGTTCCATACGAGATCCATACACATCGCACTTAGTTATTATGTGTCTCCTCCCCATGTGCCTGTTCCTTTTGCCCCTCCCCAGGGTCACTGACTTGTGCAAGATTCCAGGTCAGCTATCCTCTAAAATGTCCCATGGTCTGGATTTTCTGTTTGCACCGGTACCCGTGGCCTGTATTTCCTGGAAACTGGAGGTATCTGGAAAGGCCTGTGCTGAGTTAGATCAGAGGAATCACAGCCTGATGTCTCCATTGTAAAGTCCCCCCCATCAGCCCTTTATCTGAGCATCTCATCTTTCACTGATAGTCACTGGACCAGTTAATTAACTGTGTAAAAAGTGCTTTTCCAATCCTGTGATTCTTCCCACAGTTGTTGGCTGGAATTCTGTAAAGACTCAGTTTCCTTCATCAACTATGGTTATTTAGTTTCTCTAAAAGAGAGGCAAGACAGATGCTCAATTTTTCTATTTAATTGACAATGTTCAGAGTGAGGAAGGAGTTGGTGCCCTAATTCCCTTGTTAGTGATCAAAAAAAATTTTTTTTTGCTTTGGTTTTTAAGTATCATTTTTAATTCCTGGTTCTTATATGTTTATTATAATTCAAATAATAGTGCTCATCATTTTTTCATGTTTAAATTAAGTCATATGTAGTCATTATTTTTCAAGCCAAAGGGAGTCCTTTTAAGTTGGCTCTTTGTCCTTTGCTACCATCCTGTTAGTGAGGATAGTAATGTATTTTTAAAAGAAACTAAGCCTGAGGTGCCTGGGTGGCTCAGCTGGTTAAGTGTCTGACTTCAGCTCAGGTCATGGTCTCATGGTTCATAAGTTTGAGCCCCGCGTCAGGCTCTGTGCTGACAGCTCAGAGCCTGGAGCCTGCTTCGGATTCTGGGTCTCCCTCTCTCTCTGCCCCTCCCCCACTCACACTCTGTCTCTCTGTCTCTCAAAAATAAATAACCATTAAAAATTTTTTAAATAAATAAATAAATAAAATTAAACACCTCTGTATGATAAGCCACCATAAGCAAAGTGAAAAGATGAGCCAAGGCCGACACTCACATAAGTGACAGAGGATCCCGATCTGTACGGTTACTTAGTTGTTTGAAGACATCTTTAGATATGCTGGACCAAAAAACAGGAAACGTAGATGGCCAACAAAAGTATGAAAAAAGGCTCAATTTCATTAATAATGAAACTATGTATCAAAACTGCTGACTGTGGTTTGAACTTTTCTGAGAGAAAATTCAAGAGCTTGTTTCAGGCTTCCGATTTATATGGGAAATACGTACACATGAAATTAAACAACATACGCTAGCATTTTATTTTGTTACTGCCATTATTAAGTACTTTCTGTGATGCGTTTTAGAAGGTATGTCACTTTGTGTATTTTTAGGAAATTTCATTGCCCTTTGCCCCCAGGGCAGAATTTTGCTTTTAGCACCATGAGATATTGTCCATCCATCCAGAATTCAAATACCCCGTGACTATCCTCCAAGAAGAATGCACTTGAAACACATGGTCTCTCACCTCTATTCTCTTCCTCTCTCGGCCCCTTGGCTGTCGCAGCCTCTGCGTGTGTCCCTTCCTTCAGGCCACTGAGGAGCTTCATTCCGCCCCCCTTGTCCATAACCCTTCTTACTACAAATATCCTTTGCTCCCTGGGGAAAGGCAATGAGCGTAACTCAAATTTCAAACCTACCAGATACATTTCTAAATCTAAGTGGGTTTTACAACTACCCTACTCTACTGTCATTATATTTGGGAAATTCTGTTATGAAAAGCTGTCTCTCCTCTGGAAGAGCTGAAGCAAGTGGTAAACTCGGAGTGCAGAACGTCCCAACGCTGCATGAAAATGAGTGCATCAGGCAGGAACAGAGCTGTGGTTTTCTTTCCCTCCAACTGCAGGTATTTTGCGGAAAGGGACGCCGCGGCAGCCCAGCAGGTCCTCTCGGACTCCCTTCATCCAAAATGCAGGTAATTGCTGAAAATCAAAGCTGGACGAGGCTTACGGATTAGGCAGAAGGAACTTCTCCTTCACGGATAGGTCGGTGAGATTCTCAGGAGCGTCACCCCACCGGAAGTGAGGCTTCAAGCTCTTTCAAATGAGCCCTCTGGACAAATACTGAATAGGAGGGTTAAACCTGCAGGTACTCAATCCCTCCTGGGATTCAGGAGGGAAAGTGGCACCGTGCGAGTGAGATAAGTATTTAAAGGACTGATAACAGTGCTGGTGCCCAGAGGATTAAAGAGGCGGGCGTGGAAGAAGGAGAGAGAGGAGTCTGGAAGCAGTATTTCAGAGACCAGGGAGCCTGATGGGGGAACAGAGGGGAGAGTGGGAGTCATGAAGTCAGGGGCCCAGTGAGAAAGTCTAGAAGGCTGAGGCTTTTTTAGTTTTCTTGGTAAAAATCTAGAGTCTAAATATTTTACATTTTCATTTACCTTCCTAAACTTTTTTTCTTTAACTGATTACATGAAGGGATATCACTAAAGAGGAAACAAGGTATTTTTTGTTTGCTTTTGTGTTTTGTTGCTTTTATTTCATTTTAGAATAAGTATTAGTAAGAATTTTAAAAGCAGTACAAATTCATGAAAAATTTTTCAAAAAAAAAAAACATTGCCCAACTTTTTATCTAATATACTTCATTATATGTGGGTTGAAGGAAAACCACGGTAGACAAACCCAACAGAAAATTTCAAACAGCCCTCTATAGCCATGGCTCTATCTGGTTGGAGAAGCATGTCAAACACTCTGCCTCAGGGCTGAACACATCTCCACACGTGCTCCACCTCATATCCTCCCCAGAGAGGGACATTTTACTTGGGAGTTTTGTTGCATAGAGCAATTCTGCTCTTCTAGTAATCTGTTTCTAATTTCGTTATTAAATATTTAAGTCTTATGAATAGTAGTTATTATATACACTTACTGTGTGTAAGCAGTTCTGAAATTTTACAGCCATGTGTTTGTATCACTTCTTTCTCCTCAGCATGCCAAGTTGCTTGTTGGTGTTCATATTTAATAAATAAATGCAAAATTTTATCAGACCATTCTCAAAAATTCAAAAACAGGTTGACTTTGCCCCCACCACCTTACTATTATACTTATTCTAGCTTCATTTGCCTCAGGTTCATTAAATAAACTATACTTTCTGATTTATATTTACAATCTTTTTATAAATTACATTTTCATTTTTTTTTACCTTTTACTTACTTTGAGAAAAACAGTAAAATCACTTAGCTCTTTCCTGATACATCACAGGGTTAAAATCAAGCTATTTTAATTTTTTAACTATATTTTCTGAATTGCATATTTCTGTAATGTATAGACCCTGAACTCCATCTAATTAAAATTGTCTGGGGAGTCTGCATATAGACTCAGGTATTCCCCAAAGACCATCAGCAAAAAACACATGAATCCTCCATGGTCTTTGGGAAGTGACAAGAAGCTTAAAATATTTTTGGATTAATCATTAAAAGGTGATGAATTTTATCTGTGAGACATTCTCAAAGAAAGACTGTATATAGTTTTATCTCTCGTGTCAGCCAGCAGAGAGGATGTATTTGAGAGTTTGTGTGAATACTCTTATTTAAGAAGAGACGTGTGTGTGTGTGTGTGTGTGTGTGTGTGTATACATGTACATAAAGCTATTGTGCTTTTGTCCCTTAAGCTATCATAAAATTGAGGAGGTGATGTTCAAATATTAATCACTTCAAATTGGTAGTAAATGTCAGTAAACACAAAACAGAGTGTTTGGGAAATGCTACTATCCTTCATCAGTGTCAAAAATAGGTATATAATGATGACTTGTGATAGCAATGTAGGTTGTGTGAGGCCCTGAATATATTAGGCATTCAGCAGCAATATCTATTAAGGAAAGCTCTCTCCCGTCTATCCTTCAGCAAGCATTACACATCGTTATCGTTGCCTTGTAAACCTCCATCTATTGAGTCCCACAGTAGCTTGAGGGATATAAGTAGATTCAAGTTTACAAGGAGAATTTTGACTGTTTGATTATTTGTTGTTGTGTGTTTCTTGAAGAAAGGGATTCATTCCGTTTGGGCCAGGGTATCCTCAGTAATCACATAAGTGGAGGGCATTTGGCCTTTCTTGTATTTCCAATGCAGAGAGAGATTTCATTTAACACAGAGACACTGTGCATAAAGCTTCGTTAAGAGAAAACAGGTGCTTATAACTTTGTCTATATAGAGTCTCTTAAATTTCACACCTAATTCATTTTAGTTGGATGTGAGTCTTTGAAGTAAAAATCTCCTCACGCCTTTTTAGCTGGTTGGTTGATTGGTTAGTACGCGGTTACACTTTAAAAAGAGGTGGCATATTTTAACATGAATTAAAGGCAGTTTCTCTGAATTGCAGCCAGTCATTTACAGAGTAGAAAGTCCATAGAGTTAAATGTCAACTTTGTATCATGTTTTTGTGGTCTTTTGCTGTGTGTCTTACACGTGTGTCTTTTAGTGTAGTGTTTGCAGTGTATTCTAGAGAACCCTGCTTAGATAGAAGCTAAATGTTCCTAACTCTAGTTTTAAAATGTTATTTAGTTCAAATGCTAACCACATTTTCTAGTGTGAAATGAGGGTTACGTTAGCCACAAAGAAAGTGGGACGTGGATCCCGCTTACAAAACCGTGGCAGCATGGAGTGGGGGAGAATAGGGAGGACTGCCAAGTCCACAAGCTAAGGGAAGGCAAGGCAGGATTTTCGGAATGCATCTGAGAGGGCCCTCTCTACAGTCTTAGTCAGAAGCCCAGATTATAACACGGATTACAGTGGAACTGCTACAGGTTAGCTGCCTTAGTTTAGCCAGAGGCCTTGCCATAGCACTTGTCAGAGTTTGTAAAGCCTACATATCCTTCCCTCCCCCTCCCTGCCTTCCTTTCCTTCACTAGCTCACTACTTCTTTAATCAATAAACATTTATTTGGCATCTACTGTGAGCCAGACATCACAAATAAGACTGACTACGATAAATGCCATGAAATAAAACCAAAGGAGATGCAGTGGGGAATCGTGAGAGAGCAAGGGAGCAACAGAAAACACACATCCCAGGCAAAGGTTCATGGAGAAAGTATCGCTTGATAATTAACGATCCCGTAAAAAAGTGGCCTTAAGGACTCTCTCCCACTGCTGCACTAAAGGGAATAGGGGATAAGTAGCAGGGCTTTAAATAATCCCATTTCTGAGATCTACATAAATTATATTGTGGATTTTTAATTGATAACATTTAAATTGATTAGTGTTTGATAACTGAGTTACAGACATCTAGTCAACAGTTTTAGTATGAGCATTCCAAGAGAACAAGGACCAAGTAGAGATTAAAGCTTATTTCTTTATTCATTTATTCAGCAAATTCAGCAAAGCGGAATGGGAGAAGAAAAGGATGGACAAAGCAATTGGGTGAGTGTGGGATTTCATTCATATATAGAGGTTGTCAGTTGGAACTAAAACCGGAACAAAAATATCCTAAGAACACCGTAAAGGATGACGAAGATGACAAATGTCCTGATGGAAATATATAACCCAGGTGAACTTTTAAAAGGATGTGTTTATATGTGTTTGGATCTATTTGTATGGTTCTATGGTACTATTTTTGCCTTTGGCCAAGTGACAACATTTAAAATGTTAAACTATATGCACATGATTTTCAGAAACCATCATTTAGAATTGCACTTGGTAGTTTTAAGGATTTTTATCAAGTATCAATTTATTGGATTATATAAATTTACTTTAGAAGCCTTTTTTTAAATTCCCCTTTGCATTAAAAAATATTGTTGAATGGAGAACTCCCTTGTTTAATGTGATGGATTTGTGTTACTCTGAGACTTAAGTACTCAGTTCCATTTAATTTTTGATAGGCATGTAGAAACGGAACTAGGAAATATACCCTGAGTGCTAAGATACTTATTTAAATTCTCCCCCATCTTAAAAGTAATATATAACTCATTACGGAAAATCTAGAAAATATAGGCAAGTAAACAAAAAAAAAATCACCTCAATCTTATTACTCTCAGATACCATAGTAATATCTGGTGGCATTTCATTCTCCCCTGTTTTTTGTGCACATCTGTGTGTATATAATAAAACCTGGCTTGTTTTATACATAATGTTTCCCACTTAAGTAGTCTTTAGAAATACAGTAGTTATTGGCTGTAATATATCATAAGAGATTACCACAACTCATTTCACCAATCACCTTTTTTAGAATATGTGAATAGCTTCCATGTCTTTGCCATTATAAGTAATGCTATAATGAGTACCCTTGGGTATAAAGCTCTTAGTTTCAGATTTTTTTCTTCTTATATATTTAGAAATAAAATTACCAAATCAAAGCATATGGATTCTCAATTCCCTTGGTTACATTACTGGTATTTGATAAGTTATGAAATTCAGGGTAAAGATAGGATAGAGAGGGAAGCCAACCTTCCACTCTGATATCTTATAAGTCATTTAAAAATTAGGTTATATTTTTCAATGCTTATGTGACACACAGTTGGTTTTGTGGTTTACGCTTTACAGGTACTCATTTGCAATTGTGGGCATCAATATAACTGACCTGGCGTATAATCTACTGGTGAGCGGAGCGCTAAAAACTCACTTCTACAACATTGCCCCAGAAGCTCCAACACTGTCTCATTTCCAGCAAACATTTTGTAAGTGTCCTACTGCTTAAACAGCAATATAGTTTCTATGGAACACTCTACGCAAGGGGCAAAGCGGAGAGATCTTTGCAATTTGGCTGCTTTGGGGTCTTTGAAGTTCCCCTTTGGTTTTGGTTTTGTTGTCTTCTTCTTAAAATGCAACAGTAATATTTGCAGGCATCGTGGATTTTTCTCTTTCCCAGCTCTTGCTTAATATTCAGGGTATCAGCTTCTGGTCTGGGTGTCTCCCTCCCTCTGATCCAGCATGGCACAGCACTTAAGAGCCTGGGTTCTGAAAACAGCCTGAGTCGACTCCTGGGTCTATGCTTACCAGACTCTCTAAGCCTTAGTTATGGCATCTGTAAGATGAGTCCTTTCCTTATAGAGTTGCCATGAAGATAAAGTGAGATCATGGATACAAAGTTTTCATTAGCCAGTTCCACACTTGGTGCTCAGGGAGCACGAGAAAGAGGGAGTGCTGGTTTCGTGGGTGATACTGAGAGTTGGCAGCGTTGCCACTGGTAGTCCTCTTCCCGCTTTCCCTACTACTGCCACAGACGGAAGATGTGTAGCCCCCCCGGATTAGATGCTGCAGAGGTAAGTATGAATGGGGGGTATCCTCTGGAGTTGCAGTTATAGTGAGGTTTCAGAAGATAAAGACCGAGATGATATGACAGAGCCCTGGAACGTTTTTCTGCATTCTTAGAGACACAATCCTACAATCTGAATGGCATCACGATCCTTGAGGGCCAGACACAGACTGGTTTGGAGGAACATGGACAGATGTTCTAAATCATCAAGCGACTCAGGCAGTTTAAAGGAGAAATGTCATCTAAACCATTTACACCACGCTTGCTGCACTGAGGGCCTTGTACCCAGGATTTCTTAGCAAAAAAAAAAAAAAAAATTCTAAGTTTTGCCTCTATTTTATATTTCTTTCAGCTCTTCTTTTCTGCTAATTTGCTAAGCAGTTCTGCCGCTCTAAGTATGGTTAAGACACAGATGCTCATCTCAAATCCACCGCAGGGGCATGCTGGTCCCCATTTCATTTTTACAATGTGACAGAATTAACAGCAATTTATTTTCTCTAAACTCCTAAATTAATAGTGATTCTATTATCTAGCATTTTGTCTTTTTAAATATCTGCTTAATCAGGACTTCTGGTTGATGATGGCATACTTAATGCATTTATTATGCTCCCTTTTAAAACTTCACTGAAGTTGGGGTGCCTCGGTGGCTCAGTCGGTTAAGCATCTGACTTCGGCTCAGGTCATGATCTCACAGTCCGTGATTTCGAGCCCTGCGTCGGGCTCCGTGCTGACAGCTCGGAGCCTGGAGCCTGCTTCAGATTCTGTGTCTCCCTCTCTCTGACCCTCCCCAGTTCATGCTCTATCCTTCTCTGTCTCAAAAATAAATAAACATTAAAAAAAAATTTTTTTAACTTCATTGAAGTTAATGTAGAAGGATTTTTTCCAAGAAAGCATGAACCCACAAGGACAGGAAAAATCACGAAGTAAGCAATAAAAACCTCATTTTAGAAACTGGAAAACAGATTAAGTGATAACTGATTTAGTAGTCCTGAGAAAATAAATCCCAAACAGGTAGTGTGGAAAGGTAAGAAGCAACCTGATTTACTGCACAGGACCTCCCAGGAGGTTCAGGAAGCCTATCACAGGAATGAAGTGAAGAGAATTTTCAAAGACAAAGGTGAAGGAAAAGCTCCAGGTGATATCTGTGCAGCAGGATGAGAATATTAAATCCAGACTTTAACAGGTCAGAACGCTCTGACAGCAACTCTTTGAAGAATATAAAACTGATGGAGTGTCTAACCTTGTTTGAACACACTGCAAAGATACTGACCTGGTTTAGAGTGAACTTGGTGAAAACTAAGCAAATAAACAGAGAGGGCAGTTGGTAATACTACACAAAGGAAATTGTTAGGAAACACGTGATAATGTGGTTGGAATTGGGTGAAAGAGAGTGAAATCTTCATCTTCTTCTAAGGGAAGTCCAAAAAATTCACACAATGGAAATCACATTGTATACAGTCATGGAAGTCGATGATCAAAATAATCAGCAAAAAAGATGAAATGTTCCTTTAGGGAAGCAGTCAGTAAGACAGGAAGTGCTGCTGGGTTTTGTTTAGTTTTTGTAACAAGACTTGTTAAACTGTATGACTCTAAACTATATGCATGTATAACTTAGATAAAAATTAAGAACAAATTTAAAAATACATATACTTTATGACTGGTTAATAGTGGAAAATGGCAGCCCCTCAAATATATGATTATAGCTCCTACTCTGACAACTAGGTGATTGTATTCAGTCTGACCATTTCTGGCAGATACTGAAGTTTTACGACAGATTGGGTTCTGTGCATCTAAAAAAAATTAATTAAAACATAGTGGGAAGGATTTTGTGATTGGGAAGTAAAGATACTGTTTTTAAGAAGTGAAAAGGCTCAGGGTGCCTGGGTGGCTCAGATGGTTAAGTATCTGATTTCAGCTCAGGTCATGATCTCACAGCTTGTGAGTTGGAGCCCCATGTCAGGCTCTGTGCCTGACAGCTCAGAGCCTGGAACCTATTTCTGATTCTGTGTCTCCCTCTCTCTGCCCCTCCCAGGCTTGTGCTCTCTTTCTCTCTCTCAAAACTAAACATTAAAAAAAATTTTTTTTAATTGAAAAGACTTATGGCTGACACAGCTCACTCAGTCTGGGAGTCAAGGAAAACTTGCCAAAACAGAATGACTTTTAGTTTTAGGCATTCTGAGGGTGAGTTTCTGTTGGGAAATCCTCACAGAGCTGAACAGTGGGCACTCCAACGTAAGGCCCTGGAACTCTGAGGAATTACAAGTCCAGATTTGGGATTCATCAGCATTGAGAAGAAAATCAGAGCCACACAGTGGGGGCGCTCTGGCAGGAGAAAATCAAAATGAGAATCATAGGAATTGGCATTTAAGGATAGGCATTTTGTTGTTTGTATGCACTACTGTATCCTCAGCAAAGAGCCTGGGAGAGTATGTGCTCAGTAGATATTGGTTGGTTGGTTGGTTGGCTGGTTGGTTGGTTGGATGGATGGTTGGATAGATGGATGGATGGACGGATGGACGGACAGACGGACGGATGAATGGATGGATGGATGGTTGGATGGATGGATGGATGGTTGGTTGGATGGATGGATGGATGGATGGATGGATGGATAGACGGATGGTTGGATGGATGGATGGTTGGTTAGATGGATGGATGGTTGGTTGGATGGATGGATGGATGGATGGATGGTTGGATGGATGGATGGATGGATGGTTGGATGGTTGGATGGATGGATGGATGGATGGTTGGATGGATGGATGGATGGATGGGTGGAGAGGAAGCTAAAATAAAGGATAATGTCTTTTGTAGAAGAAAGGAAGCTTAGCTCCACACTGAACATGGAGCCTGCTTAACATTCTCTTTCTCTGTCTCTTTCTCTTTCCACCTCTTCCCTCTGCCCCCTCTGCAGCTCTCTTTCTCTCACGCACACACTTCCTCTCTCTTTCTCTTAAAAAAAAGAAAGAAAAGAAAAGAAAAAAAGAAAAGGAAAGGAAATCTAGTTTCTCATGAAAAATTTAGCTTTTGGCCTTAACTGATAGGGTTTCAAGAGAACCCTAGCCAGGGTAAGTGGCATGCAGTAGGGTTACTCATTTCCCAAGGCCCTCACCAGTTTTTCAGAAAGCACACAATCCCCCTATGAACTGGGGTATACGCAGAGGGACTCACACCTCTTCAGAGGAAGCACCCTGTGCCCTGAATTCATTGTCCCTCCATCGGACAAGAGCAGTTCTGCACGTTTCCTCTGTAATATTCTTGCAATTACTTGTGTCCTTGCTTATGTGTATGCTGTCTGCTAACTGAATGCAGCGAAGCAAAACCAAGATACATTCAAGCAACAACAAATACACTGCAGGCTTGGGCTGGAAAGCCAAATTAGTATTCTAAACAGGTATTTCATCTACGTGAAAAATGTAAGAGAATAATAGCTCTATCATTCTGACTTTACAGTAGTATTCAGCGAATACTGCACTACAAGGCAGTATGCTACGAAAACTGCATTCAGTCTAAAGCTTCCCTGAAATGAAGCAAGGTGAGGTGTCATGAGCACAAGGAAAAGTACAGTGACCAGAAAAGGAAAAAGAATGATCTTTCCTTTGACCTTCAGAAGCGACTATTCAGTAAGAGTAAGAACCAGAGGAAGAGGGTACACTGGAAGAGGCAGCAGGTACAGTGGTAGAGAGTCAGCCAACTTCAGGTTCCGCCTTCCAGCTTCCAGCTGTATTGTGGGATTGTACATCATTTAAATGCCTTTTCTAAGCCCAATGTTCTCATCCATAAAATGAAGCTATATCTGCACTGCCCACTCCACAAAGCTGTTGTTAAGAATTAAGAAACTATAAGCAATAGTCTGGCCTCTGTTTCCTCCCTCTGCTTTCCACACCATTTTGTTAGCTTTCTCAGCTAATAAATCATCACTGGCAATTGTCTACCTGGGTGTCTCTTCCAAGAGGTAGAGAATTGGGGAACACAGGAACTCTACCTTTTTCTTGTATCTGTTGCATATGTGTTACCTGGCAGATGAGCCAACTGGCCAACTGACTGAATGGATATAGGAACACTCTGTTCATATAAAAACGAGTTGAGTTTTACAATTATCATGTGTACCCTGGAAGCCAAGCCACCATTTCTGCATTTTGATTCAAATCATGTTATACAGTTACTATTCTCCTGATGGGACAGCTTCACTTTTGTAGCTTCTTAAGAGGAAGGATCCTGAGAGTGGGGTCAGATTGTTAACCACCCACCTCTAGTCTTATCCTTGCCTGTCTTTAAAACCTTTCAAAATGTCTTTCTGTAACTGCATTTAAGGTAGAAAAATGGGGAAACCAAATGGGTCTGCATTCTTCTAACACTCTGAGCTACACAAGATCACCTTAGAGTCAGCTGCCATCATACCAGCACATTGTAGAGAAGAGTGAATATTTTCATGTGTCTGATGAGAAAGTAAATTCTTCATTAGAAGATGATTTTCCCAGTGCCTGTTCATTGTTGTTGATAAGGATAAAGACCGTATAACTCATCAGATACTGATAAGATGCTTTTAGCTGATTATGTATAATTTTAATTCGAAGTATTAGAAGTCTGACTCTACAAAACAACTCAGGCACATTTACTTGAGCTCAGAGGCTAAGTCAGGAAGATTATGTATATTATATAGCACAGGAGGAAGAAATTATAAATTATCGTAAGATTTCACATAGAACCACAAAAAAATATAACATTTAGAAAAAAGCCAAAGGAACGTAAAAAAATGGCATCTTCTAGAACAATGGATCTGAAACTTTAGTGACCTGAGAGTCATCTTACTCAACTGCGGTTGAATCTGAGAGGTCTGCATTTTTAAAAAGTACCTCATAACATTCTCAGGATACTTCAGGCATTCGCCCAGTCACTGAAATGGACACATGATTGAATTCTTTTGGTTGAATAAGATATTGAGATTAGAGGAAACAACTTCCTCTTGATGTGCATGAAAACAACCAGAATAATAAACAGACTCCTGATCATGGCCTGTGAGAAATGGTGAGGAGAAATAGGGATGCTTAGCCTAGAAAAGAGAGAAGTTCAGGGCATAAAAGACACTTCAAATATTTGAGTTGGAGAAAGATTGAATTTGTTCCAAGAAATACAGGGTAACAGATTTTGGCCCAATGTAAGGAAAATCCCTTTAAAACCAGGTTCTTCATCCATGGGACAGGCTAATGTCAGCATTGTCACCAGAAGAGCTCAAGGCCGGACGCTGCCTCGGGGAATCCAAGCAGCAGATAGAGCAGGATGGATAGGACCGCTCCTGGGATTGCTGATCTGGGGTTTCCCAAATGTGATCAGGTTTCCTTAACAGTGGCAGTGGGCCCTGGGCTGTGTGACCCAGAGGCCTTTGAGTCAGCACTGATGTGTTGTCCCCATGGAGAGATGTTAAAAACAGTCACATCAGTTATGTGTGGAGGGCCCGATATAAATCTAATCCTAAAAGAAATGCAATGGTCAATCCCCACAAAAAGCAAACCAAATTTTCTCCTTCCTTACTACCTTTCTTCCTGTAGTTGTAGAGAGACTATATACTTAAAGATGTATAAGCATATTTAACAGCATAATGAATGAGAAACCAGGGAAGTTTGTGCAAGTGGACCAATAGCTGGAAGTGTGTTTTGGGGGTGGAAGGAAGGTCACTTCTAATTTTGTATTACAGCAAGATAGGGTAAAGATTTTTAAAAATCTGTTTGTGGACCAATGTTCAAGGTTTTCTCGTAAGTAGCTAGTTAATAAATAGAAAAACAAATGGCTTTAATTTTTACTTTTTACTATTAGGACTTAACATGTTTGTTCCAAAATTCTCTTCCCATACCCCCCATCATCTCTCTGCTCACTCCTTCCCCAGTGGAAAGAGCTAGGATTCTAACCAGGTTTCTGGCTCTGGAATCCTTGCTCCTTCTAATGCTAATACCAAGAAAAGCTTCTGTAATGTTTTGTTTTGTTTTGTTTTTTAAGTACGATTATTTTCTTAAGTACTTTTTTCCTAATATATAACAAGACACTTGAACTTGTTATAGGTTTACTACATACAAGTATCTTTTATTGTCTTTTTAAAAAGCTATTCACATGTCAGTTCTAAATGGGGGCGGGGGGGGCGGGGGAGGGGAGGGAGGCGGTGCACAGTGGGGAAATAGCACAATGAATAGATTCAATACTTAATGTTTATTCCGAAAACGTTCCCAATCCATATTATTCATAGATAACATTTTTGAGACACAGAAGTATTTGAAGAGGACATTATGCTTCAGAGCAAGAAGGTCTTAGTAACAATTTCATGTAGCTTAATGACTGCTCTGTGTTGTTCAGAGTTGATTTACAATTTTTATTGTCTCATAATAGACTGTCAGAACACATTTGTTTGATTTGTCAGAGTAATTTAAAGCTTTTCTCAAATCAAGTAACAAGAGAAAAAAGGCTGAGTGGAGTAATTCTGAAAAATCAGGCATTATGTTAATTTAATCAGGAGGGGCAGGATGAAGTGGTCACTGTCAGCCCCTCAGGTTCTGCTCCAGACGTGGTGCACATTCCAGAGACGGCAGAACTGTCTGTCTCCCTCCTTGAGTACAGGGACAATAATCCCAGGACCAGCCGCAAAAATCTTGCAGACTGGTAGTTTCTACTGCACGAATTTTATTTTATTTTTTATATATATAATTTATTGTCAAATTGGCTTACCTACAACACCCAGTGCTCATCCCAATAAGCGCCCTCCTCAGTGCCGGTCACCCATTTGCCCTCTCCTCACCCACGGGTTTTAAAGAACAATCCAAAACAGGATATCTGCTGCATTTCGACCTCTTCTTTGAGCCCCAGGGTTGCCGTCAATTGACCAATGATCGGACATCTCTTTCAGCATTCAGTGACTCTGAATGTGATTAAGGACTTTTTTCTTTCTCCTGCAATCTTATCACTGTCTTCTCTGTAACAGGCTACTTGATGCACGAGTTTCACAAGTTTTGGATTGAAGAGGACCCCACGGACATCATGGAATTCAATCGTGTGCGGGAGAAATTTCGCAAGAGGATCATAAAACAGCTGCGGAACCCAGACATGGCATTGTGCCCACACTTCGCTGCCTCAGAAGGTTTGATCAACATGTAGTCACGCATACTGGTTTTAACGGATACCCCCGGAACACTGCCTCATTGTCGTGTTAGTTCCCTGCTTAGGTCCCAGCTCATACACTGAGTGCACACAGTGATTGTATGCATGCCTTTTGGTACGGTACTTTCATCTCTGGGTCACAACTACCAGATCCCCAGATATCACCGCTTCTGGAGTATCTGCCATCCAGTGACTGTTCATGTTGTGGCATTATGCAGTGTTACATTTGCCTTGACACCCAAGTATGGAGAGAGTTTTCTATTTTTTTAGATTGTTTTCCTCCCCCTCATAATTCAGCATCGAAGAACTGTACTTCTCTAGCTGTCTTTTGTATGTGAGAGATCTAGCGGACTCTTGTTCTGTGAAAGCCTTTTAATTTATTGATACGTCTCATGACTACCGCTGCTAGCTCTTCGGGCCGGGTTCACGCTTGGACCTCATTCCACTGAAGTATATGACTTGCAAATAATACAGACAGACACATGATAAACCAAACCATTCCTGCAAACGTAGCTGCGCTTCATGACGATGTAACGAGGCTTACGAGAAGCAGATTTAGGTAGGTGCTGTTTTTGTCCAAAGTACCGCAGAATTATACTGTAACTTATCCCCAGTTGCGATTGTATCCTAGTCATATGGATATCAAATTATTTTATTCCCCTGATTTTACTGGCTTGGATGCCTAAATATGTTTATGATGCTTGGAGCCTCAGAGAAGAAGTATGCACGCTTCAAAAGCTGCAGAAGATTTTTCACTGCCTGTCTCTCGCTGAACTCAGTTACACCCTGGCACTCTTCTGATCCAAGCATCTGTGCTTGGGGAACTGAGTGCTGACTGGTTTATTTTTAATGTCAAGAGGTTATATGAAAAAAACAATTTGCAAGAAAATGTGTTGCAAGAGAGGGACCTAAGGTGTGTCCTTCTGTCGTATTTCTTGAAAATAATGACCTTGTCTTGTATCAGTGAAAAAAGTAAATGGCTTGGAGGGGGGGAAAAATCACATCATTCCAAAACTGCTAAAAATCATTTGAAAGACCATGATTTCGTTTGGAATTATGATTGTAGTCTGTTGAATAGTATTTACCATGGCATTTCATACCCATGGTATTTTATACCTTCTGACTATCGATTTTAGTATGATTAGACGTTTGTGTAATCACTTGCTTACTTAAATGAATTTTGAGTACTGCCTAACTGTCAGTTATATGAATAAATTACATGTCATTCTACTGTAATGTGTAGTGGATTTCATTTTAATATTTTTGTGCTCCCACAGCCTTTGAATATGCAAAGATGTGAGTGGGTAGAATGTCAAAGACGGACAACCTAGAGCTGAATATAAATCACGCCATCATTCCGAGTAACCAGGTGTAAATTACCATGTGTCATATCTGAGAGACTTCTTTTACTTAACATTGAGGCCTGATGGTGCTTTAATGAAAGAATAGGATCCAGCTTTTTCTTTGTAACCTCCTTATAAAGCCTGGATTGTCTATGGGAAGACAACTGATAAAGGAAACATTAAGCTACCTTTGTTTCCTTGTCCATTCTAGCTCCTCTGGGATTCTGCTATACGTCCTCTTTCAGCTGGGTACCAGGTGGCATCATTCGCCCGGCCTCTATTACAGCCCTGTGCCCTTCTACACAGTGCAGAAGGAAAGGACCTGATTAACGCATGACATGTATCTTGAGGAACGACAGAGTGAGAATGTGTGAACCTGGTAAATGGCCTGTCTTGGGAGCCCCGAATTTCTACCGCAGCTGCGGCTGCTGTGTGTGAAGGCTACGTTGTCTCTTTCTATCCACTGTGGCCCTGTGTCACTGATGCGGCTTGATAGTATGTGGCATTTACACTACCTCACTGTCTCTTCTGCTCAGGTAGAGACAGCTGATGGTAACAAAGCTGGAAGTTTTCTCTCCCAGCTCCTTGCACGATTTCGCTCAGTCATATCTTAACATGGCTGCAGAATTTTAGGATGGGCTGCCGGCTCCTGCTAGTTCTGAGTATTATTACTAGTTCTGAGTATTATCAGACTTCTTGTTCACACCTGCTTGTGAAAGATGCGTTCTGCCCAGTAACATGAAGGGAAGCGAGAAAAAGAAGAGAAGGGTTTCAGAAGCTTAAAAAAATGTGTGATGTGTATGTGTTTTCCCCTTGAGCATTCTTAGCTTGTGTATACTTATTCCACTGAACAAGGGTTGACCACTTAGAATGTAAATCATGTAGCAAGCCTCTTCCAAGTTTTCCAAAACATTGCTTGCTATGATAAAAACACATTCTAGTTTTCACTACAGAAAGAAAACCCTTTGAAGCACCGTTTTTGAAAATTATGACTTCAACTGGACTTTCCTTATCACAATTCTTGTTATTGTACTGAAAAAATATGTTTTTGCCTGATAATCCACCATGTTTTCTACTTGAAAACTTAAATATATACCCATCCCAAAATACAGGATGCCCTTACAATATATCTTCTAAGCTCAAGATACTTTTGAGGAAAAAAAAGAGGATGCTGTGAATAATTTCTCCAGGACAACAGGGTAAACTGACAGTCTGAGGAAATGGAGATGTTAGGTGGCTGAGAGAGACCAAGAGACAGACTTAAGTAGGGACTGTCCACCCACGACTCAGACAAATGCAACCTGATTTCTTCACATTCTAACCTCTGGGAGAAGTACACCGCAGGGACATGGACACTGTGATATCTAGGATACTAGCAACACCTTAAAGACCCATCAGAGGGGCACCTGGGTGGCTCAGTCGATGAAGTGTCCAACTTCAGCTCAGGTCATGATCTCACAGTCTGTGAGTTCAAGCCCTATGTTGGGCTCTGTGCTGACAGCTCAGAGCCTGGAGCCTGCTTTGGATTCTGTCTCTCTCTCTCTCTCTGCTTCTCCCCTGCTCATGCTCTCTCCCTGTCTCTCAAAAACAAATAAACATTAAAAAAAAAAAAAAGAAAAAAGACCCATCAGAGGCATGAGGTTTATCTGAGAAGGTCAGGTGAATAGGCTGGGCTTATGGGAAGTCAACAGTAGGAGAAACAAAAACCCAGTAATCAGACTCCATGGCCACAGATAATCTTGATCTGTAAACAGATGGGACAGATCCAAACTGAAGAAATATCAGAAGAGGATGAGAGTTGGTGAAGTGTGGCAATCAGGGATGGGAAACAGAAGAAAAAGGGGACGGGAAAAAAAGAGTCAGCCAGGTCCATAACCATATCTAGGAAACTTTGAGCCACAGTGACGTCCTCTATCAAAGCGATGCCTCTAACCCTTGCCTCTACCACTGCCCAGGGTAGGAGGCTTGGAGTAACTGCTCTATAATCTGCAGACCACGGCAGAAGAGCAGAAGCGAGAGTAACACTGGGTCCTAGAATGAAAGGGGTTCCGGGATGGACTCCATCTCAAGAACTAACGTTCAGTGAGTGCTGATGCCATGTGCCAGGACCATGCTGGCCTTTATCTGCATTATTCCATCCCCTCATGAACATACAAAGTGAGACTGCTTGCCTGTTTTTCTAGACAGATAGGCTTACAGAATCAAATACATCGCCAGACATCTCAAGAGAGTGAGGTATCACCTCACGGAGCAAAGTGTTGGTGAGGATGTGGAGAAAAGGGAACCCGTGTGCACTTGCTGGTGGGAATGCAAACTGGTACAACCAGAGGACCCCCAAAAAGCTAAAACTAGAACTAGCCTATAACCCAGCAAATCCACTTCTGGGTCTTTGTCCAAAGGACATGAAAGCACTAACTCAAACAGATATCTGCACTCCCAAGCTGACTGTAGCATTCTACTTAAAATAGCCAAGGCATGAAAACGACTTACATGTCCATCAAATGACGAATAAAGAAAACATGGCATATGTATACAATGGCATATTATTCAACCACAAAAAAGAAGGAAATTCTGACATTTGTGACATGGATGGGACTTGAGGGCATTATGATAAGTGAGATAAGCCAGACAGGGAAAAGCAAATTTCTCTCACTTATATGTGGAATCTAACAAAACCCTGAACTCATGGATACAGAGACATACTGTGGTTGCCAGAGCAGGCGGGGGAGGCTGGGTGAAATGGGAAAGGCTGGTCAATAGGTACAGAAAAGAAGAAAAACTAAACGGCACAGCTAGATCTTGAACCCAGGGCCTTAAGCCCCGACTTTTCATCAGTATGCGTCTCCCTAGTTGGAATTATCCTCCACTGCCCAGGGTAGATTATAAACACATACACGCCCCCTACCCCTCAAGGGGTAATATATATGTAAATAACAGTTCTTGCCGGGCGTCTTCAGGGTGAATTCACATGTGGCAGATTACAAAGATTACAAATCCTGCCACACTGTCCCTCAGGACGTCACCCACTCTTGCTCAGAATTGCTTCCTTGATACACAAAGAACAATTCTGACAGGACTGTAAGCTCTCTCCTGAGAGTCCGGGAAGCCTGCACAACTCCTCCAGACTCCCCTGTGGGAAACGTCAGTGAGGCTCCTCGGTGGGTCTGCAGAGACTGGACTGCAATATGTTCACATAGATGGTTAGGAGAGGGGTCGGGGCAGAGTTACAAAAAATAAAATGTTGACTCAGTGCCTTTCTATTATTTTATCTATTATGTACCCGGAACTGTGGTCTGCTTTGCAAAAGAGGCCACAGATGAAAAGCCAATGGCAATAGGTGAGTGTCGCAAAGAGAAGAGCAAGCTGAGATTCCGCCTACAAAACAGTCAAACCCCCTCCGTCACGCAAGATGGGTGAAGGGAGGTCCCTTTGAGATTGCCACCCCCCATAACAATAGCTCGGATGAATTCCACAGCATCTCCAGGCATGGGTCTTGGAAGAGGCTTCATCAGGGAAATTTCTAAAGCAAGGATTAGCAAGAGAAAAGAAGATGTGAGCGCACCCCAGGTCCCAAGGCACAGCAGGGCCTGCGTGCTATCTAGACACACTGTAGGTCCGAGTTCCCTGCTGTCCGCCCTTCTCTCAGGACAGGCCTGAAAGCAACCTCAGGGGAGGTGGTGACCTGCCACGGTCACTCTGCAGCCAGGCAGTCTGGACCTGCCTGCCAGCTGCCCTGCCCCTGCAGACCCCAGGGTGTGTGGGATGGTGCCCTGGGGGAGGGAATCTCTGGTCCTTCGGGAAACTAAACATAGATGCACTCCCTTCCTTTGGGAGGGAGAGACAAGAGCCTTCAGGCACAGATAGTTGAGTTTGGTCCAGCAGCCCAGTGAGAGCTTGTGAGTTCTCTGACACATCTCCGGTCACACCCACAGACTTACATTTCAGACACATTATTAGCTCCTCTATGCCAAGTGTGTGGCACTTAACAAGGAATAGGGACATCAGCAGGCTCCAGCTGTACGATACCAAGAGTTACATAATCTACTTCCGGTCAAGTTTTTACTATTCGTGCAAAGTACAAGAGGAAAAAGCCAGGAGTCAGAACACCCATGTTGCAGGGTACCTTCTGCTAGCCTTCCTTAGGCAAGTGACTTGCCCTTGCTGACTTGGCTTTTATCATCCATAACAGAAAAACAATAGTAACAGCTCCTCTTCAGAGGATTATTGTAAGAGTAAAAATCAAATAAACTAACATCAATTCAAGGGCTTGGGAAACTCCAAAGGGCTGGTTAAACACATGTTTAGTTATGGTTGGTATTATCCATTTGGTTTTGGGCTATGAGCTGACTCTCAAAGAAAATTAGGCTATAAAATTTGTCCTTGTAGCTGGTGTCCCCCATTAATTCAATTCAGCAAATATTTATTGAGAACTCCGTTTGTGCCAGGCGTCATGCCAAGACAGGATAAAATGGGAAACAAGGCAGCGTCCTTGGTCTCCCAGACCTCACTGTCCAAACCCAGTGCCTCGCTTGCGGAGTGTGGTCTTGGGGCCACCGACACGGGCACTGTGCGACATGAATCATCGTAGCCCCTCTCCAGACCTGCTGAACAAGGTCATGTAACACTCTCCCCAGCAGGGTCGTGTGCACTTTCAAGTTAGACAAGCACTGCTCCAGAGGGTATTGATCCAGCCACTCTCTGCTGAAACCTGACAAGGCCTAATCTTCAACTGTTTATGGTTGAGAAATAAATCAAACATTCCCTTTGTTTTCCCACAACTTACTCTGGAAAGCAAAGAAGGACTACATGTTCTGTTGTCAGCCACTCACAGGTGCAGACAGGAGTCAACGTGGTGGAGGAGGCCTGTGATGGACTAACCCCCAATGTCATGATATCAGGAGGGGGGTGTTGGGATGATTAGGTCGTGAGGGTAGAGGCCTCCTAAGGGTGGGCCTCATAAGCGTCATAAGGGTGGATGGGAGTAGTCCCTTTTATGAAGAGACATGAGAATCCCTTCTCTCTTTCTCTTTCTCTCTCTCTCCCTCTGCCCCTCTCTACCTGAAGATACAATGACAGGATGGCCATGGGCAAACCAAGATGAGTGCCCTCACCAGACCCTGAACCTGCTGACACCTTGAGCATGGACTTCCCAGCCTCCAGAACAATGAGAAATAAATCGTTGTTTAAGCTACTCAGTCCGCAGTATTTTCTGTTAGAGCAGCCCAAACTGACTAAGACATCGACTTGGACCCAAGAGGATGGCCTGCCCTTCTACCCCAAATGCTTCCTGAGAAGCTTCTTACAGTAGCCAAAGCTGGTGCTGCCCCAGACGCTCCCTCCCACCAAACACCACTCTCAGAGTTTTGTTCTCAAGGAGTCTGTCGGAGCGGCCAGCCTCTTACATGCTGGAGACAACAGTCTTCACATGTTAGCCAAGGTGTCCCCTTCAATGAACAGAAACGACCTGGTTGCAACTTAGCAACTATCCACAGAAGTCATTTGAAGTCTGAGGTGTGTGCTTCCTAGAGCAAACCCGGAAGCCTGGAAGCACCAAGAGGATGAAAATCAAAATTACGCGACTCTGAGCCCAAGTGTTCTGACCCCACTCTAAGAGAGACCCAAGGAGGGCAGTTGGGAGGAGCGCCAGGTGGTGTGCAGAAGTGTGGAATCGCTACACTGTGCACCTGAAACTAATGTTGCCCCGTAGGTTAACTGGAATCTAAATAAAATTTTTAAAAATAAAAATAAATTTAAGAAAAAAGAAAAAAGAGGGAACCAAAATATTTGCCGAACAAGGTAGGGCCAGTCTTAAATAAACCAAAGAATCTGGGACTTACAACAATCTGAATCTTTTCTCATGATCTAGAACAAAAATGACACATTTAAACCAATTTAAAACATGCCAGTTCTAAGAAAGCTATTTAAATGTTTTATGAAACTGCTACGTTTGGGGTTACGCTTACCCTTACAATAAGCCACACAGCTAATTTCCCGGCTTTAGATCTCGTCCTTGCTTCTACTTGTGTTCCTGATTCTATATAAATATGAAATGAATTAACATGTGTGAGTGTGGTTTCTTTTTTAAAAATTACTATTTTCAGGAGATATGTGGATCATCTAAACAGGATCTTTCTAAAATGCTATTCACTTGCTGTGGGTTTATTTTTTTATGGATTGATATGTTTTAATTACATTAATTTTACTTCCTGAAAGCACTTTTAATCAAACTTCTGAAGACAACTGTATGTCGTACCACAGGCAGCTGTAAAGCATGATAAGGAAAGATCCCATACGCCCTTCATCCATTTCCCCCCAGTGTAGCGTCTCGCGTGACTGGAGCACGACATCACGACCAGGAAATCGACACTACTCCAGTCTACCTCAGATTTCATCTTACATGTACTCATTGGTGCGTGTGTGTGTGTATTCTGAGCAGTTTCATCCTGTGTGTACGTTTGTGTAACTGACACAATTACACAGTGTAAAACATACAATCACATAATTGCAATTACAATTACATTGACATAGTCAATGTCAGAACATTTCAGTCACCATAAGGATACCTTACGCAGCCCTTCTATAAGCACACCCACCTTCCTCTCCCACCCCGGCCCTAAGCCCTGACACTGATGTGCTTTCCATCTCCATCATCTGGTCTCTTCGAGAATGTTTTATAAATGGAATCAGATAGTATGTAGCCTTTTTAGATTGGCTCCTTCACTCAGCATAATTCCCTTGCGATCATCCAAGTTTTTCCACGGATCAATACTCCTTTCCATGGCTGAGCACTATTCCATGGAATAACCAAACATCACTTGTTTAACCATTCATCTGCTGAAGGGTATTTGACATGTTTCTAGTTTGGGGCTATTACAAATAAAGTTGCTCTGAATATCAGTGTGCACATTTTTACGGGAAAATAATCCCCATCCCGTTTCCCCCATTCCCCCATTCCCACACCCACCTCCCGTCTGGCAACCAGCAGTGTGCTCTCTGTACTTAAGAGTCTGTTTCTTGGTTTCTCTCTCTCTCTCTCTTTACTCTCACTTTTCCTTTGTTCATTTGTTCTGTTTCTCAAGTTCCACATATGAGTGAAATCATATATTTGTCTTTCTCTGACTAACTTAACTCGCTTAGCATTTTACTCTCTAGCTCTAGCCATGTTGTTGCAAATGGTAAGATTTCATTACTTTTTATGACTGAATAATATTCCATTGTATATATTCACCACATCCTCTTTCTCCATCCATCTAGTGATGGACATATGGCAGCAACGCACATTTTAGTTTTATAAGAAATAGCCAAATCGCTTCCCAAAGGAGCTGAACCATTCTGCATGAAAGACGAGCAGGAATTTCTAGATACTGCAGCCATTCCCCAATTATCTATCTGACCCATCTCTCACAGTGATTGAAACCCCTAATTTTGGCTATACCCAAAGTAAAGACATACACTTCCTGTCTTCCCTTGCAGCTAGGTATGATCACTTGACTAATTCTGGCTAATATCATGTAAGTAGGAGTTCTGTGGGCAGCTTCTCAGAATATTCCATTAAGGAAATGCAGAACGTACCCTGTGCCCCTTTACTTATTTCTCAGTTCGTCCTGCTGCTATAAACTAGCTGTGACATTTGCCATCCTGGACCACAAATACAAGAGCTACATCCTAGGGATGTCAGAGCGGTAAGCTGGAAGGAGCCCAAGTCCCTAAGCAGCCCTACTCCTAGTGGGAGACCTACCAGCCCTAGACTGTCTTCCCTAGACTTTCATGTGAAAGTAAAACACACTAGGTGACTTAGGCTGTTCTTCGTGTCAGTCTTTGTTAATTACACCTGGACGAAATCCTGACTAAGAGATCAGGTACCAAGCCATGGAGACATACACGACCCACCCAGGAAACACCATTAGCTCCGAACAGTGTGAGCAAGAGGACTCCTGGGTACCTAACTAGAAATGAGGCAGGAGCCAGAGCCAAAGGCAAGGGCCCAGTCACGGAGGGTGCGGTATACCAGGTGTGCGCATTTACAGGAACACAGAGCTCTCATCCAAAAGCTTCCCTGGAAGGTCTAGGCATACCCATGCATCCAGATGGGCTTTCCCACAGACCACCGAGAGGGGGCCTTGGCCTTGGCAGTGGGCTGGAGCTCTCCCCAGGGCTCTGACGGGCAGCTCAGCTCAGCTGAGCTCAGCCTCCCGGCTCAGCCTCCCGGCTTCACTGCTGCTTTAGCAGCTGACACTGCAGCTGTGGGTCATGCAGACGTTACGACAAGTAATTCAGAGCCCACCGGGCACCAGGTTTCTGCAGCAGCGCTGCTTATAGCTATAGTTGCACCAAAAATGCTGAAGAAGACAGTGCCTTCAGACTCTGGCCCAAACCCCCTCGTCCATCAGGAAGCTTTCCAGACCAGAAAGGACTTCAGTCAACCTCTCCATACTTCCTCTGGGGCTCAAGCACAAAACCCCTTCCTTCACCCTCAGAATTCCTACACACACACACACACACACACACACAAATACTCTCCCTGTCTCTCCTACATGAACCACACACACACACACACGCACACACACGCACAGAGCCAAACATGGTGGCCCCGTAACTATCGCAGGACCATCATATGGTCAGATTTACATTGAAGAACTGCTCTTGGGATACCTGGGTGGCTCAATTGCTTAAGGGTCCGACTCTTAACCTCGGCTCAGGTCATGATCTCACTCACGTTTGTGAGATCAAGCCCCACGTTGGGCTCTGTGCTGAGTGTGGAGCCTGCTTCAGATTCTGTCTCTCTCTGTCCCTCTGCCCCTCTCCTGCTTGCACTTGTGTGCTCTCTAAAAGGAAAAGAACTCCTCTCTGCTTGCTGCATGGAAAACGGTTTGGGAGGCAGCAAGAAAAGAGGCCAGTAAAACTGTGATACCCCAAGCAAGGAATTCTGAGAGCCTGAACCAAAGCAGAGACTGAGGGGTGCATCGGAGGACCTCCTCCCCGCAGAGACGAAAGGACATGTCTGAGTAGCACAGAACAAGTAAAATCACCAGGATTTGGTGACTGGTTAGACGCAGGGACGAGGAAAGGGAGGAGTGTGTGGAGACGTCAGGGACGGGACAACTTCCGTTACCAACACTAAAGCTACTAGAAATAGCTGCCAATCCCTGGCCACCAATTCCACACTACCCCGTGAGTCCCCTGAGTCCAGGGCTTTGCAGTGAGCGTCTCTTCTAATTCTCAGACTAACTCTGTGGAGTACTGTCTTAATCCATACTTTACAATGAGGAAACCAGGGCAGGGAACAGGTGAGTGGCTGGCTCAGAGCCTCCCAGCTAGACAGAAATAAGGATATGCCGCAAACCCAGTTCTCTGGCCAGTGCGGGTCTCTACGACACAGCCCGATGCCATATCCCACCAGCTCAGCACTCGTATATTTTTCAGAAAAGTCACTGAAAGAAAATACACCAAAATGGTTACCTTTGGGTGACAGAAGCCATTTTTATTTTATACACATCTACGTTTTCCAGATTCTCTTCCATGAGTTTGCATGGTATCCACAATCTGGAGAAAATAACAAATGTTTCTGTCTAAATAATACATAAAACTATGAGAAAGAAAGAATAGCCTCGGAAATCTAACTGTAGGCACATGTTCTTTGGCAGGAAAGAGGAGACGGTCTTACAAGAACAGCCCCGTGTTGCCACACAGGTGAGAGCCAAGCCTAACAAATACTCCCAGTAAAAGCCTTGTCAGATAGCAGGCCCCTGGGCTGGTGCTGGCCCAGAGCCTCCTTTCACTTAGCCATCACCCTGTGAGAGTCTCATGATCTCGCTGGCTCTGAGACCACTAGTTCATTGGGTTTTCCTCTAAAAAAAATTAGCAGTAATAGTTTCAGGCACTGAAGCAAAATTTCCAGACAGCACATCCTCTGCCAACACTTCGTAAGTCTCTGAATAATGGCACCATGAATATTTATGTCTTGTTATTATCGCTGCTGCAAGGAATGACAGTTTCAGCACAAGTGACCATATTCATTTTCATCTCACTGCTCGACCCTGAATATTCTTTGCTTCCTCCCACTCCGCAGCACCACACACCCCGCTGTGAACAATCTTCTTACGTAAGTGCAATACCCCTTGAAGAAATGTTCAGTTTTCCTTTCCTGCGCAGCTAGAGGGCCAGGGAACCATGCATTTGTTCATCGATCCACCAGCAAATATTCACTGAGGGCTCTGTGCTAGGCTCAGGATACAAAGCTGACACGCTCCTTGCCTGCCAGTCTAGTCAGGAGACAGACGTCAACAAACCATAACACTAAGTGAGGTCGGCATTAGCTCTTAAGTGCCATGGGAGACACCAATAACGGGGACCACGTGAACAAAGGTGCCATAGCAGACGCCACTAATGGCGACCACACGAACAAAGGCACCAACCTGCCTTTGTTGAGCACGGTCCAGGCGAAGCATGCCAAGCAGCTCAGGGCTGTCAGAGAGCAGGGAGACAGGATAAGAATGGCCTCGAAGGCTTCAATAACGAGCAGGGACTTGACGGTGAACTTGTGGGATCAAAAGTAAGGCGGCAAGACTGATGGCAGACTGGTAGTACGGTCTAGGAAACAGACCATGCAGTCCCAAACTGGAAATGTCAGGGTGGGCATGGGGAAGAGGAAACAGATTCAGAAACTACTGGAAAGCTTAAATCACAAGGCGTTCGTACCTGATTAGAGGAAGAGGATGGTATATATTTGGAAGAGTTGAGAGAGAGGCATCGGGCTGTGGGAGAGAGAAGGAGGAGCTAATACACAGAAAAATGTGTGGATTATTTTATGGAAATTTCATCTACTTAAAACATGGAATCTTCCAAGCCAGGTTCTTGCTGTCTCTTTTCAAATATTCAAATCTTCTTCTGGTCCCTCAATAACGTTTCATCGTTTGCTTCACTTAGGTCTCACTTATTTCTGTCTGGGTGAATACGTATGGATTTTTTATTTCCCTGTCGCTATTGTAAACGGGCTCTCTTCTTCATCATATTTTCTCGTTCGTTGCATCAGTTAAGTTTCACTTGGTTACAGATGACAGAAAACCCAAGTCAAATTGACATAAACAAATAATATTAACACACACTGAGTACTTATTATTGCTAGATACTGATCTAAGTACTTTATATGTATTAACCTTTTAACTCAGTTAAATAAAAAGAGAAGATTCATTAGCTCATGTAAATGAATAAATGAGTCCCGTGTCTGTCTTCAGATACAGATGGATCCAGCAGCTCAGACACCATCGCCAGGACTGAGTCTGTCTCCATCTCTTGGCTCCACAGCGGCAGTGACTAAAGCAGCTTCCACAATGTCTACTTTCAGGTTCGGGCCCTGCCAAGGAGTTAGGTGCAGGAGCCTGCTTCAGATAAAGACCTCACACTGAGTCTCTTACTGGCCCAACTGGAGGTGTGTGCCCATCACTGCTACTAGAGGGAAGTGGTGCTTTGGTTCACTAAACACGGTCACATGCCGCTCTCCCAAAACTGTAAACACAGAGAGTACAGGAGAAATCACTCAGTCCTAAACAAATCAGGGACCTCTGCAAG
Organism: Panthera tigris; assembly: GCF_018350195.1. Taxonomy (NCBI): domain Eukaryota; kingdom Metazoa; phylum Chordata; class Mammalia; order Carnivora; family Felidae; genus Panthera; species Panthera tigris. The sequence continues at coordinate 6,422,625 of NC_056669.1, forward strand.
AAGGAGGGACAAGGGGGGAGCATAGTGGCAAAAAAACAACCAATGTCCACTCCATTGGTTACTACTCCATTGATTGCTATTACTACCTTGGATTAAAACTACACACACACACACACCCCTAAATATTTATATATGTGTATAATATACACCTATCAAGCAACCAGCCTGGTTAATTTCAAAGTTACTTTAATTGGGTGTTGTACCAGATTGACTGTACTTGCATTGCAAATTTTCACACTTCTCTGAATCTGATCTCTCTGCTCTCCTCACTGACTCTGGGCTCAGCCTCGTGCCTTGTTTTACCAGTGGGACAATCTCAAACCTGATAGAGAGGCCTGAAAAACAAACCACAGGTTTCCTCCTCCTCTTTTTGAACTTAGCCACCACCAGGAGGACAAGCGTGGTCTAGCCCGCTGGAGAACCAAAAACCATGTGGAGGAAAGTCAAGATATCCTAGCAAAACTAACCTAGACGCCACCAGCCCCAGCTGACCTGCCAGCTGACAGCACACGTATGAGCAAGCCCAGCCAAGATTAGTCAATCGCAGCCCAGATCAGCAGAACCACCCAGCCACGGACTCAAGAGCAATAAAAAAAATGGTTGTTCTTTGAAGCCATTAAGTTGTGCAGTGGTTTATAAGGCAGCATCTGTATCTGAAACAGACATTCTCCATTTACGCCTAATAACATGATTATCAAAGTTAACAAAGGCAAAAAGCCCACAGTACTAATGGGCTGGTTTTGGCGCTCGGGAAGACAGCAGGAAAGAGAAAGACACAGGCACGTGGCTGGAGCCGGAGTAGGTTGCTACATTGGGCACGCTAACAGCCTGAGGGCTTGGAGAGCTGGGCCAAGAGTACTGAAGGGTGGAAGCAGGTTGTTAAAAAAGGTAATTTGCTAATCAAACCAATCAACCTACCAGTTTCAATTCACACAGTTTTTGATAGACTGTTAAATGATGCAGGGGTCGAGGCCTTGAGGCAAAGATAAAGTTGCTGAGGAGAAGAGACACCGACTCATAAAATGAGCAGAACCTAATGATCCTTGTGATGTGACCCAGGGCACACAGGCAAGATGCAGGAGTAGAGCAACACAGAAACCAGAGGAGGGGGAGGGCCCTGGGGTGCAGGAAACTTGACGGAGAGAAATGGAGCCAGATTTTCCCATGAAATGGGAAGAATGTACTGCCAGAAATTTGGAAGCTTGGACAGTTTACTAAAGGATCTGAATCATGTTGCAAACCATGAGGGAGACTTAGACATTAGCTTTAAATATAGGATGAAAAAGAATTATCTTTCGACTATTACCATTTTCCAGAAACGTTTCAAATCTCCCAAAAGTAATGAGGACTCTTGACGGTATGGAAATAATCAAATGTCTTTTGCTCCTTGGAACACAGAGCCTCAGTGTCGAAATAAACACCCGTTTGATGATGTAGGGAGTGGTGACACTCAATATCAGCTGTCATTGCTCTCTTATACTAGTCTTAGCAGACCAGGTCATTATTTAGCTTCCAGCTAGCACCCTCCCCCCTCCCCCCAACCCTAGCTTTCCTGTGGGGGAATAATTCTCCTCCACTGCACAATCTTAGACAGAGTAAAGTCCTTGGAAACCAATTCTCACAACAGAATGAAGGGCTTAGCTTCTCCTTCTCCTGGCCCTGGGGGTGGGGGCAGGAGTGACGCAACACTGGCCCCTAAGACACTCCTGAGGACTTAGAATCTAAGCCAGGTGGGTTAGGGTTGGTGAGACGTTGCTCACCAGACTGTTCCCTTCCCACAATGCCTACTGAGGTTTCCACAGGTTTTCATGGGTCCTACGTTTCCAAGCCTTGGTCGTTCAGCCTCCTATCTATTGTGTGAGCCCTCTGACTTCCTATCAACAAACTGCCTAGCTTAAGCTATTCTGATTCAGTTTCCAGTACAGGGAACTGAGAAGCTGAACTGATACAATACTATTCCACCAGAACCAGTCTTATGCATAAGTTATGATGTTAGGCTATCTCTTATCTCCTGTCCTTTTTTATACAGTTCCATACACATCATGTGCTTTTCCACCTTTAACATTTTTTTTTTTACTTTTTATGGAGACACTAAAGTGTAGTAGTTAAAATCACAGGTTAAAATTCCAGTTTAGATCCTAAATGTGAGACCTGAAACCATAAAAATCCTAGAAGAGAGCAAAGGCAGTAATTTCTCTAACATCACCCATAGCAACATTTTCCTAGATATGTCTCCTAAGGCAAGGGAGACAAAAGCAAAAACAAACTACTGGGACTACATCAAAACCAAAAGCTTTCGTATGGTGAAGGAAACCTTCAACAACACAAAAAGACAACCTACTGAATGGGAGAAGCCATTTGCAAATAATATATCTAATAAGGCGTTAATATCTAAAATACAGAAAGAACTTTTAGAACTCAACACCAAAAAACAAACAATTTAAAAATAGGCAGGGGATCAGAATAGACATTTTTCCAAAGACATCCAGATAGCCAACAGACACATAAAAAGATGTCCGACGTCAGTAATCATCAGGAATATGCAAATCAAATCCACAATATCACTTCACACCTGTCAGAATGGCTAAAATCAAAAAGACAAAAATTAACAAGTATTGCCAAGGATGTGGGGATAAAGAACCCTCATGTACTGTTGGTGGGAATATCAATTGGTACAGCCACCGTAGAAAACAGTTCCTCAAAAAATTAAAAATACCATACGATCCAACAATTCCACTACTGGGTATTTATCCAAAGAAAACAAAACATGAGTTCAAAAAGATATAGGCACCCCATGTTTATGGATATGGAAGCAACCTAAGTATCCAACAACAGATGAATAGAATATAAGTGGTACGTATATGTCCAATGAAATATTTCTGAGCCATTAAAAAAGGATGAGGTTGTGCCACTTGTGACAACATGAATAGACCTAGATGGTATTATAAGGAACAAGATTTAATTTTTATAAAATGGTGACCTTAGGGCACCTGGGTGGCTCAGTCAGTTAAGCATCTGACTTCGGCTCAGGTCCTGATTTCACGGTCTGTGAGTTCGAGCCCTGCATCGGGCTCTGTGCTGACAGCTCAGAGCCTGGAGCCTGCTTCGGATTCTGTGTCTTCCTCTCTCTCTGCCCCTCCCCCACTCACACTCTGTCTCTCAAAAATAAACAAACATCAACAAAACAAACAAATAAATAATAAAATGGTGACCTTGGAGATACAATGAATGAGTGAAGACTGACATTAATCAATGAATTTCCCTCCGTCTCTTCCTCTGCCTTGTCCCATTCCCACAACCAGGCTCCAACTTGCCTCCAATGTTTTTGTGACAGTTTGAAAAATGAATTTAATCATTTTCCAAGCTTAATAGTGCAAATGTCCAGTACAAGAGTAACCTCTGATTGCGCCATTTAGCATTTAGTTATTCCACTGTGGGATGACTTGCCATAAACTCTCCAAAACAAGTCACTGTGCTCTGGCCTCTAAGATAATTTACACTTTTTTCTAGTTAAGTTTTAATTGAAGTATGATATGGTACTGTATAAAACACTGGTTTTTACATATCTATAACCGGTGTAATCACCACTCATACCAAGAAAGAGAGTTATCATCAGCTCTCTAGAGGGCTCCCCATGTTCCCTCCAGTCAACAACCCCATAAAGGGAACCACGAGTGTGCAGACTTGTAGCAACACGGAATCTGAGTTGCCTGTTTCTGAACTTAGTACAAATGGAATTATAGGACATGGACTCCAGTGTGTTTGGCCTCTTTAACTCAAGACTATGTTTGTGAGATTTACACCTGTTGTTTCATATTCCAATATTTTGTCCTCTTCCAGTCCCGAATAATATTCCATTGTTTGAGTGTTACAATTTACCTATGCTACAATTCATGAACATTTTGATTGTTTTCTATTTTGGTCTATTAGGAAGAGTACTGTAATAAACATTCCTGTGCAAGTCCTTCGTTGTACACATATACTCATTGACGTCGGGTATAAATCTAGCAGTGAAACTGCTGCTCCTAGGACTAACGTACAGCTTTCTGAATTTTCCAAAGTGATTATATTAACTTCACAGTGGTTAATTTTAAATCACAACAGCGGTTAGGATTTATGAGAATTGTTGCTTTATATCCTCATGAACACTTGGTATTATTACATTTGTTTATTTTAAACTATTTTGGCAGGTGCATGTATAATTTTTGCTTTAATTTAGGTTTCCCTGATAACTAATGAAAGTAACCTTTCTTTAAAGTGTATTTATTTATTTTGAGAGAGAGAGAGAGAGAGAGAGAACATGCGTGTGCACAGGAGGGGCTGAGAGAGAGGAGAGAGAAAGAATCGCAAGCAGGCTCCATGCTGTCAGTGTACAGAGCCCGATGTGGGGCTTGAACCCACGAACCTGTGAGATCATGACCTGAGCCAAAACTAAGAGTCAGATGCCCAACTGACGGAGTCACCAAGGCATCTCGAAATTAACCATTTTTATATCTGCTTATTGGCCATCTGAGTACTTATGAAACTCCTATTCCATACTTTTCTTATTTAAAAAAAACTTGCCCAATTTCTCTTATTTACATAATATTTTTATATATTCTGTGAATCTTGTATAAATACTGAAAACGTTTCCCACCCAGTGGTTTATCTTCTTACTCTCTTAACAGCAACTTTTGAGAAATTATGTTTCACATTGTAACAAGTTTCAATTTATCAACCTTTTTTGTTTACCCTTGATACTATCTTTTATTGTAGGTGACAAACAATGCTACATTAGTTTCAGGTGCATGACATAGAGATGCAACATCTCTATCCATTATGCTATGCCCCCTGCAAGTGTAGCTACCACCTGTTACCATACATGCTATTACAGTATCATTGACTTATTCCTTGTGCTGTGCTTGTGCCTGTGACTTATTCATTCTGCAGCTGCAAGTCTGTATCTCCCACTGCCCTTTACCCATTTTGCCCATCCCCCACCTCCTTCCCTCTGGTACCTAGAAGTTTGTTCCTTCTCTGTATTTACAGGAAGTTCTCCCCATCCGAACGGAATTACCCTCCAGATCATTCCTCCCTTCCCACTCCCAGTTCCCATCCCCCACATTCCACCCCCTGTCTAAATCAGGCCTTATGAATTCCCTTTTTTTTTTTTATGTTTATTTATTTTTTGAGTGAGTCAGACAGAGTGTGAGTGGGGAAGGGGCAGAGGGAAGGAGACACATAATCCAAAGCAGGCTCCAGGCTCTGAGCTGTCAGCACAGAGCCCAATGAGGGACTCGAACTCACACACTGCAAGATCATGATCTGAGCCAAAGTTGGATGCTTAACGACTGAGCCACCCGGACGCCCCCAGGTCTTATGAATTTCTACATGAACTCTCTCCATGGGTTCCAAATGGTTCCCTTACTACAACATTCCTCCATCAGTCTATTCTATTCCTTGTGCAATTCACCTTCCAAGAGATATCTATGATCACATTTTTCTCTTGTTCAAAAACCTTCCTTGATCCCTCACAACGTGTATTTATTTTATGTAAGAAAATAACTTTTTAAAAATGTCTTATTTATTTATTTAGAGAGACAGCACAAGCAGGGGAGGGGCAGAGAGACAGAGGGAGAGAGAATCTCATGGAGGCTCTGCACTGTCAGCACAGAGCCTGATGTGGGGCTCGAATTCACAAAACTATGAGACCATGACCTGAGCTGAAATCAAGAGCCGCATGCCTAACCAACTGAGCTACCTAGGCACCCCAAGAAAGCAAGTTTTATACAGTATTTCATCCTCAAGTCATTTGGAATAACGATAGACAAGGCTCCTCTTAAAATGATGGAAATTTAACATAGACAAGAAATCTAGAGATCATCTAAGTTAATTTATAGGCCCACATATTTAAATTCAAACCCTTAAATCTCTATGGAAGATGAATTGGTGGGTGCATTAAAGAGGTGGTCTTGATCACTAGATGGAGTGGACTACTACTGTGGGTTATGTTTATTTATTTTTTTAATTTTTTTAATGTTTATTTATTTCTGAGACAGAGAGAGACAGAGCATGAGTGGGGGAGGGGCAGACAGAGAGGGAGACACAGAATCCGAAGCAGGCTCCAGGCTCTGAGCTGTCAGCACAGAGCCCGACGCGGGGTTCGAACTCACAGACGCGAGATCATGACCTGGGCTGAGGTCGGACACTTAACGGACTGAGCCACACAGGTGCCCCACTGTGGGTTCTGTTTAAACCCATATTGCCTTGGGCTGTTCCATTACCCACCTCGAAGGCACCTTGCCTCTATTCTCTCCTTCCTCCAAACTTTGTATTATACCGCTACCAGAGATATCTTTCTAAAACCCAAATCTATGGCATACCTTTGAGAGCTTCCCATTTGTACAAAACATCCATACTTGATATTCAGATGGCGATAATCATTGGTATTTGATCTGACTACCAGAGATTGAGTGCAAACACTTCCACAAGTCTTCACCACCTCTGCATCCCCACCCTTTGCAATTTGACTTTGAAGCTCTTCCTATCAAGGGGTGCAGTCGATTCCCCCACCCTTGGAATTTAGGCTGGGACTATCCCTGTGACTATCTCTGGCCAATAGAAAATGGCAGAAATGGCCGAGCACCCATTCCAAGTCCAGGTCTCAAGAGGCCTTGCACACTTGCACTCTCCTTCTGGGAACCCCACCACTGCCAAGTGAACAAACCCAGAGTAGGCCACCACATGATGACAGGGCCGGCCACCTCGATCCACCAGCCAACATCCAGCCAACAACCACATGTGCAGATGAGGCCATCCTAGGCAAGGCAGCCCCTAGCGAACCCATCAGGTCACCACAGACTAATGACCAAGCCCAGCTGAAATCAGCATCTGGCCAGATCAGCAGAACCCCCCTCCCCCCCCATATCGACTTGTACGCTCATAAACAATAAATACTGATTGCTTAAACCACTCCATTTATGGTAATTTGTTACACAGAAAGAGCTTATGGTGACTTGTTACACAGCACAGCTAACTGAGACACCAACCTACTTTCCAGCTTCTCCTCCCACTCTCCACCTTGTGCTCTGATATTCCTTTACCCCAAAGCACTTGAAATTCCCTGACAATCTCACACTTATATCCCACTGCCTTTGTTATGCTGCAACCACTGCCTAGAAGGCTCTTTTCTCCTATACTGTGAAAATCTCACCATTCAAGATCAAGCTCAAACTTTTTTTTTTTTTTTTTTGAGAGAGAGAGGGCAAGGGAGGGGCAGGGAGAGGGGGAGAGAGAGACTCCCAACCAGGTTCTGCACTGTCTGCTCAGAGCCTGATGAGCAGCTCAAACTCACAAACTGTGAGATCATGACCTAAGCCAGAATCAAGAGTCGGACACTCAACTGACTGAGCTACCCACATGCTATTTATTTATTTAGAGTCTGACATTATTTTGTTCATGAGATATTTATTGAGGTGAGGCACTGAGGTTTCAAAATTGAACAAAATATAGTCTGAGCACTAAACTAGCTCATAGTTGAGGAAAGGCTAATGTCACTGTCTTATTTCTTTCCCCTCCCTGACTCCCATCAGTAGACTTAAGCCTTTCTTACTATTTCTTCCCCAATACCTTTATTCCCTAGTGTGGTCAGTAGACTTAAGCCTTTCTTACTATTTCTTCCCCAAATACCTTTATTCCCTAGTGTGGTCACAGTGCAATGCCAGCCATAATAATAGTACCTAATTTAAAGAAATCTTATGAATAATAGATGAGGCTATGCAGGCAAAACAAAACCTATAGCATGGTGTGTGAAACACAGGAAGTGGAAAATAAATATTAGCTGTTGTTATTTTTAGTTCACACATACTCCCATCTCCCCTACTTGACTGCATGTAAGTTTCTTGAGCGCAGGAACTGAGCCAAATTCATCTTTGTGTCTGAAGTGCCTGAAGTGTATACGCGCCTGGCACGTAATAAACACTCACCAGATGTTGGCTTGGATTGCTATCACTAGATCTGCAAGACCTGAGCACAGACCCAGTAACTGCAGGGCTGTTCGGCGGCCCCGGGGTTTTAGTGTTATACTGGGGCGCCCTCTGCCGTGTATGGGTCTGTTCACACATCTGGGCATGAAGCAAACCTCCTGAGGGGACTCGAGTAAACCTAGAAGTTTCCAGAAAGGCTCATTCCAGGCAAAGGATTCATCTCCTTGACTAGGGGATAGGGCCTCCCTCCCCAGTGCTATACCTGGGCTCATTCATTGTACAGCTGCAATCACCCATGTCATTTGCTTTTTGAAAAAAACAGAATGTCTGGCTCGGGTTTTGTATCTTGTTTAGATCCTAAATAAGCCCTTCATGAGAAATAATGGAGTAATAAGACAAAGAGAGAGAGTGGGAGAGACAGGAGGGCAGCTAATAGGACTCACTGCCCTGTCGTGTTTGAAACCCCCGTGAGGAGAGAGAGAAAAAGCAACTGTGGACATGGGACACGTCCATCACTTGAGCTGAGGTTTTGGCTGGACGCCTGGATGGAGAAGTGCCTTACTTTAGAGAGTGAAAAATTGTGAGGAATGCCCATGTAAAGCACTCTCTTTATAAATCATATCGTATGCCAGAATCAATCACATAACTGTAAAGAAAACGCTTCAACCGAAGGGATACAAAATGACAATCTTGCAGCAAATTACTTAAAACAATGTATTTGCCTGAAAATATACCACGTGTCTCTATTAGCAGATACCGTCGGACAATGATGAGAAAGGAAATGTGAGTGAGGAGAGATGCATTTCCATTTATGTAAATTTTTTTTACTTAAAAAGCAGGCATATTCAAAGAAAGCTGCTCGGAATAACTCCATGTACCGCAGGCCACAGATTCCGACCTATTTTTAGTCACCTCCATTATGAACAGTCAAACTCCAGTGAAATGGCAATGCTGTGTTCTCACCTCACACCCCTAAGACCGAAAGCTAGGCGCAAGATGAGCCAATCAGAATACTGTGCTTTTTCACAAATGCAAAACTTCTTTAGTCCCCATTTCTGCTACTGCTGGAGAATCATCCCTTTGAAGTAACTGTGACTGAATGACAGCTGGCACGTGGATTGTTCTGTAACAAATTCGGGGGAGTTTAAGGGCCTCTTCCTTTTTTAATGTTAATTGAGGCAAGTCAGAGGGCGGCCACTTCTGGGGGAATCATAAGCTTTTTAACGGGATAGGAGAAGAAAATTTAAAAAGATAACGTGAGGCAGGGCAGAAAAGCGGGCCAATCATCAAAAACAAGTAAGATTCCCCGAAGAAAATTTACTGTCAAAAAAAGAGGGCACCTGAATAACCTGGAGACTGTAGTCCAAAGGGGCAAGCTGAGTAAAAACTACTGCTGGATATATTTGTGAGGATTCAAAATATGGGCAAGGGGTGCCCAGTGGCTCAGTAGATGAAGTCTCGGACTCTCGACTTCCGCTCAGGTCATGATCTCTCGGTTTGTGGGATCCAGCCCCGAGCCCAGCTCTGCGCTGACAGCACGGAGCCTGCTTGGGATTCTCCCTCCCTCTCTGTCTCGGCCCCTCCCTCCCTCTCTCTCTCTCAAAATAAATAAATAAATACACATTTAAATAAAGAGTAAAAAAATCCATCATGAAAAAAATACAGAAAAGCAAAATAAAGTCTTGAAAACAGACATTAAAATACGGGCGACATAAAAGTGACTTTAACTAGTTCCTTAAAGCGCACATAGACAGCAGCACTGGGTTTTGTGGGAAGGTGGCTGGCTTCACAACAGCCTCTCCTTGCACAGGGTTTCCCTCTGGCTCGGAACGGAAGGATCGCACGTTCTACAAACACACGTTCTACAGCACGCATTTCCATTTGGCGCATGGTGTGGGAGAGGGTGGCTGAAACGCGGCCTGGCGGCTGCACGGAGAGGCTTAGGCAGCAGCCCTGCAACAGGGGGACGCGAGGGGGACACCGAGAGGACGCCACAGGGCCCCTCAAAGGCTGCTGGGCTTCGAAAGGCGGGCACCGCGTGTCCGGCTTCGGCGGGGCGCGGACGGCACAGGCCGGGGGACGCCCCTTCGTCCGGCCTCCCACCACCCTCCAGCCTCCTTCCCAGCCTCCGCGCCAGGCGTCCCGCCAGCACCCTCCTTGCCGCCCCCCACCCCCAACCACCGACGCCCGGATTCGGCACGACTAGTCCACCCCGGGTTCAGGCCGCGTGGACCCCGCGCCAGCACGCACCGGCCGGCCCCCCGCCCTACCTCTCTGTGCGCTCCTGTGTCCCCGCCACGATGTGGCTCCGCACGGCGCGCCACCGAGGGGAAGCGGGCCGCGCCCTCTCCCGGGGCGTGCGGAAGGCCTCCCGGCACGACGGGGCGGCCCCGGGGTTCCGGAGAAGCACCTGCGGCGGGCCCTGGCCCAGCCACGAGCGCTCGGCGGGGCCCGCGCAGGCCGGAGTCTCCGGGAGCTGCCGCAGAACCACTTCCTGGGTGGCGAGGTGACCCCGTCGGGAAGATGGCGGCCCCCACGGCTCGCCTCCGCAGGCCGGCCCGCACGCTGGGCCCCAGCCCGTAGCTCTCAGAGAGGCTCCCTCTCAAACACAACCGGGAGCCTTCGAAGCCCAGCAGCCTTTGAGGGGCCCTGTGGCGTCCTCTCGGTGTCCCCCTCGCGTCCCCCTGTTGCAGGGCTGCTGCCTAAGCCTCTCCGTGCAGCCACCAGGCCGCGTTTCAGCCACCCTCTCCCACACCGTGGACCAAACGGAAACAATACATAATTTTTCAGGGGAGGAAAAGAAGCAGTAGCAGCTGGCAGACCTTCTAAAACAAGACCAAATTACTGATAGTTATTAAAAGCTATAAGAGAACACGAGGGACAGCTTTTTAACCCTGTTTTTACCTTGAACATTTTAACCAGGAGTTATTTCAAAGTCCGTGACTGTTCTCTGTGGGTCCTGTGGGTCTTCTTTATTGTTTCTCCTTTTTTTATTTACCTTCTCTTGTCTCTTCATATGCCTAGTTATTATTTTTTTTTATTGAGTGCCAGATATTGCATATCAACAATTATAAAAATAAATGGAGCTCTAGGATTCTGAGAGAGTCTCTCCCAAGAGAGTTTCCATGTGCTCTGCCAGACTGCTGTGGCACTAACAGCCTTGTGTCACATCTTAATCCAGTTGGGGGATTAGAAGATTCATATCTAGACTTACGAAACTTCGGGTTTTGCCTAAAATGAATAAACCCCACTCTCTATCTTTCTTTAAAATCATATAACAACTTTTCAAATGATGAGTTTTCTTTTTTGGGGGTTTTGTTTTGTCTCGTTTTGTTTTTTCTACTCAGATCTCCTACTTTAGACTCTAGGGCAAGCCAAATCTCCTAATTTAGACTCTACAGCAAGCCCAGATCCTGGAACTATAACAGCATGTCAACAGAATAGCTCCAACAGAAACCTGTGTTTTCTAGTTAGAGGACTGGGTAGGGGATTGTGAATTTGAAGGAAATCTCTCACTTTTTTCTTTTATTAATCTCCTGACCCTGCCCAGTGGCAAGTTGTAAAACCTGCAATTCTTGGCAACTAAGCGGCAGTGGTGAGCTTGCAGGCACCTAAAACCCACAGAAAATCCTTCTCTATTACATTAGAACTGGGAAAAGGAGTCCCTGCAGTTTAAACGGTGTTGAAGCAATGAATCTCTATTCATTGTTTTCTCTCTCTTCTCTCTCTACCCTTTGTTCCTGAGCCAGACCCAACAATGGAAAGTATGCAACAGCATAGAAAAAAAAAAAAAAAAAACAATACTGCTTTCTAACTCCGGCTTTCTAAGGACCGTGAAAAGGCACTCTGGAGACATAGGGGGAAAATTATAGAAAAGAGACAGTTGGAGAAATGGATCCCCTAAATCTGTGTATGAAGCCACTTCTGAGCATTTCATGGATGACTAGAATTCTTGTAGTATAGCAAAAACAATAATACATTGTCATCAGGTAGGATATATCCCAGGAATGTAAGTAGATTAATATATTACCTGATCAATTGAGAAAAAAACAAACAAACAACTATATGATAGTCTCAAAGGAATAGCATTTAATAAAGTTAAAACCATACCCTGATTCTTTTTTTTTTTTTTAATGTTTATTTATTTTTGAGAGAGAGAGAGCAAGAGCAGGGGAGGGACAGAGAGAAAGGGGACAGAGGATCCGAAGCAGGCTCCGCACTGCCAGTAGTGAGCCCGAGGTGGGGCTCGAACCTACGAACCGTGAGATGGTGAGCTGAGCCAAAGTCAGACATTCAACCAGCTGAGCCACCCAGGTGCCCCCATACCATGACTCTTTTAATTAACAAATTCAAAATAGAAACTTTTTTTACTCCATAAAAGTTACCAACATCAAATATCATATCTAATGAGGAAACTATGGAAGTATTCTCAATACAGTAAGAAAAAGTTAGAGGATGCCCTCTATTATCACTGTTAATCAACCTATTATTGAAGAACCTAGCCAATGCAACGTGAATAAAAAGAATATAAACTATGCAAATCTGAATGAAAGAAATAAAACATCACTTTCTGCATAACATGCGATTGTCCATCTAGAAATTTCAAAGCAATAGCAACTCCTGGAACTGAGAAGAGCTTAGTAATGTGGATATAATGGATATAAACTGAACAATATTCATAGCAAAATTAATTTTTAATAGAAAAATGTTCTGTCCATAATCGCAAAAGAGCTATGAAATACATAGAAATAACTCTAATGAGAAATATATGAAACCCTTTAAATCAAACTGTAAATTTCACTGAAGAATATTTTTTTTAAATAGGCTGGAAAGTTTAGAGGCATACACCAAGTACATGGTTGAAAATATTTTACCTTGTGATGGTGTTACTTCTTTTAAAATCGGTTTATAACTCAATGTAATTAAAATAAAAATCTCAACGAACTTTTTATAAAATTCAAAAAATGGATTCTAAATTTCATATGGAATAGTTAATATGAAGAAATAGGTAAGGTAATTTTGACTTCTAGCAAGGGAGCCAGCCTTGGTCATTTACTTGCTAGCATTTTATCTTGTCCTCTCCTGTCAGAAGAAAGGAATGACAAGGATGCTTCTGTTCACATTTTTTCGCAAGAATGTATTGGTGTGTTACTTTTGATTTTAACATCTAATATTGGTGTGTTTTTTTTTTTAAGTAAATGAGTAAGGAATGAGCAAGGGAAAGATGAAAAGACAATTAGTAAAAAAGATAAAAATTAGGTCTCTTCTCTTATTCTTGCCTTCTCTCATCCAAACGCTCACCCCCAACACAGACATGCACTGATCCATGTGTGGGCCTTGGTGGGACATTAAATTCTCACAAGCTTACCTTACACAGAGATGGTGCTCTATTCTAGTGATCAGACTCAACCTACACGGCATGGTTGCAAGTTATAATTTATCTAGAATCTAACATGTTAGGGTACTTTGTAGGCACTATTTCTACTTTTTCACTACTCTTTGAGGTATATAACATTATCCCCATTTTTAGATTAGAAGCTATGGCTCCAGGAAAAGAATATTTATCATAGGTCAAATAGCCCATAAGTGGCTGAGTCAGGATTAATACTTAACTCTGACTGTAGCAAAAGCCAGAGCTTTTTCCACTATGCCCTATTGCCTCTCTTCTGAGGAAGAAGCCATGGAAAGAATTCCTCTGGCACATCTCAGGGAATAGGATACTATGCCACTAGGAAGATTTTCTAGCCAAGGTCTTGGTGCCTGTGATGATTCATATTTAGATCATGTTCCTTGAGAGTAGGGAAAGATATCTGAAAGCAGCTGGTTTTAGAATCTGAGTTGTGAAGAAAGTTCTCAGGGAAACCATCCAATGATATTGTAGGAAATCTCAGAGGTCATAGGAGCTGTTTGTTCCTCCCTGTGGCTAACACTTTAACCCTTGCTGAAAGTTTCCTTCCTCTTCCAGCCATAAATGATGAAGGCTAAGATGTTCATCATTAAATAATCATAAGAAAGACTGTAACAGATTCTGCAGGCTTCTGATGCCGGGACCCAAAGCCCACCCTTTTTGGGTAACTGTACTATTAGAAAGCTTAATTGAAGTGGAGGGGACTGGACATCTAGCCAGGATGAAATGCCACTGTATTTTATGGCCTATAGCAACACAAACTTCGTCATGGGTAGCCACACAATCACATACTTTCAGTTGTTGTATACATACAGAATGAGATATACTCTGTGGGCCACAGCCTAAAGGAACTACATTTTGCCTCCCACCCCCTCCCATGCCCCGTCTAAGAGCTATGAAGAGAAATTCCACTAAAGAACTCCAATTATTTGGAGTTGCCTGTTGAAAAATGGTGGCCTCAACATCAGGGCATCTGGCTGCTCGCTCCAGAATTGCAACTAACAAATCAGGAATTGTTGCTTAACTTTTTTAAGCATGCCCCCCCCCCCCCGGCTGTAAATTTCACTGTTGAACGGAGTATCTTTGAAATTCTCTCTAGCTGAAACATTCCAGAAATTTTACTGGAGGTCTGGTAGTGAAGAGATATTTACTCCCTAGGTTTAAAATTAGCCCCAAATTATTGTGGAAGAATCTCTCCTGACTTTCTGTTGCAGCTTGTGCCTAGATCACATGGGGTAGTTTAAGTACACTGGGTGCTGCCCAATGTGAAGCCTTCATTTGAAAGGCTTCTAATTTCTTTTTTCTTTTCTTTTTTTTTTAGAAACTTTATTTTCCATCAACCTTATTTCCATTTTGTTTTCCTTTGTGGAAGAGCGACTAAAGACCACTCACTTTACAAAGAGTTCCAACAGCCTCAGGGGAGCTCCAGTCAAGCAAAATTTGCATAGATTTCTCTCTTCCCAGAAAATAGAAGACATTACAATGAAGGGCTATAACCAGTTGTAAGTAAAGTAGCATAGTAACATATAACAATTCATATTTCAGGACTGAGTTCTTTTTGATTAGCCCCCGGATAGAAAAAGACCTCTGATACCTTTTTTCAAGGCCATCGTATCTAATATTTAGAAGAGCATTTGCCGGCTTTGAATTGCAAATAAAAAATAGTACTTATCAAAATGCATGCCTTGCTATCGGGTACCCCTGCACTCTTTTCTCCCATAAGAGATACTCCTTCATTCTCGTCTGCATAGATGAGTGGCCACGGGCTTTGTACAGCTAAGACTGAAGATGAGGCTTGCTTTGCCTTTTCACTGTAAATAGAAAATTGGGGGGATTTTTATTTGGGAGATTGACTTGCAGATGAAATACAGCCTCAGCCAACAGTCATCGTAACCATTATGGTATTAGAATAAGCATATTTGGGACCCTGAAAATACCAGAAGAAGAGGGAAAAGAAAAGAGACACTTTCTGGCTCAGCAGCTAATCGTCAATATTAAATGTCAATGATATGATCTCCCCTAAGTGATATTCAAAGGGAACTAGTCCAACACCGCCATTAAAGTGAGTGACATATGGTGTAATGCATAATGTATCTCAGGTTGACAGTCTCTGCAATGGCACATGACTGTCTCTCATTTCCCAAATCGAGGTTTGACGGTATTATCACATGTGACAAAATCAAATCTTACAAGTTTAGTTTCCTGCTTATTGTTAGTCTGCAATCTGAATATGGCCCCAGTCATTCTGACGAGGTGAGGCTGGCAGTGGTGACTCACAAAAATGACCTTGCAGTATCACTCCACTCATAGAGAAACCCCAAGAGATTTTTTTTTAAGTTTATCTATTTAGTGGGGTGCCTGGGTGGCTCAGTCGGTTCAGCGTCCGACTGCAGTTCAGGTCATGATCTCGCTGTTTGTGGGTTCAAGCCCCACGTCGGGCTCTGTGCTGACAGCTCAGAGCTTGGAGCCTGCTTTGAATTCTGTGCCTCCTTCTCTCTCTGCCCCTCCTTTGCTCATGCTCTCTCTCTCTCTCTCAAAAATTAACACATAAAAATTTATCAGTTTATTTATTTATTTGGGGGGTAGGGGTGGGGAAGGGCAGAGAGAGAGTCAACCCCAAGCAGGCTCTGCACCATCAATGCAGAGCACGATGTGGGGGCTTGAACCCACAAACCATGACTTCATGACCTGAGCCGAAGCAGGACACTTAACTGACTGAGCCCCCCAGGCGCCCCTCAAAAGTGATTTTAAGATGCCACGAATGTCTTGTCTTTCTGGGTGAGATGGAAAGTTCAACAAGGAGGCAGCAAAAGACAGGGACAGCTTTCATGTTAGATGAGCAGATAAACACCATGAAACCTCTGAACACCTGAAAAGGTTGTATCGTGAAGACGAACCATCTTAGGACTTGGTGGGATGTGTGTGGTGGGTGGTAGATATCACTTTGCGTGACACTGTAGACCCAGCACGCATTGAAAATAGACTTTTTTCCCTCCACGGCCTTTTTGAGGCCGTGTCAGGGGAATATAAAGTGCATAAGTGGTTGGAAGAGAAGCAATTCACAGGTGGATCGAGGTCAGACTATATTGGCCGGAGCCTGTGAATGCTGCCACCTGACTTGGATCATGCCGTGCAGACCCTGAATGGAACAGCTGCTGCTGAGAAAACTCGTTTTCACTTTACCTACCCACAGACGGAGAAACAAATTTCTGCATTTTTGAAATCGGAGGTCTAGCTTTCTTCTGGTGTTCTATCCTTGGGTGCAACCTCACTGCCAGGAAGGCGACGATCAAATGGGGAACATAATTTGCAAAGATTTATTCATGTTTATGTCTCTAAAGCTATCAAAACTTGAGTGACAGTTCCAACGTTTTCTTTGAGGATGTATCAAAATAGAACTGTTGCGTACAAGCTAACACATTACATAACCTCAGGTTTAGAAATAGTAACTTTTTTTCTTTTTTTTTTTTTTTTTGGAGAAATAGAGTGCAAGAGGGGGAGGGGGAGACGGGGAGAGAGAATCCCGAGCAGGCTCTTTGCTGTCAGCGTAGCAGGGGGTGGGGGCAAGGGGGGAGCTCCATCTCACGACCCTGAGATCAGGACCTGAGCCAAAATCAAGAGTCAGATGCTCAACCGTCTAGGCCACCCTGTCCCCAGAAATATTAACTTTCAAGTGGAGATGTGGATGGCATCTGAATCTGCAGGTACAAAGAGGCAAACACATTTGGGGGAGATTCTATAGATGCAGGAAAGGGCGGGGGAAGGGTGCAAGGAGAGCTTTCCGTGGAAAAATGAGGAAGAATAAGAAGATAAATTTATAGTTCAGAGGGATGGGGGTAAGAATTCCTTGATCCCTCTGAGAAAGTGAAAATGTGAGAACTTGTGAGTCCAGCCAGCACCCAAATCCTTAATAGTCTTAGAGATGCAAATCCTGTGGGTTGGCATGTCAGCACGTTGTCAGTTAGTGGTTCTCAAGCTTTAGTGAATATAAGAATCATCTAGGTAGCAGGTTTAAAATTTAGCAAATCAAGCTCCACTCTTGGAGACTCCATTTTAGATCCAGGGTCAGGGCAGGAATCCAGATATTGTCATTCAGATGGCCCCTTCATTTTGACAAATAGACTGTACTCTTTTGGAGTAAAGGAATCTGCAATTCTCCTATCCCTTTCCTCTGCTTTTAAAAAAATCCCAACTGGGGCGCCTGGGCGGCTCAGTCCGTTAGGCGTCCAACTCTTGGTTTCAGCTCAGGTCATGATCTCGTGGATCACGGGACTGAGCCCCGCATTGGGCCCTGCGCTGACAGCTCATAGCCTGCTTGGGATTCTCTCTCTGCCCCACCCCCAATCACATGCTATCTCTCAAAATAACTGAATAAAGAAACATTTTTTAAAAATCCCAACTTTCACCAAGAGTGTCATTTTCCCTCTTAGAAGAAATAGCCTTGGAATCACAGCAGCATTACTCACCATAAATCCTTGATGCTTGATGCTTTTTTTAGGGCTACTATGTTCCAAACATTGTAAACACTTAGTCTATGTTATAATATTAACTACTGTTTATTGAGTATTTAGTAATTACCAGGCACTGTTAACTAATCAAACGCAGGATATCTAAATAATGACTAACCTTCCTACAAAGAAAATAGTATTCTCTATTTTTATAGCTAAGAAAATTGTGGCTCACAAAAGTTCAGTGACCTGTCTGAGGTCACATGTTAGTAAGCAAAATATAGTCTTTGAATCCAAAGACCGTCCTTTTTCCAGTGCTTTATTTTAGAATGAACTTATGAGTGGGAGATGAAAACATCTCCAACAAATTCCTGCAAGTGTGCATAAGTGGCTAATGCTGTAGACACAACTGTCATTTCTACTTAATCCCCAAAGATAACACTGACACACTGAAAATAGCTTTAATCAGCCATCAATATCCTTGTCCCTTCTTGTCTGCTGCTCAGCTGACTGACAAAGAAAAGATGATTCCGGGACTCTGTTCCTTGGGAAACAGAATTATGTACATTGTATACCCTGTGTGATGGAACTATAGGGCAGTTAAAGTATTTGCCTAGAGGCCTCTGATATATACTATCCTTTGACATTTTCAGCCCAAAGTAAGGGGATGTGCCTTCTGTCCTAGAATCACTTACCTGATAATGCAGAAGGGCAGCCCTGTGATTGGAAAGGGCTCTACCTGATCTGAGTTGGAAAGAACTGGCTTTGACTCTCAGCTCGAACTCTCATTAGCTCTGTCTTGGGGCTGGTCATCTGTTCTTTCTGAAACTTACTGTCCTTTCTGTCCGGTCTTCTCTCTGTTAACATATGAGTAAAAATGAATACGTTGCAAGATAGAAGAGAATTTAAAAAGCTTCTAACATACCGTAGGTGTGTAATGAGTTTTGTTTAACTATACTATTTATAAATGAAGTTTAATCCTAACTTTTTATGCTGCTTGAAAGATTGAAATTTCTCCAGTATCACCCTGTTTGTAGATGAACTCAAATATGTGCTCAACACATTGGGCTTTGCTGAGTCATTCGTACACGCTGTCAAACTGTTCAGGGTGGTGATAGAGATATAGATCAAAAGAAGCGAGCACGATGAATATTTCATAAAGAAGCAAACTGCCTTTGGAAAAGCTGTTTCTACTGCCTAAAATCTAAAAGAAGTTTGCTTTGCTCATTACCGTTAATAGAACCTTTAGACTACAGACTTCAGGCCCCCTCTTTTCTTACCCTGTGGTAAGCACAGATCATGTACCTAATCATTGAAACGGGTACGTGTCTCGTCCCTGGATTTTCATATCTAGCCAAGCATTTCTTGATGTGTTCAACAGATACCTAATGATGATAGTGGACCAGCTAGGAACTAAAATGTAGCTTTGAAATGAGACCCTCCGGTCCGGGGAGACCCTCGGGGACTAAAAAGTAACCTGAGAGAGACAAACAACAAACCATACAATGTAATAAGTGCTAATAGCCCTTTAGGCGTGAGGCTCACAGAAGGGAATTATCTCGGGATAACCTCCAAGAGGTAATTAACACCTAATGGCCTTCTTAACAATGACGTAGCCAGGAAAGGGAAGAGAGGAATGTTCAGACAAAGGGAATAGGTGTGCAAGATCACAGCAGTGTAAGACAGCATGGCATACTGGAAAACTGCGAATAGTAAGAAATGTGGGGAAGTGAGAGGTGGAGCACAGCACGTTGGACAGGTAAACAGAAGCTACAGGTAGACAGAGATCAGCAAAGAAAAGTCTTCTGTGTCAAGACTTTTTAAAAATTTTTTTAAATGTTTATTTTATTTTTGGGAGAGAGACACAGAGCGTGATTGGGTGAGGGGCAGACAGAGGGAGACACAGAATCGGAAGCAGGCTCCAGGCTCAGAGCTGTCAGCACAGAGCCCGACGCGGGGCTTGAACCCACGAGCTGTGAGATCGTGACCTGAGCCAAAGTTGGCATTCAACCAACTGGGCGGCCACCCAGGTGCCCCTTTTAAAAGACATTCTAAAAGCAAGAAAATGATAAAACATGTCCTGGAGAATGATAGGTAGTGTATTTGGAGGAAAGAGGCACAGAACCAGTTTAGTTTATTTGGTCCCTAACTCCTGGGGGCATTCATCCCTAACTGTAGGCACTCAGGACAGGATTCTGGGTAGTGGGGTCTCCAGGAGGTAACACACGCCCGTGGCTTGCTGAAGAAGGCTCTGGGATCCCATACGGGAATGAAACGGATCGTGCGCCCAAATGGCTGTGGGCACGTGGGAATGGCAGAAAGAAGTGTGTCCCCGGGGGAGTTGAAGGGACAGCTAAGCAAAAACAAACAAACAACAATCATAAAGGTCATCAATCCCCTTAACCATGAGCTAAAATGAAAGTGGGAGGTGTCACATGAGACCAAGCCGTCCCAATACAGTTTGACAAGTGTTTCTCCAGTATACCTGATGGTCAATCAGAAATGAATGGATGGAGGTTGGAACTTTGAAAATATCTAATGATGTGGAAGGATACTACCCCAAGGGACAGGCCTGCGGAAAAAGAGATGGCTTTTTTTTTTTTTTCTACGAATCTTGCTCTTTTGATTCTAAACAAATAGGAAGAGGCAGAAGTTGGGTGAAAATAAAACTACAAATCCAACCTTTACCTTCTCATAGGAGACTGCCTTCTACACAAGGATTTCCCCAGTTTGTTATTCGGTGAGAGAACAAAGCTCGTGGTTTAGCAAACCTGCAATGGAGGCTGTCCCCTTGACATGCCTTCTGGAATGACTGAAAGCCCAAAATTAAAAGACAACCATGACAGCATTGCCATTTTATGACCATCTTCACACATCTGGGTCAATGGAGCAAAGATGGAAATGTGATTGGAAAAGCTGATCAGGTTGGAGTATCTTGGGGCTCTTTTCTTAGAACCGTGGCTTGGGACATGAATTATATGGATAATTTCTTTTGCCTATAAAGCCAACTTCCTAGGGAGAGGAGCTGGCAAATACTGTGTTGGAACTGCCAACAACTGATAAAAGCATGTGTGTTTCCTCAGTGTAAGGAAATCGTTAGGGGCACCAGGGGGCTCCGTTGGATAAGCGTCTGGCTCTTCATTTTGGCTCAGGTTGTGATCTCCCAGTTCGTGGGACTGAGCCCCATGTCGGGCTCTGCACTGACAGCACGGAGCCTGCTTGGGATTCTCTCTCCCTCCCCTGCTTGCACTCTCTCTCTCTCCCTCTCAAAATAAATAAACTTAAAAAAAATTGTTAGACAAAAAGATGTCCAATTTAGTAGCGACTGTAAGGAAGACTGGAAGAAGAGCCTAACCAGCAACTTAAGATTCTTTTTAAAATTCACACGGGTGGTTGGCACTATCATGTGAAAAGTTCAACTTTAAGAGGTGCTTGAAGTGGCAGCCTGGGTCCCACGGCAAGAAGAGACCCCCCCACCCATCAGAGAGCTGCTCCGAGGGTGAGACGGGAACGGGGGAGAACCCACCTCACCACTATGGCCAGGTGTTCTGAGGCCCCAAGTCGAAGCGCGGGCACGGGCCAGACAATTATCGGTGGCAGGAGGCCCCTTCCAGGGAATGGGGTTGTGTGACAGTGAGGGCAGCCAGAGATGGTCCAACTTGGAAGCCAGATGCAGTCAGAGCCTTGAGCTCTGCCCTTACGTGGTATAACTTCTGCCAGTGGTTGGGGACATACTTTACGCTTCAGTTTCCTGGAATTGCCATGCTGTCTGGCCTTTGAGACTCTATTCATGCCGTTCCCTCCGCCTGAAATCTCTTGCGACAACATCCACCCTAAGCTTCTCTTGTAAAAGAATTTATTATGCCATTGTAACCCCCCTTTCTTATATCTCCAACTAAATTATATGCTCCTTGAGACGGGAGCTTACCTATTAGCCATTTTATCCCAAGTGTCTAGTATGATGTTCAACATATCGTCGGTTCACATAGGTGCTTGTTGAATGAATGAGCTAAAGAGAAGGAAGCTAGGGTTGGCTCAAGCCCATCAGCTGGAACTTTAGTTAACGAGTAGGATTCAATGTTGTGGTTCCAGAGAACTAGAATCTTATTTGAGTGGGTGGGGCCAACACTGAGGTAGGACTGTGATGGTTCGGGGTACCTGAGGTCTAGGGGAAAGTTATACGTGAAAGGAGACTTACAAGTCAGACTGGAATTTAGCCAAAATGACTGGGACCACTGAACAGGGAGGAAATTAGACATATTCGCTAATGGATGTCCTAGCCCTGCAAAGGTGATCCATAATGTGGTCTGCAAATGGGTCCTATCGGTACATCCAGTCACAGCAAGTTAGGAAAAGAGGAGCAGGAGAAAGCCAGGCGAGGGTTGACAAGCAGAGAAATTGCAGCTGGTACCTTTATCTAATTAGCCTGGGGTTTTAGGACGCTAAAGAATGTGAGGGTAAAAACTTAGAATCAAATGGTTGGGAGATCTATAATGAAGCATGATTTGTTTGTAGTCCCAACAGAGATGGAGAGGACACTTGTCACCCTAGCTTCACCACGTACATCTGCGATCCTCAGCTCCCACGATGTCTACACAGCACAATGTATGGAAAGTGCCCAGAACAGAGCTTCATATACAGCGGACTCAAGAAATGGCACCTGTTGTGAATGTTGGCGCCAGTACTGACTTAGGTGAAGGGATCGTTGTCACTCATTTTGCCCATTCCCCTCTCCACCAGCATGCACACAGCTTCTCAAACACATACACAAACAGCAGTAGATTCTTCGAGGTCTTCTTAGAGTAAGGGAAAGACTAATAACCTTCCACCAAGAGCCCCAAAGCCACGTGTCTGTGAGGAGACACGCTGCACACTAAATCATTAACAACTGCACATCCAGATGTGTAGTATGACTCTGACCTTAGGAACGGGACGTTGACGACCATACGCTGCTATTTCTCAACTTTTGCTGGGAACTCCTCAAAATAACAATTTTTCCCTTCACTCTATCTGGTTCTTAGTCAGTGGCACATGAGAATCACCTGAAATCCTCCCGAAAAAGAATAATGCTCAAGTTCCCCCCCAGACCGATTAGGTTAGAAATTCCCAGGAACAGGATTCAAGCTTGGGTGGTTTTCTAAAGGTCCCAGGTGATTCTAACGTGCTAATTCATGTGTAGACCCTGGACCATAGCACCAGCATCAACTAGAGGTTTGTTTAAAATGCAGAATCGCAGGTCCAGTCCAGACTGAATCAGAATCAGAAGGAATCAGAATCGTCATTCCCAGTGATTCATCATCACATCAAAGTTTGAGAGGTATTAGTGGGGATCAGGGGCTCCCAACTCTGGCTACATACTCTAATCATCTAGAGGAATTTTGGAAAAGGCAGATGCTTGGGCTCCACTCTCTTGAGATTTTTTAAAAATTTATTTATTTATTCTTGAGAGACACAGAGAGAGAGTGCACACCAGGGAGGGGTAGAGAGAGGGAGAGGGAGACTCCCAAGCAGGCTCGGCACTGTCAGCTCAGAGCCCGATGTGGGGCTCGAACTCACGAACAGTGAGATCATGACCTGAGCCGAAATCCGGAGTTGGACGCTTAACCACTGAGCCACCCAGGCGCCCCAATCCTCTGAGACTTTAATTTAATTGGTCTGAAGAGGACCTTGCATAAATATTTTGAAAAATCTCCCCTGAGTACATAAACCGTGCGGCCAGGGCTGAGGACCACAATGCCAGGCAGGTGTTGCCTCAGAGATGGGCTGAATTCTCGGCCAGGAGCGCCTTCATGAGGGAGCTGTGAGACACAAGGTTCATCAACATTCCTTTTCTCCATGGTCACCTAGGAATTGGCCAAAGAACAAATGTGGTCTCTCTAGGATGGGGCTTTCTAGCAACATGTTTAAAAAATGTCTATTTCATAAACACATATGTAAATTTGCATTTTCAATTTTTCTCCTTGTCACAGCTGCAGTTTATGAATGACTAGCTCTATGTGCATAATGACAATAAGCGAACTGGAGTTTGCTTCTCTTAGATACTTGCTTCATGTTCTAGTTTTACTCAGTGGCAAATAACTTTCCTTATATTAAAACAAACAAGGGGATTTACAGGGTACAATATATACTGTTTGTGAATTTTAAAGGTAAAACACGAGACTTCAAAGAAATTCTGTGCTTTAAGTGGACACTTCAGGCCATGCCCCAGACCTCTGAGTGGAATTTAATCTCCCTCTGCCCTTGGGACTAGTTTAGAGAGAAAGTTGGAGAAACACCGAATCAACAGAATTCTCTGAAATGTGACAAATCCTAATTGACTTGGTTCCCAATCCTCAGCAGTTCGAGCATCTGGGTTTATCTCATATGCTAGAGATACTGTAACACGTGTCACTTCGATCCCAGCCAAGGGTCAAATGCAGCATCACAAATAGAAGCTAAAATAAATTCCCAAAGTCCTTTTGCGGTTGAGTTAACTTTATTCACATGATAGCTATAGGGGTTGACAACGACTTCCTCTAACATTTCTTTCTTCTGGTGAGTTGATTTAGAGTTTGGTTGCAGACAGTGTGGGTTGAAGGGATGTGTGGGTAAGACAGATCAGGGGCTTGTTACAATTCTACATCATCATGAATCATTTAATTTTAACCTTGTGGCTTGTCTAACACATCTGCAGGAAGAGTTGAGGAGTAAATCTAATGCTCACTGGCAAATACTTAGCAGCCCTTGAGAACAGCATCTTTAGAGTACCCACAATTGATCCTAACACTGGAGGCACCTTGGATATCGTGAGGGCGGGTCAGAAGTGCCTTGGGGTGCCAAGAGAGGCATCCCATGACAGCAATGGGAGCTCAGGGCATACGGCAGGCAGCTCTGGAGAGATGCAGTCAATCCCAGGAGCGTGACATGGCTTCTCAGTACTGATAGGACCTCACAAGGAGCCACATGAGAATAACGGTAATCAGGACAATAGTGAAGTTGAGGAACAGCTCTCGAGTGGATATCCCCATCCTGAGTTGGCTCGGTGAGAACTGAAGGCAGACTCCTGAGGGCGCACCACAGACGTCCTGCTTGCCTCACCTAATGGAAAGTTACACAGAGAACATGGAAGATTAATGAGCATGCTTTCCTCACTGTGGAAGAGGAGAGTGTTAGGGGCCGAACTGTGTCCCCAACAAAATTCCTGTGTTGGAATCCTGACACCCAGTACCGCAGTGTGGGACTGTATTTGGAGACAGGGCCCTTCAAAAGGTACTTCAGTTTAAAGGAGGCCATCAAGATGGGCCTCAACCCATTATGACTGGTGTTCTTCTGAGAAAAGGACATGTGGACGCAGACATGTACAAATGAAGGCCATGTGAAGGCAGGGAAGGCAGCCGCCTAGCAGCCAAGGAGAGAGGCCTCAGAAGAGATCAACCCTGCCAAAACCTTCATCTTAAGTTTCTAGCCTCCAGCCTATCTTTGGACTAGAGCCACATTTCTTCCTGGCTCTCCAGCCGGCTGACCTCCCCTGCCGACTTTGGACTTGTTGGCCTCCATAATCACATAAGCCAATTTTATCTATATATCTAACTATATCCATCTCAATATCAACATCTAGACGTAGGTCCTACACATACATACATACACACACATGCACACACACACACACACACACACACCCTATTGCTTCTATTTCTCTGAAGAACCCTGACTAATAAAGAGAACCTGGTTTTGCTACCTAATGTCAAAAAATCCAACAAAGTCCTGATTGTTTTTTCCTGTGATGAACGTACAGATGCTTTGGACAAAACCCAAAATATTCTATTTTCTCTCTTCAATATGTGTGTGTGCGTGTGTGTGTGTGTGTGTGTGTATGCGCGCGCGCTTGCTTTTCTTAGAATACCAACAAGCCAGGTCACCGAAACAAAATAAAACCCCCAAAGTGGTATGGTTTAGTATCTGTTCTTGCACTGAATTGCATATAGAAGTAGGATGCCATAATCTCTCGAGTTTCAGGCCACCACAGGTCTTCGCCTAACCCTGTGAAAGCATATGAAGCATTTGCAGCAGCTGCGTGGCCTCTTGCAAGCCCTACGTTGGGCATAGAGCCCACTGGGGTCAACCAGAAGTCCCTCGCATAGCAGGCACTCAGTCGAAAGAGCAAGTGTTAACCTCATGGGTACTTCTATTTCAAAAAGGGCTTGTGCCAGCTATTTTTAGTCAAGTGCAGGATGTGCCTATATTGTAAACACTTCAAAGAGCAGGGATGGTATCTTTATAGCTTGTAAGATAGTACATGCGGGAAATCAAACTTTGAGAACTCACGCAATGTAGTCAATCAGATTATTACCTTCGCGAGGGGGCATAATTGGCACTTTGTGCAAACCAAATGAAATTAAAGACTAAAGATACAATTCTAGATATCTAGATACTAAAATTTTTGATACTCCAAAGGGAAAACGTTTAGGGGGAAGGAGTGTTTTGTTTATTTGTTAAGGGTGGGAGTTCGGGGAGTAGGAAGGGTTGTTAGTAAGTTTTTTTTTCTTTTTTGGGGGGTTGTTAGTAAGTTTTGACCCTCAATGGCACTCTTAACTATCTAACCAGAGTGAATTACGATTTCTAATTACTGTGTTTATTGTATTATTAATGGACCAAATTATTAACTATACAAACGAACTAAATAATCATTCTTCATAGTATGTAATAGTTAGTATAATTAACATACAAGTTCAAATCAGCTGGAGACAGCCAGTGGCTTGTTCAATCTTGCTTTAAAAAAATGGCTGATAAACACTGGTTTTTGTATCATTTTCCTTTTAATTCTTACCCATCTTTTGGCCCTCCACATGAAGAACACAGTAAATTGTCAATGAAACTCTTTACACAGATTTGCTTGAAGGAGAAAGTAAAATGAAGAAAATGAATGGATAACAGAAGTAGAGAGAAGGTGTTAGAATATACACAAGACCATACAGGAACGGGAAGGTGATAAGTCCAGGCAGGAAGCCAGGAGGCAAAGGAAAGAGAATCATAGGCACACTCTTCTCTATGAATTTTTTAAAAGGTTTTTCGGGTTTTTTTTTTTTTTTTTTTTTTTTGAGAGAGAGAGAGAGAGAAAGAGAGGCAGCGAGAGACAGAGACAGAGTGCTAGTGGAGGAGGGGCAGAAAGAAAGGCGGGGATACAAAATCCAGAGCAGGCTCCAGGCAACGCAGGACTCAAACTCACGAGCCTAGCAGTGAGATCAAGACCTGAGCTGAAGTCGGACGCTTAACCGACTGAGCCACCCACGTGCCCCTCTATGAATTTTTAAATAAAATTAAATCCTGGTATGAATACTAATTTGGGTACATGTTGAAGAAATACAGAGATATGCAAAAAGAGAGAGACAGAGACTCTATTTATAATGATCAACCCGATTCAGTGAGGGCAAAATCACTGTCCCACCAAATGTGCTTAGTAGATTAACCTCTTAAAAGAAGGGATTCACGGTCATTTGCCACTACGTGGATGGAACTGGAGGGTATTATGCTAAGTGAAATTAGTCAGAGAAAGACAAATATCACATGACTTCACTCATATGAAGACTTTAAGACACAGAACAGGTGAACACAAGGGAAGGGAAGCAAAAATAATATAAAACCAGGGAGGGGGACAAAATATAAGAGACTCTTATATATGGAGAACAAACAGAGGGTCGCTGGAGAGGTTGTGGGAGGGGAGATGGGCTAAATGGGTAAGGGGCACTAAGGAGTCTACCCCTGAAATCATTGTTGCACTAAATGCTAACTAACTTGGATGTAAATTTTTAAAATTAATTAGTTAATTAATTTTTTAAAAAGAACACTTAAAAAATAAAATTAAAAGAAAAGAAAAGAAAGGATTCATGGAGACTGGCCCAAGAGCAACATACTCAGAACATATTATTGAAAGCTGGCCACAGCTCTGTTGGTGTGACCTTCACAACTCTGTGACCTTTACCACTCAGGCAAACATCACCACGATTTTTACGTGTCCCACTATTCCAGCTGAGAAACTGACTTTGAGAGAGAAGTTAGGTTGTTTGTGCAATGACACACAGCAAGGTAGAGGCCAAACTAGAACTGCCAGGCTGCTGGTAGTTGTTAGAATGTGGTTACTACACAGGAGTGATACAAGAAGGGGTTATGACTGCAGTTAACTGCCCTGACTACGCCAAGTTTGCGTACATCTTCAACGCTTTGGGAAAACGGTTTGACATTTTTTTTATTAAGGCTGATAATGCTAATTCTCTATTCTCCAGCCATTTCACTTCTACTCTAGAAACTCCACGTATACACCAGGATACACAGCCAAGAATATTCACAGCAACATTTTCGTAATATCCCCAAGCTGGAAAAAACTCAGGTGTTCATCAACAGCAGAAAAGATGGTGAATTGGGCTATTTTCATACATTTGAGTGCTCAATAAGATATGTGGATCTCACAAATATAACCCTTGGGCCAAAGAAGAATTTACAAAAGAAACTTAGAATACGACTCCGTTAATACAAAACCCAAAACAAGGAATGTAATCCTATCGTTTAAGAATGTTGAGGGGTGCCTGGCTGGCTCAGTCGGTTAAGTGTCCGACTTCGGCTCAGGTCACGATCTCATGGTTTGTGAGCTCGAGCCCCACGTCAGGCTCCGTGCTGACAGCTCGGAGCCTGGAGCCTGCTTCGGATTCTGTCTCCTTTTCTCTGCCCCTCCCCTGCTCACACTCTGTCTCTCTGTCTCTCAATAATAAATAAACGTTAAAAAAAAAACTGCTTTAAAAAAAAAGAATGTTGAGATCGATGGTAAAATTATAAAGAAAAGCATGAACAAGATGATCTCAGCAATCAAGGTGGTGATTACCTATGGTAGAGGGCATAAGGGAGAGATGATCAGGAATGGATTTCTGGGGTGTCAGCAATGATCTCTTTCTTGACCTGGGTGACAGTATATAGGTGTCGCTTTATAATTATTGTTCAAATTATGCTTAATGATTCTTTACATTTTTTTCTCAGTAGTCTCTGAATTGATGGGCCACCTCGTATACTTCTTTATTTCCTACAGTTTACCTCTTACTATTTTTTGCACTTTGATGGTGAACTTAAGTATTTGTATTTAAATGAATAAAGCACTAAGAGTTAAGCCGAGAATTTCTAATGAACCCAATTTAATCAACACATATGCTAATAGTAAGAAGCGCACTTGACTTTCACACACATTTATACCAAAGTTAGGCAGAAATTGAGATTAGCAACCTTCCATTTTTCTGCTGTTACCCACAAAGACAATTTTGGCCTCGTAAGTCTTCCCAGGAGTCAAGATCGCACCATATGATCCAAAGTGATTGCCATATGGGTGAAATAAAAACCAGAAAAGCTCTGAATAAACTGACACTGACTTTCTTTGAATGGAGGCTTTGAGAATTAGAAAGGGAGAAAACACATACCAGGAGAGGGAAAAAAAGGAAAGCAAGGATAAATAATACTTTCTACATCTTAAAAAATACTATGTCTAATAGGTATTGCCTGTTTCATTAAGAAATGTAAACATGCCTCTGTGCTTCTCATTTGCAACTTGTACACACACACACACACACACACACACACACACACACACTATGCTAAGTATAAAAATCCTGCTGTCACCTGAGGAGGGTCAAGGACACAAGTGGCTGGGATAGGCTTCTTCTCTTTCTCCAACTTGGGCTCCAACTCCCGCTCGTCTCCCAGGCTCTCTGGAGTCCCGGACTCTGGGCAGGACCTAATGTAGTCTGAGGGAGGTGGCAAGCACTGTGATGTCACTGATGAAACATCTCAGAGGAACAACCTTCAAAGGTTTGAGGCTATTTGTGTTTAGGGGGAATACAGAAATATGTGGACTAAGACTCTATTCCTTTGGCTGCCGATTTGTATTACCCACCCACCCCCCCGCCCCCCGCCCAGGGACTTAAAGTCCTCTCTTCCAGTTGACTTTAGGTGCAATCGATGTGGATTTTTAATTCATCTTTTGGATCTTCATGAGTATCTCTAACATGTGTTTGAAACCTAATAAACCAAGAGTAATAGACTGATATTAACAGATGGGTGCCGAAATTGGTCGCTCCTCTTACGCAGCATGTGAGGGTGTCAAAATATGACTTCTCTTTACCACCCCCATCCTTAACTATTAGAAATGCGAAGACTTTTCTGTCTTGCACACGCACATCCCAAACCGCACAGGCACCAGAATTCAACAGGCATCTCTGGCTCCTTCAAAACTGACCGTACCCCAGGCGGTGAAACTGATCTCTTCAGTCACCTGCTCTGCATAAGATTCCAGCTAAGCTGTATTTTGGAAGTTTACACATTAATATACAGTTTCATCTGAAACAGCTGTGGAAGCCCTGGTTTATATATCTCTGTCAGTAAACCAATACTGCAGTAAACCCATACTGCAAAACTCAGTCCTTTGGAGAGACCCAGGGGGTAAAAGGAGAGTGCATTGAAATGAGGAAACCATAAGTTATGGAATCTGTCCTTAAGAAATCGAATTGTATAACTCAAATATAAACACCAATGAAAACTAGGCTGTTAAGATGAGTTTACAATTAATAGTTCAGATGTCTAGAGGTCCATGGAGCCTCTTGAAATATTTAACTGGACTTGAAAGCATGGGACCCCAGCAATCGTGTTTGCTCAGCAAATCCCTTCTTTATAGATAATAGAGCAAATGCCCCTCTGAATTCCCAGTTAGGGTCAATCGAAATAATGCATCCCCAGAAGACTTATCAAGCAAAATTCTTCGTGTGGTTGGGTTCAGAGTCAAATCTCACCCCACTGTTTCTCCTACTCCAGAGACGTTACTAAAAGAAAGACTTTCCATTCCATTTCTTCATTTTCAACACAAACTCAATGCTAGGTAATGTTAATACAATATTCTGTCACCACATGCCTTGTAAAAAGATAGCTTGGTGAAGTGACAGTATATAATAATTACAGTGCAATCGAACATTGGCAATTATCTGTTGCCATCTGGCAAACCTCTTGAATGTAGTCAGATTTCTGTCTTTTGCCTCCAAGCCCTTGCCAGATCGTTTCAAATGCTGGGAGTGTTTTCTTAGTCACCAAGCCACACCCATACCTTTTTTTGACCACTCAAAATTATTTTGGGGGCAATTAAAAAGTTATATATTTATTATAGAAAAATTGAAAATATTAAATCATAAAGAAAATTTGTATCGGCCACTAATCTCACCATCCAAAGGGGTGGGGGGGAATCCTCTCTACTACTCTTTATTCACATTCAGGCTGCACAGATACAATTTCAAATTCCCAAGATATTTTTGGTAAAGGAATCTGATACTTGAAAAACCTGTATCTTTTTTGATGCATGTAGAATCAAATTCATACTATACGATGTATTTGGTTTTGTGCTTAGGGGACAAGCATTTATTTTTTTACATTATTCAACACAGAATTAACTCTACAATATGTAAAACATTAAATACAATGGGGAAATGTTAACATATTCCAGAACAGCTCACCAACACTGTCATTTTGGTCGAACTGGTCACTTTCAATGTAACTTGGAGGGATAATCCTACCACTTAATAATGAGTCAGTTCAATTTGTTTACTTGGTTGTCCCATTTAAGTTTATCCAATTTACACCAGGGATGACTATGCCCAGTACATTGACAAATTCCCGGATAGAGCCTGCAGAAGCTTCTGCATATTAGTGGCTTATCCTGTGATGTCATCAGAGACTGGGGTTACGTTGAGAATTTAGCTTGTTATTAGTTTGACCTAATCTCTCCAGAAAAATATGCAAGCCACCCAGTTACCTGGCACGTATTCAAATGCCTAAGGATCTAGAGATCTTCAGATCTGTTAAAAAAAAAAAATCAACATTACTGCCTCTCATTTAAGAAACTGAAAATAACAAGATTTCAAACCTCAGTGCCAAAGCAAATGCATCCCTTTCAACCAACCTTCCTTAAAGTCTGCTGATATTTTCCTTTCTGTGAGCAACCCCCTTGATTTGACAGCATTCATATGCCATATCAACTTTCTTTCAAGGTGCTGCTCTGCTCATCAACAAGAAGACGTATTTAGAAATCTTTGACATTATCTCTATGCCTATTACTGTAGACTTTAGCCAAGGGCCAAAAACGTCAACTGAATAATATTCACCTTGACACTGATACCAACGATCTAATTAGCATTTATGTCCCCTCTGCCCACTCACCACCAGCATACATTCTTAGGTGTAAAACAGTTCTCTTTGAGACTTAATGTTGAGTTCTTGTGCCTGGTTAGCAGCTCACCTAGCTTGTTCAATTTATTCCCCATTTCCATCCACCTTTTTAGTTTGGAAAGTAAAAAGTGAACACCTCATGTCAGTCCATGAGTTTTGTGTCAAGTCTATGACACAATGGGAAAAAATCAGTAAGAAATCAGTAAGGCCTGATGAAAGGTGATAAGCTCTTAACACATCATGGTAATGAATATGATGATGACGGTGTCTTTCTCACCTTCACATCTTCACATCCAGCTCGTCATGGAGCTGCTCAGAAGGAAAGAAACCACTCTCTGCTATTCTTTTTCATTATCCCAAATACCTAAGTACAAGCCCAGAGAAAGAGGAAACCCTATTTTTGAAGTTCTGTCTGTGTCCCGAAAAAAGTAATGATTATTATCTGTATTCTTTTTTAAAATTTTTTAAATGTTTATTTATTTATTTTGAGAGAGAAAGTGTGTGTGTGTGTGTGTGTGTGTGTGTGTGTGTGCGTGTGTGTGCAAGCAGAGGAGAGCCAGAGGGAGGGAGAGAGAGAATCCCAAGTAGGTTCAGCACTATCAGCACAGAGCCCGATGTGGGACTTGAACCCATGAACTGTGAGATCATGACCTGAGATGAAATCAAGAGTCAGACGCTTAACCGGCTGAGCCACTCAGACCTCCTCTTTATTATCTGTATTCTTAAACACTTGTACATGTGTGATTTTTGTCTCACTAACTGGATTTTCACCTCAAAGTCAGGGATAGTTTCTTGTATTTATTTGTTCTCTAGCCACGCATCGAACCCACAAAGTATCATAATAGATGCTCCAGAATGTAGAGCAAGGGGCTCAGCCCAAGCCTCCGTCATATCACATCTCCTACTGAGACTGGACATGTCTGAGCATGTCCAGCAAACATGAGTGGAGGAGGCTGAGGTCAAGGTCAAATCTACTCCAAAGGATCTAGACACCGCCTGGGATAGAACACTCCTCTGAAGGGAGGTGGTCAAGAAGATACGTGTGTTTCGGCAACAGGGAGAATAGTCATTCCACTGCACATAACACAGATTCGCTGGTCCCATGAGAAGCAGATGCCAAGACGGGACTAAACGTGCAGAAGAAAAATATATTGGGGGAAATGCCTGGGAGAGAAAATACAGAGGGAGGAGGGGAAACTGAGAGAGCCATCAAACAGCAAGAGAAAGAGACAGGGAAAAAGGGAAGGGAGGTTGGGTAGAAGCATGTCAGATACTAGAACTGCAATCCAGTTCTCAGGATAGTTTGAGCAGGCTATTAGGAAGCCTCAGGTCACAGTGGTGCGTCAGAGACGGTCCCCGTCTCCCGGGGAGGAGTCAGCCTTCGTATCCCCCCCACCATGCTTATAACTGACTGGGAGCAGCCCATGGCAGGCATAGCTTCTGTTTAAAATGTGATTTTGATTTCGGAGCACAGCAGCTGGGGTCCACCTCAGTGATGTCGCTGTGGTGAGAGGCACATTCTCGCGGCCACTGTGCCCACATACTTCCCATCCTGCTTCACTACAGCTCAGAGTCCGGGTCCTAGCCGAGAGAGAGGGCCACGCGTGAAAACCCCGTAACTCTTTTAACAATTTAACCTCCACCGTGTGTGGCGCTGAACGGGACAGAGAGATTCTCACGGACCTCGGCACCTCCGGGGAACCGGCAGTGTTCCTTCCTTCCAGTGTCACAGAGCCTGGCCGGAGCAGCAATACCAACGGAGGCTTAACCTGCGGTTTGCATTAAGTGGTGCAGGCCTCAGTAGCAAATAATAGCGGAGAGCAGCTCAAGCCGAAAGAGCAGGAGAATTGCAGGCGCTGCGGTAGCCAACAGGACTTGTGCATGGGTACATATGAGCCACCTCCTCAAGTTGCTGGAAATAATCGGGAGGAACATTACAGGGGCAGGCAGTCTTGCATAACAGGCGGGAGCGAGAGCCAGGCAACTAGGTATTCGTCCTTTTTATAATAACCCATTTTAAGTCCTGGGTTGGTGAGGCGACACCTGTTAACATCATTTGACTTGGAACCAATTAAATTCCTCTTCTCTGGAACAAGTATATTTCTGCTCTATAATAAGATTCTGCAAGCAAACAGCTTTCTCTCAGCACATTAAACATAGCAACCAGGGAGAAAAAAAGAAGCAGCCAAAAATGTGTTTACTACTAGGCTAATACCATCTGCCCTCCGAACACTCCCAGATTTCAGATTGGCTTTGATATTTTTCTGACGGGAAATAAGAATTCAGCAGTCTTTTGATGTGTTGTTACTGAGCCCTTTGGGGAGACCAGCCAGACACGCCTCCTCGAAACCTTCTGTTTCCTGGTGAACCTGACAGAGGATTTCACCGAATCTCTTTGGAGAACCTGTCAGTCACACTAACACAATTGCAATTTCAACACGAAGAACGAGGATCAGACAAAATTGCTTGTTCTCTGTGAACGAGTCCGTTTTGGCTCTCGCCGTGGCTGTTACGGCAGAGAGAACAAGGTCATGAAGAATCATGAAAATCCGACTCCGCTCTCTGTAAAGGCAACGATAAAACCGAAGCGCCTAGTTTGCAGAAATGTGGAAGATTAGCTGGAGGCAAACTACCGGCCAGGTTTCCTTTTGGATGAGGGACGTACTATCTCTGGGAGCCATTGGGCTCTTGTTCTAGAGCCTGGGGAGTAACCTAACCTCTTACACTTTTACAGTAAGCGATGTAAAGTCGCCAGGGACTCATATTCTGGGAATTTGAGCAGCTTATCTGGGAGAAAGTGGTTCAGGCCTAGTCTCTTCAGTTCGCATTTTGCTGCTTCTCGCCCTCATTTGTCACTGTAAAGAGACAAGGGGGCCCCCACACCTCAGGCCAATTTTACCTGTGTCCTCATGGGGGTACCCCTTTAGCGCTAACGAAAAGCCAGCCAGCTAACATTTTCTCCTTCTTCTATTCTGCCCCTCTTCCGCTAGATGCTACAGCACTCCCCTTACATGTCACTGAGTCCACTTACATGCCACTCCCACTGACTACGAACTCAAACGGAAGACGTGCCTGCCACTTCCCATATGGACGAATGCCTCTCCCAGGCATCGCCGTGGCTTGCCTTATCTTGTGCCTCCAAGATGCCCTTCCTCTGCAGCCACCTCGGCTGGGTGCCGCAGATTTTGACCATGGCAGAGTTACACTGGCTTCTGGAGCAAAATGAGGAGGGGCAGTGAGGAAGCGTGTCTCTTTCTGTGTGTTCCACCCTGTTGAGGAATACCACAGGAGCACCTCCTTGCTCTCATGCCACGGTCTTCCCAGACAGCAGTTCTGGGGGAAGTTCGGCCAGGGACTACGTAGAAGTAAGAGGCATCCTGTTATCTCGGACTCACTTCTTCCCTTCCACCACTAACGTGTGATACCAAACTCACCTTCTCTTAGAGGGAATTCTCTCTCTCGGGAGTTGGCTAAGTTCCCAGGGCAAATCGACCCCATCAGGCCTGCTCTATCAGTACGTAAGACGCGTACTGACGTATCTGGGGATGTGGCACCACACAGCTCAGGCTCAAGCTCAGGCCATACACCATCAGCATCCTGTGCTTCCTACCAATTGTCTTTCCACCGAGGTCGGAGTGGAAATTGCCTTTTCTGCACTCCAGAAGGCGAGCATACTATTTTGTGTGTCAGCGGCTTCCTGTCGCTCCCAGATGAAGTTTGAAATCTTCAGCTGCAGAGTCAAGATCCTACTGTGGTCGAGCTTCTACACTTACTGCTGCCATCCTCTGCAACAAACCCCAACTTGTCAGCACTTCAGACGTTCTGTGTGTGCGTGTGCCATTCCCTTTGATTAGGACATCCTTCCTCTCTTCCCTCAACACCGCCTACTTTTGTTTGATGATCAGCAATACTATTGGATTCAAACATCACATTCCCTGATCTTTAAGGCTGGGATCCATGCTGCCCTATATACTACTAATTCCACTCTTTTGTTAGCATTGACCTTCTTGTCCATCTCCCCAGCTTAAGAACAGAGATTGGCTCTCTCACCCCATAGACCCAGTGCCTAGTCAGGTAGTGCAAAGAATGCAGTGGGCACCCCACAGAAGTTTGTTGAATAAAAGTATGTCTGGGGGCACCTGGGTGGCTCATTTGGTTGGGCATCTGACTCTTGATATTGGCTCAGGTCATGATCTCACGGTTCATGGGATCAAGCCCCACATTGGACTCTGCACTGACAGGGCAAAGC
Organism: Panthera tigris; assembly: GCF_018350195.1. Taxonomy (NCBI): domain Eukaryota; kingdom Metazoa; phylum Chordata; class Mammalia; order Carnivora; family Felidae; genus Panthera; species Panthera tigris. Next base: position 6,458,916 of record NC_056669.1, read on the forward strand.
CTGCTTCAGATTCTGTCTCTCCTCCTCTCTCTGCCACTCCCCCACTCATGTGTTCTGTCTCTGTCTGTCTGTCTGTCTGTCTCTCTCTCTCAAAAATAAATAAATAAATAAACTTAAAAAAAAAAAAAGAACCACTGGGACCTCATCAAGATAAAAAGCTTCTGACAGCAAAGGAAACAATCAACAAAACTAAAAGGCAACCAAGAGAATGGGAGAAGATATTTGCAAATGACATAATGGGCAAAGGGTTAGTATCCAAAATCTGTAAAGAACTTACCAAACTCAATACCCGGAAAACAAATAATCAGGTAAAGAAATAGGCAGAAGACATGAATAGACACTTTTCCAAAGAAGACATCCAGATGGCTAACAGACACATGAAAAGATGCTCAATATCGCTCATCATCAGGGAAATACAAATCAAAACCACACTGAGATACCACCTCACACCGGTCAGAGTGGCTAAAATTAACAAGTCAAGAAACAACAGACGTTGGTGAGGATGTGGAGAAAGGAGAACCCTCTTGCAGAGTTGGTGGGAATGCAAACTGGTGCAGCCGTTCTGGAGAACAGTGTGGAGGTTCCTCAAAAAATTAAAAATAGAATTCTCTATGACCCAGCAATAGGACTGCTAGGTATTTACCCAAGGGATACAGGAGTGCTGATGCATAGGGGCACTTGTACCCCAATGTTTATAGCAGCACTTTCAACAATAGCCAAACTATGGAAAGAACCTAAATGTCCATCAACTGGCAAATGGATAAAGATGTGGCTTATATACACAATGGAATACTACTCAGCAATGAAAAAGAATGACATGTTGCCATTTGCAGCAACATGGATGGAACTGGAGGGTATTATGCTAAGTGAAATAAATCCATCAGAGAAAAACAGATTACCATATGTTTTCACTCATATGGAATGTGAGAAACTTAACAGGAGACCATGCGCGAAGGGAAGGGAAAAAAAATAGTTACAAACAGAGAAGGAGGCAAACAATAAGAGACTCTTTTGTTTGTTTTCCGTTTTTTTGTTTGCTTTGTTTTATGTGTTTCTCTTTGTAAGAGACTCTTAAACACAGAGAACAAACTGAGGGTTGATGGGGAAGGGCGGAGGGAGGGGGAAATGGGTGATGGGCCTTGAGGAGGGCACTTGTTGGGATGGGCACTGGGTGTTAAATGTAACTGATGAATCATGGGAATCTACTCCCGAAGCCAAGAGCACACTGTATACGCTGTATGTTAGCTAACTTAACAATAAATTATATTTTAAAAAATAAAAATAAAAATAATAAAATCCAGTTGTTTTTGAATGTGATTATATATATTCTTTAATATTTTATCTCATTCCTATGCATTTAGAACAGAAGGTGGAGATTTCTGCATGTACTCGTTCTGTCATGCTAACCCAGAAATGTTGCTTCTATTTTTAAAATAAATTATTACTGAAGTAAACAACAAAAACTAAACTTTTAAGCACCTAAAAATCAAGAAACATGAACCTCATTCCCTAACCCTGAGGTAGGAAGGTAGGTGAATCTTTTTGTTTTTTCCAATTGTCTCATTATGCTTCAAATCATCATGTGGACAATTGTGATAATATCTGTCATCACAGTGACATCTAGTACATTCAACATATCTGGTTTCTTCAATGTGCTTGAGACTCACAAAATTCCTGGAGGAATAAATACAGGTTGTATTATTATCTCCATTTTTCAAATGAGGAAAAGTAAATGAGCCACACAAGTAGTTAAATGGTCAACCCAGGGTGGAGTCTTTACCCTTTATATATAAAAGCAATGTTTATGGTCATTCAAAGATGCATATTCCAGATCAAGTGCCCATTTCACCAAGTAAATCTCAAACTTTTAGAAAACATTTGTCAACAAAATTCACACTGAAAAAAATGTTTTAATGGCTTTAAATGAATTATATAACATTAACAAATATTTGAAAAATACTAAGGAGTGTCACGTATCCAGTCCATAGGCTCTGCGTGGTATGAATAAGAATTCAAAAACATTGGTGGTAACTCTATGGCACCCAGGCACTGATCCAATCTACATCAAGGGAACATCCTTAGTCCCTTAAAGTTTCATGAACAATATTACATAATCAATTTCCACCTGAACTTTTCAAAGAATTAGAAGAGTCTTGATATCATTCGATATGGTGGCCTCCAAAATGGATCATTCAACGGGAATGTATATATTCTACTGGCTTTCTTATAATTATTAGAAAGTAATAGGGGCGCCTGGGTGGCTCAGTCGGTTAAGCGGCCGACTTCGGCTCAGGTCATGATCTCGCGGTCCGTGAGTTCGAGCCCCGCGTCGGGCTCTGTGTTGACAGCTCAGAGCCTGGAGCCTGTTTCAGATTCTGTGTCTCCCTCTCTCTCTGACCCTCCCCCGTTCATGCTCTGTCTCTCTCTGTCTCAAAAATAAATAAATGTTAAAAAAAAAAATTTTTTTTAAAGTAATAAACAAATAAATAAATAAATGATATATATAAATAATAATAAATTAATAAAACTAAAATAAAATAAGAAAAATATTAGACAAGGAGATAAGACAGAATATTCAGTCCACCATCCTTTTTCTAAGGGTGATAAATCTACAATTCTACTAATTACTGAAAGATGTCAGAGAAATTCTTCTTTTCCATTACGTATGCCCCTGTATTCATTATGGAAAGGAAGATCTTGCTGATAAAGGTCAGTGCTTTCTTTTATGAATATATCACATGACTATCAAAGATTGAAATGTGGTCTGGCTGTCATATTTTTATAAACCATTTGTACAATAAATCTTCATAGACAATTTTGTTGCAACAAAATAATTACTACCTAGAACTATCTCCACGCAAACTTTTTTTTTTTTAATTGGAGACAGTGGGGGAGAAGGGCAATGGAAGAGAGAGGGAATCTTAGGCATGTTCTACACGTGCTCCCATGACCCTGGGGTCATGACCTGAGCCCAAACCAAGGGTTGGATGCTAAACCCACTGAGCCACCCAGGCACCCCTCTCGACACAAACTTTTACATCAAATGTATAGCTCCCTTCACTCTTTAAGAATAAAACAAGCGATAAAGTATATATGGGGGCACCTGGGTGGCGCAGTTGGTTAAGCATCCAACTCTTGATTTCGGCTCAGGTCATGATCTCACAGTTGATGAGTTCAAGCCCCTTGTTAGGCTCTGTGCTGACAGCGCAAAGTCTGCTTAGGATTTTCTCTCTCCCTCTCTCTCTGCCCCTCTGCCACTCGTTCTCTCTCTCTCTCTCTCTCTCTCTCTCTCTTTCTCTCTCCGTCTCCCTCCCTTTCCTTCCCTCCCTCCCACCCCTAATAAATAAATAAATAAATAAATAAATAAACTTAAAAAAAAACCTATATAATGAGGACTAAATAGGGGAAGACTTTGTTCTATGTTTAACCTTATTTATAATATTCTTACCATCCTAGATTTGTATGGATTTGTAAAAGCTGTGAGTAGAGAGATAATTCTGTTCTATCTGCTTTATAAATGTGGAAATTAAGGCCAAGAGAAGTCAAATGATGTGACAGAAAGACTCCAGAATTTAGACAATGTAAGAAGCATATCATATATGTATATGTACTTCAATCTCATAAATGACCCACATTATTATCTCTATTGTACAGATAAGACATACTGAGGCTGGGAGAGGTTAGGTAAATATCAAAAGGCCAGAAAATCAGCAAGTGGCAGACATAGGGTTCAATCCCAGGTTTAATCCAGGGTCTGAGCTTTGAACCCTTATGCTATCTGATTGCTAATTTCCTGACTTCGATTAATGTTCAAGATTCAGTAATAGGAATAGCATCTCTTTACCCTCAATTTAAAAGTTTTCTGGGCTTCTGGGTGAAGACAGCAGATTGAACATATGCATCTAACTGTGCTCCCTCTCCAAACCCTACTAAAATAACAGTAGAAAGATTTTTTTTTTGAGACATAAAGCCATAAGGATGAGGAGAATCAAATGGAAAAAAAAGCAGCAAATAAATTTCAGAAGCTGTAAAGCAAAAGGATGGGTGTAACCAATTTAGCAAAGCTAAGAAAGCTGAATCCTAAACTGGTAGTAGGAAAAGCCAAGAGCCGAGCCAATCTAGATGCTACAGATTGGTGGCGGTGGGGCTCAAAAGTGCGGTGGCTAAAATAAGGAGAATTCTCTGAGAGGGTTTCAAGAAATTGTCAGGTGCCAAGATCTGTTCCTCCCTCCCCCGGCCTTGGCACAGCCAACAACTGCTCTTCCCCCACCCAGGCAGAAGGCTGGAGTTTATTCCCTGGAGGGAGTCTCTGGATTAAGAAGCTGCAGGCACAGTTAAAGAAGTATCCTGTTCACAGGGGAGATTTAAACGAACGCACATCAGTATGGTGAACCCATCTCCCCACCAAGTCCTCTTCTCCTGTTCAGGTTCCAGAAGAGTGGAAACTAACACTGCACATGAAGCGCCAGGCAAATGATTAGAGAACCTTCTCTGAGGACTCTGAGCAGCCCAAGGAGAAAGGATGCTGATATTGGAATTCCTCAGTGACAAGGCCTCAAAACAATGGAACAGAATAGAAAATCCAGGAACAAACCTACAACTATATGGTCAATTAATCTTCAGGAAAGCAGGGAAGAATATCCAATGGGCCAGAGACAGTCTCTTCAACAAATGGTGGTGGGAAAACCAGACAGCAGCATGCAAAAGAACGAAACTGGACCACTTTCTTACACCATACACAAAGACACACTCAAAGTGGATTAAAGCCCTAAATGTGAGACAGAAAATCATGAAAATCCTAGGAGAGAACACAGGCAGTAACTTCTCTAACATCAGCCGCATCAACTTCTTACTAGATACGTCTCCCGAGGCAAGGGAAACAAAAGCAGAAATACACAACAAGATAAAAAGCACAGCAAAGGAAATGACCAACAAAACTAAAAGGTGACCATTGGAATGGGAGAAGATATTTGCAAATGACATAGCTGATTAAGGGTTAGTATCCAAATCTATAAAGCACTTACCAAACACAACATCCCCAAAACAAATAATCCAGTTTAAAAATGGGCAAAACACATGACCAGATATTTCTCCAAAGAAGGCATCCAGATGGCCCACAGACACATGAAAAGATGTTCATCACCACTTACTATCAGGGAAATACAAATCAAAACTATAATAAAGTATCGCCTCACACTTTTCAGAAGAGCTAACATCAAAACCTCAAGAAACAATAGGTGTTGGTGAGGACACAGAGCAAGGGGAACCCTCTTGTTCTGTTGGTGGGAATGAAAACTGCTGCAGCCACTTTGGAAAACAATATGAAGGTTCTCAAAAAGTTAAAAATAAACTATGACCCAGCAATCGCACTACTAGGTATTTCCCTCCAAAAATACAAAAACACTAATTCAAAGGGATACACACAACCCCTTTGTTTATGGCAGCATTATTTACAATAGTGAAATTATGGAAGCAGCCCAAGTGTCCATCGACTGATGAATGGATGCAGAATGTATATATATATATACCATGAAATACTACTCAGCCGTCAAAAAGAATGAAATCTTGTCATTTGCCACGACACGGGTGGAGCTAGAGAGTATTATGCTAAGTGAAACAAGTCAGTCAAAGAAGGACAAATACACTATGATTTCACTCATATGTGGGATTTAAGAAACAAAACAAATTAGCAAAGGGAAAAGAGAGAGAGAAAAAGAGAGAAGCCAAGAAACAGACTCTTAACTACAGAGAACACACTGATGGGCACCAGAGGGGAGGTGGGTGGGGGATGAGGAGTCGAAGGAGTGCACTTGTCGTGATGAGCACAGGGTGATGTACGGAAGTGTTGAATCACTACATCGTACACCTGAAACTAACGTAACACTGTATACTAACGAACTAGAATTAAAATAAAAACTCAGGGGGGGCGCCTGGGTGGCGCAGTCGGTTAAGCGTCCGACTTCAGCCAGGTCACGATCTCGCGGTCCGTGAGTTCGAGCCCCGCGTCAGGCTCTGGGCTGATGGCTCGGAGCCTGGAGCCTGTTTCCGATTCTGTGTCTCCCTCTCTCTCTGCCCCTCCCCCGTTCATGCTCTGTCTCTCTCTGTCCCAAAAATAAATAAAAAAACGTTGAAAAAAAAAATTAAAAATAAATAAATAAATAAAAAAAATAAAAACTCAGGGGCACACCTGGCTGGCTTAGTTGGTGGAGCCTGCAACTCTTAATCTCAGGGTTGTGAGTTCAGGCCCCACATTGGGTGTGGAGTCCACTTAAAATAAAATAAAATAAAATAAAATAAAATAAAATAAAATAAAACTTGTTTTAAATAAAATAAAATAAAAACTTAAAAAGCCAAAAAAGAAGAGAAAAGAGGTGTCAATAGCTCATACTACAGAGAACTGCATAATCCGAAGCCTGACTCATGTACTCTAAGAGTCTTAGCAGTTTTTAGTCCACATACTTAAATATTAGCAAAAAATGTAGAAGTTAGAGCCCAAAATAAACAGAAGAAAAACAATATGCAGGAAACAGAAATTATATGGGGAGAAAACATGCAAAGAAGAAATCAGATTGGTGTCCAACTTGTCACCAGCAACACTGGAAGCTGGTAGGCAATGGAGCAACTACCTCAAAATTCAGGGTTTTTTAAATAGAAAAACCATATCCAACTGAGAATTTTATCCCCAGTCAATGATCCATCAAGTGAAAGGGTAAAGATATTTTCGGACACGCTTGGCTTCAAATAATTCACCCCTCATAAAATCAGTCCCAGATGATGTGCTCCACAGAAAGGAGGGGGTTACCCATCAAGAGGAAAAGGGATCCAAGAAACTGCAGAGTCCAAGGGGACACCGAGATAATCGTAAATGGATGCGGCAAAGTGACATCCGTACCTTGGAATAAAGGGCCATCTGTCCACACTGGAGTAGGTCAGGCAGCCGCAGGAGACTCCTGGAAAATGCCAACCACCAGGAAGCCTGATGCGTCTGAACATCTCAAAAGGAGTTTTGGAGAATCGGAGCAAAATTTGGGGTTGAATAAGTGGTAAGTGTAAGAAAAGCAAGCAAGCGGACAAAAAGATGTGAATTCTAACTGCCAGGAAAAAATTAAATTTCATACAGAAAATGGAAAAGTAGTCACAGTTTATTGCATGGTATTACATGGCTCAACTATGAATAGCATTTCCATAACACTAATACAAAAGAATGAATATTACGTTAAATAACATTAAAATATAACTCTATTGGGGGGCACCTGGGTGGCTCAGTCAGTTGAGCATCCGACTTCGGCCAAGGTCATGATCTCGCAGTTTGTACATTTGAACCCCACACGGGGCTCTCGGCGGTCAGCCTGTCAGCACAGAGCCTGCTTCAGATCTTCTGTCCCCCTCTTCCTGCCCCTCCCCTGCTTGCTCTCTCCCCCAAAATAAATAAATATTTTAAAAAATTATATATAGCTATATATTACTCTATTGGAACATGGTGGGGGTGGGGGGGGGAGTAAAAAGAAACAAACTTTTTCTACCCCACTAAGAAGTCAACATAATGCTTAAAACTAAAAACTCAAGGAATAATACAAACACTTTATTTAAAAACATGTAAGTAAACGTGAAATGAATCAGCAAAAAGGAGGAGAGGACTGGTTTCGGAGCACGGAGATGTGCAGTGAGAGCAGGATCCCTGTGGTGCATGGTGAAGCCAATCGTCACCTCACACTAGGGCACATATAACTTAAAAGACTAAAATGTAGATAAATGTTTTTAAATGGTATAATATGTTCATTCTCCCCCCCTCTCTTTCTCTCTCTCCTCGCCACTCCCCTCCCCTCTCTTCCATCTCTGTCTTTCTCTTGTTATAAACCTTATGTCAACCCCGCCAGCCAATCAGATGGAAAAGAGGGTTGGTTTTAAATACCAAGTTGATTTACTCTGGTAAATCAGTAGAACTCCATTAGACAAAAAAGATCGCTTCCTTTCTGGCACTCTGTATACATGGGCCCCAACTTTGCTGGAAATGGAAATTCTAGTTTTATCATAAAACAGCTCCTTTAATGATTTATCTTTCACCCCTGTCTGCAGCCTCCTGTATTTCTTTCCACCGATCTTCTCCATAGAAACACTGCACAATCACATACGTTGAGTTATGACACTTCTTCCAGACTTTATTCCATTTATATTTCTTCTCACTTTGTTCTTTCCCTTTAGCAGATGCCTGTGTTCATATTTGACCTACGCAAGGGGTGTGCGGCCAAAGATAGTCCTCGGTCGCACTGTGGCCGGAGACAGATGGTGGGTGCCTTAGGGGACTCAGGTTACATTTCCAAGGCGTTCTCATGTAACAGTGTGTGCCTTTGATCAAAACACTGGGAAACACAAACCCTCACGTCCTCCTCAGCACAAACGCAGCCAGGACCCTGTTCTCTTGGCCCAAGGAAAGAAAGGTCCGCCCTTGCTCCATGGGACGCCATATGCGGTAAACACTCACGTTGTCAGGAGACCCGCGGAGGGACAGGAGGACATGGGCCGGACAGACAAGGGTCTCTGCAGGAGGCGGGCAGGGACCCCCGGAGGGCTATTTCCCTAGTGTGTGCTATCCCCACGGCAGCTGCAGCAGGGCCTGGCACACAGTAGGCGTTCATCAGATACGTGTGTGGAGTAAATTGCTGAGTAAACTTGCCGCTGCTCTGCCTGGCATGCCCTTGACTTTTCTCAGATTAACACATTCGTGCTCATCCTTCAAGATTCAGTTCACTTATCTCTTGTACAGCTTTCTTTGGCCCACTAAACCCTTTCCTCTCGGTTTATCCGCACTTTGAACAGATTCCTGTTGCTTGTAGTTATACCACGGCACTGCAGTTACTTGTGTGCCTGTCTGTCCTCCCTGTAAGACTTTTAGTGCCTTGAGAGCTAAGGTTTTGCCTTATTTATTTCCGTATCCATGATGCCTAGTAGAGTGCCTGTATATTCATCCGTTCGTTCAACAGGATTTCAGGACTTGTTCTGTTCCAGGCGCTAGGATGGGCTCTGGGGATACAGCGGTGGAGAAGACAGAGCCTCCCATGCCCCCCAGGCTTCCACCGTATTCAGGGCTGCAGACAATTACAATCAGCGTGGCCAGTGCAATGACAAGGGTTGTGAGCGCGCCGTGGGATCCCACGGGAAGAGCGTCACGACCAAAATCTGAGGGATCGGGAAAAGCTCCAAGGGGAGGCTCCCCAGAAAAACAAAGAACATCTCAAGAAAGAGCAGGAATTAGCCAGGAAGGGTGGGAGTGAGTGTTCCAGGAAGTGCCGCGGGTGTGGGGAATGGAAGAAAGCAAAGAAGAAAGGAGGGAGGAAAGGACGGAAGGGAGGAAGGAAGGAACGGGAGCAATGGCAGGAAGCAGGAAGGGCTACTGGATTACTCATTTGCCTCGTCATATCCCTTATTCTGCAAGGTGGCCTTACCAAGAGTCCTAAGTCACCAGAGGCCACCTGCCACCACACCTGATTTGGACGGTCTGCTTTCACTCCCAGTCACAGAAATCACTGGCTCCTGTAGAGCCAAAAAGGACCTTCAGACCTGGTTGTGTAACTCTTGTAGTACAGATACGAAAACCGAAGCCCACAGAAGAGAGTCATAACAACGTTTTGCTTTTTCTTCTCTTCTTACAAAGCATCTTCACCCCTATCCGGCCCTGTGAGGCAGCACCAGTGTTCTTCACGCCTCAGGAAACTGAGGCTCGAAGGGAGCGAGCGGCGGAGCTAGGAGCCAGGTCTTCTGGCGTCACACTCGCCGCTCATTCCGCCACACCTCGGCTCCTCTACCAAAGTCACACCATTAAGAACAGGGCCAGCGGTAGACTGGACTCCTCATCCAAAGCTCCTTCCAGAAGGCAAGAGTGTCCTGACACCCGATACGGACTGACCACTGCTAACTATCACGGTGTGTCCCATTACAAGAATACTTGTGCCGAACGTCTCGTTCACCAGCAGCCTGAAGGACGCTGAGATGACTGGGGTTTTTACCTCATCTTGCCTTGATTGGGTGTGAGGTTATAGGTCAGCCTTGTTACAAATGAAAAAGATGGTTAATTTTCACTACATAAAACTGTAAAATTTCTGTAAAAGCAAGACTATAAACAAAGTTAAAAGATAAGCCAAAGACTGGGGCAGGGGGCGGGGATATGAACTGCACATAAAAACAAAGTAATAACATCCAGAGTTTGGGAAATTCCTGAAAGCCAGTAAGAAAAAGACTTATAAACCAATAAAAAAAAAATGGGCAGAGGATATCAATAGGCAATTCACAACAAACAGGAAACGTCAATGGCCAATGTACACACGGAAAGTGCTCACTGTTAATGAAGAGAGGCACAGTAAAACACTAAGATAACAAACCTCTACCCCAATCAGATTTATTTTAAAAAAATTATTTTTTATTTAAACATTTTTTTGAGGTTTATTTATTTTTGAGAGAGAGAGCATGAGCAGGGGAGAAGCAGAGAGAGAGGGAGAGAGGGTCTGAAGCGGGCTCCGCGTTGACAGCAGTGAGCCCGCAGGGCTCAAACTCATGAACTGTTAGATCATGGCCTGAGCCGAAGTAGGAGGCTCAACCGACTGAGCCACCCAGGTGCCCCCAGATTTATAAAAATGTCCAGGCCTAACAACGATGACGATGGAACAGCCAAGAATTTTGCTCTGGGAAGGAATAAAACAATATACACAAAAGCAGCAAATGCTCTAATTCCATTTCTAGATACACAGTCAGATAGATGGGTGACAAATGATAACAGATAGCTAGATTGATTGATTGATTGATTGATATTAAAGAAACACGCACACGTACAGAGGTATGTATTAGGGGGGTTCAAAGAAGTGTTGTTTGACATCAAAATGTTTAGAAAGCAAATTTCATAATGCTATATACTATATTACCATTTCTATAAATTAAAATAATTATATAACATTTAATACATATATGAGCAAAAGTGCAAAGTCCAGACTGAACCTATACCAAATTTATAATGGTTTCCTCTGGGGAAGGACAGGAATATGGTTAAGAAGGGAACACGGGGGCGCCTGGGTGGCTCAGTCGGTTAAGTGTCTGACTATGGCTCAGGTCATTATCTCATGGTTCCTGAGTTCAAGCCCCACATCAGGCTCCGGGCTGTGGAGCCTGCTTCGGATTCTGTGTCTCCCTCTCTCTCTTTCTCTGCCCCTCCCCTGCTTGCTCTCTCTCTCTCTCTCTCTTAGAAAATGAATAAAACATTAAAAGGAAGAAGAAGAAGAAGAAGAAGAAGAAGAAGAAGAAGAAGAAGAAGAAAGAAAGGGGAAGGAGAAGAAGGAGAAGAAGGAGAAGAAGAAGAAGAAGAAGAAGAAGAAGAAGAAGAAGAAGAAGAAAGAAAGGGGAAAGAGAAGAAGGAGAAGAAGAAGAAGAAGAAGAAGAAGAAGAAGAAGAAGAAGAAGAAGAAGAAAGAAAGGGAAAGGAGAAGAAGGAGAAGAAGGAGAAGAAGGAGAAGAAGAAGAAGAAGAAGAAGAAGAAGAAGAAGAAGAAGAAGAAGTAGAAGAAGAAGAAGAAGGAGGAGGAGGAAAGGGGAAGGAGAAGAAGGAGAAGGAGAAGAAGGAGAAGGAGAAGGAGAAGGAGAAGGAGAAGGAGAAGGAGAAGAAGGGAACACGGAGGGGGTGACTGGGTAGCTCCATTCACAGAGCATGTGACTCTTGATCTCAGTGTCATGAGCTCAAGCACCACATTGGGTGAGGAGCCTACTTAAAAAAAGAGGGGAGGGGGGACCATAAGGGACTTCAACTTTGTTGGGCTTTTTTATTTTTGCCTTCTTTTTATTTGAGTAGAGTCGACACACAATGTTACATTAGTCTCAAGGGTACAACATAGTGATTTAACTTCTCTACGTGGGATGCTATACTTCTGGGCTTTTGTTTCCCATAAAAATAATTTTTAAAAATCTCAATCTAAAACTTAACAGTATTTTATAATTCTTTGTTCATTTCGCACCAAAATTATTTTCCCAAACATTTTAAATAAGCCTGACATTTCACAGGCAATTCTCAAATACTTGCCCTGACAACTCAGTCCTCATCTGCTAAAGAAAGAAAAGGTGTATTAGACCACTTCTAGTATCGCTTTCAGCCCTGACACTTAACCTCCTACAAAGCCTCAGAGGCTTTAAAGAGATTGTGGATGAGTGACCTTTTGTCTGAGTAAATTCTGGAAAGGGGCTAGGAATATACTGTCAGCTGTTACAAGGGAAGGAAGCCCTGGAACTTTTTTTTTTTTAATTATGGAAGCTGCTTCTTTTCTCAGCGGCATCACCCGAGAGGCATTCCCCAGTCAGTGTTTTATCTATTTATATTCTGGGAACCCTATCTAAATTAAGCTTCCACACTAGGTTTAAACGGTGATGGGTCTGAGCGTTCCGGTGCTATTTCTTTCCCCCTACCCCTAGCCAAATGCCTTGATATGAAACTTCATTATCACCAATTCTGGTATAAAACACTAAGCTCTGGGGCACCTGGGTGGCTCAGTCTGTTAAGTGGCCAACTTCGGCTCAGGTCATGATCTCATGGTTTGTGGTTTTAAGCCCCGCGTGGGGCTCTGTGCTGTCAGCCCAGAGCCTGGAGCCTGCTTTGAATTCTGTGTCTTCCTCTCTCTCTTTGCCCCTCCCCTGTTCATGCTCTGTCTCTCAAAAATAAATAAACATTAAACATTTTTTTAATAAAAAAATTTAAAACACTAAACTTAAAGGTTTGGTGACCATGTATTGAACCCCAAAGGAGAACTTGTGATTTGACACAGGTCTGATGATGGGACAGGATATTTGCCATCAGCATGATCCCAGCAAGTTGCCAGGCTTGTGGGAGACGAAAGGAACCAGGTAGCAGGTATGACAGGAAGCCTGGCAGAACCAAGGATTTTATACCTTCAGATGCACACAAACACTTCTGGAGAAACCCACTAGGGATAAGTTTCATTCAACCAAGAGAGAACTAAGAAAACTTTAGCAAGAGGTCTGATGATGAGCATTTAACGTATTTCATTGTAGAGCTAGGAATAAACCAAAGCTTGGGAAATAAGCAGAATAGTATGTGAACAAAATAAAAACAATGTAACTAAAATAACAAGAGGAGGGATGCCTGGGTGGCTCAGTCGGTTGAGCGCCCGACTCTCGAGGTTAGCTCAGGTCATGATTCCAGTCATGGGATCCTCAACACGGAGCCTGCTTGAGATTCTCTCTCTCTCTCTCTCTCTCTCTCTCTGCCCCCTTTCTCCTGCTTGCACAGTCTCTCTCTCTAAAAAAAAAAAAAAAAAAAAGAAAAAAAGAAAAAACAGGAGGAGAAGAGACAGAGGAGAAAATAGAGAAAAGATAACTGACTGAAAAAAGAAGATGCTTTTTCAAACTGAAACATTATTTGTTTTAAAAAGAGGAACTAGGGTTGTTAGAAAGGATTTTAGAACAAAGATAACTGTTATATGCGCCCACGTCCATTGCAGTATTATTTACAAATAGCCAAGATGTGGAGGCAACTTAAGTGTCCATCAATAGATGAATGGATATGAGTGCCTGAGGGTCTCAGTGGTTGAGCATCTGACTTCAGCTCAGGTCATGATCTCACGGTTCATGGGTTCGAGCCCCTTGTTAGGCTCTGTGCTCTCAGCTCAGAGCCTGAAGCCTGTTTCCGATTCTGTGTCTCCCTCTCTCTCTCTCTGCCCCTCCCCTGCTCGTGCTGTCTCTCTCTCTCTCTCTCTCTCTCTCTCAAAAATAAAAAAACATTAAAAATAAATAAATAAATAAACATTTTAAAAAAAACAGATGAATGGATAAAAAAAGTGTGGTGTATATGTACATACATACAATGGAATGTTATTCAGCCATAAAAAGGAAGGAAATCTTGCTATCTGCAGCAACGTGGATGGACATTGAGAGCATTAGGCTAAGTGAAATTAAGTCAGACATAGAAAGGCAAATGCCATCTGAACTCATTCACATGTGGAAGCTGAAGCCAGCAACCAAACAAATGGAACTCATAGATCCAGAGAATAGACGGGTAGTTGCCAGAGGCAGGGGGGAGGGCATGGACAAATGGATGAAGGGGATCAGAAGGTATAAACTTCCAATTACAAAAATAAGTCATGGGGATGTACAGCATGGTGACTATAGGCAAGTTCTCATCACAATAAAAAAAACTGTAACAGTGTGTGGTGATCATTTCACAATATATAGAAATATCGAATCTTTATGTCGTACACCTGAAATTAATATAATGTTACATGTCAATTATATCTCAATTAAAAAACAAAGGTAACTATTACAGTGAATAATACGTTCCAAATACCAAAAGAAATGTCTTCATTTTTATTTATTTTTTATGTTTATTTATTTTGAGAAAGAGAGAACATGGGCATACGAATGGGGGAAGGGCAGAGACAGAGGAAAAGTGAGAATCCCAAGCAGGCTCTGTGCTGACAGTGCAGAGCCCGATGCGGGGCTCGAACCCACAACCGTGAGATCATGACCTGAACCAAAATCAAGAGTCGTAGCTTAACTGACTGAGCCACCCAGGAGCCCTGAAGCAGGTTAATATTCTGCATATTCAAACAATGAAACTAAATCAGCAGGAGTGGGGAATACCGAAAGCTGAGTGTAAGCAGAAACAAATCAACTCAACTGTATTTCAAATGAATGAATGAGAAAGAGAGACAGAACAGCAAACAAATCCCAAACTCCTTTTTTGGTAGGTTTGTTTTCATCATGATATGGATGCAACTATTCTGAATCTACTTATTGTAAGAGAGAGTAAATCTGATTAAAGGAGAGACAGAATCCCAAGGAGGCTCCATGCCATCAGCACAGAACCCAATTCGGGGCTCAAACTCATGAACTGTGAGATCCTGACCTGAGCCAAGGTCAAGAAAGAGTAGGATGCTTAACCAACTACGCCACCCAGGCACCCCCTCACCTTACATCATTAATCAAGGTAAATCCCAGGTGTGTTAAATAACTATATGTGAGAGGTAGACCCACAAGGCAAACGAGAAAAAAATGTCAGAAAATAGCTTATAAAGTTAGGGAAGGATTTCTTAAACAAGACCCAGAAAGCAAAACCATAAGGAGAAAAGTTGATGAGATGTGACTACACCAAAATTAAGGATTTCTGTTCAACAACGCACACCAAACATTAGAAAATGTCTGCCACTTATAAAACCAACAAGGAATTAATTTCCAGGTTGTACCAGGAACATCTGAAAGCATACAAGAAAAAGAAATGGCATCCAATTTTTTAAGTTGAAAAAAATGAATAAATAATATGATTCCCAAAATAGAAAACACACACACACACACACACACGCACAAATGAGTAGCAAATATCTGCCCCTCAAGTCAAGATCTTCCTGTTCCTCCAACACACCCAATATTATTGTTCTGGCTATTGAGTCTCTGCACCAGCCACTGCCTCAGTCTTCCGTGTTTTCTCCTAAAATTTCCTCTGAATGACTCTGTCTTGCTATTCAGATTCCATCCCCCTGCACCTAACATAGCCTTCCCACTACCTCCCCGTCATTATTTGTTTACTCACCCTGTTCATTACATCTTCATTACATCATTGCATACTGATTATTCCCTGACATATTCTTCTTTGTGTTTTTTTTTTATTTATTTATTTTGAAAGAAACAGAGACGGCACAAGTGGGGAAGGGGCAGAGAGAGAGGGGGGAAGAGAGAATCCTAAGCAGGGATTGCTGCCAGACCTGGGGCTTGAACTCATGAAACCTCAAGATCACGACGTGAGCTGAAACCAAGAGTCATACGCTTAACTGACTGGGCCACCGAGGCGCCCCACTGACATATTCTTCATCTGTATGCTGATTCCTCTCTCTAGCCAGATGGTAAGCCCCATGGAGTAGAAAGTTTGTGTATCTTGTTCAATCTTGCATGCCCAGTACTTGGCACAGAGTTGGTATTCAATAAATTTTTGTCAATAAATATGTGAATGTATTAAAAGGGTAACACAATCCCTATTGCTGGCTTAATGAGCTTTCCAGACAAGGATGTTCAATCATAATTAAATGACTAATTAATGGAATTTTGCTAAGCACTGTTAAGCATCACATGAAGAACTGGACGGGACAACCATTTAATAGGCTCCTTCTAAAAATATTTTATGACTCAAAGGAACACAGTTCCCTTGGATACTTTTGTTTTGACCACACTGCCTAGACCTCATTATTTTAGCCAAATGGATTAAGCCAATTGAAACTCAACCCTCTTTAGGACTGTGCACTTTCTAAACACCATCACCCAGAGGGGCCTTGATGTGAATTCCATCAACAGGAGGTGGTATTTGTGCAGAATATTCCATGAGGCAGACATATTCTAACCACAAATCTTTGTGACTCAAGGTCACTGACAGCTGCTTCCCACTCTACATTCTGTGGAGTGACAATCACCACGTGATGGTGGAAAACTCCTACTCTTTGCTACCAGGTTTCATAGGAGAAGATCCAGTGAGTTTTTGATGATCAGGTCTCAGAAAGGTGTGGGATAGCACGGTACCACACCTTTTGTGAAGGCACAGAGACCTTGATTTAACAAGTTGCTGAATTTATTTCAACAAAATACTTACATGCTTAGAAAATCTGTCATACAGTTTCTCAACATGCCGTGCAATTTCTAACGATCCATTTTAGTAACCTTTGCTTGCCTGGTGTAACATGAGTCACGTCCCTGGGGATTTGCAGGAAGTCTATTTATGAGGTTTGGTTTTGTTTGTTTTCTTTTACCTTAGATGAAGAGTTAGCAGAATCCTAATTCTTAACACAGTGTCATAACAGCCCATGCAAATACCGCCCTTTATATCTATTAATTCTTTTCTTTTCTTTTATTTCTATTTTCTTTAACCTCCTTATTCTTTTCCTTCATTCCTCACCCCCGGTCACAAACCATAATGTATTTTACATAATGTTCTCAACCAGGTATATATCTCTCATGAAATTTGTGCTTTTAAAATAACTTCAATCTTTTTCTTACTTCTGTCACTTCAGCACCATTTTTAAGAAATATCCATTCCTGCACGAATATCCAATTTAAAACTTCTGTTTCAGTTTGTAGCCACTATATTTTAATTACCTATCCTCTTGTGCAAGTTTTATTGCTACTGTCATCAGATTCTTATTTTCTCTATTATTTTAAAGTGTGTTGTTGCTGACCTAGAGAAACAGTGTTGACTTTTACTATTATTTGACCTTGTAGCCAACAATTTCACCAAATATTTGGATTAGTTCTGATATATTTGCTTTTGTTTGTTTCTTTATGTTTATTTTTTATTTATTTCGAGAGGGAGATCATGAGCAGTGAAGGGGCAGAGACAGAGGGAGAGAAAATCCCAAGCAGGCTCCATACTATCAGTGCAGACTCCAACACGGGGCTCAAACCCACAAACCATAAGATCATGACCCGAGCTGAAATCAAGAGTCGGACACTTAACCCACCGAGCCACCCAAGCACCCCTAATTCTGATATATTTGAATGTTGAATAGCTTGGTTTTACCTTGTCTGTTGAGGAGTAAGAATGCCTTATCCCCTTCAAGGTCCTTCTAGCTGGACTAAGAATCAAAATGACACGAGACAGACTAAGAGGAGAAAATCAGATTTAATTTTGTGCCTACAAGGAATCCACACAGACATGAAATTCCAAAGTCAGTCAGGCAAAATGAGGAATATGTGTCATTCTGAACTACTAAGCAAGGAGGTAGGGGTCTGGGACCGCAAAGGGAAGGAATACAATTTGCAGAAATATGAAAAAGAGTAAATATGAAAAAAAAAAAAAAAAACAGGACACAGAGGATTTTGATCAAACAAGCCTTGCTAGGTTCCTCCCTGTCCAGCATACCGAGCTCCTAGTGTGATGTGCTTGTCTGTGGTGATGGCTCCCTTCCTGGAGCAGGTCCTCTATCTAAATTCTTTTTAGACAGCTGTGGGAGGACATAAGGAGCTTTTCCTGAATCTGCTGGGGTTTCGGTTGCCGTTTAACTCAAAATAAGCTTCATGTCAAAGGGACCCTCTTGGGGTGGACTGCCATTGGCCTCCACATTTTGAGTGTTTATACCTCTCATGCTATTGTTTGTTTGTTTCGGCACTGGCCAGGACTTCCCTTACTATATTACAATGTAGCTGGGTCCCAAACTGGCCCTGTACACAGAAGGCAAGGAGAGACCACAGAAAGAGGCAGGCCACTCCAAGTGGGCAGGTGACCCTTTTAATAGTTAAGAGTACTTACAGTACAGGTAGACCTCCACACCTACCCGCCTTATCTTAAAATTTTGCATAGAAGCCTTACCTGGGGGCGACTTGGTGGCTCAGTCAGTTGAGTGTCTGACTTTGGCTTAGGTCATAAGTTCAGAGTTTGTGGGTTTGAGCCCCACATTGGGATCCCAGCTATCAGGGCAGAGCCTGATTGATTCTCTGTCCCCTTCTCTCTCTGCCCCTCCCTTGCTCTTTCTCTAAAATAAATAAACATTAAAAAAAAATGTGTTAAAAAAAAAGAAGCCTCAACTGGGTTCACTCATGGATACCATCCAGATGATCTTAACAGTGTATTGCTCTCTAGAGGCCGTGTCCTTGAAAATGGCGCCCACTGTGGGAATGGTAGGCAGAAGGTACATCCCAAGGAAAGGAGAGGGGGTGAGGTGCTTCTGATTTCCCAAGCCCAGCTCTTGGGTCATCCAGAGGTCACATCTTCTGGATTACCTCCTCCAACATGAACAAGGTTAATCATTGCAGTAAAAGACTGGAAGGAATTCAAATGTCCTTCAAGAAGGAACTATTTGGATAAACTATAACACATCCACATCATTTTGTAGAACACGATACAACTATAAAAGGAAATAAGGGGGGTGCCTGGGTGGCTCAATTGGTTAAGTGCCGACTTCAGCTCAGGTCATAATCTCGAGGTCTGTGGGTTCGGGCCCCACGTCAGGCTCTGTGCTGACAGCTCAGAGCCTGGAGCCTGCTTCAGGTTCTGTGTCTCCCTCTCTCTCTGACCCTCCTCCATTCACGCTCTGTTTCTCTCTCTCTCTCAAAAATAAATAAACATTAAAAAAAATTTTTTTAAGGATATAATGAATAATGTTATAGTCTATGCTATGGAATAATCTCTGGGATGTACTGTTAAGTGAAAACACAAGACTCAAAACAGAGTGCATGGTGCACTTCCTTTTACTTAAGGAAGAGATTAATTACAAATGAGACAGAGAGAAAGAGGGAGAAGCTGCCCCTACATACTGTTAAGAATGATTAACGAAGACAATTTAGGTGATACAAACAAACTCTACTTAGCACTTTATGAAGCGGGCAGTCTCCCTCTTCAAAGTCCTGGAAAACTGCAAAACAGGGTGGAAGGCAGGACTCCTTTATAGGATGAAAAATAAGAAACAAAGATGTAATGACAGAGCCCAGAGTTGGCTTGGCCATTGAGGATTGGCTGAGCACATAAGCTGTGTTTTGGTCAAGCAGAACACTTGCAGGGAAAGGAAAGTTCTCTAAGTTTCTGTCTGCTGACGTGGCAACCCCAGGGCAGAAGAGCTCCATCTCAGGCCTAGAAATTTATTTCAACCAAACTCTCCGGGATTTGGGGCAAACCAGAGTACAGCCAGGGCCTCCACTCTTCATACTTGTAGTTTCTTGACCTGCCCTTCCAACTCGGTAATTCCTGCCTGAATTCATTCTGCTTAGTGCCACAGCTGTTGAATCCAGTCTTCAACGACTGTATTTTTACACTCATGACATCTACGTGGTTCTTAGTTGCTTTTTGTCCCTGATTCATATTACCAATATCACTTCCTATTTCTTTGAGGATATTTATTTTATTTTTAAAAAATTTTAAACATTCACTGTTGAGAGAGTGTGAGCAGGGGAGGGGCAGAGAGAGAGGGAGACACAGAGTCCGAAGCAGGCTCCAGGCTCCGAGCCGTCAGCGCAGAGCCCGATGCAGGGTTCAAACTCACAAGCTGTGAGATCATGACCTGAGCCGAAATCAAGAGTTGGGACACCCAACCTACTGAGCCACCCAGGAGCCCCTAAGCTTATTTCATTTTAAAATCTTAGTCCAAGTTTTACATTAATTCTGTTTCCTCTAATATAGGTCATTTGGGTGGTGTTCTTTCTTCCTCTCTTCCTTCCTTTCTTTCTTTTTTAAGTTTATTTATTTTGAGAGATAGAGAGAGCACAAGTTGGGGAGGAATAGAGAGAGAGCAAGAGAGAGAATCCCAAGCGGGCTCTGCACTGACAGTGCAGAGCCCCAAGTGGGGCTCAAACCCACCAACCGTGAGATCATGATCTGAGCCAAAATCAAGAGTCTGACCCTTAACCAACTGGGCCATCCAAGCATCCCTGGGTGGTGTTCTTTCAAACACACTAGACTCCTCTGTTACCATGATACTGTGGCCTCTGAGAAGTTAAGGCCCAGGCTCTTGCTTGTCTCATTCCCGGGGAGTTGGGGGGATGGTTCTATTTCTTGTACCTTCACCAGGTGACTCTGACCTGATTTCCCGCTTATTGGAGAAGCTACATAAACCCCTCCAATATCTCCCCTGAAAGACGTCTTTTCTCTCTACATTGTAATTATCCAGCCCCAGATGTGTGGGGTGTGATAATTGTGACTGATAATAATTAATATATATTTGGTTTTTGTCCCCCTCCTAAGCACCTGAGCTCTTAAAATTCTTGTTATTTCCTAAGTCATGAGGGTGATAAAGGGGAGAGGACATCTTTTGTGATGCATACAGGTCCCTCTCAACCACACTGTGTTTATACTAATGAGATCACTCTTGGGGGTGGATTGGGGTATGGCGTGCAGGTGATGGCAAGGACCCACCAGATGGAACCACCGGTGATGAGAGTGGTGAGACTGAAAGTTCCTGACCTCTAGGGAGGGGAGAGGCACTGGAGATGGAATTCAACCACCATTGGCCAATGATTCAATCACTCGGGACTACGTAATGAAGTTACCGTTAAAAAAAAAAAGAAAATGAACTGAAGGGGTTCGGGGAGCTTTCGGGTTGGTGAACACCCAGAGGTGCTGGGAGGGTGTCCCCTCAACCGAGAAGCTCTGCACCCCTTCTCACATAGCCTTATGCACTTCTTCCATCTTGGCTGTTCCCGAGTTCTCTCTTTTTATGAAAAACCAGTAATCTAGTAAGTAAAGGGTTTTCCTGACTTCTATGAGCCCTTTTAGCAGATTATGAAACCGGAGGAGGTGGTCCTGGGAACACCCGACTTCCAGCTGGACGGTCAGAAGTACACAACCTAGGACTTAGGGCTGGTGTCTGAGAGGAAGCGGGGCAGTCTGGGAGACCGAGCCCTTTAAGCTGGGCGATCTGATGCTAGGTAGATGGTGTCAGAAGGGAGGTGTGAGTGTGGTAGGAGAGAAGAACGCTGCATTTGCCTTTAGGAGGAGGTGGGAGGCTCCATCATCGGACCGCATCCTTGTTAACTGTGCCTCCCCCAGGTCCGTCACCCTGCTGATATCCCACTGTCCTCCCCCTGGACTGGAGCTGCCATCGTTCTGTTCTATGATACGAGACCCCTCAATGATCCACGCAAGCAACAGACGAGATCATAACCAAGTTTCCCTCCGCCATCCTACCTGAGCCCGGTCTCCTTTACTCCTTGCGGAGTTTTCCTTTCCACCCCAGGTCACCATCACTCTGCAGCTCCCCAAGGCTCTCTGGTGGAGTTCTTATGCCTTATGCTTCAGTGCGCCAAACCCAGGGCTTTCTTCTCATTTTGGTGGCATGTCTGTGGTTCAGTTAGGAGAGCCTGCAGCCTGCCGGTTCACCAGCGTGTCTAGAACCAGAAGTAGCCTCCGTTCCTTAGCAGCATTAGGGTGAAGTCTTCTCTGACCCGTGATTTTTGAAACTACACGTTTTAATCCTGGTTTTTTTTCCGATTAGCGATTTGATCTTGGGCAACTTCTAAAATCTCTGCTTCTTAAAAATCTCATCTCAGGTAGTAACTCTGAGACTACATGCAAAATCATTTATGAAATGTGTCCTATGGTGTAAGCTACAGAGCCAGAAGCAGCATAGTTTCTACTCACCTATCTATTAGCTTTTGTTGCTTAACAAGCTATCCCAAATCTGAGGGCTTAAAACAACCACAATTTCTTTAGGTCCCGATCTGTGGATCGGTGATCTGGGCTGGGATCAGCTGGGAGTTTCCGGGAACGGGCTATTGTCAGCTTGAACAAAGGAGGTCATGGAGTCACCCGTCTCTCATCGACCAGCGGGCAAGTCTCCTCCACGCGACTGAAGCCAATGTGGTCTCAGCTTGGAATCGGTATAGTGTTGCCTTTGCTGCATGTGGCTGACCAAAGGAAGTCACACATTCAGTCCAGACTCAAGGGGTTAGAGAAAGTCAACCCTACTTCCAAAGCCTTGGCTACACAGAGAAAAGCAATCTCCACTGAATTTGCAATTCACAAGCGCGTGAGGACACAACCTCCAGAGACCGACTGCCTGGGTTGGAATGCTGTTCCTGTCACTCGGTGGTCTGACCTTGGACATGACTCGACTTTTCTGTATCTCAGTTTCCTCATCTGTGAGAGGAGGTAATTACAGCACATCTCATAGGCATGTGGTGTGGTTCAGAGTCCCCGCTTATGAAGTGCTTAAAGCAGAACCTGCCACGGGAAGCCTAGATGTGCAGTGTTTTGATGTGTATTGAAGTTTGTCTTGCCCTTGTCTCTCTACCTCCTTGCCTGTGCTCCTTGAGTTCCATCCCGTTCCCTCCTGGAACAAGAGAGCAGTCGCTGTGCCCCCCCCCCCACCCCGCTCCCTCCAAAATGCCACCCATCCCTAAGGGTCTCTAAATGCCTCCTTTCCTCCGTCTCCCTTTCTCCCTTTTTCCTTTTAATCCATGTTCCAACATCACACTTTCTCTCTTTGATAGCAGCTGTCACATTCCACCTTGCATGGATTACATGTTTATTCATCCGAAAACAACGAGCTCCTCCTATGTTCCAAGCAGAGGATACAGGACCATGAACAGAGATACACAAAGTATCTGGACTGCAGTGGAGAACAGAGTTGTGCACATGTCTGTCTCTTCTAGATTATGCCTCCTGAAGGCAGGGATGAAGTCACACCCGCTTCATCTTCCACATTCCCTAGTCACAGTAGCCACACAAGAAGCTTTAAGTGGATGGGGCACCTGGGTGGCTCAGTCGATTAAGCGGCTGACTTCAGCTCAGGTCATGATCTCACGGTTCAGGAGTTCGGGCCCCATGTTGGGCTCTGTGCTGACAGCTCAAACCCTGAAGCCTGCTTCAGATTCTGTGTCTCCCCCTCTCCCTCTGCCCCTACCCTGTTTGTGCTCTCTTTTTCAAAAAATAAACATTAAAAAAATTTTTTCAAGCTGTTAAGTGGATTGAAATATATTTCACTGAATTAAATTGAACATAATGTGATCACATTGGCAATGCCTCATTTGGGTCACTAGTTAACCCTCTTTTTTTTTTTTTTTTTTTTTTTTTTTTTTTTTTTTTTAAGGCAGGATCCACACCAACCCATGGAACCCATGGAACCCAGCAAGGGGCTTGAACTCACAACCCTGAGATCGAGACCTGAACTGAGATCAAGAGTGATGCTCAACTGACTGATCCACCCAGGTGCCCCAACCCTCTTTTTGGTTGCTTGTGACCAGAAGGAGAGCTAGATTGCCCTTACATTTTCAACAATGTCCTTTCCCAAACCATTTCCTCAAGCTTTCTCTATTCGGGCTGTGCAATTAAGACAGATATTTTCTCCAGCCAAAGCCAGAAGGGTCTGCTTCCAGAGCAAGTGACTTACAGCTTTTCATAGAGTCTGTGTGAACAAAGCCTCTCCTTGCCTTGTGCCACTTCCCGTAAGAAGAAATTTATGTCAGTGACTCAGTGCTATAATAGACACATGGGGTTACTGTCAGTGAATGTGACAGGACTGAGCTCTGACTCTGAAAATAACGTCACGTCCCGAATCACAGAGTATTTGGATGGTACTAAGCCTGTAGGAGCCTCTACCATGGAGTGATTTGAAGTCGGCGTAGTACAAAATAAAAATGAACTGAATCATAAAATAAAGGTAAAGGAACTCACAAAGGACCGTTTTTTCCCATGACGGCTATTCTTAAAAATAGAAATTACCAAATTCAGAATGTTTTTTCTAATTTACGGGGGTGGCTGGCAGGGTCCTAAGCGTGTGCATCGTCTACATATTTAATACCCCAGAATGGGACCAGCTGTTAGTACTCGTGTAACACACAAAAATTCAAGTGAGGAAATTTGAAGATCTAATTGGCCTTATTAGGCTGTTCATGATGAGGTAGCATCTCAACCAGCAAGTAGGGGGGAACTCCCAGTTGTATAAAATTTAAGGTTTTCAAAGGAAGGAGGGTGGGACAAGGAAGTTAGTAGCAAAAGAAAAGACTGTTCCCCTCTGAGGGCACCGTCCCTCAGGGGGACGGCAGGAGGTCTCATTAGGCAGATTACCTCATTTTCCTTTGGGGATGGAGAGGATCCATGTGATACATTACATCATGGGTGCTGAACCAGAAAATTCCTGACTGACCAGTTAAGACTACATTTCTGGGGCGCCTGGCTGGCTCAGTCTGTGGAGCCTGTAACTCTTGATCCCGGGGTTGTGGGTTCGAGCCCCACACTGGGTGTAGAGATTACTTAAACATAAAATCTCAAAGACAACAACAATACTACACCTCTGGGGGAGTTTGGAAATGCAATCGGGTTAGGTATTAAGCGCCATCTTGGTGACGTGGCCTGGCGTAAGTGACTCCATCTTGGACCTGTGGTTTTCTGATACTCCTATTTCACAAAACCAAGATGGAGAAGTAGGGTAAGGGATTTAACCAATGTCGTAAAATTGGACCTGAAACTCCTGATTTGCATCTTGCACTCTTCCCAATAGAGCATACTGCACAAATATCAAAGGTGTGTGTGTGTGTGTGTGTGTGTGTGTGTGTGTGTGTGTGTGTTGGCATCTGAAGTGGAAAGTCTCCACAGAAAACCAGGTGGCTCCAAGGTGGCTAGGCTTCTGAAGGTCTAGGCTGACCTGCTATCTCTGTGGACGCACTTGATGGGAGTCTGGGGATCTAGGCCCTTAGGACTTGGCTCTCAGAGTCGAGCATCACCCACAGTACCCTGGGCCAGTCAGGGAGCTGGTTCTGGCCTCACTGCCGTGGAGCTGGGCTTCTGCTGCCACGGACAGAAATCCAGAATCAGGCTTGCTTTTCAGGGTCAACAGGAAGCAAGAGTGCTCGTCCCTCTGCTGTGTCCGGATTGGAGGCTGGGAAGAGAGTGTGAAGGGGAGGCCAGTTGTTCACTCCTCCCGTTAGAGGGCAGATTTCAGGCTCACAGATCGGCAATAAAATAGCTCTGAAGGCAGCCTTACCAATCTTTTAAGAGTCTTAGTTGCTGATGCTTGCTGGGGGAATATGAAGCCTCCAAAGTAATACAATCTCAGTCAGATAAATATCCTTTTACCGGTTATTAATTATCAGAACATCAATGGCAGGATTCGGCTCAACAAAGTCCCAGGGGCCTCCCATTCCTGTGTAACTCCGGTATTTATTTTCCGAATTTTTCATCATCTCAACACCACCACCTAGTGTCCACTTCTTTGATTTACCAGGTGCCTCCTTACCGGTTCAAGCATCAAACTCTGGTTTTTTTGGTTTGGGGGTTTTGGTTTTTAAGATTTATGTATTTTTGACAGAGAGAGCACAAATGGGGAGGGGGGGGGCGGACATACGATCCGAAGCAGGTGGTGAGCTTGATGCGGGGCTCGAACCCACAAGCTGTGAGATCGTGACCTGAGCCCAAGTCGGAGGGCTCAACTGACTGAGCCACCCAGGCACCCCTCAAGCATTCAACTCTTAAGACAGGAAGAGCAATATTCTCTGCTTGGGGAGATGTCTATGACATCTTGTTGAGTGAAAAAGAAAGAAAGAAAGAAAGAAAGAAAGAAAGAAAGAAAGAAAGAAAGAAAGGAAATCACAAGGTGTTATGTACCATATAGTTCCATACATGTAGACTTCTATGTGTGTATATGTGTGCAAATTTTATTCATGTGAGTACATGCATAAAAATCTGGAAAGACGTTCTCCAAATTACTGATGGTGACTATCCCGATCTGGAGGAATTTTTGTTACCTTCTTATTCTTACCTGTATTTCTTCAGTTTTTCGTATCATTAACCATTTGTGTAAACAGGGGGAAAACAATTTTTCGAAGACCACATGAGCTCCCTAGATGAGAATCCACCCAAATTATTATTTTCTGAAATGATATATTCAGGAGAAACTTACTGAGCATGTACTATGTACAATCTTCTGATTGTGAGGTACACCGGAAAAGTCGGGTGACATCCTTCTACCAAAACACTAGCCACGTTTTAACGAGCATTTACTCCCTGCGAGGCGCTGTGCTGAGCGTTTAAACAATCCTGTAGGTAAAACTATTGAGGTTAAGAACACTGAGCTCAGAGAGCTTAAGGAAATTACCCCAAGTCACCAAGTTATAGGAGATTCAAATTTTAGGTCTTTCTCCAAAGCCCAAACACTCAACTGGTACCCAACTCCCCTCCAAGTTTCTAAGAAATTCCCCCATGCTATCCACAAGCATGGATACAAAAGGGAGTTCGTATTTTTGAACACTAAGTACCAGGCACTTCTTTAATCCTCATAGGAATCTATGAAGAAGACATTTCTTAGAGTACAACCACATTACAAATAAGCAAAAGGTCATCCTTATATGATAACTTTACCTAAGGTCAGAGATAATGGCCCCAACAATGAGTGTGTCAAGCACTTGTTAAATGCCAGGCTGTGTTCTGAGTCTGTAACATGTACTGAGTGGTTAAACCTTCCATGGGGCAGGAGGCATGATTACCCTTTTCATTTTGCAGATGAAGAAAAGGCTCAGGGAGGTTAAATGACTCGCCCAAGACTGCACCTAGTAAATAAAAGAGCTGAAGTTTGAACACAGGTTAGGTTTGGCAAACTGCATAGCCCAGATCCTGCCCTCTATTGGATGCTTCCCCGGGCTCAGGGTACGACCAACCCATATTTGAGAAAAACAATGGAAACAGGAGCCTGCCGTCATCCCCATTTAACAGAAGAGGATCTGGGGCCCAATGACTTGAACACTATCACTGTCCACAGTCCCTCAGCTAGTTGAAAAGATTAGAGTCCAAGATGGCTCTGGTACCCCTGTTCCACCTGACGCCTGGATGTAAGTGTTTGTTAACCACAGACCGTTGGTGTATTAGTGTCCTATGTACTGTGTAACAAACAGCCACAAACTTAGTGACTTGACACAACACGAATTTATTATCTTCCAATTCTAGAGATCGTAAGTCTGAAATGGTTCTTGCTGGGTCAAAATTAAGGGGTGGGCAAGGCTATATGTTCCTTTATGGAGTCTCCAGGGGGAATCTATTTTCTTGCTTTTTCCAATTTCTAGAGGCTGCCCATCCCCCGTACTTCATGGTCATGTTTCCGTCTTGTCCCATCACTCTGACTCTGTTTCAGTATCTTCCCTGACCCTTCTACTTTCCACTGTCACTTATAAGGACCCTTGTGATTACATTGGACCCACCCAGTAATCCAGGATATTCTCTCCATCTCAAGATTGCAACTTGATCACATCTGTAACATGTAGGGTAACATATTCACAGGACTTGAACTTCTTTGGGGAGTCATTATTCTGCCTACCAGAAAGTACTGATCTTTAGAGATTTTATTTGAAATTACAATTTAAAAAATTCATACTTACACTAGGCTGTTTTTATCACAGCAACGATAAGTCCTTGAGGAAGTTGCTATTTGGAGTGCCAAGGTCTCTTCTCACAGAGAGCAGACCCAAATTTCCTTGTGGGTTTGGCAGAGAATCCTAATCCCCTGGGAGAATGAATTCTAAGGGTTGCAGGTCACATCCCACAGCCACACTTCTGGACTGTAAGCTGCTCACCTCCGTATCAGGGTCCACGTGGAGCTTGCATGCCACCCCTTTTGCGCAGGACCCCCTCCACAAGCCTTGTGGTTTCCCATCCCGAGGTACCAGGACAGGTCACAGCTGGACGGTGGAAGGGAGAATCGGGCGGATCAAACGGAACAAGGAACAGTGCAAGATGAGGTAGGTCTGAGTGAAAGGAGTCAATGGGCATAAAGATTATTGGACACCCATTAACCAATATTGCCAGGCACGGTAGAGAATGTTTTCACCACCCTAGAAAGTTCCTTCATGCACTTTTCCAAGGACCCTTGCGCTACCCGGCAGCAATTAACATTCTGATTTCTATTTCCTGTCAATTTTTCCCCATTCTCTCTCTCTTTTTATTTTTTTTTAATGTTTACTTATTTTTGAGACAGAGAGAGAGCATGAACAGGGTAGGGTCAGAGAGAGAGGGAGACACAGAATCCAAAGCAGGCTCCAGGCTCTGAGCTGTGAGCACACAGCCCGATGCGGGGCTCGAACCCACAGACCGTGAGATCATGACCTGAGCCGAAGTCGGATGCTTAACCGACTAACCACCCAGGCACCCCTTTCCCCATTCTCTATAAATGAGTTTTTCCTGTCTTTGAACTTTACATAAAAGGAATCATACAATATGTACTCTTTTCTTCATTTCTTTCACTCAATATGATGTTTTTGAGACTTATTTACATCATCACATGTATCATAAGCACATTCTTTTTATCAGTGAGCGGCATTACATTTGTGAATACACCAAAATTTATTGATCCTTTCTGCTGATGCACCGTTTTCAAATTTTTGCTATTATAATTAAAGTTGCAACAACCAATCTTGTAGAAGGCTGTTGGACGGACAACTTTCACTGTCTCAGAGGGCCCTAGGCAGTAGCCCCCATGTTAGCACAGCAGGGCAGTATATAAGTAATGGGGGAGACCTGGTATATGTGTCACTTGAACAGTCGTACCTGAGGTCTGGTACTTATAAGCAAACTTCTTGAACCAGTGCTTGGCTTGTCAGAAGGCAGGGAAATAACGGCAGGACAACAGGACATTCCAAATGGAAGGATGTAGCTGCAGGGCGCCTCGGTGGCTCGGTCAGTTGAGCGTCTACCTCTTGATTTCAACTCATGATCTCATGGTTTGTGGGATAGAGCACCACGTCAAGCTCCACACTGAGCATGAAGCCTTCTTGAGATTCCCTCCGCCCCCCTCTGCCCCTCCCGTGTGCGCAAGAGCCCTCTCTCTTAAATAAGTAAATAAACAAGTAAATTTCCTATTTAAAAAAGTGAGGAATGAACCAATACCAAGAGAAACCAAAGAATGAAGGATGAAGTTGATAGGGAGGCCTTCCACTACAAACCTGCTGATACCTTATCCATGTAACCCCCTTGACTGGATAGAAGAATAACCTAGACTCTCAACCCTAGGGATTCTCCAACGCATACTTCCTAAGTTAGACCAGAGGTGATGTTAATTAAGCAGGTAGTTGAGTGATGCCCGGATCATGGGCTAGGAATGTCAGGTTGGGACAAATCTGTATCTCTCAATCTAGGAAGTCACGAAAGGTACTGTATCACACCACCCATCCAGCGTTGGGGTTTTGCTGGGCAGGATGTGGGGGCAAGGAAATGAAGAATGTAGGTGAGGAGGGACAAAATCCAAGCAATCAATCACAGACTCTGGGCAGAATAGGGAGAATATTCTAGAAGGGGTGAAATGAAAGCAACCAAAGAACAAGAGTTCAGAAGGGCTGGAAAAACAAACAGGTATGCTGAGTTTAGGGATGTAAATTGTGCTCAGAATATAAAATATGGGAATACACGAAGCACTTCTAAGTGATAACAAGACACAGATGTATCACGAGAGCAGCAGAGAAATTAAGGTAACAGTCATTGGCATGGAGGCCATAAATAAACTGTGCGATTCAAGTGTGGGCAAGTCGTCCACATGGGCACAGATCATCCAAGTTATGGAGGAAGTTGGGTGGGAAGATAGTAGCCAGTGTCAAAATCCTTAGTGAGGGCTTATGAGTGACGGGGAGGCAGGAGTTGGCTGACCAGATGGAGAGATGGGGAGAGAGAGAGAGAGAGAGAGACTAAAACGAAATATGGGGGCACCTCAGTGGCTCAGTTAAGCGTCTGACTCTTGGTTTTGGCTCAGGTCACGATCTCATGGTTTTGTGAGTTCGTGCCCCATGTTGGGCTCTGCACTGGCAACACGGAGCCTGCTTGGGATTCTCTCTCTCCCTGTCTGTCTGTCCCTCCGTCACCTGCACTGTCTCCGTGTCTCTCAAAATAAATTAATAAAAACTTTGGCGGGGGGGGGGGAATGCTAAATAATGAAATAGGAAGATAATAAAATGTACAGTTGCTTTGTTGGAAATAAATTTTATTGCTCTGAGAAAAATCACAAAGTAATCACTCTAGTGGGCCAAAAATAAAAACAATACTGTTGGCAACAAATTTTACTGCTATGTCAATAAAGCACAAGTAGTTATTAATCCCCATCAGAGAAATGATTACTAGTAAATGTTATACTTCAAAAGGAAAATCGCTAGATTTTTCAAAGTTGATGGTTTATTCTTAAATGTAAGTCATACTAAATTTAATATAGTGGAGTGACTGTGCAGATGACAAATCTGTGGGTTTTTTTTTTTCTTTTTCAGCCAGGAAGGCACCAGAAAACTGCTCTACCTACCTTTATTGACAGAAGCTTCCCTTCCAAAGGGGATGGGATAGCAGAGACTGAACATAGTTATTGCCCCCGAATTTGGTGTGGACACAATGGAATACCTTGGAGAATCGTCTCTAAAAAGGTGAGTTACTTTCATGGCTTTTGAAGTAGCAAGGGATACATCCCTTAGGAGGACCTGATGGTCTACTTGGGGGAATATTCTGTGTTTTGAGGATTGAAAATTTAAAACTGCTTGATCCCTGAAAGTGTAGACCCCTAGACAGGAAACAGTCAGTAGCTTTGGGCAAGAGATATATATTAAGTGCATGAGCTCAGCTGACACCTTACGAGATGACTGTTTGAATTTGAATGCTAAGTATTAAGGACCGTGAGCCAGATGGCCAGGCTTCAGCAGGTTCAGGTCGTTCCCTGGAGAACCACAACGCACCATATCAAGTCTGGGCCCACCTGGATCGGCACAGGCCCCACCCAGAAAGGAATCCAGAGATTCCTTTGTCATCCCTTTGTCATCCAGAGAACCATCTTCTCCATGGTAATACCGTATATTTGGGAAGAAAATCAACAGAGCCTCACAAAGCAGAAACCAGTGCTCCTGCCTATGTAAGTTGGACAAAAGCACCCTTCGACCATCACGAATGTGGTGCCATCCACAGTCCCAGGGGCATAGGACTCTCACCTTCCCTAGTCTCTTCTTGTCCCATGCATCCCTGTCTTGGGGATCTCTGTGGGTATCCTCCCATAACCCAGCCAAACTTCTTCCTAGATTAGCATGTCATCCCTGAACTTCAGGCAACTAGAAAGTGCCCTTCTGTCTACAAACAAGTCTCCCAGCCAGGGGCTCTGCCTGACCTAGAGTCTTCCTGCTCTACTCCCCACAAAGAGATGGGGCATAACCTAAGTTCGTGTATCATGACCCAAGAGTTCTTGGGAAGTACACTATGCTCCCCAGCCAGCTGTGGCTCTCAACTGGGCCACACACCCCTGTTCTGGCATGGCTCACACTGTAGTGAGCAGATCAAGAATCAGGCCCTGGCCCTCCCCGTCTTGTCAAATCCTCCGAATTACCATATGCCAGTTGTGGCCAATGAAGGTACTATTTACACTCAACCCAACAGGTGGACCGGAAATTGAAGTTCTACAGGAATGCCTCTAGCTGTGTGTCACGGGTGGGGGCAGACTTCCTGGGGCAGCTGCTATCAGTCCTACGGACAAAGCAGTTTCTGGAGAAATAAGATGTTGGAGGGTAGGGCTGGGGAGGAGCTGCTGACGGAGGGGACGATGGTCTGTGTCCCTCCGCACCCCCATTTAAGGTGCACGCATTCACCTGCCAGCCTTTTCACAAAGACCAAACTGGGTAAGCTCTCACGTGGGCTCACAAGACCGAGTGAGAATAGACATCCCAAAGAATGGGAAAACGTGAAATACTTGGGCCGGAGCGGGAGAGCACGGTCACTTCGCAGAAACAAAGTACCATGTGTGGTCGGGGAAGGTGGGACTCCACGTGGTAACTCCAGACACTAGCACCGCTAGCCCCCTCCATCATACCTGGTGTGCAGAATCTGGCCTCCCCACTGGGCAGGCCACAGGCAGTCACTGCTCACCGCGGGTTGGTTGTATGGCACCATCTGTATGCTTGTTAAGGTCACTTGGAGCCAGTAATTGTTCAAACGACTTCCCTTCCAACCTAAATTCCTTCTCCAAAAGTATCTGCACTTCAGGATTGCTTGAAGAGGACAGTATTTCAACCAAGGAGTGAAGTGCATGACAAAAGCCATCAGGAGCAGGAAGTCTGGGACATTAAATCCTACAAGTAAAATTCTGCTCTTCTGGAGAGCCTTTACTCCCCTTGAGATACCATTTCTAGATTGCCAGACGTCTCCGAACGCCCTAGGACTGTGGGAGAACTGCACGTTCAGCATTACCTAATTTCCTCATAAATCACTCGCCTTTTAATCAGCTAAGTGGCTATCTGCTGAAGTTCCCTGATTTATGCGTATCTTTTGAGGGCTGAGGATGCGTCCAGATACTAAGTGATTAAATGTGGATGAAAATGGCACATCACCATAATAATGACAGAAAAGAGAGTCGTGACTAGGCAGACAGAAGACCTCAGAGCCCATGCAGACGGCGTCGTAAAAGGGCAGGCTCCAGAGCTGCAGGGAAAACGGCACGATCAGGCTGGCTTTTACATGAAAATCTTCCCAGCTCCTCTCACTAGACACGCACCTGCTGGCTCAGCAGCTCCAGGGGAACCGTAGCCCCTCAGAATTCAGTGTTTCAAGAGCCATGGGGGCTGCAAGCTGCCAAGCTGAAAGAAATCTTGGCATCTGTGTTCCCGCAAGCCACCAAACTCTGCCCTGCAAGAGAGGCTTCCACTTCTCTGAGAATTCTATCCTTCACCTGCTCATCAAAGCCAATCCCTGCTGAAGGCAGTCATCAGAATACCCTCTTTCAAAACAAAACACTTCGATTTAACAGGATATTACGGAGGTACTATAAAATGACAATGGTTTATGTCACAGGTCTCTGTAAGGAACACCTGTTAAAGCGCCACCTGCTGGGCACACCACAGATAACACATACAAATTCTCCACGAGCCACTGGTCCCAGAAGGGTGAGAAATGTTAACCGCCTGTCCACAAGAGAACCTACTTTCAGAGCGCAAACAGTGAAAATGGCACCAGCAAAGACTGCTCTCCTTCCAGTGTTACCACAGTCCAACTGCACAATTTATTACTTCTGTACGACACTAGAGAACAACCTAGCAGCCCTATTGTAACATTCAGGAGGGTTTTTTTAATGGTATGAATATCTACAAAAAAAAGATCGAAACATCAATACTGTTCTAATAGGCTGGAAAAGTAATTACAGGAGGTTCTCAATGTAAGAACGTATTGTGTTTCAAAAGCTTGTGTGTGAGCCGGATATCTGAAGACACATTTTCCATGGAAGTGTTATTATGGAGACCGGGAAGTGACAGTCTTCATGAACTAAATATTGAAGCCAGGACGCACAGCTTTGTGGTACCATTATTCAATTGCTGAATGTCATTCACAGCATTGCATCTCTGGAAGACCGAATTCTAAGGTTTAATTCAGGATGCTAACGCGGGAATTCCTTTGCCCCTGCCTCTCCAGAGGGAGCAGGAGACGAGAAAAAACACCAGGTTTAGGGGGATGGGTGGAAAGGGCAGGGCAGGGCAGGGCAGGGCAGGGCAGAGCAGGGTAAGATAATACTGCCTAAAAGTATCTGCATAAAAACCCTTACTTTAGATCAGTCTCCCCTTAAATTCTCTGAACTGGGACCAAAGACAAAGTTCACTTAACAAATGCCCAAGAGGTGAGATGACCAAGGTCTAGAAAGATGAACAAAAGCCACAGTGGACCTGAAAGAGCTCAGCCCGTGGTGAAGAAGGGCAGGTAAACAGCAAGCGCTCAGTAAGTGCTACAAGAAGATATGAACAAGGGCCCCGGTAGCCTACAGGAGCAGAGGCCCGGCCTGGATGGCCTGAAGAAGGCTTCAGAGAAAGAGATGACAGTTGAGCTAAACCTTAACAGACACGTGGGATGCTGTCACCGGAGATTCTCCATTTCACTGTCCCTACATACAGGTTTATGCCAAAGCAAGATATTTTAAAAAGTTTTTTTTATGTTTACTTATTTTTTTAAAAAGTTTATTTATTTTTGACAGAGAAAGAGAGACAGAGCATGAGTGGGGAAGGGGCAGAGAGAGGGAGACACAGAATCTGAAGCAGGCTCCAGGCTCTGAGCTGTTAGCACAGAGCCCGACACGGGGCTTGAACTCACAAACTGCGAGATCATGACCTGAGCTGAAGTCAGACGCTCAACCGACTGAGCCACCCAGGCGCCCCTGTTTATTTACTTATTTTGAGAGACAGAGAGAGAGAAAGAGAGAGAGACAGAGAGAATCCAAGCAGGCTCCATGCTGTCAGCGCTGAGTCTGATGCAGGGCTCGAACCCACAACCCGCGATATCATAACGTGAGCCGAAATCAAGAGTCAGATGCTTAACCGACTGAGCCACCCAGGCACCCCCCAAAGAAGGATATTTTAAGAAATAATGTACTAATCAAACTGAAAGTCTTCCCCAAAGGGCCAAACACTGTAACCTAAACTTGTCCACTCATTGGTAGCTGTGAACGGTACAGAGCAAAAACCAACCATTAGTTTTAATCAGCTGCAGAGAATAAAAGTTTATTTCACTCAAAAAAGTAAAAAAAAAAAAAAAAAAAAAAAAAAAAAAATTAGAGGTGTCTGGGTGGCTCAGTCAGTTAAGCATCTGACTTTGGCTCAGGTCATGATCTTGAGGTTCACAGGTTCAAGCCCCATGTCGGGCTCTACGGTAGTGCTACAGAGCTGCCTTGGGATTCTCTCTCCCTTCTCCATTTGCACTCGCTCTCTCAAAATAAATAAATAAATTTTAAAAATACATATTTAAAAAAATTTTAATTAAGATAATTCAATTTTAAAAAGATTATTCTGGCAAATAATGATCTGTGGGTTCACTCTGAACTTCCCTCCATCCCAACACAGCCCCAGACAGGTCTGCCACCTTACAGAAAGACATGATCCTAAAATGTTAGATATGGAGAAATCTGGAATATATAAAGTTATTAAAAAAAATTTTAACATTTACTCATTTTGGAGAGACACAGAGAACAGAGCGTGAGTGGGGGAGTGGCAGAGAGACAGGGAGACAGAATCCGAAGCAGGCTCCAGGCTCTGAGCTGTCAGCACAGAGACCGACGCAGGGCTCAAACCCACTGACGGTGAGATCATGACCCGAGCCGAAGTCGGACGCTCAACAGACTGAGCCACCCAGGCGCCCCTAATAAAGTCATTTAAAATCCAGAAGGGGAACTGGTTAATCAAAGAAACCACACAGTGAATGTATTTCCATGACATCAAAATCTTTTAATAACATGAACGTTTACCCTCAATTTCTTTATTACATTAGAAAAAAGTTTACATACACAGTTTTTGTAAAGTGGCATAGTGATAGATGATGTCTCATGGCACGTTACAAACACTTGGTAAGAAGTAGTGTGGCACCCTCTTTGAACAACGGAGAGAGGGTTCCTCAGTCTACTGTATGGACCCTTCTTTCCTATATCTATGATACTCACACTTGTATCTCGGGATTTCTCAAGGGCTACCCCACCCATGCCGCCATATGCAATCACCAGACCTCACTGTGGTATAAAGGCCACAAGGCTTGTGGACAACTACTGTCTCAGCGAGACAAAACCCAGAAGCCTCTAACTGTGGAAACCGACCCCAAACCACACCGACTCCCCCAACTTCTGACTGCCCAGCCCCGCTGGACAGCCCACTTTCAGGCCCTGTCCTGAGGCTGGATCGTGCCTGGTTGTCTCCCCGCAATGCTCTCCCACCTGTGCCTCCGAGACCCCAGTACGGGGACACAGCTTGTCTCCCTGACACTAACAGGTATTGGTTCTCAAACAGAGACACGATCCCAGCCACCCTGTCTTCTGTTCTATTTTCATAGTTCTACTTTTGATACATTATTTTGTATTCCTTTGTAAAATTTAACCACTGGATCCAGTCCAATGCTACGGGGCTCACTCCCCACCTACCAATTTTCCAAGTGTCCCCTCGGTGCTCGGCGGGCTCTGCTTGCCCCCGGCAACAGCTCCCGGCTTCCCAGGAAGCCTCAGGCGTGTGCGCCCCTTCTTGTCCAGCTACAAGGCGGCCGAGGGGGTCTCCTGCAGGTTCTCCTCGAGCTTCAGTCCTAGGTTGTCGATTCCGATGCTGCTGATGGGCGGCACGCTGCTCTCTGCCGGCTCGGCTGTGCGCGTGGGGGTGGAGCAGTAGAGGACGAACCCCACCATGATGACGGTGAAGGACAGGAGGTAGAGCCCCGAAAACTAGGAGGAGAACAGGCTACGGGTCGTGGTCTCCGACAAACACACGATGGCTGCCGCCCTTTGCCAACTGTGCTTTCAGGGTGACCCTCTCACAATCCTTTTTTCCTGAAAGTTGCCTAAGGAGACACTCGCTCATGCCCCAAACCCTCCAGTACGGATGCCGGTGATCGTACGCACTCTGGTGTGGGGGGCCGGGCCCCGGTGCCAGGCTGAGACCGGGTCGAGCAATGTTCCCCGTTGACTCAAGCCAACCCGGTGGTCCCCCCTCCCATTCACGTGGGAGGCCGGGCCCCGGCGCCAGGCTGAGACCGGGTCAAGCAACGTTCCCTGTTGACTCAAGCCAACCCGGTGGTTCCCCCTCCCATTCCCCCACT
This sequence comes from Panthera tigris, assembly GCF_018350195.1. Taxonomy (NCBI): domain Eukaryota; kingdom Metazoa; phylum Chordata; class Mammalia; order Carnivora; family Felidae; genus Panthera; species Panthera tigris. The sequence continues at coordinate 6,495,908 of NC_056669.1, forward strand.
TTCAAGGGCATAACGAAAGCCTTGTCAAGGCTGAGAAAGTTAATTCCTGAAGCCTGTGGTCTGCAGGTGTTGGCAGTAATGCTACCTCCCTTTTTCTACCCCGAGTCAGATAGAAACAAACATGGGAATTGTGTTTTGCTAGCGATCTTATCAACAAGGTCTTGTGACCTGTCTAGAAAATGCACAAGAAACACAGAACTAAATGTTTTGGTGGGCAGCGATTATGTGAAACCTGTTTATTCTTAGAATGACCTAACCCATAAGAGTCTGGTTATAAAAGATTGTGTACAGCAACAATAAAGCCGTCACTTGGGCCATCAGCCCAGGGAACCCTCCTGTTCCCAAACTTTCTCTTCTCTCTTTTTTTCTTGCATTCCCCTACCCTCAGGACCCTGACCTCGGTGTTTGTCGCGCCGGCCGCGACACTCTGGCCACAGCAGCTGGCGCCTCAGCCAAGGGGACACTTGGATCTCTAGAGAATGGAAATTTTGCCTCGCTCTGTGATAACCCAGCTGTACTCCCACCTTGCAACCAGTCCCACTCAGTGGAGAGAATCGAAAGTCAGCCTGGACACCATGAGAGAGTCAATTTCAGACCATAAGCACAATTTATAATACTGATGTGAAACAGAGGAAGATAGGACCTAAGATACAATGTGGATGTACAGATGTGACAAGTTCTCAACAACCCTTCATGTGTGAGAATGTGGTGAAATCCATTTTGGGGGCACCTGGGTGGCTCAGTCAGTTAAGCGTCTGACTCTTGATTTCGGCTCAGGTCACGACCTCATGGTTTATGGGTTCAAGCCCCACATCAGGCTTTGTATTAATAGCTCAGAGCCTGGAGCCTGCTTCCGATTCTGTGTCTCCCTTGCTCTCTGCCCCGCCCCTGCTCATCCTTTATCTCTCTCTCAAAAATAAATAAAAATAAACTTTAAAAAATGAAATAAAATCCACTTTGTTAAAATATAATAAATTATCTTGTCCCTGCAGGCAAGTGTTACATAATCAAATTTATGGTGGACTGAGCAGATTCAGATTTTTAGAGCTCGAAAGACCATTTCTCAGCAACGCCTCCAACCCAAAGAAGTCACTGCTGTAAAGTGCAGGTGGACAAGCACAGGGAAGGGAGCCCCTACAGGAGGAATCCCCTACCCTCTCTGCTCCCAGAAGGACTGATTACAGCAAGAACCCGTTCTGACAGACACACCACCGAGACATGGAGTTCCTGGTGGCTTTCTCCAACCTGCCCCTCTCTGTTTAGGAAAACAACTACCCAGAGCAAAATGCAGTGAAGACACAACACTAATTCACTGTGTATTCTTACCAAAAATGGCCTGACATACCCCCAAAGTTTAAATAAATATGCACTCTGTATATTCACTCTCATTGGAGTTGAGGATCCATACAAAACATCAAGTATTAAGGAAATTAACATTGTTTTTAACAGCACCAAAGATAAAACACAGAAAGAGAAAAGCTAAAGACTGACCAAGGATGGTGCAGTAAAACTTAGGGAAACTAGGCAGCACGATTTATGTGTAATTAAGTGCCTAGGACCATTTTTTTCCCTTGCAACAAGCGAACTCAACTTATGAATGGTCCTGCTAACCTGATTTTAAAGTTAAGAATGGGGTGTGCTATTTGCTCAAGCCAATAAATATTTTTAAACTAGCTGAGATTTCATAGTGTACCCCAAAGAGTTCTAATGTCTAAAAAGAGTTCTAATAAGGGGGTGACAAACAAAAACAATCAGAAAACACAACAGGTTGGGAAAGGAGATGAGGAGAAAGAATCTAGATACACTCCCAAAGGGGGAAGGAGGAACTAACCAGGGGTGTGAAATGAGCATTAAGAGCATTGCTGCTCAGGGGCGCCTGGGTGGCGCAGTCGGTTAAGCGTCCGACTTCAGCCAGGTCACGATCTCGCGGTCCGTGAGTTCGAGCCCCGCGTCAGGCTCTGGGCTGATGGCTCGGAGCCTGGAGCCTGTTTCCGATTCTGTGTTTCCCTCTCTCTCTGCCCCTCCCCCGTTCATGCTCTGTCTCTCTCTGTCCCAAAAATAAAATTAAAAACGTTGAAAAAAAAAAAAAAAAAAAAAGAGCATTGCTGCTCATCTCCAGCAGTGGGCTTCTGCCAGTCACCATTGGTTTCCACACGTTAATTTTTTAAAGGCTCTTGATTACTTCTTCCCCTAGAGACTTTAGAACTCTTTAAGGAATGGAACAGCCACAGCCCTCGGCAAAGTGCGGAAGCCTTCAAAGTCAATGACAATGATGCAAAGTCAGTGTTGATGTCAGGCTGAACAGCAGAACCTGGCTTTAGTTCTGGGATCAATACTCAGCACCATCCTCAACACACAGCCGGTATTTAATAAATATTTGTTGGGGAGAAAATATTCAGAGTATATTAGGGAAAGTTAAAGCTATTTAGAGTACCCTAAACGTTTAAAGTCAGTGTTATAAAGCCAGTACTTATGTTCGCCTATAAAATGTTCACTGTTACTTGTGGGTAAATCTACATAACTTGGTCAAAACATGTCCTCTTTGGTTTGGTGGTTTTAAATGTTTAGAAGAAAAAATAACTTTTCCTTTTAAGAAGCAGGTGATCGAATGGAGACACTTCTCTTAGAGGGGAGAGACTCTGAGGAAACGGGGTTTCCTGAATTAGAGGCTCTTACCTTCACCTTTTTTCTTACTTTGAATTCTACCCTTTGTATCTGGATCTATGCAGGAAGTTTCTTGTAGCTCCTCTGGTCGGTAAGTATTTACTCAAGATCAATTCCAGAGGAGGCAAAATTTTTAAACGTTTTCAACTCTCTGATTTTTTAAAAAATCAGAGCCAAAGTGGGGCACCTGGGGCTCAGCTGGTTAAGCATACAACCTCAGCTCAGATCGTGATCTCATGGTTTGTGGGTCTGGGCCCCGTGTCGAGCTCTGTGCTGACAGCTGAGAGCCTGGAGCCTGCTTGCTATTCTGTGTCTCCCTCTCTCTCTGCCCCTCCCCCACTCATGTTCTGTCTCTCTCTGCTGCCCTCTCTCAAAAATAAACATTAAAAAATTTTTTTAATAAAAAATCAGAGCCAACATTATTTTAGATACTACAATTGTAAAAAAGTGGTAGTATATTGGGCTTATAATCCTGTCTTTAAAAACCGGTTCTACAACACTAGGTATCTTCTTGAAGCTCTGAATGGTTTTCCACCTCTGTAATTTACTCTGAAGATCACAGCAGATCTGCTCTTTGCTCTACAAGCCTCAAAACAGCCTTTGACCAAAACAACCAAGTCTGATCTAAGAGTGAGCTGCTAGACATGCAGGGACAAAGAAACATACAGCAAAAGAACTGGGAAGGAATTTTAAAGTCTGCATGCTCCAATTCTGAGAATAACAATTTAAAGGTATGTGGTCAAAAAAATGGCTTTTTCATATAAAGTTAAGAGCAGTGAAAGAGGAAATATCTGCATGAAGGGAGCTTATAATAAGTAGTGGCAGGTGTATTTTCACTTCAAAGCTTTTATTTCTTTAACCTTACTTCTTCCTTCCCACTTTGGGTATTATTTTACTTAGAAAATTTTACTTACTAAAAAGAAAAAAGTACAGGTGAGTGAAGTTGTATGTAACACATAACCTGCCAACTGCTAAGTTTAACTGCAAAACAGAAACACCATCACCTCCTAGTGGTAGCTATGTGAAATGCAAGCACAGCATCAAACTTTCTTGCCTCCCTCCCCAACAACTCACTCACTTTGAAGGCCTACTTTGTAGCCCTTAGCAATTGTTCTCATTAAAAAAAAAAAATCTAGGCTTGTTAGATCACTTCTCCGATTCATTTTGACATGTTATTTTTTAATGATGCTGCCAAGAAGCTATAAATACCCTTTCAGTTTTAGTTCAGGAATACCTTAACCAGCAAGATTGTAAAGATAACAGCTAGCTCCTATTACATGTAACCTTGCAGGGCAAAAATGGTTTATGCTTCTTTAAGCAGAAATTTCTGAGAACGCACAGAACTAGGCTTTGTGAGTTCACAGCCAATTCCTGGGAATAGTGTAAATCTGTGCCAAGCAATTTCTGCCTGGATACAAAATTCTACAAGGACAAAGGACTGTAGTTGTTGTTCCCAAATGAAACTAAAATTATCAAGCAACAGCCAACATTCTAACTATTTGTTCAAATCGCTTGCTGTGATGGCAAGCTTGTCAATAGGCATCTACTGAAGGTACAACTAAAGAAAGACGGGTTTCTGATGCAGCAGTTCTCAAGCTCCCAAGACCTTCGAGGGGACCCAAGACCCTTTCAGAAGTCTGTAACATCAAAAGTCTTCTTATAATACTAATAAGATGCTACTTGCCTGGAGCGCAGGGGGACTTTCCAGTGAAATTCTTTTTTTTTTATGTTGATTCACTTTTTGCGAGAGAAACAGACCGAGCACAAGCAGGAGAGGGGCAGAGAGAGAGGGAGACACAGAATCGGAAGCAGGTTCCAGGCCCTGAGCTGTCAGCACAGAGCCCGACAGGGCTCAAACTCATGAATGGTGAGATCATGACCTGAGCCGAAGTCGGACGCTTAACCGACTGAGCCACCCAGGCGCCCCTGTCAGTGAATTCTTGCCCCAAAAATGAGGTTTAATTTTGGATCTAAAATATTAAAGCAACCCGTTACTTCTTTTAGACCAAACAAGTGTTCCTATTTGCTTACCTTATAGCCAAACAGAAAGAGTCCAAAGAAAAGACTGTAGAGGTCGGCTGTCAGGATGCCCAAGTTCACAGAAGTGGCACTAGTGACCTGAATCACCAGCGGCATAAAGCTGTACAGGCAAAACATACAGAGGGCAAACGCCACAAACAGCAGGGCTGTGGGGGGACACAAAAGTGGAATATCGAATATCACAGGAAGAAATCAGAAGTCAAAGACACTCTGAAGGCTTGGCTGCCGTATAAAATTCCCTAACTGTTTAACATACTATCTACAAAGTCTCTTGTTAACACTCAGCATTGCCAATGAGGCATAGAAAGCTCTCAGGAAAAATATAATAATAAGACATGACATAGAGGAAGGACTTCAAAACTCCAACAGGGTGTTAGAGGGGGAAGGGCACAGAAACTTGCTCACGGTGGGACTGGTTCAACAGCTCCAGCCGCCCCAGGCAGAGAGATCTTGTGATAAAAGGTCAATAAAAGCAGAATAACGATCAAGAAGAAACACCCATTATCTTTTGTTCATCTCATTAAATTCAGTGTTCCCAGAAAGCACAGTATAACCATCCTCTATTGGACAGTGTGGGTGCTCACTATTTAGCTTTGCAAACGCCTCTTCAATCTCACCCCCATACCCGACACACACCCACACACACCCACTCACACCCCAGCAATCGAAGTTATTTAACTGAACTAAATTATCCAAGCCTGGCAAATGAACACGGCATTTTACGTACTGCTTATAACTTCTTTCCACCCATCATTAAATAAGGTTGGAGTCTTTCCTGTTTCACCACTGTTTTCTTCTACATTATTGATTAGTGCAGGTGCCCAGGAATACCAGAGAGAAGCAATGGAAGGTGGTGGGTGATTACGTGCCATCAGATGATTCGGGTTAATGTTTCACAAATTACATCAAGCAGACAACCTTCACAAGAGCTTTGAGGACTCGTGATACAGATCTAATTGACAGGGAGTGTGACCGAAGGTCAGTCTTGCTCAGAATTCCTAGGACAGCAAAGCTATTCCTGAAGGTTAAGGTTAAGAATTAACTCCTGTGGAAGGTTCATTTACAAGTTCTCACGGAAAGCTCCCTGTAGACCACTGGAGCCCTCTGTGTACTTAATTACTGTGTGATTTTACAGAAATGACTAAATATTATGTAAATGAAGGTATTTATTTCTTGATGCGTGTTTTTGTCACTTAGAGGAAAAGGATACTGACCAAAAAAAGGATGAACATTTATGAACATACCGATTTTCCAGTCCCACTGAATGCTGGCAATATCCTTACATTCAACGATCGATCTAAGATTAAAACAAGAGGTCACAGTGAGATCTTACTCATTTTCACTTGTTTATAAGCATTTTAGTTGCTATACATCAGCTAAGGTGAAGAATTATGTTGATTCTTTTTTGAGGATTACATTGATTTTTAAATTTTGGTAAGTATGTTTAATAAAAATGACATAGAGGGGCGCCTGGGTGGCTCAGTCGGTTGAGTGTCCGACTTCGGCTCGGGTCACGATCTCGCGGCCCATGAGTTCGAGCCCGACGTCAGGCTCTGGGCTGATGGCTCAGAGCCTGGAGCCTGTTTCCGATTCTGTGTCTCCCTCTCTCTCTGCCCCTCCCCCGTTCATGCTCTGTCTCTCTCTGTCCCAAAAATAAATGTTAAAAAAAAAAATTAAAAAAAAAAAAATGACATAGAATAAAATCAAAGGGGCCCATAAACATGTTTTATGCCTGTAGAAGCAGTTTTCAAATAGTGGTCAGCTATAGAAGGAAAACATGACAGTGTGTCTTCCATTTGAATAGGGAGATAATAGTTTCTGGAAATCATTGAAAAACAGTCTTTCTTGGTAATGCCCCAACCACACTGTAAGCAGAAATCCCAAACATCATGCACACGTAAGAAAATGAGGCATAGGGGCGCCTGGGTGGCTCAGTCAGTTAAGCGTCCAACTTCGGCTCAGGTCATGATCTCGCAGTGTGTGAGTTCGAGCCCCACGTCGGGCTCTGTGCTGACAGCTCAGAGCCTGGAGTCTGCTTTAGATACTGTGTCTCCCCCACTCTCTGCCCCTCCTCTGCTCATGCTCTGTCTCTCTCTGTCTCAAAAATAATTAAAAACATCTAAAAAAAAGAAAGAAAATTAGGCATATTTTTTGCCATTTCTAGAATCTTCTAGGGGTGCTGGGTGGCTCAGTTGGTTAAGCATCCAGCTCTTGGTTTCGGCTCAGGTCATGATCTCACAGTCTTGAGTTCAAGCCCCACATTGGCCTCTGTGCTGACAGTGCAGAGCCTGCTTGGGATTCTCTCTCTCTCCCCACCCCCCCACTCTCTCTGTCCCTCCCTACCTGCTCTCTCTCTCTCAAAACACATAAAAATAAACAAAAAACAAAACAAAACAAAAGAGCCTCCTCATAGATAGTTAGCAAGTCACCGATTTCAAATCGGAATCTGGGCCAAATCAACAATGAACAGTAGTAGCTAGAAAGTGATCATGTATGATAAATGTGCTTCTTTGGGGTTTTTTTTTGTTTAGTTTATTTTTGACAGAGACAGAGGGGGAACATGAGCTGGGGAGGGACAGAGAGAGAGGGAGACACAGAATCCGAAGCGGGCTCCAGGCTCCAAGCTGTCAGCACAGAACCCGACGCGAGGCTCGAACTCACGAAGCGTGAGATCATGACCTGGGCCGAAGTCGGACGCTCAACTGACTGAGCCACCCAGGCGCCCCTACTTCTTTGGTTTTTAAGGGAAATTTTAGACTCTTACAGCTGTATGCCACTGATAATGGTTCCAAATAGGCCCACCATTCCTAAAAACTCCTGCCTGCTCAGCTTCTTCACGATATACTCTTCACACACATTAGAAACAGCATAGAGAGAAGCTCCAAGAAGGACCAAGATGTCACCAATCAGCACGTCACTACCTGCAGGAAGACAAGGCACAAAACACAACACAGTGTCAATATAGGGGACCCTCGCTCGCTCGCTTCCAGCAGTTTATCTGGTTCACGTTCGTTTAAGTAAGTCTTTATGGAAGGACAAACCCTGATTTCTGAAAGTTTAAGGACCCTTCTTCTCCTCAATTTCTGGCACAATTCTGCCATGATTTTTCTCACAGTTCAACCCCTCAGGAGACTATAAGATCAGAAAATGGAGCCATAACATAAGGCCTCAGGAAATGATTCTATGACAGAGAAATTGATGGAATTTATGGCAGGGGATTAACTGAAAACTACAGGGAAGGAAGCTACCCAGTCAAGGTTATCTTCTCTCAAAGGGCACAATAAAGTCACTCGGAGGTTGGGTGAATTCGACACCGTATTTAGATTTTATACCATCAATTGCCTGAACTTTGGCCCAAAGCATGTCCACGTCCACATGTTCTCATCCATGGAGCCACTGAAAAACAGGTCAGTCATCCAGTGGACATGAAACTTCCTTTTGATAAAAAAACCCAACAATCTACAGTAGCTTTTCCAGTAAACTAATCTCAATGTATGGGCCCAAAGAGTAATTGTAAATATATCAACAACTGTCTCTCTCATGAGACGAAACAAAACTATTTATTGTGACAAAAAGGCACGAGCACCGTGCACAGGTAAGAACATAAAAAACTGCTTTGCAGGGGCACCTGGGTGGCTCAGTCGGTTAAGTGTCCGACTTGGCTCAGGTCATGATCTCAAGTTTATGGGTTCGAGCCCCACGTCAGGCTCTGTGCTGACAGCTCAGAGCCTGGAGCCTGCTTCAGATTCTGTGTCTCCCCCTCTCTCTGTCCCTACCCTGCTCGTGCTGACTCGCTCGCTCTCTCTCTCTCTCAAAAATAAATAAACATTAAAAAAAAAAAAAGCTGCTTTGTGGAAGTGGTTACAACAGCAGAAGCAAATAGATCTCAAAATAAAAAACTTAAAAGACAGTTTATAACCAAGACACGTTTTCCGTCTTTTACCATATATCTTTGCAATATAAAAGCAAAAACACGAGGCGCCTGGGTGGCTCAGTTTAGAGTCCGGCTCTTGGTTTTGGCTCAGGTCATGATCCCAGGGCTGTGGGATCGAGCCCCGCGTTGGGCTCCTCACGGAGCATGGGGCCTGCGTGGGTTTCTCTCTCCTCTCCCTCTGCCCCTGCCCCCTACTCCCATTCTCTCTCTCAAAATAAATAAATTAAAATTTTTTTTAAAAAAAAGCAAAAATACAATCAAAATTTTTTTCTGGGACAGAACCAGAAACAAAGTAGCACAGCCTCACCTGAATTGTCTTCTCTCCCTGCGAGTATGTCGGCACCGACCATCGTCCCCACGCCCAGCAGACAGACAGCTACAGCAATCAAGTGGATCACTCTGTATCTTGCATAAAGAACAAACCACGAGAGCGCCATCAACACAGGAATCCCAAAGCAGTCCAAAAGCTGCATGGAAGGAAAAACAAACAACTCAAACCATCTCTCCTCAGCTAAACGATGGAGTCAGCACCTAACTACTACCAGTTGTGTACATTTCGTGTGCATTTCAAGGATTTACCCCATTGCCTGGACTCCCCAGTACCCAGGTTAGCTCATCTAACCTTCACGATTCTAGGAGACTGAAAATGCATTTCCCATTTCACAGAGCAGGAAAACCAAGGCGCAGAGAGGTCACGTGAGCTGCCCCAAATCCCACAGTCAGAAGCGGGAGAACTGGTTGCTGCCCCCAGGAATTCCTCCCAGCAGCCGGTGCTACCTCGACACTCCTGCCTGTGTTTACCCGTAAGTCCAGGAGGCAGAGCTGCGGGCCCTCGTGCACCCTCAACCCCAGTCAACAAATACTTTCGCCCCTCCCAGGTGGGAGACGCTACAAGAGAAGCTGGAGACGAAGGTGTGAGACACGGCCCTCGCAGGTGGAATAAGTCATCACACAACCAGATACTTCAGTGCCTTTGGGCCAAGAGCTGCAGAGAAGTAGCAGGGACTGTCAGAAGGCCCCGAGACACCAGCGCCCTGAGCAAGTGTGCGGCCCCACCGCGTGGGACAACACCTGCTCCCGGCAAATCCTCTGGCTCATCTCCATCGTCTACTCCTAAACACTTGCCACGCCTCTGATACTGCCGGGCGGAAAGGCAGGGGAGTGAACAGTGGCAAGATCCCAGCAAATCCAAAATCGGTGGCAAGATAAAGAAAAAATGGGGCATTTTATTCACTCGATTCTCGAGGTCACAGATTTTGCAGAGTGCATTCAAGGATAAAATACATGCCATACACTAATAATACTCCTGAAACTGTTTTATTGCTCACTCTGTTTTTTGTTTTGTTTTGTTTTTAACCTTGTCGCTGATTCGCTCTGTAGCTCTCTGGTTTGGGACAAGGCAGGCCCCTAAATCTCCAGCAGCCTGTTTCATGCTGTCCACCGCTGTTTAGTGATTGCCTTTCACTGCAATGTCGTTACTGGAGGCGGACGCGCCGACATGGGAATGGGCACTGCGCCTTGTTATTTATTCCAGCTGCAGAACGCTAATCCCCTAAGTGCTTTACTGAGCCTGCCGGAACAACAAATCATTAAGCGATGCACATGGTAATAGCCCGTCCCAGAAGACACCAGCAGAATCCAGCCATGATGACTTAACAAAGTCTACACTAGAATTCCTTCAACAAAAAAGTATAAAAGGTCACTCTCAAAAACTCTCACAGGAAACTCCCTATCCTGAAATCGTGTCTTCAAATCAAACTTATATTGGCTCTATTTTTTAACAATTTTTGGCGGCCATATAAGGGAGCTGCCCATGGGGTGCAGCCACTGACCAGCCGCGTGCTCCCCAGCCGGTCCCCCTCTGCGTCAAAATATGAGAGGAAGAGAGCAGACCCAGATGATCTCACGGGTCCCTTCTTACCATAACGTCCCATGACTTCTCATCTGATACCTAGCACATATGGGCTTCTAACTACATCGATTCTCCTTTTCACAATGTACTCTTGGTGATGGAAATCTTCTCTTTGCTACTTTCAGTCCCAAGAGCCTCCCTATTTAATTTAATCTTTAAAAATTATTGGACAGCCACAGTAGACAAGGCACTATAAGTAAGACGCTGGGGGAAGCAGAGGTACAAAAATGAGTTAGATTTTATTAGAAATACCTTATTAAAGATGGAGCACAGAGGAGAACATGAGATTGAATCAGACCTTAGAGAATGGAGGATGGGGGCTTCAAAAAGCACTGTGTTCTAGAAAGAATAGAGCTGCACAATGCAGGAGAAGCTGGCTGAGGGTGGGGAACCAGCAGAGGTGGCTGTAAAGTGAGAGGAAGCACGAGTACCAAACTAGCCCATGGGGTGTCAATGGCCACGTCGTGAGCACCATATTACATTACTGGTAATTACTACATTACTGGTCATAATTACAGAATCTTTTTAAATTTTTTTTAATGTTTATTTTTGAGAGAGAGAGAGAGACAGAGCACAAGCAGGGGAGGGCAGAGAGAGAGGGAGACACAGAATCTGAAGCAGGCTCCAGGCTCCCAGCTGTCAGTACAGAGCTTGTGGTGGGGCTCGAGTTCACGAACTGGGAGATCATGACCTGAGCCAAAGTCAGACACTTAACTGACAGAGCCACCCAGGCACCCCCGTAATTACAGAATCTTTGAAGGAATCCTTAGGGAGGAGGTTCAGAGACCATGTGGCCCAAACTCCCTTTCACCCAGGCCACAGATTTACTCAAGCAGAGACTTGGCTGGAAGGATCCCAGCGACACGCACCCTCCGCGGAGCTGGGAGCTGTAGCGGTCACATGCCCTTCTCGTACTGTACTCCTTGCGAGCACCGAAAAGCAAACACCTTTTGACAACCAAATGCTTACATTTTCCTAAGAGGCTAGAAGTGAAAGAAATTCTTTTCAGTGGTAAAGGACATGAACTTCAGTCAAAAAGACCCAACTGTAAGAGTTCCACTTAGCTGTGTTTAGACCTTGTACCATTTCAAAACTTGTCATCGTCAGTCGTCAAGAGATCAAAGTTTCTGGGAGCTCTAATCAAGTAATTAAATTGTGCCTGAAATTATAAGGATAAACGTGACTAGAAAAATGCCATCTTCCACACTCTCATACCCTCATTACCCATAGCTGAAAGCACACATAATCCTATTCATGATGAATTTCATTCTTTCAGTAACTCCTGGTCTTAATTGTTATGAAATCCTGGGTTTTTTACGTGCCTCCTGTGGTATCCGTCTTAACCCATATTTCCCCAAGCCAGTCAAAAGCCAAAAAGTCTGCTGAAGACAATCCTTAGCACAATTAGTACAATGTTACAGAACAGAAAACACTTAATAAGATGCATTCAGCATTTGGGGCGCCTGGGTGGCTCAGTCGGTTAAGCCTCCGACTTCAGCTCAGGTCACGATATCACGGTCTGTGAGTTCGAGCCCCGCATTGGGCTCTGGGCTGATGGCTCAGAGCCTGGAGCCTGCTTCCGATTCTGTGTCTCCCTCTCTCTCGTGTCCCTCCCCCGTTCATGCTCTGTCTCTCTCTGTCTCAAAAACAAACGTTAAAAAAAAAAAAATTAATGTATATTCACATGGGAAAAATACCAAATTTTCACCAATCCTTTTGTCTTCCAAGTGAAATAAGTCCAATTTCAGTTCAATTTTTTCCATGGTCCTAAAATGTGAAGACGAAATAAACACATCTCTGTATTTTAGGGGCACCTGGGTGGCTCAGTCAGCTAAGCTTCCGACTTGGACTCAGGTCATGATCTCACAGTTGGTGGGTTCGAGCCCCACGTCGGGCTCTGCGCTGACAGCTCAGAACCTGGAGGCTGCTTCGCATTCTGTGTCTCCCTCTCTCTGCCACTCTCCCACTCACGCTCTGTGTGTGTGTCTCTCTCTCTCAAAAATAAACATTTAAAAAAAAAATCTCTGTATTTTAAATAGTGAGAAAACTGATGCATCAGAAAGTTATAAATCTAGGGGCACCTGGATGACTAAGTCAGTTGAGCATCTGGCTCAGGTCGTGATTTCACAGTCATGGCATCAAGCCCCACATCAGGTTCTGCAATGGGCATGGAAGCCACTTGGGACTGACTCTCTCCCTCTTTCTCCCTCTCTCTCTCTCTCTATATATATATATACCTCTGCCCTTCCCCCACTTGCATGCACTCTCTCTCTCTCTCTCTCTCAAAAAAAAAGTTACAAACCTATTAAACTGTGAAGCGTAAACCTGACCCCGGAGTCTCCCTTTATAAACTGTGTTGTTGTTCCCACTAGTGAGTCGGTGCCATCACGCAGCCTGTAAGTCTGCTAACATTAAGACAACTGAATCAGTCTTCCTCAACCCCACCAAGTGAAAAAGTACTGCTCTGCAGGAACACACTTCTTTCAATCCATCAAGAGTCAACCTAAAAAAGGAATAAGGAGCTCGCTTTTGCCTTTGGCCACGCAGGACGCTGAGTCTCTACCCCATGTGTCTACGAGGTTCCTTCCAACAAGTCCAATGGCCCCTTTGTCTTGAATATCTACTTTACTAGCAAACCAGTTTTCTGTGGCACACAAAAGTATACTCACTTTATGGGCCGTGTTCAAACAAACTTAAAACAACTCTTGTCAACATCACAGCATCAATTGCCAACTAAATATTTCTGCTTCCTTCAGTATCAACTGTTCTACTGGGGAGCAGCACTGGCAGGTTGGGAACTGATTAACTTGTATACGTTTTCACTGATTCCAGGAGATCTTACTCACTAGCACATATGCTCCCCTGAAAAACAGATAGCATCCACCCGTGTTTAGATTTCCTGCAAGGGAACAGGTTTTCGATAAAGTTGGCCTAGCAAACATGGCTTCAGCTTCTTTCCTTGAACTGAAAACTCCAAACCGGTCAGAGACTGCCTCTTACCTGGACACTGGTTAGAGTCGTATACTGGTACGCTCTGACAATCAGGTAATTGGCTTCCACGTCCGCTAGTCCAAGCAGGACATACTTCCACCATTTTCTCTTCAAGATGTGCAGAAGGTTATCACTACCTGGTGGAAAGAAATCTGGGTTGGCACATGTTGCTTGAAAGCGATACCATGGGGATGCCTGGGTGGCTAAGTCGGTCAAGCGTCCGGCTCTTGACTTCGGCTCAGGTCATGATCTCGTGGTTCACGAGTTCGAGCCCCACAGTGGAGTCTGCACTGACCCCTGCTAGGGGTCTCAGTCTCCCGTCTGCACTGACAGTGTGGAGTCTGCTTGGGAGTCTCAGTCTCCCTCTCTCTCTCTGCCCCTCCCCTGTGTGTGTGCTCTGTTTCTCTCGGTCTCTCAAAATAAATAAATAATACTTTTTTAAAGAAAGAAAAGAGGGCCGCCTGGATGGCTCAGTCAATTAAGCTTCCAACTTCGGCTCAGATCATGATTTCATGGTTCATGAGTTCGAGCCCCATGTCGGGTTCTGTGCTGACAGCTCAGGGCCCGGAGCCTGCTTCAGATTCTGTGTCTCCCTCTCTCTGTCTCTGCTCCTCCCCGGCTTGTGCTCCCTCTCTTTCTCTCTCTCAGAAATGAATAAACATTAGAAAAAGAAAAGAAAAGGGGCGCCTGGGTGGCTCAGTCGGTTGGGCGGCCGACTTCGGCTCAGGTCGTGATCTCGCGGTCCATGAGTTCGAGCCCCACGTCGGGCTCTGTGCTGACAGCTCAGAGCCTGGAGCCTGTTTCGGATTCTGTGTCTCCCTCTCTCTGACCCTCCCCTGTTCATGCTCTGTCTCTCTCTGTCTCGAAAATAAATGTTAAAAAAAAAAAAATTAAAAAAAAAAGAAAAAGAAAAGAAAAGAAAATATTACTATGCGTGTTCAATGTAGATATTAAAGAGTCGAAGCAAATGTTCATTATGTATTACGAATGTGGTGCTTCCTAATTTCCATTATTCATAACCTAAATGCCTACAGTAACTCAGCAGAGGCAGTTAGATTTTTTTCTGTTAGGAGACCCAGCCTAAGGTGTCATCATAGACAAGTGTTCAAAGAAAACACCAGAGAGAGAGTAAGTAGGAGAAAAGTGGTTAAATTTCCTTTCCTACTGTCACATAAATATAACATCCAGATATGGGCTTGGATGCTGCCATTGCTGATAAGCTACAGATTATCCTAGAAATGAGATGTTTTCTTATAAATCCATTTGGTCACTTAATCTCTGCACTTGGTCATTCTTTTGGAAGAGATGTGCTCTCAAGAGAAAATTAAGTCAGTGATAAGTCTGGAAAAAAGACTTACATCATTGAAGAAACACCTTTTATTGCCCAAATTCTACTTATTTAAGTTAACTGCAATTCACTTCTTTGGAGAATCTAGCAGGCAGGAGATACATAGTTAGCACATACAGGAGAAGGCTTTACGATAAGATAATCTATAAGTGAGAATCATAACCAAAGAATTATCACCGAAGTCCAATTCGCAGGAACATCCGGAAATCAAACAGTCAGTCCCACTCAACACGACATGGCTTGGAAGGTCCCTGCCATCACCCCTTGGGGAACTTACTGACATATTTATGAATCATGCTAACTTCCTTCAAGAGTTCAGAACAGCTCACAGAGGAGCGGAGTCCGGGGCTAGTAACCATGTGTCCAATTGTGTTTCTAACTCCTAACATTCTTGCCAAATCTGGTGCTTTCCCCTTAAAATGTTTCCCCCCCACACACACACTGGCTTCCATTTTCTTTCAAAAATAAGTCACTTATCCCAACACAGGAATACCACTGACCTATTAAGGTTCATATTACAAGAGGATTAGCAAACACCAGCGATTTCACGATGTGGCTTCAAATGCCAAAGACGGAAGGACAGCCCCCTCTTGGTCAGTCTGGGTTACCCCTCGTTTTCACATTCCTGGATTCAATCTCTTTTTGTTTTTTAGGTTTACTTATTTATTTTCAGAGAGACAGACACAGCACAAGTCGGGAAGGGCATAGAGAGAGGGAGAGAGAGAGAATCCCAAGCAGGCTCCACACTGTCAGCACAGAGCATGATGCAGGGCTCGAACCCACAAAACTGAGAGATCGTGACCCGAGCCGATCATGACTAAGACGCTTAACCAACTGAGCCACCCAGACACCCCTCACGCTCTCCTCTTACGGGAAGGACAGAAGGACGTCTGTTACCACTAACAGCCCCTCGTGCACAGCATGGGCTCATGGGTAGGCTGCCTGGCTCGGAATCTGGCTCCACCAGTCGCTACCTGTATGACTCACAACCAGCTCTGGTGGGCTGTGTGACTGTTTCCTCATCTGCAAAGTAGAGATAACGGTAATACTCACTTTGCTTCCTTGGGAGGACTGAGTGACATAAAATGTAACAAAATGAGGTAAACAATTCAAATGATATCCGGCACAAGAGGTCAGTCGGAACCTTTCCCATTTTTTGCACAGCAGCTAGAAATCATAAATCTATAACGATTCTAAAACAACTTAACCAAGGGCACCTGGGTGGTTCAGTTGGTTAAGCGTCCGACTTCAGCTCAGGTCATGATCTCGTGGTTCATGGATTCGAGCCCTGCACTGGGCTCTGTGCTGACAGCTCAGAGCCTGCTTTGGATTCTGTGTCTCCCTCTCGCTACTCCTCCCCCTTGCACTTTATCTCTCTCTCAAAAATAAACATTAGGGGCACCTGGGTGGCGTAGTCGGTTAAGCGTCCGACTTCAGCCAGGTCACGATCTCGTGGTCTGTGAGTTCGAGCCCCGCGTCAGGCTCTGGGCTGATGGCTCGGGGCCTGGAGCCTGTTTCCAATTCTGTGTCTCCCTCTCTCTCTGCCCCTCCCCCCGTTCATGCTCTGTCTCTCTCTGTCCCAAAAATAAATAAAAAACGTTGAAAAAAAAATTTTTTTTTAAATAAAAATAAAAATAAAAAAAATAAAATAAAACAACTTAACCAGCCAGTAATAAGGATGTTAATTCCTTCTCTCCCTCTCCCTCTCTCTCTGCCCCTCCCCACTTGTGCTGTCTCTTTTTTAATATTATTAAAAAATAAATATTTTTTAAAAAGGGGGGCGGGCACCTGAGTGGCTCAGGAGGTTAAGTGCCTGACTCCTGATTTTGGCTCAGGTCATGATCTCATGGCTCATGAGATCAAGCCCTACATCAGGCTGTCTGTCAGCAGGGGATTCTCTCTCTCTCCCTCTCTCTGCCCCTCCCCTGCTCTACTCTCTCTCTCCCAAAATAAACAAACATTAAAACAAAAAAAGATGTTAACTCCTTGCCAATTCCTTTGTCTTTCTCACAACATAGACTTGATCTACACACAACCCGTGCTCCCTCTAACATTCTCCACTTGGCTGGAAATGTGTATTTTGGAGAGTGAGGCTCTTTTTAAGGGTTTTTAATATTGTCTCTTAAATGTATCAACCACAGGGGAAAAAATAAAACCTGACTCTCAATGGAGCTTCCACTTTTTCAATTTTATTCATTTTTTTTTTTAAGTAATCTCTACCTCCAACGTGAGGCTCAAACTCACAACCCCGAGATCAAGAGTCCCATGCTTTACCAACTGAGCCAGTCAGATGTCCCAGCACTTTTTCAAATTCCTTGACAACTTCTACTGGTACCGTCTGGTGCTCCCTGTTCTTAACAATTTCACAGTTATACATAAATCTCCAATTGCTATTTGCATACCATTCAGAGGTGCCCTCCTTTTCTAATAACTTGGATGAAAAATAGTTTCCTGTTCTTGGTTTTACCTCGCATTTTATTTCTTAAGTAATTAGAAGCCCAACATTTTTATAAAGATAACTGGCTGCAAAGGCCACTCTCACGTTGTACCGACCTGACTGGAATGCCAGCATCACCGTATAAAACAGAAGCAGCAGGCAATAGTTGATAAAGCTCTGAAGCATGGGCGTGTTGACTCTGTATATTTCTGCCAGGTACTGGCTGGTAATGGCCGTCCCGCATATACACAAGGACAACATCTGACCCAATGCAACTGTCTTCAAGACGTTCCTGGAAAATAAAGGAGAAACTCAGAGTAACTTGCAAGTAAATTACACCTTATGTGCACGTACCCGCACACACACACATACTAAACACAAAGAAAAATGTGAATTATTCCAGGTGGCTCTTTATTTCACTTTTTTGCTTACTTCATGAACACAAAAACCAAAGTGTTGTATTTTAGGGGCGCCTGGGTGGCTCAGTCGGTTGAGCACCTGACTTCAGCTCAGGTCATGATCTCACGGTCCGTGGGTTCGAGCCCCGTATCAGGCTCTGTGCTGACGGCTCAGAGCCTGGAGCCTGTTTTGGATTCTGTGTCTCCCTCGCTCTCTCCACCCCTCTCCTGCTTGTGCTCTTTCTCTCTCTCTCAAAAATAAATAAACATTAAAAAAAATTTTTTTTTTGGGGCGCCTGGGTGGCGCAGTCGGTTAAGCGTCCGACTTCAGCCAGGTCACGATCTCGCAGTCCGTGAGTTCGAGCCCCGCATCAGGCTCTGGGCTGATGGCTCAGAGCCTGGAGCCTGCTTCCAATTCTGTGTCTCCCTCTCTCTCTGCCCCTCCCCCGTTCATGCTCTGTCTCTCTCTGTCCCAAAAATAAATAAAAAACGTTGAAAAAAAAAAAATTTAAAAAAAAAATTTTTTTTTTAATAATAAAGCGTTGTATTTTAACAAACTACATCTTTCACTGTTTGACATTTCTGATTTCCCACATTTCTCATTCCCACAAAGGTACATATTCCCAAACTTCACTGATCATTTTAATGTTTTTTGTTTGCTTGTTTTTTAGAGAGAAACAAAGCACAAACAGGAGAGGGGCAGAGAGAGACACACACACAGCATCCGAAGCAGGCTCCAGGCTCGGAACTGTCAGCACAGAGCCTGACGTGGGGCTCGAACTTGTGAACTGTGAGATGATAACCTGAGCTGAAGTCGGATACTTAACCTGCTGAGCCGCCCAGGCACCCCTTCACTGATCATTTTAGAGATCATTTTGATTACTTTGCTGTGTCACATTCTACCTGAAGGGTGTGTGATTTTTTTAATGCAACTTTAACTCCAGTTTTAAATTCTTCCTATTCATTAAATGTTTACCATTTTTTCCTCCTTTCATTCTCCCAGAGACTTGATTTCTTCAACTAAGGCTTTCACTGTTGCCTGCACGCTTGAATCACAGAGATTTTTAAAAATTTTTTTTCAACGTTTATTATTTTTGAGAGACAGAGAGCAAGCATGGAAGGGGCTGAGAGAGAGGGAGACACAGAATCCGAAGCAGGCTCCAGGCTCCGAGCTGTCAGCATGGAGCCCGATGCGGGGCTCGAACTCACGAACCGCGAGATCATGACCTGAGCCGAAGTCAGTCGCCCAACCAACTGAGCCACTCAGGAGCCCCCCACAGAGATTTTTTTTTTTCTTTTTAAGTTTTATTATTTATTTTTGACAGACACAGGGTGCGAGCATGAGCTGGGGAGGGGCAGAGAGAGAGAGGGAGTGACAGAATCTGAAGCTGTCAGCACAGAGCCTGACGCGGGGCTCGAAACTCATGAACTGAGATCATGACCTGGGCTGAAGTCGGAGGCTTAACTGACTGAGCCACCCAGGCGCCTCCCACCCCACAGAGATTTTTAAAATGCCAACGTCCAGCTGCACCTGGGACCCACTCTGCCATCACGTCTGACGGTGGGTCCCAGGCACCAGTGACATTCCAAGCTCCCTGAGTGATTCCAGGGTGCAGCCAAGACTCGGAATCACTGCTCTCGAGGCTGGCACTTTGGATCCACAGAATAAGACCAGGTCTCTGCCTTTTGGTATTTAAAAAAAAAGAGGCATCGTAACAACCAACTAAAGCCAGGTCAGTGTCGATGGAAAGTACAGAATGACATGAAAGGCGCCCCAGGGGGAGAACGTACAGAACCCAGGGGCCCATTAAACCTCCAGAGGAAGCACTGAAAATGATCTCGGGGTTTCCTTTCCAGAGTAGATGACTGGACACATACAAGGCGGCTGACCAGGTCAGGGAATACAGGATGAGAAGCAGGTGTGGGCAAGGGAAGGGGACTGAGTTCCCTGGAAAAGCAGTAGACATGGAGATGGCCGTACCATCCGAGGGAAAAACAGTAACAGGTTTGTGACAGGGGGACTCTTAAGAAGGCCCCTAGTGAGTCTCTGCTTCCTGGCAGTTTTGTCCCATGGAATCTCGTCTTGAGCGTGGGTAGGATCTGTGACTTGCTTCTAACCGTTAGAACACAGTAAAAGTAATGGGATATCATTTCCACCAACATATTCCACGAGGTCACAACTCCCACCTTGCAAGTCAACTCTTTTGCCCCTCCTCCTCACTAGCTCCGATGAAACGAGGTGCCACATACACAGACCCACGTGGCAAGGAGCTGAGGGTGCTGGGGCACCGAGGCCATCTGTCCACCGGTCTGCCATGAAAGGAATCCCGCCAACATGAACATGAGCCTGGAAGCGGACCCCTCCCCGCTGGAGGCTGCAGGGGGGTCCCCGGCCCCGGCCGACACCGTGACTGCAGGCTCGTGAGAGACCCCGGAACACAGGGCAGAGGTAAGCCACGCCCAGATGCCTGATCCACAAAAACTGTGACAGTAAGTGTATCTTATTTTAAGTCACTAAGTTTGTGGTAATTTGTTAAACAGTAATAGATAACAAACACCAAGTTTAAACTCTGGACTTCAGAAAGTTAGACCATAATCTGTTTTGTTCTCCACTACACATCCAGTGCCCAGCACTTCATTGTCACCCGATAAATATTTGTTGAACACACGTCAGTGGATAAAGATAGAATCATATATGCCGAAATAGATGAACTGCAAGATCAGAGGAAGACTAGAAATTGTAAGAGTACCGTGAGGGGTCCCGAGGTGGCTCAGGGGGTTAAGCATCGGACTCTTGATTTGGGCTCAGGTCATCATCTCACAGTCGTGGGATCGAGCCCTGTGTCTGGACACTGCAAAGCCTGCTTAGATTCTCTCTCTCTCTCCCTCTCTGCCCCTCCCCTGCTCATGTGCCCTCTCTAAATAAAAAACAAACAAACAAAATTTTTAAAAAAGAGTACCATGACACAGAAGTGAAGAGTGGAAAACATTTTTAAGAGGAAGAGATCATCAATACCATAGTATCAAAAACTACAGAGAGAAGCAGCAGCATCATAGTCAAAGACACACAGCTGGATTGGCAAGCTGGAAGTCGCTTACACCTTTGAGAGAAAGCTTTTCCTCGTGGTAATGCCTACCGTCAGATTCCAGGGGGCAGAGTGAACAGAACATGAGCAAGTAAATGTACCAAGCATAAATAGCTGGGTTTTTTTAAATGATGAAAAGGAGAATAGGAATAAGGAAAGAGTTTGAAGAATAAGCAGCAATGTTGAAGAGACAGGTTTATCATCATCATCACCACCACCACCACCACCATCATCATCATCATCACCATCATCTTGCTAAAAGGACTGAGGAAGCTTAAATATGTCTGGCAGATGAGCAGAAGGCACTACGAGTAAAAACCTGAAGACTGACAAAAAAGAAACTGAAGACAGATCACGAAGATAGCTCCTGGAAAGGTCAGGAAGCAGGACTGAGAACACTGAAACTTTTGTTTAAAATGCACTCTATATAAATACTTCCCCCCAGAGTTGCTCTAAGTGAGGTAGCAAATACCAAAACTGCAGAAGATAGAATGTCTGTTCTAAGAGTTTACAATTACAATGTATTTTTTTCCTGTGGAATGTTTGTTTCAGTAATTTGCAACTCATCTCCAACAATCCTAGTACAGGGCAGAAAGAGAAAGGGGAGGTTTGCTGGGAGAGTCGACCCTAAACACACTAGCAGAGCCTTGGCAGTGTATCAGGACAGGAAGGTAAAAAGTGAGTGGGCTCTCTCTGTGCCTCAGAGGTTCAGAGTCTACCGGAGATAAGCAGGCATGTAAACTAGGAATTAGGGCCCAGCAAGACCAGGGCTATCACGGGCTAGTTTTAAAGACTCGAAGAATTCACCAGACAAGCATGGTCAGAAAATGCATTCCAATTCTAAGCAGAAAGAGTGGTATATATACCAAGGCACCGAGCCCTAAAACAATATGGCACATTCAAGTGGGTTGACTGCAAAGAGTGTTGGGACAGAAAAATGGCAGCAAATGAGGATGAAAAGTCAATCGCAGCCAGATCCAGAAGGGCCTTAGATGTAATAATGCTCTGAAGTCGGCGTCGTATCTTGCTGGTGGTGAGGTCACTGAAATCTTCTGACGAGGAGGGCAGTAAAGTGACTAGAAAGGAAGGAATTGAGCATTCTTGGGTCCCTAAACATGTCACAGCACAGAGCACCCAAGCCTTACCCTTCATCCCTAACGTGAAACCCAGTTACAGAGGGAAGTTGACAGAGAGAGGAGTCTGGAATCAGACCCAGTTTTCTAGATCAGACAACGGGATAGATCATAGTACAGTCAATCAAGACCCCAAACACAGCAGGAAAAGGCACATGTGGAAAGGAGAATAACTCCATTTCAAACATGCTGGACTCTGTTTCAACTATGAGACAGTCAAGGAAAAATATCCAGGAGGCAGTTTGGAGCTGGGAAAAAGGATGGGGTTGCAGAAATAAATGTGAGAACCAAGAGCATGGAGATGGTAACTGAAGGTGGGATATGAGTCATATTACTAAGACATGTCCCTAAAAAATGAAAACAGGGTGAAAAAAAAAAACACTCTGGGAAACAACAACACTAAGGGGCCAGAGGAGGAAGAGGAATTAGAGATGGAGATAAAAGGGCATGGCCAGAGAAGAGGGAGAGAAAAAGGAAGGAAGAACATTCTGGAAGCAGAAGACGGCATTTCAAGGAGGAGGTTCTCTACCGTTGGGGCCACGGCAAATTTCTCTTAACTGCTCCACTCTCCACAAATCCAGTCCCTACTGGGTAGCAGGAGTTAATGTTCCAGCTGCTAACCTGACGGGATCCCTCCCACGCGTCCTGACACCTTTCTGTGGATCCCCTTTGCCCTTAGACGAAAGCCAAACTTGAAAATGGCCCACAGAGACACCCACCATCTGACCCCTGGCTTGCTGGCCTATCTCATCTTGGACTCCTCTCTCACAGCTTTCATTCGCTCTATAGGGAAATCTCCATAGGATAGTTAACAAAGTATACTGTAGAGCCAACATGTATTTATGGATCTACCAGGGAGCTTAAAAACTAAAATACTGGCAACATCAACATAGCCCCCTTGGGTTCTCCCCAGTGTCAGCTCTCTGGGGTAACTTCTTATTCCAGAACTTGGAATTTATCATTCCATGCATTTACATATATTTTAATATTTCTGTAAATATCCCTAAGCAATAAATAGTGTTGTTTTGCTTGTTTTTAAATTTTATAGAGACAGCATGATACGTAGGTATACTTTTGCAACCCGCTATTTTGATCAACACTGTCTGAGCGTCATCCAAG
Source organism: Panthera tigris (assembly GCF_018350195.1). Lineage (NCBI taxonomy): Eukaryota > Metazoa > Chordata > Mammalia > Carnivora > Felidae > Panthera > Panthera tigris. Next base: position 6,518,970 of record NC_056669.1, read on the forward strand.
TTGGTACGTTAGTTCTGGTTCAGTCCTTTCTACATGATCATATCACTTTATCCGTTCCCTTCCTGATATTTAGGTTGTATACCTGTGTGTGTGTGTGTGCGTGCGCACGTATTTTTATTTAAAAAAAGCCTCTACAAACATTCCTGTATATGCCTCCTGACGTACATATCTAACAGTTTTCCTGGCATTCAGCAAATTGGTGCAAGTGGGCTCGTTGATGGGCCAAGACAGAATCTCCTCAGGATCGGGGTGCCTGGGGGGCTCAGTCGGTTATGCATCAGACTCTTGATCTCGGCTCAGGTCATGATTCCAGGGTCGTGGGAAGGAGCACTGCGTGCTGGGCTCTGTGCTGACAGTGTGGAGCCTGCTTGGGATTCTCTCTCTCCCTCTCTCTGCTCCTCCCCCACTCTCGTTCATATGCTCTCACTCTCTCTCTCAAAATAAAGAAATAAACATTAAAAAAAAAAAGGCTCCTCAGGGACACCTGGGTGGCTCAGTCGGTCAAGCGTCCGACTTTGGTTCAGGTCATGATCTCACGGTCTGTGAGTTCGAGCCCCATGTCTGTGCTGACAGCTCAGAGCCTGGAGCCTGCTTCGGATTCTGTCTCTCCCCCTCTCTCTACCCCTCCCCCACTCGCACTCTGCCTCCGTCTCAAAAATAAATAAACATTAAAAAAAAAAAATCTCCTCAGGATGGCCCAATAGGAACTACTCAGAGTACCCTACAAATAGAATGACCTCCTATGTTTCAGGAAGTTTAAAGGAATCATTTGCTCTGGAGAAATACCTCACAGTGGAATTGTTGCTCTTAGGGCAGAAGCATCTTCAGTTTTACTTGTTTTGCTTGAAGGTTCTTCAAAGGATTCTATTACTTCATGCAGAAATGTCGTCTACTCAGTTACTTTTCAGGTTAGGAACTGAAGGCACCCTCACCCTTTGAAGGGAAGAGTAAGATCAGTAACTGGCTAGATGGAAAGGCATCTTTTTTTTTTTTTTTTAACATTTTTATTTATTTTTGAGAGAGAGAGAGACAGAGCATGAGCAGGGGAGGGGCAGAGAGAGAGAGGGAGACACAGAATCCGAAGCAGGCTCCAGGCTCTGAGCTGTCGGCACAGAGCCCAACGTGGGGCTCGAACTCATGGACTGTGAGATCATGACCTGAGCCGAAGTTGGACACTTAACCGATGGAGCCACCCAGGTGCCCCTGGAAAGGCATCTTTTTAAGGCTACTGAAGGACCTTTTCATCCAGGTGAGTTCAGGACTTGCTCCCACAAAGGGCAGCATTCTTTCTAGGAAGACTCTCCCTGTCACAGGCACATGAGGCGAAATAGGTCCAGGGGTTCTGACCTCTCCCTCTTGGGCTCACTTCTTTCTAAAGGAGACGCTGATTCTACATTTGAGGCCGCTCTATCCAAGACAAAAGAAATTTGCCAGTTGGTCCGTATAGAACATTAGGAGTCTACAGAAGTTAAGGGGCCAAAGCCAAAATGAGGAAAAGTGTATGCATTTCGTGTCACTGTCCCCAGCCTCATACCTCCCCCTCTGGAATCATGTGAGGAAGGGTAGGTCAGCAAAGAAATGGTTCCAATTTTCCTGCGTTTCAGCGTTCAACTGGTATCACTGTAGCACACATTCTCAGCAGAATCCTTACAAGCCCGAGAAGAGGGACTACCCTCCTGTTCCAAACGAGGAAAATGACACGAATTCACCCACAGTCATACAGGGAATAGAAGGCAGAGGAAGTCAGGGCTCTCAGCTTTTAAAAGATTAGGGGTCCAGATGTGCTTAAAGAAAAAGACCCAGGGAAACCTCTCCTCCCCTCCCTGGAAGAAAGTCTCGGGAAGACAGGACTTTGGTGTTAATCCCTACTTTTTCTTACAGGGAAGAGACTGTGACCCAGAAGAAGGAAGTGTTTTGCCCCAGATGCTACAGAAGCAGAATGGATGCCCAACTTTTCTGGTCATTAAATATCTGCTGTTCCCCCTGCAGCGCACAGGTCTCGGGATAATACGTGAGATCATCCCTCATAGTTGGTATCTTCTTATTTTCTGTATCTCTCTCTCCTCGCTCTCCTTCCCCCACATCCCTCTCTTCACCCTCCTTCACATCTCCATTATGATTTCAGAACAGAGCTTTTATTAGGAAACCCCGTCTCTGAAGGATCGCTGCACCCACCTTGCTGTCGGGAAAGGAGTGTAGCCCGATCTCTCTCCTACCAGTACGAACCCTCCTTCCCTGCACATCAGCGGGGAGCCGGGTGTCCAAAGTACAGGGCGCCAGAAAGCTAGTAAGTGGCCCATAACCTAACCAAAGCCAGAACATTTTTCACGTCCCACAATGGACTCAAAAGCAATTATAAATTTGAAATAAGTGAGAATAAGAAGTCTGGAAGCACTAAGCCCTGTTCACAAATTGACAGAATTCCTCTAGGAAGCTCACATCTGCAATCTAAAATAGCACAATTAAGCAAGCTGTCCTCCAACTATAAAGTATCACCATTTTCTAAAAAAAAAAAAAAAAAAAGAAAGAAAGAAAAAGTCACAAATTGAGTACAGAGATTTAACGTTACAGGAATGCACTCCTCTTGGCTTCAAATCATAATGACCTCATCTATAATGGGAAAGCAAGAGAACGAGAGAGAGAGACAAGGAGGGAGAGGGAGAGAGATAGAGAGAGAGGCTGAAATGGGTGGAGGTTGAACAAAGGGGGAAAGAAGAGAAAAATACTCTGACTTGCAGAGAGATAGCAAAGGCCCCAAGACAAGTGCTGCTATGCCTTCACGCTGAATTGTCTGCGTTTCCCCACAAGGTCCTCGTTCACATGAATTCTGAACTGAGCACAGGGACTCTCCAACCGGTAACAAAACCTGTTCCGTTCTGAGGGAAGCTGCCAGAGGCAACGTGCCTCTAACCATGGGATGTGTCCTGTCACGAGTTTTCAAACGGAACCCCTCCTGTGGTGAACGTCAATGGCAGGATATGGTCCAAGTCTAAGACATGTTTCCCCAGGTGGCTTCCGCGGTGGGAGCCAGGCCTCCAGAAAGCAGAGCAAACACGGGCTCTCGATCCTTGGGGCGCAGGCGCGGGAAAGTGGGTGGATGGTCCCTGCTGACCACATTACCATTTGAATGTATTGTGTGAATTTAAGAATACAAGGATTGAAAGAAAAGAAGAGTTTTAAAGTATTTTATTTCCCCTCTTCCTTCTTGCAGAAGACATAAGAACGCTTATCTTTATATTCCTCCCATTCCAAAATACAGACTCACGCACACACATGTTACTGACACTGTATCTTCTGTCTCCTCTTATTCATTTATTCAGTCAGTAAGCTCGTCAGTCATGGATTCACCAAAGTCTGTTGGGTGCCTAACACCTGCCAAGCAAAAGGATTTAGAATTGAAAGGGCCAAGTGTTTCCTGGTCCCAGACCCTATCCTATCTTGACCAGGTCAGGGGGCTCACGCTCTGTGCCCTGAACAGACACCACATCCCTCTATTGTAGCACCTGCCACACTGTTTCTGATTCTTCTCCAACCAACACCATACTCCGACAGAACACGGACAGCGCATCCTCCATGGTTAACACAGTGCTTAATGGACATCCGCCATTTTTAAACATGCTAAGGAGCTTTTTGTCTGGTCCAGGAGCTAGACCTCCCAACACAACAACATGAGGAAGCGTCAGTGCCGAGCTGGGTGTGTGGCCAATGGGAAGAAAGGGTCCAGACTGCCCAGAGAAGGTTCACAGGGGATGAAACACTTGATTACGGACCAGAAAAGTGAGCAATTTCCAGGAAGATTCAGGAATGAAGAAAAAGCTATACGAGTTCTTGCCTACTTCAAACACCAGTTTTACATCAAATATACATGAGATGCAATGATTGGATTGATTCATTTCTTTAGCTCTTCTTGACTTGCAAAGTCAGACCAGTAGTCCTCCACTTGTGTATATTAAAAAAAAAAAAAATCATTGGAGGATTAAAAACAAAACAAACAAACAAAAAAAGAAACACAACAAAAACCCTGACCTCAAACCAGCTGAATCAGATTCTCAGGAGGTGGGGTCCAGATATCCTCCTTGCAGAGCCCCCTCAGTGAGTCTAACATGCAAGGAGGATTACAAACCGCTGAGTTAGTCTCTCCCTTTTATTTGAAGAAAAAGAAGAATTCTTGGGGCGCCTGGGTGGCTCAGTCGGTTGAGTATCCGACTTCGGCTCAGGTCATGCATGGTCTCACAGCTCGTGAGTTCGAGCCCCGGGTCGGGCTCTGTGCTGACAGCTCAGAGCCTGGAGCCTGCTTCAGATTCTGTGTCTCCCTCTCTCTCTGCCCCTCACCTACTCGCATTCTCTGTCTCTCTCAAAAATAAACAAACATTTAAAAACATTTTTTAATAAAATAAAATTTAATTTAATTTAAAAAAAGAAGAGCTCCAAACGACTCATAAAATGCATTGTTGGAATGCAAATGTCACGTTTTCCTTCACTTTATGTCTCAATCAATCTCTGCTGCTGCACTGCACATTGTCAGCTAAAGGCCGGATTTCATGAACAGGGCTAAAAGACTTGCACGGAGCACAGCTTCCTTGGGGAGATTTTAAAACCCACCCCTCTGTATTTACCTGCCATCTGGTATTTACCTGCCACCTTGTACCATATTTACCTAGTACAGAACAGTAACTTCCAGCCCTTCTATAAAACTCCTGTTACACATCTGAAAAGAAATACTCGTTCAGACCAAATCTTCTCATTTAGCATCTAGATTAGCCAGTGTCTATTACGAGAGCATTTTAAAGTATACTGCAGCAGGCTAGAAAATTAGTAAGAAGTCGTTATTTACACAGCCTCAATGACAGGTTATATTCTTCCTATGTCTACATTTCTATGATTCAAAAATTTAGCCATTTGTGTATCGTCTAATTCTAATTAAGGCACAAGGAGCCAGCGCTTTGGAAGAACCCCCGTTCTCGTGCGAAAAGGCATCACCAAGATCACAAAAGCCAAATTTCAAAGACTGGAAAGTGTACTAGTACACATCATTACCTCGAAGGCAAGCAAGGAACCACTAGATTACGTCCTACTTCAGGTAGCAGAGCTCTAGAATGGTGGGTGCTTCCCATTCTGAGGTCTCTCAGCTCTAGGAACCCAGGGAACGAATGGCAGTCGTCTGGTCGGAATCTGGTTTTGACACTTCAAAAGACTGAACGGTACTTCTGACCACTGCTGGCAAGAATGCAAAATGACTCGGTCGTTACTGGGGGACATGACAGGGAGGGCATTTCTAGCAGTTTCACTTCTAGGGGTCTGTCGCAAAGATACTCTGGCAAAAACACAAAAGGCGTGCATACAGGCTCTTCACTGTGGCGCTATCTGTAACGGTAAAAGACTAACGGAAAACCCTAAGTGTCTAACAACAGGGAGCCAGCCAATAAACACAAAGGAGTGGTGTATTGCTATAAAAAGTGAGGTAAGCATCTCTGTAAACTGTCCTACACTGACCACCAGGACAGCCTTTAAAAAGAAGCAAATGTGGAGGACAAAGGGTATGGAATGCTAACGTTTACCTCTATCTGTTATTTTTAAGTGTAAAGATAAAACACAAACTGTTTTCAAAGCTATCTATAGGTCAGGAAAGACAGCAAACTAAAATATAATGTCTAATACACCTTGCTTTATAGATCTGTCTTAGGAGCCTTGTAAATGTTTTAGATTATAATCACAGAGCAAAAACTGAAGTTTCAAAAAGCCATACCTAAAATAAAAACCAAAATGTTACATGACTTAAGGATGTTTTAAGTTGATAGCAAAACCAAGTAGAGAGGAATTATTTCAACTGACTTAAAAAAAAAATTTTTTTTTTAAGTTTATATATTTTGAGAGAGAAACAGTGGGTGGAGGCAGAGAGAAAGAGGGAAAGAGAGAATCTCAGGCAGGCTCTGCACTTGTCAGCAAGGAGCATGACACGGGGCTCAAACCCAAAAACCGTGAGATCGTGACCTGAGCTGAAATCAACAGTTGGACGCTTAACCTACTGAGGCACCCAGGTGCCCCTCAAGTGACTTTAAAACACACTGATTGACAGTACATTCCTAATGGAATCTACCAAAGAAACAACAAGAACTCTAAAATATCTCAAACTGTTTGGAGGTACTACTGACATTAATTTGAGGTTGCGTGTATATACTATGAAATAAAGCAGGAAAAAATTATACTGGTGTATCGATTTATAGTATAGGAAAAAGGAGATGAAGATATAAGACTAAATAGGGTAGACTAAAAACCCTTATAGTTCTGAACTTTACTGAATGCCAGAATTAACTCATAAGGCATTTTATATTTTTTAAAAATGTGTAATCCTATCCCTGTCCCCGGAAAAGCCAGTCGAAAACAATGACCGACCAGCAACCATGAAAACTCTTAGAGCCTGGATATGGCAACTAGATAACTATTTCCCAGAAAAAAGAACTAGGAATCCCTGGAGAATGGTTGATTTCTGACCTGGGGCTAGAAATGTACAAAATCAGTCTGGAATACCTTGTCACACCAGATATCAAGGTGGTGATCAAAAGACTACTGGAGTCGTGACAAAAAGACAATCTGTACATCAATAAAAACAACTGCAAAGGATTGAGATGCCTCAAATATGTTTAAACCCATGAGTCAGTAAGCAATGATTAAAATTTTTAAAAACAAAACTCACTGGTCATCTTTGAAGGATGCTAGGGAATCAACAGCCCATTATTTTGAAAACTGATACAGACAGAGGAAGCAAACATTCACCCCGCCCTTTCTACACAAATGATGCCTCAGGGTAATGAGTGGATGACTGTTTTTTTTGAAATATGTGGATAATTAAAAACAGAATGACAGAAATACAATGGCTTACAACTCCTAATAAAATAATGAATTGAGGCAATAAACATCAATAACTCCTCCCGATGGCAAGCTACAATACCTATGAAATATCCCTGCCAGAAAAAAACAGGACCACAAGGTTTTTAATGGGATCTGTGGACCAGGTCAATGAAAATATTATGGAGAATCTACGGATTTGGATGGGAAAAAAAATAACATCCTGATTTTCAGTAGCATTTAACTGAAGGTTAACATTCCCTCCAATTATAAACACAGGCAACAAACTATAGTGGTATCTAAGACCGGGCTGCCAACGCATCACAAGCATTCACTGATCGTTCGACCACTGATGCTGAAATTCAAAATATCACTTACATTCATCACTACTCCAAAATTATTATAGTTAGATACCCATTGTGAGATCTCTTATTTAATGTGTTCTTTTCATTTTTTTATTTTATTTTACTTTTTTAAAGGGAACCCGAGCGGGGGATGGTAAAGAGAGAGAGAAAGAAAGGATCCCAAACAGATTCTGACTGAGCGTGGAGCTCGATCCCACGACCCTGGGATCATGACCTGAGCCAAAATCAAGACTCAGCCACTCAACCAATGAGCCACCCAGGAACCCCTAGTGTGTTATTTAAAAGAAACATACAGAGGCACCTGGGTGGCTCAGTCGGTTAAGCGACCAACTTTGGTTCAGGTCATGATCTAAGCATCTTATGGGTTTGAGCCCCATGTCGGGCTCTGTGCTGACAGTTCAGTGCCTGGAACCTGCTTCAGATTCTGTGTCTCCCTCTCTCTGCCCCTCCCCTGCTGGCACTCTGTCTCTGTCTCTCTCTCTCTCCCAAAAAGAAACAAACATTTAAAAAAGTCTTTAAAAGAAATATATTTTTTTAATATATGAAATTTATTGTCAAATTAGTTTCCATACAACACCCAGTGCTCATCCCAAAAGATGCCCTCTTCAATACCCATCACCTACCCACCCCTCCCTCCCACCCCCCACCAACCCTCACTTGTTCTCAGTTTTTTGTTTTGTTTTGAATATATGAAATTTATCGTCAAATTGGTTTCCATACAACACCCAGTGCTCATCTCAAAAGATGCCCTCTCTTCAATACCCATCACCCACCCTCCCCTCCCACCCACCCCCTATCAACCCTCAGTTTGTTGTCAATTTTTAAGAGTCTCTTATGCTTTGGCTCTCTCCCACTCTAACCTCTTTTTTTTTTTTCCTTCCCTCCCCCATGGGTTTCTGTTAAGTTTCTCAGGATCCACATAAGAGTGAAAACATATAGTATCTGTCTTTCTCTCTATGACTTATTTCACTTAGCATAAAAAAAAATTTTTTTTAAAGAAACATTAACATATATCACAATGTGTTTTTATTTTTAATTTTTTAATGCTTTTATTTATTTTTGAGGAGAGAGAGAGAGAGCGAGAGAGAGCAAGAACAAGTGTAACAAGGGCAGAGAGAGGGGGAGACACAGAATCCAAAGCAGGCTCCAGGCTCTGAGCTGTCAGCACATAGCCTGATGTGGGGCTCGAAGCCAAGAACTCTGAGATCATGACCTGAGCCAAAGTTGGATGCTCAACCGACTGAGCCACCCAGGTGCCCCTCACGATGTGTTTTTAATAGTTTAATGCCCAAATAGATGTAACTGGTTTCCATTATAATCCTACATATGTTATTTTATGCATTTAACAACATTTTTATTTATTTACTTTAAATTTTTTAAATATTTATTTATTTTTGAAAAAGAGAGAGAGCATACAAACGCAAACAGGTGAGTAGGGGAGGGACAGAGAGAGGCGGGGGAACAGAAGATCCCAAGCAGGATCTGTGCTGACAGCAGAAAGCCCGACACAGGGCTCAAACTCACAAACTGTGAGATCATGACCCGGACCAAAGTGGGATGTTCAAACAACCAAACCACTCAGGAGTCCCTAAAAACATATTGAGAAGGAAATACTGTAAACCCACCAGAAAGATACAGTCAGCAAAACCCAGGATGTGGTCACCTCTACATGACAAACTGTTTCTCCAGAAATACACTGCAAGAAAAAAAGAGCAAGAGGAAGCCTACAGAAGAAAGAGATGTCAACAAAGCAACCTGTTGAGATGGATGGACTTACACGCATCTTGATGTGAAGAAACTATTTTAAAAATTATGTGATAGTTGGGGAAATTTGAACATGGACTACATATTGGATATTAAGGAGTTATTGTTAACTTTTAGGTGGAACAATATATGACTCTGCTTTTTAAGCCCTTATCTTTTAGACAGTAATACTGAAATATTTATGCATGAAGTTGTATGATGCCTGAGATTTACTTTCAGATAACCTAGAAGGGAGGAAGTGGAGAGGTATAAGTGAAAACAAGATGAGCTGATAAGTATCGCAAATGGGTGACAAGCAAAAACAAACTCAAAATGGATAAAAGATCTAAATATAAGACCTGAAACCATAAAAATCCTAGAGGAGGACATAGGCAATAAGCTCTCTGACACCAGCCTCAGCAACATTTTTCTAAATAGGCCTATGTCTCTTCATGCAAAGGAAATAAAAGCAAAAATAAACTGTTGGTACTACAAAATAAAAGACTTCTACACAGCACAGGAAACAATCAACAAAACTAAAAGGTAACTTAATGAGAGAAAATATTTACAAATAACATATCTGATAAAGGGTTAGTGTCCAAAACATATAAAGAACTTATACCATTCAACACCAAACAAACAAACAAAACAAATAATCTGATTTAAAAATGGGCAGAAGTGGGGTGCCTGGGTGGCTGAGTCAGTGGAGTGTCTGACTTTGGTTTAGGTCATGATCTCACAGTTCATGGGTTCGAGCCCCATGTTGGGCTCTGTGATGACAGCTCTGAGCCTGGAGCCTGCTTCAGATTCTATGTCTCCTTCTCTCTCTACCCCTCCCCCGCTCATGCTCTATCCCTCAAAAATAAACAAAACATTAAAGAAAAAATGGGCAGAAGACATGAACAGTCATTTCTCCGGAGAAGACATCCAGATGGCCAAGAGACACATGAAAAGATGCTCCACATCACTCATCACCAGGGAAATATAAATCAAAACCACAATGAGATACCACCTCACACCTGTCAGAATGGCTACAATCAAAAACACAAGAAATAACAAGTGTTATGGAGAGAAAGGAACCCTCTTGCCCTGTTGCTGGGAATGCAAACTGGTGCAGCCACTCTGGAAAACAGTATGGATGGTCCTCAAAAAGTTAGAAGTAGAACTACCCTACGATCCAGTAATTGCACTACTGGGTATTTGCCCCCAAAAATACAAAAACACAAATTCAAAGGGATACATGCACCCTTATGTTTATAGCAGCATTAGTCATAATAGCCAGGTTATGGAAGCAGCCCAAGTGTCCATCAATTGCTGAATGGATAAAGAAATTATACATATATATATATATATATATATATATATATATTTATATATATTTATATATATAATATTAGCCATAAAACAGAATGAAATCTTGCCATATGTAATAACACAGATGGAGCTAGAGAGTATAATACCAAGTGAAATAAAACACAGAAAAACAAATACTATACGATTTCACTCATATGTGGCATTTAAGACACAAAACAAATGAGCAAACGGGAAAAGAGAGAGAGAAAAACCAAAAAACAGACTCTTGACTATAGAGAACAAACTGACGGTTACCAGAAGGGCGGTAAGTCAGGGGATGGGTGAAGGAGGTGATAGGGATTAAGGAGAGCACTTGTCACGATGAGCACCAGGTGATATAACACTGTGTGTTAACCATACTGGAATTAAAAAGTAATTTAAAAAGGGGTGGCTCAGTGGATTAAATATCTGACTTCGGCTCAGGTCATGATCTCGCGGTTCATGGGTTTGAGCCCCATGTCAGGCTCTTTGCTGACAGTTCAGAGCCTGGAGCCTGCTTTGGATTCTGTGTCTCCCTCTCTCTCTCTCTGCCCCTCTCTGCTCCCACTCTCTCTCTCTCTCAAAAATAAACATTTAAAAATTTTTTAAAAAGTAATTAGAAAAATAAAATAGGTAATAGGTACATCACAGCAGGCAATCATCTCTACTTCTATTTCAATGTTCCCATAATGAAGTTTTTTTCTAAGCATAACAGAAACCCTACATAATCCATGATAAGGCTATGCAGACTCACCAAAACATCACATGTATTTGCTTACAGCTATAATTACTCCAACCAAGGGTGCTAACACTCATTCTCTCTTGCTAACAGAAGCTTTGGTGTCTGATTAAAAGGGAAAGATAATAAACTCATTATTACTTTTAAAAGTGCAAACTAAAGGAGTTTCAAAAATCTTTCAAAATACAGAATTCGGGAAAAATAATAAGTTTATAATGGAGAAAAACCCTGAAGATTGCTGACCTAATAAAAAATATCTCATACTATATTCTATTTAGTATATGTGTTTGGCTCCCCGGGTAGGTTGTAGGCTCCTAAAAGGCAGAAACAATGATGTTTTCATTTTTATCGAGTATGTGAATCACTATGGGCTGGCTGAACTGTTACGGAGGTGAAAAAGGCCACCAGAGGAAGAGCCCTTTCTGAAGCCTCTCTCAGGCTCTCTGCAGCAGGGGGTGGGTGGGGAGGTGGGGACTATAATGGACTACAAAAAAAAAAAAAAAAAAAAAAAAAAAAGCAATCATTCTGCGATGTAACTTGGAAATGCATCAACCCAAGTATCAGCGGAAAGCATTCAACTTGAAAACGAAAATGTAAAATGAGCTGCAATGCATACTGAAATGGATGGAGTGATAGTGCTCGGTCCTGCTGGACGATATAAATTCTAGAAAAAGCAAGCTTGGCAAGTTATCCATTTCTCCAGTCCTGCAGAGGAGCAAGAGTGCCCTGATCTTTTAACAAGTCACTCATGGGGTGCGTGAGCGGCTCAGTCAGTTAAGCATCCGACTTTGGCTCAGGTCATGATCTCAAGGTTCATGGGTTTCAGCCCCACGTCAGGCTCTGTGCTGACAGCTCAGAGCCTGGAGCCGGCTTCAGATTCTGTCTCCCTCTCTCTCTCTGCCCCTCCCCTGGTCGTGCTCTGTCTTCCTTTCTCTCAGAAATAAAAGAACATTAAAAAAATTATTAACAAGTTGTTCATAATTGGAAGGCAGATGCCAAGAGTGTAAACAGAAGCATGGGTGTCACGAAGGTGGAGGGCGGTGGTTTGGCAGACAAGTAATTTCTTTTGTCGTTGTTCAAGATTCACCAAGCAACTTCAGACCTCCCATTTCCTAAGTAGACTTTTCTGTTGGGAGAGTCCTCCCGGCAGCAGCTATCCAAATGACAGCAACAATTCTCATGATAAGTTTAATACATTTATTTTCAGGCATAAATGTGAGTTTGAACAGCAAGAAACATTTTATGTAGAGCACGGTGACCACCCCTCCCCCCCCAGTGATTTTCCAGACATAGAAAACTGGAATATTCCACCAAGGGACAGAGGTTCAGATGTCAGCTTTCTGATCTACAGTGCCAGAAGCATGTGCCAAAACCACAGTCTGGTACTTAATGAAGTAAAGAAGCAAGCTCTTCCAAAAATCGCCCCATAAATTATTGTAACACCCATCACATTTCTTATATTTATGATTATTATACAGAACAATGGAACAGGACACTTCTGAAATTACCAAAACATTTTCCCTCTACTTATCGTCACAGTGTGTCCTATGGAACGTCTTAGACTAGAGGGGAGGCAGGGCTAACTGATTCTCCAGTGTTCTGTAACAATTCAACAGAAGTTGAGAGAAGAACAAACCTAGTGTGGGTCTAAATGCAGCAAGGCACCCATCCAATTACACACAGTCACTTTATAATTCAGGACGGGGCGCTTGGGTGGCTCAGTCGGTCAAGCATCCTACTTCGGCTCAGGTCATGATCTCATGGTTTGTGAGTTCGAGCCCTGTATTGGGCTCTGTGCTGACTCTCTGTGCTTCAGAGTCTATGTCTCCCTCTCTGGCTGCCCCACCCTTGCTCATACTCTGTGTCTCACTCTCTCGAAAAATGAATAAATGTCAAAAAAAAATTTAATTGTAATTCAGGATGTTGTCACCCAGTATGAACTTCAACCTCTGGACCTCCCAACGCTGCTCATTCCCGGAACTGTTTCATTTTATTCTGACTCTGTGGGAACAAGGGCGGGATACTAGTGGAAGGGGTAAGAAGTCAGTGACTAGAATGATTGATGGGTCAAACTGCTTGGTTGAACCTTAAAGTTAACAGAGAATGTAGGTAGGACTATGGGACATTTTTTTGGTTTTTTCTTCTTTACCCCTTTTGTATGTATCGAATTTTCTAACAAGGAGAAATCTATTTTTTCAAATCTGTGTTCCTTCTTGAAAGAACCAGGAAAGTGAAGGGACCAGAAGCAAGCACAAAGAATAACATTAGAATACTTCTTGGGGGCACCTGAGTGGCTGAGTCAGTTAAGCATGTGACTTCAGCTCAGATCATGATCTCCAGGTTCGTAAGGTCAAGCCCCACGTCGGGCTCTTTGCTGACAGATCGGAGCCTGGAGCCTACTTCAGATTCTGTATCTCCCCCTCTCTCTCTGCCCCTCCCTGCTTGTGCTTTGTCTCTCTCCCTCTCTCAAACATAAACATTAAAAAAGTTTTTTTTTTAATTTGGGAAAAAAAAAAAAAGACTTCCTAACTCCTCGTTTTGAATCCTTGTGCTAATCTGGACCCAGAGCTCACCTTCTCTCTTTTGTTTCTCCCCCAACCTCCTCATGACCTGTGATTCTTTGTTGACAATTCAGGGTTTCCAAACTGCTGACTTAATGCTCCCTGGATTTGCCAACGGGGCATCCATCATTATCAAATATTATTTATTTATTACATTCATGCTAATGGACAGCATCCGAATACCTGACTGTATGCCTTCCACGGTGCCTCGCAATTTACAAACCTTTTCTGTACCCTATCGTATTTAATTGTTGATCCACCGGAAAGTGCTGTTGGGTTACAGATGAAGAAATGGAGGCTGGGAGAGGTGAAATGGGTCACCCAACAGATGTTGTCCAAAAGGGGCAGAATCAGGTACAAAATACAAACCCCCAGCATAAGTAAAGTGCATTTGCTAAGCCGACTATGTCCCCTTCTACATGATTCTGTTAAAATAACTTCAAAACAGAGGGCCCATTCCTTTTTTTTCCTCTCTCTAACCAATTTGATGAAAATGAGTGAAGCTGCAAAAATACAGGATCATGTGACTGCCATCTCTGTTTTAAATGTCTGGCCTTTTATCTGATCGTTGAACATGACTTCAATATTATATTTTCCTATATATATTTAAAACAGATCATACATTCCTTAATAACTGCAGATTGGTTATCACAGAACTAAGTCAGTTACTATAGAATTATAATTATTTTGTATTTTACTTGGAATTTTGCGTGCAAATATATCCTAACACATTCTGATCACTTATCAACTGGCTGAGCCATCCAGGTGCCCCTTGACTTTTGTTTTTTAAATGTCTATTTTTGAGAGAGAGAAAAAGCACAAGGGGGAGGGGCGGGTGCAGAGAGTCCGAAGCGGGATCCTCACTGATAGCAGCAAACCTGACATGGGGCTTGAATTCACGAACCTCAAGATCATGACCTGAGCCGAAGTCAGATGCTTAACCGAGAGCCACCCAGGCGTCCCTGCAATACCTGTGAACTTTAATCATCACGATATCATTCCACAGCCAATAAGAGAAAGCTATCAATATCAAATCCTCTGGAAAATTAGAGTTTGGCAGAAAATCAAACAGATGCTAGTTGAAGGGGCCAGCACTCATTGCCCTGATTGGTTACTGAACCTTAAAACACACACACACACACACACACACACACACACACACACACACATACACAAGGAAGTATGCAGAGAGAGAGAGACAGAGAACAGCCACTTGAAGTATTTGAAGGTAACCACACCTATGGACTGGACAGAGCACACCCGGAAAACCGCAGCCTGGTCTGAGAGAGCTGGTCTGTCTCAAAAATGATCAAGTCAAGTTTCTCTCTGCGTCCGTCCTGACGAGAGGGGACAGCCCTTGCAGTGGTATACCACCCCGGGACTTCTACCTAGACACCAGAGAATTCTGGGAGAAGTCTGGTCTACTCGATGGAAACACTCCAACCTGGCAGGCAACCTCAACAACCCACAGTGACCTACTTTTATGACCGCCTTCTTAATGGCATCCAGTTCAATTCAGCAAATATCTGTTACCACCTAGCAGGTTCCTGATACTGCCAGGCTCCGGGAGAACAGAAATTACCGGCCCTGCCTTCATCAAATTCACAATACAGCAGGGAAGGCAAACACCAAAGAAGCAGTCTGATTTATTTCCTTTAGCATAATACCCTCTAGGTCCACCCATTTTGTCAAAAATGGTACGATGGATGGGACCTAACCTAATCTGAGATTTCTTAGGAGGCTTTACTCATGAAGTGGTATTTCATCTGAGACCTGATGAATAAAGACAAGCTGTTTGGGTCAAGAGAAAGGCTTTAATAGGAATGCTGAACCAGCAGAGGGAACGACTCACTTTGTCAATAACCCGCCTTAACTGGAGCTCCTAGACGGAGCTCATCCAAAGGAATGAGCAGCTACCGATTCTCTTTCAAACAGATCACGCAACCTAAAAAGAGTCTAGCAATTCTTGGTTGATTACTTCAAACACTGACCACGTGCAAAAGTTGTGGGTTAGGAGTTGAGAAAAGATTTCCTTGACGTTTTATGAATTATTGTTTACATTTTCACCAGCATCTAGGTGGTCTTTGAGCTCCACTTTCTTTTGTTGTTGTTGTTAAATGTTTATTTATTTATTTTTGAAAGAGACAGAGAGAGAGGGAGAGAGAAAGCAGGGGAGGGGCAGACAGAGATGGAGACAGAGAATCCCAGGCAGGCTCCGGGCCATCAGCACAGAGCTTGACGTGGGGCTCGATCTCACGAACCGTGCCCAAGATCATGACCTGAGCGGAAATCAAGAGTCAGACGCTTAACTGACGGAGCCTCTCATGTGCCTCTGTGCTCTACTTCCTCATCGGAAACACTAATTTTAGATTCTCCACCAATGTGGTAGGGAGAACAATGGCTCCTCAAAAGTGCCCACGCCCTAGTCTCCTGGAACCTGTGAATGGGTCATCTTACATGCTGCGATGTAATAAGAAATATACACTTTAATCTTGGCTCCCCACCAAAGCTCTTTCCTCAGTGATAAGAAAGAAGCATCTTCTGTCTTCAGAACCAGCCCGTTTCAATCACACCCCAGTTTATGTTAATGAGGTGACTTTTGGAAAGCTCTTAAGGGGGTGGGGAGCTGGTTACCAAGGGAACCAATTTATGATTAAAGGTGTGTAAGCTTGAGCCCCACTTGAGGTTGAGTTAATCACGAATGACCAATGATTTAATCACCTGTGCCTATACGATGATGTCTTCCATAAAAATCCTAACCGAAGGACTGAGATCTCCCAGGTTGGTGGACATAGTGATGTGCTGGGAGGGTGAAAGGGTGAAGTTCCACGCCCTTTCCCCTCGCGCATTCCTTGCCCTACGCATCTCTTCTATCTGGCTGTTCGTGAGTTGTATCTTTTAATGATAAACCGGTAGTTTAATAAATAAGCTGTTTTCCTGAGTTCTGTGAGCCACTCCAGCAAATTACTGAACCTGAGCCGGGGGGTCATGAGAACCCCCTGTACAAGGCGACAGCCTGGGACTCACAACTGGTGTCTAAAAAGCGGGGTCCATGGGGCACCTGGGTGGCTCAGTCAGTCAAGCGTCCGACTTCGGCTCAGGTCATGATCTCGCAGTTTGTGAATTTGAGCCCCGCGTCGGGCTCTGTGCTGACAGCTCCGAGCCTGGAGCCTGCTTCGGAGTCTGTGTCTCCCTCTCTCTCTGCCCCTCCTCCTCTCTCACTCTATCTCTTTCTCTCAAAAATAAAACGTTAATTAAAAAGTTAAAAATAAATAAATAAATAAATAATAAAGACGGGGGGGGGGGGGGTCAGGAGCCGGGAGAGGGCAGTCTTGAGGGACTGAGCCCTTAACCTGTGGGGTCTGTGCTAACTCCAGGTAGTTAGTGTCATAACTGAATGGTGAGACACCCAGTTTCGGTCTGGAGAATTGGAGAATTGGTGGATGTAGGGAAAACCCGCACACATTTGTGGTCAGAAGAAGTGAGTGTAGGAAAACACAGGTTTCTCCTTTTACGTGGTGAAAGGGCCTTTGCAGTTGTGACGACCGTTTGGGGGGGGGGGGTGGGACTTCATCCTGGAGTATCCGGCGAGGCCCCATCCGATCACAGAAGTCCTTAAAGGGAGAACCTTGCCCGGCTGCAGTCAGGAGACATGACCACAGAAGCAAAGTCAGCCGGTCAGAGACACGGGCAGCATTGCCGGCTTTGACGATGGAGCGGGCCCAGGAGCCACAGAGTGCAGGCCGCCTCCAGAAGCAGAAAAGGGCAACGATCCATTCTGTCCAGAACTCCCGAAAGAGAATACAAGGTCCCTGCCAAATGCCTCGATTTTAGCCCAGTGAGACCCGCGTCAGATGTGTGTCCTACAGAACTGGCAGACAATAAACATGTTGTTTAAAACCACTAAGTTTGAGGGGCGCCGGCGTGGCTCAGGCGGTTAAGCGTCGGACTTCAGCTCAGGTCATGACCTCGCGGTTTGCGTATGTGAGCCCCGCGTCGGGTTCTCTGCTGACAGCTCAGAGTCTGGAGCCTGCTTCGGATTCTGTGTCTCCCTCTCTCTCTCTGTCCCTCCCCAACTCGTGCTCTGTCTCTTGTCTCTCTCAAAAATAAACATTTAAAAAAATTTAAACCACTAAGTTTGTGGTAATTTGACAGCAATAGAAGAGTAATACACTAGGTCAGCAATGGGTATGATACCTTAAAATAACACGTGAATCATAATGTTCTCACTATTTATATTCATCTCAGTGAATTCCCTTAGTAACAAGACAGTTACAGCAAATAAACAGGAATCTCTTAAACAACTGCAGACAAAGCTGATCAGGAGCCTTCCTGGATTAAACCACTTTCATCATTTGCCAGGGAGACAATAAATCCATGTCACCAAGCCACAAACTACTGAACTAGTTTTATGCAAACCAGCAAAAGTAAAAATTGTAAGTTAAGTGATCTCTTCTTGAACATTGTCCTACATGACTCTTAAATAGTCAAGAACACAGGGGAAACATTAATACCCTCTATGCCATAAAAGGACGGGAAACTAGTGAGTAACAGTCACTGTATTAAGCTCTAACACATATTTATATTTTTTAATGTTTATTTATTTTTGAGAGAGGGAGAGAGAGAGAGAGAGAGCGCGCGCACGCTAGTGGGGGAGGGGCGGGGACAGGGGCGACAGAGGATCCAAAGCAGGTTCTGAGCTGACAGCAGAAAGAGTCCAATTCAGGGCTCAAACTCACTAAGCTCTTGTGTATATTAACTTACTGGATTTTCATAAACCCTAAAATGCAGATGTCATTTTGCCAAAATTCCAGGGTCTTTTAGCAAGGTTCATAGGATAAACAAATAACAGCACTGGATTAACATCCAAATAAGATTCTTGGGGCCCCTGGGTGGCTCAGTTGGCTGGGCCTCTGACTTCAGCTCAGGTCATGATCTCGCAGTTTGTGAGCTCGAGCCCCGTGTCAGGCTCTGTGCAGACAGCTCAGAGCCTGGAGCCTGCTTTGGATTCTGTGTCTCCCTCTCTCTGTCCCTCCCCCGATGACACTCTGTCTCTCTCTCTCTCTCTCTCAAAAGTAAATAAACATTAAATAAAAACTAAAGATTCTAAAGCCTGTGTTCTTTCTATTCTGTTACGCCAAGAAAATAAGTGTGGGAAGAAAGTAAGAAATGTGCTCAATTCCAGAATGCCGACCTCTCAAACCCTATGGCATTTGGGTTGTAGCCGTCTTTCCCCCACTTTCCATACTCTGTCTGGAGTGTTTTATATGTCTGTTGCATTTGCTTCGCTAGATTATAAATGCAGAAACTAGTCAGGGATATTTTTGTGCCCTCACCCATATATGTATCTATACAATATCTAATAATGTTACTATTACTGTTCTTGTTACTACTGTAACTATTATTGTTACCATTGTTACTATCAACAGTGAAAATAGAGGCCATAGTGGCTCAGTCAGTTAAGCATCCAACTTCAGCTCAGGTCATAATCTCACAGCTCGTGAGTTTGAGCCCTGCATCGGGTTCTATGCCGACAGCTCAGAGCCCGGAGCCTGCTTCGGGTTCTGTGTCTCCCTCTCTCTCTGCCCCTCCCTCACTAACGTTTTGGGTTTTTTTTTTGTTTTTTTTTTTTCTCTCTCTCTCTCTCACTCAAAAATAAATAAATATTAAAAAAAAAATTTTAAGCAGTGAAAATAGTATCCACCACATTGAGCGTGCCCTATCAGTGTACCAAGCACTGGCCCAACAATTTCACATTTCACTGTCCTAATTCATGCAATCCTGCCAACAATCCTATGAGGTAGATGCTATGATTAGTGCCAACTGTAAAGAAACTGAGGCCCAGAGATCGCACAACGTGCCCAATGTCACACAGCTAGCAAATCGTAGAAGCTGGAGAGCAATCCAGGCAGTGTGCCACTGTCCCCCAGGAAGTACAACTTCCAACTATTAGGGCCTCAAACACCTTTCCCATTATCCTAACAAAGGTGAGGCAGCTTTATAAAAATAAGCATGTGTCAGGTGGCACACTAAGTGCTTATGTATGTTACTCTACTTAAATCTCACAAAACCTCTCCCTAGATAGGGACTGTGTGGACAGCTGTCCCAGTGAGAAACTCGCCCAAGGTCAGAAACTCAGTAATCTGTACTTTTCCCATCCCACGCATGGCCTCCCTGAGAATAAAATAAGTCCTGTAATACTGAATAGTCTGACACCACGCAAGGAGATCAAGTGACACAAATTAACCCTGCATCTCTGACAGTAGGCACTGATGAGCACAACCCACTTGATGACACGTTCAACGATTATTTGAATAAGGGGTGTTCTAATGAAAACGAGAGAGGGCAGGGGCAGCGGGGTGGCTCAGTCGGTTGAGCGTCCGACTTTGGCTCAGGTCACGATCTCGCGGTTCCGGGAGTTCGAGCCCCGCGTCGGGCTCTGTGCTGACAGCTCAGAGCCTGGAGCCTGTTTCAGATTCTGTGTCTTCCTCTCTCTCTGCCCCCCACTTAATAGTTTGTGTCCCTCTCTCTCTCTCTGCCCTTCCCCCACTCGTGCTCTCTCTCCCTCTCTGTCTCCCCCACTCTCTTTCTCAAAAATAAATAAACATTAGAAAAATTTTTAAAAAGGGGTGCCTGGGTGGCTCAGTCGGTTGAGCATCTGACTTCAGCTCAGGTCATGATCTCTCAGTTCATGAGTTCAAGCCCCATGTCAGGCTCTGTGCTGACAGCTCAGAGCCAGGAGACTGCTTCGGATTCTGTGTCTCCCTCTCCCTCTCTCTCTCTCTCTCTCTCTGCCCCTCCCCAGCTCACTCTCTCTCTGTCTCTCTCAAAAATAAATAAACTTTAAAAAAAAATTTTTTTAAAAAGAAAACGAGAGACGACATAATACCTCTCTATTCAACAGCCTCCCTCTGTTCTCCGATCTGTGATCGGTTGAAATGAGAAAAGTGTGAAACACGTCTATAAATCACCTAGTTTTCCGATACATGTCCGAAGAGGACCGTGAGTCCTGCAGCCTAGATGCGGGGAGGGGGCAGCGTTAAACTGTGGTCAACATGCGGCGGACTGGCCTCTTCGCTCCAGGACCCTCCCCACCCCCAGACGCCTCTGAGAATTCTACAAGGGACACCAGTGGGAACACACTCCAGAGGCGAGGAACGGGAGTTGAGAAGGGCCAGCTTGGTGGGTGCAGGGAGGGGTAGAGTAGGTTCTGAAGGACGAGCTGAGCGTGGGGTAATGAGTGCGCCGTGTTTCAAGGCCTGGATGATGAGAGGTTAGCACACACCGCCCTCTCCCCACCCACCCCAGTCTGGCACAGGCACGGAAGAAAACAGACTAACCCTGTTCTCAACAAGCAGCCAAGAAGTCACAGCCCATAAAACTTGAAATTCCTACTGCTTCCTGCCCACGGAGGCCAAATCACAAATTTCGAAGGGCTGTTTTTTCAACTGCTGTAAAATCTAAATGAGCCTTCCTGTGGATCATCAAAACAGAAATACCGTTTTCAAAAGCGAAGGGTTTTATTTGCTTATTTCTGTGTGTGGTTTAAACTGTCAAATGTGATCCCGAGGTCAAGACAATCAAGCAGTCTGTAGTTCAAAGCAGGAAATCAACAGCCAGTCAAAGCGCAGACACAAAATCCCGGTGTGTGTGGCTGGCTTCCCGACTCCAGCTGTGTCCCTGCCCTCCGTGGTTTGGCACTTTAACCTCCTCCAGTTCCGTAAAGTAATAAATCCTGTTTCACCCACACCCGTGGTGAGCCGGGTTTCTCACGAATACACTCATCCAACACCAACCGGGCACCAGAAAACAGCAGCCTAAGCCTGATCTAAGAAAGTTCCTGGCACTTGGCCTGCAGGGAAGGAGAGGCGGGGGCGGCAGGGAGATTTCCTGTGAGCCCGTCAGCATTCCTCGGGGCTCACACCAGAAAAACTCACTCGCCTCCTTCCTCAGCTTCTACTGCTCCTGATGAAACCCAACCAACTCTCAAGCTTTTCACTAGAACTGCCTCTTAACATTAAGCAAGGAGAAGTAAATTACCATTAGCAGGAAACCCGATACAAGCTCCAACTTCTTGAGCTCTCAAGGGGGATCCTTAAACTCCATGTAAACTGCACTGTGTACAGGGCCAACGGGTTAGTACAAAAGCAACGTGCAAAACCTGGTTCTTCCAAAGACAACACGGGTATCTCTTCCAAGTGGAAACACGTGAGGCCAGCAGACAGAGACCCACCTGCATTAGCGATCAGGAATATGCAAATCAGAGATACCCTTTCCATTCACCTGACTGCCAAAACTTTAGAAGTCTAATAATACCAGGCGTTAGAAAGGATGCATGTTTCACAGGATTTCTCCTACTCGGCGGGAGGGAATGTAAAGCGATACCACTACCCTTGTTTGTTTAAGTTTACTTATTTTGAGAGAAAGCGCACATGTGAGTGTAGGGGGGAGGGGGGCAGAGAGAGAGAGGGGAGAGAGAAACCCAAGCAGGCTCTGCACTGTCAGTGCAGAGCCCAATGTGGGGCTTGAACTCACAAACCGTGAGATCGTGACCTGAGTCAAAACCGAGAGTCGGACGCTTAATGGACTGAGCCACCCAGGCACCCCGGTACCACCACTTTGGAAAAATAGTCTGGCATTCTGTGAAGTTGAACAGTTAGTTACATACCCCAAATCTAGCTACTCCCCACCAAGATGCTCCATAGCGCACCAAGTGTGTGTATAAAAGAAATGCTTAGGGGCGCCTGGGTGGCTCAGTCGGTTGAGCGTCCGACTTCGGCTCAGGTCATGATCTCGCGGTTTGTGAGTTTGAGCCCCGCATCGGGCTCTGTGCTGACAGCTCAGAGCCTGGAGCCTGCTTCAGATTCTGTCTCCCTCTCTCTCTGCTCATACCCTATCTCTCTCTGTCTCAAAAATAAATATTTAAAAAAAAAAAAGAAATGCTTATCTGTGATTGATAGGGGACCTGAAGAAAAATGTTCCTGGAAGTCCTGTTCACTACAGGAAAAAACTTGGAAAAAACACAAATGTCCATTAACTGAATTAATAAAGTACGGCATATGCACAGCAAAAAATATTATAGAGAGTCAAAGGGAGGGTTTTTGCAGCATTAGGCGATAGCGTGCGTGAATCTTGGCAGTGTGATACAGAAGGGGAAATAAATCCCAACAGGTTAGCTATAGCATGATATCCTTTTAATAAAGTAAAAAGAAATGATAATGAACACATACTTTTTAGAAACACACAGAGGTACAAAACTGTAAGAGAGAGAGAGAGAGAGAGAGAGAGCAAGGGAATGGTGAGATTATCTCTGGCTGGGGAAGGAGAGTGGGAGAGGTGTGACCAGGTAAGTTACCATCACAGATTCTGGTTTTAGGGCTGCTGATGAGTTTGCAGAACGTACTGCACAAAAATAGTAGTTCGGCCATTCGTGGGCCCACCGTGACCGTGTGTCGTGAGCCAGGGATTATGATTACTCTACCTCCATGCAGCCGGAGGCTAAAATATAAACTAAATGAGGGGCGCCTGGCTGGCTCAGTGGGTGGAGCATGCGACTCTTGATCTCAGGGGCATGAGTTTAAGCCCCACGTTGGGTATAGAGGCTACTTAAAAAAATAAAATAGGGGCGCCTGGGTGGTTCAGTCAGTTTAGCGTCCGCCTCCGGCTTTCAGCTCAGGTCATGATCTCAGGGTTGTGGGTTTGAGCCCTACATCAGGCTCTGTGCTGACAACACGGAGCCTGCTTGGGATTCTCTGTCCCAATCTCTCTCTCTCTGCCCATGCCCCACGCATTCTCTCTGTCTCTCTCTCAAGATAAATAAATAAGTAAATAAATAAATAACTTTTAAATTTTTAAAAATATACAATAGGGGCGCCTGGGTGGCTCAGTCGGTTAAGCGTCTGACTTCAGCCCAGGTCACGATCTCGCGGTCCGTGAGTTCGAGCCCCGTGTCGGGCTCTGGGCTGATGGCTCAGAGCCTGGAGCCTGCTTCCGATTCTGTCTCCCTCTCTCTCTGCCCCTCCCCCGTTCATGCTCTGTCTGTCTCTGTCTCAAAAATAAAATAAACGTTAAAAAAAAATTTTTTTTAAATACAATGAAATACAGTAAAATAAAAAATAAATTAAGTGGGGTGCCTGGATGGCTCAGTTAAGTATCTGACTCATGGTTTCAGCTCACGTCAGGATCTCCCAGTTTTGAGTTCAAGCCCATGTCAAGCTCTATGCTAATAGAGCAAGGCCTACTTCAGATTCTCTCTCTCTAACTCCCTCCCTCTCTGCCCCCCCAACCTGAAAAAAAAAATATATATATATATATAATTAATTAAATGATGCTTCAGGAAGACGTATTATATTATATATCCTGTCACTTTATGTACTCTCTGGCACCCCTGGGGATATAAATAGCAAAAAGCTTGAGGGGGTGGGGGAACCGTGCTAACTGTCCAAGGTCTTTTTTTTGTTTGTTTGCTCCCCAACTGACAAGAGGCAGGGTAGTTCAGTGGTTAGGAGCACGGGCTCTGGGGCCAGACTGCCTTATGGGGGAGGAGGTACAAGCTAGTTGCAGTCCTTACTACTATGTGACTATGACTGTTGGGGAAAATACTTGACCTCTCTGTGAATCCGCTCCCACGTATGTCAAAGGGGGCTGGCAATGACAGCATTATAATGCTCACCACAGAAAATTACTATAAGGATTACACGAGTCAATCCACCCTGAGATTCTGGAAGACTTAGGTTGCTGTAAGTGCACCAACTAAGCTTTACTCAACCAAGTCTGTCTTTTATTATTATTTAAAAAAAAATTTTTTTTTTTTTAACATTTATTCATTTTTGAAAGACAGAGGCAGAGCGTGAGCAGGGAAGGGGCAGAGGGGGAGACACAGAATCCGAAGCAGGCTACAGGCTCTGAGCTGTCAGCACAGAGCCTGACGCGGGGCTCGAACTCACAGACCGCGAGATCATGGCCTGAGCCGAAGTTGGATGCTTAACTGACTGAGCTACCCAGACACCCCTCTTATATACACAAGCAATTACTTTGGGAGGCAATTTGCTTTTTCCACAGATGTGACTACCGTTCAAAGCATCTCTGAAAACTCTTCAAAAATAGCCTAATTTAATTTCTTCATCGGATTTACCAAATCTTGTTGAAAAAAGGTTATTACCGCTCCTAGAAACCAACTGCTACCATTTCAGTTCAAAGCCAGGCACAAAGTAAGTAGCAGAGGTACTTCAAAGATGAACTAACATCTGGGGGCGCCTGGGCAGCTCAGTCGGTTAAGCATCTGACTCTTGATCTTGGCTCAGGTCCTGATCTCACGGTTTGTGAGTTCGAGTTCGAGCCCCGTGTCACTCTGTGCTGACATCTCAGACCTGCTTGGGATTCTCACTCCCTCCCTCTCTGTTCCTCCCTACTCGCACACTCTCTCTCAAAATAAATAAACATTAAAAAAAAAAACAAAAAACAAAAACAGGGGCACCTGGATGGCTCAGTTGGTTAAGTGTTGGACTTTGGCTCAAGTCATAATCTCGAGTTTCTTTGGGAGTTCAAGCCCTGCATCAGGCTGTCTGCTGTCATCACAGAGCCTGGAGCCTGCTTCTGATCCTCTGTCGCCCTCTCTCTGCCCCTCCCCCACCCATGCTCTGTCTGTCTCTCTCTCTCTCAAAAATAAACATTAAAAAAAGTTTTTTTAAGAATTCTTAAAAATTTTGTTTAAATTTTTTTCAAGGCATTGTCCCAGGCTGGTGATGATTACCTATTATGTCATGATATGGTAAATGCAAGGAGTTAGGACAGAAGGCACCTAAGCCAAGATGTGTGTGAAGAGAGACAAGGGAAAAGGACCACCTGACTCAGTGTCCACACTCTAGAAGCAGCCATAAGAGGTCGGACAGGGAAAGCATCCACCAGGGAAGCTACAGGTAAAGGTGCAGACTAAGGCGTGTGCAGGGGAAGCAGAGGCTTGTTGCTGTCCCTGGAACACCAGGGAGGTGATGTTCTGGGAGGTGGCCCAGTACGGGGAGCCTTGGAGTTCGCCTCGAGAAGCCTGGACTTCACAAAAGGACCAATATCGCATGACTGCACTTACGTGCGGGATCTAGAATAGTCGAGTTCACAGAGACAGAAAGGACAATGGTGCTTACGGGGGCTGAGGGACAGGGGGGCGCAGAGCTAGTGTTCAAGACATACAGAGTTTCTGTATGGGATGATGACTAAATTCTGGAACTGGACAGCGGTGATGGCTGCCCAATATCGTGAATGCACTTGACGTCACTGAATTGTACACTTAACATGATTCAACTGGTAAATTTCACGTTACATATATTTTACCACAATGAAAACGACTAAAAATACAATAGTTGTGTTCAGGTAAAGGAGGACGGCGGGCAGGGAAGATGAGGAGGGATGGGACAAACGGCCACAGCTAGAGCTCTACCCAGTCACCCGTAGCGCTCAGACCTCCCGTAGCTCCAGAACCCTGTCCCCAAGCATCTGGCTTAAAAGTCCGACTACAAGGCAGGCAGACCGACACACCCGGCGGGTGCCAGAGACCGGCCCGGAAGCCCACGGTTCCTATTTCCCAACTTGCCCCCATAATGGACCCTGAGGAACCTCCAGGGAACCCCAAGAGCGTCCCCGTGTTTGCAGACCCGGTGCAGGTCCGAAGCTTCAGCCTGAACACAACGCAGGGGGATTTCTGAAACGGTAAAGCAGGTCTGGTCGTCAGAGGCCAATGAAACTGCCATGGCCCACGTCTCACCAGCCATGCACGCTTGGGCAAGTTACTCGCCTGCCATCAAAAGGACCAAAAATACCTGTATAGGACTGCCTACGACCTGACTGACGAAGGTGAGGAAGACGTCCGATAAGGGGTGAGTTCTTCTGTGCCGGCAACTCCCGACAGTCTCTGGTTTTATCTGACGTCATCTGGCTCCTGCACGGGGATGGGAGACTGCGGCACGAAGAGGCACAAACGGAAGCTACAGGTGACAACAGGGACTGAAGGGGAGAGGGGGACTCCAGGAATGTTCTGCAAGTGCTGTCGAGATGGGGAGTAAGCCCTGGCAGTCAGCTCATATTTCCCCAAAGCAACCCGGAGAAAGCAGCAGAGACAAAAGGAACACAAACGTTGTCTGCAAGTGGTCTGCCAAGGGAGAGGGCTACAGCCGGGGGCGGAGAACAGGCGGAGGCCACTCAGGGCGCCTGGGAGAGAAGCTGGCGAAGTCCACCCAGACCTCTGTCCCACGCTGCACGGGGACAATTACTGCCTGTCCCTTGCCCAACGCCCTGCACTATTGAGAGGTTCATAAAAAGGCTCAGGCTGTCCAGCCAAAACTCATTCCTCCACCCACCCCTCCCAACTCTCAGGGCTAATGGGCCACAACCTCAAGAGGCCACCTCCTTCTTCCCCCAGAGCAGCTGCTGATAAAGCCGAGGTCACAGAACAGCCTGCAGGGCACGAGAGAATCACAACCAGCAGGATTCCGTGAGGCCCACGGACTCTCCATCCTGGGGCTCATCCCCTCTCTTCTACTTAAAGTCACCTGGAGGGACTCACACCTGAGCCCGGCCTCTAGCTCTTCCCCAGGACATGAGGGGACACGTAGGGGCACACTCACCACAGTTTGTGGAGGCCAGGAGCAGAAAACTACTAGGGTGAGGCCACCACTGGAGGACCTCGCAGTCACAGAATACTCTACGGCAATTAGTTAGAAACAACAGGGCTAAATCAGAGGTTCTCATCCAAGGGGGATTCTGTCCCCCCAGGAGACATTTGACAATGTCTGGGAAGATTATTGATCGTCACAACTCAGAGGTGGGGTGGGGGAAGGCTATGCTGGCCTCTAGCGGGTAGAGACCTGAGGTTGCTGCTACACCCTACAGCGTACAGGACGGTCCCCCAACAAAGAATTATTCCACCTAAACTGTCAATAAGGCTGATTGAGAAACAACAAAACAGATGAACACAACATGACTACGTTATAAACATACAGCCCTGAACGGAAATGTATCTTATTTTATTTTATTTTATTTTATTTTATTTTATTTGAGACAGAGAGAGAGGGCGTGCGTGAGCAGGGAGAGAGGGGCAGAGAGAGACAGAATCCCAAGCAGGCTCTGTGCTCTCAACGAGGAACCCGAAGTGGGGCTTGATCCCACAACCTTGGGATCATGACCTGAGCTGAAATCGAGAGCCAGCCGGTCAACTGACTGAGCTGTCCAGGCGCCCCAGGAATGTGTGTGTGTGTTTGTTTGTTTGTTTGTTTGTTTTAAAGAGATGTGATTACAATAAAACTCCTACTGGGAATTAGGGATTCACTCAATCATCTGATGTTCACTGTGCATCTATTATAAGGTAGGTGCTGTGCTCGGCAGAGTATGCAACAGTGACAAAAAGTAAGCAGGATCCCTCATGTCCTGCGGTGAGAAGAGGCAGATGTCAATTAAATAATCTCACAGATGAAAGTGCAAAAGGAAGGAGATATTTGAGACTGGTATGATCTAGAGTTTCCTAATCCCACACTTGCACAGGCCACAAAAAGCCCCTCGACTTACACCTCTGCTTAAATAACACCACAGAACAATACCCTCCGGCAGAGCGGCAGACCAGCTTAAGACTGTGCCGTGCACGCAGTGAGCACTCAGTAGATGTCTGTTGAGTGAATACATGAAGGAGGTGTGGTTCAACACCGACTCGTTCAAAAATTCCCGGGCCTGGGGCCCCTGGGTGGCTCTGTCATTTCAGCATCCAACTCGGGTCATGATTTCACGGTTGTGGGATCGAGCCCCGAGCTGGGCTCCTTGCTGAGCATGGAGCCTGCTTGAGATTCTCTCTCCCTCTTCCTCTGCCCCTCCCCACCTCGCGCGTGTGCACACACAATCTCTCTCTCTCTCTGAGATTAAAAAAAAAAAAAAAATCTGGGCCTTAACCTTTGAAACAAAGAACGTGAACAGAAAGGAGGAGCCACAGGGCCAAGCCCTTGGCTGCACGATCAGAGGTGTGCTCGTGTTCACTGACCGACCTGCCTTTCCTTACATTCTCTGGGACCTCCAAGCCTGGACTGCCCTTCCTGCCCTCGTTCACCTGGAAAACCCTTATTCCCGCTTCACATTCCTGATCACCTTCCCTGCCAAGCTTCCCAGCCCCACCTCACCCTGGGGAGCCCTATTTCCCCCTCCTTTGTGCCTTCTGTACTATGTGCTCGCCTCTACCACACGTGTCATAACCTCTTACCAGAACTCGATTTCTCTTGGAAACACACACTAAATCCTATTCAAGTCTGCGGGCCACAGAGTAGTCTAGAACCTGGAACATCACAGACGCTCCAGGATGGGCAAAGGAAAGAATACGTGAACACATGTCCTTCACTGTGCTACAAAAACAATGGGATAAAGTCTGTGCCCTCGAAAACCTTACCAACTTCGACAATAAATAAATGAAAAGATGTAGAAAAACTAATAAGAATTAAAAACTAGAATTCTAACAGTGCCTGGAGAGGCTCAGACGGTTCAGTGTCCGACTTCGGCTCAGGTCATGATCTCACAGTTCTGTGAGTTAGCGCCCCGCATCGGGCTCTGGGCTGTCAGCGTGGAGCCTGCTTGGGATTCTCACTCTCCCTTTCCCCCACGCATTCTCTCTCTCAAACATATTTTTAAAAAAAAGAAAAGAAAACTATAATTCTACATCAACACGATACTTAAAAATAATAAATTACTGTACCAAGAAGTCTCTTAGTGTAATCCATCAGACATCCTCACAAAATTCAAAAATAAAAGACTAGAAATAAACACAAAATATATAGTTAGTGGAGTGTAAATGTTTCTGATCTTTTTATTTTTTTTAATTTTTTGAATTTTTAAATCTATTTTTGAGAGAGACAGCATGCGTGCAAGCACACAGGTGGGGGAGGGGTGTAGGGAGAGAGAGACACAGAGACAGAGAGAAGGAGAGAGAATCTCAAGCAGGCTCCATGTTCAGTGTGGAACCAGACGTGGGGCTTGATCCTACAACCCTGGGATCACGACCCGAGCCGAAATCAAGAGTCAGACGTTCAATCATCTGAGGCACCCAAGTGCCCCCTGGTCTTCTTTTTATATGTGTCTGCATATTGTATTTAAAATGAATGTAAACTCATTTTTCATCAGAATAAAATTCTGAAAATAAATATAACCCAAAAAAAAGCTTACCATCTATTTAATGGGAAAAGGATAAGTAAGTGAAATAATATTTAACGGTTTTTGCTACAGATGCAAACTTGATAGTCATTATAAAAACCATGTTTTTTTTTTTCCATACATGAATTAGACTGTAGGTGTTAGGGTGTAAGTTGCTAAATATATACAATTAAATAAATATCCTCAGGTACTCCTGGAAACCCATATCCCATCACACTATTTGTCTTTGAGTTAACAGCAATAAATGACAAAAGCTTAAATTACAAGCAGAGTCCACTTGGAAATGTACGGTGCTTCTCATCATGAATGCCTGGCACATAGTAAGTCCTCAATAAACTGTCATCAAATGAGTGATCTGACATTCTTAACCAAAGGAAAAAAAGTACCTATTAGTGAGGCAAGTATATCAGGAGTTGGGGTTACCTAGAATACATGCCTCTCATAATGATAACAGGCCCCAAATGTTTCTCCTGTGTTCAGTACCCAGTTGCCAAAAAGGCTATTCTTGCCCCTTTTTTGTAAAAGGAGTAGAAAAGAATCGTGTCCCTCTACATACAAACTATCTCTCCTTGTACTATCCACCCACTCACCAGCCTCTGCCCATCCCCATGGTTCCGTGGCCAAGGTTAGGGATCTGCGAAGCCAAACTCAAATTTGGGAGGTGAGTTTTAATACTGAGAGTTTAAAATATTGAGTATAAGGAGTACTGGATATCTGGTAAATGGCACTTTTCTGATTGCTGGATCAGACAAGGAAAAACTACAAACCAGAATCCAAGGTGTCTGGACGGTTGCCAGAGGTAGGAATGAAAACCTTCATGAACAAGAGTTCTGCCAACTGAAAAAAAGCTTCCAGCCCAATATCCTCGGAATAAAGACGGATAAAGGGAGAGTGCAGTGAGTGTGGCAGAACGGAAGGGAAGCCTCTAGAACCCTGTCATCCTTCTTCCATTCACTCACTGATGTGGTAGGGTTGTGGGAGATAGAAAAAGGGAAAAGACTTAATTCCTGCTGTTAAGGATCGCGTCCATCAGGAATATGAGATGGCCACAAACAGCTTTCACACAAGGAAGAAAGTAAAAATCCATAAAGGAGACACAAAAAAGTGTGTTCAGAGATAGAAGAAATCTCATCTTTCTATCTAAATATGAGATTTCTTCTATTTCTTCTAAATATGAGAGGGGAGGATGCACTCTCCCCTTTATCCGTCTTTATTCCAAGGATCTTGGGCTGGAAGCTTTTTTTTTTTTTTTTTTTTTTTTGGTTGGCAGAACTCTTTTGTTCATGAAGGTTTTCATTCCTACCTCTGGCAACCATCCAGACACCTTGGATTCCGGTTTGCAATGTTTCCTAGTCTGATACAGTACATTAGATACTCCTGACTACAACATACCAGGATTTTGAAAATATTAGAACGTTAGGAGGAAAAAAAGAAACGATTGCTAATCCTTGCTAAAGGATTAGAACATTCGGAGAAAAAAAAAAAAAAGAAATCATCGCTAAGCCTTGTCATTACATCTCGCTCAATGGGTACCCATCTGGCGTACTGTCTGCCCATCCCCCGGGCCTCTGGCACCTCGGGGTACGCCACCCCATTTCCCAGCCCCCAGGAACGGAGGGCTAATGGTGGCTAACGACTGACCGATACAGAGCAGTACCCTGAACCAGGCCGTGGGCCCAGCCACGTAATCCTCACATTCTCCCAACAAGGTGGGAACTGTTAGTATCCCCATTTTACAAACAGGAAAACGGGACAGAGACAGGTGAAGCGACTTCCCCAAAGTCAGCCGGCTGGGAAGCGGCAAGCGGCACCGACGGGATCAGAGTGCAGAAGAACCGGGCCCCGAGCCATTCCCCTACCCTGCCTCCCAGCTGAGAGCCTGTGGACGTGCGTGAGGACATACACAGCTGGACGATCCAAGGCGATTTGGGCCCGACTTTGCACAGGCATCTATCGCGAACTACACGCATTTCCACGACGAAAATGCACACACCATTCTCGACCCGGTTTTGAAAACGAGTTTTCACAATCTTCAACGGGAAATGTGCTTTGTTCATCTGAAGACAAGTAGATAAATAAAGGCAAAAGCCTGTTTCACGAGGAGCCGGGGGCCAGAAGTTGTTACGGCCCAGTCTGACCGGGGCTTGCGGGCACCACCCTTTCCTGGCCATCCCATGGCCTCCGGCAAACGGCTTAGCCTCCTTTGTCCACCAGCAGAGTGGCTGTGGGAAGAGTGCCACCTCATAAAGTGGTCGAGATGACATGACAGCGTCCATAGAAACGGCTGAGCCCAGCACCCCAACCCAGCGGATACTCGGTGAACGTGCGAGTCCAGAAGGCACGGCCTCCCTCCAGCAACCCCATCCCAGGCGCTGCCGGTCCCTAAGCACATTCCTGCTTCCCGCAGAGCACGGCGACCCCGGCGGCGGCTCGGGGGGGGGGGGGGGGGGGGGGGCCCGCCGGGAGGGCCGTGCACCCCGCTCAGGCCCAGGAAGGAGGCAGGCTGCGCACGACCTCGCGGCGGCACCGCGAAACTTAGCCCTGACTCCTCACTTGGGTGAACTCCCCGGTCAGGGGAGATGATCGCGGGCCGGGTCCGACGCGCTCGGGCGGCCGAAAGAACGCGGGCTCGCCCACCTGCCGCGCCGGAGGCTGGACACCCCTCCTTCGCAACATCCCCGGGGCGTCCGGCCCCGGCCCGCCGCGCAGGGGAGGGGGCTGGGCACCGGGGAGCGACCCGGCCGCGCCCACGCGGCCGACTTCCCCCAAATCGTCTCGCTCGCAAGCCCACGATTTCCAAGAGGGCGCCGAGGGAGGAGCGCGCGGCGCTTCACAAAGCCAGGTGGGCGGCCGCGTCCCGGCCGCACGTGCCGAGCCGCCGGGACCCGGAGCGGCCCCCGAGTCCGCGCGGCCGCCGCCTCCGCGCCGCCGTCCCCCCCCCCCGCCCCCCCGCCACCCCGGCCGCGTGTGCCGGGCAGCCACGTGCGCGCAGGGGCCCCGGCCGCCCCCGGCAGCCCCACCCCTGCCCCGGCTGCCCCCGTCTCCCCCCTCCCCCACGCACCAGGTGAAAAGCTGGCTTTTGAGCCCGCTCAGCAGGCTGCACGGCACCCCCGCTGCCCCGCCCCCGGCACACCCCACCGCCCCCCGGGCACCCCGCACTCACCAGATAAAAAGCTGGCTTTTGAGCCCGTGCAGCAGGCTACCCAGCCCACCCCCCCCACACTGCCCGCGGGCACCCTCGCCCCTGCGAGGCACTACCCCCCCGGCACTACACCCCCCCCCCCCCCCGCACTCACCAGGTGAAGAGCTGGCGTTTGAGCCCGCGCAGCAAGCTGCCCAGCCCCCCCGCTGCCCCCGGGGCGCGCGGCTGCGGGGCAGCGGGTCCCGCCGGCGAGGCCGCCTCCATGCGGTCCCCTGCAGTCTGGGCGCCCGGAACCCCCCGACGTGCCGGGGCGGGGAAAACCGTAGGGGGCGGTGCCTGGGCGGCCGGCGGGATCAGACCCAGTGCCCGCCCGCGCGCGCGCTCGCTCGCTCGCGTGCCTCCCTCGTCGGGCTGGCTGGGCGCCTCCCCTGTCAGGCCCGCGCGGCCGGACCGGACATTTGCAGATCAGCGCCTGGCGCCCCCGGGGGAGCTGCGGGTCGCGGGGCGCTGTCTGCCCCCGCCCCGGCAGAGGAGCCACGGCGACGGGTGGCCCCTAATATGCATGTCAGGGTCTTACGGTTCCCTGTCGCCAACGTGAGGCGGTGCAAGGCTGTGCTCCCGCGCCCTGACCTCGGGGGCCGTGACTTCGCAGCCGCCTGAACTTTGCCAACTGGAAAGGAGCGGCTGGCTCCACCCCCTGACCGCCCGGCCTCCTCCCTCTGACTAATTTATGAAAGATACGTCCTATCCAATCTAAAAGAACTGAAGACGCTTTAGTGCTGTTCTTCTCCACACAAAACCTGGGTGAAATCCCAGGGGGATCGGGGCGACGCGTCCCTTCGGCGCGCCTCCTTCCTCTCCGGTGGGTTGGGTGCGCTGACCTGTCCCGCAGGTGCCACCCGCTGGCGCGCACTCTGGGCGCCCGCGCTTGGACCACGCCTTGCGAGGCCTCTGTGGACCCAGGAGGACCGAGCTTCTGCGCTCGGGAAGCTCCTGACACCCACCCCCACCCTACCCCCCACCCTCCCCACCCTACCCCCCACCCTCCCCCCCACCCTCCCCACCCTACCCCCCACCTCCCCACCCTACCCCCCACCTCCCCCTACACACACACACACCACCCCCCACCCCCCGGCAGGAGGGGCCCGCGGGTCAGGCAGAAAGGGGAAGATGGGAGACGAGAGAAAAGGTGTCTTTATAGACGGGTGTTTCCTAACCACCTCCCTCCCTGGGCGACGGGGCCGCGGGGGAGGAGGGTCTGAAGAAGGAGCAAGAGAGAGGTAAATTCAAACGAGCTGGCGGTTCTGTAAGAAAGTTCTAAGAAAGAACATTTTGAAAACTGAAATGTAGCTTTAGGAATCCCAAGTTTAGCATCTTACAGGAACCCCAAAGTTGAAACGAACTTATTTTGTAATTGTTGAAGAACGTGGTCACCCGTAGAGGGATG
The DNA here is from genome assembly GCF_018350195.1 of Panthera tigris. Classification (NCBI taxonomy): domain Eukaryota; kingdom Metazoa; phylum Chordata; class Mammalia; order Carnivora; family Felidae; genus Panthera; species Panthera tigris. Next base: position 6,553,318 of record NC_056669.1, read on the forward strand.
ACCGCACATCACGGTACAACAGCATATGGAAAAGAGCTCTACCAGGACCTGGGAGGATGTTCTCTAGCTATTTTTGAGCGGAAAAAAGCAAGGTATAGAGAAGTATGTTTAATGTGATCTCATTTTTGTAAAGCAAACAACCCATTACACCTTATACACTGACAGGGTTTAATTTTACTTGATCCGTGTACTCCTGGAATATAGTGAGAAATGCCCCCACACTTTTGTATTCTCAGAAGTGGCATATTGCAAAGAAACACACTTCCCATTCGACTTAGGCAAGACCCAAAAATGCTCTCTCGTTCCCCTAGGACAAAGCCAGACGCAGAACCTACCAAATGGCTAAATTCCTCTTCTTCCTCCAGGCCTGGGAACTTTAACCCACATTAGTCTGAGCCAGCTTGTAACCCACATTAAAGGGTCCCCCCCCTTCCCGCCCCCCCCCCACCCTGCCCAGTTCCCAATATGGCTGCCTCAGGGTAAAAAGTCCTCAGATCTGCTATTCAATCGAGCCACCTTTTCATTGCACTTTCTTCCAGGGCAAGAGTCCCCTTCCCACTCCAATAATTCTTTCAAGTCAAGTCTCTTATCTAAATCAGATTTGGTTGTGGTTTGTTTGTTTTTTAAATGTTTATTTTAAAGAGAGAGAGTGAGAGAGCACGGGTTGAGTTGGGGGGAGAGGCAGAGAGAGAGATGGGGAGAAAGGAGCTGAAGCGGGCTCTGTGCTGACAGCAGAGAGCCTGACTCTGGGGCTTAAACCCACGAACCGTGAGATCATGACCTGAGCTGAAGCAGGATGCTCACCGACTGAGCCACCCAGGTGCTCCGTTTTTGTTTTTGTTTTTTTAAGATTTTATTTTCAAGTAATGTCCACACCCAATGTGGGGCTCGAACTCACAACCCTGAGATCAAGTCCCATGCTCCACTGACTGAGCCAGCCAGGTGCCCCAGATTTGTTTTTTTATTTGACAATATATATACATATAGTTATGTGAGCATAGAGAAAAGTGTAGGACACATGTCAACACAAGTAACCTTAGAAAAGTTAAGGGATACAGAAAAAAAAAATTTTTTTTAAGCCTGTGCTTTAAAAAAATACTCCAGCATGTATGACATGTCCCTTTTATTTTTTTTTTCAATTTTTTAAAACTGTATTTATTTATTTTGAGAAAGAGACAGTGCAAGCAGGGGAGGGGCAGAGAGAGAAGGATACAGAGAATCCCAAGTAGGCTCTGGGCGGTCAACACAGAGCCTGATGTGGGGCTTGAACTCATAAAACCATGAGATCATGATCTGAGCTGAAACCAAGGGTCAGACATTTAACTGACTGAGCCGCCCAAGGATGATGATATAGTCGCTTTTATATATAAGTGTTGTGTCTAAATATATGAGATTAAAAGGTAGATTTAGATGTTGTGGCAGGCTGAATAATATCCCCCTCCCAAAATAACCAGTTCCTAATCCCTAGAAGCTGAGAATGTTGCTTTGTATATGTGGTGTCTCTCCTGATCAGATGGGGGCTCCCAAATGTGAGGTGACCCGATTGAGTAGGAGCCAGTGTGGTAGGCCAGTGAAAAGATTCACCCAAAGTAAAACAAGGGAGATAGAAGTTTAGTGTATACTCTACAAGGGAACTTTGGGCCAGGACAACACAGGAGACCCTGTCTGCCACAGGCAGTGGGGTGAGGGCTGTATTTAAAGGGAGAAGATGAAGTATGGGGAGGTACGAATTTTCCTTTCTCGGTACCTGCGTCTAGGTGAAAGTAACCCATTGGTCAGGTAGGGCTTACAGATATTTTGAGGTGGGTCGCCTAATGGGCCGTTTGTATTTGGCCAGGGGGTTGATAAGTTGATATGGGCCCTTTCCACATTCCATCGCTCCAGCCTGTTGCCTAAACCTCACCTCTACAATATGGTTAAAAAAAAAAAAAAAAATGCAGATGTGATTCAATGCTGTATCTCGAGATGTGGAAATTACCCTGAATTATCTGGTGAGTTTTAATTAATCACGGGCATCCTTATGAGACAGAAGCAGATGGAGGTTTACAGAAGAGAAACTGACACTGTGATACAGGCGGAGATTGGGAAACTGCGCTTTGAAAACCCACAAACCAAGAAGTCAAGGCAGCCACTGTGAGCTCAGAGCCTCAAGAAGGAAGTAGCCTTATCGGTAGCCCAATAAAACAGATTTCGAACTTCTGGCCTCCAGAGCTGGCAGAGAATAACCTTGTGTAGTTTTAAGCCACTGCATCGGTGGCGATTCATTACAGCCGCCATAGGAAACAAATGCAGATTGTACACCCGCTAACTTGTAGGGATCGTGATACACTGTCAAGCGAAAAAAGCAAGTTGCAGATTTGCAGAATAATTGTATAATATGATTCTGTTTTAGTAAACACCACCAACGAAGTAACTAAATATCTTCACATATACATATACATTTTTATGCATGTATATATGCTTGCTTGTATCTATATGAGCAAGAAGGTGTGGGCGAATATATACCAGGCCATTGATTTAAGTCATGGGAGTTATGAGGGGGGAGGGTGGGGGGAGAGGTGGAGAAGGGGGATAAGGGAGTGGCATTATATGTCTTCATTTTGTGTTCTTACTGTGGGCCTATGCTACTTCTGCAACTTGAAAAATATTCAACTAAGACGTTTTGTCCACAGGTCATGTCAATCCTAATTAACATATTAGGCTCAATGTATCACCCCCACGGAAAAATGAGGTCAGGAAATATAGTCAACCATTGATGTGGATTCTGAAGTTATGGACAAAGTTATGGGGCACCTGGCTAGCTCAGTCGGTTGAGTGTCTGACTCTTGATTTCAGCTCAGGTCATGATCCCAGGGTTGTGTGGGATCAAGCCCTGGGTCAGACTCTGAGCTAAGCGTGGAACCTGCTTAAGATTCTCTCTCTCTCTCTCTCTCTCTCTCTCTCTCTCTCTCTCTTTCTCCCTCCCCCCCTCCCCCTCTGCCCTTCTCCCCAACTCATGCTCTTTCCCTCAAAAAAAAATAAATAAATAAATAAATAATGAAGTTATGGACAAAGTTCTACTTATTTTCTAAACAAAAAACCTTCCTCAAAAAGTAGCAATAGTAGTTGCTGGGGAGCCTGGGGGGCTCAGTCGGTTAAGCGTCTGACTTCCGCTCAGGTCATGATCTCGCAGTTTGTGAGTTCGAGCCCCACATCGGGCTCTGTGCTGACAGCTCGGAGCCTGGAGCCTGCTTTGGATTCTACGTCTCCCTCTCTCTGCCCCTCCTCCTCTCACTCTCTCTCTCTCTCTCTCAAAGATAAATAAATATTTTTAAAAATTTACAAAAAAAATTTATATGAAAAAATAGTAGTATTGCTCTCAAATGAGCTCATCCCCTGACTGAAGATTATTGATCAGACTACATTATTTTGGTTTCAGGATTAAAATATATTGAGCGGATCTGTGGGCATCAATCCACAAGGTTTTGTCAAAGGAAATTTACTGGAAAAAAAATTATTTAGTGGTTGGGAAATTCTGCACACAATAGCCCTTGCTTCCTACAAGCACCAAAAAACAACTACCTCTTATTGAGCACCTACGGTGTGCCAGACCCTTCGTATACATTTTCAGTTCTGTTCCAATTATCTATTGTACATATCAAATCACCCAAAATATTAGTGGCTTTAGACAATAATCATTTTGTTATCTCTTGTGGTTTCTGTGGGTCAGACATTTAAGAAGTTTGGGGCCGGGCGGCTCCTGCTTATGGCCTTTCATGCAGTTGCAGTCAGAAGGCAGCTGAAGCAGGAAGGTGGGGGTGTCGAGGGGTGGTGGGGCTGGAGCATCCAGGGACTGACCAGACTCACTCTTCACTGAGTTCTGTGTCGTCTCCTGGTGTGGGCTAAAATTGGGCTTCCTCACAGCCTGGTAACTTTGAGGTAGTTAGTCTGCGTATATGGCAGGTGGTTCCTCCCACCTCTAAGCTAGTGTCCCCAGAGAAAGAAAAGGCCAAAACGTTGTTAATGTCCTCCAGCCAAAGGCCACCAAGAATATACACATAGTTAAACAAGCTGAGCTTATTACTCCTTGCAGCGAGGGAGAAAGGCCTCTGGGAGAACCACTGGCTGTCTCTGTAAGAGGATGTTAGAAAGAATAGGCTTGGGGCTTTGTTTGAATGATTTGAGGAAGGATGTAAGGAAGGAAGGATTTATTCTGGGTTGAATGCTGTCAGACTGGATGCAATTCTGATTGGCATCTCAATCAATAAATGTTGGGGCACCTGGATGGCTCAGTCGGTTAAGCATCCACCTCTTGATTTTGGCTCAGGTCATGATGTCACGGTTTGTGAGATCGAGCCCCACGTCAGGCTCTGTATTGGGCTCTGTGCTGGGTATGTGGAGCCTGCTTTAGATTCTCTCTCTCTGCCCCTTCCCCACTCAAAGGCAGCTGTTCATGCACTCATGCACACACACAGACTCTCTCTCTCTCTCTCTCAAAATAAATACACATTAAAAAAACTACATCTTACGTATAAAGAGGGCACAACAGGGTGGGGACAAAACCGCAGTTGCTAAAGAGGCAGCAGCCATTCATTTTGACCAAGAGAGAAGGGAGTTGGTGTTTTGTGGGTGGCACAGTGATCCCGTTTTTTGCTTAGATAAAATTATGAACTGGCATTGCTCTGTCTCATTTTATCATGGTCTCAGAATAATCTTATCTTTGGACGGTACTCTGTGAGATTGTTTATGTCCAATAACAGAAAAAAATGGCCTAGCTATGAGTGCCAGGCCAGCTTCGAATGTTAAAGACTACCTTTTTCTTTTCTTTTCTTTTCTTTTCTTTTCTTTTCTTTTCTTTTCTTTTCTTTTCTTTTCTTTTCTTTCTTTTCTTTGTATCTCCTTTTATAGCCAAGCATCAAAAGTCACATGGGATCACCTTCATTATAATCACAAAGCCATCTAGGGGCACCTGAGTGGCTCAGTCAGTTAAGCATCAAACATCAGTTCAGGTCATGATCTCGCAGTTCATGAGTTCAAGTCCCACATTGGGCTCTGCACTCACAGTGTGGAGCCTGTTTGGGATTCTCTCTCTCTCTCTCTCTCTCTCTCTCTCTCTCTCTCTCTCTGCTGCTATCCCACTCTCTCTCTCAAAATAAATAAACTTTAAAACAAAATTTAAAAAAAAATCACAAGGCCATCTAGATGCAAGGGGAGGGAACACAGACCTGTTCTGGATTGAATGTCTGTGTCCCTCCAAAATTCGTATGTTGAAATCCAATCCCCAGTGCGATGGTATTTGGAGGTGGGGTCTTTGGGAGGTAACTTAGGTCATGAGAGTGGAGCCCTCGTAAACAGAGGTCATGCAGCTGGTTCCCTTTTTCTCTGCCACGTGAGGATACAGTGAGAAGTGAGCACCTATAGCCCAGAAGAGGGCTCTCACCGGAACCTGACATGTTGGCACCTGGGTCTCAGGCTAGCAGCTTACCAGCTTCCAGAACAGAGAAATAAGTGTTTGCTGTTTAAGGCACATGGTCTATGGTAATTTGTTAAAGCAGCTCGAATAGACTGAGACAACCCCCACCTCTCCACGGGAGATGTGTCATGGGGAAGCCTGAGGAGAGAGAGCTTGTGGGATGGGAGATTTTGCTGCAAACATCTTTGGAAAGTAGAGTCAGCCACAAATCCTTTCCAAAATGCTAGGTTTATTAGCTCTTATTCGCTTATTAGCACTATTTTTTCAGAATAGTAACCGACCCTGACATCAAGGTCACCAGGCTGCTTCTCCAATTTAACTGACAAGCACCGATGAGCCTCTTTCTCAATATCTTTTTCTCCTTCTTTGTAAAAATAACTATAAATAAACATATTTTTAATTCTCACCACATACAACATACTGAATAATAAAAGCTGTTATGTTCATATCCATATTATGATTCTCATCAATCAAAAACCATAAGACTGTAATTCTCAGTATATTACCCAAAGCAATCTACACATTTCATGCAATCCCTATCAAAATAACACCAGCATTTTTCACAGAACTAGAACAAACAATCCCAGAATTTGTATGGAACCACAAAGACCCTGAATAGCCAAAGAAATCCTGAAAAAGACAAGTTGGAGGCATCACAATTCCCCAGACTTCAAGCTATATTACAAAGCTGTGGTCATCAAGACAGTAGGGTACTGGCACAAAAACAGACGCATATATCAATGGAACAGAATAGAAAACCCAGAAATGGACACACAACTATATGGTCAACTAATCATTAACAAAGCAGGAAAGAAAATCCAAAGGAAAAAAGACAGTCTCTTCAACAAAAGATGTTGGGAAAACTGGACAGTAGCATGCAGAAGAATGAAGCTGGACCACTTTCTTACACCAACACAAAAATAAATTCAAAATGGATGAAAGACCTAAATGTGAGTAAGGAAACCATCAAAATCCTACAGGGGAACACAGGCAGCAAGCTCTTTGACCTCGGCCACAGCAACTTCTTACTAGACACATCTCCAAAGGCAAGGGAAACATAAGCAAACATGAACTATTGGGACCCCATCAAGATAAAAAGCTTCTGCACAGTGACGGCAAAAAATCAACAAAACTGAAAGGCAGCCTATGGAATGGGTAGAGATATTTGCAAATGACATATCTGATGAATGGCTAGTATCCAAAACCTATAAAGGGCTCATCAAACTCAACACCCAAAAAACAAATGATCCAGGTAGGAAATAGACAGAAGACATGAATAGACACTTCCAAAGAAGACATCCAGATGGCCAACAGGCACATGAAAACATGCTCCACATCACTCATCATCAGGGAAATGCAAATCAAAACCACAATGAGATACCACCTCACACCTGTCAGAATGACTAAAATTAGCAACTCGGGCAACAACAGGTGTTGGCGAGGATGCATAGAAAGTGCAACCCTCTTACACTGTTGGTGGGAATGCAAACTGATGCAGCCACTCTGGAAAACAGTATGGCGGTTCCTCAAAAAGTTAAAAACAGAACCACCCTATGACCCAGCAATTGCACTACTAGATATTTACCTGAAGGATATAAAAACAAAAATTTGAAGGGGCACAGGCACCTCGATGTTTAAACCAGCATTATCAACAATAGCCAAGAGGTGCCTGGGTGGCTCAGGTGGTTAAGTGTCCAGCTCTTGGTTGGACAGGATCTCACAGTTAGTGAGACTGAGCCCTGAATCGGGCTCCACACTGACAGCTTGGGATTCTCTCTCCCTCTCTCTCTCTGCCCCTCCCCCATGCTCGCTCTCTCTCTCCATCTCAAAATAAATAAATAAACTTTTAAAAACAAACAAACAAAAGTAATAGCCAAACTACGGAAAGAGCCCAAATGTCCATTGGTTGATGAATGGATAAAAAGGATATATATCACATAATACTCAGGCATCAAAAAGAATGAAATCTTGACATTTGCAATGACGTGGATCGAACTAGAGTGCATTATGCTAAGCGAAATAAGTCCAGCAGAGAAAGACAAATACCATATGATTTCACTCATATGTGGAAATTAAGAAACAAATCAGATGGACCACCTGGGTGGCTCAGTTGGTAAAATGCCCAGCTCTTGATTTCAGCTCAGGTCATGATACTGAGATTCACGGGATTGAACCCCAAACTCAGTAGATTCTCTCTCTCTCTGACCCTCCTCACCTGTAAACAAACAAACAAATACACATTTCTTACAAATCTTTGAATCAAGGGGCGCCTGGGTGGCTCAGTCGCTTAAGTGTCCAACTTTGGCTCAGGTCATGATCTCATAGCTCGTGAGTTCAAGCCCTGAGTCAGACTCTGTGCTGACAGCTAGGAGCCTGGAGCCTGCTTCCGATTCAGTGTCTCCCTCGCTCTCTTCCCCTCCCCTGCTCACGCTCTGTCTCTCATTCTCAAAATTAAAAAATAAACAACAAAAAAAATCTTTGAATCCTTGGGGTGCCTGACTGGCTCAGTTGGTGGAGCGTGCAACTCTTGATCTCAGGGTTTGTGGGTTCAAGCCCCACATTGGGTGTAGAGATTACTTAAAAAAATAAAAATAAAAATAAATAAAAATCTTTGAATCCAGAACCAATGTTTAAGGTAAAGTCATTTAATAAAATGTAAATGGGAACTTTTCAAATGTAATATGTATTTAACTTCCTCTTAAAGCCCTTATATAAAAAAGCTTATTTTAATTCAATGGAATAGGGGCGCCTGGGTGGCTCAGTCAGTTAAGCGTCCGACTTCGGCTCAGGTCACGATCTCGCCGTCCAGTTCGAGCCCCGCGTCCGGCTCTGTGCTGACTGCTCGGAGCCTGGAGCCTGTTTCAGATTCTGTGTCTCCCTCTCTCTCTGACCCGCCCCCGTTCATGCTCTGTCTCTCTCTGTCTCAAAAATAAATAAATGTTAAAAAAAATTAAAAAAAAAAAAAACGGAATATTATTCATCTATAACAAAGGAAATCCTGCCATTTGCAACAACATGGGTGAACCTTGAGGGCATTGTGCTAAGTGAAATAAGTCAGAAAAAGACAAATATTGCCTACCTCACTTGTATGTGGAATCTAAAAAAGGTGAACTCCTAAGAAACAGAGTAGAATGGTGGTTACCAGGGGCTTCAGGGTTAGGGAAACGGGGAGATGTTGGCCAGACTACAACTTTTTTTTTTAATTTTTAAAAATTTTTTAACATTTATTTACTTTTGAGAGACAGAGAGACAGAGCATGAGCAGGGAAGGGGCAGAGAGAGAGGGAGACACAGAATCTGAAGCAGGCTCCAGGCTCCAGGCTCTGAGCTGCCAGCACAGGGCCCGAGGTGGGGCTCGAACTCATGAACTGCGAGATCAGAAACCTGAGCCAAAGTTGGACGCTTAACCGACTGAGCCACCCAGGTGCCCCATCAGACTACTAACTTTCACTTATGAGATGAATAAATTCTGGGGACCTAATGTACAGCATGGTGACAGCAGTTAACCATACTGAATTGTCAACTTGAAATCTGCTAAGACAACAGATCTTAAATGTTCTCACTACCCCCACACACACACACAAAACAAAAAAGGAAATAACTACGCCAAGTGATGGATATGTTAACTAACCTTAATGTCATAATCACTTTACTATGTATGTGGACGTCAAATCATCATATCATACACCTTAAAGTTACACAGTGTTATTTGTCAATTATACCTCAATAAAGCTGGAGGGGGGAAAAAACCCTTAAAGATCCTGTTGGGGCACTTGGGTGGCTCAGCCGGTTAAGCATCCGACTTCAGCTCAGGTCATGACCTCACAGTCCGTGAGTTCGAGCCCCGTGCTGGGCTCTGTGCCTGCTTCGGATTCTGTGTCTCCCTCTTGCTCTGCCCCTCCCCTGCTCACGCTCTGTCTCTCTCTGTCTCAAAAATAAATAAATAATTTTTTTAAAAAGATCCCGTTTCTAGCATCCTATTAAATATGTCTATTGCCACTATACTTGAGGCCCACAAAGACAAAGAGTGTCTTATTCGAGCTAAGCCTCCTTTATTTTCTCTTTCACAGGTGTTCTAAGAAGATTGCTGTCAAGCTATCTTCGATTTGAACGGCCGGGAGTACACAAGCTGCCCGAAACGAAAATGTCAGAATTATTTATCATTAAACAGAGTGAATCAATAATGCTGTGTGCTTAGACGGCAAGTTTGAAGAATTCACATTAAAACCATTATCTTATTATAGAGAATATTGTAAATCAATCAACCAGGTATTGGTTGAATGCAAATTATGTGCACACCACAGTTCTCGATATGATCAGCATTATTCGAGACATGAAAACTACTTTTACCTTTTCTTCTGTGTTTCCTTCTTTCCCTCCACAAACATTTTTAGAACATCTGCTATAATCAGGGAGCCATGTAGGAGGCAAGGGAAATGTAATAATAAATGACACTTGGTCTTGCCCTCAAATTGTCTAAAATTCAATACAGAAGATCTGTACACAACAGAGGACTTTATCATCCAGGCAAGGAGAGGAGGCTTTGAAATAGGAGCATCTTTTCAGGATTATTTCTAAGTGTCAGCCAGCCCCTACGTCATGCCCTCTTTTCTGCTCCGTACCAGAAGATTTCTCTTCCCTTCACCTCTTCCAGGTGCTACTGCCCTTTTTCCTGAGATCACCCAACCTCTGAAATAAGGAGTTAAGGATTAACGAAAAGGAAACAGACGTGGAGTTGAACAACAGCAACAAAATATAAAAAAGAAAGGGAAAATCATCTGGAGAAACTGAAAGTTTGTAATTACCCCTCGCTATTTCTTACTGTCTAGTTCCATGGTTTCAAGTACGACCCATAGGCTGATGACTCCCAAACTCTTTATCTCCAGTGTGGGATCCCCCCGAGGTGCAATTCATACATATGACTGTGTACCTGAGATTGCCACTAGGAAAGCTTAAAGACGTCTAGAACACGGCCCAGACAAAACCCTTCTTTCCCCGTTTCCTGTTTTCTTTGCCATTCACTCCAATCCCAGGATTTAGCATCTCAGTGTATCAGTTCTCAAGCTGAGAAATTGAGGGGTCATACTTGATTCCTCCTTTTCTCTCATCCTCCCCATGCAATCCAAGAGCAAATCTTTTACTTCCACTTCCAAAAAACATCTTGAACCCACTCACTCTTCTCTGTCTCCACCACCGCAGGATGGACTACCAAAATCTCCAGCCTAGACCACGGCGCTAGACTCCTCTGTCATTTTACATATTCTGTTCTTGTCTCTGTACAATCGTTACTCAAAATGCCTATGAAATTAGGTCACTGTCCTGCTTATAAGCCTTCACTGCTGCCTGTTTTATTCAGAATAAAATTTAGGTTTCGTGCTCTGGTTCACAATGCATCTGCACACGTCTTCAACTTGCACCAGACTGTGCTTTCTATTCCTCTAACTCCAAATTGGTCTCGTTTCCTCCGCCTAGAATAATCTGCCTCTAGATTATTAGACCATAATCTCAGCGTGGTGTCAGGTCCAGTGTGACCTATTTAGAGAAGAATTCCCTGAGGTAAATTAATCCACTGTCTCCCAGTCTCTTATCAAATTTAACGGGTACATTTTTTTTAAGTTTATTTATTTATTGTGAGAGAGTCAGAGACAGCACGAGTGAGGGAGGGGCAGAGAGAGGGAGCGAGAGAGAATCCCAAACAGGCTCTAAGCTGTCAGCGCAGAACCTGATGCAGGGCTCCATCCCATGAAACTGTGAGATCATGACCTGAGTTGAAACCAAGAGTTAGACACTTAACGGACTGAGCCACCAGGTGCCCTGGGGTACTTTTTTTTTTTTTTTTTTTTAATCATAGAAATGTTTATGACTAAATTGTGTTCTCCAATGTATCCTGCCAAGCAGAACCAAGGGTGCAGGGCCACCACCCTGGTAAACCAGAAGGCAAGACCACCCTGGTTGGAACCAATGACAGGGCCTCAAGCCAAAGAGCATTATTCTCGAGGCTTAAAATCAGATGGATTTGCCATGCTAGTGTTCTGACTTACTTGGCACCAGTGACCCCTTTCTTATTTCTGATTTCTCCCTTTTGGAAGGGGGATGTCTGTCCTATGCCTGTCCCACCACTGTATTTGGGAAGTAGATAATTTGTCTCATCGCACAGATTCACAGCTGAAGAGGAATTTTGCCTCAGGGGGAGCCATACCCTGAATCTCACCCATTCTTGAGTAAGATGAAATTTAGATGAGATTGTAGACTCAAAATTCAGGCTGGAAAGGGTTAAGACTTCTGAAGCTAGGGTAAATATATACTGCATGTGAGAAGGACATGCCAGAGGGCAGGGTGTTTTGGGCTGAATTGTCTCCCACCAAAATGCATATGCTAAAGTCCTAACTCCCTAAACCCCAGGACATGACAGTATTTGGAGGTCAGATCATTCAAAACGAAATTAAATAAAATGATGTCATTAGGATAGGCTAATCCAGTATGACTGGTGTCCTTAAAGAAGAGGAGATTAGGACACAGACAGTTACAGAGGGAAGACCATGTGAGGATACAGGGAGAAGACGGCCATCTACAAGCCAAGTAGAGATGCCTGAGAAACCAAACCTGCTGATGCCTTGATCCTGGACTGCTGGCCTCCAAAACTAAGAAAACGCATTTCTGTTGTTTATGCCCCCTAGTGTGTGGCAGCCCTAGCAAACTAATTCAGAAAGTATCTGAAATAGGCTTGTTTATTTAATTACTAATTAAAGAATGCCCCAAAGAATGCCCTGCTCTTCTAGTAGGAACAGCCCCAAGTGCCTCAATAATCAGGGTACAGCTCAACAAATGAGGCTAACCCATAAGGCATTCGAGTAAGTTTCTCCAAAAAGATTTCTTTTTATTTTGTCATATACATTTCCCCAAACCTTATTTATTTAAAAAAATTTTTAATGTTTATTTACTTTAAGAAAGAGAGACAGAGCAGGAAGAGGGGAAAGGCAGAGAGAGAGGGAGATACAGAATCTGAAGCAGGCTCCAGGCTCCAAGCTGTCAGCACAGAGCCCAACTCGGGGCTCAAACTCACAAACTGTGAGATTGACTGAGCCACCCAGGCACCCTCATCTTCCACAAATTTTAATGTATTAGTCTCAGTGCCCCTCTCACTACCTATTTCGTTTGATTTCTACTTCACTAATTTTTGTTTCAATCTATATCATTTCCTTCCTTCTACATTATTTGGGGTTTTCCCTCATTTTCCCTAACTCCTTAAATTGTATGCTAAAGTGCATTAATTGTGAGCTGCATCTCACAACTTGATGATAGTTTTGCTATCATTCACTCGGATTTTCCAATTTCCATTATGATTTCTTCTTTGACTATGAGTTTAAGACATCCCATCATTTCCAAGCATAAGACATTTCAGTTCTTTTCCTGCAATTTATTTCAAACTTAATTGCATGATAACATACCCTATATGAAACCAATACTTTGAAATTTGCCAAAACTAACTTTGAGACTTAGTAAATAGTCAATTTTCATTAATGTTTAATGTGTGTTTAATGTTTTATTTTTTTTTTATTTTTGAGAGAGAGAGAGACAGAGCATGAGCAGGGGAGGGGCAGAGAGAGGGGAGACACAGAATCTGAAGCAGGCTCCAGGCTCTGAGTTGTCAGCACAGAGCCCGACGCGGGGCTCAAACTCACGGAGTGTGAGATCATGACCTGAGCCGAAATCAGACACCCAACCGACTGAGGCACCCAGGCACCCCTGTTTCATGTGTGTTTAAAATGTGTATTCTCTAATGTTCTAACCTGTCTGTTAGATCAAGCTTAATAATGGTGCTCTTCAAATATTCCGTCTCCTGCTAATTTTTTGTCGGTCTGATATATCAATCATTGAAACTTGCTAAATTTGCTAAACCAGTGATTCTCAAAATATGGTTCCCAAACCAGAAACAGCAGCAGCATGTGAGAACTTATTAGAGGTGGAAATTCTCAGATTCTATGCCCAACCTATTGAATCAGAAGCCCCAGAGATGGGCCCAGCAATCTGCTTTAACAAGACTTCCACAGGTTCTGAGGCATACTAAAGTTTGAGAACCAATGCGTTAAATGATCCCTCTCGAATGGGGGCTTTGTCAGTTTCTCCTTGCAGATTTGTCAATATTTGATTCATATGTTTTCAATTGTTGTTAATAGGCATGTAGTAGCATTAAATTGTTATATATCTCTAGTGAATCAAAGGTTTTATCATTATGAAAGAACACTAGTTATTTGTAGTAAACAGATAACTTTTTGTGTTAAAGTCAATTTTTCCTACTAATATGGCTTTTCCAAGTTCCTTTCAGTTAGTGTTGTCCTAGGGTATTTTGTTTTCCCACTTTGTCTTTCAATAATATGTCTGTATAACAATGATTTGTATACATCTCTTGAAATAGCATATAGCTGGATTTCGTTTTGTTTTTCAATCTGATCATCTTTGTCTTTTCATCAGAGTTTAATATATTTACACAAGGAATGATTAATGGAATATTCAGATTTATTTATACCAAATTACTATGTGTTTTCAACTTGTCTCACTCAATGGTACTTTTTTTCCCTCTTTCTTGCCTCCTTTTGTAAATTATAGAACTATGTCTATTCTTTTATGGTTGCCCTAGCTATTCTAATGTGCAAACTTAACGAAGTTTGAAATTATCAGTGTTAATCCTGTTTCTAAACAATACAAGAATCTTAGAATACTTCAATAATTTCTCCAACCTATATGCTATTGTCTAGTAATTTAATTCTAACTTGCTTTTTCTTCCCTACAAGGTGGATAAATTTATTCATGTTTTATACAGTCATTGATTGTTTAGACATACTTAGGACCAGATTAATGGGTGTGTGGCCTGTGAAGTCCCATACTGGTCCCTGTTCTGAAGGGCCCCATGCTTGACTTAATACTCTGCTGCCGCCATTTTGAATTCTTAATAATTTTTTAACAAGGGGCCCTGCATTTTCAGGGCTCTGCATTGAGACCCAAAAATTATGTACCCAAATCTTCCATCAAGAACTTCTTTTAGAGGGTGACTTATTTTTCTTGTATTTATTTATTTTGAGTGAGTGTGTGTGTGTGTGTGTGTGTGCAAATGGGAGAGGGGTAGACAGAGGGGGAGACAGACTCCCAGGCAGGCTCTGCACTGTCAGCGCAGAGCCCAATGCGGGGCTGGAATTCACGAACCGCGAGATCATGACCTGAGCTGAAGTCAGACACTTAACCAAATGAGGCACTGGGGTGCCCCTAGATAGTGCCTTTTGATGGTAAAGTCTCTCTTTTTTGACTGTGTAAAAATCTTAATTGTACCTTCTTTGCTTTTAAATTGGTTTTGAGGGTATAGAACTTTAGATTGACTAATACCTTCTCTTGCCACTTTGAATGTATTTTTCCTGTTTACGCTGTTGCAACTGAAAGTCAACCAACTATCCAATTACCTTTTCTTTGTAGGTGACTTGACTCTTTTTCTGTGACTTTTTACTGCCTTCTCTTTTTTGGGGTTGTATATTTCACTAAGATGTGTCTCGATGTTGATATGTTACTTGGGATTTGTTTGGCTTTGTTGGGCTTCCCAGACTTTAAGATATCTTTTAATAATTAGGGAAATATTCAGCCATTAGATTCATATTGCCCTTTCCCTGGTCTCTCTACTATCTTCTTCAGGGACTCCTTTTAGACATAGATCAGACACCCTTATTCTCTCCTCCACATTCCTCAGTTCCTTTCATATTTTCCATTATTTTTCTCTCTGAATTTGTTCTGGATAATGATTTCAAGTCTACCTTCAATAATGTTAATTCTTTTTTTAATTGTGTCTAATGGTGATTAAACCAATTTTGAGATTTTCTTTTCAGTTATTTCTAGAGGTTATTTTGCAAATCTACTTGTTTTGTACTCATATTTTTAAGCTTTACTTTTATTTTTTTTCACTTTTATTTCTTTAAACAAAGTTATTTTATATTCTGTGTTAAAAATTCCAAAAGCTGAAAATTTTATAGGCCTATTTATGCTGTTCATTAATTCTCTTTTCTCACTGAGGAGGCATTATTTCTCTTGAACTGTTCTTTTTTTTTTAAGTTGTTTGATGTTTATTTTTGAGAGAGAGAGACAGCAGACAGACAGAGTGTGAGCGGAGAAGGGGCAGAAAGAGAGGGAGACACAGAATCTTAAGCAGACTCCAGGCTTTGAGTTGTCAGCACAGACCCCAACTTGGGGCTCGAACTCATGAACCATGAGATCATGACCTGAGCCAAAGTCAGATGCTCAACTGACTGAGCTACCCAGGCACCCTGAACTGTTCTTTTCTTTGAAATATTACCTACGAATATGTTGACATCTAGATTGGAGCTGACTTCTCTCAAAGATGAGTTAATTCTATCTGGGGGAGCTGCCACACTGGGACCACTTTATTTGTTTGTTTGTTTGTTTGTTTGTTTGTTTTTAAGTAGGCTCCAGGCTCAGTGCAGAGCCCAATGCTAGACCTGAACTCACAACCCTGAGTTCAAGACCTGAGCTGAGATCAAGAGTCAGACAGTTAACCAACTGAGCCACCCAGGTACCCCCAAATTGGGACTACTTTATTTTTTTATTTTTTTTTTCAACGTTTTTTATTTATTTTTGGGAGAGAGAGAGACAGAGCATGAACGGGGGAGGGGCAGAGAGAGAGGGAGACACAGAATCAGAAACAGGCTCCAGGCTCCGAGCCATCAGCCCAGAGCCCGACGCGGGGCTCGAACTCACGGACCGCGAGATCGTGACCTGGCTGAAGTCGGACGCTTAACCGACTGCGCCACCCAGGCGCCCCGGGACTACTTTATTTTTTTAATGTTTATGTATTTATTTTGAGAGAGAGAGAGAGTGTGTGTGTGAGCAGACGAGGGGCAGAGAGGAGGGAGTGGAGAGAGAGAGAATCCCAAGCAGGCTCCACGTTGTCAGGAGAGGCCCAACTCAGGGCTCAAGCTCACAACCGTGAGCCAAGTTTCAGTTGGACACTTAACTAAATGAGCCCCCCAGGCACCCCTGGGACTATGTTAATTATATCCTATACTGGAGGGAATTTTTTGAAACACACAGCATGAGTTAGAACCACATAACTCATAAGGGCCAGCTTGTTCAAAGAATATTTTCTCAACTTCAGAACAGAACAGTCTTCTCTGATCTCTTCTGCAGAATGGAGTTTATTTTTCATTTACCCTTATACTTCAAGTATAGTTCTCTGAGCCTCCAGCTTCATTGAGAAGGTTTATTACTAGGCCCCTCACCTTAAGCATGCCTTGAACTTTAATATTTATACTTAAATCTTCAGGGTTTAGCAGGAACCTTCTGGGCAAAAATGGACTTTAGCATATTCCTAGTTCCCAGGATCTCTGAGTTTCCCTCAAAACTACCAGTCCTGCAATGGGTTTTAAATGAGTTTATATTCTTTATGTTTTATCTGTTTAGTTTATAGGGTCATTCAGAGTATCTAATTGACAAAATTGCCTGAAATGGAACTCTGCATCTACTTAATCTATAACATAAAATTTTGAACCATGAAGATATTTTAAGAAGAAGAAGAAAATACACAAACTAGCAACAGACTTGGAGAAGATATTTACAATCCATATATCTGACAAAGACCTCATACCCACAATACATAAAAACTACAAATGAAGAAAAAGACAACCTAAGTAAAAATTAGGCAAAATATATTTACATGCACTTCACAAGATAGGATATCCAAATGGTCACCAAGGAAATGCAATAACATTCCACTACATAACAGAAGGGCTACTTTTGGGGGGCAACTGGGTGGCTCGGTCAATTAAGTGTCAGACTTTGGCTCAGGTCACGATCGCACGGTTCACAAGTTTGAGCCCCACATTGGGCTCTGTGCCAACAGCTCAGAGTCTGGAGCCTGCTTGAGATTCTGTGTCTTTCTCTCTGCCCCTCCCCTACTCACGCTCTGACTCTACCTCAAAAGGAAGTAAACATTTAAAACAAAAGAAGTGCTAATTTTTTAAAACGACAATACCAAATATTGATGAGGATGCAGAATTTCTGTTACTGTTACAGACTTCTGGTGAGAACGTAAAAAATGCAATCACTTCATTAAACCATAGACCTGCTGAGGCTGCACATAGGCTTCCCCAAGATCCTGCAATCCCGCTCTGGGTGTGTACCAAAAAGAAAATACGTATTTGCATAAGCGAGATATACAAGAATGCTCATAGCGTCTTTATCAATATTACCCCTGTGATGTTGTGACATAATAAGAAAAACATATTTGGTCCCTGCTCCTGGCATAGAGCTCCTAAAACCCTTGGGATGTCCTGAGGGAGAGGGGTAAGAGAAGCATCTTCTGTTACGCATAATAAGCCCCTTTGAACCATATCTGAGTTTATGCCAGTGTGATGAGTCTTCGAGATTGGGGTCTGGTCACCGAAAAAAAAACAGCCATGTGATTAGGAGGGTGGGACTTTTAGCTCCACCCCCTGACCTCCAGGAAGGAGAGAGGATTCTCTCTCTCTCTCTGAGCTAGAATTCAGTTCATTATGAACCACCCGGTGATTTCATCAACTGCACCTCCATAATGGAACCTCCATAAAAACATTAACCGATAAGGTTCAGAGAGCTCTGGGTTGATGAACACAGGAAGTGCTGGAGGGTAGTGTTCCCAGAGAGAGCATGGAGGCTCTGTTACCTACTTACCCCCCACATCTTGTCTATGCATCTCCTCCTTTGGACTGTTCCTGAGTCTTATCCTGTAAAATAAGTAGATAAGTAGGTAACAATATAAATAAATAAATAAATAAATAAATAAATAAATAAATAAATAAATAAATAAAAAATAGGTAAGTAACCTATTTTCCTGAGCTCTGTGAGTCCTTTAAGCAAATTATCAAACCTGAGAAGGAGGTCAGGGGAGCCCTCTGACTTGCTAGCTGGCTGGTCAGAAGCATGGGGGGCCCAGGTTTGCAACTGGCATGTCAAGTAGAGGCAGTCGTGTAAGGCTGAGCCTTTAACCTGTGGGGTCTGTAGTAATAATGCCAGGTACTTAGTTACAGAATTCAGTTGAGTTGTAGGACACCCAGTTGGCACCCAGAGGGTGGGAGAATTGGTTGTTGGTGTGAAAAATCTGCACGCTTGGTGTCAGAAGAGTTCTGTGGGCAAAATCAGGTTTTAGTGAGCCCCAAACTCAAAAGTACCTGAATGTTTATCGGCAGTAGGACAGATAAATTTCCACAATGGAATACTATAGTGTGTTGGGAAAAACACCAAGTACTGATATGTGAAACATGGGATGGTGACTCTACAGACATATATTGAGTGAAAAAAGTCAGAACTACTCTGTGCTTCCATTTATATGAGTTTCAAGAAGCTCAAGAAGGTAAAACTAATCTATTATGTTTACTTATTTATTTTGAGAGAGAGAGAGCGTGAGTGAGGGAGTGGGCAGAGCAAGAGGGAGAGAGAGAGTCCCAAGCAGGCTCTGCACTGATGCAGGGCTCCACTCACGACCTGTGAGATCATGACCTGAGCTAAAATCAAGAGTTGGATGCTTCATGGACTGAGCCACCCAGCTGCCCAAAACTAATCCATTACGACAGGAATCAGAATAGTGGTTACTTTTGGTGTTAAGGTTTGAATTGTGTTTCCCAAAAAGGTATATGGAAGTCCTAATTCCTGTACCTATGAATGTGACCTTACTGGAAATGGGATCTTTGAAGATGTGATAAGTAGGTTGCAGTCATACAGAATTAGGCTGGGTCCTAACTCAATGACCAACATCCCTTATGAGGGCAATGTGGACACAGAGACAGAGGGATATAGATAGAGAAGGCCGTGTGATGAGGAAGGTGAGATCAGAGTAACAGCTGCAGAACAAGGAGCTCCCAGAATTGCTGGAAACCACCAGAAGCAAGAGAGAGTCTAGAACAGATTCCCCCCAAGGGGTGCCTGGGTGGCTCTGTCAGTTGAGCATCCGACATCTGCTCAGGTCATGATCCCATGGTTTGTGGGTTCGAGCCCCATATTGGATTCTGGGCAGATAGCTCAGAGCCTGGAGCCTGCTTCAGATTCTGGGTCTCTCTTTCTCTCTGCCCCTCCCTGGCTTGAGCTCTGTCTCTCTCTTAAAAATAAATAAACATTAAAAAAAAAAAAAAACAATGCCTTATAAACATAAAAGGATATAAATCAGGGAATTGGAATCAGGTGCTTACAAAAAATGTTCGGAATGCCTAGAGAAGCAGACTCTAGCCTGATGTCCAGGGGTGACTTCTAGGAAGAACACAGAACTAGCCCAGCAGAGGAGCCACACCTTGGCTACAGCCAGGGAAGTGGAAACACTTCCCTGCCTCTAGAACATACTATGGGTCAGGGTCAGGAAGTCACTGGTGCTGCACATGGTCCTTGTGAGCTCTTGCGTGCCTGTCAGACACCCCACGCCTGGCCTCCTGCTATCTGCACAGCTAGAAATTGGACACTGAGAAAAAAACACCCCTGTGACTCTAGGAGCTGGCAGAAAATACTAGAAGTGACAGGCAGATGGCCTTGACCTCACTTCCACCTCTAATTCATAACAAATGTATCTAATTCGTGGAAAGTATCCCAACAGTTGGTAACTTTTCAGACCCTGCAGGATAAAAAGGCAGAGTAGGGAGACTTGGGAATGGAGGCTAAATTATGAATTATGTCCCCCATAATTCAGACCTTTGGCTACTCAATCTCTATGGACATTTGTACCCATACTTAAACTTTTTTTTAAATTGTTTAATTTTTAATGTTTGTTTATTTTTGAGAGAGAGACAGACAGTGAGCAGGGGAGGGGCAGAGAGGGAGACATAATCCAAAGCGGGCTCCAGGCTCTGAGCTGTCAGCACAGATTCCTACATGGGGCTTGAACCCACGAACCGCAAGATCATCACCTGAGCTGAGGATGCTCAACCGACTGAGCCACCCAGGCACCTCCATATTTAAAGTTCTAAACAATGGCGAGAGCAAAACACCCTGTTCCTGCCTCATGCGATGTAGTTACCTTCAGACAGACATGCACGGTCTCTCACAAGAAGGGTAAAGGCAAATTCCAAAGAATCATTGCCTGCACCTCTGGGTAGTGTTTGCTCCTCTTCTCATTCAGTCCACAGAACCATGTTCTGTAACAGGTGGACTAAACTATCAAGTTAACCACCAACACACCCATACAAATACAAGGAAAAAGGAAGAGGAAAAACATAAAGGAAATTGGTTCAAGTATATGCATATTAGCCCAAGACGAGGGCTTGATGCACCTGTTTGTTTGGGAGGTGACCTCCCAGAGGAAGGGTGAAGATTGGGATGAGATAGGAAAGGGGAAAGAGAGCAGAACTGGTTGTGGGGCCGGTTATCACGTGGGCAACGGCTGCCGATCCCACTGGGACTTCTGTGCGGAACAGATTCCATGCAACTCCGAGTTATGCCCTCTCAAGGACGGAGGTGGGAATCTATCCAACTCCAATCCCTGATGGCAGAGAGTTGCCCCTGGGCACTAACTCCTCTCCGTGTAGGGAACCCCATGCATGGCTTGAGCAAACTTCCCTGATGTCAGAGAAAGCCCTGAGCAGGAAAACAGAAACGCTAAAGGACACGTTTATTTATTGTTGTTTATTTCCTGAGGAGTCCTGCCTGCATCGGGAAGCTAAGTTTTCCATGAACTTTTCTGGCTTGGCACATAAGAGGCAAACCAAAAGGTTCCCAAGATTCCAGAAAAACTCTTTGTCCCCTTGTATAGCAGGAGACCTATTTCTCCTGGATGGTCAAGATCAATCATCCCAATGAGTATAGTGACCCTCTCCTCTATTTGCCAATAGCAAGCACCTGGACACTGCACTGTTGTTGCAGAAAGAACCCCACGTCATCACTACCCATGCTGAACACCAGAAGAAACAGACAGATGGCTTCTGCCTCACGTCTACCTCTCAAATCTTGACCACAGACATCTTGTAACAGCCTAGCTACTGTCAATTCTTTTAATGTATTTATCAGTTAGAGATGCTTTCTGAAATATTTACAAAGATATGATTCCATCTCACTAGTAAGTGGAATATTTATATCTGTGACACACAATGTCTCTCTATCTTGGATAGTGTGGAAGGTTGTAACTTTCTGGGTAATTTACGAGCACTGGGATTATAAACACTAAGCTCAGTGTTTATTAGCAATACAAGTCTTAAAGTGGATACTCCTGTGGGTGGTACCCACTGCAGGAGTTACATAATTAATGCACTGATTCTTCCTGGTCTTGCTTTCAAAGCCAACAAATTTGGGAGATGCCCTCTTTACACTAATCTCATTCTAAGTGATTTTATTGAAAACGTCAAAGGAAAATAATTAAGGGGCAAAATGAATAGGTCCATTACATGGAGTTATTCCATGTAAAATCTACACTGTAGATTATTGCATTATTATTCAAATACTGATGTGCTTTTGAAAAATTTCCAAGCAGAAGTAGAAAGAGAAGAGGTTGGGACATTTAGGATGTAATGGAACATCATTGAAAAGTGCTGCTGTTAAAAAGTAAGTAGGTAAGCACTTGAGAAATTTAGGCATATACCATTGAGCACATAAAAATGATATTTTAAGCTCAAGAATGAACTAAAAGTCTTATTGAACTGCTGACAGTTTTTGAAAAGTATTGAAAAACTATATAGCAGCACAAAGAATTGAAAGGGTAAGTATAGTGCCATCCTGTATTAGCTGCAGAAACAGTGTCCCCTAAATGTCTCTTAAAATTATCCTCATAGGCCCAACCCACTTGTCAGCAAAAATTAAATGGCAGGGTTATTGTGATATTTACTGAGATGCTGCCTACTTTTACAAAACACTCTTCAAAACATTTACTAATGTGTTGTTATAAATAATTAAAACCAAATGAATTCAGAATTGCTAAATAATTTAAACACTTGTCAAAATAAATCACCTAAGAATATTCTGAGGTTTGATATATTTGATTTTCATGCTTTGATTTACTTGTTTCCCCATTAAATCAGATAAAATAAAACAAAGAAGAGTTAAACTTTCAACTCATATATGCCAAATAACAGTGCCTGTACCGTCCTGAAAAACACGTTTGTTGGAAAAGAAACTTAAATGCATTAATAAAAGAAACTGATAAAATTTGAAATTTGGGTGGATTTTCCACAAGTCACACGTGCTCTAAATTCAAATCACAGTACTGTCTTCCCACAAGTACTGTCGTATTTTCATAGACCATAGACCCTGTTTTGGGTTTAATGTATATGGTCCTTGGGCTCAAAACATTAATATATATATTAATATGTATATGTGTCCTTGGCATCAAGAAATTAGCAATATATAGGGGAAATAAAGCATGTACAATAAAAACTGACAAAGTAAAGTACTATATGTCAAATGCCATAAATTCTAAAGGGATTCAAAATTAGATTAGACAGCACCAGGCTCAATCAGAAACAACTTCAAAAAAACAAAACACCCTTTTTTTCCTGGGCTTTAAATTATACCTAGGACCTAGGATAGGTGATGAGTAAGAGAGCATTTGGAATCAAGGTAAAAAGTAGAGTATTGCGTCTCAGCATGGAAGAACGAGCAAACAGCCTGGCTGAAAGAGGGGACTTCATGATACGAAACAGAAGACAAGGAGAGAAATGTAGGTTGGGGTTAAACTAGAAAGGGCCTTGAACTGAGGTCAAGCAGTTTCAGTTCCACTGTACAGACAGTCCGTAAGAGGCTTTTTGAGCAGTCTAGTACTAAGAAGGCTGCTCCTGTAGAACACATTAGAAATAAAGGGTTGAATGCGGGGAGAGCCATTAGCAGGTCATTACGGCAGCGTGGATTCTGTAGCAGGGTCCAGTGGATCATGAATCGTGGTAATAGGAATAAAGAAGAAGGACCAGAACAAAGGAGGCGTCCTTAGAACCCAGAGAAGTTGGTGATTGCTTAGCAAGAAGAGACAAAAGACCAGACTAAGAAAGGAAGAAGAGAACGGGCTTGATTTTCAAGCTTCAAGGAATAGCTATGTTTTCAGGGGGTCATGTCTGGGCCTGTTTAAAATACATGGAGAAGACTGCTAGAGGGGTGCCTGAGTGGCTCAGTCGTTTGAGCAACTGACTTCAGCTCAGGTCATGATCTCATAGTTCATGGGTTCGAGCCCCACATAGGGCTCTGTGATGACAGCTCGGAGCCTAGAGCCTGCTTCCGATTCTGTGTCTCCCTCTCTCTCTGCCCCTCCGCTGCTCATGCTCTGTCTCTCTCTGTCTCAAAAATAAATAAACATTAAAAAAAATTTTAAATAAATGAAAATAAACATCAAAAAAGTAAAAAATAAAAGACTGATCACAAGCTACTCAAAAGTAAAAAAAAAAAAAAAAAAATGGAAAAGACTGTTAGAACAAGAGATCTGGAACTCTGGCCTAGCAGTGGCAGCTGGACAAGGAAATGAAACTAAATATCCTGAGGAAGAGAATGCAGGTAGAAAAAAACAGAACCAACCTAGCAAATGCCCTCACTTAGAGGGCTGCCTTTTGTGGAAGCCAAAACATTTAATGTCAGTGCAAGAAACAGACATATGTAATAGGAGTGATGACAATGATTATTATTTTAGAAGTTTATCTCTCAATATTACTCAGGCAAATAATAAGATACAGAAATTTCACTAAAGGATAATGAAAAAGCAAGAATGATACCAACCAAAACTCTTTTTCATGAATTATGCCAAGAGAAATTGTGACAGATCAAGAGGGACAAATGTTGGAATGTTTTCAAATTAAATGCATATTGCTCACTTATGCGAGACGAAGGCTGATGGAATATTTGTCTACAAATATGTAAGTGGATGTAAGCACATAAGAAGTGCTTAGTTAATGTTGCTTAATAATTAGTTAAGGACATTCTGACTTCAGATGCTCGCGGGCAATGCAGGAAACCAGACATATAAATCACCAATTAAAATAAAGTAAAATGAAGCCATAATAATAATGCTTATTATTATTATCATTATGTGCTTACCATGTTTTTATTATCCCCACTTTATAGAACAAGAAACCGAGGTCGAGAGAGGTTATACAAATTGCTCAAAGTCACACAGTTAATAGATAATACATTCAAACCCAGATTTGCTGATTCCACAGTCTGGGCCCTTAAACAGATACATCAAGTCTCCAGAGAGGGTTCAATAGTGGTTTCCGTGGAAGGTAGAACGGAGGAGGTTCTTGATGCAAAAGGCAAGAGACAGCACTGAGAGGGTAACGAGATCAGGAATAGTTTCACTGAGTTGAATAAGGCAGCTTCATAAAAAGTAGAGGTTTGGTAGACAAAGAAACAGAACGTGGCAGGCAAAAGGAAGAAGAATTACAAACACAAGGTGTGACTGGCTCACCGAGGGCACATGAAGATATGGTAAAAGGCAAGGTCAGAAAGGTCAGCAGGAACATGCCTTCAAGAGCTCGATGCCTCCTGAAGCCTTGTGACACCAGGAAGCTTAGGAACGTCCTGACTGTTGAGACATTAATGTGTGTGATGGATAGCACAGGGCAGAAATGCTAGTAAGGAGGTAAGTGTCATAGTCTGGGCAAAGCTAATAGGGAGCCTAAACTAGGGATGGAAAGGAGGGAACAGAGCGTGAACATATTTAGAAAGTACAGTCTATAAAGTTGAGTGCTGATAGGACTTCCGGGTGAAGGGGAAGGGGGACTCGAGGCTAACTTCCGGCTTCTGACTACTGCAAGGCACAAAAGATTTTTTTTTTCCTCTTGAAGACTCTAGCGAGAAGAGCAAGTCTGACACGGGAAATAATGAAATAATGAATTCTACGTTGGACTTTTGTGTTCGGAATGCCTCTAAGACATCCAGATGGAGATGTATAGAGAATATACAGTAAAAATTTGTGTCTGTCACTCGGAAGTGATTTGTTACTACCCACTGATATCGAACTGATGTAGCCCTTCCAAATGTGCAATATTCTTCTGTTAATTCAGAAAGCAACCTTTTATGTGTGGAAATACAAAGGTATGGGTTTAATAACACACACCGGTGAGCATAATCCTACTACTGGTCAACAACAGATCCTGGATGTGAGAGCAGGTCGGTCAACTTTGGATCTGTCCATTAGACTGTACTGCCTCCATGTGCATCCAAGTTGCAATAGCAGAAGGAAAGTATATCACTTCATTGTTTTAGGAAAAATTATACACATTCAAATACTTGGAAGGCAAAAGTAATCCAATGAGACAGATTCTTAGTCTATGTAACCTTTTGGGAAACCTGTTGGGAGCTCTGCCATAGTCTGGTATTTCCCAGAATAAAGCCTTAACACAATAATAATTTCTAAATGACCTACAAAAGAATTCTTTAGTAATCTGAAAGGATTTTTATTCTTAGCTTTATTAAGTTACCAAGAAGTAATGGACCAATTAGAAATAAGGGCTAGAAGTAAAATGTAATTACTTGCTATACTATCTTCCTGTGATCTTCAGCCAAAAGCACTAAAGGTCAGAATGTATGTCTAGTATTAATAAAAAACCAAAGCATTGTTAAGCACGATAGTGAGCATACTCTGAAGATTTAGGAAAAGACAATAAAAAATGATTTTTCTAGCCTGGGGATGGGGAGTAGACTCACACAAGTTCTATAAAATATGGTTAGCACTTACCCATGCAAACAAAGGAAGAAATTCCTCTTTCTTCAAAAACAGATACCATAGAACTCCAAAAGAGGAGAACAATTATGGCGGGGGGGGGGAGAATTAATTAAAAGAATACAATGATCTGGGGATTTAAAACTCAGATTTACTTATGTGCTGAGACTTTTGAAAAGGAGGAAAAGGCTATGCACGTTTTAAGTGAGGCAGTAGTAGAATGTGAACTCAAGACTGAAAGCTACCTCTGTCTTCAAATTCCATGCTGCCAATCACCCTGTCTTCTGCCTTTTAAGAGAGAAGGTTAGATATTATCTTCCCAAACCCCAAGTCAACATGTCTGAAATCCTCTCATCAACCATCACCTGGAGAAGAGTTTGTCTTCCTTAAAAGCATAATCCTAAGTGAGAGGAAATCTACGGTATGGGTCACCCACCTTGTCATTATTAATTGAATAATTAAATATTGAGTGTTTAATCTGTGCTGGGCAAGATTCTAGCAATTGCATATAGACAGTATGGAAGATGGGTTGGGGAAGGACATGAATGAATAAATGAATGGATGAATAATACAGGAAGAGTATCAGAGAGTTGCAAGTGCTCGTGATAGGAGGGAAGGAATGGTAGAACAGAAGTAGGTAATAACATTAAATTTAAATCAGAAGAACTAAGGGCTAGCTTAGCTTTGCCACAAACTAGTGTTTGGACCTTGGGCACAGCACCTCACTCCCCTGGATCTTCATGCCTCACACATCAAATGAAAGTCATTTTAAAATATAGTGTACTGAACATGTGTGTTTATCTTTGTTCCTTTCCAAAACCCCAGGGAGTGATATAGTCAACAGATGAACTAAAAACAAAACAAAACAAAACAAAAAAGGAAGACGTAAACCCACAAGGACAAAAGAGAAGGAAAGTCGACAGCAGTCAGCAGATAAGAGTGTCAACCAAATTTCCGAAGATGAAAGTAGTGGAACCGTTGGTAGCTGACTTAGCAGAATTAAAGAAGCTGAACCCTAGTGTGGAAAGTCAGAAGCCGAAACAAGCCACTAAACAGAATAAAATGAAGTCAGAGAAAAAAGACCAAGCTGGGACTGAAATAAAGCTTTAAAGATAATAATATCACCAGAGAGATAATACAATGATGAATCTACAAAACAAGAACAGTATGCTATAAGAAGAAAATAATCAGAAAGCATCAACAACCACAAAAACTTTTTGGAAATTAAAGGTTGGTAGGAAAAATTTTAAATTCATCAGAAAGATTGAAAGATAAAGTTGAGGGAATCTACTAAGAAGTGAAACCAAGATGCAAAAAGATGGGGAAAGGGAGATAATAAGAAAATCAGAAGATATATCCAAAATCAAAAGATACGTCCAACTTTTGAGGCATTTCGGGAAGAGGAGGAAGGCATTTTAGGAAGAGAATCAAGGAATGAAGAAAAGGAAATTCTCGAATTGAAAACAAATACCAAAAATATCCTGTTATGGAAAAGCAAGAGTATCCATATGAAGGAATCCACAGCAAAAGAGAAAGTCACATCGCTGTAACATTTTATAAAACCACACATAAAGAAAGGATCTGAAAAGTGGATCAGAGGGGGAAAAAGCCAGTCGTTTCTGCACAAACATGTAGGAATCAACATGGCAATGGACTTCTTAACCACAACCCTGGAACCCAGGAGAAAATACCAAAATGTCTTCAAAATTCTAATGGAAAATGATTTCCAACCATTAAACACTAGGGCAAACTGTTAGGTAAATAGGAAGATAAAGACATTTTAGACATGAAATTTCTCAAAAAATTCTGGCTATGCATCCTTTTTTGGGAAGCTGCTGGCGAATGTAATCCACCAAGTCAAAAAGTGTATCAGGTGAGAAAGAGCCATGGTGGAGCAGGTGCAGTGGATTGGCTCACTGAGTGTCCTAATCTCATGTGCCTCTCTGGTCGTGTAGCGGATGGAAAGCTAAAATCACATTCACCCATGTCTCTGGAAGACTTCAGTTTTATCAATCACATGCATGGTCAGACACGTGAATTCAGGACTGAGTCAAGGAGACACTGGGTATGTAACACGCGTGGCATCTGGGGCGCCTGGGTGGCTCAGTCGGTTGAGCGTCCGACTTCGGCTCGGGTCATGATCTCACAGTTTGTGAGTTCGAGCCCTGAGTCCGGCTCTGTGCTGACAGCTCAGAGCCTGGAGCCTGTTTCCGATTCTGTGTCTCCCTCTCTCTCTCTGACCCTCCCCCATTCATGCTCTGTCTCTCTCAAAAATAAATAAACTTTTAAAAAATACATAACACGTATGGCACCTTTTTTTGCTGCTGTGGATATATCGAGCGTAAAATGGCTCTGGAGCCAGCAGATTAGCGGCGGCCACCCTGGTCCCTGTATCCAAGCTGGGAGGGGATGGTCCTGGAGTCAATCGCTGATTCCTCCTCCCTCCCCCAGCATCTTGATTAGAGCAGACATGGCAGCTCCAGGAGCCAGTGCTATTCTAGGAGTCGTCGTCGCTGGCGTCCCCACCTACGGCCCGGCCCTCCAGCCCTGTCCGCAGTTTCCACCACTGAATTCCTGCACTAAATACTTTTCTACTTAAAACAGCTCGGCTGGTTTTTGTGATCTATCTGTACCTGAAAGGATTGTACGCAATAAATATTCAAGGATAGGAATCTGGGATTGTGTGGCCTGGATTTTCGGGAAGGAGTGGGGAGCTGTGACAGTTAGAAGGTGAGATGTTGATAGACCATGACACCCAGTAGCGTGTTACTTGAATTAGCACCTGTGTGCAGTGAGACGTGCCTTCTGTAGGCTTTGGTGGGATGCGTAGCGAAGGTCACAGCACGGGGTGCTGCACAATACAAGGGCTGAGAGGCCCTTTTTTGCTCCCTTGGGTCCCTTACAGCCACTCTGGGGCACCCTTTGTCTCCCAGCTCCAGGTAAAAAGTCACACCAGTTAGTTTCAGGGCGTCCTTAGATAATAAAATGTCCGCTTATTCTCTTCAGGCCACACAACACACAGTCAATTTGAGGTTAGTCTCCAATCCCTGACCCCCAACTCTGGCCTGTTGCAGCCAGAAGCCTGCTCTTGGGGAGGAGGAGGAAGACAGCGACCGCTCTCCACCCCACCTAATGCTTCCCCTCCCTCATGTTGCCAACCCTGGGTTTTGGCCGTTCCAGGGTCAGAGGACATGGAAAAGAAAGGAAAGGAAAGCAGAAGAATTCATACCTAACGGGCACCGTGGTGGCGATGTGGCCATCATGCTCTCCGGTCTCAGAGAAGATTTTAAACCAGCTTTTTTTTTTTTTTTTTTTTTAAACCTGGGCAGCTTGGCAGACTTCGTGCAGTCTTCACAAATCCCACATCACTAGAAAGCTTTCGGCTGCAAGTCCCTTGACGTGGGCGCAAGCCTCTGTCTTCTGACCGGTGCTGGCTGCCCCTTCCGCAGTCCGCAGGCATCCAGTGGTGCACCTGCAGCAGGGGACACGGGGACATTTCCACGCTGGCTTCTCACAGGCACGATTCCTTGTGGTCCACAGAAGACACTTACTCATCCTTCCCCCCAACAAAATAGAGAAATGCAGGTTAGTTCCAACACATCACGACCTCTGCTTTGATCCTCCAGCCCCTCCCTCTTTAGATTTCTCAGGTGTAGTTAAAACACGTTCCCCAACTGGGGTGCCTGGGTGGCTTAGTCGGTTAAGCTTCCGACTTGGGCTCAGGTCATAGTCTCATGTCTTGTGAGTTGAGCCCCACATCGGGCTCTGTGCTGACAGCTCACAGCCTGGATCCTGCTTTGGATTCTGTGTCTCCCTCTCTCTCTGCCCCTCCCTCATTCACACTCTGTCTCCGTCTCTCAAAAATGAATAAGCATTAATTAAACACACACACACACACACACACACACACACCCAACTGCTGGGAGCACATATTGAACTCTGTGAGTGGTCCTGTTGAGGCTCTTTCCCCGGACTGGAGGTGAGGCAGGCATCCTTGGGGAGGGGAGGAGAAGCTCACAGCACATCACCAGCTCTCTGCAAAACTCATGTCTCATCACCCACAACCCGTGACTTTACACTCTCCACATAGACAGGGCTATAGGAGTTTTGGGGGGGGGGGCATCTCTTGAAATTTTTGCACCTTGGCCTGAAGATGCTTTGGAAGCTGTTCTCTGTTGCATAGGGGATTTAGCTGAAACTGCCACTATATATTGTTACGCTCTGACAAAAATTAAACTTAAGACGATGGGCTTTCACTAGACTGGATAATCTTTCAGGTCTCTTCCAGCTCTAACGATGGCATGTGTGGAGGTGGTGGGAAGTGTATTTGAAGAGCAGAGCCCAATGCTGGTGGTCATGGATGGAGATGAAGAAGAAAAGCGTGCACGTGTGTATGGCAGGATGTGGTTGGGGGCACAGGTAGCAGGTGGCCACATAATATTTAGTCCCTATTGACCCCCCCTGAAAGCCTTGGAAAACAAGGCTGAAATCATGACCATCCAAGCTGTCAAAGAACTACTGGCCAGACACCATCATCTGAAGAGAACCGTAAACGGTAGTTTAGGAAATGAAAAACCTTTTTTCTTTTTCTTCTTGAGATCTTTACGATGCCAAGGAAATTCTGCTCAATATATTTAACTAAGGGAGGATCATAACAATGACTCTTACACCACATTAGATCTCAGGGCACCTAGCTGGCTCAGTCGGTGGAGTGTGTGACTCTTGATCTCAGGGCTGTAAGTTCGAGCCCTACACTCGGTGTAGAGATTACTTAAAAATAAAATCTTAAAAACACACACACAAAATTCACTAGGTCTCTGTGTATTTAACAAAAATAAATGGGCACTCTTTTGCAGCAACTCCGTGGAAGCATAAGTGAAGAATGCAGGCTACATTTCAGGCTGCCTATTCTAATGAAATGTTGCCTGACAGAAAATGTAGTAAAAGCTACATCCTTTCTTAAGGAATAAAAAGAGCCCAAGCATTTGGCTCTGATCAGGTGAATAGGTCCCAAACACTCTTTGGTGGACTTCCAATGAGAAAAAATGGCATCTGAGAAGGTTTAGAATTGGAAGAGAGCCAATTTTTTCTTTTTGCTCTGCCTCAATAATATTGATTTCTGAGCATTTGTGTAGAGAAAATTTTCTAAATGCTTTAGGTCTGGAATTAGAGGAAAATTTGCTTCTACATTCTCAGTTTAGAGATTCCAAGAACATTGCTTTCTTTAATGATCTTGAAATTCACTGTGATGATTTATACCCTAACGTTTGAGTCATTTAATTTCCAGTGATGGGAAAAGTGAGGTAAGGGAAAACTAAAGTGATTGATCATCAGGTTAGTCACCCTCAGCAAAACTGTCAATTTGATAGGTAAAAACTGCATATCATTGATTTAATTTTCATCTCTTTGATTACTAGTGAAGTTGGGCATTTTTTTCAGTGCTTAATGGCCATTTATATTTCTTCATTTGTGAATAACCTGTTCACTGGTAGAAATGGCCTTTTGATAAAACAGATAGCAATTTCCACTGGAATAAAGATAAACTATGTTCCAGCCCCTCTGTTTTTTAGTTTGTACCTTATGATACTGCTCTTTGGCCAGTAGATTACAAGTCCCTAGACATAAGACAAAACAAACAAAAAACTAACCATCTTAAATGTGAATCACTTTTAAATGTTTCTATTATAACTACTCTCCTCTCTATTTTCAGACAAGAAATGCTTCTAAAAAGTCAACTGTTTTAACAATAAATTCTTACCCGTGAAAGACAGATACCAATGTTTAACTTGCTTGTCAATTATAAACTTTTACAACTCATTGAGTTGCTGACATGTATCTTCATTGTGAATGGTTGAGACAGACGTAGTTTCATCTGATGTAAAAATTTTCCAGGTTAAGTCCCTAAAGTCATGCTTCCTTATATTGAACTTTGGGGTCCTAAAGACCCTTGCATCTTTGTGCTAGAATGAATTCCAAACTGCTGCCTGAGGAGAATCTAGGCCATACCCAAAAGTATTGACCTAACTCCATGCCCTTCCAGACTTTTCTGCCCTCAAAAGAAGCTGTCAATCCTATCCCCAGCCCAGATCACTATTAATATTTATGACTCTACCTTGAACTACACCCCAGGTACCTGGCATTAAGAATGACCTTGAACTCACAATACTTATCCAAAGTCAGACAAATAATATTTCTGGAAGAATGACTGAATGGGCTATTCCCCGAGCTCATACTAAGATCTATCCCTAGGAAAGACCGAACCAGAAGAGAAGTGGACCTCAGCTTCCGACAATCCTGTTATTGCTAACTTAAACTCTGACATGATGTTGGCCTACGCCAAGGGGCATTTATATGAAGCCATCAAACTCACCGGCCTCTCACTTTCTTGACTGCCTCCTCTTTATGGACAGTTTTCATCTATACCACCTGAGGTACCTACTCTCCAGAGTCGCATCATAAATATCATCACCAGAAACGGTTCCGCTTACTTCCTAACTCACAAATCTCATACCTCAATCTCTCTGCTGCCCGTCCAGGTTCTGTACCCAAGTAGTGCACTGCCACATGCATCACGTCATTAAGAGCACCTACCCATGGGGCGCCTGGGTGGCTCAGTCGGTTAAGCGTCCGACTTCGGCTCAGGTCATGATCTCACGGTCCGTGAGTTCGAGCCCCGCGTCGGGCTCTGTGCTGACAGCTCAGAGCCTGGAGCCTGCTTCAGATTCTGTGTCTCCCTCTCTCTCTGACCCTCTCCCATTCATGCTCTGTCTCTCTCTGTCTCAAAAATAAATAAACATTAAAAAAAAAATTAAAAAAAAAAAAAAAAGAGCACCTACCCAAGGACTCAGTCTATCAAAGTTTTCTCGTCCTCATTTTCTTCCTTATTCACCTTAGGTACCGCGGCCTGAAGTTACAAGCACACGTGCAATTTAAAAATCCAAGGGTATAACTTGCTTTAGCTACAGCTTGATGCTAGGGATCAAACGACGTCAAAAGAACTCAGTTTCTCTTCTGGGTTTAAGAGCTGTGCTTCCTCTATGTTGGTAGAGCCTGGGTCCCTACCTTTGTAAAGCCGCCCTGTTGACCCTAGACAGTGCAACTTCACGCTTCTCTTACACGAAGGAGAAATAAATTTCCCTCATATGTAAGTCATTGTTATCTTGTTGTTTCTGTCACTCACGGCCTAATCTAATGCTAACGCTACAGATGCAAAGTATATGGTGTTGAGCTAGACCGTGGCATTTCAGGAGCCACATATAGCATAATAATGTAAAAGCGAACAGAAAATAGAAGATGAAGGAAAACCCCATGGTACCAAAGCATATCTTTTATGCCATTCTAGTAAGTTTAGACGTTATTCTTTAAGCGTTGTGTATATGTATATACATGGGATATTTGAAACAGTTTTAGCTAGGTGTAATATGATTATTCTAACCATTAGAAAGATTCTTGAAGATCTTTGGGAGTTGGACAAAACCAGAGGAATTGAGCTTATGACAATTCTGGTAAGAGATGTTAAGTGTCAAAATCAGGGCAACAGTACCGGGAAAGACAAAGTATAGACAGATTTGAAAGATACATACAAAATGGAATTGACCAGAATTTAGTCAACCTGAATGACTTCTGAAGCAAGAGAGACAGACAGGCACTATTACAAGACTACAACCAACTGATATAAGAAGTCCACCATGGGCATTCCAGAGGGACGACGTGACAAATTCAGCTACGCATTCTGGGAGATTTTTCATTCACCACTCACATATGTATTTCTCACAAAAGTCCTGAGACTCACATGCATGTTGTGTCCGAAAGGATGTGCATACTTTCCTGGAGTACACACGTATTTGAATCACTCTTATATGTCAGCTATCATTTGGATCAGTTCTTCCTCTTTTAGCGGGCAAGTATTTTCAGCCTACTGCTTCGAGCATGCAAACGAACTATATCTTCCTACAATTCAGCTTCGTCTTTGAGTCTCCGTTCTATTGAATGACCTAATGTAGTTATTTTTCCCCCCAACCACTGCAGGTTTAAACTTTGTCGATTCAGGCTTTTTTCTCCCTCCCCATGTTTATTGAGGTCGTTTAAATTCCTGAATGTTTATATAAGCTCACTGTATCGGAGATGGGGAGTGGAACTGGACATTGGTCCAACTGAGAAATGGCAAAAGCCTTCACAATGCAATGGCTATAGAGTTGTATCTTCTAAGTACAGAGGGGTATACAGAGGAAATTCTACCATCCACATGCCTCTTGTGGGGCAAACATAACAAAATAAAAACAATGCCTACACAAGTTAGAAAATTTTTGTTTGTTTGTTTGTTTGTTTAGAGACAAAGAGAGAGTGCGCACAAGAGGCAGAGAGAGAGGGAGAGAGAGAATCTCAAGCAGGCTCTATGCTCAGCACAGAGCCCAATGTGGGGCTCAATCCCATGACCCTGGGATCATGACCCGAGCTGAAATCAAGAGTCAGTTGCTCAACTGACTGAACCACCCAGGCATCCTGAAAATTAGTATATTTTTAAAGTGTAAATTGACTTCTGATTCACTTTGGATGAACCGCCCTATTCAGAAAAGAATTGTGGAGATCATAGTTTTTTAGAGTATTGAGAATGGCATGCATACACATTTCAAACTGACTTCTAATTTTATGCAATTATTTCAGTCCACACTATTCATACACTCTGGAAAACTCTATTTGTCTCAAAAGGTCCTATAAGATGGTTAAGTGAGGCTAGCTAATCGGTACAAATGAGAACTTTAGTTCCAGTGTGATCAGCTCCTGATTTTGAGGATCAGGTATTGAGGGTAGTGAGGATATTAATCACTTCATATGGAGCCCTCAGTCATCCATCTCATGACTCCCCGTAGAAGCACTTGGAGAACAGCTAGTTTCAACACCAAATTTATTATCAAAATCAATCAGTGGTAGGAAAAGATTACAAAACACTCCATTTACAAATACAAAATTCTAACTGATAGAACTCTTTCTCTATTCTCCATACCCAGAAACATTTTTCTTTAATTCCCATCCAAAGTCTTCAGTCTTTGTATCTTAAATTAAATGTCACTACCTTTTCAATTGAAAGATCCCTTATCGGGAAACCTGGCTGGCTCAGTCCGGTAGAGCATGCAACTCTTGATCTTGGGGTTTTAAGTTCAAAGCCCATGTTGGTGTACAGATTACTAAACATAAAATCTTGGGGAAAAAAAAACCCTTATCAGTTACCCTGATTTTGTCTTCTGGAGGGAAACTTGCGGAAACTTTAAATGTATTCAACAAATATTTGTTTACTGCCTGTGATAATCCAGGTGATGTGGTAGGCACTGGAGTACCACTGTGAATAAAACAGACCAAAACACAAATCCTTGTCTTGATGCAGCTTACATTCTCTTGGGGGGTGCAAACAATAAACAAAATAATAAGTAAGATGCATATTATGTTATATGATAGTAAGTGCTAAGGAGAAAGATAAAGGAGACAAGGGGGTAGAGGGGCAGTTTTAAATATAGTCAAATGAAGACACTCGAGTGGAGCTTGGATGAGGTGAGAGAGCAGGCTATGCAAAGACAGAAGGAAAGAGCTCTTCCAGAGGGAAGGGCAAGTACAAAGGCTCTGAGGTGGCAGCCTGCCTCTCCTGTTTGAGGAACATCAAGGAAGCCAGTCTGGGGCACCTGGCTGGCTCAGTCAGTAGGGCATGCAACTCTGGATCTCAGGGTTGTGAGTTCGAACCTCACACCAGGAGTAGAGATTACTTAAAAATAAAATCCTAAAAAAAAAAAAAAAAAAAAAAAAAAAGGAAGCCAGTATGTTGTGAAGGTATTAAAGAGGAAGGTGAAGGGGTGCCTGGGTGGCTCGGTCGGTTAAGCGTCCGACTTCGGCTCAAGTCATGATCTCATGGTCCGTGAGTTCAAGCCCCACGTCGGGCTCTGTGCGGACAGCTCAGAGCCTGGAGCCTGTTTCAGATTCTGTGTCTCCCTCTCTCTCTGCCCCTCCCCTGTTCATGCTCTGTCTCTCTGTCTCAAAAATAAATAAACGTTTAAAAAAAAATTAAAAAAAAAAAGAGGAAGGTGAAGATGAGAAGATGAGGCCCAAGAGGTAATGAGAGACCAAAGCAAGGAATTTGACTTTTGCAGCGACATCAGAACCAATTAGAAGTTCTGGAGCATAGCAGTGACGAGATCTGACTTACATCTTGCAGGGTGGTAGCTTCCAGGTTGAAAATAGCAATAGTAACGGCAGGGCAAGACCTAATTAGATACTATTCCAGTAATCCAGGCTACAGATGACGGCAACTTGGAACATGGTGGCAGAGGTGGAAGTGCTGAGAAATTACTAGAATCTAGACATATTTTGAATACACACCCTATAGAATTCGCTGAGGGGATACTTATGGAGAGATGAGAAAGAGTGGAATCAAGAATGAGATGTCTGTCCAAAGAAGACACACAGATGGCTAAAAGACCCATGAAAACATGCTCAATATCACTCATCGTCGGCGAAATGCAAATCAGAACCACAATGAGACACCACCTCACACCTTTCAGAACGGCTGAGATTAACAACACAGGAAAGAACAGATGTTGGCGCGGACGTGGAGAAAGGGGAACGCGCTTGCACTGTTGGTGGGAGTGCAAACTGGTGGAGCCACTGTGGAAAACAGCATGAGGTTCCTCAAAAAGTTAAAAATAGAACTACCCTAAGATTCAGCAATTGCACTATGAGGTATTTACCCAAAGGACACAATAATACTGATTCAAAGGGATACAGGCACCCTGATGTTTATAGCATCATTATCAACAATAGCCAAACTATGGATTCAGCCCGAGTGTCCACTGACTGATGAATGGATAAGGAAGATGTGATACACACACATAGACATTCACACAGACACACACCCGCACACACACACACACACTGGAATATTACTCAGCCATAAAAAAAAGAATGAAATCTTGCCATTCGCAATGACATGGATGGAGCTAGAAAGTATTATGCTAAGTGAAGTAAGGCAGTCAGAGAAAGACAAATACCATATGGTTTCGCTCATACATGGAATTATAGCTCAGCTGGTTGAGCATCCGACTTTGGCTCAGGTCATGATCTCATGGTTTGTGAGTTGGAGCCCCACATCGGGCTCTCTGCTGTTACCACAAAGCCTGCTTTGGATCCTCTGTTACCCTCTCTCTCTGCACTTCCACTGCTTGCGCTCTCTCTCTCTAAAATAAATAAACACTAAAAAAAAATTTTTTGGGGGGCACCTGGGTGGCTCGTCAGTTAAGCGTCCGACTTCGGCTCAGGTCATGATCTCACGGTCCGTGAGTTCGAGCCCCGCGTCAGGCTCTGTGCTGACAGCTCAGAGCCTGGAGCCTGTTTCAGATTCTGTGTCTCCCTCTCTCTCTGCTCCTCTCCTGTTCATGCTCTGTCTCTCTCTGTCTCAAAAATAAATAAACGTTAAAAAATTTAAAAAAAAAAAAAATTTTTTTTAATCTGTCCTATGTGGCTTACTTTCTTTTTTTTTCTTTTTTTTTTTTTAACGTTTATTTATTTTTTAGAGAGAGACAGAGCATGAACGGGGGAGGGTCAGAGAGAGAGGGAGACACAGAATCCGAAACAGGCTCCAGGCTCGGAGCGGTCAGCACAGAGCCTGACGCGGGGCTCGAACTCACGGACCGCGAGATCATGACCCGAGCCGAAGTCGGCCGCCCAACCGACTGAGCCACCCAGGCACCCCTATGTGCCTTATTTTCTAAGCTTAAACTTCCAGAAATACAAATACAACATTTCTAATTAAAATATTAAATTATTTGTACCAGCATGCATAATCCAAATATACTTAAAATTACTCATGGATTATTCAAAGGCAGATACTAAAGTTTGCCTTTGAATAATTATTAATCTATATTATATCTATATAGTATATTAATATATAATATTAACCAATACTAATCATAGTATTAATCATAAACTTAATTAATTTTAGTTCATTATGAAGCTCATCAGGTTATGTGCAGACTGCATATATATAGAAGTTCAGGGACATAGAGAATTTTGCTTAACAGTTCATTTCCACTCAGTGAGCATTTATAGAGCACCACTATGCACCAGCTGTGTGTGTGCTGGGGAAATAACAATGAGTTAATCATTGCATCTGGCCTTGAGGAACTTACAGTCTACCAGACCGTCAAACCAATAGCCATAATTCAAAATGAAATACATTATAGAAGATATGAGATATCACAGAAGTACAGAGTACTCTTTGCTTAACTGTTGTAGAAACACAGAGAGTGAAAAATAAGTTCTCCTTGGGGATATAAATGGTTTAGAAAGATTACAAAGCAGACATAATATTTGTTCTGGGCCTTGAAAGAGAAACAGAAATTTGCTGACCAGTTGGAAATACATTATAGAAGATATGAGATATCACAGAAGTACAGAGTACTCTTTGCTTAACTGTTGTAGAAACACAGAGAGTGAAAAATAAGTTCTCCTTGGGGATATAAATGGTTTAGAAAGATTACAAAGCAGACATAATATTTGTTCTGGGCCTTGAAAGAGAAACAGAAATTTGCTGACCAGTTGGAGGGTGAAAGGGATATAATGAGAGGACGCAATGGCATGGGGGAAAAAGGTGTAGCATGAATAGCATGTCATGTAGAGAAGTCACTGACTAGATCACAGATGCCACATTATGATTGGAGGTATATCACACAATTAGGTATTCAGACTTCATCCTAGGGTGAATGAGTCATCAAAAGTGTTCAATGCCATAATTCTAGATGCAATGCAGAACTAAATGGGAGTCTGCCATGGACTGAATTATACCCCTCAAAAGAGACACAAAGAAGTCCTAACCTCCAGGACTTCAGAACGTGCCTTATTTGGAAACAGTCTCGGCCCATGATCAAGTTAAAATGAGGTCATTATGGTGGGCCCTAATCCACTGTGACTGGTGTCCTCATAAAAAGGGGTAAATCTGGACACAGACACACACATACACAGAGGGAAGGCTATGTGAAGAGATACCGGAAAAATGTCATGTTACAATGGAGGATTGGAATGGGACACCTACATGCCAAAGAATGCCAAAGATTGCCAGCAAAGCACTAGGAGCGAGGCAAGAGGCCTGGAACAGATTCTCCCTCACAGCCCAAAGAAGGAAGAAACCTGGCAACACCTTGTACTTGTAGCCCCCAGAACTATGAGACAACGTTACTTTAAGCCATTCTGTTAGTGGTACTTCGTTACAACAGACCTAGGAAACCAATGCCTAGGAAACCAATGCCTACTATTCCTGAGCAGTACAGTCCAAAATGATAAGAGACTCAACAAAGGCAGTGACAGCGGGGAGTTCAGAAAAGGTCATAAATCTGAAAGATACCACTGATGTAAACATAACAAGGTTTAATGATTGGCTGAGTATGCCAAAGGAGAGAAGGGAGTCTGGCATGGATGAAGTTTTTATTCTATCTTAATCACCTGAATGTTGTGTCTAAACTACCTTACCTTAGATCCTTGTTAGGATCTAAGGATCTCCTTAGATCTCTCCTGAGGCTGGGGACCTTATAAAAAGTCCCATGCCTTTTCTTCTGGCTAACGGTGTCGAATTAAGCTATGCT
The DNA here is from genome assembly GCF_018350195.1 of Panthera tigris. Classification (NCBI taxonomy): domain Eukaryota; kingdom Metazoa; phylum Chordata; class Mammalia; order Carnivora; family Felidae; genus Panthera; species Panthera tigris. The sequence goes on from NC_056669.1 coordinate 6,593,032, forward strand.
TCTGACCTCTCATTGAAGCCTTTCTTTGGGCAGGTTTCCCGTTTGCATCCTGTTGGCTTGTAGCTATGTTCTGCTCCATCTACCTAGTTTCTTTAAGATGCTTCACTTGAGCTGCCTATCTTGCTTTCCATTTTAGTTTTGTCCAGGATGCTATGTATTAGATTATCCTTAGCTCTACATTCTGCTGCCTTCAGACCAATTTCATCTCTTCCTGATACAAACACAAACCCCTAGCCCCTAGATTCAGGGGCACAAGCTCTCACTTGTCCAGGGAGCTAGAACAGACACTAAATACACTAAGGAAAAGGAAACATGACAAGAAATCTACATTCACTTTTGGACACTATAGAGGCTGTATTTTTGACACAAAGGGAAGCCACTGACCAATCCTTCTTCCAGAACTGCTAATATGCCATATACCCCATCCAAAGGGATTGGCTTGTTACATCTTCCTGTCTCACTGGCCTTATGTCTTTGATATAAACGCCCGTTCCAAACTGGGCCAACTGGATTGTCTCTGGAGAAAAATGGAAATTGGTCTCTAGATGTGTCTAGATATCTAACATGGAACTTGCAGCAACCATAGTCTTCCAAATGGACTCAGGAGGAGACAAAGCTGGTTCACAGGCAGGTAAGAATTAAGTAGATGTTAGAAGGAAGTAAATATGAGAGAGGCAGACACACATGCTGCCTGTGTTCCTTACAGCTTTCTCTTTCCTAGTTCCAATCCCTTTATGACACCATCTACATTCCTGCTTGTGGATTGTATAAAAATACCTCTGTATCTTTAGGATAAGTGCATTTATCTTTTTATATCACCCTGACTGGAGTTTGTTTCAAAGAATCCTAACCAACACAGATGTGTTGAATCTGAAATGTGTATCCAACACTTAAGGACAGAGGTATTCTGGAAATGTGGGTCTCAAGACAGAGAAGCAGTTAAGGAAAGGACATGTGGTTTGGGTATGGGAGTAACTGAAGTCACTGGAGTTGATAAGGTCACCAGAGGTTGTTCAAAGCGATAGAAAAAGGAAGGAGAGGGTAAAGAGAGGAAAAGTGGGTCTCTTAGGAACTTCAATATTTAAAAAATGAATGACAGAAAGAGAAGTCAGTGAATAAGGTTAAAAAATACAGATTAGGAAAGAATGCTTATGTAGAAACCAAGAAACAAAAGTATCTAGATTGAATTTATAGAAAATCCAACCATCGGGGCGCCTGGGTGGCGCAGTCGGTTAAGCGTCCGACTTCAGCCAGGTCACGATCTCGCGGTCCGTGAGTTCGAGCCCCGCGTCAGGCTCTGGGCTGATGGCTGGGAGCCTGGAGCCTGTTTCCGATTCTGTGTCTCCCTCTCTCTCTGCCCCTCCCCCGTTCATGCTCTGTCTCTCTCTGTCCCAAAAATAAAAATAAAAAACGTTGAAAAAAAAATTAAAAAAAAAAAGAAAATCCAACCATCAGTGGCTTAAACAGGGATTAATTGGTTTGTCTCAAACAAGATGTCCAGAGCTGGAACAACAGATCAACAACTCCACGGAGGACTCATGCTCTTCCTCTCTCTTCCACTAACATCTTTAGCATCTAACCTTCATCTCTCTGGTCACAGGATGGTTGTTTATTCTTCCAGGTAGGAAGGAAAAGCAAAAGAGAAAGAGTGAAGGGCAGTATGGGTGTCAGTCCCTTGTTAGAAAAGCAAAAGGTTTACCAAAAGCCCTACTTAAGTCTCATTGCTCAGATCTCTGTTGTCACCGGGCCATTCCTACCTGGAGGAAGACTAGAAGAGAACTATGGAAAAGAGCTGGGTCAGCCAGTCAGCTTTTAACAACAGATTATAGTCCATAACAGCTACAGGGAGGTCAAGAAGAATGATACCTAAAGACAGATGATGAGGAGAGGGTAGAGGATTTGATAGTCAGAAAATCCCTGGCAACCTATCAAAAGCAATTTCAGAGGGGCATCCAATTGACTCAGTCAGGGGAGCATGTGACTCTTGACCTACAGGTTGCAATTTGAGCCGCACATTGGTGTAGAGAGTGCTTAAAAATAAAATATTAAAAAAAATAATTTCAGAGGTACATTAGGTATGGAGAAGGCTGCTGAAGACTCACTGGTGGGTAGGAAATGAGTATAGGTAGTTCTTTCCTAATGTTTGAAAAGGAGAATAATGGAGAAGGCAAAAATCTAAAGGAGAAGCATATAATAGAGATGTTTTGTTTGGCTTTAGGACTGTGACTACTTGAGCATGTTTGTATACACTGAGGAATAGAAACAATTGGAGACAAGGAGGTATGAGGTATAAACAGCAGACAAAAAGATCAACTGTGGGGGAGGGGGGGGAGGGAGTCCAAAATCCCCTGGGTGACAGGGAATTAAATGAGATATTGAAAGCGATACCTTTGTCTCCAAAACAAGAAAGGGAGAATGAATAACAATAGTGTAAGTTTGGATGCGGGTGTGAAAAAAAGGTGGACTTATTGAAAACTCTATTTTAGCAAAAATACACTTAGAACCTTGAATTCACTATTATTCAATTTTAAGAAAGGCATGGAGAAGTAGTAAGATCTCATCAGAATTCAGGTGTGCTTGGTTTATCTGGATCCCGGAGCTGACTCTGCCAAGTATAGGATTTTTCCGATTTACAGAACGGAGTCAGGAGAATGGGAGCTTTTATGAGCATCTCAAAATCTCACTTTTTTTTTGTTTGTTTGTTTTGGTCCCTTCTGTATCTCTCGGGGCTGCAAGTCCCCAGAGAGTATGTAGAGGATACCTGGTCTTTTTCTCACTCTTCGTGGTACTGGAAGAAGATACACGGCGGCGGCAGGAGCAATGGCCAAAGCGCTTGCTAGAAGCATCCAGACCTTGCTCTGCAAATTTTTTTCCATTCTGTTCTGAACTCCTTCGCCTTAGCACGCGCGGGAGGCGGCGCTGAGCAAGGCTAGACTGCAGGACGCCGTCGGCGGGCACCTTCAGGGGCGTGGGAAGGGGCAGGGCCTTCGTGGGAAGAAAGGCGCCCCAGAAGTGACCTATTCGCAGAAGCCCACTCTGGCTCTGACAAACCCGCCCCCACGACCGTAAGAAAACGATTCTCACTTTTCATTGGCTGACCCTCGCGGAGGGGAGCCCTTGCTTCGCTTTCATTGGCTGCCGCTGCCGTCACGTCCTCTCGCCACACCCACCTTCCCGGCGGCGCCCAGTGAGCTTTCAGGGAAAGAGATTTACCGAGGGCGGGGACGGGAGTCGCGCGCAGTCAGCCCGGTGCCCCCTCCCGCGCGCCCCGCCCCCTGGCCCGAGGCCCCGCCCCTCGGCCGGCCGGGCCCCGCCCCTCCCTCCAGAGAGGGCGGGGACCAGGCGGCGGCTGCAGTCGCAGGAATATGCTGGAAGCCGGCGGGCGGGCGCCCGGGCGGTGCTGAAGGGACAGTTCCCGCCGCCAAACTTGCCCGGCAGCTGGAGGGCAGGCGGGCGGGGCGGCCCGCGGGGGCACGTGAGCCATGGAGACCATCTGGATCTACCAGTTCCGCCTCATCGTGATCGGGGACTCGACGGTGGGCAAGTCGTGCCTCCTGCACCGCTTCACGCAGGGCCGCTTCCCGGGGCTGCGCTCGCCCGCCTGCGACCCCACGGTCGGCGTGGACTTCTTCTCCCGCCTGCTGGAGATCGAGCCGGGCAAGAGGATCAAGCTGCAGCTGTGGGACACGGCGGGGCAGGAGCGCTTCAGGTAGGGCCGCCGGGACCGCCGCCCCCACCCCTCCACCCCGGGGACCTCGGCGCGTCGGCCGCCCCCTCCCGGCTCGGAGGAGGCTCCGGCCCTGCGCTCTCCAAAGTGCAAACACTCCCTTCTCGCTTCCCCTTTGCCCCTCCTCTTCCAGGGACGACTTCCTCCTCCGCAATTTCTCACTTCTCCCTTTGGCGCCCATTTCCTGCGCCCCCTTTCCCGCCTGAGCCGGGTCGCCCCCCCAACCCCCACCTGGCGGACCCCCTCTGGCTCCGCGATCTGTCTGCCCCTGCCCAACTCTTCGCCACCCCCAACACCACCCTGCTGCCTGCTCCCCAAACTCGGCGCCCCTCGCTGCGCACACCCCGACCCTGCCACCTGCCCCCGCCCCCCCTCCACCCCGAGCTCCCCTTCTGCTCCCCCTGCACGCGGCCCGGGAGAACTGCGGAGTGGGGCTCCCACGTTGGTGGTGGGTCCCCCACCCCCAGCCTGCTGCATGAGCTCACCGGGCCTCGTTCGGAGAGGGAGGGGGATGCTGTAATGGTCCTCAGAAATTCTGGGCCCTGTGACCCGTGGGAACGCGTCTCCGGGAGCTGCTCGGTGCCACCTCGGGGCCGCAGGCACAGCCGAGGGCTCCTGGTGCTGTTTGGTGAGGGTTGAGTTGTGTTTCGAAGTTTGTCATCTGCGGTGGTTTGGTGGGGAGGAGACAGACGCCCTGAGGTTTTGTCACGAACTTTCGCTTTTCTGTTATTTGTCGTGGGCGCTTAACGTTCCAGGGTGGTGCTACATCAGAACGTGCGTTCTCAGTAGAGGAGGAGGGATCCCGCACGAGAGTTTGCAAAGACGGTCGTGTTATGTCACTAAGAACTAGATGTAATATGCCTGCATTTCCTGGGTGTTTAAGACCGAACTACGTAATAAAGCGTATTTAAATTTCTGGGATTGGAGGACACTTTTTTTGGGGGGGGGGGTTGTTTTGTGTAGTTTTAGAGGAAGGTAGGAAATCTGATACACTGTAGCGTTTGGGCTTTTTTTTTTTTTTTTTTTTTTTTTTTTTTTTTTTTAAGATTGCATTGTCACCTAAAACTCGCTTAAGCAAGCATTTTGCAATCTTCAGCAAGTCCTCCGCTTGTGAAATGCAGTCCTCCAGGAGGGGGCTTCCCAAACATGGCGTCCCAGCCCCAGCCCCAGCCCCCAGCACTTCCCAATGAGATCAGCATACTTCTGTGGGGATGTTCCAGCTTGTAAAGTGCTGGTTTCCATTCCCAGCTACACACTGATCCACACGATCCACACACACGATCCGGGAACTCCCATGCGTGGAGTGGAAAGATGGGAAGGCCAGCCCTTCAGAGAGATGGTAAAGGTTACTGTTCAAGGTTCGAATTGTACAATCCCTAGAAGTCCATGAGGAAACTTGTTTTTCCTTCTCAAGAAACCTCTTTTAGTTAAATAGGGTTTCAAACTTCTGATTCCTCATCTGTAAAATGGGGTTATTATGATCTCTAAGATTCCTTCCTCTTTCACCATTGTGAGATGGTTTGCAGATTCCATCACCTGTGATCTCAGTCAGAGATGAAATTTAAGATATTTTGTGGTCCTCCCCCCCAAAAAAGGCATTTACTAATAACTCTTGCTCTACCCTCTAAAATGAATGTAATAAAAACATACTCTTTATACCTTAAACTTCTAGAAACTAGTGAGTTGCAACTACAAGAAACATAAGTAGTGAAGTCTTATTGTATCTAATTATTTCCTAAGAAGTAATTCCTCACCTTATTGACAACAAAGTAAAGGATAATTAATTTGTTAGACTTTAAAGTCCTTTCTGCTAAGTAGATCATTGTTTTTTAATGCCTTTGAGCAGATGTAAATAGCAATTTGTTTTATATACATTATTAAAACCAGACGGTACCTCTCCCATAATAATACAAGGACATTTAGGGAATGTTTACTGACAATGAGTCATGCTTTATTTTGTCTGGCTCTTTACCAAAGACGTATTCATAAATACATACATATTTCAATAGCTACCTTCCAATATTGCTTTCTGTAGTTTAGCAGAATATTTCAACATGAAATTGCATTTGAAACAATCATTGTTAAACCACTCTGTGTCTTTTCAGAAGAAAATAGATACTTTTTTGAGTAATAGATACATTTTATTTCATAGAAAGTCACTATAGTTCATGAAGGTATTAGTCATATCATTAGGAATTCATAGGGAATTTTATATTTGAGGGTTTATTGTTGATTGTACATAAACGAGCAGAAAGGAACCTACTTTAAACAACTCAGAGTATAGTTTGAAAGCATTAAAAAAACAGAACAAAATAGTGAGGCAATAACTATGACCCTACCTAATCTTCATTTTCTCCCCCACCCCAGCTTTACTGAGATGTAATTGACAAATATTAAGCCTTAACTTTCAATGTTCAGATTAACACATGCTAGAAGACAATAATTACTTTCAAAAAGAAGAAACAAAATCAAAGTGAAAAAGGTTTACAAAAATAATGTCTATGTGAGCATACTGTAAATTATAATATAACACTCAAATGTTTTTGTTATTAACACTGTGTTAGTGAGGGTAAATGTCAAATTCCTGCATTAAGGCAAGTCAGAATTACAGTGCCTTCATTAAAGATAAAAGTTTATTTCTCTTTGTGTGACAGTTTCATCAAGGTAAGTGGTCCGTGTTGGTGGAGTAACTCTGCTCTAAGCCATCATTCTGGTACCTTCTTATTTTTCTGCCACCACTGAGACATCATCATCTTCTTCACGAACACTGTGTTCCCGCACAGGGGAATGGAAATGGAGAGTGTTCCTTTGGAAATAGAGCAAGCAATGTTCCTTTTAAGCAAGGGAGACCAATGTGGTACAGATCCCTTCAGCTCTAAGTTCACTGAGGAGGAAGGAGTTAAAAGGCCACAGGTAGATGAGCTACCGTGTGCCCATGAAGAAGGGAATGTGGACCTAGCATGGTGGGCTTTCCAGGGAAACTAGCAATTGCCGCTTTGATTTTTTTTTTTTTTAATTTAAGTTTATTTATTTATTGTGAGAGAGAGACAGAGAGCAGGCAGGGGAGGGCAGAGAGAGAATCTCCAGCAGGCTCTGCCTGTCCATGTGAAGCCCCAACATGGGGCTCAAGCTCACGAACCATGAGATCATGACCTGAGCCACCCAGGCACCCCACCACTTTGAATTTTGAATCATCATAGTGGACGAAGTTTCGCAGGAAAAGAAGCAAGAATATTGTTCAGCACAGGGTGACTCAGGATAAATATTAGAGGGCATCAAATATAAGGTTCTAAATTTTGAACTTCCCGTAAAAAGCACTTAAAGCAATATAAAGATAAAGTGAGGGGCGCCTGGGTGGCTCAGTTGGTTGGGCAACCGACTTCGGCTCAGGTCATGATCTCACAGATCGTGAGTTCGAGCCCCACATCAGGCTCTGTGCTAACAGCTCGGAGCCTGGAGCCTGCTTCAGATTCTGTGTCTCCCCCTCTCTGTGCCCCGCCCTTCCTCATGCTCTGTGTCTCTCTGTCTCTCAATAATAAATAAATGTTAAAAAAAATAAATAAATAAAGATAAAGTGAGATAAAGAAATAGCAGTGTTGGCTGTAGGGCTAGGAAACCTCAGGGCTTCAAACCAGATTTTGCCTTTTATTCCTTGTTGTCTGATCTTCGGGGTGTTATGGTTACAGCCAGTGATTGCAAAGCTCAGATGCAAAGAGAATAGCAGCCTCTTGGTGCCATGCTTCTCGAAGTGTGTTCTGCAAGAACAGTTACCTTTGTGATTCTCTTGAAAAATGAATTCTGTGACCAGGTAAGGTTGGGAATCCCTGCATCCCATGTAGAACTCTCTTAGAAATTCATATCAAAGGCTCTCAGAAGTACTGTAACAAGCCCGTTTAACCTTGATTAAACCAGCATGTCTCAAATGTATTTGACAGGCTCTTTTTAGAAGGTAAAAATCCAGGTGCCTGGGTTGCTTAGTTGGCTGAGTGTCAGACTCTTGATTTCGGCTCAGGTCATGATCCCAGGGTTGTGGGATTGAGCCCCACATTGGACTCTGCCCTGAGTGTGGAACCTGCTTAAGAATCTCTCTCCCCCGTGCCTCTCTCTCCCACTTGTGCGTATGCTCTCTCTCTCAAAAATAAAAAATAAAAAAATATGAAAATGTATGATAACTTGTGTTCTAACGAGTACAACCCCAGGGAAGCTCCCTTGGTGAGTTGGTGCAGTCACATTCTTTTTTTTTTTTTAATATTTATTTATTATTCTGAGAGAGAGTGCGCGGGACAGGGGCAGAGAGAGAAGGAGAGAGAATCCCAAGCAGGCTCCACACTGTCAGCACAGAGCCCGGATGTGGGGCTCGATCTTACAAACCCTGAGATCATGATCTGAGCCGAAATCAAGAGTCAGATGCTTAACCGACTGAGCCAGCCAGGCGCCCCAAGTACAGTCGCATTCTTTAGGCGGAATCCCTAAACTGTTGAGGTTTGGAGCAGTGGGAGACCTCAGGAGCTCATTAACCAGCTTGTTAACAAAGGGCTGTAAGTAGTAAGTGCCAGAGAAGGGACGCTGCCCCCCCACCCCGCCCCGCTCCACTGGGCCCCCAGAACCTGAGGATGGCCTCTGCCTAACAAGCTGAACTTTCTGGACCTCTCCCTACCCCTCTGTCTGTCTTGTCATCTCTTCTCTAGCAACCCTTCTGCTATGTATCTCTGTCTTCCTCACGTGTCCTTCCTCTCCTTCAGCTGAGTTTTGTTTTTCCATTGCCCCTTTCCTGGATCTGTCCCTCTTCATTTCCTCCCATCCTCCCTCTTTTTCTCTCCTTCCTTTTTATGTTAGTGTGTCGCTTCCTCTCCTATTTCTTTCTGGCTTCTCTCCCCTCATCTGTCCCTCTGGCTCCGACCTGGCTGTGTTCCCTCCTACCCCTTCAAAACATTGATACAAAGTTAATGTGTAAAAGTGGCTTAATTTATGTTCTCTATTTTTAATTTTAAAAGCAATGTCTATTTCTCCTTAGAAGAATTTTTTTAGAAACTTTTTTTTAATGTTTATTTATTTTTGAGAGGGAGAGGAGAGATGCAGAGAGAGGGAGAGGGAGGAAGAGAATCCCAAGCAGGCTCCACGCTGTGGACGCAGAGCACAAGGCGGGGTCCATCTCACAAACCGTGAGATCATGACCTGAGCCGATATCAAGAGTCAGAGGCTTAACCGACTGAGCCACCCAGATACCCCAAGAGAGCTCATTAAGTGCCTAAACTAAATTGTTTTCTTTTGTTTTGTGTTTGATTCCTACCCTCTTTACGACAGTTCATAGTCTTTAACAGAAAAAGATTTTCCAATCCTGGATTGCTGGGTTCACAAGTGCACACATAACAGAGCAGAAACTGTCCACAGTTAAGCTCCACAATCACTGCAGTCTCCTGTCGTTCCAGGTTTTAGACATGATACAAGCAAGGCTCTATTTGTACTGAGTAATCAGATAAAATAATGTCCTGGTTCAAATTATTTGTGCCGCAGGGGCGCCTGGGTGGCTCTGTCGATTAAATGTTCGACCTCAGCTCAGGTCATGATCTCACAGTTTGTGGGTTCAACCCACATGTCAGGCTCTGTGCTGACAGCTCAGAGTCTGGAGCCTGCTTCAGATTCTGTGACTCCCTCTCTCTCTCTCTCTCTCTCTCTCTGCCCCTCCCTCACTCTCACTCTGTCTCTTTCTCTCTCTCTCAAAAATAAATAAACATTAAAAAAAATTTTTTTTTAATTATTTGTGTTGTAACAGAAATCTAGCCAAATTAGTTTAGATGCTTGGGATAAATTATAAATGATCCAGATCTCCTGAATGACGAAGGCTTATGGAATAGACAGGTGTCTGGAAGTATGGAAGCTCCCAAAGCAAGAGTTTGTGGGTTTTCACTCTGGTTCGTTTTCTTCTCCAACTCTGCCAGCTCCCAGTTCTCTTAGTGTCTGAGCCTCTTACTCAGACTCACGGAAGAAAATAATCTCATGGGCCACTTGACCATCTCGTTTGCTACGCATTGACTACCATGAATCAGCTTCCCCACAGCCACATTTTAAGATACGTATACACATAATACAAATGCAAATATACTAGGTATGTATGACAAGTCATACAACACAGATGTATCTGTGAAGGTCTACTTTTTGGAAAAGAGAAATTCACAGAAGGAAGTGACCAATCATCCCAAAAAGGATTCTGTGGTGTTTCCAGGTAAAATGGTATGTCAGAATGAGCCAGCGTCTTTTCTAACAAGCGTAACGGAACGTGAAAAGATGCCACAGGTAGCCAGACATATTTTTATCCTGCAGACATTACTTGCCTTGTCCCCTCGGGACATTCAGACCATTTTGAGTGACTCTGTAGTCAGCACAGTCAAGAAACAAGCTAGTAATTAGAAAAACCTGTCATTGTCTTAATTTCTTTTTTCTTAATAACTCCGTTGATGTGGTGGATGTGGCCACAACCTCAGTGCCCCTATTGGTACATGAAGGTGGTTATACATCCTGAAGTAAACTAAATATTATACGCCCAGTACCTAAGGGCCCTGGGCTGGCATTAGGCAAAATTGCAAAGTAGGTAAAGCTCGTTCTTCGGGACTTTTGGGGGCTTTCCCACTTCTCTTCTGTATTTTGGGTAGTGAGTCCTCGGCCTGTTCTTGTCCTCTGTCCTCCCTCACATCCCTTCATTGTCCATTTTGGCTTCAGGGAGAGACACGAAATTACCCATGGTCGAAAACAACTTAGTAAGAGTCTTGCCAGGAGTATCGCTGTTCTAAAAGAGGGCGGCCACCTAGTGAGAGAATGTCTCATCCTGATGCTTGCCTGTTAGCAGAGCTCCAGGTATGTGGCCGGTGGGTGTTGGAATCTCCTCTCCTGACGCTACAGTGATGACCACCTGTTCTGGCACCTTGACCCCGTGTTTAGCTTTCACAGCAAGGGCTAGAAAAAGAAACTTAGAGATGATGTTGTGAGTACATAGAACACCACAGTAAAGTCTTCACTTGAAGAAAAGTGCTTTGCTCAGAGAGAGGGTAGAAATTTCTAGCCAGTGTCACTTTGCCAAGCATATACAGATTTTTTAACAACTTCCCTTTCATCGTCATGTTGCTCTAAAGTTTTTAAAGAGGACTTCTTGGGGGTGCCTCGGTGGCTCAGTCAGTTGAGTGTCTGACTTCAGCTCAGGTCATGATCTCATGGTAAACAAGTTCACAAGTTCGAGCCCCCTGTCGGGCTCTGAGCTGACAGCTCAGAACCTGGAGCCTGCTTCGGATTCTGTGTCTCCCTCTCTCTCTGCCCCTCCCCCCACTCTCAAAAATAAATAAACATTAAAAAAAATTTAAAGAGGACTTCTTGGAACGGCCTAAGGATATTTCTTGTATTAGTTATTCTTATCCTGACTGAGTTAGAGGGAATCTTCTTTTTTCTAGTCTGCTCAGTCAAGCAGTAGAAAAGGTGAGTGGAAAAAGTGATACTGAGACACACACACACACACACACACACACACACACACACACCAGGGAACATCACATATTGCTTTAATAAGCTATTTTAATTCTTTCTAAAGCAAAGTACCTGCAAACCTATACTTCTGATTTTAATAAATCCCTAAATGTCAGCAACTTTTCATCAATTCTGCTAATACATAATTTAGGGAAGTTCACTTTAAAAATTGCTACCCCAGGGGTGCCTGGGTGGCTTGGTCAGTTAAGCATCCAACTTCAGCTTAGGTCATGATCTCAAGGTTCGTGAGTTTGAGCCCCGCATCGGGCTGTGTGCTGACAGCTCGGAGCCTGGAGTCTGCTTTGGATTCTGTGTCTCCCTCTCTCTCTGTCCCTTCGCCACTCACGCTCTCTCTATTTCTCTCTCTCTCTCTCTCTCTCTGTCTCTCAAAGATAAATAAACACTAAAAACTTTTTTTCTTTAATTACTACCCCACACACTCTACCTGGCTTATCATAAAACATCTTTTTATGGTAGAAACAAACAAACATTGTTTTCTGAAAGGAATCACTTTATGTAATAAAGTACTGGTCTGACTTTTAGGAGTTCCAGAAAAACATGAAACAAAGGTTAAAGTATATTTATACTTTAAGCTGTGAAAAGTGTTTCAAAATACAGGTAAGCAGTTCTGCATATAAGCACGACTAAGTAAATATTGATGGCTAGCTGACATTAGTTTGGTTTAAAATCTTAATAGCATTCTTTCTTCTTTTTTTTTTTCTTATGTTTTTTTTTTATTTTGAGAGAGCAAGTGAGCTGGGCAGGGGCAGACCAAGAGAGAAAGAGAATCCCAAGCAGGGTCCAGGCTACCAACACAGGGCTTGATCCCAGGGACCACAGGATCATGACCTGAGCCAAAATCAAGAGTCAATCAGATGTTTAACCAACTGAACCACCAAGATGCCCCAGTGAATAGCATTCTCTTAAACATTCTTGAGATGTAGTGACTTTTTCTGTTTTCCTTCCTATGGTAGCAATTCATTTTTAATTTAGGAACAACTTGCTAAGTCAAATGACTGTATTACTGGAAGTATGTCTTTTAAGACCATCAACTGGTATCAGTAGCTAGGATATAACTGATATAACAAAACCATCAAAAATATCTCAGTGCCGGGGCGTCTGGATGACAGGGTCGGTTAAGTGTCGACTCTTGATTTGGGCTCAGGTCATGATCTCATGTTCCATGCTGACAGTGCAGAGCCTACTTGGGAAGCTCTCTCTCGCTCTCTATCTTTCTCTCTGTCTCTAAATAAATAAATAAATTTATCTTCCTTTACTAAGAATGTTTAGAGTGTTTTTTCTTCTGATATTTAATTTTTTTTCTAAATTTTTTTTTTAACGCTTATTTGAGAAGAGAGAGAGACAGAGCATGAGCAGGGGAGGAGAGAGAAAGAGGGAGACACAGAATCTGAAACGGGCTCCAGGCTCTGAGCTGTCAGCACAGAGCCCAACGGGGGACTCGAACTCATGGACCGCAAGATCATGACCTGAGCTGAAGTTGGACCCTTAACCAACTGAGCCACCCCAGCGCCCCTCTTCTGATTTTTTAGTCTTTCCAAATGTGTTTCCTTTTCGTAGGAATTTGTGTGAAACGGCCTCAAATAAATAAGGCTGAGGGATAGCCTTAATAACAGATTCCTGCCTCAGAAATACAAAAAGAATGGTGTGGAGCCCAAATTGAACCCTCTTTGAGAAGAGATTAAGAGAGAATAGTCCAAACAGAAGTTAGATAGATGTTAAGAACTTTCTGGCATTATGAAGAAAGATTGTAATTTCTTTTTTTTCTCCTTTTTTAAAATTTAAATTTTAGTTAGCATACCATGCAATATTGGTTTCACGAGTAGATTTCAGTGATTCATCAGTTATATACAACACCCAGTTCTCATCACAACAAGTGCCCTCCTTAATGTCCATCATCCATCTAGCCCCATCACCCCCCCCCACCTCCCCTCCATCAACCCTCAGTTTGTTCTGTATCATTAAGGGTCTCTTGTGGTTTGTTTCCCTCTCTTCTCTTTGTCCCCCCACCCCTTCCCATATGTTCATCTGTTTTGTTTCTTAAATTCCACATATGAGTGAAATCCCATGATATTTGTCTTTCTCTGACCAACTTATTTAGCTTAGTATAAAACATTCCAGCTCCAACAATGTCACTGCAAATGGAAAGATTTCATTCTTTTTGATGGCTGAGTAATATTCCATTGTGTGTGTGTGTGTGTGTGTGTGTGTGTGTGTGTGTGTGTATACACACACACACACACACACACACACACACACACACACCACATCTTTTTATCCATTCATCAGTTGATGGATATTTGGGCTCTCTCCATAGTTTGACTATTGTTGATAATGCTGCTATAAACATTAGGGTGCATATACGCCTTCAAATCTGTATTTTTTTATCCTTTGGGTAAATATCTAATAGTGCAATTGCTGGATTGTAGAGTGGTTATATTTGCAAGATTATAATTTCTTAAATTCTAGGCATTGCCTCTCATTTTTCTTCAGTATAGCATTGTTCAAAGTGATTTTAATAGGTGTAATTTGAGAAAAGGTTTCCTTGATTAAATGGGGTGGGAAATTGAGGGATTTGTCAGAGCTTTTAATATATGGACCTGGTAATACACATTGTGAATCCCCGAGATAGATATGAGATTTCCCAACTCAGAGTCTTTTTACAAAAGCATTTTAGTAACTGATGGGTAGGTAGGTAGGTAGGTAAGGAGATAGAGCACTTTAGGAAACAATACTTCAAAAAGAAAAAGTGTAGGCAATTCCTTAAGTTTTAGGAATATATTTGAGAATCTCACAGTTTCTTCTTTCATGTGATTCTCTATGTCTCTTTTGCTGGTGCTTCTGGACATGATACCATATGATTTAAAAGTTTTCCCTTTTAAAACTCTTGAAATTTCAGGGCGCCTGAATGGTTTAGTCAGTTAAGCATTCATCTCTTCATTTCAGCTCAGGTCATGATCTTGTGGTTTGTGAGATGGAGCCCCGTGTTGGTCTCTGCACTGATGGCATGGAGCCTGGAACCTGTGTCTGGAATCTCTGTCTTCCTCTCTCTCTATCCCTCCCTCGCTTATGCTCTCTCTCACTCTCTCTTGAAAATAAATAAATAAACTTAATAAATTACAAAAAAAAAAAAAAGGTAGAAGACAAGATGTAGTTAGTTGTATGCAAAGCACCATTGGCCGCAAAGAAAATTAGTGAGATATGAATTGAAAACAACCTGCAAGAAAGTGGGGGAGAAACATACGGGAAAGAAGCCACAGAGGTCAGCCACTTGTGGTCAACATGCTGGCCTGGCCATTCTAGTAGATAAATAACTATAGCCACAGGACTGGGAGGGAACAGACAGGTGGTCTGATACAACACTACCATTTATTTTTTTAATTTTTTTTTGTCTTTTTTATTTTTGAGAGAGGGAGAGACAGAGTGCTAGTGGGGGAGGAACAGAGAGAGAGGGAGACACAGAATCCGAAGCAGACTCCAGGTTCCGAGCTGTCAGCCCAAAGACCAACGCGAAGCTCGAAGTCACGAACCGTGAGATCACGACCCGAGCCGAAGTCAGACTGAGCCACCCAGGCGCCCCCAACAGTCTCATTTTTTAATAATGCAATTAATGTCCAGGAAGGCTTTGACTTGCCCCAGAGGTTATAGCTCCTTAGTGGTTTGCCAAAGAACCCTGTTCTCTTAGCTCTGTATTCACTGTCCTTTCTGCTGCACCATGCCTCCTGTTGTGATTGAAGAGTTTCACTGACACATTTTGCAGTTTCCGTCTTGAAAAATAATCTGTTTGCACACAAACCCCTCCCCCTGTCCTCTGTATACCCATGTTAATTATCCTCTCCACCAAACCATTATTTTCCTGCTATATTCAGAAAACAAGGGTGAAATCGCTTTGCACAACGGTAGCAATACCGGTAACTGATGGCAAGCACGTGTGGCCGCGATGACAATTCCCTGGCATCTACACGGTACCCCGTGACCGCATTGCTGCACTTAGTGGCAGGAGTGAGCCCTGCCGCTGCAATGAACAAACTTGTATGAAGTAGCCTGCCGTAGGTATTGGGTACTGGGCGAAAAGTAAGGTGTAGTCTTACATCCAAGGTCCATGCTGCTCTCTATGTGGTGCAGACTATGCTGCTGTAACTAAGAGCTGCCCAAATATGGCACCTTACATAATACAGAGCTTTGTTTCTCCTGCCACCGTAGTCCAGAGTGAATGGTTCTGGGCGGTCAGGGCGGCTCTGCCTCAAGATCACCTTCCAGGATTCTTCCGTCTTTCCATTTTCCTAGCGAAGGTCAGGTCAGAAGGAGAAGGAGGAAGCCTACTGCAAATGGCTTTTCCAAGGAGATGTACCACACAGTGCACACACTGCTTCTCATGTCCCGTTGAACCGGATTTAGGGACGGACCACAGCTGACTTCAGGAGAGCTGGGGAATACAGTCTCTATCTGAGTTGCTGTGTGCCAGCTAACACGTGGGAGTTCTGTCACTAAAGGTAGACAGGGAGAATAGACATTAGGAGACCATTAGACCTCTCTCTTACAGACTTGCAGCAAAGAAAGATAACAATCAAAGAATTGCAGTAAAGGCCAGTAAGTAGTAAATTAAGTTCCAGGGGCGCCTGGGTGGCTCAGTCAGTTAAGCGTCTGACTTCGGCTCCGGTCATGATCTCATGGTTCATGGGTTTGAGCCCCATGTCAGGCTCTGTGCTGACAGCTCAGAGCCTGGAGCCTGCTTCAGATTTTGTCTCCCTTTCTCTCTGCCCCTCCCCTGTTTGCACTCTGTCTCTCTCTCAGAAATAAATATTTAAAAATTTTTAATAAAATAAAGTTCTAGTGGCAGAACAAAGGGAGGAATTGTCCTCTGTGCCTGGGGTGAGGGCTCATTTCAGAGGATGTGTGTGTCCCAAAGAAGATGGTCCTCGATGCTGGGACATGAAGGATCTGTGAGAGAAATAGCAGAAGGACCAACCGCAAAAGAAAAAGAAAAGGCTTCAGGTCATGATGGCAGATTGAACGCCTATGTCTATTTTAGCTTTTTTCCCCTGAAATCTCACTAAAGTGACGATAGTGCTGTTTTGTTTTGGAACCGTAAACCCTCAAACAAGGAAAGTAGGTAAAGAAACAACAGCAACCAAATTTCAGAAGCAGGAAAGCAGATGGAGGAATGGTAAATGAATTAGGAGGTTCAAGAAAACTGGCTTCTAAGCAAGCGATGGAAAAAGCTAAAAACCCAAGCCAATATATACCACCCAAGCCCTAAAGACTCAGGAAATGGCTGGCACAAGATACTTCTGGAAGTGCAGGTGCTAAAATGAGCATCATTGAATGTCGGTCTGGTTAAGAAAGATTGGATCCTGGGGACCGAGGGCGGCTCAGTTGCTTGAGCATCTGACTCTTGATCTCAGCTCAGGTCATGATCTCATGGTTCCTGAGATCAAACCCCACATCAGGCTCTGCACTGATAGCACGAAGCCTGCTTGGTATTCTCTCTCTTCCTCTCTTTCTCTCTCTCTCTCTCTCTCTCTCTCTCTCTCTCTCTCTCTCAAAAATTAAAAAAAAAAAAAAAGGAAAGAAAAGAAAAAGGAAAGAAAGAAGGCTTGGATCCTCACATCCCTACCACCATTCCACACATCAGGTGACTTCCCCTCCCCCCACATTGGCAAAAAACTGGAAATTTATTCTTGGAAAAGAATTAAATATACAGTCTTCAGTTGGAAGGCCCACGCATACTTGAGGTTGGGGTCTCTTATTAAAAGTAAGGGCATTAAAAAAAAGAAAAGGGCATTAAGTGAATGCATGCATGTTGGATGCTATTATAGTCTAGTCCTCCCCCCTCCCCACGCAGCTCCCAGTCAGCCCCTCACCCTTCAAACAGGACATTGGTTAAAAAATAAAAATAAAAAACAGAACCCCTGAACATTGGTGAAGTCATTTCTGAAGAATCTGACTAGCCCAAGAAGAGAAACGTAAGTTAGCAACATGGGAGTTTCCTCAACTCAGTGATCCAGCCTAATTCTCTGACTGTGGGGCTTTTGGTCTCAAGGAGTAATTGCAAGAAATATTAGGAAATCTGTAATATAAAACCTAGACACCAAAACAAACAGAGACCAGAGGCAACCGGAGAAACAAATTTAATAAGGGGCAAGGGAAGGTTCACAAAGAAAAAAATAACTGTCTTTAATTTACTAATAGAGATAATGGGAAAATATTACAATCATAAAATAAGAACAGGATGCCAATTTTTTTAAAAAAATATTTTGAGAACAAAAGAGCTTTTAGAAACACAGTAGGAAAAAAAATAAAACATTCAAAATAAAGTTGAGGGATGCCTGGGTGGCTCAGTTGGTTAAGCATCTGGCTTGAGCTCAGGTCATGATTTCCCAGTCCGTGGGTTCAAGTCCCGCATCAGGCTCTGCGCTGCAGCTTGCAGACTGGAGCCTGCTTCGGATTCCATGTTTCCCTCCCTCCCTGCCCTTCCCCACTTGTGCTCTCTCAGAAATGAATAAACATTAAAAAAAAAAATTTTTTTTTAAATAAGTCCAGATTCTCTATCATTCTTCCCATCGACAGGTGGGTGTTTTGTTATACAGCAAGCCTGGCCTATCTTTACTAATACATGAGATAATTGTTCAGTCTAGAAGACGTTGTGCAGGAAGGGGGAAGTCACAGTTTACGTTAGGGCTCAGCAATGAAAAGAAAGTCCATGATCAGAATAAACACAGATGCCAAGAAATGATGTATCTAAAATGATGATGTAATGACACTGGCTAGTTGGGGAATGGGGAAAAGTAAGGATAGGGGGCAAGTGCACATGTAACTTTGATAAAAACACAAACTCAGAAAAAGAACGTGAGCATAGTCTGTTCAAATAACTTGAAAATAAGAGCTGAATAAATCAGAGATAGAATGAAATGAGAAAGAGAGAAACACCTGTGGTAAATCCAAAGACGTGGGGAAATGAACAAAAGCACGGGAAACCCAGCAGCACAGACAAAGCCGTATGGAAAGGGACGTAAGTCACGAAAATGGTGGGAGGATTAGAACCCGAGGAAAACTGTTGTTTAATTGTGTAGATCACGTAATGCACTGTGCTATATGAAAAATAAAATAATCATGAGAAGATGGTCATTGTCTTATTTTTATTTGGCAGACGGATACCAGAAAGCATTGGACTGAGTGCTGAAGTCTTTTATATATTTTCTGTTAACAAACCAAATATACAAAATAAGCATCCTTCCATTATCGCCTTGCAGACAGCGAAACTAGAGACAGTTCCCTTTAATTTCCAAATAAACTGTTTCGATTTTCACACATAACTTGTTCTACCTTCCAGAAGCCGCTGCACAGTACCCATTTGAATTGCTACCAACTTACGTACTTTAGAAAACGTGGGTGATTTCGCCTATGTGCTTTTAAGTATCTACTCTTATTCAGCCCATTTCTCTCTCCTTTTGCCTTTGCAAATCCCTACCATAAATATCAAAAGGAGAAAAGCTCTTTGCTATTTCTCTTTTCTCCCATTTGTTCAGCGTTTGCACGCCGCCTGGACACAGTCTGAGGGTATGACCTTATTCACTTGTTGATGTATTCCTTTACAAATATTGGTAGGACACATCATGCCCAGTTCTGCTAAGATGTTAGACACTAGGGATGCAGCATTCCAGAAGAAAAAAACAAAAATCCTTGCTTTCTCGGGGCTTATCTTGTAATGGGAGGAGTCAGGCTATAACCAAATAAACTGGAAAAAACTACATAGGATATCAATGTTAACTGCTGTGGAGGAAAATGGAAGATAAGACTGAAACAGAGCATGTTAGGAGGTGGGAAGGCCTCACTATTAAAAAGTGATGATGTGTCATAAAAGGAAAATAGAAGAAGGTGGTCATGGGAGTTGATTCACATTCAAAGAGAGAATACGGCCTGTTAGGTCTTGTTGGTAATGTGTATGTAGCCTCTGCAACCACAGACTTGATATTTTATGCAGATACCCTGGAATTACACAAAGAAGATTTTAATGTTTGTATGGATACCAAAGCATAACTTAAGTCATGAGCTCCAAGTTTCAGAATCTCGGGCCAGAGAGGGGTTGTTAGAGTCAGTAATAATAAAAGGAGAGGGGAGACTTGTCTCTTCGACTGGAAAGCAGTGCTCAGGGCCTGAATGACAAGGCCAGTGAGGCAGGTAAAATAAAGCCTCAACGCAATGACTATTCCCAGAAGGGCAGTAGGGATGTAAGGTCATGGTGAAAAGCACTCACAGGGCTAATGCACTCACAGACTGCTTGCTTCCAGCAGCCTCTGGCATCAAACTACTTATATCCTCTAAATGCCTGTTTTACAACTGGCAAAGCCACAAAAAGGACATTTCCAGGATGGAACATCTGGTTCGTTTTACCTAAGTAAAGTCAGCCAGCGCTCTATATTTCGTTGCTTTTTTAAGACGCCTGTGCACGTCCAACGAAATTCATAACAACAGCAGACAGGAGTTAGATAATCTTGCCACTTTCAGATAGCATTTCAAAATAAGTAACTATAATATAGTACAAATAATTTTGTGCATTCCAGGGCCTGTGGACTTTTGTCCTTCATAGGACAACAGCATTTTGTTTTCAGTGCCCTCCAGGAAACTAGGTAACTGCTTACTTTGAGATACTTACATTTTTTAGAATCTCAGGAATCATGTCGTTTGGGTCAAAAAAACACTTCAAACTCCCGAAGGCATTTCATTCACACTCGATTGCATTGCTTCTGTGTTACGTGATTCGTTGCAAATGGAAGGTCACTATCATGTGTCCACATGTTATTTCAGAGGAAAAAAGTCAGGAAAATTAACATAAATTAGATGACCATTTTTCTTTTCTAAAGCACATATACTGTAGGAATAAACTTGGAGCATCTGTCGGTTAAGCATCTGACTTCGGCTCAGGTCATGATCTCACGGTTCGTGAGTTCGAGCCCCACATCGGGCTCTGTGCTGACAGCTCGGAGCCCGGAGCCTGCTTCACGTTCTGTGTCTCCCTCTCTTTCTGCCCCTCCCTGTTCGTGCTCTCTCTCTCTTTCTCTCAAAAATAAGTAAACATTTTTTAAAGTTTTTAAAAATTAAAAAAAGAATAAACTGCGGCTCCTGGGTGGCTCAGGCGGTTAAGTGCCCAACTTTGGCTCATGTTGTGATCTCACAGTGCATGAGTTTGAGCCCACGTCGGACTCTGTGCTGGCAGCTTAGAGCCCACTTCAGATCCTCTGTCTCCCTCGCTCTCTACCCCTCCCCCCCGACTCATGCTCTTTCTCTCTCCCAAAAAAAAAATAAACAAACTTTGCAGATGAATGGTTAAAAGAAAACATGGTATAAACATACCGTTGAATAGTCTTCAATCATAAAAAAAAAAAGGAAATCCTGTCACATGCTATGACATGGGTGACCCTTGAGGACATTATGCTGAGTGAAATAAGCCAGTTACAGAAGGACAAATGCTGCGTGATTCTATGGATACAAGTTGCCTAAAGTAGTCAGACTCATGGAATCGGAAAGCATAGTGGTTACCAGAGGCTGGAGTGGGGAAGAGGAGGAAATGAGCTGCTGTTTGACGGGAATGGAGTGTCAGTCATGCAAGATGAGACAGTTCTAGAGATCCGCCGTATGGCACCGTGCTTGCAGCTGACGATAGTGTAGTGCACGCTTTAAAAATTGTTAGGAGGGTGGATCTCATCTTATGTGTTGCTTACCCACAATAATTCCAAAGAAAAATGAGTTTTGGCTTCACGAAACCATGTTGAACGTTACAAAATGTCTGTTGCTTTGTTTTCTGCCCTCTTCCCTTACAAACTGTGCGGACACTATCGACCGGGGCTTTGGCCCCCAGTACCAAAAGCGGCTTGAGGACCCTAATCTAAAACGAAAGTTACTGGAAGCGTGTCTGAGGCACAGAGACATGACTGGGAGCTGGGCGGACCGGGCTTGGAATGAGTCGAAAGATCGCAGGCATTCTGGGCAGCAGGCACCACGGGGGGCCAGTGTGGTCCTCACCATATTGTTGCCCCTTTTTTGCCTGTTCTCCCACTTCCATAAGAAGCCCCAAATGACCAGTTGGCAGTCTCAGCTGATTTGGTGGAAGCATCACAGGGTTCTCTAGTGAAAGCGTTTCTCCTTTGGATACTAAAACCTTGACATCAGCAGAGTTCAGAGTCACAGGGATTAGAAGCAACAAAAAATTGTAGTGACTCATTAAGTGCGATTGTGAGAGGTACCATCACCCCACCTCCACCCTTTGTTTCCCAAACCACAGCATCTGTGCCTGAGGACCCCCCCACCCCACCACACACACACACACACACTGTATCCCTCGCTAGTTTAAAACACAAATGTCGTGGGTCATCCCAAAATCTCACAAGGTGTTACCTCCTGGACATTGGTGTAACAGAATCTTAGCCCATTCCACGGTTTTATAAGGCCAGATGCTTGTAGGTGATTGTGACATGGTAAGATCAACGAATCCCATGGCACCCGTCCATTTCCCTGTCTCCTCCTCGGCTAAGTGAGATCTTTGATCTGCAGCCAAGTGTGGGATACCATGTCTAGATGTAAGGGATTCTGTAAGTTCATAGACGGCGGTGCTGGCATGGTTTGAGTCCAGCGTAAACGTCTGTTACAGCGAGGACGCATCAGTGTCCCTTCCGTCATGGTCCCCCCAGAGTAAGATGCCATACCAAAAGTGTCAGTAGCTGCTCGAAAGTTAACTATTACGCTGAAAAGAACAGATACTGCACTTGATCTTAGCCCAAAGGCCGAAAAGCGATGGACAGTTAACTATTAAACAGTGACAGTCCAGGAGAGAGAACTCTGTCTTTGTTGAGCCCAGTCACAGCCTCCGTCTTTCTGCCATGATGTCTTTGAGTCCAAACTGGGGTAGAAATACTGACAGATAATGGTAGGGCAGGATATTTTGTTTCGCCAGTTATTAGGAACTCCTCCACAGAGGGGAGGCTGGGGTGCGTATTCACACAGAATACAAGGATTCATGTGCTCTAGACCCATCTGCATACCTCTTCTTCCCCAGACCTCCTTCTTATCAGTCCCCTGATCTTGTTTTTTCCACCATGCCAAACCTTTAGCCTCTGCTCATGAATTGGTGTAGATCCCTGCCTACCTGTCTCCATCTCTTCCTCTGCAAAAAGTTCCACTAGAAGTTCCAGGAACGGGAGGGGTCTCTTTTCCACTGACCTTCAAGTCCATGGTGGAGCGGGGTTGACCATTGTCAGCATAGTGTGCAGCGCCATGTGTGAGGCAGACTTGAGTTTCTTCCTCTTCAGTTATGGGGAAGTCCAGATGAGGCCATGGGTTGAGAGGGTCCTGCAAAAGCAGGCCTGCTTGGGGTGTGAGCCTTGTCACTCCAGGTCCCCTTAGGATCTACCCCTGTCTTACGTGTATATATGGCTTCCGCTTGGTGACTAAGATCCAGCCTGATGAAACGAGAATACCTAGCTCCTGATGAGCACTCAGATTACACAGTCACTTGGTGTCCCACAGCTAGGCATTTGGTCTCTGTCAAAGCCAGGTTGTAAGCCAAGAACTACTTCTCAAAAGTATGATGGCTTTTGGCAAAAAGGGTGTACCTTTCTTCCCAAATGCCACTCCTGTAATTGTCCGATGGGTCCCTCCCCGGGCCTGATAGAGCATCCCAGTCTGCCATAGGTACTTCAGGCAAGCACCGTTAGGTCTGATGGACCATGGGCCAAGTAGCAAAGCTGCTTGTATTGTTGCTTGGACCAGCTGAAGGGACGTCTCTTGCCTTCAGCCCTGTTCAAGCTAGTGGCCTACTGGCTGTCCCACTAAATGGGTCAGAGAGGTAGATTCGGATACTATACTAGTGTCCTCCAAGAGCCAAAAAGGCCCACCAAGTATTAGGCTTTTTTCTTCTTGGTAGGGGGCATAAGATACCACAGCTTGTCTTTGGAGAGGTTTTCACAGCATGCCTCAGATTAAGAGATCCCTGTCCCCCAAGACACTTCACAGAAATTACTGACTACCGTATTTTCATGGGATATATATTTAGGATACGTGGATATATATTTCATTTACCCACTCTCCCCTGCCACTGGCACACTCATAGCAACTCAGTGACCTTGGTGTGAGAACATAACATGCTGCTAATAGATCTTAATGTTGGGCACCGACATGATCTTAATGTTCTTTTTTCACACTAGTATCTCTTTCCCTCAAACGTTCTCATTCTCTCTGCCATTTCTCCCATTTCCCCAATGGCTGTGTTCATGGCTTTACCAAATCAATCATTTATTCCCTCACTAAGAACGTACTGAGTGCCCACTTTGTGCCAGGCCCTTGAGAATCACTGGATAATCAGTGATGAGCATAGACACGGCGCCCACTACCTCTCACAATTAGCAACCCAACATCCTGGATTCAGAAAGTGGAAGGCAGTGGAGAAGGATGGTACGCAAGAGTACTAGCCTTGAACACAGTGATTCTGCCCACCAACCTGAGAAACAGATTCTGACCAAACAACCGCCATTTTTCCTTCAATGCAGGTGTCTAATGAGAGGAGTAGAGTGTTCCTCCCGTTCTGCTTCGTGGGGAGAAAAAGTTCGAAATGGAAATCCTGTTTCTTCCTATGGTAGAAGCCTAAATGTGAGGGAAGAGGGAGAAGAGTTTCTCCTGAACCAGCGCTATTCCTTTGCAGTGATGAGGGTCTACATGGAAGTGGTTATAATTAATTCATAGTGACACCAGCCTGCCTGGTTGAGTGATCTTCCCCAGAAACATTCGGCTGCACGCTGGCCTGATCCGGAGGTAGTTTTCCCAGATGAGTATAGCAGTGGGGGGGAGGAGCTTGGGAATTTTGATATTTCTAAGAGAACAATTATAGTGATGTCTCATGGAAGGCAGTAAAAATAGGAGGGTATTAATGGATAGCAAGTCATGGAATTGCTGAGTAGATTACAAATCTTGATAACATTTTGAAATTATCACAGTAAAAATATGCTGCAGGCTATGAGATTTTAATCAAAACGTAGGCTGTATATTTGCAGTTTTGGAAGTAGTGAATTTCTGATGACGAAAAGGAAGTAGGTGAGAAAGAATGACGAGAATAGTTCATTAGAAATGAGGAAGCCACAGGGCGACCGAATGGCTCAGTTGGCATCTGATTTCAGCTCAGGTCATGATTTCATGGTTCCTGAGTTCGAGCTCTGCGTCGGGCTCTGTGCTGACATCTCAGAGCCTGGAGCCTGCTTTGGATTCTGTCTCCCTCTCTCTCAGCCCTTCTCCTGCTCGTGCTCCCTCTATCTCTTTCTCAAAAATAAATAAACATTACAAAAAAAAAAAGAAAAGAAATGAAGAAATTAGGTAACAGAGATGACACCAGACAGCTCCTCCAAATAAGTGTTGAAATCAACGAACAGAATGAGAGGAAGTGCGATGGAAAAAACGAAGCAAAGTGCTTGAGTCTTCAGCATGCGGGGAATGACCTCGCACTTGGCAGGTGACAGAAGATGATAGAGCCAGATGGCAGAAGCCTCAAAGGAGCAGGGAATTTCTTTTCTTTTCTTTTCTTTTCTTTTCTTTTCTTTTCTTTTCTTTTCTTTTCTTTTCTTTTCTTTTTTACAACTGGAGTTGGGAGACAGTTCTCTGGAAGTGACCCTGGGAAGCAGAAGCCACCGCCTCTTGCGCCTACAGAATGAACAACTTGAACGTGTTGCGGGGGGGGAAGCCGTGTGGTCAGGAAATGAAATTAAATACAGCAGCTTTCGGTAAGGCAAGGAGGAGGGGAAAACATTCCAAGAGGAGACTGTTCTTTAAAATGGGATGGAAGTTCCTAATAGTGTAGTTTTCAAGGTATAAAAGAAGGAGGTTTCTTTTATAATCAAAAGGAGATCTTCTGGGGCGCCTGGGTGGCTCAGTTGGTTGAGCCTCCGACTTCAGCTCAGGTCATGATCTCACGGTCCGTGGGTTCGAGCCCCGCGTCAGGCTCTGTGCTGACAGCTCAAAGCCTGGAGCCTGCTTCAGATTATGTGTCTCCCTCTTTCTCTGCACCTCCCCCGTTCGTGCTCTTTCTCCCTCTCAAAAATAAATAAACATTAAAAATAAAAAAGGAGATCTTCCACTTGGGGGGGGACAAAGATCTTCCATGATTCACCTTCCCCATTATATCACCATCATGCTAGATTTATCCCCTTTCCAGTCTCGCCAGAGGGTAGCATCATAACTCTTAACTTTCCCAAAGCACACCTGAGACCAGATCGGAATGCATTCATTTATTTCTCTCTCCCTTCTCTTCCTTCTTTCCTTCCATGGCCCGCCCTCCCCCCCCCCCGATATTTTTTTCTTTTCTTTAATCCATTCATTCAGTGAGACTTTCAGAGTCCAGAAGAAAATGGTTATAAAGTAACCTGCAGCAAGATGTTGTTGCTTATAAAGAATTGTTACCCCAGGGTGCCTGGGTGGCTCAGTTGGTTGAGCATCCAACTTCAACTCAAGTCACAATCTCACAGTTCGTGAGTTCAAGCCCCGCATCAGGCTCTGTGCTGACAGCTCAGAACCTGGGGTCTGCTTCAGATTCTGTGTGTCCCTCTCTCTGCCCCTCCCCTGTTCATGCTCTGTCTCTCTCTCTCAAAAGTAAATAAACATTTAAAAAATTAAAAAAAAAGAATTCTTATCATCAACTCAAATTCTTTACAGGGAGGCTGACCTACATAGTTATTTTAGGATCTGTAGCCTACCTATAATACTCTCGAGAACTTATGGATACCTAAGTGTTACCCAAGAAAGGAGGTCCAGAGAAAGATACACGCTCCCTTTCAAGGTCCAGTTTCAGTCGGTAAGCCTGTGTCTTCCCCTAAATAACTGACAGTAAGGATGCCCAACTGTGTTAGGGAAAACCTACCCCAGGGCACAACTGTATCTGAATCTGAAGCCTAACCATATCAGAATTCTAAACTAATATCCGTACCCACACACAGAAACTGAAGGCCAAGTTATTATATGGAAAATGGCAGATGTCATATTGAGATCATTTATCCCAACTAATCATTAATAAGGGCTGTTTCTATAGTGTATATGGCATAGAATTTGCTATAATTTTGTTCTGTAGAATGATTTGCCAACTGTATTCTTAATATGGTTGCAAAATTAAACACACAGGCCTGGAAAACATGGCATTTTCTCCAGTGTAAGACATGCCTCTGCCTAATATACGAGCATCTCAACATTGAGTTTTCAACCACAAAAGTATGTTTTTATAAATTAAACTAATGGCAAATTAAAGAGGAGGGAGAATAAAAGTAATGCCAACTCAGTGCTGAGTAAATTAAAGCTTTCAGTTCAATCACATAGCCTTAATTAGGTTTCTCTTAAGGCGCCACACATCTACCTAAATTCACACATATAAAGATGAAAAGCAAAACAATAACAAATTATGCCTCATTTTTTTTTTAAAGCAGCAACTTAAACGAACTGCAGTATTTGTAGCCTGACAAATATAGTGGGAGATTTTTCTTATTGTCAGTGGCCGTAGAATGCAGTAGTCCTTCAGAAAATATTCCTAAAATATTCACTTGAGAATCTCTCTGCTAAGAATTCTGAGGAAAAACAGGGAAGCGGGAGAAAGGGAAAGAAAGAAGAGGTAAAGATACTTTCTTCACACTCCCACAGCAAATGGTACTAAGGAAGGCGTGGAAGAGGTAGAGAGAGCCCCAGTGACCCACTGGCCTTCCACAAAGATCTCTCATGGCCAGGCAAGTAAGAGAGGCTCATCTCAATGCTCGAGGTCACTGACGACTTGGAAACCGAGACACACGTGACCTGTGCCTCCTACAGCATTTAGCACTTCCCTCTCCAATAAGATTACTTAATCCGATATGACAGATATCAAGTAGCATCTATCATTTGCCAGGCAATAGGATTGTTAGATACATAGAGGAAACATGTTTGACCCTCAAGGAGCCTTGAACTGCGTGGGAGACATCCCAGCCAATCCCATCAGTACATTGTGAAAGTGGACGTAATCATAATGGCGGTATGCCAAAGGCTCAATGGAATTATAAGAGATTGCCTAAGAGAGGTGGGGAACAAGAGGTCAGTGACAGGGAAGACTTCTCATATTTATGATTTTTGAGCCGACTCTTGAAGGAGAAATAGGAGTTTGGTAGGCAGAAAAGGGTAGAAGACATTCTAGGTAGAAAAATAACACGTAAAAGCAAGATATATAAAATAGTGTGGCCTTGCCACCTTGCCTCATGATTCAATCAGAAAATAGCACAGGGGCGCCCGGATAGCTCAGTCGGTTAAGCATCCAATTCTTGATTTCGGCTCAGGTCATGATATCACGGTTCAGGGGATCCAGCCCCGCGTAAGGCTCTATGCTGACAGTGCAGAGCCTGCTTGGGATTCTCTTTCTCTCTCTCTGCCCCTCCTCTGCTCACACACACGTGCGCACACACACTCCCTCTCTATCAAAATAAATTAATAAACTTAAAAAAAGAAAGAAAGAAAACAGATAGGAACAGCACACTTGAGGGTTAACTGAAAGTTTAACCAAGTGACTATTTCTGGAGATATGTATGGGCAAGGTCACCAAAAAAGGATGGTGAGGTGTTCAGAGTTACCCACAGCGAGGGGCGCCTGGGTGGCTCAGCTGGTTGAGCGTCCAGCTTCGGCTCAGGTCATGATCTCATGATTCGTGAGTTCGAGCCCTGTGTGGAGCCTGGTTCGGATTCTGTGTCCCCCCTCTCTCTGCTCCTCCCCCACTCATGCTCTGTCTCTCTCTCTCCTTCAAAAATAAATTAAAACATTTTTGAGGAGCGCCTGGGTGGCTCAGTCGGTTAAGCGTCCGACTTCAGCTCAGGTCATGATCTCGTGGTCTGTGGGTTCAAGCCCCGCGTCAGGCTCTGTGCTGACAGCTCAGAGCCTGTAGCCTGTTTCGGATTCTGTGTCTCCCTCTTCCTCTGACCCTCCCCTGTTCATGCTCTCTCTCTCTCTCTCTCTCTCTCTGTCTCGAAAATAAATAAATGTTTAAAAAAAATTTTTTTTTAATTTTTTTTGAAAAATTAAAAAAAAAAAAAGAGTTAGCCACAGTGAGAAGCCATTCACCGGCCAAAAGAGACAGGAAAGAGAATGGGATTACCTGAACCCAGCAGAACCCATGAGAAAGGCACTACCCAACGGGAACCTTGACCAGAAATAGGAACAAGCTACTGCCAAGCCAGGGTCTAGGGGAGACAAAGAAGGGTAGATACCCTGACCTCCTTCCTCTGGTCACCAGCTGATGCCTCCATTGGCTAAGTCCCACAGCAAGCCCAAGGACAAGGAAGTGTGGAAAAGCTTTCCGTAGATGACACCTTCCCAAGGCCCAGACAAGAGCAGACACTAGATTTAAGGGCCAAATGGAATGCCTAGCACAGATTCATAACCCATGTGCAAGCAACTTCCTGTTTCTCGAATAGGTATCACACAGGACCATTCCTGTAACGCACGTTATAACAGGCTTGGCTTTGTTTCTTCTTTCTCAACTGATGGGGAGAGGGGCTCCTTGAATTAAATGACAGGGACAGAGAAATTCTTAAGATCTGGTTTGTTGGGTAACCTCTGCCAAATCTTCACCAAATCTTCCTATCGTCATATTTTTAATCACAGTAATGTAATAATCTATCAGATACTTTTTTGTTGTTGTTGTTATTATGTTTATTTTGAGAGAGAGAGAGAGAGAGAGACAGGACACACGTCGGGGGGTGGGGGGGCAGAGAGAGAAGGAGACACAGAATCTGAAGCAGGCTCCAGGCTCTGAGCTGTCAGCACAGAGCCCCAAAGAGGGCTCGAACTCACAAACTGTGAGGTCATGACCTGAGCCCAAGTTGGACGCTCAACCGGCTGAGCCACCCAGGCGCCCCCCTATCAGATACTTTAAAATAAAAACACATAGTCTTAAGTGTGAGATAACATACCATGTAAGTGCTTATTTATCTATCTGAAAATAACTACACTTTAATGTTCTGTCAGTGGATGAAACCTGCTCTCCTCTTAGTCTCAGAATATTTTTGTTCACTTAAGACACTTCCTATTTGGCTGGGGCGCCTGGGTGGCTCAGTTGGTTAAGCGTCTGACTTCAGCTCAGGTCATGATCTCACTATTCGTGAGTTCGAGCCCCGCATCAGGTTCTGTGCTGACAGCTCAAAGCCTGGAGCCTGCTTCGGATTCTGTGTCTCCCTCTCTCTGTCCCTCACCTGCTCGTGCTGGGTCTCTGCCTCTCAAAAATAAATAAATATTAAAAAAAAAAAAAGACACTTTCTATTTGGTTTATAAATTCTAGTGAAGTCACATTACGTCACCTTCAGATTTTATTACGGTGGGAGCAGAACAACTTATTCTTTCACAACCTGTTTTTCTATTTATTTTTCAGATCAATAACTCGATCTTATTACCGCAACTCAGTTGGCGGATTTTTAGTATTTGACATTACCAACCGACGATCTTTTGAACACGTGAAAGATTGGCTGGAAGAAGCAAAAATGCACGTACAGCCATTTCGGATTGTATTTCTGCTGGTGGGACATAAATGTGACCTGGCTTCGCGACGTCAGGTTACAAGGGAAGAAGCTGAAAAGCTGTCAGCAGACTGTGGTATGAAGTATATAGAAACCTCAGCAAAGGATGCCACAAATGTGGAGGAATCCTTTACAATCCTGACCAGAGACATATATGAACTTATCAAAAGGGGAGAGATTTGTATTCAAGATGGCTGGGAAGGGGTTAAAAGCGGCTTTGTTCCAAATACGGTGCATTCTTCTGAGGAAGCGGTAAAACCCAGGAAAGAATGCTTCTGCTGACTTCCCACAGGCCAGAGGACTCCCGTGAACAGACTGGGTGTCATCCCAGGATCAATACCAATGTTAACTTCAGCAGGAGACGCAATGGCAGCATTTAGGACACAGTTATAAATCGATGCTAATGCTATTTTGTTAGG
The DNA here is from genome assembly GCF_018350195.1 of Panthera tigris. Lineage (NCBI taxonomy): Eukaryota > Metazoa > Chordata > Mammalia > Carnivora > Felidae > Panthera > Panthera tigris. Next base: position 6,623,259 of record NC_056669.1, read on the forward strand.
TATTTAATGCAGAGCCCTATGCTTGCTGGTGACACTACCAGATTGGGGGTTGTGCTAAATTATCAGGCAAAGCAGACAACCTCTTCTTGAAACTGGAGTGTCTCCGGAATGATCCCCGTTCTCCCTTTGTTAGCACATAGCTAACCTTAACGTTCACATATACCAATATTACTCATTTTTCTTGACAGTTTGAAATGGGTTTTTTGTGCATATATAATCTGATCGAAAAGATTCTATCAGGAATTACGTTCTCCTGAGCTCATCTGTTAATGCAGAATAGCAAAGCGGATTTAAAAGTGCAGTGTTTGCTTACAAAGGAAACGATCTCAGAGGTATCATCAACTAGGACGAAAATAGTAATTCCATATTTAATGTGCCAGATTTTAAACCATTCTTTGAAATATTTATCCTCCCTTAATTTGCCTGAACGTAAGAAAATAAGTTTTATACTCATTTTTGTTCTCTGATTTCTTGCTCTTGATAGATTTATGTTTTGTAAAGATATCTAAGGATCCAAGCAAAATATTTTATCGCAAATATTTGTAAAAATAAAAATGAAGGACCATTCATCAGCAAGTGTTTTGATGTTATAGTATATTGTCCTTATTTAGACAAGAAAAGTTCGTTTATATACCGACATTTTCAAAGAAAGTAAATGCAATTTACCTTGAACTGTTGTCAAAATTATCAGTATAGGTAAATAAGGAATGTTTTTAGTGATCGCTTTTTTGTCCAATTAAGTTTCTGAATTTCCCGGTTCTGGGACAAGAAAAGTATAGGAAAGAAAGATTTTTCTGCAAGGAAGATTGGTTAGATGTTTGATATATTTAGCATTCAAACTGCGTTTCAGTAAAATTAAAGATAGAATACTGAGTTAAGGCTATAAAATGACTTTTGAGTTTTCTAATTTTTAACTTATTGATTAAATTCTCCTCCTGGAAGGGACATTTTGATAACAATAGTTTACAACATACATTTCTGTTCTGTTCTGTGAAGCATTCCCAATCACAAAGGGGCACCAAATGCAGCCACCTTTTTGGAATTATGAGGTTTACTGTCAACCTACAGTATCTTCATTTGTTTGAAAACCAAAGTGATATGGTGGAAAGAATATTTAACGAGAAATCAGAATACCTGGGTTCTAAGCTTGCCTTTGCTGTACCGGTATCTGAACACGAGTGAGTCACTTAACCTTGCTAAGCATCCATTGTCTTAACTGTAAGATGAGAATAATAACCCCATTTATTGTGTTTCATGGACTAATTTTGAGAATCAAGCGAATCATGTGACAAAGCTTTGTAAACAGAGAAAGCATTGTGCAAACACATAATGAGCTTGGTCTCAGCTGCTCACGGGCATACTATTATATTTACAATGGATGAAAATGTTGTTTTCTCATATTCTTTCCCATTTCCACATTCTGCAGAGGGAGCAGAGGAAGGTGCAGGCTTTCCTGGACCTGAGGGATCTCTTGGTTTCATGTATGCCCTGTGCCCTCGTGCCCTGAAACACTGCTCCTCCCAAGTGGAAATGATTGGGAAGGAAATCCCAGGAGACATAACTCCATCCGGAATCATGTTTGAATGTGGTTTTGTGCATCTTTGAAGTAGATATTTGATTATATTTTAAATAATTGTACATTTTCTAGGTTCATGGAAGTATTTTTAATAGTGCTTATGGAGAGAAGAATATAAATTATAACATCACTATAAGATTTTGAATAGTTGTATTGTCAACATTTTCTTGATCTCCTTGCATTCGTTTCACTTGAGTGAGTTCAAACTGTAATTGATCAGGTAAGAATACCTGTCCCCGCCAAATGTGAAACAATTTATTTTTACTGCTACCGTTTTAAATCTTACGTTACAGTTTTGCACCAGTCCAAAATGGCACCAACTCAAAAACTGGGTATCTCACAACAGTTTAAAGTTTAAACAGGCACCTGTGCCTACTTGTGAAGTTAAACAACTAAAATATAAAATATGATTTAACTTCTGGACACCCTTTACAATACTAATGGAGGGGTAAAACGAACATTCAGGCTAAAGGGTTCTGATGTTTTTCAAGACTTAGAATAGAACTAAGGAGGCAGAAGAAACAAACGGAAATGCAGGACCCCCAAAGTTGATGCTTAACCAAGATCACACATGAGCAGAAGCAAGCCTAGATCTCTAGTTCTCCTTATACCTTAGTTGGGGTTCTTTTCATTACCATGCTGTGTCAGGGGTGTGTGTGTGTGTGTGTGTGTGTGTGTGTGTGTGCTGAAGAAAAGGGAAAATGTGATCTAACTGAATCCACAAAATTCTAAAATTGGCCATATAATTTTGAGGTTATGGAAGAGTGGTTTGTGGTACAACAATATTAAAATGAACAATAACTACAAAGATCTGAGTTCTTATGCAAGGTTGCCAAATTTCTGTATAACCTTAGCCAGATATCTTTATCCATATAGATATATCTATATAAAATAACTGACCTATTTTCTTACACATCGTTATGGAGAATGTGGATAGTGACACCGAGATAGTAAAAATGTTTGCTCCAGGCAAAACATTTTGACTAAGTGTCTTAGAAGTCAGGTATACTTGAATCAGATACCATTGATATTATTTCATTTCAATTATTCAATTTAAATTTAAACCTATTTAAATTTAAAATTTAAAACTAACGGATGATGTAGCTAATTACTATTTTTAATAAACATGATAAAAAGGAAATGAAAAACTATCTAATCATATGATACCCTTTCCCTGAGAAATGCTTCTCCTCTTGAACTGTATTAACACTTCGCATACAGTAATGTGATGTTCATTAAATGGTAAGCTGAAGCCAAAATGATTTTGTAAACAGAATGCTTTTAAATGTGGCCTTTATGTACATAATAGTAGCAAACAAGATTTCTTGGAGAGTTTACACTAGATTTCCAAAAGCCTCAAAATACTCCACGATTGTTTCCAGGGGCGACCAAAGCAGCCTTTATTACCATTAAGAGGACTTTCCCAATCTATTAATCCAACTTTATAGTATTCAAAAACTGAATCTATGGATTAATAAAATCCTTTTAAGAGTACTTTTGATTCTATATTGCCTTTGGTTCAATCAAGTACAAAGCCTCGCAGACTTCAAAGAGTGCACTATATTTGAATAATTTCCTTAGGTCTGACCGAGTGACAAGGATGTGAAAGACTAAAGACTCATTTCATAAGCTGATTCATTTGTTCCCCAGTAACTGCCTGCAAAGATTTAGTTGGAAATGCAAAGGAAGCATGTAATCTTTAAGAAAAAAAAAAGAAGAAAGACTATAAAGGCTTTAAAGTTAGATCCTTTGTGTTTTAAAATAGAGTATGTTCCCAACAAGAAGCTTAACTCTTGGAAATTTCACAGCTGGTAAAAAGTTGTCTCTGGTTCCGAATCCAGATCTTTCTAAATCCCCGTGTCTTCACTAAACCTTCCTGAGTGACCAATCTTCACCTGATACCAAAATAACTAGCAAACCATTCTCCCGAATTTGGGTGAACGACTACATGACTTGGTGTTTCTATAATCCTAGAATGACGGTAGACACACGAGTGCTGAACTGTAACAATCTGTGTCAATCATTACAGACTCTGGTTCGCTTATTACGCATAATCATGTTGGAGAGTAAATGAAGAGAAAAGAAACAATTTTAAGATTATTTTTAAAGTTAATGTTCCTTATTGTTATCTCTCTGGGTAAATTTTTTTTGTCTTTTTTTTAAATGGTGCCTAAAACATTGTCTCATTGATGTGAACTTTGGTGACTAGCAATCAATGGTTATTATGTTGAATTAATCCTATTAAATGTGAGTCTCATATACATGGTTTTAATTTACACATTCCATGGAGAAACTTGTTTTGCTATAATCATCTCTTGCCATTTTTTTTCCTTAGAATGAAAACCAATGGGAGAAAGATATGGTTTACATTTTTTGAAGTATGTTATGAGTGTTACTTGATTTTAAATAATGAATAAAAAGAATGAGAACTATGGTTGTCACAAGGTTGTTACATTATCCATCTTTGGGGAACCATCTTTCGTGGTGCTTTCAAAACAGAAACAACCACTTAACTCCAATGACATGCATCTGTGTGTGTGTGTGTGTGTGTGTGTGTTTACAAATGAAGTGCAAAGAAGAACCAAGAGATCTGAAATCCTATTTATATTACGTAATCCTGGTGAAGTGTGAGGCAGAACTCCATGATCGAACAGGTATATATGTGCAGCAAAATGTGTAAATATTTACACTAAAAGAATGTCTGTAGATAACCTGTCACCAATTAAGGTCAGATTGTTTGCTGCCAAGTGAGTTATCAAAAGAATTGTAGACTCTCAGATGGGGCGCCTGGGTGGCTGAGTTGGTTGGGCATCCGACTTCGCTCAGGTCATGATCTCACGGTTTGAGGGTTCGAGCCCTGCATCGGGCTCTGTGCTGACAGCTCGGAGCCTGGAGCCTGCTTCGGATTCTGTGTCTCCCTCTCTCTCTGCCCCTCCCTCTCTCACACTCTGTCTCTCTCTCTCTGTCAGAAATAAAATAAAACATTAAAAAATTAAAAAAAAAAAAAGAATTGTAGACTCTCAGAGCTTTTTGGGTTTCCAAATTACTTAAAAGGATGATAGTCTTTTATTATGCCTTGAGAGATAACTCAGAATTTGTGACTTTTTTTAGTAAGATCATCTTTGTCATCCTTCAGCCTTGCACATAGCAAGAGCTTATTAAATTTTAAATAGAGCTGTTCAATCTCACAAAAAAAATTTAGAACTTCTGCATATATAACCACTTATACATGTAAAATATTTAAAACAGTGCTTTGCACATAGTAAGCACTTGAGAAATGTCATCTTTCTGTTGTTGTTTTTAAAGAGAGAGAGCAAGAGCAGGGTAGAGGGGCAGAGAATCCTAAGCAGACTCCATGCTCAGCCCAGAGCCTGGTGCGAGGCTTGATCCCACAACCCTGGGATCATGACCTGAGCTGATGTCCAGAGTCGGAGGCTCAACCGACTGAGCCACCCAGGTGCCCCTTTAGCATTACTCTTATAACCACCGAAACGCCAAGAAGCCGGTTTTAGTCCCCGGTGTGCCACAAACTAATTGTTGATAAAGGCAGTCTTACAGATCATCGTGAATGGTCGCTACTCTTTGCAATGATTTGATTCTTAGAGTCAGGGGAGAATGCTTTAGCAGGACAAACAGAAGATGGTACAGTTCCTGGGGAAGACTGGCGACCACCCACCACACCGGAGCAAATGGACAGGTACTCAAATGGGTGTGGCCGTCGCGTCTCAGCAGCTGCACTAGAAACAGTCATCACCAGAACAGCGAGTGTGTGTGTGCCGTGTGGTAAGGAGCATGGGCCAAAGGATTGGGCCTCTTAGTTATATATAACATGATTATCAGTAGCATGGGTTTTTAAGAGATTTTTTGGAAATAACTTTATTGACATATAACTTACAATTTACCTGTTTAAGATGTATTATTAGATGATTTTTCTTTTTCTTTTTTAAATTTGTTAATGTTTTATTTATTTTTGAGAGGCAGAGAGAGAGAGACAGAGCACGAGTTGGGCAGGGGCAGGGAGAGAGGGAGGCACAGAATCTGAAGCAGGCTCCAGGCTCTGAGCTGTCAGCACAGAGCCCGACTCGGGGCTCAAACTCACGATCCTGAGATCAAGAGTTTCACGCTCTACCAGGTAAGCCAGCCAGATGCCCCAGTACCATTATTTTTTAATGTTTATTTATTTTTGAGACAGAGAGAGACAGAGCATGAACAGGGGAGGGTCAGAGAGAGAGGGAGACACAGAATCTGAAACAGGCTCCAGGCTCTGAGTGGTCAGCACAGAGCCCGACGCGGGGCTCGAACTCACGGACCGCGAGATCATGACCTGAGCCGAAGTTGGACGCTCAACCGACTGAGCCACCCAGGCGTCTCCCCCAGTACCATTATTTTAATAAAGGAATCCCCACTGTGCAAATACTAGCTCACTGTACAAAATTTGGAAAATATAGAACAATAGAAAGAAGAGGGAAAAATCACCATTAGACCCGTCCCCTGAAAATAACGATTTCAACATTTAAGGTATTTCCCCCCTTTGTAATAATACAGCCATGTTGCAAAAAGAAAAATGTCTAATAATAGAGATATAAAGTGGAAGGTGAAAACTTCTTTTTGCCCTCCCTGGGTCCATTCCCCTTTAAGAGAAAAATCATCATTCGCAATTCTATGTTTATCCTTCACGCCTTTTTCCTATGTGTTTATACAGATGATACACACAAATATAATGGACAAGGAACACACAAATAAGATCTGTTAAAACACTATTCTGTAACTTGCTTTTTGCACATAACAGAGTCTTGGCGATATCTTTCATTTTAATATACACTCATTTCGACAACTTCACAAAACGCAATATATACAGGGAAATATCATTTCTTTAGCCACTCTCATTAATAGACGTTTAGATTGTTTCCAATTTTTTCTACTATAAATAATGTTACAGTGAACATATTGGTGGATATAGGTGTTGGGAAAACGTGTTATTTTGTCTGATGTCCTAGATGTATGCGTGGTCAAATGTCATTGTGCAAATTTTAGTCGATATTGCCAAATTCCCCCTCCCCCTCCCCCCCTTTTTTTTGAGAGAGAAGTGGGGCTCACCCAAAGCAGGGCTTATGTTCACCTGATGTAGACGCTAACTCACAAACCGTGAGATCATGAGCTGAGCCAAAGTCAGACGCTTAACCCACTGAGCCACCCAGGCACCCTGCCAAATTTCTGTTAAAAAGAGTAGGCCAGGAGTGCTTGGGTGGCTCAGTGGGTTGAGCCCCTGACTTCAGCTCAGGTCATGATCTCTCAGTTCGTGAGTTTCAAGCCCTGCACTGGGCTCTGTGTTGACAGCTCGGAGCCTGGATCCTGCTTCGGATTCTGTGTCTCCCTCTCATTCTGCCCCTCCCCCGCTCATGCTCATCCTCTGTCTCTCTCTCTCTCTCTCAAAAATAAATAAACATTAAAAAAAAGAAAGAGTAGGCCAGTGTTATTTTCAAAAAGATTTTATAAGAGGGATGCCTGGGTGGCTTAGTCAGTCATCCGACTCTTGATTTCAGCTCAAGTCGTGATCTCATATTTCGTGAGTTCAAGCTCTGCTTTGGGCCATGCACTGACAGTGTGAAGCCTGCTTGGGATATTCTCTCTCTCCCTCTCTCTGCCCTTGCCCTGCTCGTTCACTCTCTCTCGGCACAGAGCCCGACACGGGGCTCAAACCCATAAACCATGACATCATGACCTGAGCCAAAGTCGGATCCTCAACCGACTGAGCCACCCAGGCGCCCCAAGAACATTTTCTATAGTATGGACAGAGATACTTTGTTTTGTGTTGAAATTTTTCTCTTACAGCCAGTTATAGCTTGTATATTACCTTTTGTTGTAAAGTTTTCATTTTTCTTCATATCTTCTAGGATTTATGTCTTGATTAGGAATGTCTTCCCTAGCCAAAAATTATAAACACTGTCCTACATTTTGTGTTTTACATTTGCACTTTTATATGTCAGGATGTATTTGTACATGGTGTCATATAGGTGTTTTTTTTCTGAATAGTCCACTGTTCCAATGTCACGACTTCCTTTCTCCAAACATTTGAATTTTCATCTTTATCCCAGAAGATTTAAACATCTATATTTTAGCGCTCTCTGTACCTATACAGAATCTGTTTCCAGACTTCCGTTCCACTGATTATCATCTATTGTTGAACTAATACCACACTTTCACTTATTAAAGATTTTAAAAAATATTTTATTTTTAAATAATCTCTATACCCAACACGGGGCTCGAACTCACAACCCCAAGATCAAAAGTCGCATGCTGCACCGACTGAACCAGCCAGGCGCTCCAAATCATTTACCGAAGTTTTAAAATACGGTGTCAGAACGACAAACTCAACTGCTATAAGCCCTTCCCATGTCCATCAGCACCCAGACTGTGGTCTCTAAATACTATTTCCCTTTTATTTATTTATTTTTTCAACGTTTTTTATTTTTTATTTTTGGGACAGAGAGAGACAGAGCATGAACGGGGGAGGGGCAGAGAGAGAGGGAGACACAGAATCGGAAACAGGCTCCAGGCTCCGAGCCATCAGCCCAGAGCCTGACGCGGGGCTCGAACTCCCGGACCGCGAGATCGTGACCTGGCTGAAGTCGGACACTTAACCGACTGCGCCACCCAGGCACCCCTACTATTTCCCTTTTAAAATAAAAGGCACCATTTCTTTTGTGAAATGGCTGCTTCTTGGTCTGGGGCAACAAGTGAACAAAATGAGCCTGGACATCTTGTCACGCCAGAAGGTAAGGAAGAGATCCAAGAATACTATGGACATACCAAAAGAACATAGAAACAAACCTGAAAAGGCCAGAGCTGTGACAATACGAGCATCAGAATGAAAAATAGTGGCGTAAGATGGCATTAAATATTTTTAAATCTATGAGCTCACATGATAGTAAGAAAAACTCCTATTTCTAGTCCATGATTCCCAGACCCTGTATTCAAACTATAATGGAGACTACGGCGTATAAGGGTCTCTGATTCAAAGCATATACTGCAGTGTGTAAGACACAACCGTGTCCTTTTGGGTTTCGTCTCCTAGATCTGGCTCTGAGGCAGAGTCTTCAGGAAGCCATTTTACCTTCCAGTTAGGCCAGCTGCTTCTGGGGATAAAGTATGTGGGAAGACCAATAATCCCGCAAGTGTGGGACTGCTTCTGCACTTCCTTTGCTGTGAAATTAGTTTCTTGATCGTACACAATGCTATGGGGGGGCCACCACCCGGATAAGGCATCCCGTGAGTTCAAGGATGATAGTGCAACCAAAAGCGTTTCAGACACTGGAGGCATAACCATATCCGGAATATGTATCTGTGCCAGTAAGGACAAATCTCTGCCCCTTCCAAGATGGAAAAGGTTCAATGTAATCATCCCGTAGTGAGTAGCTGGTTGGTCTCAGTCTAGGGAATCCCCAACACCACACCCAGTGGTGGATCCCGGATCTGCCATTTTTATCTTACAAGAGGGTGTTGTTGTGCTTGGCGGCTCTAAAGGAAACCGACTCGTGAAGGGGAGTCATGGCCACGGAGTCACTTGGTACTTCATGGTCAGACACTTCGCCTCTACGAGTGCCCAGTTTCATGCCAGAATTGGTTTTTTAAAGGCATATAATTCCCTGCTTAGATGGAATGACTTTGATCGGGAACCCTAGGGACTGCTTGTGATTCTTCCATTGGGTCTCACCGTAAACGCTACAATGTCTTTCCCACCACTAATGATATAGGGTCTTCTGATTTCGTGTCCAAGCAGCAGGGCCACTTGGACCACAATTTGGATCTGCTATAGAGCCCTGTCCTTTTCTGGAAGCCTGGTGTATGGGGCAGAGCAGTATTATCTGGTGTGGACTAGACTGTCTTCAGAAACTAAGGAGGCCTCCAAGGATTTGTTCTTTCTTCATGGCAAGATGCAATAATTTGTTCTTTAATTTGGACAGAATGTCAGCACACAGCTGATCGCCTGGCCCTTCAAAATTCTCGTCTTGCCGCAGGTTCCTGAATCCTCATAGGGTTTATTTCACACGCCTAAAGTACATGCAACTTACATCAAATGATGTCTTTTATCGGTATATCATGCGGGATGCTGAGGCAGTCCAGACGTCTCTAGACTGTAGTATGACAAAGGACAGGAGAGTAAGCATCACCCTAGAGGAAAACTGTACATTTTTTCACTCTTGTCCATTCCATGTGAATGTGACCTGTTTCTGACCCTCTTTTCTGACGAAGATAGGAAAGAATGTATTGGCAAAACGTCACATCAGGTGCCATAGTTGGTTGAGTCTGGTAGTCTGCTGTCATTCTCCAACACGAGTGGTGATACTGGTGGATCGCATGGAGGATTACCACCCCCGAATTCTAAAATCTTTAAGAAGAGCCTTATTTGCACCATTTCCCTCAGGATATAATATTTCTCCTCCTGCCCAGGGCAGAGCCTACTCTTCGGCCGTTTCCATCGCGTTAGCTTTTAGTCCCCGGTCCAGTTACCAACTACCCGGTGTGGCTATTTTGGTTCTACACTGGAGGACGGAGGGAAAGGACCCCCGGGTGAATCTGTAGGTGGGGTGGACCCACCGTGAGCTGGAACTAGTCACGGGTGTCATTTACCACCTGGTCCCCGTATGTCCCCCTTCTAGCAGTGGGGACACGATGACACTTCAGGTCTCTGAATGTCCACGTCAGCTGGCACTCTGCGTCAAACGGTCCTTGAAATACTTGGGCATTCCCCTTCGCATCGTTACCGAAGTAAATGGCCGTAGGCCTTTTGGGGAAAGGGCAAGGGCGCGAGTAAACATTACGATGTACGCTTGCTGAGATGTTGTGGGGTTCTTCCTCCCGATGACCTAGTTTCTTCGAAAGTCAATGGATTCTGGTTCTGAAAACTGGGCAAGGGAATATAACTTTTTTTTTTTTTTTTGAGTGACTGCCCTGAGCCTCCTGATTGTCCGTCCTTGATTTTCTTTTGAGGGTATAGATTGAGTCTGCCACTTTCGCTGCCCATCTGTTTTGCAGCAGAGCCACCGTATTAGTTAAGACTCCCCAGAGGAATCATTCCAGAGGACCGATAGGAAACATATTGTAAAGATATTCATTATAAGGAATTAGCTCACAAGATTCTGGGGTCTGGTAAGTCCAGAATCTGCAGGGTGGGCTGACAGGTTAGAGACCCAGGAGGGCCAAAATTCCGGCTCGAGTCCGAAGGCCGTCTGCTGTAGAATCAAGAAGAGTCAATGCTGCAGACGGAATCTGCAGTTAGTCGGCTGGAGGCTTCTCTTGCTCGGGAGAGGCCGGTCTTTTTGTTCAATTCAGGCCTTCAGCTGATTGGATGAGACCCACTCATGTCGTGGAGTACAATCTGCTTTACTCAAAGTCTACTGATTTAAATAATAATCTCATCCAGCAAAATACCCTCACAGAAACACCCAGAAAAATGTTAGACCAAATAGCTGGGCAACTGGTGGCTCAGCCAAGCGGACACATAAACCATCAAGCACACCATGTCTTTTAACCGTCTCAATAATACTGAGGATCCAGCGCCCCTGACCTGACCTTAACATACATTACGATAATTATGTCCATATGATTTCTTTTTTTTTCAATATATGAAATTTATTGTCAAATTTGTTTCCATACAACACCCAGTGCTCATCCCAAAAGGTGCCCTCCTCAATACCCATCACCCACCCTCCCCTCCCTCCCACCCTCCTCTTTTTTTTTTTTTAATGTTTATTTATTTTTGAGACAGAGACAGAGCGCAAGTGGGGGAGGAGCAGAGAGAGGGAGACACAGGATCCGAAGCCGGCTCTGAACTGTCAGCACAGAGCCCGACGTGGGGCTTGAACTCACAAGCTGTGAGATCGTGACCTGAGCTGAAGTCGGAAGCTTAACCACCCGAGCCACCCGGGCGCCCGTCCATGTGATTTCTGATGGTTAAGGGTTGCCACCCCGTGTCTGCTGTTTTGGGGTCCTATCATCCCTGTTCCTCTCCCGAAGCCTAGTTCTGTATGACCTCTCCTACCGCCAGCCCTGGCCTACACAGGAAAGCCACTCTTGAACTTCTTAGTGAGTGACACAGGTGAGCCTCTGACCAGGACATTCCTTCTTGCCTCAGTACATGATGTGTCCTCAGGCCTTTCTGTGAGGCACTATCACCGGGAGAATTTTCCACTTTACAGAGTACATCCACTTTAGCACCCTCGCTTCTCTGAGCCTTTTACTTCTACTGTCCACCACGGCCGTTCTAGAATTCCAACTTCGTTGAGCGCGACATTACTTTCCCCATGCTTCTGGAGGACTTCCTGGGAGAAAGTCGGCACCATTTCCCCGGGCTCTTGCCAAAGCATTAAATCCAATGTCCTGTGAAAATGCTCCCAAATCAATAAAATTTTCCTTATCCAACCCTCTATTCTGGCCTGCTGATCTCGCACCTTCAGAAGCCAATAGCATGCACATTCCCCTGGCCCCCACAGGCACGTACAGGTCAGGCAGTCTTGCAGTTTCCTTTGTGATATAATCTCCGTTATCCCTTCTTGGGCCCAGCACACTCTTGACTAGGTAATACTGTGACTTAACCCTCGTTAAGGTCTGGAGGAGAAGCACATGTTGCCTTGTATCAGAAAAAAAAAATGTCTACATCATCAAGTCAGAGGAGAATTGCTAGCTTTTTGGTTTTTTTGTTTGTTTTTTAAAGAGAGAACACATAAGCAGGGGAGAGGGTCAGAGAGAGAGAGAGAGAGAGAGAATATTAATCAGGCTTCATGCTCTGCGCAGAGCCTGATGCAGGGCTCGATCCCACGACCCTGGGATCATGACCTGAGGCGAAATCAAGAGTCAGATGTTCCACTGATTGAGCCACCCAGGTTCCCCAAGAAGTGTTAGTTTTTAATAGGGAGAGGTGAGCTCTCAGACTCAGAGGTTTCAGAGAAACCTGATGATTCAAGATCCTGTAGTTCATCAAACTAGATGTCCTCAGTCCATGTGTCAGGTTCTCCTTCCTTTTCGGTCAGGGCCCTGACCTTGGCATAGAAGACCTGCCTTGTAGGGAGTTGAACTCTCTGTGGAGCTTGGCTACTCTGACGAGTAAGTCCTGGGCCCAGTCTTTGGCTTTCTCTCTCCTCCCACTGTCAGAGATGACAGCCTCTGTGTAAGCTATCACATGAATGTCACATGTAGTTTCCAACTGGAAATTAACTCTGTCAGGTTTTCATCATCTTTTTCTTGTACTTGGCCATGGCCGCTAATACAGACACCTTATATAGTGTACCAGCTAATGCATTTCCTTCCAGCATATATCAGATCATTCACCACTGGAGAAAGTTCTAACAACCTGTGATGGTGACTTTACCATCATAGTAAGAAGTGATTCCGTTCTAAAACCCAATTTTAGCTGCTTCTCTATTGAAAGCGTCCTGGTAACAACCGTCACAGCGTGGGTTTTCCAGGAAGCTGACTCTGAGACAGGGTTGGTTTGAGATGGTCAGGCCTTTTTTTCTTTTTGTTGACAAGTTGTTGGAGATGGGCCTCCCAGAAGAGGTGTGGCCTTGGGTCTTGTGGCTCTCTATAGTTGAGGCAATGCCTGAGGGAACTAACAACTGAATGTTGCCAGCAGACAGCAGAGCCGGGACAACACATCTTTTCTTTTTTTAATTTATTTATTTATTTTGAAAGAGAGAGAGCACCAGCAGGGGAGGGGCAGAGAGATGCAGAGAGAGAGAAAATCCCAAAGCGGGCTCCGTGCTGTGGGCATAGAGCCTGACGTGGGGCTCTAACTCATAACCCTGAAATCATGACTTGAGCTGAGGTCAAGAGTTGTGGGTGCTTAACCAACTGAGCCACCCAGGTGCCCCAATATGTCTTTCATAGAAGGAAGATCAGGGTGGGGTATTTCAGAAGCTCCCAAGTTAAAACATCAACCATGTGGGTTGTGTTGATCATGATTCTGATTCAACTGTAGAAAAGAAGTAACCATCAGGGAAAATGGAAGATTCATTAACGATATCAAGACATCCTGTTGATGTTTTGGGTGCGATGTTAGTTTATTATTGTGTTTTTAGAATAAACGTACTAAAATGGAAGTGAGTTGGAATATGCATGGGGACAAGAGTGACTATGAATTGTCGGTACGGATGGAAGACAAAATCACGGGCCACCTGCCAAAGATGCCCTGTCCTCATCGCCAGAATGAAAAAGATTTTTGCAGGTGCGATTAAGGATCTTGATTAGTGAGAGGATGAGCTTGGATTCTCCAGGTGAGCCCCATATAGTCAGAAGAGACTTTATAAGAGGGAGACAAGAGGGTCAAAGCCAAAAAAGAAGAAGACCATGTGACAGTGGAACCAGGCGAAACAGGGGAGTCAAAGAGAGAAGATGCTATGCTTCCGGATGGCTACATAGAGGAAGGAGCCACCAGTCAAAGAATGCAGGGAGCCACTAGAGGGCAGAAAAGACAAGGAACAGATTCTTTCCTGAAACCGTCAGAAGAAACGCGGCTCTGCCGACACCTCGATTTTGGACTTTCATTCTCCAGAACCGTAAGGGACTAAATTTGTTTTGTTTTAAGCCACAAATGTATGATAATTTGTTACAGCAGGAATATGAATCTAATACAGTAAGCATATGGAGTTCCATTGTGATATTTTTCTACATTTGCGAAATTTTCTATTTATTTATTTATTTATTCATTTATAGATAGGCTCCATGCCCAGCATGAAGCCCCACACAGGACTTGAACTCACGACCCTGAGATCAAGACCCAAGCTGAGATCAAATTTGGCATCCCAGGCGCCCCCAATTTTCTATAATAAAAAAAGTGTTCTGAAATATAAAAGAGACCCAGCACTGAAAAAGAAAATGTAATATGGGTTGATATATAGTTTGGCAAGTCCTCCTTTGTTTTTTAAAAAAATCTATATTTTGGGGGCACCTGGATGGCTCAGTCGGTGAAGCATCTGACTTCCGCTCAGGTCATGATGGCATAGTTTGTGGGTTTGAGCCCCCATGTTGGGTTCTATGCAGACAGCTCAGAGCCCGGAGTCTACTTCAGATTCTGTGTCTCCCTCCCTCTCTCTCTGCTCTCCTTGCTTGCATTCTCTCTCTCTCTCAAAAATAAATAAGCATTAAAAACATTTTTTAATATATATTTTTGCTAGTCTTTCACATGTTTCTCCCAAATACATTTTTTAAAGATTATTTATTTGATAGAGTAAGAGCATGAGCAGAGAAGGGGCAAAGAGAGAGAAAGGAAGAGAATCCCAAGGAGGGCTCCTCGCCATCAGTGCAGAGCCCCACATGGGACTCAAACCCACACACTGTGAGATCATGACCTGAGCAGAAATCAAGAGTCAGACTTTCAACCAACTGAGCCACTCAGGTGCCCCCAATACATTTTCAATTAGCTTGTCAAGTTTCTGGTAAAAAAAAAATCAGGTAAGTATTTTATCAACATCTAATACAAATTAATTTTGGGGAAATTATGTCAAAGGTAAGTGTCACAGGATGTCCTTGCTAGTCTGAGCTGATTGTTGTGTGTGCCCAGTGGATGGGACTCCAGGTGAAGGAACGCTGTGGTTCTCCAGCCACCCCCCTGATAACTGAGTGGCTGAGTTCTATTCAGAGGGAAGAGTGAAAAAAAGACACCTGGCCTCCCTCTCAAGACGTATTCTCCAGCCTAGCTTTACTAGCGTACTGTAAATATTTTATGCCCTACTTGTCCCCTCATGTTTGCTGTCCCTCGGCCCATAATTAGTTTCTAACTATATTATGTGAAATCACCACTACATTGGAAGTGATGGAGCTGAGTGGAGCTGGATACAAGCAGAATCGATCGTGAGCATTTTGAGGGATGCCTTGGAGACTAACGAAATCAAAACAGGAAGAGTAAAGAGAATAAGTGGAGGTTGGTGGATGAAGTGGCAAAGTTAGGCTTTAATATTGATGTGACTTCATTGCCTAGTCTTGTGAAGCCTGGGGGTATTTTAATTTCATAAGTCATAAGCAATTTGTTAAGCAAAAATACGGCAGACATACCCTTTGTGCTACAATGACTGGGTTGCTTTGGCACAGAAAAACACTCTGACAATTTACTTCGGGTTTAATTCAATTAGGAAATTGAGTTTCACGTGGAAAGTAAGTCTGTAAATTCTATTACTAAGATATTATTTTCATGATTCATCCTTATCTTATAAATTGTCTCAACAGAGATTTAAAAATAAATTGGCTAAGGCTTTTGAATAATAGTAGCCTGAGTAAAAATATTATTACACAATTGAAAATAAAATTCTAAATAGATAAAGTCTCCAAGTGATAGCATGAATAAAAAAGTTATAATTGGCCAACAGCTGCTAATTTCCATTTCTTATACTTACCGCTAATTAGGCAAGATAAAATGGTTTGTGTTTTTTTTTTTTCTGGTACTGGAAAAGTGAATAATTGTGTAATTATAGATAATGAAACGAGTATTAGAGGGGTGTGTGTGTGTGTGTGTGTGTGTGTGTGTGTGTGTGTGCGAGCGCGCGCGCGCCCCAGTCTTTGAAATCCCCCTTAAGCCAAAAGTCAACATCAACTCATATGGCAGCTCCCACCACTGTGGTTAACTGTTATACCACTAGGGGGAGCTCGTGAGACGGAGTTTTGAACACTCCCTTCGCAGCGGCTGCAAATCCAACGGCGGTCGCTGGAGGGTACCGGAAGGCAGAGTCGACAAGCTGGGAGTTCAAACCTCTGACTGGTCTTCTCTTTCCAAGGAGGAAAGTTTCAACCTGCTGGCGAACTATTTTAGTGGGAGAGGAAGGGGCAAAGGGGGAGGTTGACTGGGGCACTGGAACAAACGAGTCCAGCAGAAGCGTCAGAAAATTTGGAACCATCTGTGGATTAAACCACTGCTCTCCTATGTGCGGAAGAGTTAGGGTGTATGGTGAGAGTAAGGCAGGGGAGATCCACAGATGTGGAGTACTAGTGTCCGAGTCTTTGGTGAGGCAGCCTCAGGGGAGATCAGAACCAGGTCCAGAAGTGAAGGCTCAACCTCACAGTTCAACCAAAACATCCTTGAGCACGTTTCCTTTGATGTTTTCCTGTGAAACCATCCTTCCGCCAAGAGGAGCATTAAATGACAAATCTGAATGGGCGCCTGGGTGGCTCAGCTGGCTGAGCATCCGACTTTGGCTCAGGTCATGATCTCAGTGTGTGGGTTTGAGCCTTGCGTTGGGTTCAGAGCCTGGAGCCTACTTTGGATTCTGTGTCTCCTTCTCTCTCTGCCCCTCTCCCACTCGTGCTCTGGCTGTCTCTTTACATACATAAATGTAAAAAAAAAAATTTTAAATCACAAATCTGAAGACTTGGGTCTAGTCCCAGTGCTAGTGCCAACACAGCTGATAAGATGGGAGATAATTTGACTCCAAGCAAGTTCATAGGAAACAAGTTGATCAACCCAGCAAGTTGGTTATGATACCTATCTGTTCTAGAATTCAGATGTACCTAATTGCTGGTTTTTCAAAAATTGACATTTCTGTCAATTCTGTCTCACAATGTTGTTTTGCCATATTTTAAATCTTCAGACACTTTTTCTGTTTTTCAGAATTTTGGGGTTATTTTCCATTATATAAATAGAATATTGTTAAGTCCTGAATTATTTAATTCATCCTTGTCTAGAAAATATTGAAGCATAAGCTCCAGGCATTGGTTAACAACTGTTTTTTAAAGCTTATTTATTTTGAGAGAGAGTAAGAGAGCGTTCACGCTAGAGGAGGAGGGCCAGAGAGAGAGGGAGAGACAGAATCCCAAGCAGGCTCTGTGCTGTCAGCTCAGACCCCAACCCTGGGCTTAAACTCATGAGCCGTGAGAAATTGACCTGGGCCGAGATCAACAGTCAGTCTCACTTAACCAACTGGGCCACGCTAGTGCTCGTGGTTAACAATCGTTCATGAAGAACCTGGAAAGAATATGTGACTATTCACCAGTTGCTTTCAGAACACTAGCCTGAAACTAGTTTTTAAAATGTGTTTCCTAGAATTCTCAGTACCCCAGATTAGTCCACGTTTCTCCCTGGGTTCCCTGCTCCTTCTAATAAGGATCAAGAGAGTTCCTGAGGCCCCTGACTGGCTCGGTTGGTGAAGTGTGTGACTCTTGAGCTCAGGGTTGTGAGTTCCAAGCCCCACAATGGGTGTAGAGATTACTTAAAAATCTTTTAAAGAGAGAGAGGGTGCGAATTCGAAAGAATCCGATGGGTTTGGATGGAGTAGGACTGCCCTTCCCCAACTTCCACACTTTCAACTGTAACAGAGAACAGAGGATGCTAGAACTCTGTGTGTTTCTGGCAAGATCCCCACCCGTCCCTACTGCCTGACACATCCCCACATCTTATACTATTAAAACCAATCTCTGGTGCCTGGGTGGCTCAGTCGGTTAAGCATCTGACTCTTGATCTCAGCTCAGGTCAGGATCTCATGGTTTGCGGATGGAGCCCCGAGTCAGGCTCTCTGCTGTCAGCACAGAGCCCACTTTGGATCCTCTGTCTCCCTCGCTCTCTCACCCTCCCCCACTCTCACTTTCTCCCTCTTTATCTACCAAAAATAAATAAATATTATTTTAAAAATCTCGTTATGCCTTTAGCCATGTTATATCCCTATCCACAAGAAGCCCCAATGCCTAGGTTTCCCCTCTGCACCTTACCCCTCCCAATTCCATCTCTGATTTACTCAACCTCCAAGCCTCTGGACTAGTAGTAAAACCGAAAACCTCTGTTTCCTCATACTCTTCTTTTTAGTCTCTTCTAGGTGACGCTCAATTCACCCCTGAAATCACTGCGTCCCCTGCATCTTTCTCACAAGATGGCTGACGTACCACTGGGCTGTACCACTGAGTAGACGCTGGCCTGAGGTACCACTGGGCTGATGTTTGTGTGCTACTGGTCTTCCTTACTTCCTATTGCCACTTCCAAATCCTCCTCCTCCCCTTCTCCCTAGAAGCACTCTGCTTTGCGCCTGGGGTCAATGGACTGTCCATCCAGCCATTAACCCTCCTTATTGCAAATCATGTATTGACCCCTTAGGTCATACTCCCTCATCCCTTAATTGGTTTAGGTCCTGACTCACTATCATTCTCTCCAACATGACTCCTGTCATAATTCTTAGTGATTTCAATAATAATGTAGGAGATTATTAATACCCTGGTGTGGTAGTAAGGTGTCTCCTGAAACAAGAAAGTGAGACAACCGTGGTTTATTGGGGAGATAACCCAGGAATCACGAACCAGGGAGCAAGGAGAGTAAGACAAGGAAGAAGGAAAAGCCTCTGTAAAGGTGTGGCATCAAGTTCACTGCCATGAACAAAGGGGATCTCGGGTCTGCCGAGGCCTCTGGGAAGCATCCTGAGAGCCCCACAACGTTGTCTCCCAGAAGGCTGGAGGCTGGTGCCCTTACTCACTGGCTTCTGCCCGTATTGGTGGAGGGTTGTTCCCTGAAGCATTATCTTCCCCATTCCTGCTGCATTTGCCTGTGAGCCTAGTGGGCTCCTGGGGGCTTGGAGAAGACTCTGAAGTGAAAGCAGAGAGGAAAGGTGCTTCCTCTCAGGTAGGAGGCTGTCAGGGGGAGTCTGAAATGTCCTCCACCACAGCTCCTGCTAAAATCACAAGTAGGTTAAGGGATGTGACTACGACACCAAAAGCATCTGGAATGCCTGGCTTCTCAGTTCCCTAACTTCCTGTTTCCCAAGGATCCTGTCCTCCACCCTACCTCAACGCCTCTCTCCCTCAATCACAGTTTAGCCTTTGTCATTACCAGTCTCTGCAACCGCCCACAGCCTGAGGTCCCCTTCACCCTCCAAACACCTCGACCTATCTTCCCTAGCAGCTCAGTCCCCTATTGTGTCTTGACTCCAACAATCCTTAGACTCAGTACTTGGATCCTTCTATCTTTTCACTGTCCTTCACCCTCCTGACTCAGCTTTAATCCCATGGCCAATCAGCACACTCACTCTTTTACATGGATGCTCAACTTCTATCATCATCACCCTCCCTCAGCAAAACCCCAACCTTGGTTACATCTGGTTCCATACCTATTCAGTGCCTGAGTCTGCACAGCTGAATGTGGCTTTAGAACCAAGCAGGTCCAGGGGCTCCTGGGTGGCTCAGTCGGTTGAGCGTCTGACTTCAGCTCAGGTCATGATCGCACGGCTCATGAGTTTGAGCCCTGCGTTGGGCTCTATGCTGAAAGCTCGGAGCCTGGAGCCTGCTTCAGGTTCTGTGTCTCCCTCTCTCTGTGCCCCTTCCCTCGGTCTACTCACTCTCTCTCTCTCTTTCTCTCTCTCTCTCTCAAAAATAAATGAACATTAAAAAAATTTTAAAAAAAAATGGGGTGCCTGGGTGGCTCCGTCGGTTAAGCGTCCGACTTCGGCTCAGGTCACTATCTCTCGGTATGTGAGTTCGAGCCCCGCGTCGGGCTCTGTGCTGACGGCTCAGAGCCTGGAGCCTGTTTCCGATTCTGTGTCTCCCTCTCTCTGACCCTCCCCCGTTCATGCTCTGTCTCTCTCTGTCTCAAAAATAAATAAACGTTAAAAAAAAAATTAAAAAAAAAAAAAGAACAAGCAGGTCCTGCCACTCACAGGCTGTGGGACCTTGGGCACATCACTTAACCCCACTGAGTCCTAGTTTCCTTAGCCATGCTGGGCGGTCTCAACTACATTCAGGACCAGCAGTGTCCGATGCCTCTTTGAGGCTGCCTAAGGATCAACATGCATTTCCCCAGTGCCTTCAACCCCTCCATCCCTCATAAATAAGAATTTCCTTTCTTCTTTTCTCACAACGTCCTGTCAAGCTTCCAACTTAAGCAGCAGAGAAATTAGAAGAGGACTTTCACTTCCAACAGCCTATCGACCACATCATGTCCATCCTGCTGCTATGTGCGACTGTCCAGTCTCCTGGCCAAGGCCAACCCTCTCCATTTGTGTGCTAGGTCCATCCCCTGTCCTCATCAGGAAAATGGTTCTGGCAGTTTCCCCGCTTCTGTCTTCTTTTTTATTTTTATTTATTTATTTTGAGAGAGACACAGAGAGAGAGAGAGAGAGAGAGTGCAAGTGGGAGAGGAGTAGAGAGAGAGGGGGACGGAAGATCCAAAGCAGGCTCTGTGCTGAGAGCAGGGCTCAAACTCTCAAATTGTGAGATCATGACCCGAGCCGAACACAGATGCTCAACCAACTGAGCCACCCAGGCGACCCTGCTTCTTCTTCTTTTTTTTTTTTTTTTTTTTTTAACGTTTTATTTATTTTTGAGACAGGGAGAGACAGAGCATGAACAGGGGAGGGTCAGAGAGAGGGAGACACAGAATCTGAAACAGGCTCCAGGCTCCGAGCTGTCAGCATAGAGCCCGACGTGAGACTTGAACTCACGGACCATGAGATCATGGCCTGAGCTGAAGTTGGCCACCCAACCGACTGAGCCACCCAGGCGACCCCTTCTTTTTTTTAAGTTTACCTATTTATTTTGGGAGAGAGAGAGAGAGAGCACACATGCACGCGCACGGGCACGCACACACACACACACACACACGAGTGGGGGTGGGGCAGAGAGAGAGGGAGAGAGAGAATTGCAAGCAGGCTCCATGCTGTCAGCACAGTCCTACGTGGGGCTTGATCCCATGAACTGTGAGATCATGACCTGAGCCAAAATCCAGAGTCAGATGCTCAACTGACTGAGCCACCCAGGTGCCCCTCCCCCATCCTGCATCATCGTTTTTTCCCTTCTACTGGATCATGCATATCAGCCAGATGTGAAGTTTAATGATACTTAAGTTCTCCACAAGGAGGGATTAATTCCAGTATTAAAAGTATTAACCTAGGGGTGCCTGGGTGGCTCATCCGGTTAAGTGTCTGACTTCGGCTCAGGTCACGTTCTTATGGTTGGTGAGTTTGAGCCCCATGTCTGGCTCTGTGCCGACAGTTCAGAGCCTGGATCCTGCTTCAGATTCTGTGTTTCCCTCTCTCTGACCCTCCCCCGTTCATGCTCTGTCTCTCTCTGTCTCAAAAATAAATAAACCTTAAATTTTTTTTAAAAAAGTACTCATCTATATAAAGTGCACGGAACAGTGCCCGACACACGGTGTTATATGTATTAGCTCTTGTTGTTACAGGCACTGAGTGCTTGAATATGTAATGCATCATGCTACATTATGCTTTGCATGCATTATCATCTTTAATCTTTGCAATGACTCTGATACAGATGCTATTTTTATCCTAATTTTTCAGATAAGTAAACCAAGACTCATCCAGGTTAAATAGCACACACAGGATGTCACTGTTCATAGATGGCAGGACCCAAGCACATGCTCTCAAGCACTATCCAGCTTCTCAATGATCTGTATGTGTAAAAGTCACCTAAGATGCGAGGTGCCTGGGTGGCTCAGACGGTGGAGCGTCCGACTCTTGATTTCAGCTCAGGTCATGATCTCAGGGTTCGCGGGATCGAGCCCCACGTTGGGCTGTGCTGACGGCGTGGAGCCTGCTTGGGATCCTCCGCCTCCCTCTCTCTCTGCATCCACCCCCCTCAAAAATAAATAAGTAAACATTTAAAAAATCACACGGGATGCTTGGGGGGAAAGGCAGATTTGGGGCTCCTGTGTGGAATCAGAATCTCTACAGGGTGGAGCCTAGCGGTCTAGCTTTTTTTTTTTTTTTTAATTTTTTTTCAACGTTTTTTATTTATTTCTGGGACAGAGAAAGACAGAGCATGAACGGGGGAGGGGCAGAGAGAGAGGGAGACACAGAATCGGAAACAGGCTCCAGGCTCCGAGCCATCAGCCCAGAGCCCGACGCGGGGCTCGAACTCACGGACCGCGAGATGGTGACCTGGCTGAAGTCGGACGCTTAACCGACTGCGCCACCCAGGCGCCCCGCGGTCTAGCTTTTTAATACGTGCTCCGAGGATACATGCACCACATTTGAGAAGCTCCTTTATACACCCTTTAACGTGTACACAGAAAACAAATGAGGAGACCAAAGCAAGCTGCTGACGGTGGATTTCTTAGGTGGTGGAAGAGGGGAGATTATAGAGAACTTTCACTTTCTAACATATGTTTTAATGTGGTGTTTAACGTTCTTAAAATTTTTTTCTTTTAATGTTTTTATTCATTTTTGAGAGAGACAGAGCACCAGCGGGGGAGGGGCAGAGAGAGAGGGAGACACAGAATCCGAAGCGGGCTCCAGGCTCCGAGCTGTCAGCACAGAGCCCGGTTCGGGGCTCAAGCTCACAAACCCCAGGATCCTGACCGGAGCCGAAGTCGGACGCTTAACCGACTGAGCCACCCAGGCGCCCCAAAATTTTCTTAAATGAGCAGGTGATTTAAAGAATATTTTAAGGGGTATGTGGGTGGCTCAGTTGGTTAAGCATGTGATTTAGGCTCGGGTCACAATCTCGTGGTCTGTGTGGTCTGTGAGTTCGAGCCCTGTGTTGCACTCAGAGCCTGGAACGAACTTTGGATGCTGTGTCTCCCTCTCTATCTGTGCCCCTCTCCCTCTTGTGCTATGTCTTTCTCTCTCAAAAGTAAATAAACGTTAAAAAAATAAAGAATATGTTAAATGAATAAAAAGTAAAAATTATCCCATTTCCCATCATCCACAGGCAACCATTGGTAACATTTTTTTTGGATATTTTTTTTCCAGGTCCCCCCCTCTCTAATTGAGAATAGGAAATAGAATTATAGGGTTTGCTAGTTTTTCCAAAGTTAGAATTATAATTCAGGGGCGCCCGGCTGGCTCAGTCCATAGAACATGGGACCCTTGATCTCGAGGTTGTAAGTTTGAGCTCCACCTTGGGTGTAGAGATTACTTGAAATGAAATCTTTAAGAAAAAAAAAGAATTATAGTACAGATTTGGAACTTGCTATCCTGTATTTTCATGTGTCATATTTTGCGCATTTCCCATGTAAATAGCCTTCTATGAGCTTTCATATCTAAACACTATTCTGTCACATGTCTGTAAGACTTACTTAACTCTTTCTTTATGGCTGTATTTTTAAGTTTTTTTTTTTTTTTTTTTTTAACGTTTATTTATTTTTGAGACAGAGAGAGACAGAGCATGAACAGGGGAGGGGCAGAGAGAGAGGGAGACACAGAATCTGAAACAGGCTCCAGGCTCTGAGCTGTCAGCACAGAGCCCGACGCGGGGCTTGAACTCACGGACCGTGAGATCATGACCTGAGCCGAAGTCGGCCGCTTAACCGACTGAGCCACCCAGGTGCCCCATTAAGTTTTTTTTTTTTTTTATACTTTCTGCTCTTTTTTTTTAAAGTTTATTTATTTATTTTGAGAGAGAGAGAGAGCACGAGCAGGGAGGGGCAGAGAGAGGAGAGAGAGAGGAGAGAGAGAGAATCCCAAGCAGTTTCTGTGCTTTCAGTGCAGAGCCCAATGTGGGGCTCGAACTCACGAACCATGAGATGATGACGTGAGCCGAAATCAAGAGTTGGACACTCAGCCGACTGAGCCACCCAGGCACCCCTACTTTCTGCTCTCGTTGATAATGCTGAGGTTTAAGGTGCTCGTGCCAAAATGTAAGAATTTATTTAAGTAAGTCCCTGAAGTGGTCATGAACATTTTAAAGAATCTTGAGCCCGCAGGTTAAAACGCTTAAGTATTTCTAGAGAGACACTAATATTTATTTACCCCTCATACTTATGTGGCTTTGGACCATGAGACTAGTTTTTCTTTTCCTCCTGTTTACTAGATGTTGTCACATTAGCCCATTGTTCCAGTCGGTTGAGATATTTTAAATTAGGAAGCTTTTCTTCAGACATGTTTGATATCTTTACCATGTTCATGTTATCTGGAAATTGTATCTGTCAGCATATGAACAAAACCATTCAGTAGGGTGGGGTCCTGACTCCTGAATGAGACCCTGACCAGACTTACATTTATTGGGCATCCATTGTGTTGGACAGAAAATGTTAGCAGAACATCCTTTTTTCTTTAATATTCAGCATGCTATAAAACTCTTTCTATACCTAAAGCAGGGAATAATTATTTCACTTTTCCTCACCAATATCTATATTCTGGACCCTTAAAGTGTACCTACGAATAAAAAAGATTTACGTCAGTATTACAGTAGAGAAATGTTAGTCTCTCCACTCTTTAGTAAGTAGGCCACAAAAATTTTCAATAAGGTCGTGGATTATCCTTTCTCTGAAATGTAAAAATAGAACTAGTTCCTTATGGATCAAAGCAATTGACCAGTACTCTAGAAGTCCCCAGTAGATATTTGTGAATTTCTTTTCTCTGCTGAGTTATAACAGACTTCAGCGATGATACAAATACCTAAATCAGCGAAATGCTAGCTGATTTGTATGGTCTGCAAAGAAGATAGTAATAACAGCATCAATGAACATTTTTCTCACAAGGAATATATAGAATGCTATTATCTCTTTAGAATGCTATTTTTAAATAATAGAGTCATTATTGGAAAGAATAATCCTTCAGCACCCCAAACTAGGTCCACTCTCTCTAATGTTTCATTTGGCAGCCTCAC
This sequence comes from Panthera tigris, assembly GCF_018350195.1. Taxonomy (NCBI): domain Eukaryota; kingdom Metazoa; phylum Chordata; class Mammalia; order Carnivora; family Felidae; genus Panthera; species Panthera tigris. Next base: position 6,648,361 of record NC_056669.1, read on the forward strand.
AACATAGCAGATGGTGACTGATTCCTCTACAGGCCCCAGCCCATCACACCTGTATAGAGTGTGGATTGGGGAAGTGTGGTCAGGGATCTGCTGAAGTTACCCTCTCTTGTCATAAACTAACAGCAGTAGATACAGAATGAACAGATTCAGATGATGTTGGGAACCAGATCTGAGAGGATTTGCTCATGTCTTGGTTGTAGGGGGTAGAGAGGAAGGAGGAAGAAAGGATGATGCCCAGGTTTTTGACCCTAGCAAATGGGTGGGGGATGGTGCTTTAAACTGAGATGGTGAAGCGTCGGGGAGGTGAGAGAGGAACAGATTTGGACTAGGTAATGTTACGGAAATGGCAGTTAAAGAACAGAGAAGGGAATCAGAAGTTCTGTTTTGCACGTTGACAAAGGTAAAAAACATCAAACAAATAAAGAAATTGACCTTATTCAGGCTATTACAATGGGGAGAACATGCCAGATCCAAAGATCAGGGCGTCCGCCTTAGCAGGATGGTTTTGCCTGGATAAGTTGTAGGTGGGGTGATTTTGCAGTTTGGGCTGCTTCTATAAATCAGGGGTAATCTCAGCCAGTTAGCTGAACAAGAAATGTTTGTCTCTATGTCTAGCTAGTTCCAGGGGGGATAAACCCTTCAGCTGGTCATTATGAGATGAAGAATGGGAATTTGGTGGATCTGTGTCTGGCCTTGTCACAGGTAAATGAGGGCATCATCTGCAAGTTTAACAGGAATCGTTAGAAAGAATGGACACTTAAAGTTAGATGGAGAAGGGTGGCTCTTTGTAGGAAGGCATTTCTGGAAAACAAAAGGTTTGGGGCGGGCGGGGGGACGGGGATTAACCATCACTGTGTTCTGGGAGCATACGGCTGAGGTAAAGTTCAATACTATCAATATGTTACACTTGAGATGTTTGTGAGATCCCAAGAAGAGAAGACAAACAGGCGGTTAGACGTAGAAGTCAGGCATCCAGGAGAGAGGTTCAAAGCTGGAAATGTATATTTGGAAGTCTTCATCATTATAGGTGATATTGAACACCAGGGGACTTGATGAGATCACTAAAGGAGGGGTATTGAGAGAAGAGGGTCCAAGATGGAGCCCCAAAGAACAAGCGTAAAGGTTAAGTAGAGGGGGAGACAGCTAGCAACGCAGAGAGACAGAACCACGGGGTAGGAAACTAACAAGAGAATATGGTGTGGAGGCCAAGGGAGGGAAAGAAAGGGTGGAGAATGGCACTGAAAGGGGCCAAGCAGTGAGATCAGGGCAGTGACCATTAGAATTGACAAGGGAGTCAAGGGAGAGATTCTTTTCTTTTAAGATGAAAGATGCTTATGAACAGGTGTTTTTTTTTTTTTTTATGCAGATGGGGATGCTATAGGAGAGAGGGGAACAACTGATGGTACAAGAGAGGTGGCAGATGGCTAAAAGAAGGGCATTCTTGAAATGGGACCCGGAATACAAACAGACACACCGGTACTGAGCTGGCGTAGGGGCCTGGCCAATACAGTGCGCCATCAGGGAAAAGAATTACCAGTGGAGGCACAGAAGTTTGGAGATGTGATGGGGGAAGAAAAGAAAGATGCCATTTATGTTTGCAGTGAGGTACGGATGGAGGTAACGCCCTGAGGCGTGGGGGGAAGGGAGTAAGATGTTATGAAATGAAGCGGACGTCCTGGGAGTGGAGTGGAAACCCACTTGAGCAAGCCCGCTGGAGAAAACACAACAGGATTGTCGGGTAGTGTGTTAAATGCTCATCCAAGGTCTAAGTTTGTGACTTTAAAGAGAAGCCGCTGAACTTGGTTTTGGGACTTTCTCTAGCGATGTGGACCTACTTAGGTGTGGGCATGGAGAAGATTGAAGGGTTTATTCAAGGTTGTGATTATATTGCTTATGTATGATGGACAGGAAAAGGGATGAGGTTGTTGAAGACACTTTGCAAGAAAGTGATTATGTGACATGTATCGAGTGGACTGTGGGGGTTTCACTCCTGACCTGGTCCCATGGATTGGAATCTTGGGATGGTTCTCTTTGATTTCACACAGTTACTAGGGGGCTTTCATTTCCTTCCCGCCCCCTGTCCCAGCCACCTATCCTGTCCGTGGCACCACTTTCTGGAGGTGGGAATGGCAGTTAGAAGTGTTTGGGGCCATGGAAGAGGGAGTCATCCATATAAAGTAGTGGTGTGGGGGGAGCACAGACTTAAGGTACCCATGACTGTCTTATAAGCAATATGGAGAAGGCAGCTGCCTGGACATAGCCTCCCCCAGAAAGATAGCTGATACCTGGCTCAGCACTGGCAACGTGGGTACCCCCTGGCACAACAAAGAAGGATCTTCTGGTTTAGGAATAAGAATGGAAATTGATATAGAGCTATGGTTAGATTCAAGTTTGGGTTAGGCTTAGGGTTGGCTCTCACGCATCTTCCTGATGTTAGGCAGTGGTAAGTTCTCTCAAGGCGGATTCTTTCTCTCCATATGATATACAGAGGTCTGGGAAGCCCAGTGGCCATCCTCCTCCACGTCCCGGGTCTGTTTCTCTCCTCTCTCTGTCACTCCAAAATCTTGTAAACCTTTGGTGCCCCTCTAGGTTTTCAACAATTTTCTAATCAATCAATATATTGGTTAAACTTGACATGCTATCTTTTTCTATTTTATTTCAGAGAGAGAAAGCGTGTGTGTGTGAACAGGGGAGAAGGGCAGAGAGAGAGGGAGAGAGAGAAAAGCCCAAGCAGTCTCCATGCTCAGCAGGAAGCCCAGTGAAGGGCTGGTCCCACCACCCTGGGATCCGGACCTGAGCTGAAATTAAGAGTCTGGACCATCAACTAACTGAGCCATCCAGGCGCCCCTACCTACTATCTTTTTATGTACAAAAACTTTTTGTTTTTTGCTTCTTACAAATCAAAAGCTTTGACTTTATAGCTATTGTGTTTAAAATGGACTGTAAGAGGGGCACTTGGCTGGCTCAGTGGGTGGAGTGTGCAACTCTTTATCTTGGGGTCGTCGGTCTTAACTCCACATTGGGTGTAGAGATTACTTAAAAACAAATCTGCTAAATAAATAAATAAATAAATAAATAAATAAATAAGTAAGTAAAATGGGACTGTAAGGGCCTTTTTGTTTTTTTGTGTTTTTGGATTCTTTAAAAAAATTTTTTATGTTTATTTTTGAGAGAGAGAGAGACAGAGTGTGAGCAGGGGAGGGACAGAGATGGAGGAGACAGAGAATCCGAAGCAGGCTCCGGGCTCTGAGCTGTCAACACGGAGCCCAAAGGAGGGCTCGAACCCACGAACTGTGAGATCATGACCTGAGCTGAAGTCAGACGCCCAACGGACTGAGCCACCCAGGTGCCCCACAGAAGCTTATTTTTGAAGGAGCAATTCCAAACATCCTGTATGCAATGGATGCATTAGGGTCTGCCAATAATTATGTGAATTTCTATAAAGAAGTGTGAGAAAAAATAAGCACAGACATATTTTTCAATAATTTATATCATACAGCTGAGGGGGAAAAAAAGATTTAAAAAAGTATAATTAGTAGGCCATCATTTGTGGGAGAGACAGAAGAATACATACGTGCCTGCTTACACAGGCACAGAGTGCCCTTTTTGAGAGAGAGACAGAGCACGAGTAGGGGAGGGGCAGAGAGAGAGAGAGAGAGAGAGAGAGAGAGGGAGACACAGAATCCGAAGCAGGCTCCAGGCTCCGAACCGTCAGCACAGAGTCCGATGCGGGGCTCAAATTCACGAACTGTGAGATCATGACCTGAGCTGAAGTTGGACCCTTCATCAACTGAGCCACCCAGGCGCCCAGAGCTTTTTCTTTTTCTTTCTAAGCAGGCTCCAGCCCAGGGTGGAGCCCAATGTGGTACTTGAACTCATGACCCTGAAATCAGGACCTGAACTGAGATCAAGAGTTGAACACTTAACCAACTGAGCCACCCAGGTGCCCCAAGGGAGGTCTGTTAAAAAAAAAAAAAAATTTCCCCCAACATTTAATTATGAAAAATTCCAAACATAGAGATAAGCTGAAATATTTTACATAGAGAACACCAGTATACCTCCCACCTAGATTCTGTCATTAACATTTCACTCCATTTGCTTGGTCTACCTTTCTATGCAGCCATCAACCCTTTTTATTCTTGACACATTTCTTCTTTTTTTTTTTAATTAAATGTTTTTATTTATTTATTTATTTATTTATTTTTTCAATATATGAAATTTATTGTCAAATTGGTTTCCATACAACACCCAGTGCTCATCCCAAAAGGTGCCCTCCTCAATACCCATCACCCACCCTCCCCTCCCTACCACCCCCCATCAACCCTCAGTTTGTTCTCAGTTTTTAAGAGTCTCTTATGCTTTGGCTCTCTTCCACTCTAACCTTTTTTTTTTTTTCTTCCCCTCCTCCATGGGTTTCTGTTACGTTTCTCAGGATCCACATAAGAGTGAAACCATATGGTATCTGTCTTTCTCTGTATGGCTTATTTCACTTAGCATCACACTCTCCAGTTCCATCCACGTTGCTACAAAAGGCCATATTTCATTCTTTCTCATTGCCACGTAGTACTCCATTGTGTATATAAACCACAATTTTTTTATCCATTCATCAGTTGATGGACATTTAGGCTCTTTCCATAATTTGGCTATTGTTGAGAGTGCTGCTATAAACATTGGGGTACAAGTGCCCCTATGCATCAGTACTCCTGTATCCCTTGGGTAAATTCCTAGCAGTGCTATTGCTGGGTCATAGGGTAGGTCTATTTTTAATTTTCTGAGGAACCTCCACACTGTTTTCCAGAGCGGCTGCACCAATTTGCATTCCCACCAACAGTGCAAGAGGGTTCCCGTTTCTCCACATCCTCTCCAGCATCTATAGTCTCCTGATTTGTTCATTTTGGCCACTCTGACTGGCATGAGGTGATATCTGAGTGTGGTCTTTTTTTTTTTTTTTTTTTTTTTTTTAATTTACATACAAGTTAGTTAGCATATAGTGCAACAATGATGTCAGGGGTAGATTCCTTAATGCCTCTTACCCATTTAGCCCAACCCCCCCCCCCCCCACACACACAGTCCCTCCAGCAACCCTCTGTTTGTTCTCCATATTTAAGAGTCTCTTATGTTTTGTCCCCCTTCCCTGTTTTTATATTGTTTTTGCTTCCCTTCCCTTGTGTTCATCTGTTCTGTGTCTTAAAGTCTTCATATGAGTGAAGTCATGCAATATTTGTCTTTGACTAATTTCACTTAGCATAATACTCTCTAGTTCCATCCATGTGGTTGCAAATGACAAGATTTCATTCTTTTTTATTGTCGAGGAATACCCCATTGTATATATATATACCACATTTTCTTTTTTTTTTTTAATTTTTTTTAACGTTTATTTATTTTTGAGACACAGAGAGACAGAGAATGAACGGGGGAGGGTCAGAGAGAGAGAGAGGGAGACACAGAATCTGAAACAGGCTCCAGGCTCCGAGCTGTCAGCACAAAGCCCGACTCGGGGCTTGAACTCACGAACCGTGAAATCATGACCTGAGCCGAAGTCGGATGCCCAACCGACTGAGCCACCCAGGCGCCCCTATACCACATTTTCTTTATCTATTCATCCATCGATGGACATTTGGGCTCTTTCCATACTTTGGCTATTGTCGATAGTGCTGCTATAAACATGGGGGTGCATGTGTCCCTTTGAAACAGCACACCCGTATCCCTTGGATAAATGCCTAGTAGTGCAATTGCTGGGTCGTAGGGTAGTTCTATTTTTAGTTTTTTGAGGAACCTCCATCCTGTTTTCCAGAGTGGCTGCACCAGCTTGCATTCCCACCAACAATGCCAAAGAGATCCTCTTTCTCCGCATCCTTGCCAACATCTGTTGTTGCCTGAGTTGTTCATGTTAGCCATTCTGATAGGTGTAAGGTGGTATCTCATTGTGGTTTTGATTTGTATTTCCCTGATGATGAGTGATGTGGAGCATGTTTTCATGTGTTGGTTGGCCATCTAGATGTCTTCTTTGGAGTAGAGTCTAATCATGTCTTTTGCCCATTTCTTCACTGGATTATTTGGTTTTTGGGTGTTGAGTTGGTAAGTTCTTTATAGATTTTGGATACCAACCCTTTATCTGGCATGTCATTTGCAAATATCTTCTCCCATTCCGTCAGTTGCCTTTTAGTTTTGCTGATTGTTTTCATCGCTGTGCAGAAGACTTTTATTTTGATGAGGTCCCAATAGTTCATTTTTGCTTTTGTTTCCCTTGCCTCTGGAGACGTGTTGAGTAAAAAGTTGCTGCGGCTAAGACCAAAGAGGTTTTTGCCTGCTTTCTCCTCGAGGATTTTGATGGCTTCCTGTCTTACATTGAGGTCTTTCATCCATTTTGAGTTTATTTTTGTGTATGTTGTAAGAAAGTGGTCCAGGTTCATTCTTCTGCATGTCGCTGTCCAGTGTTCCCAGCACCACTTGCTGAAGAGACTGTCTTTATTCCACTGGATATTCTTTCCTGCTTTGTCAAAGATTAGTTGGCCATACAGTTGTGGGTCCATTTGTGGGTTCTCTATTCTGTTCCATTGATCTGAGTGTCTGTTCTTGTGCCAGTACCATACTGTCTTGATGATTCCAGCTTTGTAATATAGCTTGAAGTCCAGGATTATGATGCCTCCTGCTTTGGTTTTATTTTTCAAGATCGCTTTGGCTATTTGGGGTCTTTTCTGGTTCCATACAAATCTTAGGACAGTTTGTTCTAGCTCTGTGAAAAATGCTTCTGTTATTTTGACAGGTATTGCATTGAATAGGTAGAGTGCTTTGGGTAGGACCGACATTTTAACAATATTTGTTCTTCCCATCCAGGAGCATGGAATCTTTTTCCATTTTTCTGTGTCTTCTCAAATTTCTTTCATAAGCTTTCTATAGTTTTCAGTGTATAGATTTTTCACCACTTTGGTTAGATTTATTCCTAGGTATTGTATGTTTTTTTTGTGCAACTTTAAATGGGATCGATTCCTTGATTTCTCTTTCTATTGTTTCATTGTTGGTGTATAGGAATGCAACTGACTTCTGCGCATTGATTTTATATCCTGCCACTTTGCTGAATTCATGGATCAGTTCTAGCAGTTTTTTGGTGGAAACTTTTCGGTTTTCCATATAGAGTATCATGTCATCTGCGAAGAGTGAAAGTTTGTCCTCCTCCTGGCCGATCTGGATGCCTTTTATTTCTTTGTGTTGTCTGATTGCTGAGGCTGTTCCTGATACATTTCAGAGTAAATTGTAAGCATAACTTCACTTGCTTCTAAAGCCTTCAGCATGAATATCATTAACTAAATTTCAAATTTTATTTACCACTTTTTTAATTTTGAAGGAGATGCAAAAACCTTAACAGCACTTGGCTGAATTTTGACAAATGCATACATCTGAATACCCCAAATCCCAGCCACAATATAGCACATTACCCCAGAAAGGAGAGGGAGGCTTGCTTTTAACTGCATTCTGCTTAGCACATTCTGAATTTTGTACCATGTGCTTGTGCTAATTTTAAAATAAATGAAATATTTAAGCTTTTAAAATATTTAAGCATTTTTGTAATGTCAGGCCATAGACCGAAATGGGAAGAGGAAGAAGGTAAAAACAGGAGGGGATGGTGGGTGACAAGGAATCGGTGGAGTCAGTGGAATAGAGAACTCATTGTAAACTGGGGACATCTTATAGAAGTTCTGTTGCCACAACGAGTGAGTTAGGAGAAGGAAATACCCTGGCATGTTTGCAACTGGGTTTCAGAAAGTACTCTCAAGGTTTGTAGTGTGAAATGGGAATGATGGCAGTTAGGGTATTGGTCCCCCCTCCATACTATATGCTCTGTAGTGCACATTGGATTTTTCCTTTGGAGTATTTATCACAACGCCAAATGAGTCATTTTTTCAAGATTTTGTGGTGGTGGTTGTTTTTAAGTAATCTCTGCACCCAATGTGGGGCTTGAACTCACAACCCTGAGATCAAGAGTCCCATGCTCCACCGACTGAGCCAGCCAGGCACCCCAGTTAAGTAATACGTTATTTGTGTCAGCTTCAAGATGGCATGGGTCTCCTCTGTCTCATTTAATCCTGTATTTCTGGTGCCAAGTACATACATAATAGGCAGTCAAACAAGTATTAAATACTTACTTGGATTATTAAAAAATTTTTTTTGTTTTATTTATTTTGAGAGAGAGAGAGAAAGAGCATGAACAGGGGAGGGGCAGAGAGAGAGTGAGCGAGAGAATTCTAAGCAGGCTCTGTGAGGTCAGTGCAGAGCCCTATGTGAGGCTTGAACTCACAACCCCTGAAATCATGACCTGGGCCTAAATCAAGAGAAGTCTTTTTTTTATTTTTTTATTTTTTTTAATGTTTATTTATTTTTGAGACAGAGAGAGACAGAGCATGAACAGGGGAAGATCAGAGAGAGAGGGAGACACAGAATCCAAAACAGGCTCCGGGCTCCGAGCTGTCAGCACAGAGCCCGATGCGGGGCTCGAACCCACGGGCCGCGAGATCATGAACTGGGCCGAAGTTGGACGCTCAACCGACTGAGCCACCCAGGCGCCCCAAGAGTAGAAGTCTTAACTGACTAAGCCACTCTAGTGCCCCCTTAGTTGGATTCTTAAGTGTCATTCATTCATTCATTCATTCATTCACTTGCTTTATCATTGTCATCTTAAGATACATAAAATTGATTATAATCAATTTACACTTTAAATTGAGCAGGAGAGTTGGCCTAGGGTTGAAGATAAAACCTAGTTTCCCTGGAAAAGGGAACCATAATTATATAAAGTTTATGCTGGACTAGGCCTTTTCTCTGACCTGAGTGACCTTGGCCAGATCACCACTCTGAGCCTCAATTTTTCCCATCTGTCGAACAAAGATAATCCCTGAAGGGTCATCCCTGTGTTGACATTCTGCCTGGACATTACAGATCTGCTGGCTGAGTCCTTGCTCTACCTCTCGATCATCGGTTAATCATGCCTAGATTACTCTAAGAAACTATTTGAAAATTGGGACACCTGACTGTCCTGTCAATTTAAGGAGATATTAAGAAGCTCTTTAAATGACCCTTGTGTTTACTATTTACACAGTAGAGTGAGCATGTGAAAACAGGGATTTAAAAAAAAATTTGTTTTAATCTTTATTTATTTTTGAAAGAGAGACAGCGTGTGAGCAGGGGAGGAGCAGAGAGAGGGGGAGACACAGAATCCGAAGCAGGCTCCGGGCCCTGAGCTGTCAGCAGAGCCCGATGTGGGGCTCAAACTCACAAACCATGAGATTATCACCGGAGCCAAAGTCGGATGCTCAACCAACTGAGCCACCCAGGCGCCCTGAAAACAGGGGTTTCATCATGCCACCCCTCTGCTCAAAAGCCCGCGTGATTGATGGCCCATGTCACTCAGGATACAAGCGAGTCTTTATTACAGCAGCCCACGAGGTCCTAAATGAGCTCATGCTCTCCTCACTCTCGCAGCTCTGAAGCCACCACCTTCTCACGGCTGTTCCCACAGTCTGGGCAACCTGCCGCAGGGTTCCCCCTATCTGCAATGTTCTTCCACACATGGCCTGGTCTTGTCCCTCACCTCCTTCAGGCCTTTGCTCCAAAGTCATCTTCTCAGCAAGACCTGCTTGGATCATTCTGTGCAAAGTTGCAAACTTCATGCCCGTTCCTGGCTGCATTTTACTCCATAGATCTAATTTTCCTCCCTCCTAATATATTATGCATGTAGGAATGAATACTGTTTATAAACACGCATCATATAATTCCAGGTACACTGTCGGTTTTCTGTGAGTTATATTCTCTTATCTGGGCCAGTGGTTTGTGGTCCGAAGGGCTAAAGCTTGGGGGGACGTTATGGTTAGTACCTTCTGGAATCATGTGCCCACGGGAAATCCAAGATGAATGTTCATTATTTCAGTGCCAGGCACTCTGGACTGGAAATATTAATAGTTCACGCTTTTGCGCACTTATTGAAGCAGTCATTGCACAAACATTTACTGGACGCCTTCGAGGCGCCAGTTCTTACCGAATGAGCTGCCCGGACCTAAGCCCAGCTGTCAGAAGCATTTCCTTGAGGATCGCGCCCCTCCAGGTACACCCCATCCCCGGCTTTGGGGGACGAGAGAAAATACCTGGTCCCGCCAGCAGAGGGCGTGCTGCCGCCCTCTCCACAGCCTCCCGACCCTCCGAGGCATCCCGGCTCCCACGCTCGCTCCCGAGCGCGCCCCCGGCCGCCGCGTCACGTGACGCGGCCGCGGAACCTGAGCTGCCCGGCCTAAGCCGTGCTAAATTCGTTGCCCGTGGCCGCTGCGGGTGCAACCACAGAGGCTAATCCGAAGGAGTGGGGAGGCTCGTGGAGTCGATGCTTCCTCTTCCAATTCAGGTCGGCTCCCGCTACCTCGTCACCATTCGCCGCTGCCGTCTCCCCGAGCGTTTGCATGAGCTCTTTCGCGTGGGGGAGCTCCGGTGACCATGTAGGGGGGACGAGTGAGGAAGCTCCAGGTGCCCGGGACGAGGTCAGCGCTGTCGGCACGCCCCCGCGGTGCCGAGCACACCCCCCCGGTGCGGGCCGGCGGGCGGGTCGGCCCCGGTGGGAACCCCGGCCTCCGCCTGGGGCCTGGCCCGGAGCGCCACGAAATCTCGCGCCGTCTCGCGAGACGCTAAGTTGAAGGAACATGGCGACGTCTAATCTGTTAAAGGTAAGACCCTCAGCGCAGCCCGGCTTGGACCCCGCGCCCCCGTTGGGCTCGGCTCGCCGGGAGAGGCCCGGTTCGGGCTCAGCGGCGGAGGGGGGGGAGCGTTCGGGGGCCGTCCGCCGCCGCGGGCCGGAACGCGGGGGTCTGTGGCCTTGGGGTCGGGAGGCGCCGGCCGTCCGCCCCGCCGGTCGGCCGCGGTGTGCGAGGCCCGGCGCGGGGGACCAGCTCCGGCCCCGGGGCGGCGGGTGCGCGGTGCTGCCGCGCCCGGACCCGCCGGGCCGTGCGCGCTCTCGGGGGTCTCGGCTCTCTCCGAGGCGGGCGCCCGGGACGCGTGAGAGGGCGATCCGAGAAAATGCTGCCCAGTAGGTTTCAATGACTTGACTGACCCCCTCCCCCTCCCCGCTCCCACCTTCTGAATTTCTGTTCGCCGCGTCTAGTCTGCCAGCGATTCCCGGCCGCACGGCGAGCGGGGCCGGGCTCTCCTGTCGGCCCTCTGCGCCTTCCCTCCTGCTCTCCGGTTCTGGAGTTCGGGTTTTTCCTTGGGAGAGTGCCTCGCGACCCCGGTGCGGTGCAGCCGGAGGACCGAGCGAGGAAGTGCTCCCGGCGGTGTGGAGCTTGGGAAAGTTACGGGATCCGAGGAAACGGCTCGAGTTAGTTAGCGTGTGGGAAGGCCGGGAAGGGCTAGGCCCGCAGGAGCGTCTTCTCTCCCATCAGTTAAAAAGTTGGGAGGAGGAGAAGACACGGCACACGGATAATAGGAAGTACATGAAGATATGCTGGCACCTCGCTTAGGTCTCCTTTAGGCAACTGATGATAACTGTCCGACAGGTGAGACCGTCTTAGGAAATGTAGACCTAATTTTATTAGTGTAAGAGGCGGTATAGCTTCCGCTCAGCCTGCCACTCAGAAGCTGTGTGACTTTTGGCAAGTTTCTTAACTTCTCTGTGCCTAGGTTTCCTTACCCATCCCACGGCGTTATCAGTAGCACCTATTTCATAGGAGCATCGTTAAGATTGAGTTAATGTATGCAAAAGGCTTAAAACAGTGACTGGCGGGGAATTCGTACACAATACACACGAATAACTTGAGTTACTACGACTGCTGTTTCTCTCAGAAAACGAATTCATGGGCATCGAGTAACCCATTCTACCCTCCTTTTGTAACAGTAGAGCAGAGTTCTGATCGGGTCAGAAAGAAAAGTTCTGAAGGCGCCTGTTGGTGCCTCTGCTTGTTTATATAAGCGGTAGTTAATGTTATTCATTGAAGTGTGCTTAAGAAGTATTTGGGTTCGTGATTCTTTGTGATTTTTTTTTTTTTTTTTTGGCTTGATGATTACTTGGATGTAAACCAAGGCCCTTCCCCCCCCCCCCCAAGAATTATCTCTCAGAAAAGAGAAAGTCACTTTATTCTATTCCGTACAAAGCCTTGCCAAGCTAAGCGACTTCATAAATACTAGAAGAGTGCTTACCTTGTCGGGATTACGATTCTTCGTACCCAACGCCCACCTATAGAACGGAAAGACTGCTTGAAGGTATAGAAAATGGGCATTTAGGACTCAGGTTAAAAAGTTCACAGGGATTCAAGAAGTTCTGAAATACTGTATATAATATTTCATATTATATATACGTCATATTACGTATAATACTTCATATTAACTCAGACAACGTTTGTAAATTAAAGGAAGGTGGTAATGCTTTGGAAAAAACAGGTGAATGAATCATTCAGTTCAGTGAACATGAAGACACATGCCAAAGTCACACTGGAAACTTTTCAGTGAAATTGTTTCATGAAGTGTTGAAAAGGGGGAGAGGGAATTTCTGAATATTGTTTAACAAAGTCTGCGATTTAAAATACGTATAACCAGGGGCGCCTGGGTGGCTCAGTCGGTTGGGCGTCCGACTTCGGCTCAGGTCACGATCTCGCGGTCCGTGAGTTCGAGCCCCGCGTCAGGCTCTGGGCTGATGGCTCAGAGCCTGGAGCCTGCTTCCAGTTCTGTGTCTCCCTCTCTCTCTGCCCCTTCCCTGTTCATGCTCTGTCTCTCTCTGTCTCAAAAATAAATAAACTTAATAAAAAAAAAATAAAATACGTATAACCAACGTAGTGAACGTTATAAATAGACATTTGATTCTTCTGTCTGTATCACCAAAAGTTTCCATGTTCAAGTTGGCCAGAAAACTGTTGTATTGGTTTTTTGTTTGTTTTTTGCCTTTTTTCTTTCTTTTTGGGGGTGGGGAGAGAGGTGGTCTCATTTTTATACTTAACGGAAGTAACTAATTAGGAGTGCCTGGGTGGCCCAGTGGGTTGAGCATAGGAGTCTTGATTTCGGCTCAGGTCGTGCTCTCAGGGTCCTGGGATAAGAGCCCCGTGTTGGGCTCCGCACTGAGTGTGGAGCCTGCTTCAGATTCATTCTCTCTCTCTCTCTCTCTCTCTCTCCCTCTCCCTCTCCCTCTCCCTCTCCCTCTCCCTCTCCCTCTCCCTCTCCCTCTCCCCCTCCTCTCCAGCGTGTGCACATGTCTCTCTTTCTCTCTCTCTTAAAAACAAAAAGTAACTAATTAAAAAGTGAACTGGGGCGCCTGGGTGGCTCAGTCGGTTGAGCGTCCGACTTCAGCTCAGGTCACGATCTCGCGGTCCGTGAGTTCGAGCCCCGCGTCAGGCTCTGGGCTGACGGCTCAGAGCCTGGAGCCTGCTTCCGATTCTGTGTCTCCCTCTCTCTCTGCCCCTCCCCCGTTCATGCTCTGTCTCTCTCTGTCCCAAAAATAAATAAACGTTAAAAAAATAAAATAAAATAAAAATAAAAAGTGAACAGTCTGTCTTCCTGGAGAAATGTAGTGAGACCCTGCCAGGGTAGACCCATAACATAATTCATAGGCTCATTTAAATTCAAGTCTGGGGGTACCCTTGAATAGAGACAGAGCTGGTTGGGTGTGGCCACGTTAGCCTTATTTGCTTTTTTGATAGGACGAATAGCGTGATTCACAAGAGAAATATGCCTTAGACGTTGTGCAGTTAGATTTCACCAGATCATATTTGCCAAAATTGTCATGTCCTGGGGTCACAACGGAGAAACATGGGCTAGATGAGAATACAGTTAGAATTTGCTTCATTATCAGTTAAACAGCTGTACCTGAAGAAATGATAAGTGATAAATCATCAACCCTGAAGGGAGGCTTTCAGTGTTCTTCTGAAAAAATAAGTTCTTTTCCTGTTTGCCAGTAACTTGGGTGAAGTTAAGATTTTGGACTTTGTGGATGACCGTTTGGAGGGATAGCTAATATGTTTTGAGAGATAACAAGATCGAAACTTTGATGTGAAACTTGCAAGTCAGTAGGCAAAGCAATACAAACCACCTACTTTTTTAATATTGGAATTTGATATAATACTTTGTTTAAAGCAAGTGGACTATGGCTGGATTTTGGAAGTCTTTTGAATATACAGAGATTGGTGGTGTATGTTTTGTCATAAACAATTATCAGTTGTTTGGGGGGTTTATTTTGCCTAAAACCTTTCAATATTACTACTCTGTTTTTTTAACATATAATTCTTGTTCCTTTGCTTTTGCAGTATCTAGGCCCTAAGTGCTCTTTGCTATTTTCTTCATTTCTAGTTGAGAATCCTACCCCAAATAGCAGTTGTTTAAATCTTATTTTTCAAGTCTCCACCCCATTTAATTCTTAGCCTATTACTTTATTCAGTTATTTGGAGTGCCCTTAACCTTGGTCAGTATCACCAATTTTTCCAGTTTCCCTTAGAGTCTCCTCTTTTTCAAGGCACCCACTGTATTGCTTCCTTCCATTTGTTCTTCAGCCTTCATTCCCACCCCCCCCCCCCCCCCCCAGGACTTGTCAGTACATTCCCTGTGATTTTGTTTCAGTCTCCTCCTCACTTCTATAGGGATAAGAAAGTTCCCCTGTCTCCTGGTATAAACTTCACCTGTACTCTGCTTTGGCCACAAACTTTTGCCCTTTTTTCTCTTTCCATTCATTCTCACTGTTGTTTGAAAGGTGGCCCCCACTCACTGCCTTTATAATTCTACACCTTTTTCTTTAACTGTGACCCGACTCTCCCCTGACCCCCACCTGCTTACAGTGAAGCTGTCGGTCTCAAGAGCAATAGCAACTTCGTGATTGCGAAATGTTACGTCCATCCTCTCTTCTGATATTGTTGATGACTATCTCTGCTTCCCTTTTAATTTTTATGAGGTTCTCTTTTGGTGTCCCGTCTCTCAGATCACTTGTGTTTTTCTCTGACCTCCCTCCTGTCCTCCCCAATGTAGTTATTTCTTGGGATTTAATCTTCAGCCCTTTTCTATCTTTGTCCTTCTGTTTCTGGGGCAGTCTTAACTCCCATGATTTCACTATTTTTATCTCTTAACTCTGATCTGAGCTCTGGACCAAAACACAGTTCTGACCATATCACTTTCCTGCTCACATACCTTTGATGGTTCAAATTCTTTGATATCTTTCCAGTTGGGTCTTCTCCCTAATATCTGTCTCCCTCCCATGTCCTCTCCTCCTCTCTCCCCTCTCTCTCTCTCCCTCTCACCCTCTTTCTCTCTTTCTCTCACACATCCCTACCTCTACCTGGCTGGTTCCTTGTTGGTTCAGTAGTATACCACTATCCCTCAATATTTGCCTGTTAAATTCATTTTTAGTCATTAAGACCCAGCCCAGATTCCTCCTTTCTTCTTAGAGCTCTCTTTTCAAATTGTTGCCTGCCCTGCATAACCAGAGCACTACATCAGGTTTTTTCTAGCACTTATATATTATATATTTGTGTACTTATATACTTGTATACTTATATATTATATACTTGTATACTTATATATTACATATTTGTGTACTTATATGTTATTTTCATAACAGTTACATACTTATACATATACACATGTGTGTATACGTGTATATAAGTATATACATATAAGTGTACTTACAAGCATATACTTATACATAATGCATATATACTTATATATTATTTGCATAATCTATTTACATATCTAGCTCCCTTCCAAGATTGTAAGCCCCATTATTGCAGGACTTTATGTTATTAATCTTGATGCCTTAACCATCAACTGCAGTGATCGTTTATGGTAGGTGCTCCATAAACGAGTGATAATTGCTTAAAAAGAGGAGTCGAGTGAAGTATCTGCATTGTAGACGCTCTGTGAGTGAGTGTTGATTGGTTAAAAGAAGAAATTTCTGGTTCTGTTCCCTTCTAATTAGATCCACAGAGGTGGGGGGGGGGGGCTGGGTGTCTCAGTCACTTAAGCATCCAACTTCGACTCAGGTCATAGTCTCACAGTTCATAGCCTGGAGCCTGTTTCCGATTCTGTGTCTCCCTCTCTCTCTCTGACCCTCCACCACTCGAGCTCTGTCTCTCTCTCTCACCCTCTCTCAAAAATAAATAAACATTAAAAAGTTTCTTTAAATTTAATTTATATTTTTTATGGAGAGAGAGGCAAAAAGCATATAAACAAATACATTCTATAGGCCAGGTATATGCTATGAAGAAAAACAATTAGGGAAAGGATAGAGTGGAATCTGGTGGGTTTTTTTTTCTTTTCCATATTTTTACTTAAATTCTAGATAGTTGACATATACTGTAATATTGGCTTCAGGAGTAGAATTTAGTGGTTCATCACTTACATACAATACCAAGTGCTCAAGACAACAAGTGCCCTCCTTAATGCCCATCACCTACCCACCTCCCTCCATCAACCCTTTTTGTTCTCTGTAGTTAAGAATCTCTTATCTTTTGTTTGTTTGTTTGTTTTTAAGTTTGTTTTGAGAGGGAGGAAGGGAGACAGAAGGGGAAGGGCAGAGAGGCTAGGAGAGAGAGAATGACTGACAGCTCTGAGCTCGATGTGGGGCTTGAACTCACCAACGGTGAGATCATGACCTGGGCTGAAATTAAGAGTCAGATGCTTAACCGACTGAGCCACCCAGGTGTCCCCAAGAGTCTCTTATGATTTGCCTCCCCATCTCTTTCCCCCACCCTCTTCCCTGTGTTCATTTGTTTTGTTTGTTAAATTCCACGTATCAGTGAATTAATGGTATTTGTCTTTCTCTGACCGACTCGTTTTGCTTAGCATAATACACTCTGGTTCCATCCACGTTGTTGGAAATGGCAAGATTTCATTCTTTTTGATGGCTAATATTCCATCAAAAAGAATGAAATCTTGCCATACATTTATAGCACATCTTCTTTATCCATTGATCAGTCGATGGACATTTGGGCTCTTTCCATAATCTGGTTATTGTTGACAATGCTGCTGTAAACATCGGGGTTCATGTGTCCCTTCGAATCAGTATTTTTGAACCTTTGGGTAAATATCTAGTAGTGCAATTGCTGTGCTGATGAGGGAAGGCCTCTGAGGAGAGGACATTGGACTGGAGACCTGAATGAAGCAAAGGAAGAAGCCTGTACATGTTTGGAGAAGAGTCTCATGTAGAGGGAATGGGAACAGCCCGTGTAAAAGCACTGAGTCAGGAACATGCTTGGCAAGGAATTATGGACGTGATTATCAAGATGTGAATGTTGTCAGTGAATGGTTAAGATACCCAAGTGCATGATTCCTTTTAATTTGTATTTGAACGTAAATGAGAGCCTTATTTAAGAACCTAGCTCGTCAGTTTTCATTGAGTTGTGGGAAATTGCCCTTCTGAATGGGTATGTAAGAGGCACATGATCCTTAGGGGGCCTGCCCTCCCTCCAGTGTCCTGTCCTAGAGACATGCTTACATTTGACACAGCTTAGGGAAAAAAGGAATTCAGGGTTATGATTGTTGGCCATGGGTAGAGGTGGAAGTAGGAATAGTAGACTGAATTAGTTACTATAAAACTGTGATGGGGCACCTGGGTGGCTCAGTCAGTCAAACATCCAACTTCAGCTCAGGTCATGGTCTTGTGGTTCATGGGTTTGAGCCTGGTGTGGGGTCCTGTGCTGACAGCTCAGAGCCTAGAGCCTGCTTTGGATTCTCTGTATCCCTTTCTCTGTACCCCTCTACCACTTATGCTCGTGCTTGCTCTCTCTCAAAAATAAATATTTAAAATTTTTTAAAAAGCAATGATAAATGTAAATGTGAGAATTGTTCATATTCTGTGAAGAGAAATGAGTGAACAAAATTACCATTATCTGGAGGTGATGTATATTAATTATTGCTGCTAACAGAACGTGACAGTTTAGGATGAACTTTGAGAGATCAGTTGTTTATCAATGGATTAGAAGAGGGGAATTTTAGACTGCAGGAGGTTATCAGGAGGACGCTAGACATCCGTCTGGTGGACAGAGGAGAAGGCTGGAGAAGAGAGATAGACAAAGACAGGTGTTTCTTATTAGATGTTTTGCTAGGTGTCCTGGTGAACCCAGTTGTGTCACAGAAAGCCATCTGACTCTTGCTTTGGTATAGTAGGTAGAATAAATTGGCACCTGATGGACTGTGTAAACACCCAAACAAGTTACAGCTCAGGTTAAAACATTGGTCATAATAGATGTAGTACTTACAAGTAACTTCAGGGATATTTGATCTCTGTACAGGGTTTGTTCATTCTGCAAATATGTAGGCGTGTATTCTGTGCTGGATACTATTCTGTGATACAGTAGGGAATGTGACAGATAGGGTCCTTAGTCTTTGGAACTTCTATTCAAATGTGTAAATACTGACACCAAAGAAGTAACACATGGGGTAGTTTTGCAGTAATGAGAGCTGAGATGAAAACAGTATAATCAAGAGTGTTTAGAAGCTGGGGGCACTGTCTTACAACAAAATAAATTTGTTCCCCTAAATATTGCTTTCAACTATGTTCTGTTGAATTTTCCTTCTCTGCCACTTGATGACATTTCAGCCCCATCTCCTAACTTTCTGGTCTTTAAAAAAAGTTCTGTTACCCATGGTGCCTGGGTAGCTCAGTTGGTTAGGCATCTGACTCTTAGTCTCAGTTCAGGTCTTGATCTCTCAGGGTCGTGAGTTCAAGCCCTCTGTTGAACTCTCCGCTGGGTGTGGAACCTACTTTAAAAAATGAAAATTAACAATTTTATTACTCTACATTAAAAATTTCAATCTCTGGGCTTCTGGGTGGCTCAGTCGGTTTTGAGTGTCTGGTTACAGCTTGGGTCGTGATCTCATGGTTCATGAGTTTGAGCCTCACATCAGGCTTGTTGCTGTCAGCACAGAGCCTGCTATAGATCCTCTGTCTCCCTCTCTCTCTGCCCTCCCCCCCCACTCACACTGTCTCTCTCTCAAAAGTGAATAAACATATATAAAAAAAACATAAAATTTTCAGTCTCAAAGCCAAATTAAATCTCCTGTATGCTTAAGATCTAGGTTCTGGATCTGCAGAGAGGAAAGGGGGAAAGGCAGTTTTCTTAGGACCTCTGTGGGGCAATACTGATGCTAGACTTGAATGGTCTGCATTCTGCCCAGGGCAAAGTCCTGAGGTGCACTGGTGAGCTTGGCATATTTAAGGAGCACCTTTAAAAGGTTGGTGTGGCTGAAACATAGTGAGAATTGCCAGGATTTGAATATATACTGGAGTTTTGTGGTTCTTTTGGTTAATGGGGGTTGCAAATGTAGTTTTAAAATCACATAACTGGGAGTACCAGTGGCTCATCGACCATATAGGAACCCAACATTCAAATAGCTAGCCTCATTGTTTACAGGAAAGACCCAAGATAAATACACAAATTGGATTCCTTTTGTAAAGTAATTAGGGTGCCATCATTGAATATAATTCATAATCAGTAGGATCAGAACTTCACAGAGGGAACAAATACAAATCTTAAACCAACTAACTTCCCTGTGTCGTCAAAATGTTCTGGGAGTGAAAGAGTGCCGATGAGTAAAAAATAATTCTAATTGTGTGCGTGATATTATTTCTTGTCTTGACTCAACTTCTCCTTTAACTTTTCTTGTACCTTTGTTATCATGAAGATGTATAGAAATAATAAACTTTATTTTCTTCCAAATGCAACTTTTTAAAAAAATTTATTTAAATATTTTAGTAATTTCTACACCCATTATGGGGCTCTAACTCACAGCCCTGAGATCAGAGTCACAGGTTCTCTCCATGGGGTGCCTGGGTGGCTTAGTTGGTTAAAGGTCCGACTTCAGCTCAGGTCATGATCTCATGGCATGTGAGTTCAAGCCCCGTGTCCAGCTGTGTGCTGACAGCTCAGAGCCTGGAGCCTGCTTCTGATTCTGTGTCCCTCTCTCACTCTGCCCCTCCCCCACTTGTGCTCTGTCTCTGTCTCTCTCTCAAGAATAAAAAATATTAAAAAAAATTTTTTTTAAAGATAGTTACAAGGGGCACTTGGGTGGCTCAGTCACTTGAGCAACCAACTCTTGATGTGGGCTCAGGTCATAATCTCACCGTTTTTGAGATCGAGCCCCATGTTGGGCTCCTCATTGAGCATGGAGACTGCCTGAGATTCTCTTCTCTCCCTCTACCACTCTCCCCTGCTTGAGTACTTTCTTTCTCTAAAATGAAATGAAATGAAATGAAATGAAATGAAATGAAATGATAAAATAAAATAAAATGTTACAAATTAAATACAGTACTAAAAAAATAACTTTTAAATGAACAATACTAGCATGCCCATTTTTAAAGTAAGCTTTGTTGAAATATGACCTGTATACAGAAATGCACACAAATCATAAGTCTATGGTTGGATGCATTTTTATAAAGTAAACATACCTGTATAATCAACACCCAGATCTAGAAATAGAATATTTAACAGTATCCCTGAAAGCCCCCTCTCTGTTGTCTTGTGCTAGTCTCTAACTTGTAACCCCTTCCACAAGGTAATCACTATGCTGACTTCTAATAACTGTAGGTGTGTTTTGTCTGTTCAGGAGCCAGTGTGTACTCTTGTGTGTGACTTTTTTGCTCAACATGATTTCTTTGAGATTCTTCTTATTACATGTTAAATTTTTGTTGCTGTATAGTGTTCCACTGTTACGAATATTTCACAATTTATCCACTCTCTTGCTGATGGACTTTTAGGGGTTTATGGTTTTTTTACTATTGTGAATTGAGATACGATGTCTTTTGGTAGACATATGTGTGCAGCTCATTGGGAAGCATACCTAGACATGAAATTGGGGGTTCACATAGTATGCATATGTTTAGCTTTCATAGATACTGCTGAAGAGTTTCCTCTTTACACTCTCACCAGCACATTGAGAGTTTTGGTTGCACTGAATTTTGTCTAATACTTGGTATTGTCATTCTGTTCTATTCTAGCCTTTTTGGTGGTTTATAGTGATTTTTTCTCATGACTTTAATATATGTTTCCCTGATGATTAATGATGGTGGGTGCTTTTTCATATGGTTATTGGCCATGTAGATACTGTCTTTATGGAGGGTCTCTACCAGTGTTTGCCAAGTTTTACATTGGATTGTTTTTCATTTCTTACTGATTTTTAGGAATCTTCACATGTTTTGCTTTGTTTGGAATCTTTACATATATTGGATAAGAGCCTTTCTTGGATATATGTATTAGAAATAATACTTCTTCCACTATGTGGGTAGCTTTTTCAGTTCCTGAATGGTGTCTTTTAAGACTAAAGTTTTTATTTTTTTTATATTGTACGGTTTATCAATTCCTTTCTTTGTGGTTAGTGCTTGGTTAAAAAGTCATACAAATGATCCAGACTCTACTTGCATTAATACCTTATTTTAAAAAAAAAAGAACATAAAATTAATTTATTTGTATAGTTTTGAGCCTCAAAAGTATATCCTGGGACCCTTCTAGGAATCCATAAACCACAATTTAAGGAACACTATATTAGAGTGTGAGTTCCTGGAAGACCTTTCATTTATTTATTTAAAAAATTTTTTTTAATGTTTGTTTATTTCTTAAGAGAGACAGACAGCAGGGAATGGGGAGAGAGAGAAGGGTACAGAGGATCCAGAGCAGGCCCTGCGCTGACAGCAGAGAGCCCAGTGCCGGGCTCGAACTCATGAACTGTGAAATCATGACCTGAGCCAAAGGCAGACGCTTAACCGACTGAGCCACCCAGGTGCCCCAGAAGACCTTTCATTTATAAGTCCCAGTGACTAGCATAATTCTTCATGTGTAGTGGGCACTCAAGACATTTGTTGAATGAGTAAATGTAATAAATAAATGATGAAGAAACCCCTCAAATAAGTTCAAACTCTTCTATCAGTACTGTTATTTTTTTCTTTTTTCTTTTCCTTAAAATTAGTTGTTTTGGTTTCTAAAAATTCAAGGACTATCAAAATTTCTTTAAAAAGGATTTTTTCTTTATAAAGGAAACCTAAAGGTCTTTTTCTTTCAAGATTTTATTTTATTTTAAAATGTTTATTTATTTTGAGAGAGAGAGGGAGAGAGAATGGAGGAGGGTCAGAGACAAAAGGAGAGGGAATCCAAGCAGGCTCCATGACACAGGGCTTGATCTTACCACCATGAGATCATGACCTGAGCCAAAATCAAGAGTCAGATGCTTAACCAACTGAACCACCTAGGGTCCCCTTAAGACTTTATTTAATAATCTCTCCACCCAATGTGAGTCTTGAACTTCAAATCCTGAGATCAAGAGTCACATGCTCTACCACCTGCCAGCCAGGTGCCCCTGCAAACTAAAGGTTTTAAAGGGAAGCGTACTGTGAAATGTCTCATTTCAATGGAGAAAGATTTTTAGCTTTTTGGAAAATAGTATTATTTCCCTTCTGTACCACGTTTGAAGATAACTAAGTCTCTTTTTATAGTGATGGTTCTATCTTGTGGTTTTTAGATGGTCACTAAATTTTTATAATCATAGTTTTTTTGGGTTTTTTTCCTGCATTTTTTTTAAATGAAATCAAGTCAAGGGTTGGCTCTGACCCATACGTTGCAAGTCCCTCTACTGCTCATTCAAGAAAGATCCAGGAAGTAGTTAAGAATGTGGCAGAACTAACAGAACTAAACTGCTTGGATTTGAATCCCTGCTCTACCACTCATTATCTATAACCTTAGGGAAATAACCTAACCTAATTTCAGGTACAGTGTACAATTTTTTCATCTATAAAGTGAGAATAATAATATACCAAACACCTAGGATATTTATAAAGATTAAATGAATTAAAACTTGTAAATTTTATTTAAAGTTTGCTTATTTATTTTGAGAGAGAGAGAGAGAGAATGAATGAGCAGGGGAGAGGCAGAGAGAGAGGGAGACAGAGAATCACAAGCAGGCTCCACACTGCCAGTGCAGAGCCCAACATGGGGCCCAGACTCAAAAACCATAAAATCATGCCCTGAGCTGAAATCAGAGTCAGACGCTTAGCTGTTTGAAACACCTATGCACCCCAGTGCTTGTCAGTATTTAAAATAGTACCTGACACATAATTAATAGATTTTATAAAGTAAAATGATCAAAGTGGTTGATGTACATTGAAGATTATAATGAAGTTAAATAATATGAGAAATAAATAACTCATATTTACAGTTATCGGATATTCAGACTACCCAAGGAAATGTGAAAGAAGCTTTGTGGAGATTAACAAAAGGAGATCCTCTTTTGTATCACAGATAGCACATATAAAAAATTTATTGGGGGCGCCTGGGTGGCTCAATTTGTTGAGTGTCTGACTCTTGATTTCAGCTCAGGTCATGATCTCATGGTTCATGAGTTCATGCCCCACATTGGGCTCTGCGCTGACAACATGGAGTCTGCTTGGGATTCTCACTCTCTCCCTCTCTCTCTGCCCCTTCTCTGCTCACTCGCTTTCTCTCTCTCTCTCTCTCTCTCTCTCTCTCAAAATGGATAAATATTAACAAAATTTTTAAAAAAATTGTTGGCTATAACCCCAAATTAGCAAAATGCCATATGTTTGCAATGAAAGAAAAGTGGAAAATATTATAAGGGAATGATTAAAGAAAAATGTTAAGAATATAATGAAAACATTTTTTAAAATGTCATCCTTTGAGCACCTGAGTGGCTCGGTTAAGCTTCCGACGTCGGCTCAGGTTTTGATCTCATGGTTTATGAGTTTGAGCCCCGCCTTGGGATCTCTCCTGTCAGTGCAGAGCCTGCTTTAGATCCTCTATCCCCACCTCTCTGTGCCCCTCCACCACTTGTGCTCTCTATCTTTCTCTCTCAAAAAAATAAATAAACTTTAAAATTTCACCCTTCTATAATGTCAGTGTCAAGTATCCTACTCTGTCAAGACTCCTCCTGTCTTTCTAACTCATTCAAGTATTATTCAAGTAATCTGGCTCCAAAAGGGCCTCCAGTTCATTGATTCTATCACCTTACTGTATAAGTTTATAGTTTTTAGTTTATAGTTTTTATCAAATTAGGAAACATTTTGGCTTTTAATTCTTTAAATACCCTCCCATCCCCCAAGACTCTGGTTATATGTAAGTCAGGTCATATGATGCTGTTCCCTGATAATCATTTTTAAAAATCTTTCTGTGATGTTCATGCTTTCCTCTATTTTCTTGAACGTGCAAAGTATATTTATAATAGCTGGATAAATGTCATGCTCTGTTAAAACTATAATTCATGTCATTTCTGGGTCAGTTTCTGTTGATGGGTTTTTTCTCTTGATGGTGGGTTATATTTTCCTTCTTTGCCTGCTTGGTATTTTGGATTGGATGCTAGACATTGTTTTATATGTTGGGATCTGATGCTTTAAATATTTCAGGGTCTGGCTTTCACACAGTTAAATTACTTGGAATCAGGTTGATCTTTTTGAAGCTTGCTTTTGAGTTTTGTAATAGTGGGTTGGGAACAACAGGGTAGGGCTACTTAGGCTCCACTACAGATGCAGTGCCTTTCTGAGGACTCTACCGAATGTCTTGCATGTTGAGGAGCATTTCTTTTCTGGCTAGTAGCAACAAAAACTTTTCGTAGCCCTTTATGAGCCCTGCTGATTGTTGTGTCTACTTTCTCATGGGCCTTTCCCCAGTCTCTGACAGTGTTCTCACACACATGTGCAAGTCAGTATTCGGTCAAAGGCTTGATACACCTCTCTGTTTATCTCCGGAACTCCCTCTCTTGCACAGCTCCCTTTTTTTCTAGTACTCTGTGCCACAAATTTTTGTCACCTTGTCCTGTCTAAACTCTGAACTCTGGCTCCTAAGTGAAACTTCCAGGCTGTTTGCGTTCCCCTGCTTGTGCTGAGGTCTGGAAACCAGGCATGTTTGGGCATTTGTAGGGCTGCCCTATGATAGTTTTCTCAGGAAGTACTGTCCTATACTGCCCTTTGGTTCTCTAGCCATTGCGGCAGGAGGGGAGATCTGGCTGTCGTTATTCCATCATGGGTGGAAGAAGAACGCTCTGTCTCTCTTCCTGATGTCCTTTGTCTCGCTCTTATCAGCATAAATTCTCTGTTCAGTCATTGTTACCAGTGCCCTGAACACACCTCGATTCCCCTGCTCCTGTCTCCTTTCACCTGGGAAAACTATACCCGGGTTAGCTATATCTCCATCTTCCAGTGCTGGCACCTGTGAATGTGCCAGGAAAGCCTCCTTAGTGCCCCCTTTAGAACAGAAACTCTGCCTGCTACTTGCTACCTCCGTTGCCACTCTACTGATCCAGTGCTTTTTTCACTTGAAATCCGTGACCACACTCTATAAATGAGCCCCGTCACATTACCCTGGTCATTTATTCTACTTTCCTCAGTATCTGTTTCACATCTTTTCTCTCAAACTTCTAGTATGTCCTTACCTGTCTTCCAAGGCATTTTCCTTTTTTCTACATCACCGAAAACCTGAAGTAATCAAAAATGAACTTCGGAGAGTGGTACTTACTTCATCTACCCTTCTACTAACATCTGCATGTATGTACTTTGCCTTACCTTCTTACGGTAGAGTTATTTCCTCCACCTGTGCGCCCTGTGCCCCTTTCCTTCTTGCTTACCCTGGGCAAATTAAATTTCAATTCACATTCTCCAGCACTTTCCTTCCTTTTCTCTCACGTCATCAGTGTTATACCCTGGAATATACCCATCGGTATAAAAATATACTGTGTCCGTCCCGTCTTAAAAGAAATTTTGTCTCCCTCTCTGCATCAGCTACCATGCCACTTCTGTGCTCTTTTACAGTAAGACTGCCAAGAGTTGTCTGTACTTTTCCAGTTTTCTTTCTTTCTCTTTTCTCTCTCAGTTCCATTCCCCGGCTTTTGTCCTTACCGCTCTATGAGAACTGCTCTTACATTATTAATACGAAGGTCTCCATGACTTCCGTATTGGTTTTTCAGTAGTCCTCTTACATAATCTTCCAGGAGCATGTGCTGCCCTCTATCACTCCCCCTTCCTTGATACGCTTTATTCCCTTGGTTTCCAGAATCCTGTGCTCTTGATTTTCTTGCCACCTCTGCGATTGTTCCATCTCCTTTCTTATTTCTTATTTCTTATTTCTTATTCTTCTCACCCCTTCATGTTGGGTGCCTAAGGCCTCGAGCCTGGCCCTCTTCTCTCATATTCACTCTCTTGGTAGTGACAGTAACAAGTTGTAAAACCCATCTGTACTCCAGTGACTTGCATATTTTAATTTCCTGCCTAGACCTTTCTATAAATTCTAGAGTTTCTTATGAAACAGCTAATTCAACATCTTCAAAGGGCTGTTTAATATATGTGTCAGGTGTAATGTGTCTGAAATCAAACTCCAGGGCTTTCCTTCTTAGCCTGTTCCATCTACAGTTTTTTCCATTTCAGTTGACGGCAGTGCCATACTTCTTGGATGTGTCAAACGACAAAACTAAAACAGTTAGGTAACAACTTTGATGCCCTTGATGCCAGGGAAGATGATCCATGGATTGAGGGAGTACAGTGCCTAACAACCCGTGGAACACTCTTCCTAAAGGGTTTGTGGCAAGCGAAAGCTTTATAGAATGTTAGAAGAGGCAGGACAAAAACAGGGCCTGATTGGTTAGGATGTTGGAGATTTTCCATATAAACCAAGTAGGTCCTCTGCTGTAGGGTAGAATAAGCTAACTAAAGCTGAGTAGGAGGATTGTGATTGGTGTTAGGTTTCCTTGGCAGTAAGGTTTTTCCCCAACTGCAGGCTGACTTAGTTTAGATTTGGACATGGGCTGGGCCCCTGCAGTGGACCCCATTTTGTGGGTCTTAACATATCAGACAAAAGCCTTAGAGTCATGCTTTACTCTTTTCTCTCATCCCAGATGCACACTGTCAGGAAATCCTGCTTAGTGCCTCCTTTAAAATTTGTTTTTAATATTTATTTATTTTTGAGAGAGAGAGAGAGAGAGAGAGAGAGAGAGAGCGCACAAGTGGGGTAGAGGAAGAGAGAGACAGAGTCATAGACTCCGAAGCAGGATCCAGGCTCTGAGCTGTCACCACAGAGCCCGATGCGGGGCTCAAACTCACGAGCTTCGAGATCATGACCTGAGCCAGATTTGGCCACTTAACCGACTGAGCCGCCCAGGTGCCCCTACTCTGGTCTTTACAAGGGCTGCTTCCTCTGCCTGAAATACTCTTTCCTGAGGTATCCTTCAGGACCTGCCCCTCCCTGGCTTCCCCATAACCTTTCTGTGTGTTTGAGAAGAATACCTGTGAGGGAGGGAGTTGGGCTGAAAGGAAGAAAGGATAGAGGACAGGGATGTGGCAGATGCTGAAATCTTCTTGGTGAAAGAGCCAGGGGGTGAGATATTCCCAGATAGTAGCAGTTGGTGAGTTCAGCCTACTTGCTGTTCTGAGTAATAGTGGAAGAAAGCAGAAGAGACTTTGCAGCAAATTAATAGAGATAAGGCAGCCTTCAGTTAGCCAGTGGAAGCATTCATAAATCAGGGTTCATAATTGGAAAGTCCCTTCACATATTAATAAAGCACTCTCTTTTGTAGATAGATTTGGTGTCCTGCTGCTTAGTTATGATTTAATGAAGTGCTCTTCAGTTTAACAGAGAATAGACCAAAGAATTGCTTGAGCACCATTTTTTGGATCAAAGAATAATAGAAAACATTCAGTTATTGCATTCCGTTTTTAATTTAGTATTGGGGAAAATGTTTCAACAAACAGAAGACCCAAAATGTATTTCCTGTTATTTTGCCATAGCTAATAGATTTCAGAGTCTAACGAGTATTTATCTCAAAGACCTGTTTACTCCAGTTCTCTGTACCTTTTTGATTTTTAATTATAAGATTTATACCATGTTTAACTTTACGAATTGCCAAAATTGCTTATGGAAATGGACTTAGTTGACATTATAATGTATCCTCTAATTAAGGGCATATATAATGAGTCTGCATGTCTCAGTCAAGAAAACTTTCAGTGGTTCTTTCAAACTTGTTTATTTGCATGCTCCTCCCTCAGAGGGAACAGTAGAAAAAGTGAAGCCAGCCGTGAGGTTAGTACACAGAATTTATGCCGTAGAATTACAAATCTAACTCTGAATTTCTCCGTAGTCAACACTGAGAGGAAAGTTACCTACATGATTCACTGAAGTCCATAAGGTAAAAACAAACTAGTTGTTCAGGGGAGAAGCACAACTAACCCTCACACAAAATTTTGAGTGAATACACTCGTGGGTGCTTATAATAAGAATACTGTGATTAAAATAGATAGGTACCTGCGGCAAGACAGTTCAGTAACTTTTAGGATCATCATTGTTCATGGATACAGGATGCGAGCATGATCTGGCTGTGACCTCTGTCATCTCATCGATTACCAGGGTTGATTTGGTTGATCTGGCCGGTGAGGTGGGTGTGCCCTTCCTCCCCCACCACTCTCATGTGCGTCCCTCTTCATGTGCACGCTTGGTTGAAGGGGATGACCTTCGCCAAAAGAGGAGGACCATTCTTTGGTCAAGGGTATATGAGCCGTACTCCTCTGCTAGAGCCTCCAAACAAGCTCTCAGGGTCCATTTGTAGCGTAGGGTGGTCAGGCTTCCAGGACTCCAGACATGTCGAATGCAGCACTGCATGTGACCGTCTACCTTTGTCAAAAAGATTAAAAGGAAAAAAGAAACATTGTCTGTGGATGCAAGAAGCATCGCTTGCTTTCACAAGAGTTTAGTGTTAGTCAATAGTTCTTAGCCTGTGTTTGGTCATAAACCCTCCAACATTTTTATGTAGTTTTATCATGGATTTGCTAAATATGCTGATTCTGAACTTAAGAGATTCTGATCCAGTAGGTCTGAGGTAAGTTTTAGAAATGTATATGTGAAACTACCAAGCAGGTGATTCTGGTGTAGGTTCTGGTTAGACCACATGCTTAGAAACTTCTCCTGGGTTATAATTTCAGGGAATTTGCGGGTCCCATGCCATCAGTCTGGAACCTTATCTGCTATAAGTGAGCGTCATCTTCAGCAACGTTATATATAGTGAAAGCAATCATGAGTTTCATAGGTGTGTTTGTAAATGTTTCATAGGCATGTTCGAAAATTGGTGACTTTTGTGGAAATTTATTGGTGAAAGCAAGTCCCGTGGCCCCAGTTACCTTGAAAAGGAATAGTAGTAATTGACTAAACACATACAGTCTCTCTGTCTTGTTAGTAATGTAATGAATTGATGACCTTTTTTAATATTCAGCTACTTCCACATTCATGGGATAAACCACGCGTGATTATGAAGTGCCATTCTTTTGACATGCCACTTCCTTAACTTGCTAATGTTTAAGATTTTGGCATCTACGTTCTCATTACATCTGTATACAGTTTCTATTTCTTGTGCTCTTCTCAGCAGTTCGCGGTCAAGTATTTTGTTAGCATTAAAAAAGGAGTGGGGTATTTTTCTCTTCTTTTGTCGTTTTTTTTTTTTCAGTTTTCACAGTTTATGTAGATTTTCATTACACTTTTTGTGGGCAATTTAGGGCAACTATGAAATTAGAAGGCTCAGTCTCCACACACAAGACCACCCTCACTTCTGATACCAGCTACAAGTTTGGAGGGTTCCCAAAACCATCCTGAGGTTCAGTAATTAATTAGACTCATAGATCCTGGTATGGTTTATTATGAGAAAGGATACAGATAAGATCTGCCAAAGAAAGAGACACATAGGGCAGAGTCTAGGAGAGTTCCAGACAAGGAGCTTTCCTCTTCTTCTCCACTGTAGTCAGATCACCTCTCTATCTTGGCCTTGATGTGTGACAGTGTGTGTTGGGTCCTGCTAGCTGTGGTGGCCCTCTCGATCAGATGGGGGCCCCCAAATGGGGGGTGACAATCAGGTGGAAGCCAGTGGTGTGGGCGATGAAAGGATTCACCCAAGGCAGCAGCAAGGAGATAGAAGTTCATTGAAAGAATTGCAAGGGAGTGGCAGGCAGGACAGCCGAGGAGAGACTGTCTGCTACGAGGCAGTGGATGAAGGCTATTCTTAAAGAAGAAAGGTGAGGAGGTATGGGGACACAACGAATTTCCCCTTTGTTGGTAACTGTGCCTGGTTGTAAGTAGCCCATTGGTCAGTTAGGGCTTATGGATAGTTTGAGGTGGGTCACCTCGTGGGTCTGTCGGTATTCAGTCAGGGGATTGCTGTGGGCCCTTTACTTAAAAGAGGCCTCCACACTAGCCAGGGAAGCTCATCCAACCTTTAGTCTCCAGAGTTTTTTGTTTTTGTTTTTTAATTTTTATTTTTAAGTACTCTCTACACCAAACTTGGGGGTCAAACTCACAACCCTGAGATCAAGAATCGCATGTTGCGCCCACTGAGCCAGTCAGCACCCCTAGTGTCCACAGTTTTTATTGGGGCGTCGTTGTGTAGGCACGACTGACTGATTACTTGTGAATCATCTCGGTCTCCATTTTGGTTAACCCAAAACCGCCTCCCATAGTTACGCTGGTGTTTCTGGATTGGTCAGCCCCCACCCTAAGGACTCCGTAGGTGTGGCCAGCGCCCTCCCTGAATCAAGTTTGTTAGATTGTCCAGTTTGTCCCAAGGTTACCAGGTGAACAAAAACTCTCTTATCAGATGTACATTCTAACAGCCCACAGATTAACTACCAGAAGTCAAGGACAAAGGTCAGAAGTTGTCCTTGGGCAAGGCAAAATTCTTTCCACGTTTGTACAATTAGTTTTCTTTTTTGTGGTGTCTTCCTGCAATTCTCTGAAACCAGATTAAGTTTCTAGGGATTCCATTATAGAAAACGATTCTTTTACATGTCCAGCCTTGTGTTTCTCTAGCTAACTCTAAAAGACAAAAATAATGGACACTTCTGATTTAACTGCATTTAAATTAAACTACTGTTTATCTTTTTTTTTTTTTTTTTTTTTAAGAATAAAGGTTCACTTCAGTTTGAAGACAAATGGGATTTCATGCGTCCAATTGTTCTGAAGCTTTTACGCCAGGAATCTGTTACAAAACAGCAGTGGTTTGATCTGTTTTCGTAAGTAATCCATTCACTCTAACTTTTTGCTAAAGTAAAGGAAATTTTGGTGATGCATTTGTATATTCAAATGGAATGCTGACTCTAGACTGGACTGTTTACTCGTTTACAATTATTACTCGTCCAAGCCCTCATCTCCATTCAGTGATTTGCTGGGAGGATTCAGTCGTACTCGCAGCTGTGGTTTATTACAGCAAAAGGATACAAAGCAAAATCGGTACAAAGAAAGGCACAGAGAGTAAAGCCTGGGGAACGACGGGCACAGGCTTCCAAGAGTACTTGTGAAATCACACAGGACACACTTCACTTCTCCAGCGACAGGATTGACACCATGTGTGATATGTTGTTTAATTGAGACGCTCTTGGAGACCCCGTCCTGAGAGTTTTCATTAGGCGCTGGTCACAAAGGTAGCCTCTGCTTGATACGTACCCAGATTCCAGATGCTCAGAGAGAGCGGGTGTTCAGTGTAAACCATAGAGTTTGTACGTGTTTTGTACGTTTAAGGCACCGGGGTCCATTCCTATCATTAGGAGAGTTTTATATCAGTGTAGGAAATTGTTGACCATTTAAATTAATTCTTGGCTTTTGACCGAAAATGTCTTAACAGCAAAACTGTTACCAGTGGGATACCACAGGGCACGGCAAGACCAGACTCTAGTACTGATTTCAGTTATGCGTTTTAGAGGTCCTAGATTTAATGAGTGACAATAAATCCCATCAACTGTGAAGTTTATTTTAGGAAACTAGGTGGTTTTCTCCTTCAGTTTCAATAATGAACCTTTTTTTTTTTTTTTTTTTTAATGTGGCCTGAGCCATCAATTCAGGCCCAGCACACCTCTGGCCTATACGTGGAAGCTCACCTGAGAACTGTCCAGTCTTAGCAGCGTCATGATCATTACAGTACATCCCCAAAGAAGTGCAGTCTCAGAGGACATGTGCGGCAACCCAGATACAAGGAGTTTGCAATTGTTAGGGGACTCCAGGCAAGACATACATTAGTCAGGTCGGATGTGATCACCAGCCCCCAGTTTCCCTCGTCCCGGAGGACCTTTGGCTGTAGAGTTCTCAGTCCATTTCTGTTAATTCAGTTCCGGCCTTGTCTTCAGATGAGGTGCCTAAAGGACATTAGTTCCAGATAGTTTTGTTTATTCATGACACCAATTGATTGCCTCACTAGTGGATGATGTTTAGATGTGCTCTTTGTGGAGCGTGTAGGAGTTGGGCTGCTCCCTCCTGTCTCTGAGTGTGGTGAAGTTTGACCTCAGGGTACTCACAGCAGTGTGGAAGGCTAATGTCAGGAATTTTAGAATACTTAGGAAAATAAAAAATCAGTAATGTCTTCCTCTTCCCGTGAGCCTTCTCAGGTGCTGGGTTTGGTTTTTTCTCTCTTGTAAAATCACTGTGTCTCACTCAGTAATGAAAACTGCCCCCCCCCCCCCCCCCCCCCGTCAGGTGGATTTGCAAGAGGAGCAAAAGCATTTTTACAGAAAAACAATTTTTACACACCTTAACTAGAAAGATGTATCATTTTTAGATGTTGGTCTAGATGAAATTCCAAATTTTCAGAAAGTTTTAAAGTTTATGTCACCTCCCATGCCTTTTGTCCCAATCATTTATCTAGTGAGCAGCCTAGAAAAGATCACTTCCTTTCTGGAGACAGCGGCCTTTAGCAACCAAGGTGCCTTACTGAGGTGAGGTGAGTGAAATAGAATCAGGTTATTATTCATCAGTTGTTGAAAACTGCAACAAATCCAGAAAACTGAACACCAGTCAATCACAGTGAGATGACTCTTGCAGCTCTTGGTGGTGACCACAAGGTAGGAGTGCAGTTAGTCTCTGTATCACATGTAGAGCGTCAGCCAGAAGCTTGACTTCAGACGGCTCCATCAGAGAATAAGCCCTTTTCTGTAGGCATCTGCAAGTGATTCAGGTGGTCCAGCCAGAATCCGTGATGCTTTCAGTCTATGGTTCTGCAAAGGGGGTCTGGTATCTGCAGCGGTCCTCATGGCAGACCCCTGCTCGCTGAGTATACGTTGGCTCTTTAGTTCAGTACAGCTTATGCTGAGGTTGAAACAGTCAGAAACAGACAGTATCCAGTTTCAGCTCGGAGACCAGGCAGTTAAGATCTGTGAATTCAGGACTCTAAAAAAGAGAGCAAGTTTTCTTCTGCAGCAGGAAGCCAAGATGCTGCAGGCACACAGTCATGTTCCAAGTCCAAGTGACAAGCAAGACTTTTCTGAGCCTTTTTTATCTTACCAGTCTTGGAGTCCAAATTGACCCGCTCAGAAATATGCACATCAGGCTGTAAAATCATTAGCCTCTGAGGGTCAGACATCTGATTTCGCCAGAGCTCAGTGGCCACTAAAAACTGCTTTTTAAAACTCCAAAAGTATTTCTGTCTGAAGATTTCCTTTGTTTTCATGTTGTCTTCTCAACATACTAATAGGTAAAAATAATAGTAAATATCACCTGTTACAGAGACTTTTATTCTGTTGCCAATATTCAAACACTTTAAACGCCAGTCACCTCCCCAGCAACTCAAGGCAAGAAAATTGTGTCCGCTAATTTTTAGGGCCATACTTTCCTGATAGATACAACCCCTCCAGCAGTTACAAAAGTACAAGCATATAGCATTTTGCATCTTTTTTGGCCATACATCCAGATATAGTAGCTACAAAATACAAAGCCATTTTTTAAACCTCCTCCCCTGACCTCCTGTTCAAACCCCTAGCAGTAACTTTAGCATTTACAGTTGCTGGGAGTTCCTGACTGGAGTGCAAGGGGCCTGGAGAAGGATTTTGCTTCAGCAATAGCTGTTGGGCTGAAGAAACAGCTGGAGTAGTTTCTTCTCCCTGCAAGCACCCCACCCCCAACGTTTTCTCCCATGGTTTATATAAAGCTTTCTCCAACCCTGGCATCTCATTTAACTCTTTCCTCATGGCTGCGGGGGAAACCAAAATCAACATTTGACATTTTTGGTTCACCCAAAACTCTGGGCCTTTTCTCTTTCCAATTGGAGGCAAGAACAGAAATCACAGGTGTCACCCAGACTGTGCCGTTTCTCCTCCTACTTTATCGGCATGGCCAAAAGCAGCCAGGGGATTGAGCTAGCCAACTCTGCTGGGGTTAGACCTTTCATTTTCAAATTTCCGAGGTAACTCTTTTCTCTTCAAACAGATAGCAACTCAGCTGCTGTTTCATACCATGGATGATTTCATAGCCCCCCAAACGACAAAACTTCATCATCCCATCACTTCTTCCTTTTACCAGACAGTGCTGTCACCGTGTTTCAGTGAGTCACAGCGGTGCTAGTGAATTCCACTTCTGACACCAGTTGTATCAGTTTCAAGACCACCTCGAGGTTCATTGATTGCTTGGAGTACTCCTAGGACTCAGCATATAGTCATCTTCATGGCTCTGATTTATTACGGTAAAGGATACAAAGCAAAATGCAACAAAGGTGGGGTGGCAAGTCCAGGGGAAACCGGGTACAAGTTTCCAAGCATCCTCTCCCATTGCAGTTACACAGGAGACACTTCTCCAACAACTAATCGTGACAGCACATGTGAAATTATGTCTACTAGGAAAGCTCATTAAAGACTCAGTGTCCAGGGTTTTTACTGGTCACAATAGCCTCTGCCTGACATGACCTAAAATTCCGGACTCCTAGTTGAAAAGCAAGTGTTCATCATAAATCAGATTGTTTACTGAAACATTAAGGCACCATGAGCCATTCTTATAGGGAAACGGTGAGAACCTTTGCAAAATTCAAGTTCCCAGATAGTAGCCAAGCACCAGCCTTGCAAGCCTATCTTCCTAAGGATAACTGTCTCAGACTTGCTATAATCTTTTTGTGTATGGTCTAGTGAAATACTCTACTAGTGAGTTGTAGGTGTGTGACTGAGTAACCCAAACACATTAAGCTGTTGTGCTCTTTTTCTCTTTATCACATAAGAAAAATTTAATTTCCCTAAATAATGTAGAACTTGTTGCATAATATTAATTAACTTACACGCATGATTCTGCCTTTTGAAAAATTAGAGTTCAGTAAGAAATAGCTAAGCCCTTTAAAAAATTCGTAGCATTCATGTATATTATATATTTTTCTTAAATTATTTGATTAAACTATTTTATGAATAATATGTTGAATGTGGTGGGGTTTTTTTGGTTTTGTTTTGTTTTTGCCAATTTGTGTTGATAATATCATTTATCATGTAGAATAATGCTTGTTTCCTGTGCACTCCTGACCAGGAGAGGGAGCGTAGTGTGATGGTGTCCCTGCTTCAAGTCTGTTTCTAAGCAGAAATCGTCAACACCTTTGTACGTGCCCTAGTTAGTGGTCTCATCACGTCATTTCTGTAAAATTCCTTGATCTCCTTGAGGTATCTAAGGCAGCTCGATATGTAGTCCTTTTAGGTTAAAGACTTCTTGTATGTATATCTTACATGCCATCACCAAAATTGCAAGACCTACATTAATTAAAACCTTGCAGATTTTAGCCTGTTTGATCACGAGTTAATAACTAGACTGCTTATATCTTTCTAAATTTGAGGCACTAAAATATTGTATTATTTTTAAAGTACATTGGCTATTCCATTTTTTCTCATATATCCTTGTTTCTCAGTAAGAGCACTGTTGGCATTTTAAGTGGTTAAACAAGATTGTGCTGCATATTGCAGGATGTTTATCACCTGTGGCCTTTACCTTCATCACCTCTAGTAGTGGACACTCCCTGTGTACTCTCCTCCCTACTTCTCATTAATGAAACCAAAGAAAAGCTCTCAGATTTTTCCCCATGAGCCTCTGTGGGGACGGTACCTCCCTTGGTTAATAACTGCTGCTGTTCTATATACATACTTGGTTTGACTCTGGTTTGTGAAGTCGATGCCAGAATTAAATAATAAATTATTTTGAGCTTGGGATGCTTCATTTTAAAGAAGATTTATCTTTATTATAAGTTATTTTAAAATGTATTTTTATTGTTCGTAAGTTGGTTTCTGTTTTTGTTTTTAAAGTTTATTTTGATTTGAATCTGAGAGGGGGGCCACACACAAGCAGGGCAGGGGCAGAGAGAGAGGGAGGGAGAATCCCAAGTGGGTTCCACACTGTCAGCGTAGAGCCTGACGTGGGGCTTGAACCCATGAACCATGAGATCATGAGCTGAGACGAAACCAAGAGTCCGATGCTCACCTGGCTGAGCCACCCAGGTGCCCCCCGCCCCCAAGTTGGTTTTTGACGCCACTTTCTCCTCTCTTGTCTGCCTCATCTCTGTCATGTAAGCTGACTTTTTGTTGTGCACCTCTTAAATTTTGGTTTCCTCCAGAGTTTCATTTCTTTTTATTCCTTTAACTGAGTTCTCATATCTGCAAAAGCAATCTAGATTATTCTCGTGACATGAACTTCCAGACTCAAATGGTCTGTTTTTTCCTCTATGTGTCTGGTCTCTTAAGTTCTGTAAATACTCCAAATTTAGAATGATAAAAATGTGTTATTCATAGTTTCAAACCGAACATGTAGAAGCTACCATCAGCTTTCTGTTTTTTAATTCCCTCATATTCAGTTGATTACTAGGTTTCATAGATTTTTATTAAATATCTCTTGAATGAAACTTCTTTCCATCCCATCTTCTTCCCCCTCTCCTCATCTGAATGATTACAATAGTTTTCTGCCTCTCTTTGTTGTATCTCTGTTTATCATTTGTCTCTTGCTGCATAACAAGTTCCTCTAAACTTTAGCATCTGGAAGTAAAAAACACTCTGTCACAGTTTCTGAGGGTCAGGAAGCTGATAGCAGCTTAATTGGGTGGCGTAACTCAGAGTCTCTCTCAAGGTTGCAGTGGAGCTCAGCAGAAGATGTAGGCCTAGACTCAGCTAGGGCTGAGTGAGCTTTCGGGTTTACCTACATGGTTGTTGGCAGGTGTTCAGTTCCCCACCATGTGGGCCCCTCCGTAGGGCAGTTTACAGTGTGGCAGCGTATTTTCCCCAGAGTGAAAGAGGGTCCTCCCAAGGTGGAATTCATGGTGATTATAACATAATTTGGGAAGTGACAGACCGTTACATATGTGCTGTTAATCATGCAAATGCTTGTACATTGTAGGAGGGAACTTACACGGCCATGAATACCAGGAGATGGGGAATCATCAAGGGCCATCTTAGAGGAAATAGATGATGCAAGGTTCAGAAAAGAACTCTTAAAAAAAACTCCAGTTTATATCAAAGAGGAAGAAAATGAAAGAGATGCCACTGAAAATGAAAGTCAAGATAAAGAAGAGACCTTTGAAATAAAAAATAAAGAGCTAAAAAATAAAAGACCAAATCAGTGATTTGAAAAATAAAAGCAGAGTTCTCCCTGAATGTAGAGCAAAAACAAAGTATGGAAAATAAAATGGAAATTAAGAAATATGGGGGCACCTGGGTGGCTCAGTCAGTTAAGTGTCTGACTTCAGCTCAAGTCATGATATCGCAGTCTCTGAGTTAGAGCCCCACCTCAGGCTCTGTGCTGACAGTGCAGAGCCTGCTTGAGATTATTTCTCTTTCTCTCTCACTCTGTCCTTCCTGCATTTGCATTTGCGCTCTCTCTAAATAAATAAACATTAAAAAGAAAGAAAGGAAGAAGGTCGATCTAGAATTGGGTAAAGTCATGCCAGGAGAGAATAGAAATAGTAGAGGAGAGGGTATAGTCCAAAAATATAAGAAGAAAATTGAATATTCTTGTCCCTTCCCACCCATCCCCACGAGTCTTTTTTTTTAATAAAGATGTAACTTTTTTTTGTTTTTTAATGTTCGTTTATTTTAGAGACAGAGCCTGAGCAGAGGAGGGGCAGAGAAAGGGAGACGCAGATTCTGAGACAGGCTCCAGGCTCTGAGCTGTCAGCACAGAGCCCAACACTGGGCTCCAGCCCGTGAGCTGAGAGATCGTGACCTGAGCCGAAGTCAGACGCTCAACTGACTGAGCCACCCAGGTGCCCCCTGCCCCCCGCCACGAGTTTTAATATTGAAAGTGCTAAAAAAAACATGCCAAGACACATCCTTAAGGAATTTCAGAATTCCAAGGATGAACAAAATAGTCCTACTTTTCTTGGAGTGATGAAGTACAGTTAAGTCTCAAAGCAGGCTATCCCCAGTACTTCTCATTGGTCAAATTGGGTGTAGGAGTCTGATGAAACATTTTCTTTAAATATTTGAAGGGATATTATTCTAAACCTGGTATTCTCTACCTAGTCAAGTGTGTAATCAAGATTAAGGCAAGATAAAAATGTTTCCAGACGGGTAAGTAATTAGAGGATTTAAGGATCCAGCAGATACGAAATACGTACCCTTTCTTCTGTTCCCAGCGTTAGCCATTAAGAAATTGAGCTTTCGTAAACTAAAGAGGAGGTGCTCCTAAACTAGGAATCCTGACCAAAAGATGAATATAAATAGAAAATGACAGACACCATCCATCCAAAACCACAAGAGAGTGGAAACCAAAACATTTTAGCTGATAAAAATTGTTCCACAGAAACTGACTGTGAAGCCGAAGAACACAAACAGCATTCCGAACTGAGTTGGGTATCCGCACATGACCGTTTAGGGTCATTTAAAATATCTTGATTCAGAAACTTACAAGATAAGGAGAGAAATCAATAAAAGTAGGAAGATAAAATGACAGTTGAATTTAAAACCAAATAGAAAAAGTTAAAGTCACATGAGAAGTTGATCATCTCCATAGATGAGGGCATAAAGAAAGAAATGTTTCCAAAAAATGGGAAAAATAAATTCGTCAAGTATTCCAGCAGCAGGCATCATCCCAATAGTGATATGTTGGAAACATTCTACTTAAAATTGGGAATAAAGGGTGCCTGGATGGCTCAATCGGTTAAGCATTTGACTTGATAACTGGCTCAGGTTGCAATCTTGTGGTCGTGAGATCGAGCCGAGTCAGGCTCTGCACTGAGCGTGGGCCTGCTTGAGATTCTCTCTTTCCCCTCTGTCTCTTTCTCTGCCTCTCCTCGTGCTTTGTCAAAATAAATAAACATTTTTTTTTTAATTGGGAGTAAGACAAAGAGTCTATTCTCATATTTCATTTTTGTTTCCTCTAGGTTTTGAAATTGGAAATGGCATTATTAATAGCGTATTTATATTGTATGTGTGGATATACCATGTATTTCATCCCTAATCCTATGCATTTTTCTTTAATCTGGTCTTTTTTAAAAAATATTTTATTTATTTTTGAGAGAGAGGCAGAGTGCGAGCAGGGGAGAGGCAGGGATAGAGGGAGACAGAATCTGAAGCAGGCTCCAGGCTGTCAGTCCAGAGCCCAATGTGGGGCTCGAACCCATGAACCTTGAGATCATGACCTGAGCCAAAGGCAGATGCTTAACCAACTAAGCCACCCAGGTGCCCCACTTTTATCTGGTCTTGAGGAGTTGATCCATTTTGTCTTTTCACATAACCACATTTTAAAAATTGTTTTGATAAGATGTATCATATCAAAACAACTTCTGTATTAAGGAGTTTATAGCCTTCATGCATGTGTTAGAAAAAAAGAGGTTGGGAGTCAGTGATCTAAGTGCTCATTTCAAGAAATGAGGAAAAGGGGTGCTTGGGTGGCTCGGTTGAGCATCCAACTCTCTGTTTTGACTCAGGTCATAATCTCACAGTTTTGTGGGTTCAAGCCCCACATTGGTCTCTGTGCTGGCAGTGCAGAGCCTGCTTGGGATTCTCTCTCTGCCCCTCCCCGGATCACACTGTCTCTGTCTCTCTCAGAATAAATAAACTAAAAAAAAATTTTTTTTTAATGAGGAAAAAACCCTAGCATGGTAAAACTAAAGGAAGTATAAGGAAGGGAAGACAAAAGCCAAAATTAATGAAATACAAAATAATTGTGTGGTAGAAAAAAGGAAAAGGCAAAAATTAGTTCTTTGGGAAGAAGAATATTCAATTTATTCTCCTTATCACATCCATAATTTGTATCTTGATTAGTATCTTCTTTCTGGTTACTTTGAATTATTTTGGGTTTTTTTCTAGTGTCTTTTCAGATAAATTCTTAGTTCTTTTATCTTTTTATATTTAAAATGAGGGGCGCCTGGGTGGCTCAGTCGGTTGAGCGTCCGACTTCGGCTCAGGTCACGATCTTGCAGTCCGTGAGTTCGAGCCCCGCGTCAGGCTCTGGGCTGATGGCTCAGAGCCTGGAGCCTCCTTCCGATTCTGTGTCTCCCTCTCTCTCTGCCCCTCCCCCATTCATGCTCTGTCTCTCTCTGTCTCAAAAATAAATAAATGTTAAAAAAAAATTTTTTTTTAAATAAAATGAAAGCATCCAGGGTTATACGTTTTTTTAATGCTGCTTTTATTATTACCACAGGCTTTGCAGTTTGAAATGTTTGCCTTTTTATTGCTCTCTTAGTAAGTTAGTAGATTCTTTAGTTAGTAAGTTTTTTTTGTTCTTTAATCCACATATTATGTAAGGACTTACCTTCTGACAATGGAGTTGTTTTTGTTTTTTTTTAATCATTTACTTATTTATATATTATGATCAGGAAAATAGCCTGTAAAAATATCTTTATAGGGGCACCTGGGTGGCTCAGTTGGTTAGCGTCCAACTTCAGCTCAGGTCTTGATCTCACGCGGTTCTTGGGTTCAAGCCCCACGTCGGGCTCTGTGCTGACAGCTCAGAGCCAGGAGCCTGCTTCAGATTCTGTGTCTCCCTCTAGCCCTGCTCCTCCCCCACTCATGCTCTGTCTGTCTCTCAAAAATAAATAGTTAAAAAAAATTTTTTAATAAGTATAAATATATTTACAAATTTTATATGCGTGTATATGCTCATAGAAAATAGTATTTTTTTAAGATCTTATTTTTAAGTAATCTGTATAGCCAGTGTGGGGCTTGAACTCACGACCGCAAATTAAGAGTCACCTGCTCCACTGACTAAGCCAGCCAGGTGCCCCAAAGAAATTATCATTTTGATAGTTGTAATAAGAATCTCTAATAAGTCATATTTATTGATTGTATTTTTACATTCCTCTATGTCCTTAATTTTCTTTTGTCTAGATTTTCAGATGTTAAGAGATTTTGTGATAGACACTGCTGATTAGCTGAGGCACCCCCATTCTGTGCCATGTACTTTCCACTTGGCTGCATATTGTAATAGTCACTTCTTCACCTTCCCTTGCTGTTTGGGTCACCATGTGACACAGTTCCAGCAAATAGGTCTACAGGAGGGCTTCTGAGAAAGTTTTTGCTTTTCAGATGAATTAAACTAATGTGCCTGGCACAGTCCTCCTTTTCACAGAAGTAAGAGGCTGCCACGCTAATGTGTCTGAGTAGAAAGAGAAGGAGCCTCTTCTCAGTCTCTGAATGAACCCCAGTAGCTGCCCATCTCTAGACTTCTAGTTATTTAAGAAAAATAACATAATAGTCTGAGCCACTCATAATTGAATTTAATGGTTCAGCTGAATGCCTCCTAGCTGGTAGAAGTAAGGATGCTTTAACGTATTGCATTGTATTTGTATCAAGTTCTTAAATTTGTAATTATTTTTGTGTTTAAAGAAAATTTTTTTTTTAGTGTCTATTCTTGAGAGAGAGACCGAGCCTTAGTGGGGGAGGGGCAGAGACAGAGGGAGACACAGAATCGGAAGCAGGCTCCAGGCTCCCAGCTGTCAGCACAGAGCCCGATGTGGGGCTCAAACCCATAAACTCTGAGACGATGACCTGAGCTGAAGTCGGACACCCAGCCGACTGAGCCACCCAGGTGCCCCTCTATTTTTGTTTTATATTTAGATAAATTTGTTTTGTTTTGTTTTTTGGTCCAAAGAATTGGGCATATCTTGATAAATAATGCTTTTTATCATTATTATATAATGTGTCCTCTCTGTAGTTATTTTAACCTTAAATTCCTCTGTGGATGATACTAGTGTTGCCACCCTGCTTTATTTTATTTGTGTTTCCTAGTACCTTTTTTTTTTTTTGGAAATTACATTACATAAACATTACATTATATAAAACCGTACCACTTTAACCAGTTGAGTGGCATTGAGCACGTTCACTGTTGTACAAACATCAACATTATTACCCATTTTTAAAACTTCATGTTCTTTGTCTCTACGGAGCCCATTTTTCTCCTAGTTTGCCTATGCTAGGTACCCCATATAAGTGGAATCACACAATATTTGTCTTTTTGAAGGGCCTACTGTCTTCCAGTGGGATAATTTATTGAGTTCATGTGTAATGTTATAGCTGATATTCTTGTTTTATTGCTTCTTTAACTTTATCACTAATTATTAGATATTCTTACTGCTTCATTTTTTGTTTTCCTTCTTTTTGTTAATCTGAAAATTCATTTCCATTAGTGGTTATATTTCTGTTTCCGACTCTCAATCAGAAGCGTATAGTGTTACTATTAATTAAAAGCAAAATACCTGTTTGTCACACCAGGGTCACATTCTTTCTGTTTTACTTTCTTTGTACCCAAGGAGGTTGAAGTGTTTGGAATACTTCTTACCGCTTGATGCTTCTCCTGTCCCTTCTCCCTGTCCCCTTGAAAGCTTTGAAAAACCTTTACTTTGTCCCTCTCCTACTCCCCCGACTCCCTGATTTTCATAATATAATTAAGTAGTTAAGACTTTCCCTTACAACATGTCTCTTTTCATTTTATTTATTTATTTATTTATTTATTTATTTATTTATTTATTTATTTTTATTTTAGAAAGAACACAGGTGGGGGAGAGGGACAGAGAGAATCTCAACAGGTTCCATGGTCAGTGGGGAGCCCAACGCAGGACCCTACCCCACGACCCTGGGATCGTGATGTGAGCCAAAAGCTAGAGGCGGATGTTCAACCAGCACCCAAACATTTTTTTTTAATTTAATTTTTTTTTTAATTTACATCCAAATTAGTTAGCATATAGTGCAACAATGATTTCAGGAGTAGATTCCTTAATGCCCCTTACCCATTTAGTGCGTACCCCCACCAGTAACCCTCTGTTTGTTCTCCATATTTATGAGTCTTATGTTTTGTCCCCCTCCCTGTTTTTATATTATTTTTGTTTCCCTTCCTTTATGTTCATCTGTTTTCTCTTCTTAAAGTCCTCATATGAGTGAAGTCCTATGATATCTGTCTTTGTCTGACTAATTTTACTTAGCATAATACCCTCCAGTTCCATCCACGTAGTCACAAATGGCAAGATTTCCTTCTTTTTGATTGCCAAGTACTACTCCATTGTGCATATATACCACATTTTTTTTAATCTATTCATCCATCGATGGACATTTGGGCTCTTTCCATACTTTGCCGTTGTCGATAGTGCTGCTATAAACATGGGGGTGCATGTGTCCCTTCGAAACAGCACACCCGTATCCCTTGGATAAATGCCTAGTAGTGCAATTGCTGGGTCGTAGGGTAGTTCTATTTTTAGTTTTTTCAGGAACCTCCATATTGTTTTCCAGAGTGGCTATACCAGCTTGCATTCCCACCAGCAGTCCAAAAGAGATCCTCTTTCTCCGCATCCTCGCCAACATCTGTTGTTGCCTGAGTTGTTCATGTTAGCTATTCTCATTGTGGTTTTGATTTGTATTTCCCTGATGATGAGTGATGTGGAGCATGTTTTCATGTGTCGGTTGGCCATCTGTATGTCTTCCTTGGAGAAGTGTCTATTCACGTCTTTTGCCCATTTCTTCACTGGATTATTTGTTTTTT
This sequence comes from Panthera tigris, assembly GCF_018350195.1. Lineage (NCBI taxonomy): Eukaryota > Metazoa > Chordata > Mammalia > Carnivora > Felidae > Panthera > Panthera tigris. The sequence continues at coordinate 6,692,007 of NC_056669.1, forward strand.
GGGTTTTGAGTTTGATAAGTTCTTTATAGATTTTGGATACTAACCCTTTATCTGGTACGTTGTTTGCAAATATCTTCTCCCATTCTGTTGGTTGCTTGTTAGTTTTGCTGATTGTTTCCTTCGCTGTGCAGAAGCCTTTTATTTTGATGAGGTCCCAGTAGTTCATTTTTGCTTTTGTTTCCCTTGCCTCCGGAAATGTGTTGAGTAACAAGGTGCTGCAGCCAAGATAAGAGAGGTTTTTACCTGCTTTCTCCTTGAGGATTTTGATGACATCCTGTCTTACGTTGAGGTCTTTCATCCATTTTGAGTTTATTTTTGTGTATGTTGTAAGAAAGTGGTCCAGGTTCATTCTTCTGCATGTTGCTGTCCAGTGTTCCCAGCACCACTTGCTGAAGAGACTGTCTTTATTCCATTGGATATTTTTTCCTGCTTTGTCAAAGAGTAGTTGGCCATATGTTGGTGGGTCCATTTCTGGGTTCTCTATTCTGTTCCATTGATCTTCGTGTCTGTTTTTGTGCCAGTACCATACTGTCTTGATGATTACAGCTTTGTAGTATAGCTTGAAGTCCGGGATTGTGATGCCTCCTGCTTTGGTTTTCTTTTTCAAGATTGCTTTGGCTATTCGGGGTCTTTTCTGGTTCCATACAAATTTTAAGATTGTTCTAATTCTGTGAAGAATACTGGTGTTATTTTGATAGGGATTGCATTGAATTTGTAGATTGCTTTGGGTAGTATCGACATTTTAACAATATTTGTTCTTCCTGTCCAGGAGCATGGAATCTTTTTCCATTTTTTGGTGTCTTCTTCAATTTCTTTCATAAGCTTTCTATAGTCTTCAGTGTATAAATTTTTCACCTCTTTGGTTAGATTTATTCCTAGGTATTTTGTGGTTTTTGAGCTCCCAAACATTTTTAAGAGCACTTTGGTTTTATATTCCAAGAGAATGTATTCTTAACCATTCGGATTTAATTTCATACATTTATTGCTGGCCATTACTCCTTCCCTTTTATACTGATGTGCCATTTGATACAACAGATAAACTGCACGAACTAAAACTGCATATTGTCTGTACGGGTAAATAGCAGAAGCAATGTTGAGTACAAAATGATTCCAAAAGATTATTGATACAATTTCTGTGAAGGTCAGGAATACTCATAGTCTGTCATAAAACATAAAAAACAGTAAATTCAGGCTTGGTTACTTCTGGGGAGGATAGAAGAGAGTAGGATCTGGGCGAGGAACATAGAGAGCTTTAAGGGTATTATCATAATCCATTCCTTAGGTACCTTACATGTTTTTCAAACTGTGTGTTAAAATTGACCTGGAGAGTTGACAGGGTCTTCTGGGTGATGAAGAGTAGTGTTGTGTTTGAATAAGAATGAGCGTATTGTTGACATACTTAGGAGCACCCAGAGGTTGAGAAAAGAGGGCTGATGTGACAAAAGTTAGGAATACCTGGAGGTTGAGAAAAGGGAGCTGGGGAAGATGTGCTAAATCAGTCACAAGTTTAGCTCTTTCTTGGGTAAGATTACTTGGGAGTGACCCAACCCTGCCTTCTTAACCACACCATTCCCTCTTGCCTTATGAGACTCACGCCACATTTTAGCCGTTCTAAAATGTACCTAGCACTACTTTGAGTACAGGGATACTAGGTTAGTCCTACTTCAGGGTGGCACAGACTCCTCTGATGGGTGACTTCTGCCTCAGAACTCCCAAACTTTCTTAGAACTGCAAGACAGTCTAAGGCTCTTCCTACCCAACCTTCCTTTCCACCCTTCCCTACGGGGATCAGACTGGCATTGTGGGCTTATCACTCGCCCAGCTTCCTGTAGCACACTTCTCATTTTCCCTTGCATATAGTTCCTTCCATAAATCTCTTGCATGTGTAATCCCCTCTGCTTCTGGGAAGACCTAAACTAACACGAGTCAGTATGTGTACAGTGCCTGGCACATGGTAAGCAGTCCATGCATGTGAGTTTTGTTACAGTAAATAAAGTAAGAGATGATGGTGGTTTTGACTTTGGTGGTGGTAATAGATGCACATGTCCAAATGGGAGAGATGTTTAGGTGGATGGATACAGTAGGACCATGATTGAATGTAGTATGTGGCTGCAAAAGGCTTCATTTGCCCAATTTCTTGCTTACCACTCCCTGCTTGACATGAGAACCACAGTGATTTGGTTAAATTCACTGCAAGCACCACAGTAATCCACAGTTCTGTACTCCTACTGGTACTTGTGTGTACCATGTCCTTCTCGCACCCCCTTGTACCTTTGCCTGGCAAACTCCTACTTGTTCTTGGAGATTAAGCTCAGGAAACCAACTCTTCCTGGGAGCCTTCCCTTTTCCTTACTACCCCTCTGCCTCTCACTTCTACTCTCCCCCTCTCCTGGGTTCCTGAACTATCTTGGGTTTATATGCACAGTAGTTGCACACATACTGAATTAGAATCAACCTTTTTTTTTTTTTAAGCTTATTTATTTATTTAGAGGGAAAGCGCAGGTGTGCGCATGCGAGCTCGGGGAGGAGCAGGGGGCAGAGAGGTAGGGAGAGAGAGAATCCCAAGCAGGCCCCAAGCTGTCAGAGCAGAGCCCTATATGGGGGTCTATATCACGATCTGTGAGATCTTGACCTGAGCTGAAACCAAGAGTGGACGCTTGACTGACTAAGCCACCTGGGTGCCCCAGAATCAACCTATTTTTGTATCAGTTGATTTTAGCCGGTTGATTTTAGTCATGAGGTGAGATTGTAGAGGGATCAGTTAATCATTTTATAGTTTATTCAAACAGTAGTAGGAAACCATTGGAGGATTTTAAGGGTACAGCTCACATGATGTGATTTGTTTTATGGAGATCACTTTGACTGCTGTTGGCTGAATGGTTGGTTTGGAGAGGTGCAAGAGTGAATTTGGGGAATGGTTTAGTGTGTGTTCTGGAGCCCAGCTGCCTGTTTCCACTATATACTAGCTGTGTAATTTTGGGAATGTTACATAACCTTTCTTTGCCACAGTTTCTCCACCTGTGAAATGGTGATAAAAAGGGTATTTCTTTCAGAGTTGCTGTGAAGATTTAAATGAGTAAAAACAGCCTAGAAAAGTAACTGGCACATAGTAAGCAATCAGATTTGCCTATTTTGTTGTTATTTAACAAAGATTTGTATGTTTGCTGCATCCTGGGCAGTGAGCTAGATACCACTATTAAGGTAAAAGCTAAATTTAACAGGTGACAAAGTAAGTTCAAATGAATATGCAGACAGAACATTGTTATATTGATGTTCCTAAGATTCTGTATATAAAGCAAACTATTTGGTCATTGTTACAATATTACAATTCTGGAGATGTCTTACTTTGATTTCTCTGACATTTTTTATAAGAGGGGCTCCATTAGGTACTAAATGAATCACTGGGGAACATTTTTTGATAAAAGAATCCTCGATATAAGATTCTGTCCTTTTGTTATAAGTTTCCCTAATCTACAGCTTGGCAATTAAGAAATTAACTTATTGACAATATTGTATTAACATTAAATATATTTCTATAATATCAGCTTTATAAATTCAGAGTTTTAGTATACCAACTTATGAGAGCTTTTGTTTTGTTTTTTTAAATAACAGAGATACAGCGGTAATTAGTGTGTAAATATAGCGACTATATGGGGGAAGCTAAGAGATTTGCTAGTATTTAAATGACTAATTTTTTTTTAAAGAATAGTTTGCATATATTCTGGTAAAGAATTAGAATTTACACTTGTCGTTACATGAGAAAGAAGTTAATAGTAGTGAACCTTGGGATGTGGGATTGGAAGAAGGGAGCTTGCTTTTGTAATTCAAAATATCCAGTGAGGGGATGCCTATGTGGCTCAGTCAGTTGAATGTCCTACTCTTGACCTCAGGTCAGGTCTTGTTCTCAGGGTCATGAGTTCAAGAGTTTAAGCCCTGTGCTCGGCGTGAAGCCTACTTAAAAAAAAAATCCAGTAAATAGAGATTAAGGAGGAAAACAGACAGAGAAAGTAAAATAAAAAAAGAAACAAGTGTATGTGTGACAACAGCTTACAAAAAATTCTTGGTTCTTAGGGATGGATTCAGCCACCCTCATCTTGGTGTAGCTTGATCCATGGAAACTATTCATGCAGAACTTGACGTGAGTTTTGTCTTTGTTCTTGTTCTGGTATTCATGTTCGTTTACTTTTATTTTTACAGGGATGTGCATGCAGTCTGTCTCTGGGATGATAAAGGTCCAGCAAAAATTCATCAGGCTTTAAAAGAAGATATTCTTGAGTTTATCAAGCAAGCACAGGCAGTAAGTGCTGCATCTTTGTATTAAGTTTATTTTAAGACTTTACTCAGAGAATTTCCTGTTTTCTGATTTTGAATGTAGGGCTTCCAGAAGTAATTTTAAAATATCACATTGACTTTGGACATCTGTTAATTATTTTTTTTAAGTTTATTTATTTAAGCAGTCTCTACCCCCAACGTGGGGCTCGAACTCATAACCCCAAGATCAAGAGCCGCATGTTCTACCAACTGAGCCAGCCAGGTGCCCCGTTTTGATTAAAATTTTTAATGAGATGATTTGGATTTGGTTGTTTTTTCGCCCCTTAGCGCCTTTTCTGTTAAGAGAGTATATCATCCTCCATTAAAAGATGCTGTAAAGAGGCTCCTGGGTGGCTCAGTCAGTTAATTGTCCAACTCTTAGGTCGGGTTCTGTGCTGAGCATGGAGCCTGCTTAAAGTTTCTCTCTCTCTCTCTCTCTCTCTCTCTCTCTCTCTCTCTCTCTCTCTCTCTTTCTCTCTCTTTCTCTCTCTTTCTCTCTCTTTCTCCCTCTGCCCCTCTCCCGCTTGCACGTGCACATGCTTGCTCTCTGTCAAAAAAAAAGATATAGTTAAGTTTTTTATATGTTCTTTAGAAGTCCCCACCCCCACTGTTTTTTTGTCAAGTGTCAGTACACATGAATCAGTTTTTTTTCTCGCAGTCTGTATCTCTTCTCAAGCTGATAGTAATTTTCTTCAATTCCAGATATTTCTTCAACTGTAAAATCCTTGCATTGTCCTTTACATTGCTGCTGCTGAGCTGAAATTCACTCTTGTTTATAATATGTAGAAATGTTTCATAATATTGAAATGAAAAAAAGGTCATTCAAAGCTCTTTAGGTTGGGGCGCCCGGGTGGCTCAGTTGGTTAAGCATCTGACTTTGGCCCAGGTCATGGTCTTAAAGTTCATTGTCTGAGCCCTGTGTCAGGCTCTGTGCTGACAGCTTGGAGCCTGGAGCCTGCTTCAGTTTTATTAAAAAATATTCTTTTTAATATTTGTTTTTGAGAGGGAGAGAGAGAGAGAGAGAGAGAGAGAGAGAGAGACAGACAGACAGACAGACAGACAGACAGTGTGAACAGGGGAGGAACAGAGAGAGGGGGAGACACAGAATCCAAAGTAGACTCCAGGTTCCTAGTTGTCAGCACAGAGCCCGACACAGGGCTTGAACTCACTAACTGTGAGATCATGACCTGAGCTGAAGTCGGATGCTTAATTGACTGAGCGACCCAGGTGCCCCATACTCTTTAACACTTTGAAGAAGGAAGGGCCTGAAGACCTGAGATTGTTTTCCTTTCTCTAAAATGAAGTTTTGAAAACTACAGAGCTAGAATTTTTTTATTCTTTAGGTGAATTTTTATGTCAGTGTCTCATACAACATTAGTCAAAGTTGTCTGTTAGAAATTTTGTTAAATACTGATAGCAGCCTAACATTTTTAGCCTAACCTAAAAAATGGTCTTTTTCTATATAAGATACTGAAGTTACGTGTATGATTGTTATATATTTAATTCTGCTAATAGCCACTACCATGATGAAAAAAGAATCCTGTCACATGGGGTGTTACTTACAAAATGAAATGTTTTATTGATAACATCATTAATTCTGTCATTTTGATAAATGATTTTTTAAAAACTATAGTTTTATAGGAAATTATCTTTTAATGAACGTAAGTAATATTTTTCTGCTTTGCTTAGAAAAATAAATGTTTCGGTATCAAAATTTAATGAAAAGTATACTTTTCTAGAACTCATTTAGAAATATAGTTTCTACTTGCCTTGGAAGCATATCACCTTATCTGTTTATGACTTTTGGTGAATATAAATTATATTTGTTTCAAATTTATAGACCTTTATCCTTCATTTTCTGGAAATGGGCTCATAAAGAATCACCTTACGTATTAATAAATGTTAAAAAAATACACTTTACACTGGAAAACTAAGTTAAGTGTTTCACTGTAATATGATCCAGTGAAATCTGGAATGTAGACCTCAGAAAAACCCTGAGGAGGATGATTAGTGTCACTGATTCTGAGCATTTAAATTGTAGGAGTAGTAATGCTAGGCATATATCTATGACTTCTAAACCTTTAAGAGAATTTAGCTTTTTGAGTTATTTTACTAGTCAGTAGTTAGACTGAACTTATCTTGTTAGGGAGGACCAGATCTCTTAAACAGGAGAGATTGTTTCCATCTGCATTAAAATGTTTATAGCATTATATAAAATGACAAAATGGAAAGTGAAAAATAAATGTACAAGGCTTGGGGAGTTATTCGGGTATTTAATTCTTTTGTTATTTTGTTATATTGATGTAAGTATTTTTTTGCTCTTAAGTGTATAATTTAGCAATTGGGGATAGGGTCACCTGATTTGGCCTAAGTTTAGCTCCCCTCCCCCTGCTTCTTTTTTCTCTTAAAGTGGGCTTCATGCCCCATGTGGGGCTTGAACTCACAGCCCTGAGGTCAAGAGTTGCATACTCTACCTACTGAGCCAGCCAGGGGCCCCAGGCCTTGGTGTGTTCATGTGCCAGCAGGTGGCTGTTGGCTCTGCAAGGACTGGATGATCCAGGAGAGCCTCTCTCACAAACTTGGTGTTCGGTGCTAGCTTCCATCTGGGCCTTTCTCTGTCAGGTGGTTTCCCATTCTTGAGGAAACCAGCCTCAGAGGTGATACTGAAATCTGCAAGAGCTCCTCAGGTCAGTTTGGAAGTCTCAAGGTGTCGCATCTGCATTCTCTTGGTCAAAGCCTGTCACAGGATCAACCCAAACCAGTGGTGGAGAAACAGACCCCACCCTTTTAAAAAAAATGTGATGTAATTTACATCCCAGAAAATTCACCCTCTTAAAGCATATTTTATATATTCATAAAGTTGTGCAACCATCATCCACAAATTCTAGAACATTCTCGTCACCCTAAAAAAAACTGTACCCCTGATCAGTTAACCCGCCCCCTCATTACCCACTCTCCACAAACTCTAGCAACCACTAATCTACTTTTTTTTTTAAGTTGACTTATTTATTTTGAGAAAGAGAGAGAGATGTGAGCATGACCGGAGCAGGAACAGAGACGGGGAAAGAGAATCCCAAGCAGGCAGCACTGAGCCTGTTGTGGGGCTCGATCTCACAACTGTGAGATCATGACCTGAGCCGAAACCAAGAATCGGATGCTTAACTGACTGAGCCACCCAGGCGCCCCTAATCTACTTTCTCCTTCTGTGCTTTTGTTCGTTTTGTATAATGGACTCATGCAATATGAAGCCTTTTATGACTAGCTTTGATTGACGATAATGTTTTCAAGATTAAACTACATTGTAATAATTATCTTTGTTGCATTTCTTTTTATGGCTGAATAATATTCTACTGTATGACTATACACCAGTTTTTTTCATCTGTTCGTCATTGGTGGACACTTGGGTTGTTACTACTTTTTGTCTGTTTTGAATAATGCTTCTGTGAACATTACTGTGTAAGTTGGGTTTTTTAAATTTAGGTATAATTGACATTAGCTTTAGGTGTACAGTGTAATGATTTGATGTTTGTATATTTTGCGAATTGATTACAGTAAGTTAGTTAACATCCATAACCACACATAGTTACAGAATTTTTTTTTCTTGTGATGAGAACTTTTAAGAGCTCCTTTTACCAACTTTCTAATATCGAATACAGTTGTTAACTGTTGTTGCCTTCAAGGTCTGTGTTCTTGCCAATGGCAAGACTTCGTTTTGTTTTGTTTTGTTTTTAATGGCTGGGAAACAGTCCAATGTGTATATATACCGCATTTTCTTTTTCTTGGTTTAAAATGTTTATTTATTTATTTTGAGAGAGCTCAAGCAGGGAAGAGGCAGAGAGGGAATCTCAAGGGGGCTCTGCCCTGTCAGTGTGGAGCCCGATGTGAGGCTCATTCTCATGAGCCGTGAGATCATGACCTGAACTGAAATCAAGAGTTGGCTGCTTAACTGCCTGAGCCACCCAGGTGCCCCTATATAACATTTTCTTTGTCTTTGATATACTTTTGTTGTTTCCATATCTTGGCTGTTGTAAATGATGCTGTAGTATTCATCGGAGTGCATATATTTTCTCGAGTTTGTGTTTTCATTTTCTTTGGGTAAACACCCAGAAGTGGAATTGCTGGATCATATGGTAGTTCTGTTCTCAATTTTTCGAGCAACCTCCATAGCGTTTTCCATAGTGGCTGCACAGTTCACTTCCCACCCACAGTGCACACGGGCTCCCTTTTCACCACAGCCTCGCCAGCACTTGTTATTTCTTGTCTTCTTGATACTGGCCGTTCTGACAGGTGTGAGGTGATGGCCCACTGCGGTTCCGATTTACATTTTCGTGACGCTGAGCATCTTTTGAATGACCTGTTGGCCATCTTATGTCGTCATCGGACGCATGGGAAGATCTGCCCATTTTTCACTCTAATTGTTTACTATTTGCTGTTGCGTCGTAGGAGTTCTTTGTGCGTTTTGGATACTAGCTCCTCGTCAGATAGGTGATGTGCAGTGACTTTCTCCCATCGGTAGGTTGTCTTTTCATTGCGTTCAGGGTTTCCTTTGCCGTGCGGCAGTTTTTTAGTTTGGCGTAGTCCTGCGTGTTTATTTTTGCTTTTGTTGCTTTGGGTGTCCTATTCAGAACAGTCATCGCCAAGAGCCGTGTTAAGGAGCTTATCACCCATGCTTTCTTCTCGGAGCTTTCTGGTTTGTGGTCTTACGTTTGAGTCTTGAATCCATTTTGAGCTCATTTTTGTGTGTGGTGCAAGAGAGTGGTGCAGTTTCCTTCATTTGTGTGTGTCTATCCAGTTTTCTCAGCACCATTTGTTGGTACTTGGTTGTCCTTTCCTCGTGTGTATTTCTGTCCTTTCCCCATTGTAGATTCTTGACTCCTTTGTTGTAAATTAATTGACCGCATAAGTGTGGGCTTATTTCTGGGCGCTCTTTTCTGTTCCGTTGATCTGCGTGTCTGTTTTTGTGCTAATACCGCACGATTTTGATTACTGTAGAGCTTTGTCATATAGTTTGAAGTCAGGGGGTGATGCCTCCAGCTTTGTTCTTCTTTCTCAAGGTTGCTTTGACTATTCTGGGTCTTTTGTGGTTCCCTACAAATTGTAAGATTGTTTGTTCTTTTTCTGTGAAAAATACCACTGGACTTTTGATTGGGCTTGCATTTATTCTGTATATTGTTTTTGGTAGTGTGAACATTTTAATGCTATTATTTTTCTATTCCATGAGGACTGGATGTCTTCCCATTTATTTGTGTCTTCAGTTTGTTTCATCAATGTCTTACAATTTGGGGTGTACAGTTCTTTCACCTCCTTGGTTAAATTTATTTTCAGGTATTCTTTTTGATGCAATTGTAAATGGTATTGTGTTTTTTTTTTTAATTTCTCTTTCTGATAGTTTATATAGAAACGCAACATATTTTTGTATATTGATTTTGTATCTTGTGTTACTAAAACTAAACTTAACTGGTTTTGACAGTTTTTTAGTGGAGTCTTCATGATTTTTTAATGTATTATATTACCTACAAATAGTGACAGTTTTACTTCTTTTTACTTGGATGCCTTTTATTTCTTTTTCTTATCGTCTGGCTTGTATGGGTGTTCTAAGACTTCCAGTATATGTTACATCAAAGTGACAACAGTTAGCATTCTTGTCCCGTTCTTGATCTTAGAGGAAAAGCTTTTAGCTTTTCACTGCTGAGTATGATTTTAGTTATGTGTTTGTCATATATTGCCTTTATTATACCGAGGTAAATTCCCTCAATACCTGCTTTAAGTTTTTATCATAAATGGATATTAGATTTTGTCAAATGCTTTTTCTACATCTATTTGAGATGATCATATGATTTGTTAAAAATGTTTATTTATTGGGGCGGCTGGGTGGCTCAGTCAGTTAAACATCCAACTTCGGCTCAGGTCATGATCTCATGGTTTGTGGGCTCAAGCCCCACGTGGGGTCTGTGATGACAGTGTGGAGCCTGGAGCCACTTTCGGAATCTGTGGCTCCCTCTCTCTCTCTGTCCCTCCCCTGTGCGCGCTCTCTCTCTCTTTCTCTCTCTCTAATGTTTATTTTGAGAGAGAGAGAAAGAGAGAATGCACACTTGTGAATGTGAGCGAGGACGGGGCAGAGAGGGAGAGAGCCTGGAGCGCAGAGCCCAATGCAGGGCTTGATTCCACTAACTGAACTGTGAGATCATGATCTGAGCCAAAATCAAGAGTTGGACGCTTAACCAACCTCACAACCCAGGCACTCTAGTTATATGAGATTTATACTTCGTTTTGTTAATGTGGTGTTTCCCATTGATCGATTTGTGAGTGCTGAACTAACCAACATTGCATCCGTGGAATAAATCCCGCTTGATCATGGTGTATGGTCCTTTCAACGTATTGTTGAATTTGGTTTTCTAATATTTTGCTGAGCAGTTTTGCACCCATGTTCTTAAGGGATATTGGCCTATAATTTTCTTCTTTTGGGCCATCCTTACCGGTTTTTGGTATCAGGGTAATACCAGCCTCATTAACTGAGTTTGTAAGTGTTTATTCCTCTTCTGTTTTTTGGAAGAGTTTGAAAAGGATTGATATTCTCATTCAGTGTTTAGTAGAATTCACCATTGTTGCCATTTGGTCCCAGACTTCAGTTTGTTGGAGATTTTTCATTAATGATTCAGTCTACTTGCTAGTGATTGGGTCTGTTCAGATTTTCTATTTCTTTTGTCTTCATAGATTTTAGGTCTTATGGAATTTATCCATTTCTTCTCTGTTGTTGAATATGTTGGCGTATAATTGTTCACAGTGTCTCTTATGGTCCTTTGTAATTTTTTTTTAAGTAGGCTATAGTGTGGGGCTTAAACTCACAACCCTGAGATCAAGAGTCACGTGCTCTACTGACTGAGCCAGCCAGGAGCCCCACTCCTTTGTACTTCTGTGTTATCAGTTGTGATGTCTCCTGTTTCATTTCTGATGTTGTTTATTTCAGTCCTCTCTTTCTTGGTGAGTGTACACAGGTTTTTTTATGAACTTTTTTGGGGATATGGATATTTATAGCAGCATTATTCATGATAGCCAATAGGTGGAGACAACCCTGATGTCCATCAGTGGACCGATAGATAAAATGTGGTATATCTATAAAATGGGATAGAATTCAGCCATAAAAGGAATAAAGTAATGATAGGTCCTAGGACTTGGGTGAACCTCAGAACTATTATATGAAAGAAGTCAGTCATAAATGTCTACATATTGTAAGTTTCCGTTCATGTGGAAGTCTGGAACAGGCAAATATATAGACACCAAAAGCAAATGAATGGTTGCTAGGGCCAGGAAAGGGATGGATGGGAATGGTAGTGGGGAGGATAAAAAGGTGATAGCTTAAGGATAGAGGGTTTGGGATTTTTTTTTAAATGAAATATAGTTGACATATAACATTTGATCAGTTTCATGTATACATGATGATTTTATGTATATATCAAAATGATTGCCATAGTAAGTCTTTGTGAACGTGTTTTTTTTCTTGGATATATACATGTTTTAATTTCTTGAGTATAATATAGTTTGTACAGTAAATAAAATGTTCTATAGCATGGCTATGTTCTGTTATTCTTTCAAGCACCTACCTGTATTTATTTCAAATTCATAGAATTCTTTTTTTTTTCCAGCGAGTACTGAGCCATCAAGATGATACAGCTTTGCTAAAAGCATACATTGTTGAATGGCGAAAATTCTTTACACAGTGTGATATTTTACCGAAGCCTTTTTGTCAACTGGAGATTACTTTAATGGGTAAACAGGGCAGCAATAAAAAATCAACCGTAGAAGACAGTATTGTTCGAAAAGTAAGTTTATTTTTGCTTTTTGTCCCCCTTACTAGTCTTCAGAAAGAGGGTTATTTTACAACTTTAGGAAGTAATTTAGACTTTAAGTGGGCTTTCCTACTTCACATATAAATTCCTTTTAAGTTCTTGCTGGGTTTTACTGAATAATACTGTCTTTCTTCCAACCGCGTTGAGCTGCACTTCTGTTTCGTTATCCCACGTGGTGTTGAGTTGCGGATCTGTGCCTTCAGACATCACTGCCTTTTCCTAGTTTTATCTTCTCTATTCTGTTTCCTTCTTCTTTCTTTGTACTTTTACCTTCCTATAGATTACTTTACTTTTTTCCTCTTTCAAAAATCTCTCCTTAGATTACCTTCTCGTATCTTGGTGTTTCATTGTGACTAAGCTGCTATTATTGTTATGTTTTTCTTTTTACTTGATTCTAGTTATTGTGAACTCATGTACTGTTTATTTTCATATTTTGCATAGTTTCTAGTTAAAAGTTCTGTGTCCAGAACTCCTTGTGATTTAATTGAAAGAACTCAGCTCTGACAGTGGAATCTCAGGTGTTCTTTTCAGCTCTTCAATCCTTAATGACTTAAGCTCCCTGCCCTCATTTCTCATATGTATTCTTGCTTCTGAGAATCAAATAGAAACATAGATTTGAAAAGTGGAAGAAAAGTACGAAATGCCTCTTGGACTTTAAACGACTTGCTACTTGCTGAATGCAAACTCAGGCCCTCAAATAGTTGCCTCGCGTTCCTGCCCCTTCCAAGCTCTAAAATTTGTGCTGATGTCGACAGGGATGCTGTAAATTTAGACACCCAGTGGTTCTCGGGTGGTAGAAATAACTGCAATATGAGAAATTATCCCCCTCCCCCCCAAAAAAGAAAAATACTTCTACGTGCTTTTTAATTTTCAGTTCCATAATCTTGTCCTCTCTTGTTTTTCCGTTATTCTTTTAATTTTTGCCATCCCCTACTGATTACAGGAATCAGCATCACTTAATGATTAAGACTGTAGATTCTGAGACCGTAGTTGTTGGATTCAAATCCCAGTGTTGCCATTAATGAGCTGTATGCATGTGGGGAGTTAGCTTTCCTCTCAGTGCCTCTGAGTCTGCATTTCTAAAAAGGAGATAATAACACCTATATATCGGTATTGAGGATTAAATGAGTTACGTGTGGAAAGTACTTAGAGCAGTGCTAGGTACGTAGTGAATGTTACATACCTGTTATTTTTGTCGTTATTGATGCTACTGTTGTTAATATATTTTCTGTATCTGACCCAGTTACTTGGAATGATAATACATATGGATATGTGTGTAATATTTCCATCATTTAAATGGAACATCTTTCAGGTGGATTTGTGTGTTTTTTTTAAGATCTAGTATCAGGCAGGTTTTCATTCAGCGCTTTTTGCATTTATTGCATGTTCGTACAAACCTGCACATGAGCGTTCCAAACACTGACCAGTATTTCTGAAATGTAACCTCGTAACTGTAGGGGAAGTAACCTTTTCCAGGTATTACTGTATTTAATTTTTACAACAACCACTTAAGATTTGTATTCTTACTTTTACTATTTTACAGATGGGAAAGCCAGTGAATAAGTAATAGAGCTGGAATTCAAATCCATTTACGTTAGATTTTGAAATGTGTTCTTTAACATTTACCATGTGTTTTTTACCAGATTTAAATATACTAGTTCCCTGAAGCATTCAAGTGAATATAGGCCTAAGAATGTGGTTTCCTTTTTTTAGTATTTATAGCTAAAGTTTTTGTGTGTCTGTATGGTACTTAGTATATTAATAATTGCAATGATTTCATGCTTCTTTTTATCCTAGCTCATGCTTGATACATGGAATGAGTCAATCTTTTCAAATATAAAAAACAGACTCCAGGATAGTGCAATGAAGCTGGTACATGCTGAAAGATTAGGAGAAGCTTTTGATTCTCAGCTGGTCATTGGAGTAAGAGAATCCTATGGTATGTTCTGAACTTTCCTGATGATAATTTTTTCTGGAAATTCTGAGACAGTTACAGAATAGTACTGCCAGAGTTATGTGTACTAGCATAGAGACACGTCTATGTTTAGTGCCAGATGCTGTTAAAAGTACACAGAAGGCATGAAATCTCTTCAAGGCCACATACAAAAACCCATATTTGTGTGGTTAATACTTGTTTTCTCCATGTCACTCATTTCTTGGCTGGCAAATCCTTTCAGTGACCTGAATTAGAGAAATGTAGATTTTGATTCTTTAGCTCCTAAAGGTGGTAACTAATTTTGTGCTTATATTTTCAGACAGTATGTTTATTTCATGTACATACTCCTCTCTGAACTTTTCAGCTTCTGGCAGTGCTCTTCTTATTTATTATTTAAGTCAGATACAGTGTTTTCTCTCAGAATAGTCCTCCTCCTCCTCCCTCTGTCTTCTAGCTCATCTGCATCCTCTGTTTCCTCTTGGAGGCCTTCCCTAATTCCCAGGCTAGCTTAGGTCCCTCTCACATTGATTCATAGGACCCGTGCCTCCCTGTCATCATAATTTAGTTCAGTTAACTGTGTTGTTGACACTGTATCTTTACTGGATGTAGGACGTGGGCACAAAGTACTCCTCAGTAAGAATTTTTTGTTTTTTTTTTTTAATTTTTTTTTTTTAACGTTTATTTATTTTTGAGACAGAGAGAGACACAGCATGAACAGGGGAGGGGCAGAGAGAGAGGGAGACACAGAATCCGAAACAGGCTCCAGGCTCTGAGCCGTCAGCACAGAGCCCGACACGTGGCTCGCACTCACGGACCGTGAGATCATGACCTGAGCCGAAGTCGGACGCTTAACCGACCGAGCCACCCAGGCGCCCCAAGAATTTTTTGTATTAATGAACCTGCAGTTATCTTTGATTGGCTTTCTCTATTACCCCATACGTCTTGAGATATCATAGTGTTTAGGCTTTCATTAGCCATGTCCTTGAAATTTATTCCTCTTCTATCAGCTACCACCAGTTTATACTGTGTAAACTCTGCTTCTGGACTTTTGGAACAGTTGTCTTATAGTGACCTTATTACTATCATTTAACCCATGTACTGTTCATGAGATTAATTTTTAAGTACTTTTTATTTGATTTTACCCATTTAGTGGTTACACCATGCTGAATTCAGGTTACTTAACCTGAGATTCGAGACTTTCCATAACCACTCGTATTTTTTTTCTTTTTGAGAGAGAGAGAGAGAGGGAGAGAGAGAATTCCAAGCAGTTTTCATGCTGTCGGTGTAGAGCCCAACATGGGGCTCAAACTCACAAACCCAGAGTTCATGACCTTAGCCAAAATCCAGAGTCTGATGCTCAACTGACTCAGCCACCCATGTACCCCTCCACAGCCACTCCTAACTTCCCATTCTACCTGGTCATTATACCTTGACTTGGCCTTGGGATTTTTGTACTTCAGATTATTTGCTTATTTTACTAGCTTCTATGTAAATTCTCGTTTTCCCTTAAGACTCATCTCAAATCTCATCTCATCTGTGGATGGTTTCTTGACCATCTAGTTAGAAGTCATGCCCTTTCCTATGCAGAAATACAATAGCCCATGTTATCTGTACTGTTTATCACTTTAGTGCTTTATGCTGTTACCATTTTAAGTCTGTTATGGAGAAGGGTCTTGTATTATATTTATGTTCTCTTGAGCGTTGTCACAGTCCCTTGCACATAATGACCCCTCACTATTTGTTATTTCAATTATTGTACTCAAAATACTGATTTGAAACATAATTAGAGTAAAATTTTATTTTCTGTTTTTCAGTTAACCTTTGTTCTAATCCTGAGGATAAGCTTCAAATTTATAGGGATAATTTTGAGAAGGCATACTTGGACTCCACAGAGAGATTTTATAGAACACAGGCACCCTCGTATTTACAACAAAATGGTGTACAGAATTATATGAAATATGTAAGTCGGAACTTAGTATATGTGATAATTTCAGCTGTTCTCTTGATATTCTTAAAAATGATTGCTATTTTGCTTCTGGGCAGGCAGACGCTAAATTGAAAGAAGAAGAAAAACGAGCACTACGTTATTTAGAAACAAGGCGGGAATGCAACTCTGTTGAAGCAGTAAGTAATTTTGTGATTATGTATTCTTTGAGCTTCTTTGAAGTACGGTAGCCAAGGGATGGCAAATGTGTGGTGCAGGTCTTCTGACTCCTTTCTCTCATCTCTGGCCAACATTACTAATCGAGGACAGTCTCTCCCCTGGTATCCCAGCTTCAGAGGACACCTTATTCAGAACTCGTTGTTCTTTTGAACTGACGTTCAAGACGAAATCTATTTGCCATCCCTCTCCAGGCTTCACTACATTTAATGTACTTAATTTTTAAACAGTGTCCTTGTATTGTTTTATGCGTATCCAAAGTTAACCATGTTTGTGTTGCAAGTAAAATATGTTCCCTAGAGATATAGTGGATCCTTATAATTCACGATAATTATGTTCTGTAAAGTGGCTGTGATCACTGAAATAGTGACCATGGAGGGTATTTTTTCTTGTTCTGAGAGGATGTTTTCAAACCTTATCTTGTGAGATAAAATACTACTTGATCAGAGAACATCAGTCTTTATATTGTTATTTTGGTGTTTTTATACTGTAATTTCCTCAAAAAAAAAAAAAAAGTGAAACTGATCAGAGATCATAGCCATGCTCTATTATCTGTCCTCGCTGTTTTCTTCTACATGGAGAATAACTTAACGTGCTGTCCTAAGGAAGCAAGAATCAAGCTTGCATAGTCTCGGAAATTGCTCACATATAGCAGTAGTGTTTCCTGTAGTTATTTTCAGTCTTTGGGGATGAGGAACTAGATTTAGATTTGCATTCCGGGTGGCCACATTCATGTTTCCCTGTAACCAAACATTTTCAGCTATGGATGGATTTATTTATTTATTTGCTTCTGACTTTTCTTTGGCTCTTCGGTCTTGAAAGATAGTCATGTTCATTCTTTGTTCAGAAATCAGGCTGAGTTAGATTTTTTTCCTTTGGTTTTTATGTTTGTCTTTTCATAATATACAGTATGTGTCCTCTTTTAGTGGTTAAAATAACTCTCATATTGGTCAGGAAAGTGGGCTAATTTCATGGTTATTTGTAGGAATTCTGTGTAGACCTTGAAAGCCAGGCTTGGGCTTCATTCAAAGTGCAGGGAAGGCCAATGAATGTTTCTAAGCAAGGTGCCTCGCTCAGCGCTGTCCTTCAGAGAGAGGACATGACTGGATGAAAGGTTCATTGGAATGGGGAAGAGAGAAGAATAGGAGGTAGGTGGTTTTTATGATCATTCATGCTAGGGTTTGGGAGCACCAGATAGGTCTGTAGCAGTGGGGGCATAGCCCAGAAGAGTGGAGAGAAAGGCAGAAATGGAACCTGGTGTCTGAGGGTGGGGCTAGATATTAAAAGGAACTGAGTCCGGGTGTTTCTGGGGTTTTGGCCTGGGGGAAGAGTAAGTCTGGATGGTGCAGAAGAAATAATGAGTGAGCGTGAGGAGTTTGAGTTGATCATTGTGCCTGGAGCGTCTGGGTGGGGATGTTGCAGTTTTGTAAGGTAGAATTGTTTTTCTGCTCTGGTTTATACAGCTTAATTTGTATTATATGCATATGAGACTTCAGGAAATTCAGCTATAGATGGTCTAAGAATAAGAGAAAGCAAGAAAAGGAGAATGAGAAAGGCAGAGATACTCAAATACACATGACAGTTTGTATAGAACAAGTGAGCCTCCCTTTCTACTTTGAAACACATACACACACAGAGAAAAAGTTAAAATAGAAGATGTGAATTTGCTCTTCCACAGTTAACACATAGTGTGAGGATCTCATCAAGCTGAATGATTCTAGAGTTTAAAGATGAGTTTTTTTGTTACTGTTTTCAACAGAGACCCTAAGTGCAATATAGCATGCTTCCAGAGAAATTGGACTTTATTGGAGATGTTGGAGGTCTTTTTGTGTGGTTTGTTTTTATTTTGTTTCAGTTTTCTGCTTATTTTTAAAAATTAAAATATACTTGATTCAAGTATAATGTATATACATGAAAGTGCACAGAAATCTCAAGTATGAATTATCACAAAGTGAACGTACCTGTAAGATCACCATAACAAGAATTACCAGCAATTCAGAAATCTTTCAGAAATCTGTCATGCCCTCTCCCAATTACTATTGCCATCTTTTTCTTCAAAGGGTATCACTCTGTTAACAATAGATTAGTATTCATCAGCAACCAATGTGTTGTTTGTACAACAAAATTTGGTACAGAGGACAACCACGTACAAAACCGTAGGATTGATTATAACATTGGGAATTTCAGGCTTAATGCAGATGCATTACTATTTATATACCTCACTGAGCTGAGGCCCTGGTACTGTGTATATAATATTTGTTACATTGCTAATTTACAGTTTCTGTTTTCAGAGAGAAATGATGTGTTAAATTGAAGTATATTGTGATGGAAGGAACAGTAAACAAAAACTCACCAAGTCCTGATACAAATAAAGTATGAACAGTATTACTATTATTTATTTTTTTGAAGTAGACTTCATGCCCAGCATAGAGTCCAAGATGGGGCTTGAACTCAAAACCCTGAGATCAAGACCTAAGCTGGGATCAAGAGTCAGATGCTTAACCGACTGGGCCACCCAGGTGCCCATGAACAGTATTATTTGAATAGTTAGTAAGAAACAAGTCACTTTCCATACTACAAATAATTCAAAGCAGACTTACTGTCCTAAATTCTCTGAGAAGAAGTATTTCTAGAGGTCAGAACATGCAATGCTATGTTCTTATATATCAAACTATTCTTTTTAATGGAGGACAGTCATAATATAGGGAGAGTGTATTTTACTGTTACGGTCTCTTCATATGGGGTACACAGTAGGGCACTCCAGAATTTAAGATTAAAGTAAGTATGTTTTTGGCACTTTTTTCTTTCTGTAAATTAGCAATTTATTATGGTTAATCAACTTAGTATGAATCATCCTCAGTTTTTTACACCTGGTTAGTTTTTAACATATGCAGGAAAACATGTTTTTGGACCTGTTTTGTTTTCTATAATAGAGGAAATCTCACCCAGGTAGTACCCAGTTGTGAGGCCAACCCTAATAAAGATCAAATGTACATTCAAGTAATGTTAATATAGTACTAAACAGCTTACTGGATTCTTTCATTGTTTATAAGAGTTTTATTTTGTTACCCTGCGTATTCCAAGCGGCTGATGATACCATTTTAAAATGATGATGCTTACTTCTTCCTTTCTAATGTTAATATCTCCTATTTCCTTCAATGGACTAAATCTATTAATAGTTAATTTTAGAAAAATGTTAAATATTGGGGATCTTTGTCTTCTTTCAGTCTTTGATGGGAATACGTCCACGTTTTCATCACTAAGCACGGTGTTGGAGTTTGGCATGATGTTTGCATTTTGTTAGGTTAAGAAGTATTCGCTTATTCATCTTTTATTATGAATATTATCAGAAATTTGTAATACATAGTCCTAAAGCCAGTATCTTATTTCATGGAGAAACACCAGTGTCCTTTCCACTAAAATCATGAACAAGGCAAGGGTGCCCACTGTTTCTTCTTCTGTTTAACATTGTATTGTATGCAAAGGTGTCAGCCTTTGCACTTAGACTAGAGAAATCAATTGCAGTAATAAGAATGGGCAAGCAGAAGTAAAACTCTAAGTTTAGAGATGATTTGATAGTGTATTTGGAAAACTCCAGACCATCAGTGGTAAAATTAACTCAAAAAATAAAGCAGTTCAGTAAAGTAGTAGGATGTAAAAATAATGTACAAAACTAATAGTCTTCCTATGCATAAATAATAAATAGAATATAATATTAAGAAAAATCTCACTATGGTAATAACAAAGAAAATTAAATGCTTGGGAATAAATTTAACAAGAAATGTCTGAAACCTGTAGGAGGAACACTTTTTACACACTCAAAAAGACACAGAAGTAGACTTGAAATATTGGAAAGACTATTCTTTTTTCTTTTTTTTAATTTTTTATGTTTATCTTTTGAGACCGAGCTCAAGTGGGGGAGGGGCAGAGAGAGAGAGGGAGAGAGAGAAATCCCAATCAGGCTTTGCGCTGAATGCGATGCGGGGCTTAAACTCACGAACCCATGAGATCATGACCTGAGCCAAAACCAAGAGTCAGTTAACCTAAGACTGAGCCACCCAGACTTCCCAAGACATCTATTGTTATTAAATTCTGTGACTCAGAATTATAAAGATATCAGTTCTTCCCTAAATGAATTTACAAATTCACCATAATTCCAACAAAAATACAACTTTAATAAAGTTAGGACAAGTTGATATGAAAGTTTGTGTGGAAAAATAAACATGTAAGAACAGCCATGAAAATACTGGTAAAGAAAAACTGTGCAGAGCAAGCTCCATCAGACATTAAAACATCTTCTGTAAAATAATGTGATATTGGCACATGAATGCATAGTGGACCAGTGGGGTGGGGTAGAAAGTCCAGAGTTTTATGTGAAAAAGGTCGGATCTCAAATCATTGGGAGTGAAGATAAACTTTTTAAAAGATGGTGATGGGAGGGGCGTCTGGGTGGCTCAATCCATTAGGCCTCTGACTCTTGGTTTTGGCTCAGGTCATGATCTCATGGTTGGTGAGTTTGAGCCCACGTCTGCACTGGTGGTGCAGAGCCTGCTTGGGATTCTCTCTCTCATTCCCTCTCTCAAAATAAATAAACTTTAAAAAAAAAAAAAAAAGATAGTGATGGAACAACTCGGTAGCCATTTGGAAAAAGCTGACTCTGTATTACAGCATTCAGTCATACAGGTCCTAGAAGAGTTCCTCTTTAACCTTGGTGTCTTTTTAACATGACTCAAAATTCAGAGTCAGTAAAAGAAAAGATTGATAAATTTGACTAGATTTTAAAAATTATGAAAAGAATCATAAAGTCAAAAGGAAACTGACAATCTGGGAAAACATATTTGTGGCATATATCACAAAGAGGCCTCTTAGCCCTGCTATATAAAGAACTTTGACAAATTGAGAAACAAAAAATGAGTAAGAACCTGAAAGAAAGATATTGGAAAAAGATACAGACAAATCACAGAAATACATACCTAATAATGGCCATTAAACACAGAAAATACTCAAACTAGGGGTGCCTGGGTGGCTCAGTCGGTTGACCATCCGGCTTCGGCTCAGGTCATGATCTCACGGTTTGTGGGTTTGAACCCTGCATCGGGCTTTGTGCTGACAGCTCAGAGCCTGGAGCCTGCTTCGAATTCTGTGTCTCCTTCTCTCTCTGCTCCTCCCCCACTCATGCTCTGTCTTTCTCTCTCTCCTTCAAAAATAAATAAAAATACTAAAAAAAAAAGAAAAAGAAAATGCTCAAACTCATTCTTTTTTTTTTAATTTTTTTTTTTTTTTAACATTTATTTGTTATTGAGAGAGAGAGACAGAGCATGAGTGTGGGAGGGGCAGAGAGAGGAGGAGACACAGAATCTGAAGCAACCTCCAGATTCTGAGCTGTCAGCACAGAAACCCTATGCGGGCCTCAAACTCACAAACCGCGAGATCATGACCTGAGCTGAAGTCGGATGTCCAACCAACTGAGCCACCCAGGCGCCGCTCAAACTCATTCTCACAGGAGATTTCCACCTTATAAATATGGAGGGAAATTGATAATCACTATTAGACAAATATCACAGTAGTAATTGTAGAAAAGTTTCACTAATAGGTATTAAAGTTAATGGCCAAAGTTTGAGGTGAAATGGACTACTTTAGTAGTTTCAAAGTATATTCCCCCAGACAGTTACTAAGGGAAAAATAGTAACTTTACAATGGAGAAACCCAGAAGACCTTGTCTTTGTCAGGTGATTAAGGTTTACATTACCAGTAATAGGACATATTGACATGATGTACCTTGAGAGGATGCACTGAGAAGAGTACCTCATTCTGTGGTATTCTCATCAAACCTTGAAAAGTGCCAAGATCAAGGGTGCCTGGGTGGCTCAGTCGGTTGAGCGTCTGACTTCAGCTTAGGTCATGATCTCACAGTCTGTGAGTTCAAGCTCTGCGTTGGGGTCTGTGCTGGCAGCTCAGAGCCTGGAGCCGCCTTTGGCTTCTGTGTCTCCCTCTCTCTCTGCCCCTCCCCTGCTCATGCTCTCAAAAAATGAAAAAAATGTTAAAAAAAATGTTTTTTTTAAGTGCCAAGATAAAAAAAAAGAGAGACCGAGGAACTGCCCCAGCCCAGGGGGCACTGGTGAGCGTGTAGATAAGATGCAGGAATAGGGAAGAGACCTTAGTGGGAACACGGTGAGTTTAGAGTAAGGTCTGTGGTTAGGTGATGTAGTGTGCTGTTTTCGTGGTTGTGATGGTTGTGCTGTAGTTATGTGTGGGACGACTGTTAGGGGAAATCGGGTAAGGAATGTGTAGGCGCTCTATGCTCTTTTTGCAACTTTTTTGTAATGCTAAAATCAAAATAAAATGTAAAAAAAAAAGCAGATTATGAAGAATGCCTTTTTAATTTGGAAAGCATCAGTGGAGTTGATCACATGGCATTTTCCTTCGTTGAACTAATTCAGTAAACCACATTTAACAGAGTTCCTAACGTTACACCATTCTTCCATTTTAGGAATGAACACAAAGTTCCATTTTTTTAATGGATAAACATTTGTACCCCAAAGGGATTTTGACATATCTATGTAGCCAATAAAGTTACTGCCATGATCTTCCTCTCACAGTTTCTTCTGTGTAGAATGTTTAAATGTTAAGTTTATTGTATAACAAGAATAATATCTTTAGGATCCTTTGGTAGATTTATCCTAATTCACCTTTTACTTGAAATTGCTTGTCGATAGTAGAGCAGATTATGACAGAGACAAATCAGTGGAAAGTTAGTAATGCTGTGAGTTATTTAGTTATCACAACATACAGATGCCCATATGCAAAAGGTGGGAAAAAAGTGGAGAACAGTTGAATTCTAGATTAATATTTTTGAACTAGGATAACTCATTTTGAGCTGAAATCTCTAGGCCAGAGGTTTTCGATGGAGTTAACATCTACCTCTAAGAAGTATTATCCAAATTTGTGGAGGGTTTTTTTGGTTGTCACAGTGATTTTTAGTGAATGGGGTCAGGAATGCTACATGTCCCAGTGCTCAGGTGGTTCCACATAAAGATTAGATCACATCCCAAAAGTAACGGTCAGTGTCCCACTGGCCACTCATGTAAGGGAGCATCTTGTTTATGCTTGGGTCTAAAACTGAATTTTATTTTACCTATAAACCAAAATATTTTTGCATGATATTAATAATACACTTTATTTTCCAGGGATAATATTATTGTATAAGTTGGGGAAAGATAATATTTTTATTGCTGTTTGGCATTTAAAAATTTTTTTACTGTCAGAAACTTCCGTCGCTTGTAGTGGTACTGCTCATGGTGTCTGAGTCACCAGCGTAGCTGTGTGCGACTGCATTTCTAGTTGTCGCATTCCCAGCAATGCCACATAGAGATGAAAGTATCTGACTGCTCTGTTGTATCTTCTCATTCGGTTGTGCCCAAGAATTTACAGGTTGAAATACATACTGACTTATTATAAAGAACTTTCCTTTGATGTCTGCTGTATATTATGATTAGAGAGTTATATCAATGTTTTTGAAACAATATAGGTAAATTTCACGTCAGGATTTGCTGTCTAAAGGGCTGTTTGGTCTGAAAGCTTTGGGAGCCAGTGCTCTGGTATTGGAGAGCCATGAAAGTTGGTGACTAGGGGATCAAAGCTGCACTTGGGGAAGATTCATCTGCCATGGTGTGTATGACCTTTAAAGAGGCAACTTGCAACTTTTGCTGCAAAAAGCAACTTGCTTTTAGTTGTCGACACTGCAGTAAAAGGTTTTCAGCTAGGTACGTGATGATAAATGAATGGAAAGGAAGGCATGTAAGAGACACTTTGAAGGAATAATTGAAAGAAATTTTATTTTATTCGTTTATTTTCAAATAAGCCCTATGCCCAGTGTGGGGCTTGAACTCATGACCCCGCGATCAAGAGTTGCATGTTTTACCAACTGAGCCAGACAGGCATTCCCTAAAAGACATTTTAATAACCTGTAGGATGACTAAAAGATGTTGAGCCTGAGTTATTAGAATAATCTGACAGTAGAGTCAGAGGGGAGCTAGTTGTGAGGGCCCTCTCCAGTTTTTAAAAGATTGTATACTTAGAAGACTCCAGGGTGTTTTAAGTTAGAATTTTGGGGAAGGCAGTGTGTATACATGATAGAACCCTACTTACGAAGCACTTGGTGAAAAGCAGTGAAAAATCATTGTCTTCAGTGTTTGATAGGTAATGATGAGTTACAGCTTTTGTTGCCTGGCTCCGAACCAGAGCTTTTTCCACTGGACTGCTTTTCTTCCAATGTGATGGGCCGTGGGATAAAGGTAGACATTCTACAATCTAAGGACTTGTTCCTTTGTTTGTTGGTGAATATGCCCTGGGTTTATTGAGGAATGGGATCCTGTAGCTAGAGATTACAATCCTCTAGATTTTGTTTTGTTTTTTTTCATTGGACCATTTGAATGTGTGTTTACTGAGCACTCAGTTATTCAGTAAATATGTAGTTAGTCTCTGTTACTGATGAGGGAGGAGAGGGAGTACCTCATGGACGAAACGAAGTCCTGCTTCCTACAGAGTTAACATTCAGATAGAGAAGGATGTATCAAGACAAGTAAACCAGTAAGTAAAAATGACTTCTAAAGAAGTTTTATTCAATTTATTTTAAACTAAAAACAAAATACACTTTTCCTACCCTTAATCCACTGCCTCTTGCAACCATCAGTCTGTTCTCTGTATCTATGAGTTTGGGGTTTTTTTCTCTTTCTCTTTTCTAAGATTCAATGTATGAGGTTAAGCATTAGTTCCTTAAGCATCTGACTCAACCTCAGCTCAGGTCTTGATCTTGGGGTTGTGAGTTCAAGCCCCACGTTTTTGTTTGTTTTTAAAGATCCTACATATGAGAGAATTCACATGGTGTTTATCGTTCTCTGCCTTATTTCACTCAGCATAATGCTCTCAATGTCCATCCAAGTTATTACAAATGACAAGACCTTATTCTTTTTATTGGCTGAATAATATTCCATTGTGTATATCTGTGTGTGTGTGTGTGTGTGCGTGCATGTGTGTGCGCACGCATATACCTATATGCACGTACACTCACACCAGTTTCTTTATCTTATTCATCCATTAATGGATACTCAGGCTATTTCCATATCATGGCTATTGTAAATGGTGCATTGAATAGGAGGTGCATATATCTTCTCAAGTTTGTGTTTTCATTTTCTTTGGGTAAACACCCAGAAGTGGAATTGCTGGATCATATGGTAGTTCTGTTCTTAATTTTTCGAGCAACCTCCATAGCGTTTTCCATAGTGGCTGCACAGTTCACTTCCCACCCACAGTGCACACGGGCTCCCTTTTCACCACAGCCTCGCCAGCACTTGTTATTTCTTGTCTTCTTGATACTGGCCGTTCTGACAGGTGTGAGGTGATGGCCCATTGCGGTTCCAATTTACATTTTCGTGACGATGAGCATCTTTTGAATGACCTGTTGGCCATCTTATGTCGTCATCGGACACATGGGAAGATCTGCCCATTTTTCACTCTAATTGTTTACTATTTGCTGTTGCGTCGTAGGAGTTCTTTGTGCATTTTGGATACTAGCTCCTCGTCAGATAGGTGATGTGCAATGACTTTCTCCCATCGGTAGGTTGTCTTTTCATTGCGTTCAGCGTTTCCTTTGCCGTGCGGCAGTTTTTTAGTTTGGCGTAGTCCTGCGTGTTTATTTTTGCTTTTGTTGCTTTGGGTGTCCTATTCAGAACAGTCATCGCCAAGAGCCGTGTTAAGGAGCTTATCACCCATGCTTTCTTCTCGGAGCTTTCTGGTTTGTGGTCTTACGTTTGAGTCTTGAATCCATTTTGAGCTCATTTTTGTGTGTGGTGCAAGAGAGTGGTGCAGTTTCCTTCATTTGTGTGTGGCTATCCAGTTTTCTCAGCACCATTTGTTGGTACTTGGTTGTCCTTTCCTCGTGTGTATTTCTGTCCTTTCCCCATTGTAGATTCTTGACTCCTTTGTTGTAAATTAATTGACCGCATAAGTGTGGGCTTATTTCTGGGCTCTCTTTTCTGTTCCGTTGATCTGCGTGTCTGTTTTTGTGCTAATACCGCACGATTTTGATTACTGTAGAGCTTTGTCATATAGTTTGAAGTCAGGGAGGTGATGCCTCCAGCTTTGTTCTTCTTCCTCTAGATTGCTTTGACTATTCTGGGTCTTTTGTGGTTCCCTACAAATTGTAAGATTGTTCTTTTTCTGTGAAAAATACCATTGGACTTTTGATTGGGCTTGCATTGATTCTGTATGTTACTTGTAGTCTCATGACATCTTAACACTATTCTTCCAACCTATCAGCACTGAATATCTTCCCATTTCTTTGTGTGTTTTTCATTTTGTTTCATCAGTGTCTTTCAGTTTTGAGTGTATAGTTCTTTTACCTCCTTGGTTAAATTTATTTCTGGGTATTCTTTTTGGTGCAGTTGTAAATGAGCTTGTTTTCTTGATTTCTCTTTGTGATAGTTCGTTATTAGTGTAAAGAAACATAATAGATTTTTGCATATTAACTTTATATTCTGAAACTTCACTGAATTCGTTTATTAGTTCTGACAGTTCTTTGGTGTTGTGTTCTTGGTTTTCTATATTAATGTCCTGTCATCTGTAAATAGTGGTAGTTTTACTTCTTCCTGTTGTTCAGCCCTGTCTCAGCTGTTGTTTGTCTCTCAAATCTTTGTGCTTGTCTGAGCTGCTGTTTATATATATTCCCAGTAAAGGATGTGTCAAGACCTTGCAGTGTCCCAGGATAAGCGCGTCTTTCTAACTAGAATAATGCTGTAGAAAGTGAATTAGCGCCAGTAATGCTTCTGCTGTCGCTTTTGCTTTATGGAATGTGGTCAAGGAAGGTCTTTTTCAGGGAGTCACATTGGAACTAAGACCTAAGACTTTGTGAAGATCTGGGACAAAGCTTTCTAGGTGGAGGGAAGAGCCAGTGCGAAGGCTCCGAAGCAGGAACAGACTTAGCCTGTGTGAGGAACAGAGGAAGAAGGTTAGTGTGGCGGGTGAGAGGCGGTGAGTGGCCCAGATGGAGGAGAGAGGGGGCAGGAGCTTAATGCGGTGGGAGGCCATTCTGGGGGTTGAAGCAGAGAACTGATGTCCTCTAATTTTTATATTACGAAAGGGCATTTGGTTTGCAGTGGGGTATTTGGATCACAAATTATATCAGGGGGAGAGGTATCGATGGCAGTGGAGCTGGATATATAAGTGGAGGGATTCAGGATGTATTTTGGACGTAGAACTAGCAGGTAGGTGCTGTTACTCTTGTATAAGTGAAGAAAATGAAACTCAGAGACAGTAGAGGTTAGCCTCTGATAGCTAGGAAATGGTGAAGCTAGGCTTCTTATAAAGTCCATTTCTAGATCCCGAGTTCCTAAGGATAATGCTAAGCCCTTTGGAGGTGTATAAAGAAGAGACACAAAGTTTGATATATAATTTTGAATGTACGTATCGCATATAGCACACGTGTAGTCAACTCTCTTGGTTGCAAGGAGCAAGAACCCATCTCAAACAAAAAAGGCAAATGTGTCAGTTCATGTCAAATCCAGTGTGGAAAGTACAAGGAGAAAACTAAAATGAAGGATATCTGGATTTACAGACTTGGAACTTTGTGAGAACTTTCTAGATACATATTGTTCTCCTGGTCTGCTCTGTTATCTTCTACAGCTGGCAGTCTTTGTTGTTGTTGTTGTGCTGTTGAAGCGGGGACCCTGAGAGCTGCCAGCCTGGCCTTCCAGATTGTGACTGAAAGAAGATAAGAGGCTGGCTCCTAGGTTTTAATTCATCCAGCTTGAGTTGCGGTCACCAGCTTGCATCACGTGCTTTGTGTGTGTGTCGTTGCACACGGGTGCGAGCGTGGCTCAGTGGCAGCGTGTGTGTGTCATGGAGGAGACTGCCTTCGCCAGAGAACAGCCCTTAGAGCAGCTTCCGCTGCTTGCAGTTCAGGGGACATCTGGGATGTCATCCGTCCCGGGGGTGCTGGCAGCTGAGGGCCGTGCTAGTTGTGCTTAGAGGAGCGCCGCCCAGTCCCTCTCACTCCCGTGATGCGCGCAGCTCTCACCAGCTCTCTCTCCCTCCGGTGGCCCTGGGACACATGAGCCGCAGCCCGTTTGTAAAACCAGGAGAGAGCCTTCAGAGCTGCACCGCTGGAGAGATGCACTTGACAGCAAAGAGTGAAGCGTGAGGGGCACCTGGTGCCTCAGTTAAGTGTCCGACTCTTGATCTTGGCTCAGGTCACGATCTCATTGTTTGTGGGATCGAGCCCTGAGTCGGGCTCCATGCTGACAACACGGAGCCTGGAGCCTGCTTGGAATTCTCTCTCTCCCTCTCGCGCTGCCCCGCCCTTCCTTGCATGTGCGCTCGCACTCTCTCTTTCTCTCTCAAAATAAATAAACGTTTAAGAAAAAGAAATGAAACATGGTAGAAAGGAATGAGAAAAAGTTTAAACTAGGATAAGTTTAACATTTTTCCTATGGCTATTAATATTTTGGGTGATTGTCTGACATACCTTGGCATTCCATGAGGGCACTCAGTTAGTACTTATTATGCACTTAAAGTATGTTAGGTCTTATGCCAGTTGTGGGTAATAGCAGCCATCTGCTTCCTGTCTTCAGATGGACACTAAAATAAAGTGGATGGTTTGTACAGCAGTGTAATGGAGTAGAGAGGGGACTGGTGGTGGCAAGTCTTCGAGGCAAAGATGGTGGGGGGTGGTGTTAACAGCGGTCAGGGGTGTATGTGTGGCCACCACGTGAGGATTTCGTTTCCATTGTTGTCATTTTACCAGCTGTGTGCTCTTTGGCAAGTCAGTCAACCTTTGTAATCTGTGTTTGCTTAACTGTAAAATGGGATAATACCCACTTGTGTGGTCAAAGTTTAATAAAACACTGTGCCTGGCAGGTAGTTTTTACTGCCGGGGCTCAGATTTGGAGAAAGTTGCTGATTCGAAGACAGGAACTATTTTACTGTCCATACAAAACACTGATTTAAAAAATTAGCAACCAGGCCACAAGTCATAAATGAATAACATTAAAGTAGCTGTTACCTTTCACGATTTTAGTGTATTAAGGGCGATGGCGAAAAAGTGAAGGTAAGTCTGACTCTTCGTCGCTCTGTGTAGTCACGTAAATAGTTGATAAATGAAGCAAGTACTAGTTATGATGGTAAAATAAAGAAATCTTAACCAAGCTAGAAAGGCCAAGGGAAATTAATTTTGAGAATAACCTTCCACGCATAGAATGAATGAATTCTTGAATATGTTCCCTTGTATGGTTAAAGACCTTATAATGATAAAGTAAAATCTTAAAGTGGAGAAACCTAGGATAATTTTTAGTTCATCCCCTACTTTATAGTTGGGCTGAAGCAAACTATTACTTGTGCAGATTTACGTAATGAACGAGCCATTCTTGTTGCTTTGTACTAAATTTCAGTGAAGTAGAATTAAAGGTGCAAATTGAATACCACTAAAGGAAGACTCTCCACGCCACTTGGCTGACCTGTCCCGCCCTCCATCCTCATTCAGCAGGTCCTGAGTGGCTGCTGTGTTGCGTGGCAGGTGCCATCTTTGCAGAGTTTTGCTGTAGAGGGAGGTAGAACATGGAGCACATTCATAGTGAAAGTGTCACACCTTGCAGACCTCTGGGGAGAGATCTGTATGGATTTAGAGCTTGTGTTCATCTCAGGCAAAATACGCAAGGTGATGGCACCTGGCAAAAAGTTGTGTTCCTCACTGAAGCTGGCAAAAGGAGACGGAAAGGGGGTACAAGGTGAGAGGGATGGCTTCCCGCTCTCCTTTCCTTTCAAGGCAGATTTTTTAAATAACAAGTAATATATGTAGGGTTGACTCTGTATGTAGTATTTTGGTAAAGGATGGGAAAGAAATACAAAAGAGGAAGAACATGATCTATGCCCTCAAGGAACTGATGCTCTTGTTAAGACTCTTTTACAATAAGGGGAAAACTGTCAAGCAATCTCCCTTTCTTCTTTTTGCCTATGTAAAATAGTGTTCTGAAGGATTTTTCATCACATAGGGATTTATACCATAATTAATCTCTTTTATTTAAAAAAAAAAGCCTTGTTATGAAAGTTTTTAAATATTTACAAAAGTGGAGAAAAGAGTAATGAACCCCATCCCCGTACCCAGCCCCTAGCTTCAACTGTGATCATCATTTTGTTATATTTACTTGGTCATTGCCTTTTTTGTTTTCTTTCCTTTTTTCTTTTCCCTTCCCTTTCTTTCCTTCCTTTCTTTTATCATGTTAAAGAAATTTATGATGTCCCATATATTTTACTCTGTATGATACAGAAGTTCATTATAACGTTCTTTTTCATGCCTGTATGTACTTAATGATACATACCTAGTCAGTATACCTAACCAATTCTCTAATGATGGGCATTTTCATTATTGTCATTACTATAGTTTATTTCTTATGAATAGTACTTCCTGGGACATCCTTATATGCCTTTGTCATTTTAACACTTTTATGCACACACATGTGGTGTTCTCTTGGAATGGAATTTACTAGAAATGAAATTGCTGAAGCAAAGGGTATGCACTTTTACAAATCGCTACATGATACCAAACTGATCTTTGGAAATGTGGTGATCCTTACTCCCATCAACAGTGTGCCTGTTGATCTTTGCTTATCTCGCTTTTGTCAGTCTGTGGATTTTGACAGTTTTCCTGGTATTATAGACTTGAAAAAAATGTTTATGTGTATTTAAAAATTATTAATGATGGGGGGCATGGGTGGCTCAGTCAGCCAGCATCTGACTTCGGCTCAGGTCATGATCTTACGGTCCATGAGTTTGAAGCCCTGCATCGGGCTCTGTGCTGACATCTCAGAGCCTGGAGCCTGCTTCAGATTCTGTGTTTCCCCCCCTCTCTCTCTGCCCCTCCCCCACTCATGCTTTCTCTCTCTCTCTCTCTCTCTCTCTCTCTCTCTCTCTCTCTCAGTCAAAAATAAGTAAACATTAAAAAAAATTTAAAAAAAATTTTTTTTTTAAGGTTTATTTTTTTTTTGAGAGACACAGAGACAGAATGTGAATGGGTTAGGGGCAGAGAGAGAGGGAGACACAGAATCCGCAGCAGGCTCCAGGCTCTGAGCTGTCAGCACAGATCCTGATACGGGGCTCACACCCACGAACTGTGAGATCATAACCTGAGCCGAAGTCGGGCACTCAACCGACTGAGCCACCCAGGCGCCCTGAAAAAAAATTAAAAATTACTAATGAGGCTAGACGTCTTTATTCTTATTATGGACCGTTTTTATTCTTTTGTGAGTTCAGGCTAATTTTTTATAAACTTTCACCACTTTTATTATTTTACTTCTTTATTCAGGAACTATAGTATCATTATTTCCTATATCTGATGTTCAAGCCTCTTCATAATTTTGCCCTAACCTATTTTTCTCACTTAATACTGTCCAACAAGAGTCATGCTACTCCAATAAAGAATATTTCTTCATTATTTAAAAAAAAAAAATTTTTAACATTTATTTATTATTGAGAGACAGAGAGAGGCAGAGCATGAGTACGAGAGGGGCAGAGAGAGGGGGAGACACCGAATCTGAGGCAAGCTCCAGGCTCTGAGCTGTCAGCACAGAGCTTCACATGGGGCTCGAACCCACAGACTTAGAGATCATGACCTGAGCCTAAGTTGGACGCTTAACCAACTGAACCACCCACGTGCCCCAAGAATGTTTCCTCATTCTTATATTTTTTTCTATTCATTTTTTTTCTTGGATTCATTTTCAAGCATTTTTTTACCTGTTTTCTTAATGTTTTACTTTATACTTTTTCTCTGCCTGTTTAAATCCTCCAGAATCCTATGGTCCATCTTGTGATAAAGTCCCCACACATTCTCTAGCCTTCATCAGCTTCCTCTTACTTGAAATCCCACTGTACCTATTTTTTCCCACCACTAGAGTTAGTAGCAAATTATAGGCTACTTTGTTGTGTTACTTACCAGGCACCAGCTGTGTGTGAAGCCACCAATACATATCTGTGGACAAAACATAGTCTTTGTCCTTGTGAAGTTTATAGTGTAACAATGATGCCTTTATTTCTACATCTTTGGTTTATTAATGAGTTGAACTTCTTTTAATGTACCTCTATTATATATGAATTATACACAAATTTTTAGATATACACATACATGTCCCAGATGGGTTATAAGATTATTGAAGATACAAACCATGTTCTATACTTCTCTCTTCCTTAAAGCACTTAGTTCTCAGCATGTAGCCATTATTAAGTATATACTTGCTCTGTTAATGTAACAGAAGTTCTAGATAGTGGAGTCACATACAGCCTCATATTACAAGACCTCATGAACTAACTGTACAACATTTGCAGGTTACTCAGCCTCCGTAAGCTTGTTTCCTTATGTGTTAAATATCTGTTTGATAAGGTTGTCATGTGGGTTAAATAAGGTAGTGTATGTAAAGCATTTAGCGCAATGCTTGACACAGAGTAGGTGCTCTTGGAAAGATACCCCTTGCTATATATATAGTTAAACCTCTCAAACTAGAAACTGCTTCAGCAGACTTTTATTTTCATAACTATCTTTCATCTAAGCAGTTACCAGATCCTGTTCAGTTTTCTTCAATCATCTTGTCCTCTCCTTTTAATTCTCATTATAACCCACAATAAGAAATACATTATGTATTGTGGCTTAGTATATACTGTGCTTACTTGCACATATCTGAAACCAAAGTTCTATGAAATAATACTCGCTGTTATTATGTACGATGCACTCTGCTTTTTTTGTTGTTGTTCTGTGTTATTAAAAAAAAAAAAAAGCTGGTTACAGTCATTGAAACCTTTCGCAACAAGGGGCGCCTGGGCGGCTCAGTTGGTTAAGCATCCATCTCTTGGTTTCAACTCAGGTCATGATCTCATGGTTTGTGAGTTCGAGCCCCGCATCAGATTCCTGGCCCAACGCGGAGCTTGCTTAGAATTCTCTCTCTCTCCCTCTCTCTCTGCCCCTCCTGCACAAATAAGTAAATAAACTTCAAAAAAAAAAAAGAAATTTCTTTCACAACGATTTGAAACACAGGCTGGACTTTAGGAATTTGCGGCAGTTGGACTAACTTCACTTATATTCAAGTATAAAGTTTCAGTGAAATAGAAGATGGAGAGGGGAGCCTGGGTGGCTCGGTCGTTTAAGTGTCCAACTCTTGACTTCAACTCAGGCTATGATGTCACAGTTTGTGAGATCAAGCCCTGCATCATGTTTGTCAACGCAGAGCCTGCTTGGGATTCTCTCTCTCCTCTCTCTCTGCCCCTCCTCCGCTCACATGTGCTCACTCTCTGTCTCTCAAAATAAATAAACTTTTATAAAAAGCAAAATGAAAATGGAGATGAAGTGACAGAGGCTTGGAGCTTATTTCAATGGCACTTTTTCTCTTCTCCGTTATATGTAGTTAGACTTACCTCCTCACAATCCGCCTTGCTGCAGAGGGCGGCCCTGGTCAGCTGTGCGCATCACAGAGCTGGTGTCAAGTGAGACTACTCAGGAGTTGGGGCAGAGCTTCCCCGCCTGGGCAAGGCAGAAATTTCCCCACCACCTTTGTGTGTATTGTTTTCTTAGGAAATTGGCACACATGGATTTTAAAGTTGTTAGCGTAATTCTCAAAAAGGGACCTGAAAAAAACTTTCTATTCAAATTTTTTTAAGATTTAAAAAGTAGTATAGTGAATCCCTATTGCCTAAATTCAGCATCAGTAATTATGAACACTATGTCAATTCCAAGGAGAATTTTTAACAAAGAGCTTTTAAGACACGCATAATTCCCTTCCTCAGTACGGATGCATGATCTTCATTTGAGAAGATTTGTACCAGTCATCCGTAGGGTACCTTGCTTTACACGACCTATTCATTTTAATTGAGGCCTGCACGAATAAGAAGTAATTCTGTGACACGAAGGAGCAGTGGTGGGGGTGGGGTGGCTTATGTTGAAGACCGCCTGGAACACTGGACCCTGGCCATGCTCCTTGGAATATTACAACAGCCTCCTTGACCAGTCTACTCTTGGGGGAGTAGAAGTTCATTGCATTTATCCTCTGTTTAAAACCTTTGATTCTTTGTTCCCTGCCCCGCCTATAGAATAAAATCCCAAACTGTAGATTTTCCTTCATAATCTGCCTCCAGCTACCTTTCTAGTTTTCTCTTCCACTGTTTATTCCTTACCGTATCCAGCTTCTTATTCCTAGAATACTCAATCCATTTTGGAGTTGTAGTTATTTTTCAAGATTCAGTTTAGATTTCATCTTGTACACAAGACCATTTTAACTACCCCAGAAAGGAGTACATAGTTCCTCTGCCTGTTTTTGTTTGTTGGGTGTGTGTGTGTGTGTGTGTGTGTGTGTGTGTGTGTGTTGCCAGTTAACTGAATTGTTCTTAGTTTATGTTTGCTTTCTTCCTCGCCCTTAAGTAGACAGTGACCTCTTCCATAGCAGGGGTTATACCTTAATCTTTGTCTGAACCACTTCTTTGATGCCTGCACACAGTAGGCATCTCGTGGTGGTTAGTTGAATGGATGTATTCATACTTTCAGAATTTTAAAATCTAATTTTAACACATGTTCTCTCCAGACAAGAAGAATTCATCAGTTTATTTAATTTTGTTTTCATTTTGTTTTGTATATTTTCCAGTTTTTTTCCTTCCCTCCTTGGGGGGCTTTATTCAAATTTCTAAAGAGAACATAAGTTCTATAGCCTTTTTCTTAGGTGTAAATATACTTTGGTAAACTAGTATAGAGTATCCACCTTCAGCGTTCCTGTAGTAAAGGTAAGTAAAATCTGCTTTCAGTATACTCAGTTTTTTGCTGTTGTTGTTGAACAGTATGATCTTATGGGGCTTAAAAAGCAGAGTGGAGTAGATTTGTGCTTATAATAGCCTTGACCAGTTTTTGCTATATTTCAGCTCATGGAATGCTGTGTAAATGCCCTGGTGACATCTTTTAAAGAGACTATCTTAGCCGAGTGCCAAGGCATGATCAAGCGAAATGAAACTGAAAGTAGGTAAAACATCACATAAAGTTCTCATAATCTTTTAAGAGGTATCTTTGAATCGAATCACTTTTAATAAGTTTGCTATTAGATTATTCTTTTATATAGAGGTATATTTGTTCCGGTAAACTGTGC
The DNA here is from genome assembly GCF_018350195.1 of Panthera tigris. Lineage (NCBI taxonomy): Eukaryota > Metazoa > Chordata > Mammalia > Carnivora > Felidae > Panthera > Panthera tigris. The sequence goes on from NC_056669.1 coordinate 6,727,422, forward strand.
TTAAAGAAAATGGTAAGATGTTTAACATATAGAAGGTTGCAAATTTGCATTTTAAACATTCTCCCCTTCGGTATCAATGTGCAGGGGAGGGGGTTGGATTTCAGTGTGTCCTCAAACGGTAGGACTCCTGCTTTTAAAGGCTAATTTGAATGGTAAACATAGGAATAGGAAAGAACTAGGTATTTGACTTCTGTGTGGGACTTGGTGACAAATATTTTTAGAAAGTAAAATAACACTCCATGTTAATGCTCTTCATCCCTCTCCCCTAAAATATGTTACAATTTAAGATTTCTGCAAGTACTTTTTTTTATTATTTACATGTTTTCTTAATAAAGGTATATTTGGGGAGGTTGCAAGTACATTACAACCAAAAGGAATATGGTAAAAAAAATTACCTATATTTCTACTACGTGGAGATAACAACTTTTAACACTTTGATGTATTGCTCTCTGGATTTCAGTGTGTATAAAAATCTCCAGCTGCATTTAAAGTATGTATTTCAGCTCACCTAGGTTCATACACTTGTTAATAGTTTTGTAGTAGAAAGCTCATTGGCATAAATGAAATATGTGAATCTTTGTATGCCAAGCTAAGTAGAGTTCTATCTTATCTGATCCCTGTTGGACTCCCTTCAAAAGGATTATTTAGTCGCAAACAGTTTTGTGCAGCAAGATTTTTGTGAAGTCAGTTAAACAGTATAACATGAAACAGTGCTTTCATAAACTGAAAAATTCCCTATCAATGAGTGCAGTTTCATGTTATCCCTAATACACTTTTTTCTTTTATAATCATTACTCTGATGATGTGAGTTTTTTTGCCACTTAATGTTATGGTGCTATGAATTTAATATTGTGTCTACTTTATGAAATAGGCTATTACATAAATTTTTGTGCTTCTTAGAATAAAAACTGTTCTGTGGAATTGAAGGTCAAATGATTCACCTTTTAAGAGGAGTTAGGTTTTGTGCTGTGTGGTCACTTTTAATTTGAGTTTCCTTTAAAAACAATTTTTGTCAGAATGTAGATCAAGAAGTTATGGTACTTATTATAACAACTCCTAAACTAATTGTACCTACAGAGTACTGTTAAGGTTCTCAATTTCCAGCTACTATTTCTCCATACTTTTCCTATCATAGGCATTCTAGACCAATGAGAAACTTTATTTTGATGGATGAGGTGATTTCATGAGTGTGTTCTGTCCTTTCAGAACTACATTTAATGTTTTCATTGATGGACAAGGTTCCCAATGGGATAGAGCCAATGCTGAAAGACTTGGAGGAACATATCATTAGCGCTGGCCTGGCAGATATGGTAGCAGCTGCTGAAACCATTACTACTGTAAGTTTCCTCAGTGGCGAGGATGAATGTGTGTCAAGGTTGTTTGGTAAAGGGAAGATCGGGTATTTAAAATAGCGATTGATGGCAAAACAGTAATATTGGAACATCTTTTAATATCGAGAAAAAATTTTTTTCAGAGAAGTCCCAAATTTTATCTCTGTAATGATTTATTAAAATTACATTTATATTATTTTTTTGTATTGTTTTCTTTTTAAAATCTCATTTGAGTATGAAACATTTTATTTTTAGGACTCTGAGAAATACGTTGAGCAGTTACTTACATTATTTAATAGATTTAGTAAACTCGTCAAAGAAGCTTTTCAAGATGATCCACGATTTCTTACTGCAAGAGATAAGGTATGTGTTCCTGTGTATCAATACTACTGTCATAATATTTTTATTTTTATTTTTTTTATTTTTTATTTTCTTTTAAATACAATTTATTGTCAAATTGGTTTCCATACCACACCCAGTGTTCATCCCAACAAGTGCCCTCCTCCCTGCCCGTCACCCACTTTCCCCTCTCCCCCACCTCCCCCAGCTACCCTTAGTTTGTTCTCAGTCCTTAAGATGTCATATTTTTAAATTAAAAACAATTTTTTGAAAGAGACAGACCACACGCGCAGGGGAGGGGCAGAGGGAGAGGGAGAGAGAGAACCTTAAGCAGTCTCCATGCCCAGCGTGGAGCCCAACGCGGGGCTCAATCTCACAACCGTGAGATCATGACCTGAGCTGAAATACAGAGCCAGACACTTAACCAATGAACGACCCATAATTTATTTTTAAAAAGAAACTTGCACCATTATGCTACTAAGTTACAAACTGAAAACCTAGCAACTCTTTTTTTTTTTTTTTTTTTTTTTAATCAGTGGAGGGCAACCATTTTTATTATATTTGGCTTGGTACATGTTTTTGTAAGCGTTGGGTATGCTTATGGACTAGAATTTAGTGGAAAGTTGCTCCTTCATTTTTCCAAGAATATTTTCCCGTTTTTTACTCTTACTGATTATTGAATTCCTATTCTTCCCTTCTTCACCCTTCAAGACCCACCTCAAAGTACATTCCTCCTGGAACTTCCTTGATAGCCTGCCTCCCCCGACATCCTGTCCCAAGCAGAGTTGATTCCTCCACCCTCTGCCCTTCTCACAGGACTCCTGGGTATTATGTCACTTACCCTGCTTCCCTTACCCTTTCTTCTGTCCTTGCTAGCATGGGATAATAACAAAACAGAATTATCCTTAGAGTTGTATCTTTTAAAGTGTTGTAAACCTATCACTATAGAAATTACCATCAGTGTTTTTGCTTTGAACTACCTTTCATTATTTCTCAAGTTAGATTTTTTTGCTGTTGTTCTTGTGTCTCTAAAAAGACAATCAACTTTCTCCAGTAGGGTTGAGGGTTTTTTGTTTTGTTTTCTTCCCCTCTTTCTGTTTGTAAGTGGATAGGAAGAGAGAGAGAGAGGAGGAAAGATGTTAAGGGAGGATGGAAGTAGTGAGTTGGTTTGAAATGTTAAATTGAGCGGCTGGCAAAGTCTTCATTGAGGGGACATTAGAATCAAGATTGAAGGTAACTAAGACATGAAGTCATGTGGTATATGAGGGAAGTGTGTTCAGCCAAAGGGGACAGCGGATACAAATGCTGTAGGCAGGAATATCCCTGTCCTATTCCAGGAACAGGGGAGAAAAAGGTCATTGTGGCCTGAGTGGATCAAGTGAGGGGAGAAGAGTAGGAAATGAAGTGAAAGAGATAATAGAGGCCAGATCACGTCAGGCTATGAGCCATGGTAAGGAGTTTGGTTTTTACCCTGAATTGGACAGAAAGTCCCTGAAAGGTTCTGAACAGAATGAATATGACTTACTTTTAATTTTTTAATTCTATATTTGAGAGCGAGAGAGAGAGAGAGCAGGAGAGGGGCAGAGAGATGGGGGAAGAATCTGAGGCAGGCTCCAGGCTCTGAGCTGTCGGCACAGCGCCCAGTGCGGGGCTCGAACTCACAAGCAGTGAGGTCACGACCTGAGCCGAAGTCGGATGCTCAACCAACTGGGCCACCCAGGCGGCCCATATGACTTACATTTTAAAGGATCCCTTGGTTGGGGCACCAGGTTGGCTCAGTTGGTTAAGTGTCTGACTCTTGGTCATGACCTGTGGGCTCAGGTCATTATCTCACCGTTTGCGGGTTTGAGCGCCACATTGGGCTCTGCGCCGATGGCATAGAGCCTGCTTGGGATTCTCTCTCCCTCTGTCTCTGCCCCCCCGCCTCTGTCTCTCAAAAATAAATAAATAAACATTTAAAAAAATTTTTATAAAAAAGGATCCCTTGGTTGCTGCAAAAAGAATAGACTAAGAGGAGCAAGGGAAGAAACAAGAGCAGTTAGGAACCTACTTGGGCAATTCTGTGAAGTAAGGATGGAGGCTCGGCTCGGAACGGTAGCGGGTAGAGGTAGTCATGGTTGGTTGGATACTGATGACGACAGCAAACTACCCAAGATTTGCTAATGAATCAGATGTAGAATGTACTAGAGACCAAAGATGACAGTCAGATTTTTGTTCCGATTGATTAGCAGCATGTGCTTGCTGAGATGGGGAAGGTGATGGGAGAGGCAGTTTGTGGGGGACGGTTGTAGGGAGATTAGGAGATCAGTTTTGGACAAGTTAACTTTGAAAGATTTGTTCACTGTCCATGTGGCAGCGTCACGGCGGCCATGTAAGGGAGAGAATAGACCTGGAATCGTAAATGGGGAGCTTTAGCGTCTGGATGGTATTTAAAGCACGGACGCTAGCTGTGATCACCAGTGTGATGAGTGATGATAGCAAAGAGATTCAGGGACCAGCCTGGGATAGTCAGTTTGGTTATGAGAAGGATGAAGAAGCAACTTTCCTGAGGTGAGAGGGGGATGAGTGGAATGACCAGGAGAGTGCACTGTGGGAGGAGACAAGTGGGAGGAGCACTTTGAGGAAGAGGCTGTGATCTGCTGTTTTAAAATGCTGCTGAGAGGTCAGATGGGATGGGCATCGGCCATTGTCTTCAGCAACATGGAGGTGGTCAGTGACTTAGTGAGAACAGTTAGCGGAGCTGTGGCGCGAAAGCCTGGTCCTGGAAGGTTTTCCCAGGAGGAACGGCCGTAGAGAAATTGGAGACCATGGGCTGCGCACTTCATCCATTAGTCGAGCTTAAAGAGAGAGAGGTAAATGAGGCTGTGGCTGAAGGTGAACAAAGGCAAGAGAGAATTTTCAAGATTTAAATAACGATACGTTTGTATGGCGAGGCTGCAGAAATGGTGGGTGGGGGGAAAAAGTGAAGATAGAGAAGAAATGGGAGGGAATTCTGATCACTTCAGTTTTATTAGGAAAATAGGAAGCCACATCATCAGCGGGAAGTCTCCCTGGGAGAGGAAATATTGGAGGCTGAAGAGAAAGTTGATGGTACGAGATGTGTTCTGGGAGAGTGTGTTGACAAGAGAAGGTGGTGTGGCGGTCAGGCAGCACTAAGACCCCGCTTGAGAATAACGACAATCATAGCATCAGGAGGGGCATGAAGTCATTGACCTGAAAAATTCTGTCAGGCCAGGTACACCATTAAAATATCTAGCTGTACATTAAAAAACACAAGGGTAGGGGGCGCCTGGGTGGCTCAGTCCATTAAGCATCCAACTTCGGCTCAGGTCATGATCTCACCATTCATGAGTTCGAGCCCCACATCGGGCTCTGTGCTGACAGCTCGAAGCCTGGAGCCTGCTTCGGATTCTGTGTCTCCCCCTCTCTCTGCCCCTCCCCTGCTCACACTCTGTCTCTCTCTCTCTGTCTCTCTCAAACATTTAAAATAAATAAATAGAATATCTAGCTGTATTTTCAAAACAAAAAATAATGCTTATTACATTTTAAATTCTTTACAGGCATATAAAGCAGTTGTTAATGATGCTACCATATTTAAACTTGAATTACCTTTGAAGCAGAAAGGGTAAGTCTTTAAAAATCATGTTTAAAATTCTTTCATTTTTTGGAGTGTCTTATACATTATTGAATATGCAGACTGTTAGGTTTGATTTTTGTTGTTTTGTTTTTACTTTAATGATTTTTGTTGCCGTTGAGTATTAACAATTGTCTCACATTTTTGAGGGAAAAAACTGTCTTGAATTTTAATTTCATATTAAATTATCTCTTTTTGTGACCAAAAAACGTTGATCTTATTTTTTTTTTTAAGTGGAAAAATGTTCTGCTGACTTGACAAAATTTAAGAGGGCATCTGTCCTGTTTTCTTTATACATTGTGAAATATATAAAACACATAAACACTACATTTTCAGAATCTCTTCATATGGATATATAAAGGTCTTCCTCATTCATCCCTGCCCTCCGCGTTTTTTAACAAAAATTTTCAAATTTCTGTCACCTGTTGCTTTGTCAAATATATATCTCTGTATACATCATCAGTCAGCTTTTTAAATGGATTTCAAAAGAAATTTCAGGCACAAGTAACTTTCGCTCCCTGAACACTTCAGCAGACGGTCACCAATTGAATATGGTGTCGGTATATGTGTTCAGGTAAAATTTACATGCGGACAGATACATAAATCCCAAGTGTCCGGTTCTGTGAGACCTGACAAATGCCTGCACCCCTGGTACGATGGACCGGATGTTCATCATCCTCAAGAATCCCCTCAGACCCGTTTCCCTGTCAGTCCTACCCCGTCCTCTTCCAGAGACAGCCATTCTGATGATTTCGGCCGAGATTAGTTTTGCCTCATCTGGGACTTGATATAAATGGAATCATACAATAGGCACTTCTTTTTGTAAAGCTTCTTTGAGTGCAGCGTAGTGGTGTTGAGATTCAGGTGTGTACCGGCATATCACAGTGGCTCGTTTCCCACACTCCCACCAGAGAAATCAGGGCGTGCTAGCCGATCCACGTTCTTACCAGCCAGTTAGAGTTGTCATTTTAATTTCAGTCGTTGTAGAGTTTGTAGTGACTGTCTCATTATGGTTTCAGCTCCATTTCCTTGTGACTATTGTTGTGGAGCACATTTTCGTGTATCCTTTCACCTTCTTATATTAAAATTTTTTTTAATGTTTATTTTTGAGAAGGTGAGAGAGCATGAGCACAGGGGAGGGGCAGAGAGAGAGGGAGACAGAGGATCCACGCAGGCTCCAGGCTCTGAGCTGTCAGCACAGAGCTGTCAGCCTGGTGTGGGGCTTGATCTCATGAACTGTGAGATCATGACTTGAGTTGTTCAGATGCTTAACTGACTGAACCACCCAGGCGCCCCTAGCCTTCTTATAATTTCCTTTATAAAGTATCTTTTTTGTCTGTTTGGGTTTTTTTTTTTTTTTTTTCCCACTGCATTGTTCCTTTTTCTTAGTGAGCTATAACAGTTCTTACGTATTCTTTGAAATATAGATCATTTGAGAGATATGTGCTTTTCTTTTATGGTTTTTTGCTTTTTATGTTTCATCTAGAAAACTTCATTTACCTCTTCCCCTGAGACATGAAGATAATCTCTTTTGTTTCTTCTAGAAGCTTTATCATTTTAGCTTTCATAAATGTGAAAGTTTTAGGTTCTTAGTTCTAGGATCCATCTTAAATTAATGATTATGTATAGTGTAAGTCAGCGGTTAAATCTGACTTTTTTTCTTTTCCACATGGGTAACAAGTGGTTCTTTCACCATTTATTGGAATTACTTTCCCTCCCCACTGCATTGCTTTGGGACCTTTTGTCAAAATCAAATCACTCAAAAATATGTACATTGGGGCGCTCAGGTGGCCCAGTCGGTTAAGCATCTCACTCTTGGTTTCGACTCAGGTCATGATCCTATAGTTCGTGACATGGAGTCCCACATCAGGCTCTGTGCTGACAATGCAGAGCCTGCTTGGGATTCTCTCTCTCCCTCTCTCCCTGACCCTTCCCACTCTCACTCTATTTCTCTTCTGTCTCTCTCTCAAAATAAATAAACTTTGTAACTTTTTTTTTTGAGAGAGAGAGAGAGAGAAGAGAGCGAGCATGAGCGGGGGAAGGGCAAAGAGAGAGGGAGATACAGAATCTGAAGCAGGTTCCAGGCTCTGAGCTGTCAGCACAGAGCCTGACGCGGGGCTCAAACCCGTGAACCACGAGTTCATGACCTGAGCCGAAGTCGGATGCCCAACTGACTGAGCCACCCAGGCCCCCTCAAAATAAGTAAACTTTAAAACGAAATATGTTTGTATTTCTGGGCTCTCTATTCTATTCCATTGATTTGTTTAGGTATTCTTAGGCCATTATTATATAGTCATAATTAATATAGTTCTGTAGTAAGTTTTAAAGTCAGGTAGTATAATTTATCTGTAGGTAAACAGTTGATTTTAGTATATTGATCTTATATCCTGTTACCTTGTGGAAGTTATTAGTTCTTATAGTTGTTTTGCAGATTTCTTAAGGTTTTCCTGTGTAAATAATCATGTAATCTGTAAATATACAAGTTTTATATCTTCCTTTCTGATTTTTATACCACTTACTTTTCTTGCCTTGATAAACTGGTTAGGATTATAAGTACATTTTTAGATAAATGTAGTTAAAGTGGGCATCCCTGTCATTTTGGCAAGCTGGAGCAGAAAGCCTTTAATATTTCATCACTAATTACAAAGTTAGCTGAGGGTTTTTCATAGATGCCCTTAATTAGATTGCTTTTTATTCCTAGCTTGCTAAAAGTTTTGATAATAAATCAATGGGTATTGACTTTTATTAAATAATTTTTTTCTGTGTTGAAATGCTTAAGGTTTTTTTTTTTTTTTCTTTCCTGTATTCTTCTGATGTGGTGAATACATTGGTTACTTAAAAAAAAACAAAAACAAAAACATTTATGGGGCGCCTGGGTGGCTGAGTTGGTTAAGCGGCCGACTTTGGCTCAGGTCGTGATCTCACCATTCACGAGTTCGAGCCCCGCGTCAGGCTCTGTGCTGATAGCTCGGAGCCTGGAGCCTGCTTCTGTTTCTGTGTCTCCCTCTCTCTCTGCCCCTCTTCTGCACTCTCTCTTTCAAAAATAAACATTTAAAAAAATTTGTTTTTATTTGTACACAAATGTTTGTAGCAGCATTATTCTTAATAGCCTTCCACAAAAGGACAACCCAAATGCCCATTGTCTGGTGAAGGGGTAAGCAGAATATGGTACAGCCATGCAGTGGGCTGTCCTTGAGTCATAAAATGGAATGAGAATCTGATACATGCTACAACATGAATGAAGCCCTGAGAAGTGCTAAGTGGAATAGGCCGCACACAAAAGGACAAATATTGTGTGATTCCACTTACATAAGGTATCTGGAATAGGCAGGTCCATTAATAAAGTAGAGTAGATATCTGCTGGGACTTGGTGGGGGTGGGGAGAGGGAACTGGGAAGTTACCGTTTAATGGATGTAGGGTTTCTGTGTAGGGCAGTGAACAAGTTTTGGGTACGGATAGTGGCGATATTTGCAGAACATTTTGAATGTACTTACTGCCACTGGATTGTAAACTTAGAAATGATTAAAACAGTAAATGTTTTTTACCACAATAAAAAGGTAAATATTTTTTAAAAGGAATGAACCAGCAATATGTGCTATGATATGGACGAATCTTAAAAACATTATCCTAATTTTAAAAAGTCAGTCACCAGAGAGCACACATTGTATGATTCCCTTTATATGAGGTGTTCAGAAAAAGGAGATCCATAAAGATAAAAGGTAGAATACTTGTAACCAGCGCTGGGAGGGAGGGGTGGCTGGAGAATGGCATTTGGCTAATGAGTGTGGGGTTTCTTTTGTAGGTAATGAAAATGTTTTAAAATTTTATTATGGTGGTTGCACAAGTTTATAGATATACTTAAAAACTTCGACTTGCATACTTTAAATGGATGAACTGCATGGTATGTGAATTATATCTTAGTAATAACAAGCTTAATTAGATAAGTGATAGGGAACAAATAATACACATTAATGAACAAATAGGTGGAAATTGTTACCGAGAAAAGGTAACATGTCTATAGCAATATGTAATCGGAATTAGAGCAGAAAAGGGGACATAAGCAGTATTTGAAGTTATTGGCCATAAATTTCCAGAATTGATGAAAGCTGCCAACTCTTAGATTCTCTTTGAGTCCCAAGCAAGATAAATACAAATTAAATCAGTACGTCATAGTGAAACAGCTGGAAAACTGAAAAGAAACAAAAAAGCCCTAAAACAGCCCCAGGAGAGGAAATGACACGCTGCCTTCCCAGAGTCAAGGATGAAGGACTGACCTCTGTCTTCCCAGCAGGGTGAATTGGAGGAAGGGAGATGATGGATCGCTGCAGACTTGGCAGGAGTTCATGCGGGAGCTAGGCATTGGCAGTGCGGGTAGATGAAGGTAGAGGGATGGGAAGTAAGTTAGTGGTCTTCCCACTGGCCCATGTCTACATCAAAACCTTTCTAGCGAGTGCCAGTTAGCCTTAAAGGAAATGCGTTCTTCAGTCCTCCGCTTCCGCATCTGCTCTTTTCTAAACTGGCGCCCTCTGGTGGAAGTATCGTTACAATTTGCCCTTTCCACTTCTCCCCACAATTAGTCTTCCCTGCTGTGCAAAGAGAGGTGCACCTCTCCTTATTCTTAGTATGGTGTGTTGCCTGGAAACATAAAAAGCCGCCTTGGTCGGTTAGATGATCGGCTCTTGATTTCAGCTCAGGTCATGATCTCACAGTTCGTGGGATTGAGCCCCACATCAGACTCCGTGCTCAGTTCAGAGACTGCCTGGAATTCTCGCTCTCTCTCTCAAAATAAATAAACATTTAAAAAAGCCTCCGAGTTGCGTAAGAAAGGAATATTTTGAAATATTGGTATTGATGTACAGAAAATGGATTCTTTTTTTTTTTTTAAGTTTAGTTATTTGTTTTGAGGGAGAGAAAGAGCACAAGTGGGGTAGGAGCAGAGAGAGATGGAGAGAGAATTCCAAGCAGGCTCTGTGCTGTCAGAGCCCTGTGTAGGGGCTCAAACTCACAAATCGTGAGATCATGACCTGAGCTGAGGTCAAGAGTCCGATGCTTAACCAGCTGAACCATCCAGGCACCCCCGAGAAATGAATTTCTTACAACTAAGTATCAGATCCTTTTGCAAGTCATAGGGTGTCCAGTTCTTTGCTTTCCACACAATTGATGGCTAGTTTGATGCATTATTAAAAATAACCTTTGGTGTTAGATCTGTATGTATTTTTTAAGCCAGTAACCCGGAAGGTTCTCAACAAGTTGAGTGACATCAGAAAAACTTCCTGTCTCATGTACTTACTTATGAGAATAAGATCGTTCAGGACAGATATATATTTATAAAGATAAAAAATTAGAAATAAAAGTAATTTCTGGGTTCATAAGTTGGAGGGAAAAGTTTCATCTCCCTCAGTAAGAGTTGACACAAACAGTAACGTACTGCCTATGTTTTATACGTACAGGCATTACAAGTTTGTTATTTTGGAAAGTTGTGTACTTAAAATAATTTGGTTAATTCAATTCTGGGAAAATAACATGTAAGTTTTATATACACGAATTTTGAAATGTTGAATTTAAATTTATTTCCTACATAGCTTAGAGAAGTAAGATAAAGAACTTTAAAGCATAAAAATATAGTACACTGGCTTTTAAGTTTTGTTGGCAAACTAAAATAGAGTTAAAAGTTCTTCATTGTTTAAGAGAAGTTTGTTTACAGTTTTTGAAAATGGATGATGGTAGATATCACATAACGAATTTAAGTTACATTGGATACATTTCAGAGAATGAAGTAACTTTTTTCTTGACATATTAATAATGAAAAGTTTTTAATGTTAACTTAAAAATATGCAAGGACTTACATACTTTTTCAGAAGTATTTAGCAAGTAAGTACCTGAAGAAAAGTTTTTAAAGATTATTGACAAGGCTACCGGTAGACAGGCCGTCACCCAGGATACAGACTACTTCGAGGTTTCCCTCTCAGGGCCCTGCAGGCCCTGGGAACCTGAGATGAGGGCCTCCTTAAGTTATGCCCCCTCATTGTCTTGCTCATGAAAAATTGGCTCTAGAAAAAATATTTGCAGGGAGCACCTGGGTGTCCCAGTCGGTTGGACTTCGGACTCTTGATCTAGGATCAGGACATGATCTCATGGTTCATGGGTTTGAGCCCCGTGTCAGTCTCTGCACTGACAGTGTGGAGCCTGCTTGGGATTCTCTTTCTCCTTCTTTGTCTCTCTGCCCCTCCCCTGCTCTTGTTCGTTCTCTCTCTCTCTCAAAAATAAACGGTGAAAAAAAAATATTTGTAGATACCAGTCACTTTTCATCAACTGCTTTTATTTTGTTTTTTAGGGTGGGATTAAAAACTCAGCCTGAATCAAAATGCCCTGAGCTGCTTGCCAATTACTGTGACATGTTGTTAAGAAAAACACCATTAAGCAAAAAACTAACCTCTGAAGAGATTGAAGCAAAGCTTAAAGAAGTGGTACATATCTTTTTTTTATTACAGAAATTTAAATTATCTTACTTTGAATTTGTGTTTTGCTTGTAAGACTTTCTGTGATAGCATCACGTTTTTTAAAATGTTTATCTATGAGCAGCTAATACGAAATTTTACAATGTAAGACCTCTATAGGGCAGTTGTTTTTCTTCCTGGAAGTTTTTACTTTGTAGCTTCTAGAAAGGAAAATAGATTTAATTCTTCCCCCTTCTTGATTGTTTTCAAGGAATTCAGTGCCAGCTTCTATTAAAGGACAAAGAAGGGGGAATTGGGGCTGATGGTGTTTGGAATGGCAGTGGAGAGACTAGGAGTTTTTCACCTCTTTCTTTTTGTGAGAGCCCAGGATAGGTGTTTCAACACCAGTGAGTGAAGGGAAGAGTTAGTTGCTTTCATTTTTGTATCCTGGCTGTTAGTGTAATATGCTGTAAGTCCAGGAATACAGAGAGGAAGAAAAACAAGAAGTAAAGGTAGAGAATATAGACAATAGAAGATGAGTGTCAGAAAAAAAGTGACAAGATTTTACAGAAGAGAAAATTGGGGGAGAACCCTTAATTTTCATGTAAAGTTTTATTACGTTGCATATGAAATCTGGAAATTTGATGTTTATAGAAACTAAAAGGTTATTTGATTACAGTCTCAAATTTGCTAATTGTTTAGTAAAATAGTGTGTCAGGACTGGTTATTTTTCAGACACGGGCAGTTCAGTAGACCTCTCTCTGTATATACTCATGTAAATTTCTGGACTTTGACATTGGGGGATATGGAAAGGGCTCAGTGAGAGAGGTGGCGAAGAGTGCACATGAATTGAAAGTAACTCTGTTTTCTGTACAGCTGTTGGTACTTAAATACGTACAAAATAAAGACGTTTTTATGAGATATCACAAAGCTCATTTGACGCGACGTCTTATATTAGACATCTCTGCTGATAGTGAAATTGAAGAGAATATGGTAGAGTGGCTAAGAGTAAGTAAATTTTTTAATATTTGTTTTCCTTACTATAGCACATGGTTCTTATGTGTGCTCAAGTGATGTTGTTAGTGTTGAAGAAGTAGGGGACGTTTTATAAGAACATGGCATCAATTATGTAAAATAGGTATCTAATAAAGTATATTTTCTTAATAAAGACTTTTAGTGAAACACCTTTGCTCTTGTTGTGCTTTTGATATTTTGCTCTTTTCTATTTCCACTTCCATTTGAACTGACCTTATTAAATGGGTTATAGGACAGATCATTACATTGTTAAGGTATTTTTAGTAGTAAATGCGTAACTGTAAGTAAGGGCTTTTGTATAGGCAAAATAACCAATACGTAAAAGACGACGGTTTATTTAGGATAATCACTGCTAATTTAATCATAACTAAATTCTCATATCAAAATATTTTAAGTCTGTTCCTGTCAGTTCACTGTAATGAATATCTTTTACTTATATATATGGTGTTAATGGCTTATAATATGATTTTATTAATACATAGCAAGATTGTATATAGTGTGTGTAGTTATATATATATTTTATATATATGTCTTTCATTTATATATGTATTTCAAAATACACATTTACACATTGCCCTGCTTTGCATGATACTTACAGGATAGTAAAAATTACCCTGCAAACCGACAGTGTGCAAAATGATCTTAATATTAACAGTCAGTGGGGAAAATTATTTTGTGACTGAGAAATTTCTGTCAAAACATTAGAAACTCTTTGTTATAAATATATAGGAAGAAGGGGCACCTGGATGGGTCAGTCACTTAAGCATCTGACTTCAGCTCAGGGCATGATCTCTCGGTTCGTGAGTTCAACCCTTGCATCAGGCCCTATGCCTGAGTCTGCTTTAGATTCTGTGTCTCCACCGCTCTCTGCCCCTCCCCCATTCACACTCTGTCTCTCTTTCAGAAAAATACATTTAAAAAATTAAAAATAAATATATAGGAACAAATTTGTAAATGAATATGTATTTAGTATACTGTAATTTATAACAAACTTTCATAAACATAAAGTACTACTATTTCTTTGTAGAAACTTAATACTGCTTAGGAAATTATTTGCAATTCATATGTCCAGTTTCATATCTAGAATATATAAAGAATTCTTACAATTCACCAGTGAAAAGTTAAAAATGGGCAAAGGATTAAAATAGACATTTCTTCACAGAAGATATTCAGATGGCCAATAAGTGTATTAAAGATGTTCGACATCATTAGTCATTAGGGAAATGCAAATCAAAGCCACAATGAGATACTTTCCTCCTCCTTTCCTCCCTAGGGAAGCTAAAATTAAAAAGACAGTAACAAGTGTTGGCGAGGAAGAGGAGAAATTGGAATCTCATGCTTTGCTGATGAGAATATAAATTGGTGCAGTCACTTTGGAAAACTCTGGCAGTTGCTCAAAAAGTTAAACAGAGTTGACCCAGCAGTTCTGTTCCTAAGTAACTCCGCTCAAGCGTATGACCACACAAAGCCTTGTCTATGAATGTTCGTAGCGGCATTATTAATAAGAGCCACAAAGTGGAAACGGCTCAAAGTGCTGTTCAGCTGATGAAAGGATAAGCGAAATGTGGATTAATCATACAATGGAATATTTCTTAGTAGTTAGGAGAAAGGTAGTACTGCCACATGCTACAACGTGAATGATTGTTGACATTGTCATGCTCAGTGAACGAATTCCATTACAAAGACCACCTAGTGTACGATTCCCCTAATTGCCAATGTCCACCATAGCCAAATCCATAGAGACTCTGTAAATACACTAAATACACTAAATCTATAGAGACTCTGTAAATACATTAGAACCTACTTAATTGTACACTGGAAAAGAGTGAGTTTTGTGACAGATGCATTATATCTCAGGAGAGCCGTCGTGTAAATGAAGGATCGTTTGACTAGCACGTGCCTTCTTGTCATGTGGCTTAGAACACAGAATGAGCATCATCCATGCGCCTGGGAGAGTTGTCATTGTCTCTGTAGGTTTGGGTCAGCTTCCAGCCTGTTGTTTTTGGGCGCTCAAGGTCGTGAAAGTTTTTGCTGGTGCCACTTCTGCAGCATCTTATCATTATTATTGTTATTATTGTCCCTGCTCCTTTTGTTTGTGCTGATAATTTGCCTTCACTAAGTTCCCCTGCCTTGTGTATTTAGTCTTCATCATTGGCAAGTATCAACATTACAACTTCAGATCGCTTTTCTAGAATTTCATTTAGGTTCTGTTTATTTTCATTTCCAGCTTTATTTTTATTTCTTTGGTGTGCTTTTATCATCTTCATTGGCCATTGAGCTCACTTGATTATCCATTTTTATAAAATGTCAAGTGGATCTGTCACTGTGCTTTGCTTTCTGTGGGTGAACTGAATAAACAGATGACTAACAGATTTCGAAAGGCGGATGGTGGTTGGTCACTGATGAGAAGTAAATCTGTGCATTACTCATATTTAATGTACGGTGATAACCGAAAGTTGAGCTGTGTTGTTGGGGGACTGGTGTGATTTAACTCTACTGTGGTGACTGATTCATGCACATTGAACTCATGCAGAGAAAGCCTGGGTTACCTGTATTCTCTTGTTTAGTTTTTAAGAATCAAATTTAAGAGATATTAGACTATGAATATTCTAATAAATTTAATTTTATATTAAAGCTTCTATATATTATTGTTCATTACCTCTTTTGTCTTTGCTTTTCGTAGGAAGTTGGTATGCCCGCAGATTATGTAAATAAGCTTGCTAGAATGTTTCAGGACATAAAAGTGTCTGAAGATTTGAACCAAGCTTTTAAGGAAATGCACAAAAATAACAAATTGGCTTTACCAGGTATTATTTTAAAATTACATATATTATGTATATAGGCTTTCTTAAAGAGAATATCTTTGTTTTCCAGTAAATTAGAATTGAACCTTAGTAGTAATAGGTACAAAGATGTTACAAAGTCCACATTCCTTGAAGACATCTGGCAAAACAGAATTTAACAGAATTTAGATTCGTAATCTTTATTTTTATGTATGTATCTATATGTATGTATGTATTATTTTTAATAGCCACTACTCACTTGCCTGAGTTTTACAGGTTTCAGATCCAGTCACATGAAGAGAATAACTTCTTTTTTTTTTAAGTTTTATTTTTATTTAAATAATCTCCGCACTCAACATGGGGCTCATACTCACGACCCTGAGGTCGAGTCCCATGCTCCCCTGACTGACTGAGTCAGGCAGGTGCTCCTCTAATCCTTTTTTTTTTTTTTAAGACACCTTTAAATCTTTAGGGTTTTATTTTTCACCAAAGCTTATCCAGTATGTACATATTTAATTTCTTTTGAATTTTATCCATTTTCAAGATTATTTACTTCATATTTCCTGATATTCCTACTTATAGCTGATTCGGTTAATATAAAAATTCTGAATGCTGGAGCATGGTCAAGAAGCTCTGAGAAAGTCTTTGTCTCCCTTCCTACTGAACTGGAGGATTTGATACCTGAAGTAGAAGAATTCTACAAAAAAAATCATAGTGGTAGAAAATTACATTGGCATCATCTCATGTCAAATGGAATTGTAAGTAGATGGTGTGTTAGTTCAGATATTGGTTTGACTGAAAGTACCAGGACTCCAAGTAAGAGTTGATTAAACAAGATAGATCTTTGTTTCTCTCCCGTGTAAAAATTTGAACACGTGCAGTGGATCTAGTCCAGGAAGTCGTTAGGGACTTAGCTTCTGGTTGTATCACCATGGATTCTGCAGAATCCAGTGTGATGCCCACTGTGGCTGTCTTCCAGCCCAACAGGAAGGGAAAGATGAAAGTATTCCTTACTTTAGAAGCAACTTCTAGAAGTTTCCCCCATCATTTCCACTCACCTCTCATTGGGCAGAACTAGTCACAAGACGACATTTCGCTCCTTGAAAGCTGGAAGATGAGCCTTTAATTCTGGGCGGTCATTAAGGTCTGTTAAAATTGTTACTACTGTGTAGGAAAGGAAAAATGTATATTGGAAGACAACTGCCAGTCTTTTCCGTGGATAATCTCATGTAAGGAGAGTATTCTAGCAGGGAGGTGGTAATCATCCTGAAGAAATTCTTACCTTTATATTACTTTCTCTCTTGCAGATAACATTTAAGAATGAAGTAGGGCAATATGATTTGGAGGTAACAACATTTCAGCTGGCTGTGTTGTTTGCATGGAACCAAAGACCCAGAGAGAAAATCAGCTTTGAAAATCTAAAACTTGCAACTGAACTGCCTGACGCTGAGCTTAGAAGGACTTTATGGGTTTGTTTCATGTTTTTTTGTTTTTAAAGTGTATCCAGTTACATAGCAGGAAACATTTGATGGCTTGCTTATCATAAATTTATGAATTCATAACACTCTGCAAATGACCTTTAACCAAGAAAAAAAAAACGCTAATGAGGTGTTAATACATTAATGAGGTATTCATGGTAAAAAAAGAAATTGAAAATAAGCAAGTTACCAAGATAATGAAAGAGGGGGAAAAAATGGAGAGTTGAGGTGCATGGGTGGTTCAGTCTGTTGAGCACCTGACTCTTGATCTCGGCTCAGGTCATGATTTCACGGTTCATGAGTTTGAGCCCCACGTCGGGCTGCACTGGCACCATGGAGCCCGCTTGGGATTCCTTCTCTGTCCCTCCCTTACTCATGCTTGCTCGCTCTCTCTCAAAAATAAATAAATAAACTTAAAAAGCGGGGGGGCGGGGTGGAGAGAAAGATTGAGTTGGTATTTCAATCTTACCTGTGAGGAATGTGACCAGAAATTTCATACTAAGAATGTGTTCAAAGATTTTATGACCAAAAATGCAAGAATTAGAAAACTTTGGTCTTTTCAGGGGCTTGTAAAATGTACTCATTAGTCTCCTGCTCATAGCTGCATGTTACCCCTACTCCATAGACCTCTTAGAAGTTCCAGAATAAATAATTGTCTAGAGAGAAATAGCTGGTGTGTCAGTGGCAAGTTGGTTTTGTTGAGCTCGTGTATGACCGATCCCTGCAGTCTCTGTCTTCCTGTGAAGGGATCATTTAGTGCTTCCCTCCTCGTGAGCTGCCCCCCGCCTTGTCCTTTCCTCGCCATACGTTCACAGTGTTGGACTGGTCGAGGCACCAGGCAGAAGTTGGTTGTGATTTTGTTAGCCATGTTGGAGAACTGATCTTGGTCTTTCATACCATTTATAGATGGTAATTGTGTTCTCTTTCTTCTTCATAGTCTTTAGTAGCTTTCCCAAAGCTCAAGCGGCAGGTTTTATTGTATGAACCTCAAGTCAACTCACCCAAAGACTTCACAGAAGGCACCCTCTTCTCGGTGAACCAGGAGTTCAGTTTAATGTAAGGCTGATGTTGGTTGATGTAAAATAAAAATGCCTTGTTTGACTTTGGTGTTTTATTGTTAGCAAAATGGTTGTTTTCCTTACGTTACTTTTAAGACCTATGTGTACCCTGACACCGCTCCAGGTTTCTGCCATTTAGTTGTTCATTAAACATACTGAGGACTGGAGATGTTCACTCGTTTACGTGTTTTTCATGGGTACATTTTGGTATCTGATGATACTGCTTTTCATCTTTAAGCATCCTTTTGCACTCTAAAGAAGCTCTATTCACAGAAATCACTTTTTCTCCTTAAGATCCATTTAGATAATAATGCTGAATAACAGCCCATATATTTCCAACTATCTCAGCTCTCTCGTGGCAATGTAAATTACATTAGCTTTGTTATTACAGGGCATGTTGTCACCCATATTTTATTAACTGAACCTTTGTTGTGTTTGGGGGAACTCCTATGGTTCATTTTAAAGCTATCTGTCGATTATTGGTAACTTTTCCTTTGAACAGTTCTAGTATAGTAGTCTTCAGAAAATTTCTATATCTTTTTTCTCAGACGTTGTTGCTGTAATATGTTTAAAAGGCCTTCCACTGTAAAATATTTCATTCAATGTTTTTTATAGAAAAAATGCAAAAGTTCAGAAAAGAGGTAAAATCAACTTGATTGGACGCTTGCAGCTCACTACAGAAAGGATGCGAGAAGAGGAGAATGAAGGGATAGTTCAGCTACGAATACTAAGAACCCAGGTTTGTGACGTTAAGACAGAATGTCTACGTCTTGAAAAAAATTGCATTTTTTTGGTATTTATTTGTTATTTAAATTTTAATGACTACACAGTGCAGTATTGGTTTCAGAAATTTTTCTCTTTTTTTATCTTCAGATGTTAAAAAAAATTTTAAAGCATGTAGTAGGTATTCCACCTGTAACGAAGAACTAATTTTCACTTTACTGGAACTTAAAAATTGTATTGCTGACCTTATCTTAGCTGCTGCAAGAGATGTCTGTATGTCTTGGTGGCCTCTGGTAGATTTTTTTTTTTTTTTAATGTTTATTATTTTGAAAGAGAGAGAGTTCAAGTACGGGAGGAGCAGAGAGAGAATCCCAAGCAGGCTCCATGCTTACAGTGCAGAGCCCTACGCAGGGCTCGATCCCACGACTGCAAGGTCACGATCTGAGCCAAAATGACGATCCGGACCCTTAACCAACTGAGCCACCCAGGTGCCACCTCCCCTCCTCCCCTCCCCACTGGTAGATTCTATTTGTTGGGCAAAACCTTGGTTTTAGGTTGTGTCTGCCTTTGACCATGACTGATTAACTGTGTGTCAGCAATAAGTTACAATTCTAGGGTTGAAGTATTCAAATTCTTATGTAAGTCTTATAATTTCATTGTAGTGTGAAATGAGGGAATACTTTTAAAAAGTTATCTTTTAAGTTTTATTTATTTATTTTTAGAACTCTCCACACCAACGTGGGGCTTCAGCTCATATCCCCAGGATCTAGAATAGCCTGCAGACTGAGCCAGCAAACATGTTAAAGCTAAGATTGTGATCCTTCTGAACATAAGAAGAGTGCCTGTTGCAGACTGATATGTGTCCATTCTAACTTTAGGAGTATGCTTATTATAACCAAGTGATCCCAGTTTCACTATTTTTATTGAATATTATTTGAAACTGCTGGCCGATTCAGTAAAAAATGAAAAGAGGAAAGATGAACATTTTTCATTACTTACACAGCATACAATATGATAAAGTAGCGGAGAGAAAGGAATAAAAGTCGGTTGCTTTTCTGTTTAGCAATAAACATGTAAATTTGAAAAGCTTAAGAGAAAGATGAAACCATAGACCCCATAGGCACTTTTTTAATGAGTCATGTTGACAGCCTGTGTGAAGACGGTGGCCATCCCTAGGGGGTTCAGAAGGAGATTTGAATAAATAGAAGATGTTACTCTTTTTTTTTTTTTTTTACTAAAACCTTATATTGAGGTGTAATTTACATATGCTACAATGTACATTTCACAGTTTAGCTGTCGTTGAGTTTGGATAAGTGTACGTACCTGGGGACCATCACCTAAGATACACAGCGTTTGTGTCACTGCAGCCAGCCCCCCCTCCAACCAGACTCCTGTCCCATTGCCTGGTTTTGCCTTTTTTGGCTCACCATGGAATACCACATTTTTCAGTGACAAGGCTCAGTTACTTAAGGAGTCAATTTTGTCCATGATAAAAGTTCAGCTTGGGGGTTGTCTGGGTGGCTCAATTGGTTAAGTATCTGACTTTAGCTCAGGTCATGATCTCGCGGTTCGTGAGTGTGAGCCCCACTTTGGGCTCTCTGTTGTCAGTATGGAGCCTGAAGCCTGCTTTGGATCCTCTTTCCCCCTCTCTGTCCCTCCATGGCTCACACTCTTCTCTCTCAAAAATGAATGGACGTGAGGGGCGCTTTGGTGGCTCAGTTGGTTAAGCGTCTGACTTTGGCTCAGGTTCATGGGTTTGAACCCCACGTCAGTTTCTGCTGACAGCTCAGAACGTGGAGCCTGCTTCAGATTCTGTCTCTCTCTCTCTCTCTCTCTCTCTCTCTCTCTCCCCCTCCCCTGCTTGTACTCTGTCTCTCTCTCCCTCAAAAATAAATAAACGTTAAAAAAAATGGACAAATTGATTCTCACTTTTATGACAAAGAATATAAATGAGTGTTTGTGATCCTTAAAAAAAGATAAGAATAAGGTGTTAGTGGAACTTGCCAAGTGTTACAACTTAGTAAAATATCTGCAAAAATAAAACAGTATGACAGGCAGATTAGTTGAGGAAACTAACTCAGAAGTGAACCTACTATGTAAGTATAGATGAACTTTACCATAAAGGAAATAATTTCCATGGGCTGTGAAAGGGAACGGATTATTCAGTAAGAGATTTTAGAGAGTTTTATGTTTGGGGTGAAAAATCTGGATATAGTCCTGGTGTATGGCTAGACCAGGATAAATTCCAGATGGATTTCAGTTGAGCTGTGTGACGGGTTGGCAAGTATAGTCCTTCCATAAGATGTGCAGAGGGGCGCCTGAGTGGCTCGGTCGGTTGAGCGTCCAACCTCAGCTCAGGTCATGATCTCACAGTTCGTGGGTTCGGGTCCCACATCGGGCTCTGTGCTGACAGCTCAGAGCCTGGAGCCTGCTTCCGATTCTGTGTCTCCCACTCTCTCTCTGCCACTCCCCTGTTCACTCACGCTCTGTCTCTGTCTCAAAAATAAACATTTAAAAAAAATTTTTTTTTTTTAATTCAGGTTTTCTGTTTTATCCGAAACGGATGGGTGATTATGTGCAGTCCCGTAATCCAGGCTGTCCCTGACGTAACGCTCAGCCTTTCTCATTTCTCCCTGACCCTGCTCTACCCATCCTCGCTCTTTGTTGTTTCCCACATGGCATCGGGATGGACGGAGGGTGAAAGGAGTCCACGTGACCTTGTAGTGACAGTGAAGGGATCGTCACATCATTGTGACAGTGTCCTGGGTTCTTGCTCTTGACATCTGTGGGGTACTTTACCTGTCACCTGTGGGAGTTTGACTTTCTGTGGCTCTCTGCTGCCGCTGGTTGTAGCACAGGAGCTGGGGCTTCTTTTCCCGGTTGGTAAGGGCCTCCTGGCCCCTTCCCTGCTCTGACTGCCTGCCCTCCGTTCTTAACTGAGCTCTTAAACTCTCTGAGACTCTGCCGCATTTTCGGTGTGGCCCCTTGGCCTGCCCGGCACACTGTCATGATCAGCTGCTGCTGCGAGATTCCTCTCCCCTGGCCCTGACGGCCCTGTGGGTCTGTTGGCTCTAGACCCTGTCCGCATCGTGTGGGGCCTGAGAGGAGTTCCGCAGTGAGCTCTTCGTACCACATCATGCCGTCTTCGGCAGCTAATAAGTGCAGACCCGGGGCTGGAGCCCCTGTGCTGTTCTCCTTTCCACTTCTCTCACACAGCCTACCTTCCTCTCCTCCACCAGAGCTGGGAGGAGGGCGGACTGGAGACATTTACACTTGTTCCTCCTCCCTGGCTCCTGTGATCTTCACTTGCCTGAAGACTTCCCCTTTTCCCCCTTTCCCTCGGGACCCTTGATGCAAGCCCTGCAGTCCAGAGTCTGGCATCCTGTCGCACTGATAATGGGAGGAGTTCACTCCCTCTCCTAATGACAGGGGAGGGATCCTTAAGTCTCCCTCCATAGGGGACAGCTCCTGGCCACCAAGCCTGTTACTGCTTTGCAGCAAAACACCTCTTTGAATGTTAAAAGCAGATATTACCGGGGCTCCTCGGGGGCTCTGTTGGTTACACATCTGGCTCTTAATTTCAGTTCAGGTCATGATCTCGCGGTTTGTGGGTTCAAACCCTGCATTGGGCTCCACGCTGACAGCACGGAGCCTGCTTGGGATTCTGTGTCTCCCTTTCTCTCTGCCCCTCCCATGCACATCCTCTCTCTCAAGATAAATAAGCAAACTTAAAATATATATATGTGTATATATATATGCGTGTATATATATATGTGTGTATATATATGTGTATACACACACACACACACACACACACACACACACACCTAATTTTCTGTTTTCACATTTCCTTTTTTAGCAAACTCTAATCTCCACCAAGGTAGATAGATGCCTTTGGTTTGCTAAGGACAGAGATTATCCTAGAAAAGCAAAAGAGAAAAGAACACTTAATCATTTTCTGATTATCTCTGTTATAAGCTTAATAGTAATTAAATCGTCAAGGAAATACTTAGAAAATTGACTTAGATGAACAGTGCTTACTCCTGTAAGAAGTCAAAGTAATTGAATCAATATCTATAGCAAATATAATTTATTAATCTGATAAATATATAAAGAGTAGTAATGTTTGATTTTTAAAAATAGACACCAGCTGGCATTTGCTACTATACAAAGAATTAACTCTGAATATGATGGAAAAGGAGTAAGGGATTTGCTCTTTCTTAGGTGATGGGTAACACACTGCCAGATTACGTACATACTGTGTTCACAAGCAAGATAAATTGTTAACATGTGCATGATGTGGAAAAAAGTATTGGGAGTACTCCAGAACATTTGGTGTGGTTTTCCGCAGAGAGGTTCTAGGTTATTTTGCTTTTCCTCATTTGTCAAAATCTTTATCATCAGATTTACTTTTACAGGGAGTGAAAAGTATTTTTGTTCAGTAATAGCCGCTGGACTCAAGACTTATCTGCTAGTGATTGATCATTGGGGTGGATGTTGGAAAGAGGATGAAATACATAAAAAAGTCATTTTTTTTTTGTTTTAAGATGTAATATATTAATGATTTTTCATTTTTCTTTTTCTTTTAGGAAGCCATCATACAAATAATGAAGATGAGAAAGAAAATTAGCAATGCTCAGCTGCAGACTGAACTAGTAGAAATTTTGAAAAACATGTTTTTGCCACAAAAGAAAATGATAAAAGAGCAAATAGAATGGCTAATAGAGCACAAATACATCAGAAGAGATGAATCCGATATCAACACTTTCATATATATGGCATAAGTTTGAATATCATGGACAACATTAGAACCCAAATTTCAGAGTGCGTGGGCAGAAAGTTGTAACAGTTTGTGCTGGAGGAAGGTTTATTTGGACTTTGATTACATAACTATTAAAATCTCTGCCTTACCTGACAAAACAACTATATTTTGCCAGTCACGTTAGTTAGCATGACGGCATCCCTTCATGTTGCACACTCGGTAACAGCATGCTGTTTTGTGGAGAAACTTGCATTCATGAAGAGCCCATTATGAACTTTTCACAGTAAATTTGATTTATACCCATCGGAAGAAATAGTTGGGCAGGGTGAGGGCGGGGTTCTTAATTGCTTTTTTCCTCTTTTTTTTTTCCTCTCTGACAAAAATGTACTTGCACCAGGAAGGATCTTCAGATATTCGTGCACTGAATAATGCTGTTATGTTTTGTTTTTTTAAATGCAATTAAAACTAGAAATAGCACTCTTGGTTTCTTTCGATCAAAAGAGGGAGCTGGTGTACACGACACTGCGGGGTGGGGGGGGACAGATGTAGGTGAGGAGAGAAGTATTTAATAGCATCACATTATTTGTTCACGCCCTGCTTCAGTATAATAACCGGATTTAACGGTGACCTGAAAATGATACGAGATTTTTCCAACTTACAAATGTTGGCTTTCTTTTTAAGCAGGAGACTGCTAGTTTAGTTGTTTGTTGTTAAATAAGGAGTTTTAAAATCTGCTATGGCTGGAGAGCTTGTTTTGAAAAAGTAAAGCTTCTATTACTTTGTTGTTTCAACCGTTTAAGAAAATGTATGGAGACAGATCATTTAAATTGCAGAGAAAAAAAAATCGCAGAACAAACATATTAAGTGTGTTCAGTAACACACTTAATATTTATCTAATATTTATTATGCCAAATTGATTATATCCAAATTTACTAAAAACAAGGCAGAAATCTCCTCCTGTCCTATTAGTACGGTTACGTAACTGATCACTTGATCTGCAGCATAGAAATGTTTTGGAATTTTAAACTCTGATGATAAGGGATTTATAGCCTCAGGTTTCTGGGAAGGAAGATGTTCTGTTTTAAAGAGTAGTGAGTGTCCGTTACCTAGGAGGAATAGCAAAACCACAGCCTAAGGCCTGAAGAGCATAAGCAGATTGTTGCGGTCTTAATATGAGCAGTAAACTTGCCAAATATATGTACATATATATTTATATATTTTAAAAATAAATGTTTTTAAAATGTTCCGAAAGCAACACTTACCTTGTTCCTTTCAGTCAATCCAAAGTAGCAACTGACTGGTTTGCTGGGAACTGAATATCCAGAGTAATGCGGAGCTCGGGATGTGAGGACGCGGGCAACCGAGATGGGACGGACGATTCCCCGTTGGGAAAGAGTGGCTCCCACATGGATTTTTATTTGTTATGCTGCACGTTCCAAGTTTTCTCGCAAATTCGTTTGTATCTTGTTTGATATTAAGTATTATTTTAAACCTATGACTTTGGAAGTAGTAGGAAGCAGAGAGCTGAGCTCCGAGAGGTAGACAGTGGACAGTACTACGCAGAGTGCTCTCAGGAGCGTCACAGTGAGTCTGTCCCCCCCCCCCTCCAGAAAGCATCGTGAGCTGTCTGCTGCCGGGACGGAGAGCAAATTTACAACATCCTAAGGTGTCGCTGGTGATGTTCAGATGCCTGTTCCGAAACTCCTAGAAAATTAGGATTTTGTCTCTAATTTAAAATCTTATGCCCAGCTCTAGGGCAGCACATGTCAGGTATTACACGAAGTGTGTTGGGGAGAATAAACTGAATGAGAGGACGGTGAACAATGGGTACATTTGAAATTTAGAAAATAATAATTTTGTAATAATTGTGGCCCTTACATTTAATAAACACTGAGCATATGTGCTTATCCAGTAGGAGAACGCCCACGGGGGAGAACAGTTGAAGGGGAAATTACAGGCCATTTTTTAAAGTTTAAGATTTGTTGCTTCAAACCATAATTGTTCTTAGAACATTTTTGGAATTTCTCATCTTTTGGTCATTTGAGAGTCATGATGTTTTGATTTATAATGGAAAATTTAGTGCAAAAGTGGGTAACTAAATCCATAGCAAAGTTTTCTATTCAATTTTATAAATTTTTTAATAGCGAATTATGTCCTAATTGTATTTTGGGAAATTGAACAGCAGCAAATACTGTAGACTTACAGTTACCATTTTTTTCTGTTATGTATACAAAATTTAACTACTTTTTGGTGTTTATGAAAACAATTTAGTTGACGAGGTGCCTATACCATTGTTAAGTTTTCTTTATGTCTGGACGGTAGGTTTGCTAATTAACAAAAAAGAGTCTGACAAAAAGATTGTGAGGCACTTGCTAGAGGTACAGAATCACAGTTAGCATTCTTTATCCAGCCCCTTTTCTCCGATTGCACTTAAAAGTCGTGCTGCCTGAGCAGGGGCGAAACCTGACAGAGTCCAGGGAGAGGAGTCCAGGCTGCCACTGGGGCCTGGGGTGGGGCAGTGGAGGCGAGCCAGAGGTTAACTAAGGCAGAACACTCCGTTTCTCGTGGGAAGATGGAGCCTTCTGGCCAGCGTGAACCTTTGTCGTCTCCCGTTGCCGGGGTCCGGGACACGAAGCAAAAGTTACAAAGTAAAAGATAATGCTCATTTTAATGCTTTATCTTTTAATGCTAATATCTCATTTTAATGCTTACAATGAGATAAATATTAGAACATTAGTGTTCCAATGATTTAATGAGGATCTTGAAATAAATTATGAAGTCTTCCAATTTTTACACTTATTGGAGGGGTCCCTGCATTGTCAACCTGTTCATTTAAGTCTCTTACTCTTATTTTGTGCATAAATGTTGAAATTTCCAAAAATGAAATGTTAGCTTCCTTGTTTTTACTTTTTATTGAATTTAATACAAAATATGATCAGAGTAATTAAAAAGTATTTTGCATTCTTTGCAGTAGGATGTCATTAGCCCTGCTCACAGGGCAAATTTTCGAAATTCAATTTGGGTGAAAGATTTGCTAGCTTTCCAGAAAGATTTGCTATCTTAAACTCAAGCTGGTTTTTCTATTTTCATGTAAATGACTGGGATGCTATCTTATAAACTCTTCCAAGGTCATGTTTGTGAAATAAACATTACACGAGAGCTTTCCTGTCATCTACACGATATATGTCGTCTGGAGTGTTGAACAAATTTGCGTTCCTAAGTTGTAATCTATCTTCGTATGGTATATACGATTTTGAATGTGTGCCACTACATACTGAGATGATAATGCTGTACAATTTTAAATGGTAGCAGTTTCTGTATGCAGTAGGCTGAAATATTTTGATGAACTGCTTAATTTTTGGATTTTATTTTTTAAGTTGTATAATTTATTTTCTTGCAAAATAAAAATGTAATATAAAAGCTTTCACCTATCCAGAAAATGTTGATGTTCTACTATTACATAGTTTTTAAGAGTTAAATTTAAATTTGTGTAATAGGTATATTTATGCATTTCGTGGTGAAATAGTAAATCTTAGCCTTACAAATCAGAAACACGAAGAGTAACCCACTTCTTGTAGATTTTAAATTTTAGTCCAAAATGAAAGCTCTCATGAATGTACCTGTTTCCATTGATGATAGCATAAGGTTATCAGGCCTGGAAAAGGGGAAAAAAATTCAGACCTGAAAGTGATTGACACATTCCTTCATCAGGTTAGAGAAGTCATATCAGAACCACAAATTGAATTTTTTATATCAGATAAAAATGAAAACATATAAAGTGAATTATCTCATGTTTTGCGTTTATTTGAAAATCTATGAGGTATTTAAATTCCAAAGCTAGAGATTAGTGATAAGGTTGTGAGGATGGACAGTGTGTTCACAAAGTACCGCGGACTGGCTTATAAACCACAGACGTGTTTCTCACACTTCCGGAGGCTTGGAGTCAGTCGGAGATCAAGGTGCCTGCACGGTTGGTTCCAGTGAGGGACCTGTTCCAGGTTGCAGGCTGCAGACTTGTGGTTGTGGCCTCACCTGGAGGACAGAGGGTTGACAGAGCTCCCGGGGTCTCTTTTCTAAGGGTCCTACTCCCCTTCATGAAGGCCCTGCCTCACGAGCTAATCACCTCTCCAAGCAAAGGCCCCACCTCCTAGTATACCACGCCACTGGGGATTAGGTTTCAAAGTATGAATTTTGGAGAGACACAGACATTAAGTCTATTGTACTTCGTAATGACCCTAAACTCAACTTTGGACTTGAACAGGGATTGGGGCAGGGCAGGGAGTTGACTTGGAAATGAAAGCAATGAAAAATATGGTGTCAGTAGAAGATTCACCTAAACCTAGAGGCGGGCCCAGAAGCTCGAGTTTCATGGTAACTCTAACTTGGTCAGGCCCCCGCTCAGGTCCTGGGAAAGGCTCTAGGAATTTTGCACCAGCCTACCTCACTGCACCTGACGTTACTATACTCTGCAGGTAAGTTTTCTACAAATAGAAGGCTTGTGGCAACCCAGCTTCATTTTCCAATTAGCATTTGCTCACTTTGTGTGTGTGTCCTATTTTGATAATTTTTGTGTATTTGAAAGGTTTTTGTTGGTTACGTTTGTTCTGGTGATCAGTGATCTTTGATGCTACTCTTACAATGGTTTCAGGTGCCCCAAACCGCACCCATGTAAGGGTGTGGCAAACTTAATCCATAAATGTTCTGTGTGTTCTGAGGACTCCACCATCTGGCTGTTTCCCGATCTCTCTCTCCTCCAGCCTCCCTGCTCCTGAGACAACAGTACTGAAATTAAGCCAAGTAACTCTCGTTCAAGTGCCAGGAAGAATCACACATCTCTCACTTTGACTCAGAAGCTAGAGATGATTAAGCTCAGTGAGGAGGGCATATTGCAAGCCAAGATGGGCCAAAAGCAGGCTGCTTGCACAGTCAGCAGGTTGTGAATGGAAGGAAAAGTTCTTGAAGAAAATTAAAAGTTCTTCTACTCCAGTGAACACACGAATGATAAAAACCAACCAACCAACCGAAGCACCTCATTGCTGACATGGGGAAAGTTTTAGTGGTCTGGACAGGAGATAAAATCAGCCACATTTCCTTAAGCCAAAGCCTCATATTTAGAGCAGGGCCCTAACTCTCTTCCATTCTGTGATGGCCGAGAGAGGTGGGGAAGCTGCATAAGAAAAGTTGGAAGCTGGCAGAGGTTGTTCATGAGGTTTAAAGAAAGAAACCATCTCCGTAACATAAAAGTGCAAGGTCAGGCAGTAAGTGCTGATGTAGAAGCTGCAGCAAGTAATCCAGAATGTCTAGCTAAGAGAAACTAATGAGTGTGGCTACACTTAACGGATCTTCACTGTGGATGATATAAGCTGCCTACTGGAAGAAGGTGCCATCAGGAACTTCAGAGCTGAAGAGGAGAAGTCCATGCCCGAAAGCTTCAACGGACAGGCTGACCCTCGTTAGGGGCCTAGGCAGCTGGTGACTTTAGGTTGGAGCCAGTGCTCATTTACCATTCTGAAAATCTTAGCACCCTTCAGAATTATGCCAAATCTCTTCTTCCTATTCCCTATAGATGGAACAACAAAGCCTGGATATGAAAACAGTATGTTACTGGCACAAAAATATACACGTAAATCAATGGAGTGGGACAAAGAGCCCAGAAACAAACCTATGCCTGTACCATCAGTCTACGACAGGGGAGACAAAAATATTCAATGAGGAAAGGACAGTCTTCAGTAAGTGATGTTGGGAAAATTGGACCACTTCCTTACACCATACACAAAACTAAATGGATTAAAGACGTGAGACCTTGGGGCGCCTGGGTGGCTCAGTTGGTTGGGCGGCCGACTTCGGCTCAGGTCATGATCTCGCGGTCCGTGAGTTCGAGCCCCGCGTCAGGCTCTGTGCTGACAGCTCAGAGCCTGGAGCCTGTTTCAGATTCTGTGTCTCCCTCTCTCTGACCCTCCCCCGTTCATGCTCTGTCTCTCTCTGTCTCAAAAATAAATAAACGTTAAAAAAAAAAATTTGTTGAAAGACGTGAGACCTGAAACTATAAAACGAGATCATATCAAAGTGAAGCAGGGGAAGCCATCAACAAAACAAAAAGGCAGCTGCTGAATGGGAGAGAATATTTGCAGATGATATTTCTGATAAGCGGTTAATAACCAAAATACATTAAGAACTCATACAACTCAACACACAAAAAAATCCATTTTAAATGGCAAATTTGTAATTTCATATAACTTGTTTTCACAAAAAGAGTTCTCAAAATGTCAAAAGTTGGATCCAGTCCTGCTAAAAATGAGTGCTAAAAGAAACCTGTCTGGCACATACGTTGTATGAGCCGGGTTTGAAAATTAACACTCCGTTAGGACACCACAAGGGTCATGCCTCTGAGAAAGAGTAGAGTTTGGGAATATCTTTACAAGTTCCTTCTCCTGTGGCTGCTGAATGTTTACTTTACCTCCTCCATTCTCAGGGGATGACCTTGCTTTGAGCAGATCAGAGGAAATGAAGCCTTCAGCCATGAACTTTGATAACTTGCCTTCCTTCCACCTCTAGCTTTATCTCTCATAGTTGCACTTCTTCACCTGCCTGCCTGTCTCAGAGGAGAGATACCTCACTTCTTAGTCAAGGACAAACTATTTTACTTTCTCGCTAAAACCCATCTTCTGCCTCCCGTGTAGTGCTCCAAAAATTCCTATGTTTCCTCTACCTTCCAAACAACCATCTGGTTATTTCGTCCTTAGCCTACAACAGCGGTTGTTAAAGATCTGGTCCAGAGACCAGCAGTGCCATACTTGAAAACTTGGAAGAGTACATCCTTGAGCTCTACTCGAGATCTGCAGAAATCGTCAGGTAGGGCCTAGCATTCTGAATTTCCACACGCCCCCCAGGTAATGCTGATGTAATGCTGATGTTGAGACCCACCGGCGTGCAGACATGTGCAAGTGCCCACCATGCTTAAAAATATTCCTCCCCTGCTTTGCTTGCGCTGCGACCCTGTTTTCCTCCTTCCATTGTCTTCTGTCTTAAGAGAGTAATCCGCTGTCTCTCTCTCTTCCACTTAGTACCATTGCCTTGTTGTCCCCACCGGTCCCCTTAACAAGGTCAACATTGACTTCCCTGTTGCTTCATCAAAGTTTCAAAGGTTCATCTTCAATCTTCCTCTTACTCGATCTTATAGTATTTCCATCTTTTAAAAAAAATGTTTCTATATTTTTGAGAGAGAGAGAGAGAGAGGGAAAGAGAATCTCAAGCAGGCTCCACACTATCCGTGCAGAGCCCGGCACAGGGCTTGAACTCACAAACTGAGATCATGACTTAGACCAGAATTAAGAGTCAAGAGCTTAAGTGACTGAGCCACCCAGGCACCTTTCCATCTTTTTTTTTTTCCTTTAAGTTTTTGTTTAAGTTCCAGTTAGGCAACACACAGTGTAATGTTAGTTTCAGGTGTACGATATGCTGATTCAACACTTCCATACATCACCCATGACTCACCACAAGTGCCCTCCTTCATCCCCGTCATCTATTTCCCCCACCCCACTCCCACTTCCCCTCTGGTGACCATCAGTGTGTTGTTCTCTGTAGTTGAGTCCATTTCTTGGTTGGCCTCTGTCTTTGCTTTTTCCCCTTTGCTCGTTTGTTTTGTTTCTTAAATTCCACATTCAGCATTGCATCTTTCACAGTCCTAGTTAGTGAATTAATTTCAACCCTTGGTGTCAAAGATACCATTCTCCCTTCAGCTTACACTCACCTCTCTCGTTCTTTGGCTCTTTCTCTGCCTGCACACCCCAGAGCTTCCTCTCAATTCCCTCCTCTTGCTGAGCCACATGATCTCCCGGAGTGATTTCATCCACTACCCTCACTTCCACTGCTAACTGCATGTTAATGCTCCAGACCGCCTCCAGCCCAGGCTCTCCCTGCCAGGACCAACATGTCTTTCCAGCTCATTCTGGAACATTTTATCATGTATCACAAACTTGCTCTGTTTAAGAACTAACTCAGTCTCCCAGGTTAGTAACCTTGATCTAAGTCTCTCTTGCTCCCCTCCCCACCCCACTTTATTAATTCTACTTCTGTTTTATGTCTAGAATCTGACCTTCATTTACCTTTACTTCTACTGTGTTTGCTGAATGAGTAAACATTTCGTGCCACGCTTGGAGCATCTGAGGTGGCTGCTGGGTTGTGTCTTGCCCTACATTTTGAAGTAGACTGTGCAGAGTGGTAAGTAGGGATCAGTAAAATTAGATTTGCTCTAAATCTGTGACATTTTTGAATGACTGGCATACCTCCAATTTTTTACCTAATTCATCTTATACCTCATTGTTTGAGGCCTCAGACACCAGAAGATGTGAATCGGGTCATTCTCTGTAGCTTATGGCTGAGGGATCACTCCAAATCTAAAGCATAAAAGCAGGGAAAGGATTTTTACCTCTTAAAAATTTCCCACACTAGGGCGCCTGCGTGGCTCAGTCCGTTAAGCATCTGACTTCGGCTCAGGTCATGATCTCGCAGTTCATGAGTCGGAGCCCCACGTCGGGCTCTGTGCTGACAGCTCGGAGCCTGGAGCCTGCGTAGGATTCTGTGTCTCCCTCTCTCTCTGCGCCTCCCCCACTCGTGCTCTCTCTCTCTCAAAAATAAATGAACAGGGGCGCCTGGGTGGCTCAGTCGGTTAAGCGGCCGGCTTCGGCTCAGGTCACGATCTCGTGGTCTGTGAGTTCAAGCCCCGCGTCGGGCTCTGTGCTGACCGCTCAGAGCCTGGAGCCTGTTTCAGAGTCTGTGTCTCCCTCTCTCTCTGGCCCTCCCCCGTTCATGCTCTGTCTCTCTCTGTCTCAAAAATAAACGTTAAAAAAAAATTAAAAAAAAAAATGAACATTACAAAAAATTTTTTTAAAAAAGAAAATATCGTTGAGGATGCAGTTAACACATCTAACATGCCGAACATTGTAGTTCCGCCTATCGGCCTACCTTGAACGTGCTCAGAATGTTTGCATTCGCCTATAGTCGGGCAAAATCATCTGACACGAAGCCTGTTTTCTAATAAGGTGCTGACTATTTCGTGTAATTCATTGAACGCTGTTTTGAAAGTGATGAACAGAATGGTCGTATGGGTACAGAAGCGTTGTCAGTGTATCTGTTGTTGGCCCTAGTGATCCCGTGGCTGACTGAGAGCTGCCCAGCATCACAAGACTGGATGGACCGCATATCCCACCCAGGGAAAGATCAACATTTAACACTCCACATATGGTTTCTACCGATGTCTGTTATTTCTCACCATTGCAAAGTCAGAAAACCATAAGTTGAACCATTGTAAGTCAGGGACGTCTGTATTTGGCTTAATTTGGCTCTGTTGATTGGCTGGGTGTGCATAGTTGACTTTATTTAGAACAAGGAAACCATTACAGATTCTTGGTAGTTGGCTATTGACCAGCTGGATATATTGCATGTCTGGTCAAGGGGAGCACTTACGGGGACTTGAAAGTTCACCTAAGTTTTGATTTCCTGACGTGAGACCCCAGACAGGAGGTGTCCACCTTGGGCCTAGAAACTTATTTCCGTGATGGGGTATAAACATTTCCATATGTCTCCCAGAGAAGCTGTCTTGACACTCTGTATTTTGTATTTCCTAGAATTTCAAACAAGGAGATGTCTTATGGAACATACGAATGGAAAATATAAGGAAATTGCATATATTAATTTGACCCAGGATGAGTATATCAGTTTTGTACAGCTGCTATAACAAAACACTACAGTTTGAGTGGCCTAAAACGACAGGAATGTGTTCTTTTGCAATTCTGAAGGCTAGAAGTCTGAGATACAGGTGTTGGGAGGTTCCTTCTGTAGGTTCTTATTTTCTTGGAATTTTTAAATATTTATTTATTTTTTAGTGAGCAACACAGAACATGAGCAGGGGAGGGTCAGAGAGAGGGAGACACCGAATCCGAAGCAGGCTCCAGGCTCCGAGCTGTCAGCAGAGAGCCCGATGCGGGGCTTGAACCAAAGAACTGCGAGATCATGACCTGAGCTAAAGTCAGACACTTAACCCACTGGGCCACCCCGACGCCCCTCTTCTGTAGGTTCTAAGGGAGACCGTTCCATGCCTGTCTCCCAGCTTCTGGTGGTGGCCAGAACCTGTGGTGTCTGTTGTTTTCCGGATGTACCACAGCAGCGTCTTCCTCCCTCTCCACATGCCTCTTGCCCCTGTGTGTGTGTCTCTGTGTGTCTTCTCTTGTTACACGGACACCAGCACTGAATTTAGGGCCCAACCTAATCCATCCGAATCTCATCTTCACTTGATTACATCTGCAAAATACTTTGTTTCTAAATAAAATCACCTTCATGGGTATGGGGATTAGAACTTTGGGCTACACTCTTCAACCTAGTACAATGAGTTATTCCAATGGACTATTACAGAAGTTACCTTTATAGAAAGACTTAACTTGACGTGAACAGTAACCCCTTTCTTGTTTTATGAATCTAATATCCACATTTCCCCCTACATTTCTCTTAAATATTTTTATTTTCCGCTGTGTTCCTTGATGTGAAAATATTGTTCTAACCTTCCTAAAACTAACTCCTACTTTTAGAAAACCATGCTGGGGCTTATGACTGTAGTTCTGGGCATTACGGAGAGGAAGAGGCCAAAAAATGTATTTTATCAAGATTAGTGCTATTACTTTCCAAGACGTAAGTATCCACATAACACTTCTGCCAGTAGATGGGGTTACTGGCTAGGTCTATTTAACAAATGTAGTTCACTTACAATCTAAGATGAGCTACCTTTTGAACTTATGTAGCTGTTTCTTTGTTTTGTTTTGTTTTTTGTTAAAAAAAAAAAAAAAAAGACCAACTCTGTACCCAAAGTGGGACTCGAAGTCACCACCAGAGATCAAGAGTCTCATGTTCTGCCCACTGAACCAGATAGGTGCCCTGAAAGATGTAGCCCTTTATTAATATAACTACGTTCAGATACTGTGTTACCTACCATAGCGGAAAAGATAACTCCAAGCTACACATTGGGGGGGTGGGGGGGGGGCACCTGAGTGGCTCAGTCGGGTAAGCGTCCGACTCAGCTCAGGTCATGGATCTCAAGGTTGATGAGTTTGATCTCCACAGCAGGCTCTGGGCTGACAGCTCAGAGCCTGGAGCCTGCTTCGGATTCTGTGTCTCCTTCTCTCTCTCTGCTCCTCCCCTCTTCCGGCTCTGTCTCTCTCTTTCGCAAAATAAATTTTAAAAAAATTTAAAAAATAAAAGCTACACATCCGGTTATACAAAAGAAAATTTTTTTTAATTCTCTCTTAAACTGGACTTCATCTTTTTTTTTTTTTTTTTAAATCTTAACACTCCATTTCTATCTCTGGAAGAAGTTTCAATCCAGTCATTTTCACCTAAATTCAGTCAAATTTCGTTATCTTTTCATAAATTGAGGTCTGTCACTTTGAGGATTATTCCCTCCACTCCTTCTGTCCTCGGCATTCCTGTCTTCCCCGTCTGCCTCACACCCACCTTGACTTGTCCAGTGACGTCCAGGGTTCCCAGAAAAACAAAACAAGAGGAACAGCAGTTCGAGCTCTGTTAACTGGTCTGCTCTCTACAGCTATAAGAGGAAAGTCGCCTTGTTGGCTATTTTAGGGTTTTGTGGATCACCAGGCCTTTCTGTGAGGAGGCGACCACGTCAATCTTCTGTTTAACAGCTAGTGCTCCTGTGGGCTACGTTTTTAGACAGGCTGGCTTAAATCGGGGAACTCACGTCTACTCTCACAACACAGAATTTACTGTGTACATGTGGTGGCTCTCCTGTCACACTCTCCTGTGGCTGGGCAGCAGGGGAGACGGGGATTGGAGGACACTCACCATTATCTGACAGATGTAGATAAAGACCAGAATGAGTTTTGACTTATGTAGGAGTCTACACTGCACCAAATTTAGACCACTCAAGTGCTACAATTATTCTGGCAGGCCGTTTCTCTATTTCCTATAAAAAAAATCTTGAATGTTCAAATGCTTAGGTTTTTTCTTTTTAATAAGCCGTGCCTTATGCCTGGAAAGTTCTCATTCCTAGCCTATGTCAGCCTTCGGGTCTTAGCTAATTTTGTTATTTATTGATTATTTATGTAGTAAGCCCTACCCCCCCTGTGTGGGGCTCGAACTCGTGACCTTGAGATAAGAGCCACATGCTCCAGCCAAGCACTCCTCAATCCCTAGAATCCTAAGTGAAATGATTAACTACGTTCTTGCATGCTGCTCACATTAGTGATGAAGCTGCCTTCCCTCCCCACCTCCCTGTTATTTAAAACAAACAAAAAAAATCTCTACATCCAACGTGGGGCTGGAATTCAGATCCACAGGTCATGAGTCACATGCTCCACTGACTGAGCCAGCCAGGTGCCCCAAGCTTATTTATTTTGGACTTTAGTTTTGAAAAGCAGCTGTTTACTGAAGCTCAGGAGTACATTTGCTGTCTTCCCCCAATTAACCCTAAGTCTCTTTGACTTTCTCTAGAAGCTGTCCTGCCCAACACAGTGGTGCGACCGTCCAATCAAAACTGCCCCCTGCGCTTGCAGGGCGAGCCTTGCGCAAGGCAAAACTGGTACAGAGGTTAAGAGCTTAGACCCACAGCTAGACGGCCCAGGTTCAAATTGCAGCCGCGTCGCTAACTGCTTGCTCTGACACCTTGGTCGAACTATGCCACTTTTGTATCTGAATTTCCTTGGCTGTGAAATGTGGATAGTAACATCCCCTAGTTCAGTGGTTTTTTTTTTTTTTTTTTTTTTTTTTTGTGAGCAGTAAATGGGTTATACTGTGAAAGAACAGTCCCGTACCAAGAGCTGCATAAGTGACTCTTCTTCTATCCTCTTTACCCTTTACCACTTGATCCCCTCCTGTACTCATCAGCTTTCTCTTGTCACAACTGGTCGTCCCTGTGTACTAGGCCAGACCAGCTGCTTAATTTTCTGAGTTATTTCTTTAAAAATGTAATGTTAGGGTGCCTGGGGTGGCTCAGTCGGTTAAGTGCCTAACTCTTGATCTTGGCTCAGGTCATGATCTCACGGTTCCTGAGTTCGAGCCCCGTGTCGGGCTCTGTGCTGACAGCTTAGAACCTGGAACCTGCTTCAGATTCTCTGTCTCCCTCTCTCTCTGCCCTTCCCTGGCTTGTGTTCTGTCTCCCTCTCTAAAAAATAAATAAATATCCAATTAAAATTCAATGTAAAAAATTTAGCTTTATGTCTTGGGCCTTTCACACACACACACACACACACACACACACACACACACACACACACAAATGTAGCTTACACGTGGATACGCAGTGTAATGATTTTCTTTCAGTAGCTGTTGAAGCACTATGAATAGGTTTGTTCCTGTCCTAGAGGGTCAGCAAAAGAGAAGGCATTGAGTGTGACATTGAAAGGAAGGGGTTAGGACTTGGTGACCTGTTGAATATAGAAGTTCTGATAAGTGGAGGAATCAAACACCACTTTAAGGGACAACCTAGTGTGTCTGGGAAGTTAAAGATAGGGGTGCTGAACAGCCATTTCATTTCTTTGATGGTTTCCATGGATCATGAATTCAGACAGGGCACAGAGGGAAGGCTTATCTGCACTATAATGTCTGGGGTTTCACCTGGAAGGGTTGAAGGCTGGGGACTGGAATCACCCGAAGGCTTTTTATTCATGTTTCTGCCTGGCCCTCACCTGGGAAGTCACACAACGTCGCTCCTGCCAGACTGCACTCACTGTCCAGATTCCAGGCTAGGGACACGGCCCCCACCGCTGATGGGGGGAGGGAGCGTTCGTCACAAAGAAGAGCTTGTCGGGTGAGCTGAGTACGGGTGTGGCCATCTTCTAAAAATTCAATCTCCCTCAGCTGCCAATGAAACCTAATGAAGGGTGGGAATTTTCTTGTAGGAAAAACTTGAGTTGGGCTTGGGGTTAGTTGAATTAAAGGTTCACTTTGTTGTCACTCCTTGTATCCTCTACATGACAATCAATACAAAAGACAGTAATGTTAGCGACACAAAGATTGACTGTCTACAGGTGAAAATTCAAGCTTAAGTAATGGGTTCCCCAAAATGTGAGGATAATAATCGTAACATTTACGTGGTGCTCTGGGAAAAGGAACAGGAAAGCAATGCCACGTGAAGATACCAGTTCCGACCCCAGTGCTACCACTTTCTGTGCAACCTGACAAAAAAGTTAATTTCTTTGTTCAGTTAGCGCATTAGTTAAGGGGGAGATAAAAATAGCATCTAACTCATGGAGTTTTTGTGAGGATTAATAGAATTCTTTTTACAATATATATATTTTTTTAGAGAGCAAGAGCGTGTGGGTGTGCGAGAGGAGCAGGAGAGGGAGAGAATCTTTTTTGAAAAAAAATTTGAAATGTTTATTTTTGAGAGAGACAGAGACTGAGTGCGTGTGGGGAGGGGCAGAGAGAGAGAGGGAGACATAGAATTTGAAGTAGGCTCCAGGGTCTGGGCTGTCAGCACAGAACCCAAGGGCAGGGCTCGAAATCATGAACTATGAGATCATGACCTGAGCCGAACTTGGACACTTAACCCAGTGAGCTACCCAGGCGCCCTGACGACTAATAGAATTCTTTTTTGAATTGTGGGAGTGCCTGGCTGGCTCAGTCGCTGGAACATGTGACTCATGATGTCAGGGTTGTGAGTTCCAGTCCCATATTGGGTGTAGTCATTAGAAAAGGGGCACCTGGCTGGTTGGGTCGGTGAAGCATGGGATTACATCTCAGGTGGGTCCCACCTTGGGTGTAGAGCCTACATAAAAATAAAATGAAAAAAAGTTACTTAAAAGATAAAATTAAATTTAAAAAATTCTTAATTGTTCAGTAAAGTTAGCTGTTAATATGCATTCTATTCCCCTCCTACTGAAATAGCTGCAAAAGTATCTCATCATAAATTAAAACCCAATCAGATGTCTGAATAATACTTTAATGAGCTGTGTAGACCTAAGCGGCAGAAAACACTCAGGTGACACCACATCCCTGGCACTACAAGGTCGGAAGTGCGAAGACTGGAGCAGCCCCGCCTCCCGACCCTTCCGGGCTCAGGCCCGCTCCTCCGGCCAGTAGTCCCGCCCCTCCTGGATGTCGGCCAATAGCTGCGTGCATCTTCGCCGTCCGAGGCTCCTATTGGAGGAGTGGGCGGGGCAGCGGCGCGGGGACCCCTGGCGTGTGTCGGCAGTCTCCACGTAGAAGGTGTCCCTGGGTGCTTGGTGGTCATGGCTGTGCTGGCGGCTCTCCTGCGTGGCGGCGCCCGTGGGCGCGGCCCCCTGCTCCGGAGGCTGATACGGGTGAGAGGGGTTGGGACCCGGGCTGCAGAATGCCGGCCCGCGCAGGGGAGGACCCCGGCCCGCGAAGCTCCAGGCGCAGGCCTCGGGAACTCTCGCCGGGAAGCCCACCTGTACCGCGCATGCTCAATGCGCGCCGCTGCCTGGTGCCTGCGGGGACCCGCGCGTGGGTTGCGCGGGGCTCGGACCGTTGCAGGCCGAAGGGTCTCTCCCTGGCGGGCGCCCTGAGCGAAACGTCTTCCCCGGGGTTTTCCTTCTTTCCTTTTAAATTTTTCCCGGGATTAAAAGAAAACAAAACATGTTTGTGAGCTCGTTGTCAGGATGTTTTATGTTCGTGCAGTAGGTCATCATTGGGCTTGCGAGACGTGAGGCCCTTGGTGCAGCTCACATTTGCCAGGGAAAATAAATGGCTGCTCACCATACAAGGAATAGATTATACTTGGTGTTTCGTATTTTGGAAGGGGTGGCCTCCGTGGGCGTGCCTCGCCTCTGGTTGTTGTGCCGGCGGTGCACAGGAGCCACGGCCTTGAACGCCAAGACTGTGTTTCCCATACCTCAAAGCAAAGGAGCCTGCACCTTGGATTCAGGATCGGGCAAAATTTAGGGATTAGTAAGACTTCAGGGTGTGGCTGGTGAGGCCTGAGTTTTCCAGGCTGATTGGGGTAATACGCTTTGAAGTTCACCCACGTCATTTTTTATGAGTTGGGATTTGACCCAAGTCAGTGGAGACCGTTGATGTGGTTTTTTTTTTTTTGGGGGGGGGGAGGGGGGAGTTGTCATAGCCAGAGATCTGGAGGATTGAAGTGGGGGAGAAAACCATTGTCTGTTTTGGTTTGAGGTAACTTGAGCTGCATGCTGGCAACAGAAGCTGAAAAAGGGAGCAGCATTATGCAAGAGATTTATGAAAGAATAAATGTGGAACTTGACAGACAGGGAGGGTGCGGGGCCAAGGGTAAAGGAGTCTAAAAATAACCCCCGGTGACTGAGCACATAGAAAAGGCAGGAAGAGTGGGTTTCCAGGAACGAGGAGTTCTTTTCTTCTTTCTTTCTCCCCGTCCTCCCCCCACCTAGCTGCAGAGGGGAGTTGGGAAATGTAC
This sequence comes from Panthera tigris, assembly GCF_018350195.1. Classification (NCBI taxonomy): domain Eukaryota; kingdom Metazoa; phylum Chordata; class Mammalia; order Carnivora; family Felidae; genus Panthera; species Panthera tigris. Next base: position 6,767,405 of record NC_056669.1, read on the forward strand.
CAGGATCAGTTCTTAATGAGCTTGTTTGGTATTTCATGGAATGATTTGGGAGGTCGGGGTTTCAGCCAGTGTTGGCCAGGTGAACTAGGGCCTGTTAAGAAACACAGGTGCAGAGCCTTCTTAATTTATAGTTAAGATATTACCGTCAAACACACAGTTGCTGATGAAAGAGTGGAGCTGTAAGTTCACAGCGTTGGTAATTTGAATTAAGTGGTCATTTACTGAACTACAGAAATCTGTTGTTAACGGGATTTTCAGTGTTCAGTGCCAGTTTGTTGAATGGAATGTGACTGTTACCCTTGGCACACAAGTGTCTCATGATGATCAGCAAACCTGAACGGACTTCGTTGGAGCCTGCTGCCCTGCCAGCTGTAATCACTAAGCGGCTGGAGGTAGATTTCCCTGCCACTCATTCAAAGAATACCAGCGCTTTTCTTTTTTTGTATTATTTTTCTTCCTGTTTACCTTCTTGATACTACTGAGCATCGCCTCCTTGAAGCTCCTATTTTGACCCAAAATTACTGCCTTTTAAAAAAATGTTTGTTTATTTTTGAGAGAGACAGAGGGTGAGTGCGGGGGGAGGGACAGAGAAAGAGGGAGACACCGAATCCGAAGCAAGCTCCAGGTGCTGAGCTGTCCGCACAGAGCCCCATGCGGGGCTCAAACTCACTAACTGTGAGATCATGACTGGAACCAAAGTTGGATGCTTAACTGACTGAGCCACCCAGGAGCCCTTTGTTTTGTTTTGTTTTGTTTTGTTTTTGTTTTTGTCTTAAATACTCGAACTGATAAATTACTGCATTGTGCCTGTCCTGGGTCTGTTTGTTGTCAGATTCCTTTCTGCCCTCTGTATTGCTGCAGGGCTTCCTTTTGGGTGTGCAAACATCTAGTGTCTACTAGCTGACTTCTGGCTGTGTTCAGAGGCTGGTAAGATTGGGAGATAGGAATGGAGAAGCCAGGATTATTTTCTCTCCGTCTGCCCTTGGATGGTGTTGCGGACAAAGTCAGGGGCTCTTTTGGTTCTCGTTTTTGCAAGGTGACCCTGACCCCTTGGCTTTGGTAACCTTGGTTCTTCCCTTTGTCCTAACATCCTAAATGTGCTAATGCCTTCCTGTTGTTAATCTGTACTGCCTGTCTCCTGTTGTTCTTAGCTTTCCTATCACCTTTGTATTTAATCTCTGCATTCAGTTATGTTTCAAATACAGTGGTTTTCATTTTCCTGGTTGAACCCTGATGGATACACTTCCCATTCCCTTTCACCCCATGGTTTTTGCACCTCAGTCCCTCGGCCTGCTTTCTTAACGCAGGCCAAAAGAAAAGTCAGGATATTGCCGTAAGCTGGCAAGTCGTATAGCAGTTGGATGTGCTAATAAACATAGGCGGAGAAGGAGAGATTCTAGAGGTAGCCTGGAAGTAGAATCTGTTGCCCTTCATGAGTAATTGGCTAAGAAGAACTGAGCGAGAAGGAGTTAGGTGTAATTTGGGGGCCTTGGCCTGCCATTTAGTGGATGGTAGAGGTTTTCAGAGGAACAGATGTGGGGCAGTAGAAAGAAAGTGATGAGTTGTATTTTGGACTTGAGTTTGGAGTTGCCAGTTAGAGGAAACGGTGTGGCCTGTAAGAGAACTGCGTGAAATACACATTTGGAAATGACCAGCCTCGGACGGCGGTAGCCTTCGCAGGCATTGATGAGCTCCGTGAGCAAGTGCATGGAGGGAGAAGAGAGCAGGACTTCGCATGGGGCCTTAGGGAGACAGGGCATTTCAGGACAGGCTGGACAAGCAGGATCCTGTGAAGGGGAGGGCAGAGAGCATGGCAACATGGGAGAAAACCCTGGGCAAGAGACTGTGTCTGAAAGCCCAGGGAGGGGAGGTTTTCAGCAAGGGGGATGTGTTAGCTTTCTTGGGCTACTGTAACAAAATTGTGCAATTTTCTCTTGGGCAGCTTAAAACAAGAGAAACGTTTCAGAGTTCTGGAGGCTGGAAATTCCAAAGTCATGGTGTTGCCACGACCCCGCCCCCCCCCCCCCCCCCCCCCCCCGATCCTGTAGGGAAATCCTGCCTTGCCTCTTCATCCCTTCTGGTGGTTTGCTGGCGATCTTTGGAGTTCCTTGGTTTGTTGATACATGGTCCCAGTTCTCTGTCTGCACCGGGCAGTCTCCCCCAGTCTTTTTTCTTCTGTGCATGTCTGTCTCTGTGTTAAAATTCTCTTTCTGTAAGAACATCAGTCCTACAGGATTAGGGCTACTCGTCTTGCTTGTTTCCATAAGGACCACTATCAATAAAGTTACAGCCTAAGGTACAAGGGTTAGGGCTTCTTTGTTTTGGCAGGGTTGGGGGGTGGAGCACAGTTCAACCCGTAACAGGGCACTCAGACTGTAAAGATTTAGTATAACAAGGTAGTTAGGTAAGATTTTTTAACAGTGGGATTAGAGAAATGAAATACCTACATTGAAAACTGTCGCTTGCAATTAGCATAACTTTTTTAAGTTTGTGTATTTGTTTTGAGGGAGGGGGAGAGACAGAGAGAGCACGCGCCAGTGGGGAGGGGGCAGAAAGAGAGAGAATCCCGAGCAGGCTCTGAGCTGTCAGCACAGAACCCGACGCAGTGCTCGATCCCACCGACCAGGAGATCATGACCTGAGCCAAAGTCCGATGCTTAACAGGCTGAGACTGAGAGACACAGGCGCCCCCTGATTGACATTTTTAAAGCTGGGTGCATGGAACTGGGCAGGAGGCTGTCATATTGGTGGGAGAGCGGGACAGGACCTGGTGGCAGTAGTGGAGGTGGAGAGGGGGAAGAATTTAGGGGTATTTTGGACACGGGAGTGCCCGCATCTGGGGTAGGGTATCTGGGTTTTGGGGAAGGTGAAGGGTGAGTGTAGGGTCTGGGCTCGAGCACTTGGGTACTGCGATGTTTGGAGGTGGGACGTGCCGGGAGGCAGCCAGTTTCCTGGGGTGCAAATTGAGGGCAGTGGTTTGGACACGGAACTGAGGCCAACTGAGGTGGTGCTTGGATCCTGAGTCTGCAGGTCGGTGGGGAGGTCAGGCTGGAGACAGTTCGCAGGTCATCTGGGCGACCGTGAGGCCGAGGGAGAAGGGAGGCCCTGGCCCTGGGCGGGCTGGGAGGGGTGACACAGCCCAGGACCGTGTGACCGTGGACGCCGAGGAGAGGGAGGCCTCAGTTGGTGGTCCCGGCGCCCTGCGGTGGAGGGGACCCGGCTGGAGGAGGCCCAGGCAGGGAGCCCGGGCCGGACCCGCTTCCCGAGAGACCGAGCGGCTTGCCTGCCGCGCCGACCCTGCTGAGCTGGTGCCAGGCCGGGGGTGGAAGGGGCGTTGGTAAGCAGGTGGTAACTGTAGGCCACCTGTTGGAGAACTTGGGGACCGGGAAGCCGAGCAGTGAGGTGAACGCTCAGGGTCGGCGGTTTGGGAAGTTTGCGGGTGTTTGTGTGGGAGGCCGCGGAGCCTGACTGTGCGCCTGGATCTGGGCGCGGGTGGGGAGGAGGGGAAGGTACACCTGAACGTGCGGAGCCTGACGGTGCGCCTGGGTCCAGGCCGGGCGGGGGCTGGGGGGAGGGGGACGAGGAGGGGAGGCGCGCCTGAACTTGTGGACTCTGTGAAAGCGCAGCTGCAGGCAGCATCGGGCCGGCGGAGAGGCCTGGGAGCCCTGGGTTAGAACCAGGAACCCTGAAGAGGAGGAGTGGCCCGAGGGAAGGCCGCGTGATTCCGAGGCTCCGCCTCCCTTCCAGGCTCGCTATGGAGTGGGGGTTGGGGGTTGGGAATATTCACCGCGGGCAGCTCCCGGCATCCAAGGCATCATAGGCCGCGTTCCTGGACCCTGATGGAAGGTCAGCCTCCGAGGAACTGCCTTTGCCTCTTGCGGCCCGTCGAGCTCTTTCCTCCTGTTGGAACGGTTAGGTTGCCTTCCTTTACTTCTCTGCCTGCCGAGGGCTCCCTTCTCCCCTGCCACCTCTGCTGTGACGCCGCGTTGGCCGTGGTGCCGACGGCTCCAGCGCCCGGGACCCCTCCGTTGAAGGGCCCGTCATCACCCAGTTGAGCCGGTCTCTCGGGGTGCCGCTTGGGTCACAGTCCACCCCGTCCGTGGTGCTGTCAGCTCTGGCCAGCGGGAGGAGGGTGCAGTCAGAGGTACTTAGGGCTGTCCCTTCCACCCCATTTGAGAAAGGACTGTAGCTGGAGAGGCCGTGACTGGCATGTTCAGTGCAAATGGGAACTTAAAAAATTTCTTTTCACTGCTTTAGTTACAGCCCACAAGATCGAGTATGTTGGGTTTCCATTAAAAGTGTGTTAGTTTCCAAAAATTTGGGAATACCAGCGGGAACTTGTAATTCAAAGTTGGATCACAGAGGATAAGCTGGAATTCTTCACAAGAAGTCAGTTCTGTCCGCAGCAGCCCTGATTGTATGATGTGTTAAGGGCGCACTTGTTTTCGCACAGCTGAGAGGGAGGAGTATGGGCATTCGGCAGGTGCACTTGGGTCTCGCCGGCCGAGGCCCTCGTGTGCTGCCCTGGGCCAGTGCGTACATGGGAAGCTCAGGAGAGTGAAGTCACAAACCTGGCTCGTCTAATGACTCAGCTTCCAGAGGGACAGGTAGAGATGGCGGGGGAATGTCATTTCAGGGTCTGCGCAGATGGGTTAGTCTGGAAGTGACAACATGTCGGTGACCTCTGTTGTGTGTACTTGTGACGTATTTATTGGAAAGAAGAACTTAGAATGTAGAGTTGCTGCCCGCAGCGTTTTGTTGGAACTCTGTGTCTGGAGAGCATTGCCTCACGCCAAGTAAGCCTTCTCACTGATCCCTGGGGATGGTTTATGAGGCTCCCTGTGTTTTTTTTTACATGTTGTCTTTGGAGTGTGGAATGTGTACATGTAATTTCGACATTTCTCATTTTGTAAGAATATGATGCTGCTGTAATAGAGGGATTATATTTTATGGATACCGGATTCCTGATGTCGCCTTCGGGAAAGTAAATGATTCCAGGGGTTACTGAGCGAGTGAAGGATCAGGTCATTAGCAGGTGTATTTGACATCCCTTCCTCACAAAGACTGTAAAGACATGGCTTCAGAATATGAGCTGCTTTGAATATTGTAACAATTATATGTATATATATGTTTTAATATATTTCTTATGTTTATTTTTGAGACAGAAACAGAGCATGAGTGGGGGAGGCGCAGAGAGAGAGGGAGACAGAGAATCCGAAGCAGGCTCCAGGCTCCAAGCTGTCGGCACAGAGCCCGATGCGGGGCTCGAACCCACGAGCTGTGAGAGCATGACCTGAGCTGAAGTTGGACGCCTAACCGACTGAGCCACCCAGGCGCCCCTAAATTAGGTTATTTCTTGTAGCAAAGTCGTTTATGTGAACTTTCTACCTAAGAGTGACTTACTCCGTCGTATTAACCTGGGGAAAGAAGATGATCTTAAATGCTGTTCTTCCACTGCCGGAACAGCATTCTCTCTTACGTTGCTGTTTGCATCTGTTGTTATCTAAACACTTGATAAACCAGTTTCTTGCGGTTACTGCGCTTCTCTCTGCTCATGACCACTCGTCGAATCTACTTTCTTTTCGTGCCGAGTTATAAATCGAGAGCTGCCATGGGTTATTTGCGCAAAGTCAGGCCAGCCTTTATGTGTTGTGGGTTTGTTACACTGAGGTGTGATTGCCCATTGATAACTATCAACAAGAGTAGGTTCTAAATAGAAGTTGTTAGTTTTGAGTATTTACTTTGCTTTCTGACTTCAGAGGCTAAAAAAATTTATTCTTTGCTCTTTGTCCTGTACGTTGTTCATTTCCAGGAAAGTCAGGTCTCTGAACTGTGACTTGTATTTCCTCAACTTGGTCTTGATGGGTTTTGTTCCTAAGAGCAGTGCAGAAAGAAGTGGGGTGTACGGCAAGGTATTTACCCTTTTCTTTCTTGAAAAATAATTTGTCTGGGATTATAGGCCATGTTTATAGGAGGTATGTTTGCCTCAGATAAATCAGTACATTCGTTAGAAGTGGATGAAGAAAATAACAAGTTTTATTTATATATTTTTTAAACAACGAGGATATTTTCTTGTGGAGCTCTAAAATTAATTTAGAATTTAGATTTAACTTAAAACTACATTTTATAAAACTTACACTTAAAAAGGCCTAGAAATTTTAAGTTTATAAACTTATCTGAAGTTAAAGCAACATTTCAATGAATAGCTAAAAAGTGTATTAACAAAGTAGTATTTTTTCAGATTGTAACAGTGATATGCGTGGTGTAGAATGTGGAAATAAAAACACGGAAGCAGAAAGAAGTCCCCATAACCTCGCTGCCGAGAAGTACAAAATGATGTAGGTTAATATTTTTTACACGATAACTTTATAATTGTTTATATTACAGGAAATAAAATACATGGAGCGAAGTTATGTATCAAAACCCAGTTTGAATGTAAGTATAAATTTAATTCATACTTAAAAATTTTTTAAATTTAAAGGAAAATGTGGTCAATAAAAAAAATGTCTATCTTTATATTTGCATATTTGTGGGGCCACCTTGGGGGCTGCTGTGGTTGGGAATAGCTAATTCTTGAAATTCTAGGTTAAACTCCCAAATGCCCCTGAAGAGACATCAGTCTACTGCCCTTGCCCCGCGTAGTAATCTGCTCCGTCCCCACTGTCTCCTGCCGAACAGCCTTCTCTCTCAACTGTGCCGTGTTCGTCCTTACTCTCAGGGACTCTCTTTATACCGTGAGGGACATGTAGAGGCCACATGGAAGATACTAGCAGAAAGAAACTGAACCAGGCTGGGTATTAGACAGGAAGGACCATCATCTGATCAGCTGGTGCTTTCTGAGGGGTTCTCTTTGTTTTCCGAGTCCCTCAAATGACTTCCTAATGGCCATAAATCTTTTTTTTTTTTTAACTTAAAAAAAAAAGTTTATTTATTTTGAGGGAGGGAGGGAGACAGAGAGAGGGTGCACAATTGGGCGAGGGACAGAGACAGAGAGGGAGAGAGAGAGAATCCCAAGCAGGCTCCACACTGTCAGTGCAGAGCCCCATGTGGGGCTTGAACCCACAAACCGTGAGATCATAACTTGAGCCTAAGTCAAGAGTTGGACGCTTAGCTGACTGAGCCGCCCAAGTGTCCCTGATGGCCAGAAATCTAAGGAACACTTCCCTTATTTATCTCCGGCCTTAGGAGAATGCCCAAGGCAAGTGTGAGGAGAAAACTGTTAAAATAGTTTGACAGTGTCTAAGAGGGCTTTATCTATTTTTTCTTATGGTTCATGTTAATATTCTCTTACTAATCACTTAAGAAATTATGGTTGTGCCGTGTCCTCCTTACAAGGCCCAGCCCCGTCCACCCAGCACGCAGGTCTGGACCGCCCCCCACCCAGAGCCGCCGTCAGTGAAGAAGCCTTTTGGTTAGCGCCCTTGATGGTGCAGGTGACAAGGAAACTGATCGTTTCCTAAATTGTGAGGGCGTAGTAGAATCAAAACTCAACCTTCTGGTTTCAGACCTCTTGTGGACAATGGGGAAGCATCTGTGCCTGCTTTAGACTTGGTTTGTCTGAGGTTTTCAGTTAGATCTTAAATCCTAAAGCACCATTATTGGATTGATTAGTCTTACTGCTATTCAGATACTGAGATGGTTTTAAGGAGTAGTCATTCATAAAAAGTCTGTTTTTTTAGATAATAAAGCGGTCCCCTTATCTGCGACCCCGCTTTCCATGGTGTCTGTTCCCAGTGGTCAGCCTGGGCCTGGAAGGAGACGATCCTCCTTGTGATGTCCCCAGAAAGCCAGTAGTAACCTAACGCTCCGTCCCAGTGCCTGGCCGGCTCACCTCACGTCACCTGCGTCCATGGGCGTTTTATCATCACCCACCACGGTGGTCCTCAGGGGGCATCCAGGACAGTAAGATCCTGGGAGAGGGACCATGTGCACGTGACTTTGATGCCCGTGTATTCTTCTAGTGGTTCTGTTTGACTAGTCATTGTTGTCAGCCTCTTACTGTGCCTGACTTATGAATTGAACTCCGTCACGGCTGTGCACACGTAAGAAAACCAGTATAGTGTTCATTTCTCTCCGGTTTCAGGCGTATCCACTGGGCATCTGAGAAGGTATCCCCGGTGAGTAAGGCTGGGGGACCACTGTGGATCTGTGAGTGATGTTGATTTAATGAGAGATGGTTTGGGTGAAATTTTGAAATCGTTCTTCCCATCTTGTGTCTTGCCAGGAGGTGGTCATAGTAAGTGCCGCGAGAACGCCCATTGGATCCTTTCTAGGCAGCCTTTCCTCCCTGCCAGCCACTAGGCTCGGTTCCCTTGCAATTCAGGGGGCCATTGAAAAGGCAGGTCAGTAGTTGCTTTTGGCTTTTTTTTTTTTTTTTTTTTTTTAAATAAGTAAACTCTGTGCTCAACATGGGGCTTGAACTCATGACCCGAGATCAAGAGTCGTGTGTCCCTAAGTGTTGAATCGCTCAATTGTACACGTGAAATGAATTCTACACTGTGTGTTAACTGACTGGAATTTGAATAAAAACTGACAAAAAAAGAAAGCAACAGAGTCATGTGCTCTGCCCACTGAGCCAGCCAGCCACCCCAGCTCCCGTGCTTTTTTGTGTTGAGGGGGGCAGTGATTAAATGGAACAAGTATTAGTTTTGCACTAACTGCGTACATAACATTTAGAAATGACTTAATGCCTTCCATTTCTTTCATTTTTAATGTTTATTATTTATTTTGAGAGGGAGGGAGGGAGAGAGAGTGCGCTAGCGGGGGAGGGAGAGAGAGAGGACAGAAAGAATCCCACGCAGGCCCTGCATTATCAGTGCAGAACCCGATGCGGGGCTTGAACTCCCAAACCGTGAGATCATGCATGACCTGAGCTGAGATCAAGCGTCCGTCGCTTAACTGAGCCACCCGGGTGTCCCTCAATGCCTCTATTTCTAATTTTCTTGTGAAGGAATCTTTGTGCTCCAGGGCCGCCTGGCTGGCTGAGCCCGTTAAGTGTTCGACGCTTGATCTTGGCTCGGGTCATGATCTCACGGTACATGAACTGGAGCCCTGTGTCCGGCTCTGTGCTGATAGCTCAGAGCCTGCTTTGGATTCTGTCTCCTCTCTCTCTCTCTCTCTCTCTCTCTCTGCCCCTCCCCCACTCGCATTCCTTCTCTCTCTCTGGCTCTTAAACATTAAAAAGAAAATCCTACAGTGAGTCTGAATCTCACAGCTGACAAAAAGAAACCATTCCCGCTATATAATGTCGTGTACCTTATTAGTAATCACTGATTATTCAGTTGAATAAAATACGGACATGCCTGTTTTATTTGTGTCACAAAAGGGATTCCAAAAGAAGAAGTGAAGGAAGCATACATGGGGAATGTTCTACAAGGAGGTGAAGGTCAGGCCCCTGCGAGGCAAGCGGTCCTGGGCGCAGGTACCGGGAATTGTTCTTCTTCTACACTTAAGGTGTTTGGCGCAGCACGTTGGTGGCCATGTCCGCTTAAACGAGATGTCAGATGCGTCATAGAACGTGGATTTATATGGGCAAGAGCGATGCCGTTGGGGGTTAGAAGTTAACGTGCTCTGTTGTGTTCATTTTAACTCTGCGGCTGTCGAAGAGTGTCTTCTTTTTTCACAAGTGTGACCTGACTTGTGTCGGTTTTAGGCTTACCTCTGTCTACTCCGTGCACGACTGTGAACAAAGTCTGTGCCTCGGGGATGAAGGCCATCATGCTGGCCTCTCAGAGCCTCATGTGTGGACATCAGGTAAGAAGCACCTCCTTTTCCAATTTGTGGTGTCGGAAGTCCCCAAAGATGTCGCCCGTGAGTGCTTTAGAAGTGCGATCCTTTGTCCCGAGTACAGCCGCTGTGGTGTTTGACGCGCGCCGTCTGGATTTGCTTATCGCGCTTGGAGGAGACGTCAGATGATAGCTTCTGGGTCTTGTGTTAAAAAACAGTTTTCAGCCAAGATGTTTTAGTCTTTGGGTGACCTTTTACTTGGTCTTTTTCTGAGATTCTGGGTGATTTATAACATCGTGACTTTTTTATTTGCCAGAATAAGAGGGTTTTCATCAGAGATGAGAATAAGGTGCTGACCCTGGGAATCAAATCCTCGACTGAGCCCAGAATTGATGACGCATTTATGGTTCCCACATACCCAGGTTCATTTGTTAAATTGTGCAGGTTTTCTCCTGGCTTTGCTGAATTTTTTAATTCTTTATTTTATTTTAGAGTGTGTGAGAGCGCACACGAGTGCAGGAAGGGCAGAGACAGAATTTTTTTAATGTTTATTTTGAGAGAGGGAGCGTGAGCAGAGGAGGGACAGAGAGAGAGAGAAAGACAGGATCCCAAGCAGGCCCGCACCGTCAGCTCGGAGCCTGGTGTGGGACTCAGAGCTGCGGATCGCGAGGTCATGACCTGAGCCGAAGTTGGATGCTTCACCGACTGAGCCACCCGGGCGCCCCATCCCATCATTACACACTTGAGACCGCTTTTTTCATCGGGGGCAAGAGGGTATTTGTATGTTCGCCGTGTAACAGATGTTGAATGAAGCCCCCAGAACGCTTGTGTGCTGGAGCTGTGAAGCGGGCGTACCGGGTCTGCAGCTCAGCTCCTGTTGGAACTGACATTGTGTGTGTTCGCTGCCGGGCAGGATGTGATGGTGGCAGGTGGGATGGAGAGCATGTCCAACGCTCCCTACGTGATGAACAGAGGCGCTACACCGTACGGTGGTGTCAAGCTTGAAGACTTGATTGTGAAGGATGGGCTGACTGACGTCTACAATAAAATCCATATGGTAATTATTGCTTTTGAAGGAGAAATACCGGCTAGTATACAATACTGCTTGACTTTAAGTTCATTTTGAGAGAGTGCATGGGTAAGCTGGGGAGGGGGCAGAGGGGGAGAGAGGATCCCAGTCAGGCTCCGTACTCTGCGCAGAGCCTTCACGGGGCTCGAGCCCATGACCCTGGGATCGTGACCTGAGCCGAAATCGAGAGTTGGGTACGCAACCGATGGAGCCACCCAACTGTCCCTGCTTGACCTTTTATTTTTTTTATTTTTTATTTTTTTCTTAAAGTTTTTTTTTTTTTTTTTTTTTAATGTTTATTTATTTTTGGGACAGAGAGAGAGCATGAACAGGGGAGGGGCAGAGAGAGAGGGAGACACAGAATCGGAAGCAGGCTCCAGGCTCTGAGCCATCAGCCCAGAGCCCGACGCGGGGCTCGAACTCACGGAACTTGAGATCGTGACCTGACCTGAGCTGAAGTCGGACGCTTTACCGACTGAGCCACCCAGGCGCCCCCCTGCTTGACTTTTTAAAATAAGTGTGTTTTGGGGAGGAAGGATGGGCTCTGTAAATGCTCATTTTCACCATTCGTTTTGGGAAAATACTGTCCTTTGCCCACTGCATCATTTTGACTCTGTTGTTGAATAAACCGCCCCACCCGGGGGGGATAGGGTGTGTCCTGACTTCTAATGACGGATTCCACAGCTGTTGAATTTGCCTTTGAACTAGCAACTTCTGAGCTCACTCAAGTACCTGACGAGGAGACATGAGTGAAAAATTACCCGGTATCGAAAGAGGTGTATTTTTAGAAACTGAGTTTACCGGCTAACCACGGTTTTAGGTTATACAAAGTTGGTATTTTATAAGTTACGCCAAGTGAATTAGTTTGATAAAGATCCCAACTTGAATCAGGGGAACTGTGCCGAGAACACGGCTAAGAAGCTGCACATCACGCGCGAGGAGCAGGACGCGTACGCCGTGGGCTCCTACGGCAGGAGTCAGGCGGCCTGGGACGCCGGGAGGTTTGCCGAGGAGGTGGTTCCTGTCACGATTTCGGCGAAAGGTAGACGCGTGACGTTCCAAAATCGGTTTGATTTTTAGTGGACTTACATGTTGTGGAAGACTGGTTTTAAATTAGTATGTTTTTATCCTTGTTCAACTGAGGACACAGATGGTTATGGTCACTAAAGTGAAACGTTGCCAGTTGAGAGAGAATAGAATTAAACCCAATTTAGTATCAGGTTCCACCTCCCCAGATTCCACTGAGAATAATACTTTCAATTCGAGAAACGGATTAAAAACCTTTGCAGTGTAAGTGACAGACCATATATTAGCCTTTTAAGTGAAACCGGGGATTTATTAGAAGGGCGGGGCTAGGCGGCTCTGGGCTCCACACCCCTTTGTCCCACCCGCATCCCCAGAGCCCCCTCTGTAGGGCTTGTGGTCACAGAGATCACAGGGCAGGTGCCCCCCCCGCCCACCCCACCCCCCGACTCCAGCAGACTAAATCCACAGTGAAGTCTTGTTCCTTTGGTTTAGGTTACATTTCCATTCAGAAATGATGACTAGGCTCCGAATGACGGAATCGCCGAGCCTCTCCCGACCCCAGGGTCAGGAGAGTGGGTCGTATCTGTGGTGGCAGAATAGGGAGGGAAGAGAACGAGGTGTGGCCACATCCAAGATCCGAATCGTCCAACTATTTAATAAGCCCCTCTTTCAGTCACTCTCAGGGCCCAGGTGATGGAAGGTAGCGTGGGGTCCCCGGGGCGGTGCGAGGTGCACGGGCACAGAGGCGGCCCAGGCTGCCCGGGTCCTTGCCCCCGCATCGCACCGACGCACTGTGGTCTTGGCCGGTGATTACTTAAAAGACTTGTGTTTCAGGTAAACCAGATGTAGTGGTGAAAGAAGATGAAGAATATAGACGTGTTGACTTTAGCAAAGTTCCAAAGCTGAAGACCGTTTTCCAGAAAGAAAATGGTTAGTACTGTGAAATGAAGCGTGACAAAAAGAGGAGTTAATGTACCATAGCTAGTCTGGGAACCACCTAAGGATTTTTTAAAAAGTAATTCTAGAAAACATATAGCTGTTACTTAACATTTTCAGTTATGTCGGGCTCATGTGAAACGAACAAATTAGGTTTATTAAAAAAAAAATCTTTAAAATCCCTTACTGGTTAATACCTTCAAAATAGAAATCCTAGGGAGGAGATTGTAGAATGGGTATAGAATGCAGTCTTTCATTCGCAGTTCATCTTGAAAGTGCATTGTGACATGAAAGTCGTTGAGATGTTAAATCCCTGTAAGATTCTTGACTAGGAAGCCGACAGCAGAGTTGTTCCCTGTTTTATCGCCAGTGCCAGGTAGGCCCTCAGTAACTGTCAAATGCTACCGTAAGTGGATGCCAGTGTTTAAGTTATGCTTTTGGAATCCTTGAGAAGGTCAGTTCTGCTTTTAAAATTGGCTGTATATACAGTTGTCGTAACCCAAAGTTACTTTTCTGCCTTTCCTGATTGAGTTTCTCAATACCAACTATAGGAATGGATCAGTCGTCTTTATTTTTCAAAAAGCGTTTTATTTATTTTGAGAGAATGCATGCATGAGCAGAGGGAAGGGCAGAGAGAAAGGGGGGGACAGAATCCCAAGCAGGCTCTGTGCTGTCAGTGCAGAGCCTGAATCAGGGCTTGAACTCACGCACCGTGAGATCACCACCTGAGCCGAAATCCACTCGAACGCTTAACTGACTGAGCCACTCAGGCGTCCCTGGATCAGTCTTTTTTAATTTTTAGCTGCGGTCTACTGTAGGGTCTTTGTTGCAATTAAAAAAAAGAACCTGCTTAGTTGACATAGTTTACATACTGTAACATTCCGACGTTTAAAACGTTCAGTCGAGGGGCGCCTGGGTGGCTCTGTCGGTTGAATGTCTGACTCCTGATTGCTGCTCAGGTCATGATCTCACGGTTCCTGAGCGTGAGCCCCACTTCGGGCTCTGCACCGATGGTGCGGAGTCTGCTTGGGATGCTCTCTCTGCCCCTCCCCTGCTCACAAACGGACTCTCTCTCAAATAAACTTAAAAAGTTGAATGATCTTTAGAGTTCTTGACGTCTAACTTGAAGTGATTATAGAGAACAAGTACCTGGTTTTGATACTGAGTTTTTGCTTCTCTCTTTCTCTGGGGAGAAAAAATAGCGGGCTGGTCCGTATGTCTGAAGTGCAAGCCAGCACGTACCTAGTGCCATCACACACGTGTTTCTGAGCTAGCTTGGACCAGACGGGTCCGGAACTAACCCAAGGCACTCTTACACGAGTGTTAGAGTTAGCTCTGCGTGTGCTTCCCGGAAGCTGGAATTCTCGCCATGCATCGTGGTCATTTTTCACGCGGCAAACCACCCAGGCATTACCCTGCAGGAATTTATTAAATCGATCCTGGTGAATTCCGTGTGAAACTGTGTTCTCACCTCCTGCTCACTGGTGCTTGCAGGCACAGTAACGGCGGCCAATGCCAGCACGCTGAACGATGGCGCGGCCGCCGTGGTTCTGATGACTGCGGATGCCGCCAAGAGGCTCAGCGTTAAGCCGCTGGCAAGGATAGCGGGTAGGTCGTGTTCTCAGCTCGTTTATCCCTTCACGTCTGCACACTTCCCGAAGTGGGGTTTCCATGCTGGTAATACACGGTGTCTACACGTGTACCGTGCGATGGGATGTAACTCCTAGTGGGAGCGAGCAGCTCCTTTAACCTTTGTTACGACTTGCTTTACGGGAAGAGTAAGCTTTAAAAATTTTTGTCCTGTCCGATATGAGGAGTGGGAGAGTACAACGTACATGTTTTACCGTGGCACCAAGGGGAAAGGTAGTTATTAAAAGTGTACGAAATTAGGGACTAAGAAATAGCTCCTAATAAATGCCCGAGAAGCTAGATTTCCTGTGTGACCTCGTCATACCCTCAATCTCGTTACACGTATTTCTAGTTGGAAAATCTGCTTTGCCTTCTCAATGTGTTAGACCAATACCATTTCGTTACTTAGTAAAAGCCTTACAACTTCAGTTTTAGTCCAGGTCTTGGTTTCTTAACCTCAGCACTGTTGACATTTTGTAACCAGTGATTCCGTTGTTGAGGCTGTCGGGTACTTTGGATGCTTGGAGGCATCCTCACTGGATACGGCAGGACGTGGGATTCTGCCTGTTGCAGCACCCACGGTCATGTGTAGATCGTGCCAGTGTCCCTCCCTGGAGGCCAGTTCCCTCCAACCTCCTACTTGTGAAAATCCATGGCTTTGATGACTAATGTGGTTTTATAAAGCAAAGAATCCTAGAAAAGGAACAAATACGTTTACATCTATTAGGATTGGGAAGCTTGCATCTTTGCGTATTATATGTAACAACTGTTAGCGATCACTTGTACAAAAGATTTTAACGACCTATTAAATTTTTTAAACTCCAGCGTTTGCTGATGCTGCTGTGGACCCTATTGATTTTCCAGTTGCACCCGCATATGCTGTACCTAAGGTGAGAACAGATGAGGGCCGGTCCTCTGTTATGCCGGCCTCTGGTTTGTTTCTACCAACGCTGCAGGGTTTAGGTTTTCAGTGTCACTCGTCTGCTGAAGGACAGAGCTTGGTTTTGAATCTTCCAACTTCTCCTGAAAATAATTTGAGCAATCAACAGACATCTTCAGTGGAACAAAAACTGTGAATTATTTTTAAGTATGATGCTGAACCTCACACCTGGTGTGATGACCAGAGTAGGAGGTTGGCGTGGCAAGGGAAAAGGGGATACTGAGGGGCCTGGTTCTAGAATTCAAAGCACATATTCACTACTAGGAGGTCTCCATTCTGCAAGGGAACTGTCGGGAGCCGGTCTTAGAGTAAACCTAAAAACGGAAAACCTACATACTCCAAGCTATGGCTCTGATAAGGTCTCTCAGGGAAGTTGCTTTGTGTGCGTGGGGGGGGAGGTCACAGGAAGAGACGGTGCTGAACGCGTTGAGGGGCTGAAGGATCGCGGAAGACTGCGCAAATAAATCCTTTCAGAAGGAGAGGGCGTCACCCTGAGGGAGAACTTGAGACCAGCAGTCACAGAGCAGAAATCAGTGAGGAAGGAGGGTAGAGAGGATCAGAAAGGATGGGAAGTGATGGTCTGGCAGCAGGGGGCAGATCTGAGAAAGGAACGGAAGGGCATGGTACGGCCTCTGAAAGTGGGTGCCGCCCTGGAGAGCAAGGGGGGTCAACAGGGATTCTGAAGGCAGAAGTGTGCTCCTGACCCTGGCCCGACTGAGAGCTCGACAGGTGGCCACGCTCAGGTGCCCTGTTGTTGCCTTAGGCTGTTGGAGCAGTAGAGCTTAAAATACTGAGCCTTCTGGAGGAAGAGAGGAAGGGGGAGGAATAGTTTCAAGTTCACAATAAAAGGGGAAATAGCCTGATTTTAGAGAGAGAATCACCATCCAGCCATTAACACCCCAAAGCCTTCCTGCATAGCTGAGGAACCACCAGAACAATAGCTGATAGAATAAAAGACTTGAAATAATTTACAGTGAAGGTACAACAGCTAAGAGTGTCTGTGCCCCTGCACCCCATGGCAACTTTTATAAAGGAGAAACTACAGGAGATGTAGAGAAAAACCCACGCTCTTTGATTTGGCAGATGAAGATCTGCAACCAAGCATCAAGGCAAATAGATCTCAAAGCTGTCAAGTCAGAATCCCCAAATAGAGAATACGTGTTCGTTTCAGGTACCCATGGAACATTCAAGAAAATTAAGTTGTTTCGCTGCAAAACAAAGAAATGCAAAGAAGATCCTTTGCTTGTAGTGCAGTAAGATGAGAAATTAAAAGCAGAAAATAAAAAGGCCCTTCCTCCTGGAAACTAAGAAACTCCAAATTTAAATATCTGTTGCATGAGGGGGAAATAGAAACCCAAATTGCGGAATTCCAAGAAAACAGTGAAAATAAATGTTAACTGTAAAATAAAATTTTTAGGTTCTTAAAGATGCAGGATTGAAAAAAGAGGATATTACAATGTGGGAAGTAAATGAAGCCTTTAGTCTGGTGGTGCTAGCCAACATGAAAATGCTGGAGCTTGACCCCCAAAAAGTGAACATCAACGGAGGTGCCGTCTCTCTGGGACATCCGATCGGGTAGGTGGTTCTGGAAACACCTGCGTCTGGGCTAGTGGCCACTTAACGATCTTTGTATCTCTGTCTAAACCAGACTGCTTCCTGCTCATTCCTATTACTCTTAACCGTTTCCTTCCCAGCGTCCTTGAAAGAGCAAACCCCACTTGTGATAGGACTTGACACCGAACACAGCCATGTCACTGTTGGCCTAAGAACGGTTAGTTTTACTATGAAGAAGATTATTTAAAAGTCAAGTCTACGCTTGGGCTTTTAAAAAAAGCCCTAACTGTTCTGGAAACCTCTCTCTCCGGTTTAAAAAAAGGGGTCAAATTCTGCTGTCTGTAATGAAAGCCTTTTTTTCTTTTTAATGTTTATTTCTGAGACAGACACGCAGGGGAGGGGCAGAGAGAGAGGGAGACGCAGAATCTGAAGCGGGCCCCAGGCTCTGAGCTGTCAGCACAAGAGCCCGATGCGGGGGCTCCAACTCGCGGACCGTGAACCCCGAGATCATGACCTGAGCCGAAGTGGGACACTTAACCGACTGAGCCACCCAGGGGCCCCTAGACTTTTCAAGTTAATTTGGAATTGAAACAGGTTTTGGTTATATATTCTATAATTTATTAAAGACCAGAATGATCTCTCCGTCCCAGGATGTCTGGAGCCCGGATTGTCATTCATATGGTTCACACCTTGAAGCCAGGGCAATATGGTCTTGCCAGTATCTGCAACGGAGGAGGAGGGGCTTCTGCCATGCTGGTCCAGAGGCTGTAGAACATCCGCGTGTCCAGAGCAACAACCTGAGGTGGCTCGAAGGGCCCGGCGCCACCAGTATGACGAAGTACCCGAGGTCAGGCTGTAACAAGATCACCTGTTTGGGGTTTTATTTTCTTAACTTTTTTTTAATAACAAGGTCAACTCTCAAATCTTCTGAAATTCTAAATAAATTTTTTCTTCTCTAAATCTTTGGTAATCTTGAAAAGTTTAAAATACTTTTGTTATAAAGCTATACTAGTTGAAACACCAGTGTTCAGTATTAGTGACTTTTAAGTAGAAGCTTCCATTTGAGACAATCGTAATTTAAGAATCCCACGCAGATTCCACACTGTCAACACAGAGCCCACCGTGGGGCTCAATCTCACGGAACCGTGAGATCAAGTCAGATGCTTAACCGACTGAGCCACCTCGGGGTCCCTCCTTGCAGCCTCTTCAAAGTGAGGGCAGCTGTTCTGTCACACCGGCAGGGCCTCCTACCATTAATGAAGAAGCCACAGGTAGTGTGGTCAATGTTGCTGGAAACAGGAAGATAACCATGTGCTCAGGTCTCGGATGGGTACAATTTGTCCTATCAGCAGGCAGGATTTAGGAGGACAGGGGTCTGAGAAGATCCTGGGCATTGCACTCTGGATTACGAAGGAAGGGAACAGACTGCCTATTCCGGTATGCCACAGTGCCTGTCCTTAAGCACTTGAATTTCTTAAATTCTTGAATTTCAAGAATTCTTGAATTTGAAATTCTTGAAATGTCTTGAATTTCATTTCCTCTGGGAAAAAAAAACTACACTCTAGGCAGAGGCTGGGCTACGGATGCCAGCCTCAGCTGCAGAGCTCCCTCTGCGGGGAAAGCTCCTGTTCAAGCTGAGGTGGGCAGTGGGGAGTGGGCGCGGCGGGGGGAGGGGCAGAAACGGTCACTGTGCATAGTCTCCTGGCAAATACTTCATTATGCATCCTTACCTTAGAAGGAAAAGGCAACATAAGGAAAAAAAGTTTTCTTTTTAAAAAATGTTTGTTTTTGAGAGGAGAAGGACGCAAAATCCAAAGCAGGCTCCAGGCTCTGAGCTGTCAGCACAGAGCCTGACGCACGGCTTGAACTCATGAACTGTGAGATCATGACCTGAGCTGAAGCTGGACACTTAAGTGAGCCGGCCAGGCGCCCTGAAAAAAATGTTATTAAGATTCAAATAATACTTAAAAAAAGTATCTGTAGAGCAGTCACAGCTAACGTTTGTGGCTCAACCTGGACTAACTCCTTTAATTCTCACAAAGACTCTCAAGAGGGTAGGTACTCTTATTCTCTCTACTATACAGATGAGGAAACTGAAGCACGGAGTAGCTGAGGTGGATACAAATCCAAGCAGAACTCCAGAGCCCAAGTTCTTTACTCGCTGCGCTCGGTAAGTATCTGCCGTGACTGTAACGTGAGGTGGGTAACATACACAAGAAGAGAAAACCCAAAATATGTTAGGATACTTCACTGAAGACTAACAGAATTAACACTGCATCTAAAAGTCCGTGATCTGGAAAAGCTCTCTGCTAATTCTGGGGAAAAACTGAGAGGAAAAGAAAAAAAGAACCAACCAGTAAATGGTATTCTTTAAAAAACAAAACCCTGCGGCACTCCCATCTTTAAGTACTAAGTGGGCAGGTTGGGAAGGCCTTTCATTAGCAAAATTAATGAACAGAATCATACGAAGATATTCTGGAGAAAACATCTAGGTAGAAAAATGAGTAGCCTTAGTCCTTATTTGTTAAACACTAGAATACATGTGACCTACAGATTTTTATTGAAATAAAGTGTTAAAGATATGAGAAATCTTTAGGTATGCAAGAGCTTTGATATCTCCTCCAAAAATGACTAAATTTATTACCAGCACATAGGAAGAAGAATCAAAATGGTATTTTTGAGGGAGACAGAGGATCTGAACCATGCCGGTTCTTGCTGCCAGCAGAGCCCAATGTGGGGCCTGGAACTCATAAACCGTGAGATTATGACCTGAGCTGAAGTTGGGACACTTAACCCACTGAGCCACCCAGGCGTCCCTAAAGTAGCTTGCTTGCTTGCTTTCTTTCTTTATTTTTAAAGATTTTTTTTTTTTTTTTAACGTTTATTTATTTTTGAGACAGAGAGAGAGGGAGACACAGAATCCGAAACAGGCTCCAGGCTCTGAGCAGTCAGCACAGAGCCTGATGTGGGGCTTGAACTCGCGGACCGCAAGATCACGACCTGAGCCGAAGTCGGATGCTTAACCGACTGAGCCACCCAGGCGCCCCTGTTTTTTAAAATAAGCTCTGTACCTGGCATGGGGCTTGAACTCATGATCCCAAGATTAAGAGTCGTGTACTCTACTCACTGAGGCAGCCAGGTGCCCCCAAATTAAAAATTTTTAAAGTTTAAAAGGACTGGCTGGGGAGAAAGGGAATGTAGGGGTAAAATAGGAGTTTATATATATATTATATATATATATATATACACACACACACATATGTATATATACGTGTGTGTGTGTGTGTATATATATATATATATATATGCTAAATAAAGGCAAATGCCGTTAGAGTATAAACATGAGTTCTATAAAATGAATCACCATAGAATATAAAAGCTGAAAAAATTAGAGGGTTAGCATGTATCACAAATTATGAGAAGGCAGAAAGTGTTAAAATAGGACTTTCTATATAAAGAAAGGACTATTCAAAACAAAGTTCTAGAGAACCTGAAGACAGACCAGAGAGGCCAGCAGACCCTATCTCTGATTTCTCGCTTGAACCCACTGCACATTGCCGGCATGTATGTTTGGTGTCCCACATTTTGCAGCTGCCACTCAAAGGTTGGGTACTTGCATCACTTGGCTTTGGGGGGCAACAGGGCCTGCACTCCTGGGTACTAGAGAATGGCAGCAAATAACCCATTATTAATGGGTGCAGGAGCATCCCCACAGGCTCCAGTGCACAGGGAGGGGGGCAGAGAAGGCTGTTGTTTGGTTTCTCTCTTAAAGGGCCCTAACCACCTGCCTTCCCAGCTGCTGCCTGACAGTGCAGCTTTCACTCATGCCTGTGATCCTCCCTTCAGGTCATTCAGGTATGGGTGTGCCCTCAGGTACTGCGAGCCACTGAGAACGGCAGCAGGACAGTCACAGAGTAAAAGAACAAAGAACTCTGGCCAGGCTAACTGATCTGGTTCATCTCCTACACAAGGTCACCATCAAGACTTGGAGGGGTTGTTGTATGTAATGTGTGGAAACCAAAGAAGAGAGTCCAGGAAAATGGAAAGAACAAGATAAAACTGAACTAGCTTTCATGAAACAGAGACCAGTGATTTACCTGATAGAGTTCAAAATAATAGTCATAAAGATCCTAACTGCGGTTAGGAGAACAATATATAAACAAGGGCAGTATTGCAAAAAAGAGAAAGTATAAGAAAGTATCAAAGAGAAATCAGAGCTGAATACAATAACTGAACTGAAAACTTCAGTTCAGCAGCAGACTTGACCCTGTGGAAGAAAGGATCACCAAAATCAGGACAATGAAACTCCTCTAATCAGGAGAGTAAACAGAATGAAGGTGACTTAAAGGACTTATGTGAAAATATCCAGGGGACAAATACATGCATTACCAGAGTCCCAGAAGATAGGGGCCAGGAGCTTATTCGAGGAAATAATGGTTGAAGTCCCTCATCTGGGGAAGTGACCAGAAATCCACATCCAGGGAGCCCCCAGAGTTCCAAATAAGATGAATCCACAGAGCTCCACATCAAGAGGTACCATAATTGTGAAAAGTTATAGCCAAGGAGAAAATCTTCGATGCAGCAGAGAAAAATGATTTGTTACCTACAAGGGAAACTCCGTAAGACTATCAGTGCAGTTTTCAGCAAATTGCAGCCAGAAGAGACTGGCAGGATCTGTCCAAAGTGCTGAAAGAAAAACAATGCCAACCAGTACTTTACCCAGCAGAGTTGTCTTTGACATTTGAATGAGAGTTTTTCAGACAAGAGCTGAGAGTTCAACACCACTAGGCCACTGTTACAAGAAATGCTAAAGGGACATCTTCAACCTGAAACAAAAGTAAGCTAATTAGTAACAAGGAGACATTTGAAGGTTTAAGTGTCCCTGGTAAAGACAAATAGAGTGAAATTCAGAATACTCTAATGTTGTAATGGTGGTGGGTACGTCACTTGTAACTGTAGTAAGAAGGTTAAAAGGCAAAAGTATTAAAATAAGTATAACTACAAATATTTTTAATGGTTGCATAAGGTAAAAATAGCGACATCAAAACCAGTGTGGTAGGGGAATGTACAAGTATGGTTTTTGTATGCATTTGAAGTTAGTTGTTATAGCTTAAAATGAACTATTACAAATGTCCTGGTGGCACCTGGGTGACTTAGTGGGTTGAACACCAACACTTGATTTTGGCTCAAGTCATGAACCCAGGGTTGAGGGATCAAGTCCTGATTTGGGTGGAGCCTTCTCTCTCTCTGGGGAACCTGATGGCTCAGTTGGTTAAGCATCCGACTTCAGCTCAGGTCATAATCTTGAGGTTTATGAGTTCGAGTCCCATATAGGGCTGTGCTGTCAGGGCAGAGCCTGCTTTGGATCCTGTGTCCCACCCTCCTCCTCTGCCCCTCCCCCACCTGTGCACACACGTGCTCTCTCCCTCAAAAATAAACAAAAAATTCTCTTTTCCCCCTCTGCCTCTCTCCCCTGATGGGGATTTCTAAAAATTAA
The DNA here is from genome assembly GCF_018350195.1 of Panthera tigris. Classification (NCBI taxonomy): domain Eukaryota; kingdom Metazoa; phylum Chordata; class Mammalia; order Carnivora; family Felidae; genus Panthera; species Panthera tigris. The sequence continues at coordinate 6,789,781 of NC_056669.1, forward strand.
AAAAAGGATACTTAACTGCCTTATGTAAGCCTCATGGTAACTGCAAAACAAACACCTATAGCAGATACACAAAAAGATAGAGTCAAAAATTTACCAAATCACAAAGGGAGAGAGAGGTGAAAAAGGAAACAAAGGGATTACACAACAGCCAGAGAACAGTTAACAAAATGGCCATAGTAAATCCATACCTGTAAATAATACCTTTAAATACAAAGGAACTGAATTCTCCAATCAAAAGATACAGAGTAGCTGAATGGAGAAACAAAGACTGGACTATATGCTGCCTGCAAATAACATACTTCAGCTTCAAGGGCACAGACTGCAAGTGAAGTGTTGAAGATGATATTCCATGTACGGAGGCCAAAGAAAGCACGGAAGCTATACTCACATTGGACAAATTAGACTAAGACATAGAGGAGGCAGGGGTCAAGCCAACAGGAGGCTAAACAGTTTCAAGTATTGATGCACCTGACACGGGGGCATGATATAATTAGGAAGGGACTTCAGGAACCTCTTTCAATAATGGAAAGATTGTCCAGACATAAAATCAAAAAGGAAATACTGCACTTAACATGTTAGACCAGATGGACTTAGATATTTACAAAACATTCCATCTAACAGCAGAATCCACATTCTTCTCAAGTGCACATGGAACACTGTCTGGGATAGATCATGGGCCAGGCCAGAAAAGAAATCATGGTAAGTTTAAGGTGATCGAAATACTATCCAGCATTTTTTCTAACATTGGTATAAGACTAGAAATTACAAGAAGAAAAAGTGAAAAATTCGCAAACATGTGGAAATTAAAAACCATTAAACGGAATCAATGGATCAAAGAAATCAAAAGAGAAATTTAAAAAAATACTGACACAGGGGCACCGGGCTGGGTCAGTCGCCAGAGCATGTAACTCTTTTTTTTTTTTTTTTCAACATTTTTTTTTTTTTTTTTTTTAATTTTTATTTTTGGGACAGAGAGAGACAGAGCATGAACGGGGGAGGGGCAGAGAGAGAGGGAGACACAGAATCGGAAACAGGCTCCAGGCTCCGAGCCATCAGCCCAAAGCCTGACGCGGGGCTCGAACTCACGGACCGCGAGATCGTGACCTGGCTGAAGTCGGACGCTTAACCGACTGCGCCACCCAGGCGCCCCCAGAGCATGTAACTCTTGATGGTGGGGTTAGAAGTCTGAGTTTCATGTTTGGTGCAGATTACTCAAATGTAAAATTAGAAGAAAATGTTGACTGACACAAGTGAAAATGGAAATACAACATACCAGAACTTATGGGATGTAGCAAAAACAGCTCTAATAGGGAGGTACACAGTGACAAATGCTCACATTAGGAATCAAGAAAGATCTCAAACACACTACACCTCAAGGAGAAGAAAACAAAGCAACCTTTAAGTTAGTAGAAGGAAGGAAATAACAAATACCAGAGTGGAAATATATGAAATAGATACAAAAATGACAACAGAAAAGACCAATAGAGCTAAGAGCTGTTTTTTGTTGTTTTTAAAGCAGAAACAAAAACTATTAGCTAGACTTAATAAGAGAACTTGCTTTGGCAGCAAATATACTAAAAATGGAATGAAAATAAGAGAATTCAAATATATAAAAGTCTAAATGAAGGAGACATCACACAAATACCACACAAATACAAAGGATAATAAGAGGCTACAATGAATAATTCCCAACACATTGGAAGACTCAGAAGCAGATAAATTGCTAGAAACACACAACCTACTAAGAATGAATCATGAAGAAATAGTATCTGAACAGATCAATTAACAGTAAGGACACTGATTCAGTAATCAAAAACCTCACATGGAAGTCCAGGACCAGACAGTTCCACTGCTTAATTCTATCAAGCATTTAAATAGAAGAAATCATTTTATGAGGACAGCACTACCCTGATAACCAAAACCACACAAGGACACTACAAGAAAGAAAATTACAGACTAATCCTTCATGAACACAGGTGCCAAGAGCCTGAACAGCATATTAGCCAATCAAATTCTACAGCATATTAAGCAGATCACATATCACAATCAAATGAGATTTATTCCAGGGATGCAAGTGGATGATGGTTTAGTATCTGCAAATTCATGATACATCATTAACGAAATAAAGTGTAAAAATGATGTGATCATCTTTACAGATGAAGAAAAAGCATTTGACAAAACAAAAAAATCTGATAACTCCCAACATACTGGATATAAGAAGAATATGCCTCAACTTAATAAAGATCATCTATGATAAGCCACAGCTAATATATTTTCAATAATGGTTGAAAAGCTCAAGGTCTCATCTCCAAAACATGAACAAGGGTACCCACTTTCATCAATTTTATTCAATAGATTGGAAGTCCTAGCCAGAGAATTATGCAAAGAAAAGAAATAAAAAGCATGAAAGTCAGAAGGGAACTAAAACTGTCTCTATTTGTAGATAATATGACATACAGAACACACTAAAGACTATCAAAGTAACTGTTAAAACTAATGGATTTGGTACAGTTGTAGGACATAAGACCAATATACAAAAGTCCACTACATTTTTATACACTAAGTCTACTAACAGGGACATTAAACAAACAATCCCATTTACAATTTTATCAAAAAGAATAAAGTATCTAGTAATACCTTTAACCAGGGAGGGGAAAGATCTGTACACTGATACTATTAAGACATTTACGAAAGAAACTAAAGAAGAAACAAATGGAAAGATATTCCATGTTGATGGACTTCAACAAAGAATCTGAAAATTTGTTGTATGGAACTACAAGAGAGCCTGAATAGCCAAAGCAATCTTGAGAGAGAATATAGACAGAGGTATCACACTTCTTGAGTTCAAACAAAGTTACAGTAATCAAAACAGTATGGTACTGGCATAAAGCAGACACAAAGATCAATGGAATAGAGGAGTTAGAAGTAAAACATGCAACATGTGATCAATTAACTTATGACAAAGAGACAAGAATATAAAATGGGGAAAGGACGGTCTCTTCAATTAATGGTGTTGGAAAAACTGGGTAGCCACATGCAAGAGTGAAACTAGACCCTTTCCAACATACACAAAAATTACCCCAAAATGTAAATTAAAAGCTGAAATCTAAGATCTGAAACTGTAAAACTTCTAGAAGAATACACAGAAAGTGACCATCTTTCCTCCCAAGATTTTACTTAAATTCAAGTTTAGTTAACATTGGTTTCAGGAGAAGTTAGTGATTCATCACTTACATAGAACACCCAGTGCTCATCACAAGTGCCCTCTTTTTTTTTTTTAACGTTTATTTATTTTTGAGACAGAGACAGAGCATGAATGGGGGAGGGTCAGAGAGAGGGAGACACAGAATCTGAAACAGGCTCCGGGCTCTGAGCTGTCAGCACAGGGGCCCGATGCGGGGCTCGAACTCACGGACTGTGAGATCGCGACCTGAGCTGAAGTCAGCGCTCAACCGACTGAGCCACCCAGGCGCCCCACAAGTGCCCTCCTTAATACCCATCACCCATTTAGCCCATCCCCCACCAACCTCATTGAAAGTGACCTTGGCAATGGTATTTTGAATTTGAAACCAAAAGCAGAGGCAGCAAAAGCAAAAAAAAAAAAAAAAAAAAGGAAACAAATGGGCCTACATCAGACTAAAAAGCTTAGGCACAGCCAAGGAAACCAGCAAAAAGAAAAGACAACATATGGAATGGGACAGAATATTTAGAAACCATGTACCTGATAAGGAGTTAATGTTCAAAAGGAACTCCCATAAGTGAATAGCAAAAAACCAAGCCTACTAAAAAATGGGCAGAGGATCTGAAGAGAGCTTTTTCCAAGGAAGACGTATAAATGAGCAGGGGGTACATGAAAAGGTGCTATCAGTAGTCACCTGGGAAAGGAAAATCAAAACTACAATAACGTATCATGTCACACCTAGTAGAATGGCTACCACTGAAAAGACAGAAGCACTGGTAAGGATGTGGAGAACAGAACCCCTGTGCACTGTTAATGAGAATGTAAACTGGTGCAGTCATTATGGAAACAGTGTGGAGTTTTCTCAAAAATTAAAGACAAAAAATCAGAAAAAATAGGAAAAAAAAATATTCCAAGGAAATGAAAACAGGACGTTGAAAAGGCATGATCCACAGTAGCTAAGATACGGAAACATCTAAGTGATAGTCAACAAATGAACATATAAAAACAGAGGTGGTAAATACATGCAATGGAATATTCAGCCACGACAAAGAGAAATTCTGCATATGCAACAACATGGATGGATTTTGAGGGCATTATACTTCGTGAAGTAAGCCAGAGAAAGACAAATATTGCATGCTATCACTTATATGTGGAATTAAAAAAGTCGAACTCCTAGAAACAGAGAAGGAGAGGTGTTGCTACGGGTTGGGGTAGGGGGGAGTGGTGGGTGGAACCAGGATTTTGTAAATGGGTATGTACAACATTTCAGTCTAATGTGAATATGCTTTCGGGATCTAATATATGACAACAGTGGGTAATACTGTATAGTTGAAATTTTCTAAGAGCTCAAAGGTCACACACACCCAAAAAGATAAACATGGGAGGTGATGGATGTGTTTGATGGGAGGAATCCTTCCAAAATGTACTGTAGATCCACTCATGATGTACACTTTAAATATTTTAACAATTTTAATCATCAATTTTAACTCAATAAAGCTGAAAAAAAAAATGACAGTGATAGTTATGACAGTGACAGACTGCCCTAAGCAATATAGGAAAACAAATGAAGCGAAAACTGTGGCCAAGGGGCGTCTGGGTGGCTCAGGTGGTTGAGAGTCCGACTTGATTTTGGCTTAGGGCATGATCTCATGGTTCATGAGTTCAAACTTCACGTTGGGCATCTCTACACTGACAGCATGGAGTCTGCTTGGGATTCTCTGTCTTCCTCTCTCTCTGTCTGGCCCCCTCAGAAACAAACATTAAAAAAAAAAAAAAAAAAAAAAAAAAAGTTAAATAAAAAGAAAATCATGGCCAAGATCATTCTATGGGAAAGTAAAGGTTTAGGACAAAAGAGTCAAAAACAAAGGTAGATAGAATTTGATAGTACAAAATTAAAGATCAAACCTAAGCATATTTATAACGAGAATATTTGTTTTTTGGCATCCATGCAAGATTTACAGAAATATCAACTTATCTTCTTACCAGAATAATAAAAACAAATTTTTAGGCAAATAAAGCATGCTTATTCTAAGTAATTAAGTTAACATATAAAAAATAACAAGAATAGGAAAGTACTTACCCTATCTTCCAAATCTTGATGTATTAAGTTGAAATCAGAACTAAATTCATAGCCTTAAATGCTTGCATAGTTTTAAAAGGAAAAAAAAGCGAGATAACTCTTGAGTCAATTTAAGAAGTAAAACATGCAGAAGAACTCTGAAGAAAATAGCAAACATTTAAGAATAAACTACAAATTAGTCAATCAGAACAGTATACAATTTTTAAATTTAAGAGGTGATTTTGTCAAAAAATTAATCTCTAAAAAGAATGGGGTAAGATTTAGAGGAAAAACATGGTATTTAATTCAGACTAAAGCTCCAAGCCTGGTTATACCCATCAGCCTAGAAGAAGTCTTGGGGAAATAAAATGAATTGCTTCTGCAAAAGCCTGCAGGCTTAGGTGATTCAGTTTCAAAGAATAATTATTTCCCGTTCTCAATAATCTGTTGCAGAGTACAGGAATAAAAAACAGCATTGGTAGCTAGTTGTGAAGGTGCTTATTATGTTCCATTGACCTAAATGCTCTACATAAATTGTCTTAAACATCACATTAATCCTAAAACAAGTACTATTTATTATTCCAATATTCAGATAAAGTGGAAAGACACAGAAAGTTTCAAATTCATTGAAAAACTGGCATAAGCTTGAAACCAATCTCATTATAAACATTAAAATGCTGACAAATCAAGTTATATTTAAAGAATCACTAAGATTGCAAAGTATACAATATTAGAATATAAAAACAAATTCATGAATTTAACAAAAATATTTTAATTGATGTTAGAACAGCACCTAATTAAGCTGAACAAATACTCCTGATGTAAATTCTTAAAACACTGCAAACAAAATCCAACACTGTATTGAACATTCTCTTTAAAATGAGGAATAAGACATGGAAGTCTACTTTGATCATTACTAGTTGTACTTGAAGGGCTAATCAGTGTGGTAAGAAGAAATGAAATTAGTTAATAATTATTTAGGGATGATACATCCTTGTTAAGTAAAAAGTAAGCATCAGGAAAGCCATGGCTCTCATAGAGCTCACTTTGTTAAGGGGCTCAAATATAAAATCTAAAACACAAAGATTTCCTACAGTAATCAAGCTGGTGTGTTACTGGCACATCTTTAAAATGTAGACCAATGGTACAAACTTCCAGTTATAAATTAAGTCATGGAGATGAAAAGTACAGCATTGGGAATACAGTCAATGACGTTGTGATAATGTTCGACAGATGGTGACTACACTTATTGTAGCGAAGACCAAGTCATGTGTAAAGTTGTTTGCATCAATGTTATATACCTGAAAGATAACACTGTAGGTTAATGATATTTCAGTTAAGAAAAAAGAGGTCCAGAGGCAAACTCACACATACACAGTTTATCAGCTCCTGACAATGGGAACAGTATGACATATTTGGGAAAGGACAGTCTTTCTCAGTACTGATGTTGGGTTAACTGGATATCCATATGGAAAATCATTTCCAGATGGATGCTTAATGAAAACACAAAAGGCTGACCAATAAAACTGCTAGAAGAAAAACATGGTAAAATATTCAGACATTGGACATCCATGGACTTGTATCTAGAACACAGAAATGTACGCATCAGTAAGAAAAAGGCAGACAACTCAATACAAAAGTGGTCAAAAGACACAGAGGGGCGCCTGGGTGGCTTGGCCAGTTAGTGCAGTGCAGGGGCTCTGCACTGACAGCACGGAACCTGCCTGGGATTCTCTCTCCCTCTCTGCCCCTCCCCTGCTCACGCTGTCTCAAAAAAAAAAAAAAAAAAGACATGAACAGATACTTCACGAAAGGAAATAAACTATCCAAATGGCCAATAAGCGTTTGAAATGGTGTTCAACTGTCAGGAAGAACCAAAATAAAACTGCATTATGATGTCAATATACACCATCAAAATGGCTAAAATGAAAATACCGATTACTGACAATGATGTAAAACAAATGGAACTCTTTTTACAATGTTGATAGTGGCACAATTTAGCAAAACCACTCTGGGAAACTGAAAAATGTGAATAAGGCTGTATATGTGTAACCCGCTAAGCCAGCAACCCTACTCCTGAGTATATAACCAACTGAGAAGTGTAATACATTCACCCCAAAAACGTACAAATATATTCAATTCTATTCATAATAGCTCCAAACTGAAATGTTCAACTCTAAAATGGATTAACTTAAAATACATAGCATTGAAGATGACATCTGAACTACATACGAGTGGATCTTGCAATATTGAGCAAAAGAACTTTTTATAAAAGACTGTAATATTGCACGAATACATTCACACAGAGTTAAAAAAAAAAAAAAAAGCTCAAATTATGGTGTATATATAAACCAAGACAATTATTACCCTTGGGGTGAGCAGTCACTAGAGGAAGTATGAAGGGCCTCTAGGGTATTGGTAATGTTCTGGTCTTCATCTGGATGATTAAGTGGATGCGTGTACTTTTAGGAAACCCACTTTAGTATGTGAACTTAACAGCTGGCACACTCTGTTATTTTATGCTTCCATACAGATTTTACACTAACTAAAAAACAATAACCAGTTAGAACGAGAGTTCTCTAAAAATAGCAACAACAACAAAATACTCTGTTTAGCAAGAAATTTATGAGGCTAGCGGCAACTACAAAGCTATAGATATATACCGTATTGCCCTTACCATTTGCCTCTTTCATTATCAGGGTTAATGTACTTCAAATCAATATTCCAAAAGAATTAAAACATTTAAAAAAATGTTTTTAGTTTTGAGAGAGAGAGAACACTAACAGGGGAGGGGCAGAGATAGAGGGAAAGAGAGAATCCCAAGCAGGCTCCACATTGTCAGCCCAGAGCCTGATAAGGGGCCTGAACCCACAAACCATGATATCATGACCTGAGCTGAAACTGAGTTGGATACTTAACTGACTGAGCCACCCAGGCACCCCCCACAAAAGAATTTTAATTCTAAAGAAAACTAGTGATTCTAAACAGTTAACCAGGACACATGGCAGGAGTGAGTACTTGAAAAGAAGAGTAGTTATAATGGACACAAAGCTATAATCATTTAATCAATGGCACAAAATCTATACACCACAGTATGTAGTATACATACGTATAAATTTTTTTTCATGTTTGTTTATTTTTCAGACAGAGAGAGACAGAGTGTGAGCGGGGGAGGGTCACAGAGAGAGGGAGACACAGAATCTGAAGCAGGCTCCAGGCTCTGAGCTGTCAGCACAGAGCCTGAGGCGGGGCTCGAACTCACAGACTGTGAGATTGTGACCTGAGTTCAAGTTGGCCGCTGAACCGACTGAGCCACTCAGGTGCCCCTATGTATAATTTTTATTAATGTTTATTATTTTTGAGACCGAGACAAGAGACACAAGTGGTGGGGACAGGCAGAGAGAGAGGGAGACACAGAATCTGAAGAAGGCTGCGAACTGTCAGCACAGAGCCCACAGCAGGACTTGAACCCACAAACCGTGAGATCGTGACCAGAGCCGAAGTCGGATGCTCAACTGACTGATCCACCAGGTGCCCCTGTATGTATAACTTTAATGTAGGTTCAGCGTCTTTGGTCTTACACCTTTAAGGTTAGCTGGGTTTCATGATTCATAATATTCAGGATTTTTAAAAAGTAACATGATGTGTGTATCATACCCAGTTGAATCTCAAACAGCACACTAAGCACATTACTACTTTTCTAGTAAAACGTGAATATCCATACCAAATGAGATAAAGATTCATGTAGCCTCATGTCAAATCGGGTCAGGTTTTGCCATAAAATGATTTTGATGCTAAACTTAGGGGAAAAAATTGGTGTCAGAACCTTTTGGATTTTAAAACTGTGAATCAGAGATTGTGGATCAGGACAGAGTAAGGGAGACATCGTAAGCAGATGCATGTGAAGAGAGAAACCTTATTTTAATCAATTATAGAATCAAATGGTTAAATATTTAGGGAAAAATTAGACTTTGATCCTTACCTCAGACCAGATACTAAAAAAATTTTTATATGGGTTAGGAGCTAATACCTAATTTTAATAAATCAAGAAATAAAAGCCTAGAAACCAGTGATGACATTCTTCACTGTATCTCTGGTAAGGGAGAAACCGATGCTGTGGAAGAAATGACAAACTGAAAAAAATTTTCTGCAAGAATTTGGGAAAATATTTTGAGATCCTTAAAAAAAATGTGCACTCAGTTTTTAATTTGGTAATTCTGCTCTCCTAAAATGTCTCCTAGGGGCGCCTGGGTGGCTCATTCAGTTGAGCGTCTGACTTCGGCTCAGGTCATGAGCTCACAGCTTGTGAGTTCAAGCCCCATGTGGGGCTCTGGGCTGGCAGCTCAGAGCCTGGAGTCTGCTTCGGATTCTGCTTTGGATCCCTCTCTCTCTGCTTCTAATACACTCGCATTCTGTCTCCGTCTCTCTCAAAAATAAATAAACATTAAAAAAAATTTAAAAAAAATAAATAAAATGTCTCCTAAGGAAGCAACTGATAACACAAACAAATAATAACTGGTTACAAATCTGTCCGTGCTATTTTTTTTTAAACTTTCTAAGCTTTTAAATCATTCGTAAATTAAAATCATGACTCTTAATGGCTGTCATATAAATGTTTTTCTTTTTTCTGTTGGTAAAAACTGGAAAATGCTTGGTATTATGTGAAGTGAAAAACAGCATTAGGATGTTATATTTACAGTTTAAAGTTCAGTTATACAGAGAAAATAATTTAGGAAAAAAGCATGCCAAATGTTAACTAGTGTTTATAAAAAGAAACAAGTCTATGAGGAGAAAAAGCCTTGGGGGCGCCTCGCTGGCCCAGTCGGCAGAGCATGTGACTCTGAATCAGGGGGTTGTGAGTTTAAGCCCCACGTTGGGCACGGAGCCTACCTAAAAAAAAGGAAAGAAAACAAAAAGGCTAATAATAAAGTGAAAACTTCATGCGGAATTTCAAGAAGCTGAGGCTATGGCTGAAAGATGGTGGCTTGAGAAATAATGAATGTAAAATATATAATAATATTGCATTTGAATTTACTCCTTATCAGAAATAAAATCTTATCCTCCCCTAAGAGTCATGACATCTAGCGTTTGGCCGAATGCTGATGGATGCTCTTCCCATGTACAACTTCAACATACTAAAAGGTTCTAATAATATCCGGGCTAAAATAGTCAAACACTTTAATTACAAGAATTCCCAGATTTAATACACGACTACATTAATCGGTAAGTAATGTCCACAATAAAGAGTAGATCCTTACGTGTACTTACAAAAGTAGGCATAAGTTGTTTATAGTATATATACTCTGATCCAAAAACGTAGTCCCCGGGCACCTGACTGTTAAAATAGATTACCGAGTATACGCTACAACTAAGTTCAGGACTTTGGACTTTTAAGGTAAAATGGAGGTTATGGTTTTACTCTTGAACGTGAATGCAAGTTCCAAGTACAGGTTGTTTTTGGACTATATCTAATGGCTCCTGGCTGGTGACCTAACAATCTTGAATAAAGCAAACTTTATTTGTATGTGAATTCTTAGTACTTAGCAAATACTAATACATATTAACTGAATGAGAAGAAAATCTGTATTTTCCAACATCATGTGAACTTGTGAAAAAGTGGCTTGCAAAGGAATTTAATCAAAGTATCTAAATGAGAATGACTGCCAATATAAAGTAGTTCAAACTTTTGAAGTTACCGAAAATATTTATTCAAACCTAACTGTAGTACAGTATCACACTGAGTTAAATAAACATTACGTGTATGATATGTAGTTCCTTATGAATAGACCACTGCCATATCATAACTCACAAGACAAATTTCTGCAGTAAGATTCAGCAATTATGACATGATTTCCACACTGAGAGAGAGAAGTAGGATGCATTTAGTTTCTTGAAGGCCCAGTATAAAAAAATAAGGCCGAGGAAAAGGACTCTTTAACAACATACACACCTGTAGAAAAAAATCCTGATATACTGATATTTAACCAAACAGAAAGCACTTAAGAGAATATACTTTAATCTAGGCACAATTGGTCACATATTAAAGATAATTTCTGTTCTCATAAAGATTTAAACGAATTTTTCAACTTAACTGATGCATGTGAGTCTGAAACAGAGAAGGCACCTCTTTCATTCTCCTTAAGGACTCTGTGACAGTAACTCTTCGTAACACCTTAGGGGGCACTATATCTAAGTATAGACACAGTTATGTAACAGCCCATTTTAGGAGAAACTACATTAAAATATAAAACTATGATTTTTCTTTTTTACATCTTATGATGGACACAGCTTCCCAGACGATGGCCCTCCACACAAGCTTTAACCCAGAACACAAGACTTAAATCAAATGTGCACTGGTCACTACTACGTAAGAAGTGCTATGGATTAGTGCAATTCTTCAAATCCCCAGTATGTGGGGGAAAAGGATATACATACCAAGAAGTCTCAACTACCACATGAATAGACTTTGTATGGCTCAACAGTCTAAACATTTAAAGTTCTGTAAAAGATCTCAAAAGTTATAAACAAAAGATCAGAACACTCAAAAATGGTTTACAAAATTCTCTTTAAACAAAGAGACCAGAACCATCAGAAGAAACAGTGAAAGTGTAAAACTTCAGGAATACAACCTTTGCTGTAACAAGAAGGGGTAATAAAGTATTCACTCTAGAAAAAATCCTAAATTGTTAATTTCTGGTCTCTCTACCACCAGATGAGGTTGTCATCACTTCTGTACTACTTTGTGGCTGTCTTCAAACATCTTGTAGGACAGTCACCAAAGGCAACTGTAAGGAAAAGCATCATTTTCCCCCCAAAAGTGAGAAACTAGTCCAGATGCATCAACCTCAGAGTTAGGGATCACAAGAAGTCAAAAAACACAATGTAAGAACGCTAGGCTGATTTAACCTCTATTTCAACCAGATTCATACAATATTTACAGTACGTAATTGTCACAGCTATACAGTTTTGCAGATTGGATTTACTTACATTTCTGCAAATGTTTTTTCCAAAATAAAAAATATACCAGGTAAATCTATGTACAAAGTAGGAAGCTGCTTCAGAAACAGCATGATTCAGGTATAAAGTGAAATTTCAGTACAAGGAAAGTGCAGGTCAGGTTCTGTCAGTATCTCATTCCCTACACTCAGAGTTTAAGGGATACGAGTTTTAAACAGCTACTGTTCTTTTAGGTTCAGAGTGTTTACTCATCATAATGCAATGATAACAAAAATTTGTCCACATCCATTCCAGCTGGAAATGAACTGGGTAGCTTCTTTTTCTGTTAAAAAAAAAAAAAAAAAGAAAAGAAAAGAAAAAAAGAAAAAAGAAAGAAAGAAAAGAAAAAAAAGAAAAAATAAACCTAAGTTAACATATTGAACTCAAACAAGGGCAAAAAACTTTCATTTGCAACCTTATATCAGGTTCTTCCTATACTACAATTCTGCCAAAACTTTTAGTTCACTGGAACTTTAGTTACACAGAGAAGCAGAAACACATTTTCTAAATCCAAAGTTATTAAATTATACCTCAGTGGTACTTTAACATTAGTTTAGGGCAGAAGACATTATACAAATCCAGAGCTGATGAATGTTGAGTAAGCTAGAACACGCTTTCTATAAAGGCGGTCATTATTACCAAAACATAAACCTTAGAAAGCTTTACTGACTGTCAGTCACAGGTACCGTTTAAGTTCCCAACACTTAATGCACCCCCGTATCTTATCAACACTACACTCGGGGAAGACGTGTGGTAACCTCGTATCAAGTGATGCAGCCGAGACTTGAGACTCGGGCGCCACGGGCTTCACCACAGCCACAGGCCCAGCGAACAGAAGATGTGAGATGCCGACCCAGGCTGGCACGGCATCGAGGCCAACACGGTCTTCCCCCGGCACCATACTTCCCCTAAGACATCCTGAACACCTTTCTTTCTATTCAGTTCACTCACTAAATGGCTAAAGAGGTTTAGGAAAAATGGGTTTCAGTTATCAATGCTCTCCCTGCGTTACCTTCCCACAGAGAACTACGGTCAAAGAAAAACCAGGTAAATGTAATTTTTCCTCTGCTCCAACACATTAGCATCTGTTAGAGCCAATGGAAGAGATGGCAGGACGTGCGGAAAAAAAAACAAGAAGAGCCGCAGAGTTGCTTTCTACTTGGTAATTCCACACGTGACAGTGGCTTCCCAATCTTTCATGCCTTACGGCATTCTCCCAAACACCCGGGTCCTACCGTGACAGAAACAAAAACCTCCTTTCCCCAAGGAAGACGTTTAGAGATAAACGCCTTAGCAACGGTTCTGCAAACGCTCCATTCCACCTAGACACACACTGAGCACCACACTGGCTGAGACACACCGCCATAAACACATTCTGTCAACCAAAACCCAGAGCTGTCTCGACCAGAACGTGCGGTTAGGGAGCTCTGGCAAAAACGCGGAGATCTCTACTGTGAGCACTGAACGAAGGGCAAAGGTGTGGTTTTGAAATTAAGACTTTCAAACTTGCCTTAATTTTCTTCTTTTTCATCGGTAGTGACGAATTTGCAAGACTTTTATTGGAAGTACGGGAGGTTCGTTCGCGTTCATCTAATTCCTCAATCTTCCGCTTTTTGGTGGCGCTCCTCGAAGATGCTCTGAATTGTTGTTGTGTGTTGTCTTTCAGGGGAGTTGTCGAGGTGGTCCTGGAGATGGCAGCCCGGGACAGAATCATCAGCGTGTGGGCAGCCATGTTCACACTGTTCTCACTCCCTGTCTCGCTGGCAGGGCTGCAGGCAGGCAGGTCTGGGGTGACAGGAGGGACCATGACTTTGGCTGTGCTACTGTCTTCACCAAAACGCCTACTGGAGGGGACCTTGATCCCATCTCTAGGTTCTTCTTTATGTTTGTCCCCTGCCCCCAAGCCCGCTGTCCGGGGTACAGGGGAGTCAGAGCTATCGGGGAGCCTACTTACTGGGCTGTGCCACTGACCATCCTGCAGCATTTCTGAGCCAGGTTTGGTTAGCGGGTTAACCAAAGAAGCGGCACATTTAGTTTGTTCTTGCTTTGGATCCTTCCCAGCTGCACCTACCGAAATGACATTTTTACTACTCGAGGACGTGCCTTGTTTTTTGGTCAGTTCGTGCAGTGAAGTTACGGTTTTCTCATTCCGCATACCCCCATTTTGCTGCCCATTTGACAGTTTTGAAGTTTCGGGATTTTTCTGCCTTTCGACATCGCTGCATAATTCATTCTCCTTATTAGCTGTCGTTTTATGGAAAGATTCAAGTACAATTTCTGTCGGTGGGACTTTCTTTTCTGACTGAGTTTCTTTTGTGGTGCTATGTCGGCTATTGGGAGTTTCTGATTTAGATAAAATCTTAGGCAAAGGAGGTTTCTCTCGGTCTCTTTTGAGAGCATTATTAGAAGGGGCCTTGGAGGTGGAGGACACAGTGGGTGACTCGAGATTAGGAAATGAAATGTCATTCCTTTCCTTGTTTTGGGACACCGCCTTATGGTTTGTGCCCTGTGTATTCGCCACAGAAGCAGTGCTATCAAAACAGAGCACACGTCTGTGGCTTTCAAATGGTTTGCTAGCTGGAACTACACTCTCTAATGAGAAGGGAACCGTGATTTCTTCCAATTTTTTCCCGAGATCGGTGGCCATATTCTTGTCAGACACTTCAGTTCTGTAAAATAAATAAATAAAATTTAGCAACATAAAGAAATCCTTGTCAGACACTTCAGTTCCGCAAATCAATTAATTAACTGTTTTTAGCAACACAAAGACATCTTTTATGTTTTTTATCTGAGCATTCAAAAAATCTAGAATGGAAACTACATGGATGCTCACCTTTGTGCATGACATCCAACTAAATGACTAGATGAATCCACCAAATTATTTACCTGCTTTCCTGGAATTATAAATGAAATAATTAGAAAAGAGAAACATTCCTGAGAGAAAGAGTACATTACTCTGAAAGGAAATGGAACAGACCACAGTATCACACATCATGAGAAAAATTTAAATGACCGCTAATGTACAAATGAAGTACTCTCACATACTGGGTGTAAAAAGCAGCTTCTAATTTTATATAAAAGACAGTCACTCATCCATTTTACAGAGGAAATACACACATGGAGCAAATGACTTGTTTCCAACTTCAGGCAAATATTATGAATCCAGTCTCTGGATTTATCGATTACAATGTTCAACATAGCACTTAAGGGTACTCCTTAGATTTAGAAAACTAAAGAAAGCAATATATTAATGCCTATTTTGAAATTCTGCCCATTTAACTCTCATATTTGCAAGCGTATGTCAGGCAGAGCACCAGCTATGGAGTTTTAATAGCCATATTTTAATTTCCAAGGACTTAGGAACTGATGTGGGGAGTAGCAAGATACGAAGCCAGAGAGAAAAGCAGAGATGAACTCATAAAGGACCTTGTGCATTATGCAAAAGGTTTCTTTTTTAATATATATATATATATTTATTTTGAGAGACAAGGAGGGAGGGAGGGAATCTTTTTTTTTTTTTTTGAGAGAGAGAGAATCTTAAGCAGGCTGTGCGCTGTCAGCACAGAGCCTGACACAGGACTCAAACTCACACACCATGAGATCATGACCTGAGCTGAAACCCGGAGTCGGACGCTCAACTCACTGAGGCACCCAGACGCCCCTGTGCAGAAGGTTTCATGGAGAATCCTTACGAGTTTAAAATAGGGAAGGTGCATAAATCGATTTATGTTTCAGGAAGTCATTCTGGCAGTAGTGTAGAAGATGGACTAGAGAAGCAAGAAAACTGCAAAGAGAAATTCTACATACATGGCTACAAATACTCCAGGTAAGAGATGAGAGAGGCGTCAGGAGACCGGGATGGGCATTCACAGAGACATGAAGGGTGAAGGAAGACTCAATGGTGACATCAACCAAGGAGAAAAAAGCAGGGAGAGGAGGAGGTCTTTGACAGGGAAGAGGTGAGAGGCCAAGACATGTCGAAGTTGAAGGTCTTGAGTTAGGCACGAGAGCAGGAGTGCACTGAGTGGTGGGTCCAAAAGCCACCAACAGTATCAAGTGCTAGAGGGAATAAGGTTAGAATGGAAACGATGCAAAGCATATGACATTATCAGGAGGCCACTGATGATCTCCATTTAAACAGCTGTAGTGGAAACAGGAGAAAAGACAAAAACATGGATGAATAAAGAATGGGAGACGGAAGTGTTGGGGATAAACAAAGGGCTGGCAGGTGAGACAAACCCAAGGAACTTTACAGCCAGACAGGGAAGGATCCAAACAAGAAAAATTTAAGACATACATAGGACACAAGATGCAGGCAGACTGCATTAACCTTAGGAAGAGCGAGATCATTATTCCTGTAAGAAAGAAAGGAAAGGGAGGAATGATTCTGGAAGAACAGGTACACACCAAATGGGATGTGAGAAAATGCAGCTTCCTACTGATGAGGTGGGAGAGAAGAGTGCTGGCTTGACAGGAGGAGGGTGGGGACTGAAGAGACGTGAGAAGAGCTGTGAAGTCAGAAAGAGCCTGAAGGGGGATGGGAAAGAGCGCCAGGAGGACATGTGGAGTGACCGCTAAGAGACCGTGAACAGCCCCACTTTGAATGCAATGCCGGAGAGCCCAGGTATAAAGGCAGGGATGGGTGCCGGGACAGACCCAGGGTGGACAGCAGCAAGAGGGACGGTAGAAGAATGTGTTGGCTGAGGCCATACACGTGGGTCTAGCCTGGATGGGGAAGGGAGTCTCCAGGAAGGAAATGGGAGGTTCATGTGAAGTGTGAAAGTTCAAGTAATGGGAACTCACACTGGAGGCCGAGGTTCTCCGGTATGTGGGGAAGAGGTACGGGAGAGGCTGACTGGCACACACATACAGACTTGGAGATGGAGGGGTCTAAGGATCATGCAGGTTAGGCTGCGGGCCAGGCTGACACCACAGGCATTCATCATCCACGAGGATGGGAAGTCTGAGAACTAGATGCAACCCCGAAATGAAGATCGGGTATTATTCTGTACACAGTGTCTTCTGTGGAACACAAATCTTTAATTTTGGAGTAGTCAGTGCTATCAACTTTTTCCACTTATAATGATGGGTTTTTTTTTCATTTTTTAAAGCAATCCTTTTATCCTTGTGCCATTAAGCCATTCTCTTACATTTCTTTTACTGTTTAATTGTTTTGCTTTACATTTTTAGGTCTTTAATCACCTTGGAGTTCACCTTTCACCTTTGTATATGGCATGAGGAAGGGATGTAAAGTTTTTCCTATAATGTATGTAATGGCCAATGAAATTAATTTATTAAACAATCTTTCCCCTTCTCTCTGACTTCTGATGTTACCTCCACCACATACAAATTTCCTTAAGTACATGGTCTCTTTCCGAACTCTATTTTGTTCCATTTGCCTTTTTTGTTTTTATTACTAAAAAAAAAACTTCAAGCAAAGGTTGGACAATCACCTGTTGGGAATGAGACAAGTATTCAAAAAGAAAATACTGTGGCGTTGCTGCAAACAAATGCACATAGAGAACATAAAACTGACATTAATGAACTTAAAAACGTACCTGTACAAGGCTTGTTTCTCAGTCCCTGAGTCTTCTGAGACTTTGGAGGGATGGGGAATTGAGGGATACTTCTACTGCATACAGGTGCCGCCAAAGGCATATGAAGGACCTAGAAGAGAAGCAGCCGTTAACTATACTACGTTCGAGAAGCATCACTGTGCCATTTTCAATTAAAAAATCTTACCTGCTGAGGAGGAGCAGGAAAGGTATTTCCATTCTGTCCAACCACAGATACAGGGATCATCCCCACCATTCCTTGGAGTACAGGTTGGACAGGAGAGGCAATTATGATGGCAGATCCTTAAAAAAAAGAAAAAAAAATCTCAGTAAGCTTCTCATAAACAAGAGACTCCAAAGTAATTATTAATTTAAAATAAATTCTATAAAATTGTATCTCTTTCCCTTAGAATCTACTCTCCTTAAAAAAATTTAGGAACAGCAAGGCTACAAATTAAGAAAAAGGCAACCTGAATTATTAATCTTATGGCCCTTTCGGCCAGAACTGCCATCTTCCAGTAATTCACGCAAAGGACCAACACAAAGGGAAAGAGGGGGAGTACCCCCTATATATTCTCTAGGCCTTTCAGAAAATACGGAGTTGTTCTTTGGACACATTCATGCAAATCTACAAGAAAGGTGATGTTGCGGACATCAAGCGAATGGGCACTGTTCAAAAGGGAATGCCCCACAACTGTTAACAGGGCAAAACTCAACAGTCTACAATGGTACCTGGCATGCTGTTGGCACTGTGATGAGTAAGTTAAGGTCAAGATTCTCACCCAGAAATAATGTACATATTGAGCACATTAAGCGCTCAAAGAACCGAGATAGCTTCTGGAAGTGTGTGAAGGAAAACGAACAGATAAAGCAGGAAGCCACACAGAAAGGTACTTGGGTTCAACTGCAGCACCAGCCTGCCCCACCCAGAGAAACACACTTTGTGAGAACCAAGGGAAAGGAGCCTGAGCTGCCAGAGTCCATTGCCTATGAGTTCATGGTGTGATAACTGTAAAAAAATAAAAGACCTCAGGCCTGTAATACATACGTACACACACAAACATACAAAGCAATCTTACAGCATTTGGTCGAGGTAAGTATCACGAGTAATTCATTAGACTTCACAGCCAGGAGATCACATTATAGTTATATGTTGACTGTCTGGCTAGAATAGTGAAACTGATCAGAAAATTGATGGTGAAGGCTTCAAGTTTCAATCTTATACCAGAAAATTAGGGTCTCAACTGAATGTTTATGGCTCAAGACTCGCTCAGAACTCCAACCTATAACCTCTAATGGTACTTGTCAAAAAGAGTCCAGGGAAGTGTACAAACCATCAAAACTATGAGGGGAAATTACAATGGCTATATGCTCCCTAGAAATCAACAATATAGTCTGTGGCTATCCTCATATATCCCTGTTGCACAAGTGAAACTTCCTTAGAGTCACTAACAGTTCCTGTCAGGTGGATCTCACTTTCACAAACACTCACTTCAGTCTCTCAAATACCTACTTACACTTAAGAATTCCCTTCCTTGGGATGCCTGGGGCTTAGTCTGTTAAACATCCGACTCTTGATTTTGGCTCAGGTCATGATGTCGCAGCTTGTGGGATTGAGCTCCGTTGTCAGACTCCGTGCTGACATCATGGAACCCACTTGGGATTCTGTCTCTCTGCCCCTCCCCTGCTCTCACTCTCAAAATAAATGCATGAACCTTCCAAAAAAAAAGAAAAAAAAATTCCCCTCCTTTACTCCAATTACTACTTCATTTCTCTGAGCTTCAGCTCAAGTCCCACATTCTCTACTAATTCTGACCCCTCTTTTATGTTATTTTAAACAGCACTTCAAGCAGGACCATCATGCTTGCTAGTTGATTGTTCACATTTAGTCACATTTTATTACATGCCTACAATATAAAAAAAAAAAGGGAAAGGAGTTTGGGAACCAATATATAAGGAAAGGTACATGAATGATGTATCATCAGCTCCATCTCCAAGAATCACTGAAACCAGTGAATTCTGTAACTTAAAAAAAAAAAAACTTTATTTATCTGGGGGGGGGGTGGTGCAGATAGAGAGAGGGAGAGACAGAATCCCAAGCAGGCTCCGCAGTGGCAGTGCAGAATCTGACGTGGGGCTCGAAACCCACAAATCATGAGATCATGGCCTAAGCCAAAGTCGAGAGTCGGACGCTCAATTGACTGAACCACCCAGGCTCTCCATGAATTCCATAACTTACCACTAGATTTATAAAAAGGTCTGAATGAATGAATTAGGGAGAGAAAACAAGAGCATCAACACAAATTTCAGTCTTTTCTCACACTATATATCCATGATTTATCACCTGCTAGTCAGTAACTGCACACGCAAGAGAAATGAGATACCATTCCAGAGACGTGAACTTCAACGTGTTCTTGAAGTTACCTTGTGAAAAGCTGGGTGACACGGTTTGATTGACAGCAAATACGCTGTTTGACCTTGGCGGTGTCTGTAACTGAGGCGGCGGGGGCTGAGCAGTCCCAGGTACGGAATTTCCAGGCAACACCACCACATTAGACTGACTGACAGTGGTTCCTAAGGCTGTTGGATCAGTCACGCACGTAGCTATCAGAATGTTATTTGAATTTCCAAAAGTTGTGCTTGTAGCTGGCATCAACTGTATGTATCCGCCATCCTTGGAGACGCACGGTGGGGCACTGGCTGAAAAAGCAACGCTGCCTTCACTCTGAGCATTCACTGCGGAGTCTTCGGGTTTGAGGGCCAAGAGGCTCTGTTCCACCGATGCTGAATCCCCCGTTCTTTCCGCAGATGTGAGAGCGCCTGGGGCTTCTTCTGAAGACAGGCACTTAACCAATTCTCCATTTTTGGCAGGGGACTTAGTGGGAGAGGACAGTATTATAGTCGGCAGGTTCTCCCCACTGATACTAGAAACAGCACTGTTCAGTTCAGTATCTGAGGAAACAAATGGATCATCACTAATGATAATTTTGAGAGAGACAATATTTGCTGCATCAACGTCTGCTGAGCTGTCAACACCAGGTCTGTCGCTGGTGTTCTGGGACTCAGGATGAGAACCTCCCACTGAAGAACACACAGATTCTGACAGAACAGCACGTTTATCTTCTACAGGGTCACCTTCTGGAGCAATCAATGCAACTTCCCCACAGTTACCATTCTCACTTAAAGTGAGAAAAATACTATCTCCATCTTCTTTTAAAGATGAAGGCTCTTGCGAACCGCCAGCAACTTTCTCAGACCTTGAAGGCTGAGTTTCATGTTCTTCCGCGTGATTTAACTCAAGAGATGATGAACCATCAGGCGGCTGTTTAACCGAAGATGTTGTATCTTCCAGACAAATGTCTACTTGTTCGGATATATTTAAACCTGAACTTTCAACCGATACAGGTAATATCTTGCTTTGAAGTGGAGAATTATCATGGCAATCCACATGTTGTTGTGATGTGACCGGCAATCCGTTGTGAATCTCAGTCTCACTCTGCAGAATCTCTTTAGGGTCTGGTGACTTAGAACCAGGGAGGTTAGTTTTAAGTCTTCCTGTGTTGTTAGAGCTTTCACAAAACTGACTTGTTTTAGATGTCTTTCCAGTTAATGGAATATTTTGGGATAAAAGCTGAGAACTCTTCCCAGAGAGAACGAAGTTTTCACTGTTAGTTTCCCCCCGAGGGAAACAAATGACGTTACTGGTATACCAGACTGATCAGGCTGTAATGGAGAATCACGTGGCGCATCCGGCAACAGAGAACTCTTTCCGACCTCCATTGCCATGGCGGTTTCAGTGGACATCTGATGGGTGTATAATTCGGCACAACGCTGATTACATTCGGCATCAGAATTTACTCTTTGGTTAAAGTCATTCAAATGAGGCACAGATTCAAAGGAAATATCGAGGTTACACTTCTGTTCATTAGGTACACCCGTTTTAAATGCCTTTTTCTGGACATTAGAGCCTATCTGAGAAAAGTGTTCCTGTGCTTCTGGTCTAAGCTCATCGTGGTTGCTGCCATTCTTCAAGGCATTGGATGTGTCTTCATTTTGGTAGGATGTACAAAATGGGGGCTGCCCAGACTGATCACCTGCAAAATAGGATGGAAGAGACAGATAGGGAGTATGCGTTGCTTTCTGAGGGAGTCACGTTTACTGTAAGACCTATTTTGCCAAGGAAGTAACGCATCTCAGACATAACGGAAAGGGCAGGTCTGAAAAACCGTATCTCACATTTTCGGAGTCTCAAAAAATTCACAGGCACTTTTTTTCTTTCTTTTTTTTTTTTAATTACTGATGCCTTTCTGAGTAACTGCCAGACTGTTTTTCAAACCTCTTGGAAAACAAATGACACAATGAAGGAAAAAGTATATGGGTTTCAGAACATCCAATGTTTATCAGTATGTAAAACTGGCCCCACACATGCAGCTGTTTTCATAATAGCTGGCTTTTCAACTTTTACCATTTCTATCAACCTTACTTTATCTGATATATTTTTCACGGTGAAATGGGCCAAGTACACTGTGCATCATCAGCATTTGATGTTACTGTCTACTGTGTGCAACATTCAACATTCAGTAGAAACATAGGAATATGACCTAAAATGTTTTAATATCCAGAATTCAAGACTATCACTACAGTATATAATCTCCTCTAAGCAAGTAAGATATAGATCTTGAGCACTCAGTTGCACTTGCTTACCAGGCTAAATGATTAATACCACACACCAACGTTACATAGCAGAGATTTGGACTTGTAACACACAAAAAACTGTTAAATGTTATATAGACTTTTGTCAAACTGGTCAATTCTATTAATGCTAAATTGCGCAGGTCAACAATTATGAAAGAATGAGTACTAAAAATTCTCCTTTTAATTAAATTACTAAAAGACTTGGGATTTTTTCTTTAATGAAAAGAAAAAAACTTATTCTTACCAGATTGTTCTGATTCAAAAGAACCTTTAACTGCTAGATTAGTTTCATCTGCTAATACTACACTGGGATTGGTGTCCAGATGTGGACTGCAAATGCCTTGGGATACCTGTTTATTATTCTTGGATTTACCTGTTAGAAAGGGAACAGGGAAATAACTGGTTAAATGATCAAAATAAAAAAAGCATCAGTTAATACAACTTAATGGTGATCCATCAAATGTTTAACTTTATGTCTTTTGGATATAGCCTTGTATATCATGGACAAAACCAAAGATTTTTGTAACAGACTGGTAGTTCTTAAGCTTTAGCCTACATCAGAATCATCTGGAGAGTCTAAGAATTTGCATTTTTAACGTGTTCTCAGATAATGCTGATAATGCTGGTCTGGAGACTAACTCTGAGAATACTGCATGAGACCATAAAATTGAGGGCAATAGCCAATTTCTTGCATTCCTTTTGTACTACCCAATTGTGTTTAATATAATGTATGTGTTAACCTCAACATATTTGTGCTGACTGGCAAAAATGCCCACACAAAAAACAAAATACAAAATGTTTTCCATTTTTATAGCTTAAATTTAAGGAAAAAACCCACCCTCCCCCCCTCCCAGACCCTTCACAGCCATAGACTTGCTTTGAAGAAAATAGGATATTTTTCCAGATGCTCTGGGAATTTTGCTTCAGTCTGGTTAAGGTGCCCAAGAAATGGAAACTTTTTTTCTTCTAACTGCCTTGAAAGAAATGGTCTACTTACCGTAGTCAAAGAGATCAAAAAGTGCCTGAAATGCCGGATCTGATTCTGTCTGCTCCAGTATGTCCTGGATAGCCTCCTCAGACATATGGATTTCATTCTGCAAAAAAAAGAGTGATCCTAACTCAATTAGTATAGTTTAATACCAGCAAAATAATCATAGGATATCTGATAGCTCTCAACTTCTATGTATAATTATTTCCCTCCAGGAAAATTTCTTCTGATTATGACACTAGGCTCATGTGAAATAAATTAAAACAAGACTAGAAAGCAGAAAATGAATGTTCCCTCATTCAACTTCCTAAAGTTAACTGTCTTGGTGCATATATTCCCAAACATTAAACATAAGTAAAATCACACTATAAATGTTCTTTTTTAAAAACTTGACATCCAGCAACGAGTAAGTGCACAGCATAATGTCTTCACCTACATATGGTGTGAGATAATGACCACAGTAAGTTTGGTTAATATCTATCATCTTATACAGATATAGCAACAGGGAAAGTGTTCTGAGAACTCTTAGGACTTACTCTCTTAACAATTTTCAAATATGCCACACAGCGGTGTTAACGACTCATCATGCTGTACATTACCCCGCAGTGCTGACTGCCTTCATCCAACTGCCCTACTCTCAATGCCCTGCCTCTGGTAACCACAAGTCTCATCTATTTTCCTATTAGTTTGGCCTCCTCCTGTATAAAATCTCACACTTTTTATCTACCTGTTTTGGCCTTTTAATATTAAATGCTTTCCTTAAGTGTCAGACAATCCTTGCACGTCCATTCACATTTTAGTAGCATGCCAAAAGCTACCTGCAAACTCTGTGCTAAGGGAGGGAGCTTGTCAATTACCAGGTATGCAACAGAATAATCTCACAGAACTATCCGTATTTTTAGTTTTTTTTTTTTTTTTTTTTACATTTTTGTGAGAGAAAGGAAGAGGGAGAGTGTGCAGAGGGTGGAGGCAGAGAGAGAGTGAGACACAATCCCAAGCAGGCTCTGCTCTGTCAGTGAAGAGCCTGATGTGGGGCCTGAACTCACAAACCACGAGATCATGACCTGGGCTGAAATCAAGTGTCGGAAGCTTAACTGACTGAGCCACCTAGGCACCACCAAGTTTTTTGTTTGTTTGTTTGTTTTGAGGGAGTTAGACTTCTTGGTGGATGAGTTTAGGGCTGACAAATGTGTTTCTGGTAAACAGTGTGAATGGGGGCAATGCTGAGACTTTAACTACGACCTCCTAAATGTTGCGCGCTGTCTTCCTGCTTTAGCTATCTTTACATCTGCTTTCGGAGCTACTGGTGCTAAGCTTTTTGGGATTTCTATGTGGTAAAGTTGGTTTTTCCTGAGCTTCGCCTTTACTGGCTTACAACTCGGAATCTCGTAAGTACTACATGTCCATTTTGACTTCTGTAAGTTTCTTTTTTCCTTTTTCTATCCTCTTTCCTTTGTTCTTGTGAGTTTTTAACATTTCCTTATGCTGTCTAGTAGTAGGGTACAAAACTAAATGTTTAATCCACTATCTATGTAAGAAAAATGAATCCCTTTGTAACAGGCTTTTTGTTTGCTAACTATGCCACGATTTAGCCAATTACCACTGAAGGATATTAGAATTTTTTCAAATTTTCAGTTACAGTAGTGAATACCACAATGAAAATCTATCTAGGAATCTGTTCATTTCTTTCTAAATTTTTTTTTTAACGTTTATTTATTTTTGAGACAGAGAGAGACAGAGCATGAACAGGGGAGGGGCAGACAGAGAGGGAGACACAGAATCTGAAATGGGCTCCAGGCTCTGAGCAGTCAGCACAGAGCCCGACGCGGGGCTCGAACTCACGGACCGTGAGATCATGACCTGAGCTGAAGTCGGACGCTTAACCAACTGAGCACCCAGGCGCCCCGGAATCTGTTCATTTCTTACAATAAATTCTTACCAACAGAATTACCGATTCCACTGATGAGAAGCAGCCGGAGGATATACACATTTAAAATTTTGAG
The DNA here is from genome assembly GCF_018350195.1 of Panthera tigris. NCBI lineage: Eukaryota > Metazoa > Chordata > Mammalia > Carnivora > Felidae > Panthera > Panthera tigris. Next base: position 6,815,258 of record NC_056669.1, read on the forward strand.
AACTGGGGGAAAAAAAAAATGGGGCACCTGGGTGGCTCAGTTGGTTGAACGTCCAACTTCAGCTCAGGTCATGATCTAGCAGTTTGTGAGTTCGAGCCCCGCAAAGGGCTCTGTGCTGACAGCTCAGAGCCTGGAGCCTGCTTCGGATTCTGTGTCTCCCCCTCCCTCTGCCCGTTCCCTGCTCATGGTCTCTCTCTGTCTCTCAAAAATGAATAAACGTTAAAAAAAAAAAATTTTAAATTTTGAGAACTGGGGAGCCTGAGCAGCTCAGTTGGTTAAGCATCCGACTCTTGATTTTGGCTCGGGTTGTGATCTCACAGTTTACGGGATCAAGCCCCGTGCTGGGCTCTATGCTGACAGCAGGGAGCCTACTTGGGATTCTCTCCCCACCACTCTCAAAATAAATAAACATTTAAAAAATAAAATAAAATTCTGAAGACTACTACCAAGTAGCTTTCTACAGAAGTTGTGTTGAGAGTTCCTGTTCTGTGTAACAATGTACAAACTTTTTTTTTTTTTTTTTAAATTTAACGTTTATTTATTTTTGAGACAGAGAGAGACAGAGCATGAACAGGGGAGGGTCAGAGAGAGGGAGACACAGAATCTGAAACAGGCTCCAGGCTCTGAGCTGTCAGCACAGAGCCCGATGCGGGGCTCGAACTCACGGACCGCGACATCATGACCTGAGCCGAAGTCGGCCGCTTAACCGACTGAGCCACCCAGGCGCCCCAACAAACCCTTAACAATAATGGGCAATATCAATTTTTAAGCATCGTTAGTCTATTGAATAAAAGTAATCTGTTCTCTTAATTTGTGATTATTGAATTGAATATTATCTCCATGTTTACTAAACATTTCAACATCTTTTTGAGACCAATATGATTTAAACAGAATGACACTGAACACATTTTAAAACAATGCATTCAAAGCTGGTGAGGAACCAAGAGGGTGAAGGGTACATCCTACTCTTAAGCAGTCAACAAAAACGTGCTGAGGTTTTTCAAGTTCACAAGTCACTGGGGTAAAACACCACCATCACCACCACCTTTGTTTCCTTTAAAAGTTGGAGCAAACAGATTAGATTGTTACTTCACACAGGGATAGGACAGATACTCAGTGAAAGGCTGGAGTAGTATGCCAGAGGGTATGCAATCTAGCTAGATAAAATGATATATTTTCCACTTGCATCAATTTTACATGAAAATAGAATGTTTTTTTTTAAAGAAAAAAATAAAAGAAATATAGACTAAGAAGCAAAACTGGTAAGTCTTGTCAACTAAAATATTATTATTTCAAAGAAGTTTCAGTACATTCTGGCTAGGGTCTTCATTTACTCTTCTCATAGTTGAAGATTTAAAATTCTCAATTTTAGTTATTTATAAGTCATGGTGCAATGTTGCATTTTTCAAGATTGATAAGGCGTACATTTGAATACTGTGGAACAGGAAATTCACACGCAGCAAGAGTTAAAGGGGAACTTTCATGAAGTGGTAAAAACTTGGTTGTTTTTTTTTTTTTAATAAAAATGGCCATAAAATGAAAAGAAGAACCTGTCTGAAGTTAAAGAGCCAGTCAACTTTGATTATGAGGATGTACAGAGAACATCAACAATTCTTGATGAAATGTGATTTGGGAGGAAGCCTGGAGCTTGAACAAATATTTCTATATGCATGAACTTGAAAATTTACAGTCATGTAAATAATGTCAAGGATTCAATGTAATCAAATTATGAAATGGTGGATGCACTCTTATAAAAGTTAATGTTGATGAAATATACTCTTCTGGTCAATCGTTTTACTCTAAACTTCAAAAGTTACAACCAGAAGAATCCTGAAATACCTGTTCCAATCAGTCTTCTAACTATTTTTAAAAATCAAAGTAGAATTTACACACAATAAAAGGCACAGATTTTAAGTGCTCAATGAGCACAGCTCAATGAGCTTTGAGAATTTTAAGGACTATGTAACCACTACTCCAATAAAAAACGTTAAAATGGGGCTCCTGGCTGTCTCAGTCGGGGGAGACTGTGACTCTTATTTTTTTTCTAGTTTAAGAAACAAAGATTGTCAGTCTGGATTTTATTACTATTATCACTATTATTTCTTATTCTCAAGTTTGTTAATATACAGTGTAGTCTTGGCTTCAAGAGGAGAAGCCAGTGATTGATTCATGTCTTATGACACCCAGGGCTCATCTCAGAGCTGTGAGTTCGGGCCCCACATTGAGAGTAGAGATTACTTAAAAATAAAATCTTTAAGGAAAACAAAACAAAACAAAACAAAACAAAACAAAAGTAAAACATTTCCACCACTCAAGAAACTCACATACCTATACACACCATTCCCTCTTCTAGAGAATTCTTCTTCTCGGCAAATCACTCCCCTCACCCTCACTGGGGCAACAACTTCTGATTTCCATCACCATAAATTAGTGCTGCATGTTTCACAACTTTATATAAATGGAAGCACACCCTTTGCATTGTTAGTCTATCTTCTTGATCAACATGTTTTAAGATTCATCCATGTTGCTATATATACTAATAGCTCATTCCTTCTTACTGTTCACCAGTATTCTATTTCATGGCTGTCAAAGTTTGTTTATTCCTTTTTTTGTTGATGGACATTTGGTGAACATTCTTATAGAAATCCTTTTGTAAACATATACTTATTTCTTTTGGGTAAGCAGCCTCGTAATTGCTAGGTCAAAAGGAAGGTGTACAGGTGGATACATAACTTTGTAAACTATCAAGTTTTCCAAGCAGGCTGTACCATTCATAACCTCCATCAGCAATCTTTCAGAGTTCCAGGTGTTTCATATCCTTGTCTCCATTTGATATTGTCAGATTTTTAACTTTTTAGCCACTGTAGTGAGTGAAAGGGTATCTCATTTTATTGTTAAAGTTTACTTATTTTTTTTGAGAGAGCGAGAGTAAGCACATGAGCAGGACAGGGGCAGAGAGAGAATCCCAAGCAGGTTTTGAGCTGTCAGCACAGAGCCGGACACGGGGCTCGAACTCACACAAACCATGAGATCATGAATTGTGCCAAAAAGAATGAGACACTTAACTGACTGAGCCACCCAGGCACCCTTCATTGTATTCTTAACTTTCATTTCCCAAATGACAAATAAAGTTATCTTTTTATAGACTTATTAGCCATTCCTCTATCTTCTTTTGTCTGTCCCAGCCTTTTGCCCATTTCTTAAAATGGGTGGTTTATCTTTTTACTATTGATTTGTGGGGGCTCTTTTTATACAGTGGATACAAACTTGTCAGATAAATGTATTATGAATATTTTCTCCAAGTTGGTGGTTTGATATTTTCTTTAATGATGCTTTTAACAAGCAGGTATTTTAAATTTTAAGGAAGCTTTTTTCTTCTTTTAAATTTTTTATGTGTAAAAATATCTTGCTACTCCAAGGTCACAAAGATTTTTAACTACTTAAAAATTTCTACTTCACCTATTCATACAACTAATCACTTCTTAGTGTATCTGATGTTTTTACTACTCAGTTGGGCAATATGTCTTGCTATTCTTTTAAAAAGTTATTTAGGGGTGCCTGGGTGGCTCAGTCAGTTGAGCATCAGACTCTTGATGTCAGCCTACGTCACGATCTGACGGTTCACGGGATCCAGCCTCACAATGGACAGCGCACTGAGCATGGAGCCTACTTAAGAATCTCTCTCTCTCTCTCTCTCTCTCTCTCTCTCTCTCTCTCTCTTTCTGGGTGCCTGGGTGGCCTGGGTGGTTGAGTGGCTGACTTGTGATTTCAGCTCAGGTCATGATCTCATGGCCATGGAATCAAGCCCTGTGTTGGGCTCCATGCTGAGTGTGGAACCTGCTCGGGATTCTCTGTCTCTCTCTCCCCACCTCCGCCCCACTACCCTACTTACGCTCTCTCACATTAAAAAGATTCTCTCTCTCTGCCCCCTCCCGTACTTATGCTCTCTCTCCACCAAAAAAAAAAAAAACAAAACACAAACAAACAAAAAACTTATAGTTCGTTAAATTTACAGAATTTCACTATGGGAAAATATCACAATTAAAAATTATTCATTTACTTAGTTATTTATTTAGAGAGGGAGAGAGCAAAGTTTGAGCAGGGTAGGGATACAGAGGGAGAGAAAATCCCATGCAGGCTCCATGCTAACAGCGCAGAGCCCCAGGCAGGGCTTGATCCCATGAACCGTGAGATCATGGCGTGAGCCAAAACCAAGAACCAGATGCTCAACTGAGTGACTCACCCAGGTGCCTAGAAAATTTTCTTAAAGTATTCTGAAAGAATGGACAAAAAATAAATAAATAAAATAAAATTAATCAGTGGTCTGACCCAGAATTCATCTGAAGCAAACCTGCTACAATGAATTCAATTGGTGGGCATGGCAACAAGCACGGATTACACTGCGTGAGAGCCCAAGTGAAAGGATGTGCTACAGTCACAAATCTCTGCCGCTCTTGAGAAAGTATTTGCACAGGAACAGATCTCAAAGATACAATATTGTATTCTCCCTCCACCAGCTTACAGTCCTCCATCTTCACTATCACTGAGCAGCCCAAGTGACTACAGCCCCACCTTCCTTCTGTTAGCGGTAAGCGGTCACACTAGTTAGTAACTTGTCTTTTTCAAGTGTCTTGTTCATTTTATTTGGAATCATTAAATATCTTTAACGTAGAACTTCATTGTTCCCTCACGTTTTAACATAGTCTGTAGCAGATAAAAGGAATCTCATTTAAATATACGCTGTATCGTATTGTTGCTTCCTGTGCACCCATGTACCCACTCAGGTACCTGAAAGTATTAAATACTTGGATATCCAGGACAAGGGCTATATAGCTACAGCAGACAGCTTTAGTGATACATGGAGAAACTGGAGATATTAGATGGCTTAGGATGTCTTACTCCTTTTACCATTTAAACAATGCAATTTACACTGATTATTTGAAAATTCACTAGCACATTTTCAGGAACACATTATATTACATTTAGATAAAGAAGGAGATCTCTAAAATTATTATTTTAAATAATTTTATACATCTAATCTGTTGGCAATGGATGTGAAATGAAACCAAAATGTTCACTACGAGCATATGCACTATATGCACACACCGTAACCTGTACCTGAAGTCCCAGGAGCTCATCAATTGAAGTCTCTGGTTCTGTAGGGTTGCTCTCTGTTTGCTTAGGTACTTGAGCAATATTGTTGTCACTGTAATACAGAAAGAAAAATTTTACCATAGCTCTCAGTTAGGTGAAAACAATGAAGCATTTTAAACACACATAGCTTACCTAGTCAGAAATTTATTAATGTTTTCTGCAAGCTTTTCTTGAAGAGATTTGTTACTTAATATTTTTTCTCGTGCATTTTCAATAACCATTTGCTGGAAAAGAAAGTCAATATTAGAAAAAAGAATAGGGTAGAGCTTCCAGTAAATGACAGCGAGGATAGTTTTAATAAATCTAGGTGGAAACTCCGAAATTGTGGCTCCCTCCGTATTAATACTCAAATACAACACTTTACAATTGTTTTCACAGATCCTTTACCAACCCTTTCTTAACTGATTACAAAACACAATTCCAAGCTCTTTAACTTTTTATACAAGGTTTCAAATAATTTGCCTCTAGTAAAATGCCCTTTGTATCACATAAGCCAGCACCCACAAGATATTTACAGTTTCCGGAACATTACACTGTTTCTTACTTGGTGCACTTGCTCATGTGACCTAATCTAAATGGACTGTCTCCTACTCATAAATTTTACTACTCTCTATCTGATGGCAATTCCTCTGCACAGTGTTGTAGAAATATTATAACACACAAATGCATATACACACTAAATATATATACCCGTTTCTCTATCAGTATTTTAAAACTCAGGAATGTCTCAAGTTGCAAACCTTGGTAAGGTCACTTACTTTTTCTACTGCAAATGCATTTGGATCCTGGAAATTCCGTATTGTTGAATGAGGTCCAGACAGAGTGTTACTCTTCCTTTGAGATTCACTGAAACACATTTTAAAGCTTGTCTTTTAACTAGCATGTAAAACAGATTCAATGATAATTACATATGCAGACACAAATCTTAAGATCATGGAACACCAGGCATTTTTCCTCTTTGTGGTGGGAACAAAGGGCAGTAGAACAGAAAAGCATTACTAAATTTGGATTAATAAAAAATGAATCTGAGGTCCAGCTTTACCACTTACTATGTGGTCTGAAGCAAGGTAGGTTCTGACTGTTTGACCTACTTTTTAATGGGATAAGACCAACTGTATTATTAATTTTATGAAATAATTGAATAAAGTGAAGTATGTGAAAAGACTTCATAAAAAGGCCAAGGTTTCACTCTCGCCATTGTTATTCAACAAAGTATTGGAAGTCTTAGCCTCAGCAATCAGACAATGCAAAGGAATAAAAGGCATCCAAACTGGCCAGATGGAAGTCAGACTTTCACTCTTCGCAGATGACATGATGTTCTAGATGGAAAACCAAAAGGTTCCACCAAAAAACTGCTAGAACTGATCCATGAATTCAGCAAAATCAGATTATAAAATCAAGAGATTCCACCAAAAAACTGCTAGAACTAATCTATGAATTCAGCAAAATCGCAGATTATAAAATCAACGCACAGAAATTGTTTGCTATCCTATACACCAATGAAGCAGCAGAAAGAGAAATCAAGGAATTGATCCCACTTACAATTGCACCAAAAACCATCAAGTACTTAGGAATAAACATAACCAAAGAAGTGAAAAATCTATACACTGAAAACTAGAGAAAGCTTATGAAAGAAATTGAAGAAGACACAAAAACATGGAAAAATATTCCATGCTCCTGGATCGGAAGAACAAACATTGTTAAAATGCTGATACTACCCAAAGCCACCTACATATTCAATGCAATACCTATCAAAATAACACCAGCATTCTTCACAGAGCTAGAACAAACAATCTTAAAATTTGTATGGAACCAGAAAAGACCCCGGATAGCCAGAACAATCCTGAAAAAGAAAACCGAAGCTGGAGGCATCACAATCCCGGACTTCAAGCTATGCTACAAAACTGTAATCATCAAGATAGTATGATACTGGCACAAAAACAGACACTCAGATCAATGGAAAAGAAAAGAGAATCCAGAAACGGACCCACAACTGTATGTCCAACTAATCTTTGACAAAGCAGGAAAGAATATCCAATGGAATAAAGACAGTCTCCTCAGCAAGTGGTGCTAGGAAAATGGACAGCAACATGCAGAAGAATGAACCTGGACCACTTTCTTACAACACACACAAAAATAAACTCAAAATGGATGAAAGACCTCAATGTAAGACAGGAAGCCATCAAAATCCTCGAGGAGAAAGGCAAAAACCTCTTTGACTTCAGTCACAGCAACTTCTTACTCAACACGTCTCCGGAGGCAAGGGAAACAAAAGTAAAAGTGAACTATTGGGACCTCATCAAAATAAAAAAGCTTCTGCACAGTGAAGGAAACAATCAGCAAAACTAAAAGGCAAATGACGGAATGGGAGAAGATATTTGCAAACAACCTATCAGGTAAAGGGTTAGTATCCAAAATCTATCAAGAGCTTCTCAAACTCAACACCCAAAAAAACAAATAATCCAGTGAAAAAATGGGCAAAAGACAGCTAGACACTTCTCCAAAGAAGACATCCAGATGGCCAAATGACGCAGGAAAAAATGCTCCACAGCACTCATCATCAGGGAAATACAAATCAAAACCACAACGAGACACCACCTCACACCTGCCAGAATGGCTAACATTAACAACTCAAGCAACAACAGATGGTGACGAGGATGCGAGAAAGAGGATCTCTTTGGCACTGCTGGCAGGAATGCAAACTGGTGCAGCCACTCTAGAAAACAGTAAAGAGGTTCCTCAAAAAAATTAAAAATAGAACTACCCTATAACTCAGCAATTGCACTAGGTATTTATCCACGGGATACAGGTATGTGGTTTCGAAGGCGCACGTGCACCCCGATGTTTATAGCAGCACTATCGACAATAGCCAAAGTATGGAAAGAACCCAATGTCCATCGACAGATGAATGGATAAAGATGTGGTGTATATATACAATGGAGTATTACTCGGCAATCAAAGAATGCAATCTTGCCGTTTGCAACTACGTGGATGGAACTGGAGGGTATTATGCTAAGCGAAATTAGTCAGAGAAAGATAAATATCATATGACTTTACTCATATGAGGAATTTACAATACAAAACAGATGAACACAAGGGAAGGGAAGCAAAAATAATATAAAAACGGGAGGGGGACAAAACATAACAGACTTTTAAAGAACAGAGGGTTGGAAGGGTTGTAGGAGGGGGATGGGCTAAATGGGTAAGGGGCATTAAGGCATCTACTCCTGAAATCATTATTGCACCATATGCTAACCTGGATGTAAATTAAACAATAAATAAATTAAGAAAAAGGGCCAAGGTTTCTATAAATGTTAGATACTGTTATCGTTATTTTACTATTAAAACAATAAAGGGGGGGGAGGTCAGCCTTGAATGGGAGACAACCAAGTAAAAAGTGTAACAAAAATACCCATGGCGTGGCAGTTAAGAAATCAGAAAAAGCATTTAAAAACTATTCTCTCTTTTCTGAAATATCCTTCAAACAAAGACACAGGGCTAAGTACAGAAAGAACTTTGATCTCAAACACTTCCTGAAAAGATTTCTGACTTTGAGACTCTAAATATTTATTTGTGAAAATGCCAGTATTATTTATATTTACTCAAAAACAGCCTACTTAAAAAAATCTGATAGTACCAATTTTAAGACATATTTTTTGCACTATTTTAGAAAGAACAGATTTCCAACAAAACAGTGATAAGCCATTGATTATAAGATACAACTAGATATCAAGGAGGTTAAAATGTGGGAAAAAAATGCATTTTGCAATGAATATAATAGTAAATAATCCCAAGAAGTGAGTCCATTCTTGTTATTTTATTCATAATGTAAATATCCTGGTGTAATTCTTATTTAATTTTAATGGTTATTAGAAACTCTTCCTTTTAAAAGGCATTTACCTTTTGCGTCTAGCAGGAGACATCACACTGGCTTGAGTTTTCCTTTCCTGAGGACCAGGAATGATACTTAAAGACTCTCCAGCTGTATTTCAAGAAAAAAAGTATTAAGTCAAGGACATGGAATAGTTTTCTAAACTTGAATTAATGGAATAAGCAGCATCACATAATGATTATTTTATATTAAATTCAGTTAGCATACACTGAATGCTTCACTATGTGCAAGGCACTGTAGAATATATTAGAATGAGTAATATCTATTGTTTGACTTCAGGTTTTTAAACTTTTTTTAATGTTATTATTATTTATTCTTAAGCGAGATAAAGAAACAGAGCATAAGTGGGGGAGGGACACAGAGAGAGAGGGAGACACAGAATTCAAAGCAGGATGCAGGCTCTGAGCTGTCAACACAGAGCCCGACACAGGGCTCGAGCTCACAAACTGAGAGATCATGACCTGAGCTGAAGTCGGACGTTTGACTGACTGAGCCACCCAGGCGCCCCAAGATTATGCATTTTTGACAAGCTCCCAGGTGATACTGATACTTCTGGTCCACTGACCACCATTTGAGCAGACAAGATTCAGATTATTTTCAGTATTTTGTCATTATAAACAGGCTCCCCTAGATTAAAAAAAAAATTTTTTTTAACATTCATTTTTGAGAGACAGAGTGCAGGTGGGGGGTGGGGCAGAGAGAGAGGGAGACAGAATCTGAAGCAGGCTCCAGGCTCTGAGCTGCCAGCACAGAGCCTGACGCGGGGCTCAAACCCACGAACCGTGAGATGTGACCTGAGCCAAAGTTGGACGCTCAACTGACTGAGTCACTCAGATGCCCCATTGTCTGACTTCAGGTTTTACAATTAAGTACAGCACAGTCTCAACAAAACATGGCAGATTGGAGGAAGTGTAAGAATTGTAAACTAAGTGTACGTTATAGTGTATATATACTACATGTTTTTACCCCGGGGTGTAAAAAAGGTTGGAGAAGAGATGGAAATGAGGGAGGATGGAATGGATGGCAGTAAGTTTCAGCTGCACAGAAGAGAAAGAAAACTTGTCTAAGTGAAACTGGCATCTGAATTTTAATCCCAACTCTGTTATTAAATAGCTTTTCGCCCCTTAGTATCAGGTGTTTTCAACCATTTCAAGTACACAACAAGCAAGCTATACTAGACGATCTCAACGTGATTAAAATGTTTTCTAAGTATAACAACATGCTCACTTTAAGACAAACTTACCCAAAGTCTGTTCCAGTTTATAGTACTTTACAATTTATAAAGACAGTAATATATCATCTATTTACACAATGTGATTAAAAACAAAACTCAGAGAACAAAATTTAAACTCACTGGCCACAGTGTCTTGTGACTGTGAATGGTTAACCACTACAAAATTTGACCTCACAGGAGCTGTAATCTGGCCAGCTGACCGGACAAGCTGTGTGGCTGTTGAAGGAGTAGCAGCAGGACATTGTCCTGAAAGATACGCTAAAGTCAGCAACTCTGAATTGACGGGAGCCGCTTGAGACGCCAGCTTTCTCTGCCTTTTGATTTCTGCAATTCCACTTCTTGTTCGGACTGCAACACAGGAGAATTTAAAAAATTAACTCAGTGTCAGAGTGCTCTGGCAATTTTAACAAGTCTATGTGATACACATCCTACTATTTAATAACATGTTAGAGCTATAGATTGAAAAAGAGCCCTTGAAAGTAACAACTAACTTTAGGTGTTAATTTCATATGAAACAAACTAAAATGCATACAGTTGACCCTTGAACAACACAGGGGTTAAGAGCACCGACTCTTTGCACAGTCAAAAATCCAAATACAACTTCTGACTCCCCCCAGACTTTAACTACGGATAGCTTACTGGTGACCAGAAGCCTTACCGATAACCAACAATTGAACACACATTCTGTATGTTATATTATACTGTAGTCTTACAACAAAGTAGCCTTAGAAAAGAAAACGTGATTAAGAAAGTCACTGGAAGCCAAGATACATTCATATTCCTGTACTGTATTTATTAACAGAAAAAAATTATGAATAAGTGAACCCACCCAGTTCAAAGCAGTGTGATTCAAGGGTCAACTGTATACACAAAGTTTATAAATCTATGAGTATATTTCTTTAGTAATTCATACTAATAACACCTCTACAAATTAAGAAACAAACCAATGAAATGAGAATTAAAGACATGAATACATTAGAGTCAATGAAAAAAAACAGGGAGTACTTCAAATGCTCTTTTCTACAATATAATTTCCTATTATGGTAATAACTGTACTTCAAAGAGCAGTAGTTAAAATTTTTTTTTTTTTTTTAACGTTTATTTATTTTTGAGACAGGGAGAGACAGAGCATGAACAGGGGAGGGGCAGAGAGAGAGGGAGACACAGAATCTGAAACAGGCTCCAGGCTCTGAGCTGTCAGCACAGAGCCCGACGCGGGGCTCGAACTCACGGACTGAGAGATCATGACCTGAGCCGAAGTCGGACGCTTAACCGACTGAGCCACCCAGGCGCTCCAAAGAGCGGTAGTTTAAACACAATATATACTTAGCATAAATTTGACAGTTTAAGTCTGAATTAATGCTAAACATTATTTATAAAGCTGAATACCTACCTCTCTGACTGGCAACAAACCCTGGGGAACTTTGCATGCTCCTAACAAATAAAAAAGACGTTAAAAGATACGGTCTAGTTTATTAACAGTCAGACCTGAAGTAAACTGAATTAAAAGATAATAGACCTCTCTCAGATAAAAAAGATACGCACATTTTTTTGAGGGGTGACCAATCTTACTTGCTTTAGAATGGTGGCATGTTAACACACTCACACACACCGAATTTTAATAATCAAGTTTTTATCCAATGCGGTAAGCATTAGAGAACTCTGACATCCCTTTAAGAATTCGACTTGACTTTAAGAAGTCTATATATTTAAGGAAGCCACGGATAAAATTCTGTAGTTATTAATTACCTTTTATCACTACAGTGATACCTTCACAAAGAAATTCTTCATTTCACATAGGACTCCATACATAAATATGTCAGAATCCCGAAGTTAATTTCAAAGGATATCCTGCTTTTAACAAATTTACTACTTATAAAACTATTTTATCCAGTGTCTAACAAAGGAGGAAAGCAAACAGGAAAGCAAACATATAAGAAAATTCTCAGTATAAGGTGATTCTCCTTTTATTATGAACTGGTTACCCAATCACAGACACTGCTCTCTTCCTGGGAAATCTATTAAATTAGTCTCTATGAAAAAGAGCAATAAAACTTACTAAATTGAAAAAGCATTTTTAATAACACACACACACCAATCTTGGAGAATATTTGACTAAAAGCCTTTTATTTTTATGTAGCATCTCAACAAAACATCTCAGTAACTTATAAATATTTATAGGTGCTAATTGTGAATGTCTTTCAAGATTATTTGAAAGGGGGGAAAAAAAGTCAAGAAAGGGGGAATAAAGGTAAGAGTACCAAATAAGATGTGATAGAGTTAGACAGAAAGCATTTGAAGCCATTTCAGCAGTTTAAACTGGGAAGGAAATGAAGCCCCTGCTGCATTTACGCTGAGTGTTCCACTTTCTCTGGGAGAAAGGGTAAGAAACTGTTTTTATACTATACTCTCAAGTTAGGTAAGAGCTGTTTACCAGTAGGGCATTACATGGCCATGACCTCGGTAAAAGGTGCATATAAGTACCATGAGAACATTCCAAAATTAGAAGATTCCACAAGTAGCATTTTATTTAGGCTTGTTTCTTTACAGGGGAAGAACCAATGAGGCACGAATTCAACACATCAATTCTTGGCATGAGTAATGAAGATTCAACTGTGTAAGGAAATTCACACAAGGCTGGATTAGATTTATATTGTACCCAGAGAGCTGCCTCTAAATTGCTAAGGGACTTTGGGAATATCATTAAACATGTGTAAGTCTCAATTTCCTTATTTCTAAACATTTTATTAAATATGTATTTTATTTCAAATTATTCCAATAAAAAACAGGAATAGCCATAACCTCTGGAGTAAATTTAAAATTAGATCAGTATTACAGAAGTGCACTGTGTGGGTCATAAGAAGATTTAATCTGAAGAGCTTTCTGCATGTGTTTGCATTCCCAAATCATCATGCATGTTCTGATAACTTGACTATACAGGCTTTTTATTTATTACCTGATCTGGGAAAGCGTATGGTCTAACTTCTTCCACAGAGATGACATAATTGCTGGAACATCATTTGATGTTTCTAGGGAAGAAGAAAAGTTAATGAATATGGCTGAAGAAAAGTCATCACTTAATTTGGTCACAAAATCAACAAGGAAAAAACCTTTTCTCTCAACTGTTGACCTTATGTTGGAAACTAGGAAATAAGCCTACTTTGTAAAATGACCTGCAAAGCTGTACTTCTTTCTTTTCTCAAGCCACTGACTATCCGACGCAATGAGTGGAAATGGACATCTGTAAAGTCTCTGAAGCTTTTTAAGAACGATTTTATATCTTCTTTGTATTAAATAAAAAAAACTATTTTATTTCCTTTTTTTTTTTTTTAAAGATTTTTAAAAAATTTTAAATAATCTCTACACCCAACATAGTGAGCTCACAACCCTGAGATCGAGAGTCACATGCTCCACTGACTGAGCCAGCCAGGTGCCCCCAAAAGGACAAACTATCTTAAATCTGTTCTAGTTGACAACATGTGACATTTAAAAGTGAATTAAAATAATGTGATTTATAATAAATTTCATAAAGGTTATGCAAACTCCTGTGAGTGTGGAAATTATTTTTCCACAACCAATTTTTTCATGTCCAAATTACTGTGATTGGTCAGCAACCCCTCAATAAAAGCACCACCGCTTGGGGCGCCTGGGTGGCTCAGTTGGTTAAGCGTCCAACTTCGGCTCAGGTCATGATCTCGTGGTCCGTTAGTTCGAGCCCCGCGTCGGGCTCTGTGCTCAGAGCCTGGAGCCTGTTTCAGATTCTGTGTCTCCCTCTCTCTGACCCTCCCCCGTTCATGCTCTGTCTCTCTCGGTCTCAAAAATAAATAAACGTTAAAAAAAAAAAAATTAAAAAAAAAAAAAGGCACCACCGCTTACTATACTTAAGAGTTACAGGTAAAATTCCTGAGAACTGATTTTTTTTTTTTTTTTTAGGATATGCTCTTAAGAAGTCCAGAGTGTTGGGGAACTTACAGGATTATTTAAAATCTTTACCATATACTTACAAAAAACTCAAACCAGAGAAAGCTACCCAACATAAAAATGGGATTAAACGTTCATATTGCAATAGCATATAGTTTTTGATGTTATTTACACTGTAAAAATTCCTGTAGAGGGGCACCTGGGTGGCTCAGTTGGTTAGGTATCGGGCTCTTTATTTTGGCTCAGGTCATGATCTCACGATTTGTGGGATCAAGTCCTGCTTCAGGCTCTGTGCTGGCAGCACGGAGCCTGCTTGGGATTCTCCCTCTCCCCCCAACTCTCTGCCCCTCCGGAGCTCACACTCATTCTGTCTCAAAATAAACAAACATAACATTTTAAAAAAATTTAATATTACTCTCTGTAGTTTCTAGGGCTGCAATCTGGGAAAAGTTGTTTGGCTTAATTCTCAGTTAACTGGGATCTTAACAATAAAAATGGATTTTTTTTTTTAATTTTTTTTTTTTAACATTTATTTTTGAGACAGAGAGAGAGCATGAATAGGGGAGGGTCAGAGAAAGAGGGAGACACAGAATCCGGAACAGGCTCCAGGCTCTGAGCTGTCAGCCCAGAGCCCGACGCGGGGCTCGAACCCACGGACCGTGAGATCATGACCTGAGCGAAGTTGGACGCTTAACCGACTGAGCCACCCAGGCGCCCCTAAAAATGGATTTTAACAATAAATACCTCTTACTGGGTTAGTTTAAGGACTGTTTACAAAACATATGAAAGCATCTAGCACAAAGCTGCCTACAGACAAATACTCAATAAACATGAAGCATCTTTCCTTTTTTTCAATGCTATTGTTTTATGGTAATTCTTGTTAATGTTCTGAGCTACAAAAAAAATATTAGAGAATAAAACAATTTTAACTTTCCCCTTAAAATATTAACTTAGGCAACTATTAATTTATATTCTGGTTAATATAAATCAGAATTTTATGACTGGGTCCTGTGTCCAGATTTAGACTACAAAGGACTTAAAATGTTATCTTGAAATTCTCTAACACGTAGCAATGCTGTTCATCAAGGCAGAGATCTACATTTAGGAGTTTTATTTTTTACAAGATTTATTTTGTTACATTCATCAGCATTCAGATTTTTACAATTTCTCAATATAAATGCAAGCTTTTTAATTAGGTATTTCCCAGTAAAACTTCTCTCATCGTAATGGAGATAAGTTTTTTGCTTTGTTTTGTTTTTTGAAAAGTTTTCTTTTGATTTGCAAGAGGCATTATCCTTTAAAAATTATTTCTACTTAAAAATTAGATAAAAAGAATCCCTGAACTTGAATTCTTACCTTTTGCTTTCATAGCTACATATTCATTCAGAATTGTTGTCAAGTTTTTTCCAAACAAGGACTGAAAAGAAAAAAATCAAGCATTACAAAAATTATGCAACACTGCCAATAATCTTCCACCATAGAACGTCTATATAACGTTATAAAAGCCCTGGATTTTTTGATGGGGGTGAAGAACAAGGTATCAAAAATAAAGAGTCACTTAAGTTAGGAGTTGCATCAAATCTTCCACGAGTCAAGAAAATTGCCTGTTTGAAATTTTAAAAAAATTTTATTTGAGAGAGACAGTGAAGAGTGAGCAGGGGAGAGGCAGAGAGAGAGAGAGGGAGAGAGAGAATCCGAAGCAAGCTCCGCACCATCAGTGCAGAGCCTGACATGTGGTTCAAACTCATGAACCATGAGACCATGACCTGAGCCCAAGCCGGAAGCTTAACTGACTGAGCCACCGAGGCACCCCAAGGACCTTGTCTGTTTGAATAAGACACTAAGACTATGTTTTTTTAAGTAAGATAGTCCAAAGGCAGAAAAGGAGTTTTCAGCTGCAAGGGAGGGATCCAGTCACCTAAGTTTTAAAACTGTAAGGACCCACTCCTAATCTGCCCTTTCTTTTAAAAAAAATTCTTTTTAAAATATTAATTTTTGAGAGAGAGAGAGAAATGTGAGTGCACAAGAGTTAGTGGGGAAGGTGCAGAGACAGGGAGACACAGAATCCGAAGCAGGCTAGAGGCTGTGAGCTGTCAGCACAGAGCCTGAAGTGGGGCTTGAACCCACAACTGTGAGACCATGACCTGCGTCAAAGTTGGTCACCTAACCCACTGAGTCACCCAGGTGCCCCACCCCCGCGACCATTCTTAATCTTATTTGTATGTTCTTTCTCACAGAGAAACCTGGCTCCCATTATCTACATTACATTTTCATTATTTGTTGAGAATGGCTAATTTAGTAGAACTCAGAGGGATTTATTTAAGATTCATTCACGCTTTTTGAGTCAACAGCATGTTTGCTTGTTGTTGTTTAGTAGTATTCCATTCTATGGCTGTACCACAGTTTATCTGTTTATTGGCTAAAGGACAGCTTGGTTGTTTTCCGTTTTTGACCATCACAGATAAACATTAGTGTGCAGGCTTTTGTGTGAACATGTTTTTCAATTTACTTGGATTAAGTATCTGGGTGTATGAGTGCTGGGTCACATGGGGAACACATGTTTACCTTTATAAACAACTGCCAATTTGTTTTTCAAAGTGGTTGTATGATTTTACATTCTCAGCAGCAATAAATGTGAGTTCCTGCTGTTTTGCACCATTACTGCTAATGATCTGACAGTTTTTAAACTGTTCTTTACAGTAGCCATTCTAATATATATATGTTGGTATCTCTCTCTTTTTTAAAAAAAAAAAAAAATATTTTTTTAACGTTTATTTATTTTTGAGACAGAGAGAGACAGAGCATGAACGGGGGAGGGTCAGAAAGAGGGAGGCACAGAATCTGAAACAGGCTCCAGGCTCTGAGCTGTCAGCACAGAGCCCGACGCGGGGCTCAAACTCACAGACCGCGAGATCATGACCTGAGCCGAAGTTGGACGCTTAACCAACTGAGCCACCCAGGCGTCCCTGTCTTTTTTTTAATGTTTCACTTATTCTTGAGAGAGAGAGAGAGAGAGAGACAGACGATGAGCGGGGAAGGGGCAGAGTGAGTGAGGGACACAGAATTGGAAGCAGACTCCAGGCTCTGAGCTGTCAGCATCGAGCCCCCGTGAGGCCCAAACTCACAAGCAGTGAGATCATGACCTGAGGCGAAGTCAGAGGCTTTCCCGACTGAGCCACGGACGCACCCCTGTTGGTATCTCTTTAGAGTATTAATTTGCATTTCCCAATGACAAATGATTTGGAGTTTTTAAATTAGCTTATTGCCATCTTCAGATCCCTTGCCCTTTAAAAAGATTTTCTTTTTTGGGGCACCTGGGTGGCTCGGTTGAGTGCCTGACTTCGGCTCAGGTCATGATCTCACGGCTCATGAGTTCGAGACCAGCGTGGGGCTCTGTGCTGACAGCTCAGAGCCTGGAGCCTGCTTCAGATTCTGTGTGTGTGTGTCTCGCTCTCTGCCCCTCCCCCACTCACTCACACTCTCTCTCTCTCTCTCTCTGTCTTCCTCAAAAATAAACATTAAAAAAATTAAAAAAAAAAATAAAGAGATTTTCTTTTTAAAGAGTTTTGTTTTTTTTTTTTAATGTTTATTTTTGAGAGAGACAGAGAAAGAGACAGAGTAAGAGCAAGGGAGGGGCAGAGAGACACAGAGAGAGAGAGACAGAATCTGAAGCAGGCTCCAGACTCTGAGCTGTCAGCACAGAGCCTGATGTGGGGCTCGAACTCACGAACCATGAGATCATGACCTGAGCCGAGATCAAGAGTAGGATGCTTAACTGACTGAGCCCCCCAGTCACCCCCAAAATAATTTCATTAAAAAAAATTTTAATAGTTTTTAAAAGGGTGTTCTGGGTACAAATCCTTTATCACATAACTGATAATGTAATTTTTTTTTTCCAGCCTATGGTTGGTCATTCTTTGAACAGTCTATTGTAAAGCAAAATTTTTAAATTTTTAGGAAGTTTAATTTACCAATTTTTCCTTTTTGTCAGTGTCATACTTAAAACTCATCATCAAATCTAAGTTAACATAAATTTTCTCCTGAAAAGTCTTATAGTTCTATGCTGTACATTTGGTCTATTATCCATTTTGGTAGTCTTTGTATGATGTATGTGTAGAGAATCTTTTTTTGAATCTGCATGACTAATTGCTCTATCTCCATTTGTTGATAAATTACCATCTCCAGTGAATTCCCTTTGTACTTCAACCACAAATCAGTTTTGCATGGGTCTACACTGGGCTCTATTCTGTTCCACTGATGTAAGTGCCAAACCTCCCCCTAACATCACCGGATCATGATGACCAGAACTCATTAATAAGTCTTACAATTAAATAACAGGACTCTTCCAACTTATCCTTTTTAAGAACAGTCTGGAGTATTCTAGTCCCTTTGCTTTTCCACATGAAATTTAGAAATCAGCTTGTTGCTATCTATAAAAATGCTTATGGGCATTTTAATTGTAATGAATCTATAGATCAAAATGGGGAGAATGGGCATCTTAAATGAATGCACTATCTTTGATATTCCCTAGCAGTTTTACTTTTCAGGTTTCCTCCACAGAAAAGAATGTTGTTTGTGACAGCTGAAATGAATCTAAGGAGCCATGTTTAAAATAAATTAACAAAATACTATGTCAAATAACGTGGTTACAAAATACACCCACTGTATTCCCAATGATGCTCTGTTGGTCTAGTAATCTTTTTTTTTTTTTAATGTTTATTAATTTTTGAGAGAGAGAGACAGAGACAGACTGTGAGCAGGGGAGGGGCAGACAGAAGGAGACACAGAATATGAAGTAGGCTCCAGGCTCTGAGCTGTCAGCACAGCTGAAGTGACAACAAAGATAACAAAATACCTGTTTTTTATTTATCTAAAGTAAGCAACCAGATGCAGGAAAAAATTGGTTAAGTGTAAGACACTATATAGCAGATGGCTTAAATAATAGGCATTTCTTATTCTGGAGGCCAGCGAGTCCAAGGTCAAGGTGCCAGCCAATTCAGTTCCTGGTGAGGGCCACCTTCCTGGCTTCTAGACATCGCCTCTGTGCTTATTCAAGGAGAGAGATCTCTCTCTTCCACTTCTTACAAAGGCAATAATCACAACACATGAGGCCCAACCTCATGACCCAATCTAAACCTAATTAATTCTCAAAGATCCCACTACCAAATAGCATCACACTGGTGATGGGGTTTCAACATATGCATCTTGAGGGACACAAATATTTTAGTCCATAGCAAGCAGAAAACAAGTGAGCCTCAAGATAAATAGTAGTGGAATTAATTAGAAATGAGAGAGTCATTTTGAAACTGATTCTTAGAGGCAAAAGTTGTAATTGTGTGAAATAAATGTGTGAAAAGAAGAGTTGGCCTTCTCTGGGTCTTTCCACTCATGCATGAATACTATCAAATCTTTACGAATTCTGATACTGCTAATGAGCTGATTTTAAGACTGTGTTTACAGTCTCTCATGTTGGCCAGTGAGGAAATATTTCCTGTAAGGAACACATCACTCACCAGTAAGCAGGCTGGGATAAAACCTTCATCTGTACAATGTTCGGCATATTCTTTTAAATTTGAACTTTCCAAAATAAAAGTCTGGCAGGTAGAAGTGAGGTTTTCCTGTTGCAAGTAACCTAAATGAAAAACAGAAGTTTAGGTGATGCCAGTAAGCTTCTCTATTTTTATCAAAATGCTGTTGAAATACTACAGAAGTTTCATATCACAAATGAACCCTTAGGTAGAATGTGCTGGGATTCTGCAGCCTTGCCCAGAACCACCAGTATGGGCTTCAGTACAAAGTAAGTAGTCTTAATAGATGGCTGTTTGATGGAAAAAACTCCAGGTAAACGAGAAATATAAGGTGTCTGATAAACAGCAACCAACACCCAGTAATGCTTAGAAGAAAATAAAATAATGATAAATAACAGGAGAACTAATAAGGAAATGATAAATGTTCTTCTACTCCATGAACTCCATACTCACAAGGATGGCATAGAGTATAAATTAACTTACTGGCTTATTAAAAAATACTACATTCTCCTAAAATTGCTACTTACTTGTACATTTCACTTATTTGCCTACTGGTTTAAGAGAAAAATGAACAAAAGACCTACTTCTCAAGAAAGGCAAGAACGGCACTCCTTTGATTTTTAATTTATGCCCTTTGGGAGTCAAAACACTATTTCAACAAGAACTTTATTAGCATTTACATCTAACCAACATTTATGGAACAATCTTACGTATCAGTGCTTGGTACTTGCACACATATGACCTGACTAGCAGTCAGTCTATCCTTGCTGTTTTGTTTCTTAGCATTACCAACCACTAAAAAAAGGTAGTATAGTACAGAAAGAACATTGGATAGGATCCTGGGAGACCAGGTTCTTCTTCCATTCTGTTAAAATAAGCATTGTGAATATAGGGCAAAAAAAATCACTTATATTCTGCAGAACTAAGGTGCTTCATGTATAAAACATCACACTTGCCTTGACTTGTGGATCAAAGCTGGTGAAATTAAACCTTTGTGTAAAGCCCTTTGATCATGTGTAAAGCCCTTCCATCACTTCCTGTATCTCTCAGTTTAAATTTCTAAAATCTTAGCAGTTTCAGTAGGAATGGCAACATAAGGACCTCCAAAAATCCTCTCGTCCATAAAAGAAATGAGAACGCTAGCACAAATTATTAAAAAACGGTCACAAAACTCTGAATATAATCAAAGTTTTGAGAGCATTTAAGAAAAATAGATGAACATCACGTATAATGAACATCTTGGCACTTAAACTAGCTCTATTCCCATGATCATCTCCCTAGCTGAGCAATATATACTTGAAAGTCAATAGCCTGCAATCACAATTAAAACAAACAGCCTAGCAGCCAATGGAGGGACTGGATATGCTGGAATTTTTCCAAAGACTCATTTCCAGAAATTGTCATAATGTGATCTGTGTGAAAATTCCCTGTAAAACTCTGGTTGCATGGCTTGTCTCTGAGATGAATCCGAATTTACCCAGTGCAAAGAAACTTTTTTAAGATGTTTGCTTAAAACTACCGGCACGAATTGCTAAACACTACAGCTGCCTGTGACAGAAGAGTAGGACAAACAAGCTAACTCAAAGTTAAAAGGAAAAAAAAAGCTGGGGCATGAAGAGTACATGGCAGGCTATGAAAAGCTAGGATATATTCCTGAGATAGCAGGAGGCCACGTGCAACTGTAGGGCAACGTGCATACTCAGAATATACGTGACAAGGCCCCAAGCCCTCGCCTCTGGCTTACTAGGTAAGGCTCTGCGGAAGCAGGAAGTGAAAGCTCAGGCAGAGTCGTCAATGGCTTAGCTGAATGTTGAAGTGTGCCCAATATACACACAGCCCCTTGGTAAACAAAGGGAGACTAACTGACAGCAAGCATTTAAAAAATGAAAAATGAAAAAATGAAAAAAAAGGCAGGGGGATGGGGGCGCTTTGGGGGCTTAGCCGGTTAAGCGTCCAACTTCAGCTCAGGTCATGATCTCGCAGTCCGTGAGTTCGAGCCCCGCGTTGGGCTCTGGGCTGACAGCTGAGAGCCTGGAGCCTGCTTCGATTTCTGTGTCTCTCGCTGTCTCTGGACCTCCCCTGCTCAAGCTCTGGCTCTCCCTCTCTCTCTCAAAAATAAATACACATTAAAAAAAATAAATTTAAAAAATGAAAAAAATCATTCTCCAATCATAGGATATAAATTTAAAGACTATAGACCTTACAGAATTAGTTCAGGCAGCAGTTCACAGCCACTACTGAAGCAATAAAGTGCAGTAACAAAGAGAGTCTGATTATAAGAGTTGTCACATTATATTATTTAAAACGTCAAATTTTCAACAAAAAATTATGAGACATGCACAGAAACAAGAAAGTATGCCTCATATGCAAGGGGAAATAAAAGTAGTCAACAGACATCATTCCTAAGGAAACCAAGACACTATAGTTAAAACTTTTAAAAAGTCAGCTATTTTAAATAAGTTCAGAGAATTAAAGAAAAATATTCATAAATACCTAAAAAGATTATGAGAGCAATGTTTCACCAAACAGAAATAAGACAGAAATTCTACAAAAAGCATAAACAAAATAAAAACCAAATAGAAATTCTAGAGTTGAAAAGAACTAAAATGAGAAATTCTCTAGAGGGGGGCTCAACAGATTTAAGGCAGATGAAAGAATTAGTGAACCTGAACACAGATCAAATGATCTGTATCCAGCATAAGGAACAAAAACAAATGGGATCACGAAAAGTGAACAGAGTCCCTGGGAGCTGTGGGGTACCATCAGCTGTACCACGGCACGCATTATCAAAGTCCCAAGAGAGCAGAGACAAAAAAAGCAAAAAGACTATTTGAAGAAATAATGTACAAATAACGAACCTCCAAAATTTTTGGAAACACGTTAATCTATTTATGCAGGAAGGTCAATAAACTCTAAGTGGGATAAAGTGAAAGAAATCCACACTTAGACACAGCATATTCAAACTGTCAAAACAACAAGAGAGAATCTTGAAATCAGAAACAGCTCATCACATACAAGCAATCCGCAGTAGGATTAACGGCTTTTTTCTCATTAGAAACCACAGAGACCACAGGCAGGGAGATGACACATACAAAATGCTAACAAAAAAGTCAACCAAGACCAGCAAAACTCCTTCAAAATGGACAAATTAAGATATTTCCACATTAACAAAACAAAACAAAACCCAGACGCACTGTTGCTAGCAGACTCACTCTATAAGAAATATTAAAGGGAATCCTAGGGGAGCCCCTAGGGTGGCTCATTTGGTTGGGAATCTCATTCTTGATTTTGGCTCAGGTCATGATCCCCGGATTGTGGGACTGAGCCCCATGTCGGGCTCCATGCTGACTGTGGAGCCTGTTTCATATTCCTTCTCTCAGGGCGCCTAGATGGCTCAGTCGGTTAAGTGTTTGACCTCAGCTCAGGAGGTCATGATCTCGCAGTTTGTGAGTTCCAGCTCCACATGGGGCTCTGGGCGGTCAGCACAGAGCATGCTTCAGATCCCCTGTCTCCCTCTCTCTCTCTGCCCCTCACCCACTCACTCTCCCTCTTCTAGAAATAAACACTTAAATAATGGATTACAATAAAAGGATGGAAAAAGATACACCATTCATACAGGAACTAAGAGCTGAAGAGGCTACACTGAATCAGACAAAGTGAGACAAACATTGTTAGTAGGGGCAAAGATGGCGAAAAAATATCCAATCATTCAAAAGATACACAAAACACAAAGGAGACACTCACAAAAGTGCAACAAGAACTAGACAATTCAATAAAAGTTATACACTTCAAAAAAGTCTCACTTTCAATAATGAATAGACAACTAGAGAGTTCAATAAGGAAACAGAAGACTTGAACACTATAAACCAACTAGACCTAACTTCTATAGTGTACTACACCCAACGATAGCCGAATATACATTCTTCTCAGGTGTATGTGAACATCTTCCAGGATAAACTATGTATTAGGACATATAATAAATTTAAAAATTGATGGAAATTATATAGAGGATACTCTCTGACCCTAACGGAATGAAATTAGAAATCAATAATAAGAAATTCATAAATATGCAGAAATTTTTTAAGAAGTTTTTTAATGTTTATTTATTTCTGAGAAAGAGTGCAAAAGGGGGAGGTGCGAGGGAGACACAGAATCCAAAGCAGGCTCCAGGCTCTGAAGTGTCAGTACAGAGCAAACGTGGGGCTTGAACCCATGAACCTGCGATCACCTGAGGTGAAGTCGGATGCTCAAACGACTGAGTCAACCAGGCGCCCCACAAAAATTCAGAAATTAAACAATACTCTCTTAAATAATCAAAGCATCAAAGAAGAAAACAAAAAGAGACAATATTTTGAGATATACAAAAACAAAAATGCAACATGCTAAAACAGGATACAACTACAGTAGTGCTTAGTGGCATATTTATAGCTTTAAATACCTGTTTTTTGTTTTTTTTTCCAAGTAGGCTTCACGTCCAGCTCAGGGCCCAATGCAGGGATTGAACTCATGACTCTGAGATCAAGACTTGAGCTTATATCAAGAGTCAGACGCTGGGTTAACTGAACAACACAGGCGTCCCAGTAAATACCTGTATTTAAAAGATAAATATTTTGGGGGTGCATGGGTGGCTCAATCAGTTGAGCAACTGACTCCTGATTTTGGCTTGGGTCATGGTCCCATGTTTCATGGGTTTGAGCCCTGTGTCAGGCTCTGTGTTGACAGTCTGGAGCCTGCTTGGGATTTTCTCTCTCCCTCCTTCCCTCTGCCTCTCCTGCATGTACTCTTTTCAAAATAAATAAAAACTTAAAAAAAAGATAAAATATCTCAAACCAATACCCTATCCTTCCATTTTATAAACTAGAAGAAGAGCAAACTAAACCCAAAAGAAAGCAGAAGAAAATAGAGTAGAAAAAAAAATGAAACAGAATAACAAAAGAGACAAATCTATGAAACTAAAAGTTGATTCTCTGAAAAGACTAACAAAAATCAACCAATCTGTAATGAGACTGATAAAGAAGACTTAAATTCCTATATTCAGAAATGAAAAGGGGGGACATTACTATTAAATTACAGAAATAAACTGGATTATAAAGGGATACTATGAATAGTTGTATGTACTATGAACAATTTAGAGAGCCCAGGTAAAACAGATACTTCTTACAGAGACATTAAACGGACTCAAGAAAGAAGAGAAAATCTGAACAGACTTAAAACAAGTAAAGAGATTTAACTGTAATAAAGAATCTTTTCACAAAGAAAAGCCTAGGATCAAATGGCCTCACTGGTGAATTCTATCAAACACTGAAAAAATTTCACCAACTCTTTTAAAAAAAGTAATAAATAAATAAGAGAGAGATTTCCCAATTCACATGCTAGTGGTAGTAATAATCTGATAATAAAACCAGACAATAACATCACAAGAAAACTACACACCAATATCCCCCATGAGAAAGCAGATGTAACAATTCTCAACATAATACTAACAAAATAAATTCAGTAACATTTAAAAATGATTATACGCCATGACAAAGTACAATTGTGCCAGAAATGCAAGACCAGTTCAATAAAACAAAAATAAATCCATGTAACACACGATATTAAATATCTAGTAGCCATTACCCTATATATTAATAAAGAACAAAACCATGTTATCTCATAAGATGCAGAAAAACCATGACAAATTCCAGTATCTTTTCATGATGCAAATATTAGGAACATAAGGGAATTTCTTCAACCTGATAAAGGCATCTATGAAAATCCCACAGGTAACATATCACATCTCAAGGGTGAAAGAGTCAAAGCTTCCCTCATAAGATCACAGACAACATGATGCCTGCTCTTGCCATTTCAATGCAACACTGTACTAGAGGTTCTAGCTTGGGCAATTAAGAAAGAAAAGAAAATAAAAAGCATCCAGATTGGAAAGGAAAAAAATCAAATATCCCCATTCGCAGATGATATGATGTCTTAAATAGGAAAATTTAAGGAATCCATGTACACAGAAAAACTATTAAAGTCAATAAATGACTTCAGTAAGGCTGCAGAATACATGATGAATATACAAAATTTAACTGCATTTCTATATATTTGCAATGAACAATGAATTTCAAAAATGAAATTAAAAAAAGTTTCATTTACAACAGCATCAAAAAGAATACAACAGGAATCAGTTTAGCAAAAGAAGGAAATTATACTAAAAACTAAAATACCACTCAAAGATATTAAAGACTAAACAAATGGATAGATATATCTTGTTAATGGATTAGAAGCGTTAATATTATTGAGATGTCAATACTCTCAGACTCAACATAATCTCTATCAAAATTTTAGTTGTCTTTTGTGCAGAAATTCACAAACTGATCCTAACATCCATAATACAAGGGACACAGAGTAGTTAAAACAATCTTCAAGATGAAACAGCTGGTGGAGAAACACCCATTTCAAAATATACTACTATGTAATAGTAATCAAGCTAATATGTTACAGGCATAAGGATAGACACAGATCAATGGGACAGAATTCACAGTCCAGACATTTATGGTCAACTGATTTTCAGAAACAGCGCCAAGTCAACTCAATGGGGGAAATGGTCTTTTCAACAACTGGTGCTGGGAGAACTGGATACCCACATGCAAAAGAATGAAGTTGGACCCTCATGCCTCATACCAAATATAAAAATTAACTAAAAATAGATCAAAGATGTAAGTTTAAGAGCAAAACCCATAAAAGTCTTAGAACAAAACAGAGGTGTAAATATTTCTGACATCAGATCAGGTAATGGTTTCTCAGTTATGACATTTAAAGAACAAGCAACCAAAGAAAAAATTAGATGAAATGAATTTCACCAAAATTAAAAACAATTTGTGCTTTCAATGAAAAGACAATGGATGAAACGGAAGAAAATATGTGCAACTCATCTACCTGATAAGGGACTACAATCCAGAATTTATAAAGAACAAACCATTAAGCACATAAGAGGCTCAACTTCATTAGTAATTAGGAAGATTTAAAACCAAAACTACAATGAGATATACCAATTCATACCACTAGGATAGCCAGAATTCAGACAGTCGTGAATATTGGCAAAGATGTGATGAAACTGGAAATCTCATACATTGCTGGTAAGAATTTAAAGTAGTATAAAATCGTTAGAAAATTCCTTGTGAAGTTCTCAGAAATATTAAACATAGAATTACCAAATGACCAAGTGATTCTACTAAGGTATATATGTAAGAGAGCTGAAACAGTATGTCCAAACAAAACTTGTACATGAGTGCTCACAGCATTTTTCTTAATATCCAAAAAGTGGAAACAACTTAAATGTCCATCAGTGAATGGACAAAATGTGGAATATCCATACAATGGAACAGTATTCAGCCATGCAAAGTACTACTTCCACTTGCTGCAACACGGATGAATCCTGAAAACATGACGTTCTAGAAGTCAGGTACAAAAGATCACGTATTGTATACGGTAAAAGCTTGGATTGCAGCAGTAGCTCACACATTGTATGCAGTAAAACCTTGGATAACTTGTTCTGCAAGTGTTCTGTAAGAGCAGTGAACATTTCTAATACAAAACTTTAACTTGATAAACCAGTGACGTCTCCCAATGCTAGTAGTACATGACAATGAATGTCACGTGATCACAACTGAGTCAATGGTTCTCGAAATTCACTTTGAAATACAAGTGCTTTGGATTACAAGCATGTTTCCGAAATGAATTCTGCTCAACAAACCAAGGTTTTACCATAATTCCATTTATATAAAATGTCCAGAATAGGCAAATCCACAGAGACAAAAGGAAATTAGTGGTTGCTAGAGGATGGGGGGATGGGGCAAGTGGGAGTGACTGTTACCAGGTTTGGGGTTTCTTTCTGGGATGACGGAAACATTCTGGACTTAACATAGTGATGATGGTTGCACAACATTGTGAATATACTGAAAACCACTGAATTCTACATGTTGTGGTACATGAAACTCAAAGTAAAAATGTAATCCTTAATTCTTAACATGTTATATGAAGTTCTACTTGTTTTCCATCCCAATTTCTTCTTGAGACTTGTGTCATTCCATCTCTCTCAGACTAACTGGTCTCTCAATTTTGCAAATTCATGAATGTTCTGATATCAAGGCCATTGTAAATGTCATTCCTGTTGCTTGGGCAGCTTATCCTTTCTTAGTCTAGCTAATTCCAACTCATTTTTCAGGTCTAGGGTAACTACCACTTACTCAGAGACTCTTTTTTGGCATGTATTAAACTCCTCTTATCAGATCCTTTTGTACTAGACTCATCTCAGTGCTGGTACAGTACTCAAGTATTTAACTACCAATGCAATTATTTAGGTCTCTTCCAACTTTAAAATTATAAGGTTCTACTCTTCTCACCTGGAACTGTGTCTTTAACCAGGCCCTCCAAGTCAAAAAAGTAGCAAGAGTGTCTATGAAGTCATTATATATGAAGGTTATAAAAGGAAAGAGCCAGAAAACTGTCATCCCATTTTAGGAAATGGCCTAATTGGGATCTGGGAACCAACTCACCACTTTCTACTTACAGGTGATGAATCAGTTTTCCAACCTTTTGTTAACTAATGCTACAGGAAGAAACAAATAAATATACCAATAAAAACCCCAAAGATATGCCCTTTGGAGTATGAGAGGACATTTAGAAACAGAAGAAACCTTTTATCTCATATATTACTACTTCAATATCTCTATCACTGAAGATGTGAAATCACCTCAAATAGGAAAGCAGATCAAGGATAAATGGCTATGTTTTACTTTTTTACTTTTTACAAATAAAGAGCTCAAATATAAACCCTTATAATTCTACAGCCAGCTGAGAAGTTATCATTTTTATGAAGGTTTGCTTTTTGAGTTACATTATTTGTAGTAAGTCAGCTGCTACTAGGATTTCATGAATACAGAAGTTTAAAATATGTTAAGAACCACTGGAGTCACTCTGGAATCAGGGCAGGTGGAGCTTTTTATATGCTTCAAAATTTAAACTGAAGATAAACAATTTCTTTCCATGGGAGAGTTTCAAAAGTTCTAATCACCCAGATGTATTCATAACCACTTGAGACTTCTAACAGGTGGTGGTGTGAAATCTAATTCCTTAAAGTGGATTTGCTTTTCTGCAGACCAAACATTCTCAAAAGAACAACATAGCCTTAAGGGGATGAAAATTGGTACAGAGGCAGCAAGGGAACAAAGAAAATACCACTGTCTTTATGCATAAGTCACAGATATACATACAATATGTAAATAGTGTGCTTGTGACATTAAAATATTTGGAAATGGGGGGGGGTGGGAAGTCTAAAAATACTCCTTAAGGGTATGATAATGAAGTAAGGTTGAGAAATACCTCCCTAAACACAATGTAGTAACAGAAGTAACCTTTCTCAGAATAATATGGTCACTTGTGGTAGCATATGCTGGCCAAGGAATGGTCACAGATCAGACAGTTATGGCTTATCATAAGACATTACACTTCAGTATACACTTCAGAAAAGGCTTTGTTAAAAGACTAAGTTACTTCTATAAAAAATGTTCAAAAATTACAACGCATCTTAAAATATCTAAGATATTTATCTTTGGCTCTTAGAAACATGTCCAAGTTTAGGCAATCTAGAGTTCCCACTTTAGATTAGATTTAATGTGTTCTGCTTTACTTTTTAAAAATGAAAACAGCCAAAGTTAATAAGCTAGTAGTGTAGAGAAAATGGAATACTAAAAATAACCCACAAGAATGTAGGAAAAAATGGCACATTTTTTGGTTGGAAACAAATGAGACAAACAGAAAACAAATAGTGAGATAGTAAACTCAATTTAGCAACTACTTTTTGGTATTTACTCAAATGAAATGAAACTTACGTCCACACACAAACTTGTAAGCAAGGTTATAAACATTTTTAAAGTTTGTATAAGCTTTATAAAACTCAAATATGCATCAACTGGTGAACACAGCATATACATTAATAATACATATGTTGTTTACACATACACAATATTGTATATGTAGCATACACATATACAATAAAATACAGCAAAAAAGAGGGATAGGCTGGATTTTCAGGAAGCTTTCTTTGGAGAAGGGTTTGTTAAAAATTGAACGAGTTCCTGAATAAATGGATAGCTAAATGAACAAATGAATAAAAATCTATGATCAAGGACGGTCTTTCAGTGTTTTCTGGCATTTAAAAGAAAAGCAGTTTATAGCACACATATATCCTCTAGGGACCTCACTTTCCACCAATGTATCATAGAGCAAGCAGTTGCTACTTTTCTGGGGCCTTGAGAAGATCAAATAAGATAATAAAATATGGGGTGTCTGGGTGGCTCAGTCACTTAAGTGTGCAACTCTTGATACTGGCTCAGGTTTTAAGATTGAGCCTTGTACTGGGCTTGGTACTGACAGTGCTGAGCCTGCTTGGGATTCTCACTCTCCCTCTCTCTCTCTCTCTGCCACTCCCCCGCTCGCTCGCTCACTCACTCACTCACACACACACCTACTCCCTCTCAAAACAAATTTTAAAAGAGTCCATTAAAAAAAGATGTTAAAATGGGGCGCCTGGGTGGCGCAGTCGGTTAAGCGTCCGACTTCAGCCAGGTCACGATCTCACGGTCTGTGAGTTCGAGCCCCACGTCAGGCTCTGGGCTGATGGCTCGGAGCCTGGAGCCTGTTTCCGATTCTGTGTCTCCCTCTCTCTCTGCCCCTCCCCCGTTCATGCTCTGTCTCTCTCTGTCCCAAAAATAAAAAATAAAAATAAAAATAAAAAACGTTGAAAAAAAGATGTTAAAAAAATATTTAATATGTCTGGCCCATAATCAGAGAAAACTAGTGATGTTTAAAACTATGATGCATGTGTGCAGGAGTATGGGTACCTAATCCTGAAAATTCAGGCAGAATGGCTTACTTTATTTTATAGCCTGGTTTCCATCTCGTAGCATTATCATCAGTTTACCAGAGAGGGACAAGAGACTTTTCAGCATCCTCCACATGACCCATTTTCTCATGTGTGGGGCTGATTTTGTGCTTGTACAGACAATTTATGCCTTTCCTCAACTCTTATAATTCGAGTTATTAGTCATGACCATAGGATTAACAGTTTATATTGAAAGTGTTCCCAGGGATTCTGTTAGTTCCTTTGGCTTCTACTCAAATTTAACAGAGATTATTAGAATTAGTATTTGTGATTTCACCCAGCTTCAAGTATTTTACAGACGCTTAACTCTTAGATCCTTTTATCATTCCAACAGATTTAAACTCCGAGATAAATATTCGTTTGGGAGCTTTTGTTTTGATACAAAAACTACCAGAGCAATGTGATTTGAAACTGACTTCTAAATGAGATACTCTCTAGCAATCCAAGTATCTGACATGGTCATTATTCCACTGCAAAGCACAGTTTACCCCAGGGAATGTGCTCTCAGAGAAAATTAAAACGTAGCTGCCCACATCAAAGCCCATTAAGTCATGAGGTGGCCCTTCAGTAAGTGAGCTTCATTCTGCTGCTGGGCTGCAGGGCACTAGGAACCCTACCAGACACACTGACGAGAGCCTCCTGCCTGCAGATTTCTTTATCCAGGAATCAAAGAATTTAGACCTGAGATGGACCTTGGGCTTCCTCAATCTGAAGAAGAAACTGGGCACAGACGACATTAAGTGGTTTTTCCAAGATCTGTATCAGGTTACATAAAGAGTTAGGAAAAAACCCCAAATACCCACAGCATCCTAAAATCCCAGATTCTGAGTGGTCCTGAAGGTGGGGTCAATTATTCTAGACTGATGTGATTTGGACAGTGGAATCAGAATACCATCTGGGTTGATGACTGCTTCAGATGAAGTAAAAGGATTCTTCAGGGGCGCCTGGCTGGCTCCGCCAGCGATTCCTTGATCTCGTGTTGTTGAGTGATATGTTGGGTGTAGAGATTACTTAAAAATAAAATCTTAAGGGGCGCCTGGGTGGCTCAGTTGGTTAAGCGTCCGACTTCAGCTCAGGTCACGATCTCGCGGTCCGTGAGTTCGAGCCCCGCGTCGGGCTCTGGGCTGATGGCTCAGAGCCTGGAGCCTGCTTCCGATTCTGTGTCTCCCTCTCTCTCTGCCCCTCCCCCGTTCATGCTCTGTCTCTCTCTGTCTCAAAAATAAATAAAACGTTAAAAAAAATTAAAAAAAAAATAAAATCTTAAGAAAAAAACACACCAATTCTTTAAAAACAAAACAAAAAACATGCCCAACTTTGGGCGATCCAGATTGGACACTTTAGATTAGACTTGATGTATTTTGCTTTACTTTTGTCTTAAGACTTCCAAAACAATGTGGTAATTGTATTAAGTGCCTACTTCACCGTTTTGACTACTTCAAAGCTTACACATACATATATATACATACACCACACGCAGATGTATATGTATACACACGCACATACATATATATGTGTATATATATATATATATATGTATATATATAAAACCAGTTATTTGCTTACTAAAAGCTTACTTATCATCAAGTACTAGATCGTGACCAATTCTATTAGAATAATAGAAGTTGGGAATGCAAGCTGGTGTAGCCACTCTGGAAAACAGTATGGAGGTTCCTCAAAAAACTAAAAATAGAACTACCCTATGACCCAGCAGTTGCACTACTAGGCTTTTATCCAAGGGATACAGGTGTGCTCTTTCGAAGGGACACGTGCACCCCCACGTTTATAGCAGCACTATTAACAATAGCCAAAGTATGGAAAGAGCCCAAATGTCCACCGAAGGATGAATGGATAAGGAAAATGTATATATATATATATATATATACATATATATACACACACACACACACACACACACACACACACACACACACACAATGGAGTAGTACTCGGCAATCAGAATGAAATCTTGACATTTGCAACTACGTGGATGGAACTGGAGGGTATTATGCTAAGTGAAATTAAGTCAGAGAAAGACAAAAATCATATGACTTCACTCATA
Organism: Panthera tigris; assembly: GCF_018350195.1. Lineage (NCBI taxonomy): Eukaryota > Metazoa > Chordata > Mammalia > Carnivora > Felidae > Panthera > Panthera tigris. The sequence goes on from NC_056669.1 coordinate 6,847,973, forward strand.
TGAGGACTTAAAGAGACAAAAGAGATGAGCATAAGGGAAGGAAAACAAAAATATAAAAACAGGGAGGGGGACAAAGCATAAGAGACTCATAAAAATGGAGAACAAACAGAGGGTTACTGGAGGGGTTATGGGAGGGGGGATGGGCTAAATGGGTAAAGGGCACTGAGGAACCTACTCCTGAAATCATTGTTGCACCAGACGCTAATTTGGATGTAAATTAAAAAAATTAAATAAAACAAAAACTCACAGAACTGAGAATGAGTGATTTCCACTGTATGTAAAATTTTCATTTAATAAAAAATTGTAAAAAAAAAAAAATAATAATAGTGGAAGTTTTAGGTATAAATTATTCCAAATGTCAAAACTTACAATGAAAATACAAAATAGGGGTCAAAGATCTTATTATAATACATATAATTACTCTTTAATTAACATTAGTGATTTTTTTTACTTCTAAAAACAGCTTTTATGTAAACTTATTTTCAAAGATGTACAAAAGGTAAGAAAGCATGCCTGAGTTTCCTTTTTTCTTAATATAATACTGTCTTCAGCCTGCTTTTCAGTGGAGGGAGTAATGAGTAACAAAATAGACCAAAGGGGAAATATAACTAGAAAAGAGAAGGAAAGATAAAATCCTAATTATACCTAGAGTATTAAAATTTTAGACTCATGGCAAGAGTCGATCTTCTTTCATTCTATTTATGGAGAAAGAAAGAGAGGTGCCTCATGAAGAAAGCAAGAGATCTCAAAACCCCGACTTGAAAATAACTCCTTCACATTTTTTTTAAAAACTGTTTTATTTCTGACAGGGAGAGACAGAATGCAAGCAGGGGAGGGGCAGAGAGGGAAACACAGAATCTAAAGCAGGCTCCTGGCTCTGAGCTGTCAGACAGAGCCCGTCACCGGGCTCGAACTCACCAACCAGGAGATCGTGACCTGAGCCCAACCTGAGCTTAACTGACTGAACCACCCAGGTGCCCCAATCTCCGACATATAATACTTTCCCAGAAATTATCCAATTATTTAATGATTAATGATATTTTAAATATGTAAGTAATTCTGGGGCACCTGGGTGGCTCAGTCGGTTGAGCATCCGACTTCAGCTCAGGTCATGATCTTATGGTCTGTGGACTCAGGTCCCGCATTGGGCTCTGTGCTGACAGCTCAGAGCCTAGAGCCTGCTTCGGATTCTGTGCCTCCCTCTCTCTCTGCCCCTCCCGACTCACGCGCTGTCTCTCTTTGCCTCTCAAAAATAAAGAAAACTAATAAAAAAAAATTAAAAAAAAAAGTGATTCTTGGGAAGACTTAACTTACTGATGTAACTAGATTCACAAATAACAAAAGTTTCTGTCTATAAAGAAGTTATCTAAAAGGACCCAAAAGATATATATGCAAGTAACTGTAATACAAAGAAAAGGTAGTAACACAATAGGAGTTACTTCCTGAGGGGATGGGGCTAGAGAAAGTATTACTAGACTTGGGGAAAATTATGACTATCACAAAGAAGATGTTGAGTCTCAAAGGATGGTTGGGGAATCCCCAACAAAGCTTATGAAAAGCATGTATGGAGAACATGCCCAGTTTGGAGGAAGCACAACGTATATGAAAGAGAACAGCTGGAGATACAACTGAAAAGACAGAATGAGTAAGGATCATAAAAAGCTGTAAATGTCAGCAATGACATATTATGAATAAATAATACGAATAAACACAATCTGAATAAAAACAGAAAACATGGGTAAATGACGTCAGTAGGCAAAAAGGACTGTTATGATCACAGTTGCACGTTTGTAAATATTTATCAAGTATTTATAATGTTTTAGCTATATACAGGTGAATAGGATCAGTGGCTCTTGACCTTCCAGGAGTGTGTCAATTCTGGTTCTGTTTGCTTTCAATCTCTTCTTCCTCTTTCTCTGCTGCGAAAGATAGGAAACCTGACCCCACGCAGACAATGTTTCCTAGGCTCCAGGTCAGCTGGCTTCTAGCTGCATCCAAACAATGCGAAGCACTGGTGGGGGACTGGAGGGCAACTGGAAGAAGCCATATTGTTTTCTCTCACTTCTTCTTTACCTTGGCAGAATATCCTCTGTGACAACTGCTCCCTCACCAGACAAGTCTACCTTCCATCTTCCCCAGAGAGAACCCAGCCTCTGGATTGCTTCATCTCTCCTTGTCCTCCTGATTATCATAGTGGCTTCCTGCTGAGGCTACTCTGAGTCTGTTCACATAAGCTGCTTGTCTTCTTAGTTCTTGTATCACCAGTGTAACCAATTCTCTCATTAAATCCCTTCCCTTTAAATACTCACATTGGTTTTAAGTTTTCCTGGACGGACTCTGAATCATAAAGGAACAAACCTATTGAGAAATCCGAAAACAGTTCTGGATCCTATACCCATAAAAATGCCCAACTGTACATAAATCTTTACAGACAGTTTTGGGGGGGCTTCCAAGAACACTCGAAGCTGGTCTTATTAATCTCTGATCAAAAATACCAAGGACAAAAAGGCAACTTTCAGTTTGGGAATATGAAAAACTACAGGTCGATGATGGTGATGGTTACAGAACAATGTAAATGTACTCAATGCCACACTTAAAAATGGATCAAGTGTTGTATATATTTATATTATGTACATTTCACAAACATAAGTAAATACGGCATTAGATGGAACATCAGGTGGGGTCTAGGAAAAGTATTTGGGGGGCAGGAGGGGTACACGCGTAAGGGTAAAAGAAAAAAAACACAACCCTAATTATGTGAACTCTAAAGGAAGAACTTGTCTATTCTTAGCATTTAGCACAGTGTCCGATACTAAGCAAAGATTTGCTTAAAGAACATTATGAATAAAAGGAACCAACAAAAAGGGAGCTGCTGAAAAAGGTGCTTTGTACTGAAAGAAGAATCATAAGGAAATAATGAAACTATTACTATTTTAGGCTTCTATGCTTTGTAATTATGGATCACCAGGTGCTAACATAACTTCAAGATACATAATACTAAGTGAGAAGACTACGAATGGTGTGGGTGGGGAGACTTTCTTTTCTTTTGTATTACACTATACTCTTTTGCACAACTTAAAATTTTTTTTTTTTTTAACGTTTATTTATTTTTGAGACAGAGAGAGACAGAGCATGAACGGGGAGGGCAGACAGAGAGGGAGACACAAAACCGGAAGCAGGCTCCAGGCTCTAAGCCATCAGCCCAGAGCCCGACGCGGGGCTCGAACCCGCGGACCGCGAGATTGTGACCTGAGCTGAAGTCGGACGCTTAACCGACTGAGCCACTCAGGCGCCCCTTGCACAACTTTAAATTTTGGTAAGTGCATACGTTTTTCAACTTTTAGAATAGGAGGTGTAACGTGAATGCTTTAGGCAGACTTGTTCAATAGTAAATATCAATAGCAAGACTATTTGAGAAGCCACGAAAGAAGTCCAAAAGAAGGCATGGGGGGGCGGGCATATTAAGTAGGATTGGTGGCAATTAAAATGGAATGTGAATGACAAAGAATTTTAGGAAAAGAAACAATTAATTTGGAGTTTTTATCCATTAAAAAAACTAGGAAGTCAAGCAGAGCAGATGGCTTGTGGAGAACACAAGTAGGTGTGAATTATTCCAGTTAGAAAATCATATTGCTTTAAGACCGGTTGTTTTTAGCTGGGGGTGATTTTGCCCTCCAGGGAACATACTGGCAATATTTAGAGACATGTGTTAAAATGTCATAAGTGGGTGGGGGGTGGGACTGAGGTCTTACTGGCATCTATCCATACATGCCAGGTATCTAAACATCTCACAATGCACAGGACAGCTCCCCATAATAAATAATTATCTGGTGCCAAAAGTCAATAGCGAACAAGGTGAGAAACCCTGTTAAGGACTTCTATAGTTACATAAAATCTGGTGGATTAACCAAATTGCCAAAACTCAAAAATTCATAACCAAATGATACACCTTCAAGAAAAAACAAAGTATGTCAATATTATCTTCAACACTGTGAAAGTCTACTTTAGGTTATGAGGTTTACCATAAACCTCATAAATGTAACTAACAATTACAAGATAGCCAGCTTTTTTCACAGATAGAGATGGAGGCTAACTACTGATAAGTTCTCATAAAGTGGACAAAACAGTAACCAAACATTAGCAAAAATACTAGTTTAAGCTTATGTCACTAGTTTCTCCAAAAACGGGCTGTGGAACCGTTAGTCTCTCCTGTTTCCTGCAAAATGTGCTCATCAAAAGCCTCGTGCACGAAGGCCTGTTTTTCTGGGCAGGGCTGAGTATTTAAAAAAGTAAGACTAATGGGATTTTCTAACAATAAGGTAACAGTAGCAACTACTGTGGACACGACGGGAAATTTCATCACAGATGTTTACCATTTACTTTCAGGGGTGTCGCGTATGAGGTCTGCAAACCACTGGCTCGGGATCTGAGGGTTTGAGCTTCCTACAGATCTGGTGCTCAGCAGCACGACCCTCTCCATTCTTTTGGGAACAAACAACAACAAAACCCGTTTCCCACAGAAACAATACGCCCTGACAACAGGCCCGCTGAACCGACCGTCCTCAAATGGAGGAAAACACTAACCATCAGAGCTAGAAAACGTTCAACTGGAAGGCATTTCCTCTGCGAAATTGCTCGCCCGTCCTGTTTTAGAACATGCAGCTGGCATTTCAGACCTCGGTGCCGGACGACTAACTGCGGGGAGGGAGGGTGAGGGATGGGGAGGCAAGATCACCCCCGTTCGCCCCACATTCGTAGTTCTAAGGGCGAGGGACGAATAGGGCGTCGGGAAGGTCTTTCTGCACGACCGGGTGGCTCAGGGACGTCCTCATTTTTCCTAATTAGAACGTGGGTCCGTCCGTCTCGTCCACAAGGCTCCTTGCAGGGGTCCCAACGAAGCTTGCAGGCCCGGCTCCCCCTCCGAATCCGGGCCTCAGGTGTTCCGCCCGGGCTTCTCCTGGGCCCTCCCCTCGCCACGCAGCCTCCGGGGAGCGCAGCATCCACACAAAGAGGCTTAAGCGGTCCGAGAGCCCGGCTGGGGGAGAACGGCCGCCGGTCAGAACTTGCAAACGCGGAGGCAAAGCCCCAGAGCCTCCCCGCCCCGGGAGAACCTCTGGCCCCAAAGGTCGTTCCGTCCTGCTCTGCCTGGCCCAATAACTGTCCCTCCCGCGCCTGCACTCACCCAGAACCAGCCGCGCAATGTCCGAAGGTAACAGCATGACCGAAGCCGCAGCAGGAACCGCAATAGGAGACGAGACTCAGGTGAAAGCCCACACACCGACAGCTCCTGCGCCGCATCTCCCGGTTCCAGTGGCGGCACCGAACCCGCGGCAATTTGGCCCGCCTCTTTCGCCCCACGTCCGCCAATCGCTTCCGCCGGAGAAAGAAAGGCGCCGAAATGAAACCCGCCTCCGTTCCCGTCGGAACTGTCGTCACTTCCGTCCTCGCGTTAGGAGGGGTGGGGCTGAAGGCGGCGAGGAGGTGGGATGCAGGCGCCGGAGCCCAAGTCGGAGGGCGAGCGGAGAGCTCAAGTTCGCATGCCATTGGCGGGCGACGCGCAGGCGCGTTCGCTCAGACGAGCCGAATGTTTTGAGGGGAGCGAGGGCAGGAGGCGGAGAGCGTGCGGGGGTCGTCGCGCATGGGCAGAGCGTGCCCGCTTCTGGGTCACTCTGACTTCTTCCTCCGGACACCCAGGCTGTGCGGGCACGCCGCGTTTGAACCGGAAGCGGGAATAGTGGGTGTCTACTCGGCTGGAGCCGCTGTGGACGCGGGGAAAGGCGAGTGGAGCGGGATTTAGGCTGCAGCCGCTGCCTCCGCTTTGGGAAATTGCACTCTGGCCGTTCGAGTGCAGCGGTAGGTTTGCGGCGAGCAGGCAGCGGCTTCTGCGTGAGGGTACTTGAGGGGCGTCCAAGCCATTTTGGGCCAGCCCCCTGATGGCCGGTGTACCCTGCTGCTCTCTAGAGGCGTATTATTCCGCGCTGCACTTTCTCCCGCTCTCTCTGCGATCCCGTAGCGGACTTAGCGGAGTTAATAGCCGGGACTCTTCTGCCAAATGCCGCGTTGAGTCCTGCGCGTCCCCTTTCTCTGTCCCCGTATGGACCAGCTGTAACTAAATGACTTGACTAATCATGCCCCCCCTCTTCTTTATTAGATGTGATCTACGAGCATCTGTTGAGGTTTAAACTAGATTGGCGTGCGTTGGAGCGCGGAGTGTGGAATTTCTTTTGCTGGAGCTGGAATTCTGGCTGACATCTGCAACCGCGCTGTACAGTCTCCCTTGTGATTATTCTGGCCTGTGGTGAGCACTCAAGAGCGTTCGCTGTTGTTCTTGCAGGGTACCGAGAAGTTTTAGGCTTTTTGTTTTGTTTTGTTTTGTTTTAAAGAGTGGCAGAGGGAGGGACAGTGAGGATCCCAGGCCGGCTCCAAGCTCAGCGCTGGGCTGGATCGAACGACCCTGGGATCATGACCTAAAAAGAAATCGAGAGCCCCATGCTCAAAGGACCGAGCCACCCGTGTGCCCCGCTGGGCACAGGAAGTAAAAGGACCCTTAGAGCTCAGGGGGATAATCTGAGAGAGAACTGTGACGGCAGAGGAGCAAATGAGGTTGTGTGGTAAGACCTCCAATTGTTCAGTGGCCACTGAACCCGGAGGGGTATGGTAGGGGCCTTGCAGACAAGGGGAAATGCATGTAAAGGCATAAAGTGTGGAAGGTTTCTGAAGCTCAAGAGTGAGGTCTGGCGTGGATTGAAAGATGTGGGCATTTTCAGCATGGTGGGGTCTTAGGGATGGATGAGACAACCCTGGGAGAGCATAGGTTGAGAAGTAAGGACACAAAGATCCTCTTGAAGGTGTGGGTGGAAGAAGAACCAGCAAAAAAGATTAAAGAAACAAAGGGAATAATGATAATTGCTAGCAATGGTTGGGCATTTGCTGTGTTCCAGGCGCTGTGTTAAACACGCTCGTGCACCCTTACAAAACCTTTGAAGTAGGCACCCTTACAATACCTTTGGTATTGTTTTTTATTTTATCGTTGACAGAACTGACGTTAGAGGAAATAGCTATCTTGCTCAGGCTTATACAGTTTGTAAATGGCAGGACGAGGATTTGAACCAGTATAATCTAAGTACAGAGCCCACACTATTACACCGGGAAAGAATGGCATGCCAAGGGCAGAATTGTATGCGGGAAGATGGGGTGTAGGTATCATTGTCAAATTCTGTAAAGGGACCAACTTGGTGGAGATCTAAAAAGGGACATTGGATTTGCCATTTCAGAGGCTGTTGCTTAGGAAATGTGTATTGTTTAACTGCATGTTGGTAGTGGAATGTAGATAGTTCTGGATGAATGTATTAATCAAATTCTACCTGATCTGTTGACTCTTTTGCTGTAGCTGACTGCTTTGTAGTTCTTTGGTTTTCTTTCACTTCCTCCAACATACCATGCACTTTTCCATTTTAAGACCTTTTGGTGATACTAGTCTCTGCTGCAATGTTGGCCCTCTAGCTGTTTCATTGATTGGCACCCGTTCAGATCTTGGCTTTGTTGTAACCTCTGCTGGGATGTGTTCCCTGGCTCCTTATCAAAAGTGATCTTCTCCATTGTTCTTGTATATTGTGTTTCCTTTGAGTCATATATCAGTTTGGAATTATACATTTATTTTTCAGTGTACTCGTTTGTCGTCACTCTCCCTCACCACTTCTGACTCCACAAGGGTAGGATTTGTGTCTCTTACCCGTAACATAGTACCTCGAACACAGTTGTTGCTCAGTAAATGTTGCATGTATCAGTGATTGAACATTTCCTGATTGGACTGTTGTGTTTTCTTGAAAGTAATCCATTTTTGGGAAACGGAAGAGAGAAAAATAGAAGGAAGCCAGCAGAAAAATCACAGCTTTAAAAAAGAAAATTTGAGGGCTACATCTTCCTGGAAGTGTCACGTGGTCAGTAAACATGTGATTTTTTTTTTTTTTTTTTTTACGTTACAAACAACACGTTTAGTATATCTAGAAATAAATGTGCCTACCTTTATGGTTCTTTGGATATTGCTAAGGTGTTTTCATTGGTTACAATCCCAGTTTTGTTTTCCATATTGACTCACTCCAAGAGGGTTTTAAGCTAAGAGTGAGTAAGAAGGGGGAAGAGTCCTAGATAAAATTGTGAGGAATGGAAATGAAAATAGCATGAACATGAAAATAATAGTTGTTTTCCCCGAGAAGTTTACGACCAAACAAATAAGACTGTCAAGTAAATAACAACCTGTAATCCACAGCAGTGTAGAGGAGGTTGTACTAGGGATAAGAGTCAGAACAACCAATGAATAAAAATGAAGAAGTGACTTAGACTTTTCTACCAGTGCAATAGGTAGGCTCATTAGGTAGTGTGCCTTCACTGGATGTTAAAAGAGTGTTGAAATAATTTTGTAGGAGAGATTTCTTTGTACGAAGATTGGACGTGTTCTCTCAGTTCCGGTTTTAAGATCCTGTGAGTGAAATAGCAGCAGGGAAACATACTTGATCCTTAAAGAATGAGTAGAATTTATGTGAATGCATGGGTAAAGGACACCCCCCCCCCTTGCCTCTTGAGATAGGTAATACACAAAAAAAGGTACATATTTTCTTTGTAAATATTTATAGTCTAACAAAGATGAAGCTTCTTTGTAAAGTGACTCAAAATTAATGACACGAAATGCTTTTCTTATATGAGTTCTTTTAAAGGTCATCAGAGGTAGGCTTGATTATGTTCAAAAACCTAAGAGGAGAGCTACAGCAATGGCATTCAAGCCCAGTAAGATGTAGTTGATTTTTGACTTTTGCAAGGGATATCTCTGTAGTATTTTTTTTTTAATTTTTTTAACATTTATTTATTTTTGAGAGACAGAGACAGAGCATGAGCAGGGGAGGGGCAGAGAGAGAGGGAGACACAGAATCCAAATCAAGCTCCAGACTCTGAGCTGTCAGCACAGCTAAGCATATGACTTCAGCTCAGGTCATGATCTCACTGTCTGTGAGTTCAAGCCCCACATCAGGCTCTGTGCTGACAGCTCAGAGCCTGGAGCCTACTTGAGATTATGTGTCTCCCTCTATCTCTGCCCCAACCCCACTCATGCTCTGTCTCTCTCTCAAAAATAAATAAACGTTAAAAACAATTTTTTTTTTTAAGTGAGAACCATCAAGCCAGTTGAGACTTAAGTGCTAGGCAAGGTTTGCCAGCTCTGATAACCTCCTAGCTATCAATTCCAGAGCACAGCAAATTAAACTTTTGGCTCAACAAATGACACATCGCTACATATAAGAAAGGGTGCTGCTGTTAAAGTGTTAAATCCTTGGGTGCCCTTTTCCTTGTTCTTGACCTGTCTGTCTTCTGTTTATCTTTTACGTTTTAATAGAAATATCATATACATGGAAAATCCGATAGACTCCACCAAAAGTCTGCTAGAACTGATACATGAATTTAGCAAAGTTGCAGGATACAAAGTCAATGTACAGAAATCAGTTGCATTCTTATACTCTAATAATGAAGCAACAGAAAGACAAATAAAGAAACTGATCCCATTCACAATTGCACCAAGAAGCATAAAATACCTAGGGATAAATCTAACCAAAGATGTAAAAAATCTGTATGCTGAAAACTATAGAACGCTTATGAAGGAAATTGAAGAAGATATAAAGAAATGGAAAAACATTCCGTGCTCATGGATTGGAAGAATAAATATTGTCAAAATGTCGATACTACCCAAAGCTATCTACACATTCAATGCAATCCCAATCAAAATTGCACCAGCATTCTTCTCGAAACTAGAACAAGGAATCCTAAAATTCATATAGAACCGCAAAAGGCCCCGAAGAGCCAAAGTAATTTTGAAGAAGAAGACCAAAGCAGGAGGCATCACAATCCCAGACTTTAGCCTCTACTACAAAGCTGTCATCATCAAGACAGCATGGTATTGGCGCAAAAACAGATACACAGACCAATGGAATAGAATAGAAACCCCAGAACTAGACCCACAAACGTATGGCCAACTCATCTTTGACAAAGCAGGAAGGAACATCCAATGGAAAAAAGTCTCTTTAACAAATGGTGCTGGGAGAACTGGACAGCAACATGCAGAAGGTTGAAACTAGACCACTTTCTGACACCATTCACAAAAATAAACTCAAAATGGATAAAGGACCTGAATGTGAGACAGGAAACCATCAAAACCCTAGAGGAGAAAGCAGGAAAAGACCTCTCTGACCTCAGCCGTAGCAATCTCTTACTTGACACATCCCCAAAGGCAAGGGAATTAAAAGCAAAAATGAACTACTGGGACCTTATGAAGATAAAAAGCTTCTGCACAGCAAAGGAAACAACCAACAAAACTAAAAGGCAACCAACAGAATGGGAAAAAATATTTGCAAATGACATATCGGACAAAGGGCTAGTATCCAAAATCTATAAAGAGCTCACCAAACTCCACACCCAAAAAACAAATAACCCAGTGAAGAAATGGGCAGAAAACATGAATAGACACTTCTCTAAAGAAGACATCCGGATGGCCAACAGGCACATGAAAAGATGGCTCAACGTCGCTCCTCATCAGGGAAATACAAATCAAAACCACACTCCGATATCACCTCACGCCAGTCAGAGTGGCCAAAATGAACAAATCAGGAGACTATAGATGCTGGAGAGGATGTGGAGAAACGGGAATCCTCTTGCACTGTTGGTGGGAATGCAAATTGGTGCAGCCGCTCTGGAAAACAGTGTGGAGGTTCCTCAGAAAATTAAAAATAGACCTACCCTATGACCCAGCAATAGCACTGCTGGGAATTTACCCAAGGGATACAGGAGTACTGATGCATAGGGGCCCTTGTACCCCAATGTTTATAGCAGCACTCTCAACAATAGCCAAATTGTGGAAAAAGCCTAAATGTCCATCAACTGATGAATGGATAAAGAAATTGTGGTTTATGTACACAATGGAGTACTATGTGGCAATGAGAAAGAATGAAATATGGCCCTTTGTAGCAACGTGGATGGAACTGGAGAGTGTGATGTTAAGTGAAATAAGCCATACAGAGAAAGACAGATATCATATGTTTTCACTCTTAGGTGGATCTTGAGAAACTTAACAGAAACCCATGGGGGAGGGGAAGGAAAAAAAAAAAAAAAGAGGTTAGAGTGGGAGAGAGCCAAAGCATAAGAGACTCTTAAAAACAACAAACTGAGGGTTGATGGGGGGTGGGAGGGAGGGGAGGGTGGGTGATGGGTATTGTTGAGGGCACCTTTTGGGATGAGCACTGGGTGTTGTATGGAAACCAATCTGACAATAAATTTCATATATTGAAAAAAAAAATAGAAGTATCATGTCTCCTAGAAAAGGTCTCAGGGACGCCTGGGTGGCTCAGTTAGCTAAGTGTCTGACTTCAGCTCAGGTCATGATCTCGCAGTTCCTGAGTTCGAGCCCCATGTTGGCTTCTGTGCTGACAGCTCAGATCCTGAATCCTGCTTCGGATTCTATGTCTCCCTCTCTCTGCCCCTCCCCTGCTCACGCTCTGTCTCTGTCTCTCAAACATAAATAAAACCATTAACAAAAAAATTAAAAAAAAAAAAAAGTTCTCAGAACAATAAATTACATGTTTTCTATTTTTATCCCACTGCTGCACACAAATTTAGATGTTTGAAGCTTTGTTTTGATATATTTTAAGAAAATCTCAGTTGAACATGGAAACGTTAAGAAAAACCAGTGTATGTTTGAGCACAGTATATCTCTAGTTGTGTAGTTTGACCTGCCTATGTATTAATACCACAATCCGAAGGTCTAAAGTAATTTTGCATGTATGTATTTTTTACAGTGACGTTTTCTGAAATTCTGAACCATGAGTCTAGCACTTAACGATCTGCTTATTTGCTGTCGTCAATTGGAACACGATAGAGCTACAGAACGAAGGGTAGTAAATTCCTGAAATTTTATATTTCCTTGTAGTAGGTGTGTGATTGGCAACCCATTACCATGTTCTTCTTCATTTTCAGAAAGAAGTTGAGAAATTTAAGCGCCTTATCCGGGATCCTGAAACTGTTCAACACTTAGATCGGCATTCAGATTCCAAACAAGGGAAATACTTGAATTGGGATGCTGTTTTTAGGTATTCCATTCTAATTTCATTTTAGCGTCTTTAGTTTTTGCTTTCATTTTTATTTGTTGTGGTATTTTTGTGTATGTAGGTGTTACTTTGCTCCCTATATACAATTGTGCTTCGTATATAAAATTGGTGCTTAACATTCATCTGATACATAAGTTTTAAAGGATGTTCATGTAGAAAAAGTTACATTTTTTAAGTCATTTGATCAATAAAAGGTCTTAGACATATCTCACTCAAGATTAGAGAAAATTCTGGGGTGCCTGGGTGGCTCAGCATGTCGAGCGTCTGTTTCTCGGTTTCAGCTCAGGTCATGATCTCACACTTCATGAATTCGAGCCCCATGTCAGGCTCTGCGCTATGCAGATTTAGTTGATTTTTGACTTTGGCAAAATCCTCTTTCTTTGCTATTTCCTACTTGGTGCTTTCTCTCTCTAGAAAATAAATAAATAAATAAATAAATAAATAAATGAAAGAAAAGATTAGAGAAAATTCCTTTCATACTAGTTAGTTCAAAAGTCTTAATTTCTAATTCGAGAAAAAAATTAAGTTATAAAAAGTACTTTATTATTTTTGCATCTTTTAAAGCTTGTTTATTTATTTTGAGAGAAAGAGAGAGAGCATGCAGGTGGGTGAGGGACAGAGAGAAAGGGAGAGGGAGAGAATTCCAGGCAGGCTTCGCACTGTCAGTGCTTGTGGAGTTTGACACCCAGGCTTGAACTCACAAACTGCGAGATCATGACCTGAGCTGAAACCAAGGGCCAGATGTTCAGCTGACTGAGTCCCACCCGCACCCCTGTTATTTTTACATCTATATTGCTGTAAGTAACTGCCATATGTTAAATTTTAACAATAACAAACAAAATTCAGGATTCAGGCATTGGAAAGACAGAATTGATTAGTGGACTGGAGTGGCAGACAGAATTGATGCTTTTTTACATTAAAATATAATTTTTAACTGTGAAGTCTGTAACTAGAAATAGATCGTAAGACTTAGGGCACATGAGTGAAATATTTTAAATTAATAGAGAATACTGGGAAACGTGAAACAACATTTTCAGTCAAGGAAGTTGTTAGTATTTAGAAAGAACACTTTTATTTTTACTGCGTATTTGGTACTGGAATGACTTACAGATTTCAATGCAGATAACATGAAAAATGCATGCTTCTCTTCCTCTGGTTAGTTTATTTCAAACACCACAACTATAGTTATTATCTAAAGATGACTTTTGCGTAAACTGTTCAGATCGGTCAGAGATGCACTTGGCACTTTCAGCTAATCATGAATATTTTCTAGGCAGCCTTTATTCCAAAGGTAGAAGTGTTACCAACTGCTTAGGGAAGGTGTGGGTTGTACAGAATAACAGGCAATAAAGAATCAAGAGCCCTAAAACAATTGTAAGCTTTTAATAATAAGGTGAAAAAGCAAGCAGGAAAGCAACAGAAAATCACGGAGGCTCCAGATCCAGACCAGACTTTAAGCGGGTGTGGTGGGGCTTAGGCCTTGAAAGAGAAAATTGTTTTATTTAGCTGGTACATTGATGGCACATTGTGGCTTGTTCTCTGTATAATGGCATAAGGACTTTTTAGAATTGTTGCAATAATTTTTTTTTTTAATGTTTATTTTTGAGAGAGACTGTGTGAGTGGCGGGGTGGGGGGGGTGGGGGCATGCGCAGAGAGAGTTGGAGACATAGAATCCGAAGCGGGCTCCAGGCTCTGAGCTGTCAGCACAGAGCCCGATGTGGGGCTCGAATTCACGAGCTATGAGATCATGACCCAAGCCTCAGTCAGCCGTCCAACCAACTTAGCTACCCAGGCGCCCTGAACTGTTGTAATAATTTAAGCATTTAATGAGTTTTCTGAAATTCTACTTTGTTTTCTTGAAGATTTTTACAGAAATATGTTCAAAAAGAAACAGAATGTCTGAGAACAGCAAAAGCAGGTGTATCAGCCTCAACACAAGCCACCAGGCAGAAAAAGATGCAAGAAATTAGTAGTCTGGTCAAATACTTCATCAAATGTGCAAATAAAAGTAAGTGCTGTTGTTAGTTGTAACGAGCTGGTTTATTAAGAGTTACTGTTGCCTGAGTCTGGTTGTAATGTGTTGAGGTAATAGTTGATGCTAACTCTAATCTCTAGTACATATCATGGTTTTTAATACTATAGATTTAACTATTTGGATGAATTTATGCAAGCATGGAATGGTAGTGCCTGGATTGAAAGATTAAAAATTACTGTTCCAGCTGCCCGTTCTTCTTCTTGGACCCCCTCTATTTGTTCTTAGCACTTAGGTGGCCTTAATGATGAACATAACCTTTTGAGGCTTTTTTTTTTTTTTTTTTTTTGCTATCTTTGAATAGCTTTGATAGTAGTAAAAACTTGTCTCCCTTTGTAATTTATTGCTTCTGCCTTCTCAGGTAATAAAGACGCATCCTAATAAATTTTTTCAAAATGGTATCCTTTGAGGTATTTGAAGTTAGCCATGACATTTTCTCTGAGGCTTTTTCTCTAAGCTAAACAGATAAACTTCCTTCAGCTCGTATGACCTAGTATTTGTGTCAGTCTCTTCTGAATTTTCTTCAATTTAATTCTCTCTCAAAGTGTGGGACTCAATTATAGGTATGTTCTGATTGGTACAGAGCAGTGCATGACTCGTATATCTTTTATTCTATACTTGTAACTCATTTTGAGATCACAGTGGCTTTCTTGGCAGTCAAAACCCACTCTTGTAACTATAACTGTGCCTTCTATTGATTAAAAAAGAAAATAACTGTGATTTTTTTGCTTCTGTTGAGCCACATATTTCCATTTTGAACTGATGCGGTGAATGCTTTAAAGAGTTCATATTTTTGAATCAAAACACAGGATCCTTGTAGGCTCATGTAAAGAAACGGGCTTCATACAATCCTGAAAGCTAGAAGCAGAAATGTTTGTGTACAGACTCTTCGGCTTAAACTCTGTTCACTCTTCAAAGATGTGGCTTTGTTGGGAATGCAAGCTGGTGCAGCCACTCTGGAAAACAGAATGGAGGTTCCTTAAAAAACTAAAAATAGAACTACCCTACGACCCAGCAGTTGCATTACTAGGCATTTATCCAAGGGATACAGGTGTGCTGTTTCGAAGGGACACGTGCACCCCAGTGTTTACAGCAGCACTATCAACAATAGCCAAAGTATGAAAAGAGCCCAAATGTCCACCGAAGGATGAATGGATAAAGAAGATGTGGTGTGTATATATATATATATATATGTGTGTGTGTGTGTGTATATATATATATATATATATGTGTGTGTGTATATATATATATGTGTGTGTGTATATATATATATGTGTGTGTGTGTATATATATATATGTGTGTGTGTGTGTATATATATATATATGTGTGTGTATATATATATATACACACATACGCAATGGAGTAGTACTCGGCAATCAAAAAGAATGAAATCTTGCCATTTGCAACAATGTGGATGGAACTAGAGGGTATTATGCTAAGTGAAATTAGAAAAAGACAAAAATCATACGACTTCACTCATATGAGGACTTGAAGAGACAAAACAGATGAGCATAAGGGAAGGGAAACAAAAATAATATAAAAACAGGGAGGGGGACAAAACAGAAGAGACTCATAAATATAGAGAACAAACTGAGGGTTACTGGAGGGGTTGTGGGAGGGGGGATGGGCTAAATGGGTTAAAGGGCACTAAGGAATCTACTCCTAAATCGTTGCACTATGTGCTAACTAATTTGGATGTAAACTGAAAACAATTAAAAATAAATTTAAAAAAATGTGGCTTTGTGATACCAAGTTTAGTTTAAGAATCAGAAATGCCATTGAGTCACTGTATATTGGACACCTGAAAGAAATATGACACTGTAGGCTATCTTGGAGTTAAAATAAGGAACTTAGTAAAATAAAAAGAATCAGAAAAGGCCAGTGTTGGTAAATGTTATTGAGTAGAAGGATACAGATGGTTAGCAAATGATATTTTAGAATGGTGGTATGAGACTTGAGTCTAAAAAGTGGTGGTTTAGGAGAAATTTATTTTTCCAGCTCTGAGATGCCAGTTGTGTGGATAGGGGCAAGCCCATGTCAGGGACTCCAGCATGGACAGAGGAAAGCTACACTGAAATACTCTGCACCTGCTTTTGCCCTGTAGGATAGCCCTGCATTTATTAAAATTTGATTTCTTGGCTACTGACATTGGGTTCTTATTAGATTTTAATCTGTACTTAGAGAGTAAGGAGAGAATGATACCCAAGCCCATTTGTAACCCCTCAGAAAACTTTGCAGCATGTAATTTTGCATTAGAGTGAAAAGACCTCAGTCACAAAATTAACAGTGGACATCACATTTGAAAATGTGTGAAAGTATCAATATTTTGTTTATAGGAAAGAGTAGATAAAATTATCAATATAAGATCATTTAAATGGTTGAAAAGTGGTTGTTTTCATTTGAAGCTTCCTTTTCTTTCAGGTTTAACTTTGAATTTTTTTTAAATGTTTATTTATTTTTGAAGGGGAGAGATGGGGGGTTTGAGTGAGGGACGGGTAGAGAGCGAGGAAGTCACAGAATCTGAAACAGGCCCCAGGTTCCGAGCTGTCACCACAGAGCCTGATGCGGAGCTCGAACTCGTGACCTCATGTGCCCTGAGATCAAGACCTGATCTGAAGTCTGATGCTTAACTGATTGAGCCACCCAGGTGCTCCAGTTTCAGGTTTAACTTTGTAACTTAAATGTCTTTAACCTCAGAACAAAGGTAGGGTGTTACTATTATGTCATCTCACTTCCTTGTGTTTTTCAAAGAGGTGAGAGAATTGATGGGAATTGAAACACATGTGCAGACTTTGCCAGACTTAGTTAGCACTGGTATTCAAAGTGTGACGAAAGAAACAGATTGAAAAAAGACAGTTGGGAAGGAACCAATAAGCATTTGGTCATTCTTTTATGTAGGCATTTATCTGCTTCTGCACAAAGCACATTTGTAAAATGTTAAGTTCTGTGAGGTTCCTTAAATCCTTTTCAGCCAACTTAGTTGTCCTCTGGAGGCAGATTTTTATAGAAAAGAATGTCAGCATAATTCTTGAGGCCTTTCTCAAATTTGGCAGAGGAAGGAAATATGTTGGGACTAAGACCATAGGGAAATGTGATTTCATCCTGACATTAATTTATGCAGTTAATAAATGTTTACTAAGCAAACACTATTTAGGACAGTTACTGGGTTGTGTTGCAATATAGAGATTAATTCCTTAGGAATATTATAATATAACAGACGTTATGGATAAGAAAATGTTACAAGGACCATAAGAGAAAGATACACAGGGTGTTAAAGCAGAGGATCGTGGGATTGTGCATTTCATGATTGGCCAGAGATGCCTAAAATTGTAATAGAGGCCACAAATGAAAATAGTACTCCGATTATGTCAGTGTGTATTTATTTACTGTAGTTTGATGGTTGTCACCGTATGAAAATGCTGAACTAGAATATGATCAGATACATTATGATTTGCGACCTGCTGATAGCTTATAACAAAAAAAATGTTAATGTGTGGTTTTAAGATTGTTAATGTTGAAATAGGATAAAATTTTAGCCGCAACATCAGTGTGATTTGCTGAAAATAAGAAACAGTTTTTAAATATCCTTTTGTTAAGAGTATATCCTTTAGTACTGAATTTTTGGGACCTCTAGTAAATAAAAGAGGAAATATTACTGCCTTACATACTTACATGCCATACATGCTGTTGTAGGATTTGAAAGTAATTTGATTTTTAGTGTAAATATCTTCCTTACAATCTCAAGTTATTCTAATGAATTCGTTCTTTTTAAAAAGTACCAAGAAACGTTGGATCATTTTAGGTCTAATTCCAGAAGTTGTGAATTATTAAGGATAGGATGAATGATTGTTTTTGCTATATATTCCCATAGAGATCAGCAAACTTCTTTTGTCAAGGGACCAGACTGTAAACGTTTTTGACTTTTCAGGCTCTCTAGTCTGTCTCAGTTATTGAGCTCTGCTGTTGTGGCATAAAAGTAGCTGTAGACAATACATAAATGAATGGATGTGGCTGTGGCCCCGTAAAGCTTTATTTCCCAAAACAGGCAGCTGGCTGCATTTTGCCCACGGGCCGTAGTTTGCTGCTCCCTGCTCTGTGAGAAAGAGGTTAATAGTAATTTCCCACATGGAATTATTTATATAGTTGTACTTCCAGGTGTTCTTATTTGTCTTAAGATTTATACGTTTTTATTTACTTGCTTGTTTATTTTTAAATAGGAGCACCCAGACTAAAATGTCAAGAACTCTTGAATTATGTCATGGATACGGTGAAAGATTCGTTTAATGGTACTGTTTATGGAGCCGACTGCAGCAACATACTGCTCAAGGATATTCTTTCAGTGAGAAAATACTGGTGTGAAATAACTCAGCAACAGTGGCTAGGTATGTTTTGAAGTTTGTTATTTTTGAATTTTTTCTGTGAAATGAAATGTCACTAAAAGGCTGGTCGGAATCTGTATCCCCCAAATGACCTGGCCGTTTCACAGTATCCTGGTAAAATGAAATGGTTACAGAATCCAACACCTAGTTTCATTTTTTAAGGACTTCCGAAGTTATTGTCTCTATCATAGGTAAGGAGTTACAGAATTGAAAGAAGCCATACCTGTCCTCAAGAACTTGACAGGCCAGTGGCAGGAAAAAACCAAGTAAACCAAAAATTCTAACACACTATGACATAGATATGTTTGGAAGCCATGACTTCACAGATCAATGACACCCAAACCCCACCATGATTAAAGTACAAAGAAGAAAACCAGTAGGGAGAGGTGTTGTAGAAGTGAAAGCAACAGAGTTTCAGGTTGGAAGGGGGATGACGTTTTAAGTGTGGTGGAAATGATAAAACACAGAAGAATCCATTGGATTAGGCTTGTAGCAGGTCACTTGTAAGGTAGCGCACATCACGAATAGCACAGGATGTACAGGCCGCAGTGACTACAAGATGAGGAGAGTGGGTGCCAGGGAGGAATCGAGTGTTTTTGACAGCCTGTAGGTGAAAGTTAGTAGAGACCACAAAGGAAGGAAGTTAGGGTCAGAGGCTGAAACATTTGAGTTTATTGATTTCAGAGGTGGAGCATTTCCGTTGCTGAGTGGGTTCAATGGGTGAGAATGGGATTTGGCTTTAGTGAAGCCACTCTTAAGCCATGTCAGAGTCGTCTAATACAACCACCTCTGAAAATCTAAAAGCTCAGTATTTTTCATTGTAAGTATTCAAGATAAATTTTGCTGACTACCTGAAAAGATGTTTGTCTGTATTATTTGTCGTCAGTTTCTCGTTTCAAAATGAGATACATGTGGATGGTAAAACCGTGACCTGATCAGTGCTCTGCATTATACTCTACTGTTCCCACATGAAGGAAAGCCTTCTGAGCTGCTGTATTAATTTCTTAGATGTCATCTGGGGCCTCTGTTGTTGTTCTGGACGTAAGGGAGGCTGTGTCCCAAATCCGACCCTCAACAAGTCTTGTAGAGAATAGGCTAGTGATATCCAGGATACTGTGACACCTGTCTATGACCAAAGTGGTCCATCCTAAGTATTCAGAGGGTTTGTGTATCTTAGATTATTACATGTAACCACGGGTCTCACTGAAACAAAGGTGGTCCTTCCTGTAGCATCCTAAGTATGGTTCCATCATCTGGCATGTTCTCTGAAACGCTCTTTTTATTTTTAAGCATACTACTTTCACTTCTCACCATCTGCCCCTTGGTTGAATTGTTTTTCTAGTTAGCTCCCTCCTCTGATGAGAACTTGCTTCTCTAATGAGGACTTTGCTCAAGAAGTGAAGTTTATGTTCAGAACCCATCTTTAGTAGTGATGTTGATGGAGCCCATGGTTAAGGATGAGACTTTTTAGAGGGAGAGTTTTGAGGAGATGAGAAGATGGCCTGAAGCCAGCCAGCATTTTCATACAAAGTTTGGAATCCGTTTGTTGATTTCTACAAAAAACCCTGCTGGGATTTTGGTAGGGATTGCACGGACTCTACTGAACAATTAAGGAAGAATAGACTTCTTAACCATGTAGAGTCTTCTAATCCATGAACATGATGTATTTCTTTGTTTAGGTCTTTGTTTTTGTTGTTGTAGTTGTTGTTGTTCTCTTCCAAAGTTTTATTTAAATTCAAGTTAGTTAATATATAGTGTTAGTATTTATTTCAAAAGTAGAATTTAGTGGTTTATCACTTATATACAACACCCAGTGCTCATTGTAATAGGTCTTTTTTGACGTAAAGAAATCAATGTTTTATGATTATCAGCATACAGGATTTGTATATTTTTATTAGATTTATATAGCAATAGTTTATAAATTGTATAATGTTAAAATTTTCAATTTCTGTATTGTTCATTACTATCATACAGAAGTACAACTGATTTTAGTGTATTAATCTTGTGTCCTGGGACCTTGCTAAAATCACTTATTAGATCTAGGAGTTCTTTTTTAGCTTCTGTGGGGTTTTGTCTTTAGGCAGTCCTGTATCTGTGTTTTTTCCATTCATTTCTGAGCTGTGTGACTTTTATTTTTTTTTTTTCTGCTGTATCTTATTGACAAAGAGCTTCAGTATGATTTTTTTAAATGGTGAAACGTACATGACATAAAATTTACCGTCTTAACCATTGTTAAGTGTACAGTTCAGTGGCGTTACGTATTATATCCACATTGTTGTGCAACCATCACCTTCCATTTCCAACACTTTTCTCATCTTCCCAAACTGAAACTGACTCCTGCAGCCCTTGGCAGCCATTCTGCTTTCTGTATCTGTAAGTTTGACCACCCTGGCCGCCTCGTGTAAGTGAAATCATACAGTGTTTGTCCTCTTGTCAATGGCCCATTTCACTCGTGTCTTCAAGGTTCATCCATGTCGTAGTGTGTCTCGCAACTTACTTCCTTTTTAAGGCTGAGTAATATTCTACTGTGTGTATATACTACATTTTGTTTATCCATTCATCTGTCATTGAGCATTTGAGTGGTTTCTGCCTTTTGGCTGTTGTGAATAATGCTGTTATGAACATGAGCGTACAAATAGCTCTTTGAGTCCTTTCTTTTGGGGGGGAGGGTGGCACAAAGGTGATTTTATTAAAGCACAGGGACAGGACAGGACCCTTGGGTAGGAAGAGCTGCCTGAGTCCTTTGTTTCAGGTCTTTTGTGTATTTATCCAGAAGTAGAATTACTGCATTATATGGTAACTCCGTGTTTAATTTATTGGGGAACCACAAAACTTTTCCTCAAGGGCTGCATCGTTTTACAGATCCACAATCACAAACGTTCCCAGTGTCTCCACACTCTTACTACCAACACTTGTTCTTTTTCTTGTTTTGATAGTAGTCCTCCTAATGTGAATGCGTATGAAGTGGTGTCTCGTTGTGATTTTGATTTGCATTTCTCTAATGACTTTAACATGTACTTATTGGCCATTTGCACATCATCTTTGGAAAAGTATCTATTCCTGTCTTCTGTCCAGTTTTTATTCTATGTATCTGTGTGTCTATTTATTTATATATTTTTGAGTGAGTGAAAGAGAGAGAAAGGGCATGAGTGAGCAAGGGGCAGAGACCGAGAATCCCACAAGGGGCAGAGAGTGGGACGGAGGGAGGGAGAGAGTGAGGGGCAGAGAGAGAATTCCACATGGGCTCCACACTGTCAGTGCTGGGCTTAAGCTCACCTGACGTGGGGCTTGATCTCAGGAACGGTGAGATCTTGACCTGAGCCAAAGTCGGATGCTTAACCCACTGAGCCACTCAGGTGCCTCCTTTGTCCAGTTTTTAATCAGCTTGTTATCTTGTTGTTGAAATGTAGGAATTCTTTACATATTCTGGATGTTAGCCCCCGATTGTCAGATATATGGTTTGCAACTATTTTCTCCCATTCCATGGGTTGCTTTAACGCTGACAATAGTGTTCTTTGGTATACAAAAGTTAAGTCAACCTTGCATTCTTGGGACATACCCTCCTAGGGCATGATGTATTATTCTTTTTACGTATTACTAGATTGAATTTGAAGGTTATTTTTGGAAGGTGATTTTTAACTATGAATTCAATTTCTTTAACAGATATGGGAATGTTTAGTTTCTTTCTTTTTTAGTTAGCTTTAATAACTTGTGTAAGAATTTGTATACTTTATCTAAATTGTTTAATGCAGGAGCGTAAAGTTGTTCTTAAACATTATTACCTTGTTGTCCTTTTAACGTATGTAGGCTTGATTTGGTATTGCCTCTTTCGTTATGGATTTCTGGGATTATTCTTCCCTTATGTTTATTTTGGGTTTAATTTGTTCTCTAGTTTCTTAACGTAGAAGCTTACATCATTGGTTTGAGAGCTTCTTTCCTAATACGTGTATTTAATATAATAAACTTTTCTCTGAACACTGCTTTGTCACATCTCACGCATTTTGGCATTGTTACATTTTCATTTTTCTTCAAGACTTGTTTTTCTTGAAAGTTCTTCTTTGACCTGTGGATTATTTAGAAGTGTGTTATTTAATTTCCACTTGTTTGGGGGTACTTTCCTATTTTTTATTTCATTTTCCCTTTTATGGTTTTTAGTCTAATTACATTATTGCCAGAGAACATACTTCTTATAACGTATTTATAATTATTATGACTTCTTTTATGGCCCAGGATAAAGTCTAATTTGATGAATGCTCCATATGCATTTGGAAAGAAAGTCTATCTGCTGTTATGGGTGATTCGTTCCGTAAATGGCAACTAGAGTCAGTTGGTTGATGGTGTTCAATCCTGTGACAGACGGGTGTGAGAGCTTGAGCGACAAGTGAGGAGATGGAAGAGCAAAACGACACTTTCCAAAGCTTTGGTCGTAAGGTGAAGGGAAAGAGGGGTCCTGCTAGAGAGGAGAGTAACTAGAGGATACCTAAATGTAATCAGAAGGATTTCATGCAGAGAGAGTGTGTGAATACACAGGAAAACGGACTGTGTTTTCTGAGAATAAGTGTTTCCAAAGGAAGAGCTCTGGGATTGTCCCAAGGAAGAGGGCAGGTTTTCTAATGAGGTAGGAAGGAAGAAACGTGAAAACCTCTCGTGGCTTTCCTGTAAAACTGGCAAGAAATGTCGACTTCCCCTTTGCTCGGCCTTGGAAGCGCGGGGTAGCTCTGCCTACCTCTCTGACCTTAACCAAAAGCCTGCCCCCGTCCTTCTGATCTCTGTGTTCTGGCTACAGTGGCCCTCATTCAGGTTCTCTAACCCAGTGGTCTCCGGACACTTTTTAACAAACAGACTGCATTTTTTTAGAGCCATTTCAGATTCATCGCAAAATTGAGCAGGAAGTACAGAGTCCGCGCGAGCCCTCACACACAGGCACGGCTTCTGCTCTCGTCAACTTCCTGCATCGGAGTGGCACATTTGTTTCAGTCCACGCACCCATACTGACCCCTCCTGTCACCTGGCATTCACAGTTGACATTGGGATCACTCCTGGTGCCGTCCGTTCTATAGATTGTGACAAATGTGTCATGAGGGGTGTTTACCATTATAGTGTCACATAGAATGGTTTCACTGCCGTGGAAATCCTCCGTGCTCTATCAGTTCATCCTTCCCTTCCCACTGATCCCCAGCAACCAGTGATCTTTTTACAGTCTCTCTAGGTTTGCCTTTCCAGAATGTGATGTAGTTGGTATCATGTGGTCATAGTACATAGTCTTGTCACACTGGCTTATTTCACTTAGTAATATGCATTTCAGGTTCCTCCGTGCCCCCTCGTGGCTTGATAGCTTACTTCTTTTTAGCGCTGAATAATATTCCATTGGCTGCATGTGCCACACTGTAATTTTCCATTCATTCACTGAAGGACACCTTGATTGCTTCCAGGCTTTGACAGTTATGAATAAAGCTGCCATAAACATCTGTGTGCAGATAGGTTTCCAGCTCATTTCAGTAAATACCAAGAAGTATGATTGCTGGATCATATGGTAAAACTTGGTTTAGTTTTATAAGAAGCTGCCAAAGCTCTCTTCCCAAATGGCCGTTATTGATTTCTACATCAGTAGAGCTTAATTTTTTATTTGTAATTACTTCTAATTTAAAAAATAAGAGTTCTAGTATTTCCTTCTCACACGGCTATGGATCATCTCGCACTGTTTCGAGAGTGCAAGCCCTTTCTTGCCTCATGACGTGTCCTCCTCTTGTTAGAGGCTACCCTTTGTTTGGCTGGTTTCTTCTCATCCTGCAGGTCTCAACTTAATGCCACTGCTGTGTTCTGGTCTCCCCTTCTAAATTTGTTCCTGTCTTTTCATATTCTACCATAGTACCCTGTTTCCTCAGGATTCTCGCAGAGTCGTGACACCGAGGCTTTTTTCTTTAATTTTTTCTAACATTTATTTATTTTTGAGAGAGAGAGAGAGAGAGAGAGAGCAAGAGAGAGCGCGCGTGCGCAGGGGAGGGGGAGACAGGGAGACACAGAATCAGAAGCGGCTCCAGGCTCTGAGCTGCCAGCAAAGAGCCCGATGCAGGGCCTGAACCCATGAACCATGAGATCATGACCTGAGCTGAAGTCAGATGCTCAACCCAGGTGCCCCAAACACGGAAGCTTTTTATCCAGGAAGGAACTTTATTTGTGCCAGCACCACTCAGTTGGGTTCCTACCCAAAGAACTGAGCACTCAACGTCACATGGCATAGGTTTGTTTTGTTTTGTTTTAATTTTTTTTTTTTAACGTTTTATTTTTGAGACAGAGAGAGAGAGAGCATGAACAGGGGAGGGTCAGAGAGAGGGAGACACAGAATCCAAGGCAGTCCAGGCTCTGAGCTCTCAGCACAGAGCCTGATGTGGGGCTCAAACTCACGGACTGCGAGATCATGACCTGAGCCAAAGTCGGACGCTTAACTGGCTGAGCCACCCAGGCGCCCCTCATGGCATAGTTTTTTAAAATACATTTTCTATTTCTTTGTCTCCCCATATATGGTAACACACATAAACATGCAGTCTAAGTAGTCTCAGTTTCCAAGGTCATGAGGGATGTTGTCACGCAGGCGGATAGCCAGGTTACCTTGAACTTTTCTCTCCCTTTTTTTCTCCCGTTAGGGAGAGGACCCTACCACAATAGTACTTTTGTGAAAATAAATAACACACTTCTGAATTCATGGGTCAAAAGAAAAGTCTTCAAGGAAATCAAAGTATACTTAGAACTGGATGAAAATGAAAAAAAAAATACAAGATGTCAAAATTTGTAGAATGCAGCTAAAGTTATATGGAAAGGGCAATTTTTATAGCATCGACTGCCCATACTAGGAAGGAGGAAAAGTCTCACATCAGTAACCTTAGCTTCCACATCAAGAAACGAGAAAGGCAAAACCAAACTCTTTGAAGCAAGTGGAAGTAAAGAAATCACTGGAATTGAAAACAGAAAAACAAGAGAGAACAATTAATTAAATAAAAAGCTGATTCTTTGACAACGTCAAGAAAATCTAGAACCGCTAGCAGGAGTGACTCACATACAAAAGAAGACACAAATTGCTGATATGAGGAAGGAAATAGATACAGTTGCATGTTTTGCAGCTATTAAAAGAGTATTGACGTACTATGGACAACTCTATGCATTTAAATGCAGCAGTTCCTTTATGGATTCCTTCTTTTTTTTTTTTAATGTTTATTTTTGAGAGAGACCGAGCGTGAGTGGGGGAAGGGCAGAGAGAGACGGGGAGACACAGAATCTGAAGCAGGCTCCAGGCTCCCAGCTGTCAGTGCAGAGCCTGATGCAGGGCTCGAACTCAGGAACTTTGAGATCATGACCTGAGCCGAAGTCAGGTCTTAACCGACTGAGCCACCCAGATGCCTCTGGACCAGTTCCTTTAAACCACACCCTATCAGAACTCACCCACTGTGAAATAGATACTCTGAATAGTTATGAATCGATAATTTAAAACCACTCATAAAAGACACTGGGAACAAGGCAAGGATGTGTGCCCTCCCCACTCCTGTTGAGCCTTGCAGTAGAGGTTCTAGACAGGGCAGTTAGGCCAGGAAAGGAAATAAAAGGCGTACAGATTAGAAAGGACTAAAGAAAACTGTTCCAGTTTGCAGATAGCATGAGTGTCTATGTATAAAGTCCTAAGGAATCTACATTTAATTTCAAATTTTTAACTCCAGAAGTCCTTTTAAATATCATGTTCCTTTACTATTCATTCTTTGAGCTTTTCTGTCTGTTGAATTCATGGAGGAAGTGAATCCACCTGGAGGCATGTCCTACAGCCTTTTTTTGAAGAAGTTGGACTCTTTGCTTCTGAGACTTCTGTTGACGGCTTATACTGTTTTTTTTTTAACCGCTTGCTAGGATAGTATGTGGGATTCTATGAGAATTGGGATCAACTTCCCTGATCTAACATAAATGCCCTAAAACTTGAGCTTTAATCCAAGACAGTTGGCTTTCTCATTTCACCTCTCTGCACCTACCAACTAATAAGAGTAAGGTAACCACTCCTGTGTTCTCTTCTCCACGTTTGTGTGTATTAACTCACAGTTTTACCGTTTAGGTGTTGTATGTCGTGATGAAACTTTGGGAAGCACTGATGTAGAGTTGCATAAATTGATGTCAGATACGATAGGAATCATTTGAACGATCATTTTCTTTACTATCATGTTTGAGGTATTTATATTGTCCTTATTCTTTTGTATTTGATAACTGATTGTAAACTATTTTTGCAGAATTATGTGATATTATACAGTTGAAAAGGCAGATACCCATGGTGTTAGTCTTACTTTACCAGCCAAGGACTTTGTGTTTTTCTCTTTATGGGAAGAAAATCCTGCATTAGCAACTTTGGTTTTCATTGTTTTGGGAGATGATTCTCAATGCATTTCAATGTTTCTGCGTGTCTTATGAGCAGACACTGGCTGCTTTATTCCTGGCTTTTTTTTTTTTTTTTTTTTTTATGTTTATTTACTTTTTGAGACAGAGAGACAGAGCATGCGTGCGAGACAGGCAGAGAGAAAGAGGGAGACCCAGAATCCAAAGCAGGCTCCAGGCTCTGAGCTGTCAGTACAGAGCCCCACACAGGGCTCGAACTCATGAGCCGTGAGATCATGACCTGAGCTGAAGTTGGACGCTCAACCGACTGAGCCCCCCAGGCGCCCCGTCCTGACTTTTTTTTAAGTACGTGTGTATAGCAGACCTTGGAAGCCAGAGATGATGGCTTCCTCAGAGCAAGGCTCTGAGGCTCCGAGGCTCAGAGCAAGGACAGGCTTGCTTGCTGCCCGTTTGTTACAGGTGGTTGAGATTTCTCTTCTATAATGTAGCTCACTTTTGTATCATGTCCCTTGCCCCCCTTCAGGTTGCCTTTGGGGCTGAGGAATTTATGTAAGAAGGAAGGTCCTGTGGCTATTGTCATTGCTGTGAGAAATAAACTGTCATTTTTCTCGGATCAAGAATATCTTGTCTTCTGCCAACACCCAGGAAACTGGCATTCTGATTCCTTAGGTTTCAAGTAGAATAAAATGTTATCCCCTTGACATGGTTCTTGATGCGCTTGATATATTTTACACGTGTTATTAATCAACCGGCTTTAAAACAAAATAGTAGATTGTGTGTGCCCTGTGTCACATGCTCTGTTAGACCTGCATGGAAGGATGTAGATATTGAAGAGGTGCCACAGCTTGTCTGAGGGCCGGCTGCACATGGTCTGCGGCCTTAAGTTGTTCCTCTCGAAGGCAGTTTACCTAACATAACATTGAATACTGATTGAACACTTTTACTGTTTTGAGTGTAAATTAGTGTAATTTTTAATCTTTTTGTCTGTATGGGATTATTGAAATTTAAATTGTAGCAGACCTTTAAGTTAAATGCTTTGATAATTTTCTTTTTGATAACATAACTAAAATGTTTTTTTTTTGTTTGTTTTTTAAGAGTTGTTCTCTGTGTACTTCAATCTGTACCTTAAACCTGCACAAGACATTAATAGAGTTTTAGTGGCTAGAATAATTCATGCTGTGGCCAGAGGGTGCTGTTCCCAAACTGATGGATTGAATTCCAAATTGTTGGATTTCTTTTCCAAAGCGATTCATCATGCAAGGTAATCTAGTCTCGTTTTGTTCTGTATTGGAAATCTGTTTGATCTTTTTGCAAGTATATCTTTTATTTTCAGTGCGTGTGTGTGTGTGTGTGTGTGTGTGTTTTAATGTGTATTTATTTTGAGAGAGAGGGCAAGAGGGGAGGGACAGAGACAGAAAACCTTAAGCAGGTGCCATGCTATCAACCCAGAGCCCGACGTGGGGCTCAGACTCATGAACTGTGAGATCATGACCTGAGCTGAAATCGAGAGTCAAACGTTTAACTGGCTGAGCCACCCAGGTGCTCTGCAAGTCTGTCTTTTAGATCTAGCATCTGAAACTGTTACCAATTAAAAAAACAAAAACAAAAACATCGGCCCATTGTAGTAGAATTAGTAGATTCCTAAAGAAAGTATCACTCCAGCTATTCTTGAATATCCAGAGGCAGAACATGAAAATGATGTTTTTAGATGGGAGATCAGTGCTGCTTTATTAAAAAAGATAAATATCCTCTTAAGTAGTTTGATTTTCCCCATTTTTGAGAATAGATGTACTAAGAAAAAATGAACTCGTGTATTTTGGAAGTATCAATATCTTACATTTGTGCTGCATTAGTCTATAATATGAAACATTGTATACATGGTGTTTGAGCAGCAGAGAGAGCTGGTGTCCTAGCACCAGATAATGTTGTTGCTGCCTGTAGTCCCACTAGGATTTGTTTCCTGAATAGTTCTGAAACTAAGGCTATTGTTATTTGAAGATTAGATACTTTTTTCTTTCCAGCGTGCAACTTCATAACTGTCTTCAGTGTTCATTGTCTTCCCTGTTAAGCGGAGTGTGTTTATTTTCTGTGACAGACAAGAGAAGAGCTCTGCAGGTCTAAACCACATCTTAGCAGCATTTGTTATCTTCCTCAAGACGTTGGCTGTTAACTTTCGAATTTGCGTGTGTCAGTTAGGAGATGAAGTTCTTCCTACCTTGCTTTATATTTGGACTCAACACAGACTTAATGATTGTTTAAAAGAAGTGATTATTGAATTATTTCAGCTGCAAATTTATATCCGTCATCCAAAGGGAGCTAAAACCCAAGAGAAAGGTAATAAAAGGCAGTTTTTGCTGTTTTGAATTTACTTCCTCATCGAAATGTAGGGGCTTAAGTATGAAAATTGTATTTTGTAGGAGGTTATGACCTTCTTATGGATTACTGTGCTTGATAATGGTATTAGTCACAGGGATATTTCTCACACTTTTTTTAGAATTTGAAGTTGTGGTAGCAAGTCATATTGTGCGTTTGTTTAGTACATTGCTAGGCATCACGAGGAAACACAAATATGACGCGATGTCCCCTCTGGGAGCTGATGATGCAGCAGTTAGGTGCTAAAAGGTATTTCTCATACTATAGCGTAAAAGAGTTCAGAGAAGGCAGGGTCTTGTTTATTTACATGTGGCTTTTATTGGGAGGTAGAAAAGATAAATATGGACCCAAAGCAGTCAGATTAGTCAGTTCCTCAGGGAGATGTGTACATGCTGCTTTAAACCTCATACTTGATCCAGGCCCCTGTTTGCTGGGAATACCAGAAATGAATGATTTCTCCTCTTTGATACCTTTACCTTCGTTTTTCATCAAGAGAGTATTGCTGGTTAATACATATCGCATATTTGAAAGCAGCTAGGATAGTAGATCTTAAAAGTTCTCATCACAAGGAAGAAGCTTTTTTTTTTGTTTGTTTTGTTATGTAAGGTGTGTTAACTAGACTTAACTGTGGTCATTTCACAAGGTTATACAAATACTGAATAATTGCGTTGTACACATGAAACTAACATTGCATGTCAATTACACCTTCATAGAAAGAGTACTGCTGGGATGGTTTCGCTTCATTCAGTAGAAGGGAACTTTATTGGGTGGAACAGGAACTGAACGAGTTCCCCCATGCTCAGGCTGTGTTTACCTTTGGCCTTGTACTGGCCTTTGGTTGAATTCATCATGGCGAGCGTAATGACTGTGTTAGGAAATCATGCTACACTGAGTAATAGCAGCTAAAATGGAGGAGAAGTTATAGCCAATTTTTTTCAAAAGTAGCAATGTTTAATGGGCTCTTCTAGTATGTGTAGTTAGAGTATTTGTGGCCCGAGAAACTACTGAAGTCAAAGAATGGCGGATTCTCTTAGTTTGTCATCTTTCACACAGCTTTCACCAGGATGAAGATCAGGCTTAATTTATGGGATGGCATGATATGTTTAGGGTTTTAGTTAATGGTA
This sequence comes from Panthera tigris, assembly GCF_018350195.1. Lineage (NCBI taxonomy): Eukaryota > Metazoa > Chordata > Mammalia > Carnivora > Felidae > Panthera > Panthera tigris. The sequence goes on from NC_056669.1 coordinate 6,878,393, forward strand.
TATTTAGGATGAAAATTGACAGGATGGTGAGTTTGCCAGAAACACTAACGTAGTGTTAGACTGCGTCAGTAGATTTTATGGTTCTTTGTGGGGAGTAACAGCTCCTTTGTTACCCATCGGGTCAGATGACAGTGGGAGTATTCTGTCTACCAGATTTTGGACAGTCACCATTTGAAGAGAGATCTAGTAGACTGGAGTGTGTTTAGGGAAAGGTGACCAGAGTAATGAGAAGTCTGGGTAACATGTCATTTGTACACCAGTTAAAGGAACTGGTAACATTTTTCTCTAAATGATGTAGTGAGAACTTGGTCCTCATGTAAATGACAGAGCCTGTTAATTACATTTGCCTCAGGGTAGAGACACAGTTAAAGTTCGATTGAGATTTTCATTGAGTTGATCAGAGAAAAATCAGACTATTGAAGAATTTTATAGGAAACACAGGTAAGCTGAGCATGAAGCGGACACTTACAAAGTAGAGTTTGGCAAGGATATTGTCACAAGAGGCATTAGTACTGAGTGGGCAGTTGGCCCAGTTTCCGCCTCAGTAGCTGAATGGTTTTGTGGGAGGTGGTGGGGCAAATGGAGTGTGTATGTAGATTATATTCTCTTTTTTTGAATTACAGGTGCTTATGAATCACATAAATGGAAAAGTATCTTATACAACTTATATGATCTGCTGATTAATGAGATAAGTCATATAGGAAGCAGAGGGAAATACTCTTCAGGATCCCGTAATGTTGCTGTCAAGGAAAATTTGATTAACCTGATGGCAGATATTTGTCACCAGGTACAGTTGGTTGAAATTTTCCATTAATTTCCTTTTATTTGGTGGGTGTTTTTTTTTTTTTTTTTTTTTTTTTTTTTTTTTTTTTTAGAGATAGAGGATCTTAAGCAGGCTCCAGCGTGGAGCCTGATGCGGGTCTCCATCTCACGACTTGTGAGGTCTTGACCTGAGCCAAAATCTAGTTGGATGCTTAACCAACTGAGCCACCCAGGTGCCCTTTACTGGACTTTTCAAATGTGCGTTCTGATAGGAAACCTTGTCAAATTATTTTGTATATGTAGCTTTTCTGTTCAAAATACTGTAAATATTTGGAATTAATCTTCTGACTTAAAAAATAACTATTTTGCACATATGAACTTAGTAAAAACTAGTGATGAACTCTTCATTCTTAAAAGGTTGTCTGTAGAAAATCAGATTATGTTTCTTGTTTAAAATTTTTTTTTTCTACTGAGTTAGAAATCACATAGCATACAAGTACACAATTGAGTGGTTTTCAGTATTTTCACTATATTGTGCAAGCATCACCACTGTGTGATTCCAGAATATTTCCACTACTCCCCAAACAGACTCTGTACCTGTTAGCAGTCAGTCCCAGTGCCCAGCTTTTTTCAGTTTTTAGCAGCTAACCACTAAGCTCCTTTCTGTCTCTAAAGATTTGCTATTTTGGACATTTCATGTAAATGAAATAGAAACACAACTGTAAACTACGTGGAAACAACTTGTAGTCTTTCCTCCATGTTGTGCTAGGAACTAGTGGTTCATTCCTTTTTATTGCCTGATAATGTTTAGTAGTGTGGGTATTTTACATTTTGTTTGCCCGTTCATCAGTTGATGGCAGTTTTTTTTTTTTTTAATGTTTTTATTTTATGTTTGAGAGAGAGAGAGAGGGACTGAGTGTGAGTGGGGGAGGGGCAGAGAGAGAAAGACACAGAATCTGAAGCAGGCTCTAGGCCCTCAGCTGTCAGCACAGAGCCCAATGTGGGGCTCGAACCCACAAACTGCGAGATCATGACCTGAGCCAAAGTTGGATGCTTCACCGACTGAACCACCCAAGTGCCCCTATGGCTTAATGTTTCTTAAGTAAAACTTTTTCCCAGAAATTTGATTAACATCCTGGGTAATTTCATTTGTCAGATATTTTCTTAATGCTAAACTTAAAATACTTTTTTTTAATTAAAAAAGCTTTTTTAAATTTAATCCCATTGAAAATACAGATTTTTGCTTGGTAATATGTGCTTCCTGGAGAGCTGTTACAGTCCTGTAAAATGTTTGTTCATTACTATGTTATCATACTTATATATTTCCATAATTTATTAGTTTTGCTCTATGACTTTGCTGTGTCTAATTTGAGGAGGAACATTTTTTCCCTCATGAACTATTAGAAAACAGGAACAGTGTAAAAAAACAAAAAAAGTAAGTTGTCTTTTTGTTATTTTACAGGTTTTTAATGAAGATACCAGATCTTTGGAGATTTCTCAATCTTACGCTATCACACAAAGAGAACTTAATGATTACGGTGCAACTTGCAAAAAGAGGAAAATAGAATTAGGCTGGGACGTAATAAAAGATCATCTTCAGAAGTCACAGAATGATTTTGATCTTGTGCCTTGGTAAAATGTTACCTTTTTCAGTGTCATCCTGGTCTCATTTAGTTTTTCTTACGAGACCTCTACTACAACAGCCTGGCCATAACTAGGTCATCTGTCCACTCCTAAACCAGTCATTGGCAGAGGGGAAGGTGGTTGCTGGGACGTGTTGAGGTCCACCACCGTGGCTCATGTGCTGGAGCCGGGGCCACGGCCTTAGCAAAGGAGATGGGGGGACAGCAGCCTGGGAGACAGTCATGTGTGGCTCGTGGAATTTCCTGAGTTGTGCATCTCAACATAGACATTTTAGCAGGTACAGCACCTGCTAGTAAAAGTAGCTTGGGAAGAAATTAAAGATGGCATTCAGAAATCACAGAATAATTTGGACCTCTTGCCACAATAAAAGGTTGTCTTTTTAAAATTTTGCTGGGTACAGCATACACAGTTACTTAAATGATTAAATTGTTGACTTCTGTGATAACATAAAATATTAGGTTTGGTAGGAGTCTTTAGAATTCATCCAGTCCAGCCTGTTCGTTTTATCAAACTGAGGAAGGTTCCGCAGCTTGAACAAGGACACTTAGAAATTTGTAGGTGACAGTCAGGCTTCTGTGATCCCTGCCTCCGTTTTCCCCATGTTGATGTAATAGTTAAATATAATTGCATTGTGGGGGAAAGCGTCTTGATTTAGATACCTAGTGTTTGAGCTCATGTTTATTTTATATAGTGGAGAATCCCTATTTCAGATTCTTCAATTTGTTCATTTCCTGCAGGGTTATTTATTGAATACTTGCTTTGTGCCAAGCATTATAGATGCAAGGATGAATAAGATAAAGTTCTTCTTCTTGAGCAGGATGCATTCTAAGAATTCACAGCAAATATTTTTTGACTTAACCAACATCTAGGAAGAATAGTTGTTTGGCTTTTTTGTTCTTGTTTTAGAGGAATAGTCTTCGTGGCTAAAGAGCAAGGATGGGTGTGATAATTCAGCAGTAGAAAATTGGGTCATTTAGGGGCGTCTAGGTGGCTCAGTCAGTTAAACATCTGACTCTTGATTTCGGCTCAGGTCATGATCTTACAATTCGTGAGACTGAGCCCCACATCAGGCTCTGCACCGACAGTATGGAGCCTGCTTGGGATTCTCTCTCTCTCTTTCTCTCTGCCCCTCCCCTGCTTGCTCTCTTGCTCAAAATAAATAAATTTTATTAAAAAAAAAATTGGAGCATCTGGGTGGCTCCATCAGTTGGGCTTTCAACTTTGGCTCAGGTCATGATCTCATTGTCCGTGGGGTTCGAGCCTCACTTCGGGCTTTGCTCTGACAGCATGGAGCCTACTTTGGATTCTCTGACTCTCTCTCTCTCTGCCCCTCTGCCACTTGTGTGCTCTCTCTCTCTCTTTCAAAAATAAACATTAAAAAATTAGCAAAAAAAATATGGGGCGCCTGGGTGGCTTGGTCGGTTAAGCGTCCGACTTCGGCTCAGGTCATGATCTCACGGCCCGTGAGTTCGAGCCCTGCGTCGGGCTCTGTGCTGACCACTCAGAGCCTGCAGCCTGTTTCAGATTCTGTGTCTCCCTCTCTCTCTGCCCCTCCCCTGTTCATGCTCTGTCTTTCTCTGGCTCAAAAACAAATGTTGAAAAAAAAAATTAAAAAAAAAAATTAACAAAAAAATAAATAAAAGAAAGTTGATAATTTACTTTCTATTTATTTTTAAGTAGGCTTCAGTGTGGGGCTCACACTCCCAGCCCTGAGATCAAAAGTTGCATGCTCTACCTACGGAGCCAGTCAGGTGCACTTACCTTTAGTTACTCCTCAGAATTTTTGTGTAAGGGAAATATGACAGCTCCCCTACCTGGCCAAAAAGTTGTCATTCTTCCTGCCACTTTAGGAAGTAGGGCTTAATAAATACTAAGAGCCTTTTATTTGGAGAGTAGTATGGAAAGTAATGATGGTGATTCTTTAGGATATTGTAAAGGTGCTATGTCTAGATTTATTTTCTGTTAGCTTGTTAATAGACTTGAATCATTTTCAAATTAATTACACTTTTTTCTTTTAGGTTACAGATTGCAACCCAATTAATATCAAAATATCCTTCCAGTTTACCTAACTATGAGTTGTCACCATTACTGATGATACTGTACCAGCTTCTGCCTCAGCAGCGACATGGGGAGCGCACGCCATACGTGTTACGGTGCCTTGTGGAGCTTGCATCGTGTCAAGGCAAGAAATCAGACCTGGAAAGCTCACAGAAATCAGATTTATTGAAACTCTGGACTAAAATTTGGTCTATTACTTTTCGCGGTATAAGTTCTGAACGAATACAAGCTGAAAACTTTGGCTTACTTGGAGCTATAATTCAAGGTGGTTTAATTGAGGTTGATAGAGAATTCTGGAAGTTATTTACTGGGTCAGCCTGCAGACCTTCATGGTAGGTTGATTTATGTATTAGATTTTTATATATACATATACTTTTTTTTTTCCCCTCTGGTTTTTGTAGTTTTTCACTTCAGTTAAAAATATGTTAAATTCTGGGGGTGCCTGGGTGGCTCAGTCGGTTGGGCATCTGACTTCAGCTCAGGTCATGATCTCCCTGTTCCCGAGTTCGAGCCTGGCTTCAGGCTCTGTGCTGACAGTTCGGAGCCTGGAGCCTGCTTCAGACTCTGTGTCTCCCCGCTCTCTACTCCTCTCCCACTCATGCTGTGTCTGTGTCTCTCAAAAATAAACATTTAAAAAAAAAAAAACCAAAGAGATTCAAATTGTTCTTGAGGGAAAGAATGTGGACAGGAGATGGTAACTTAAAATTGGTGCATTGCTGCTTTTCCTGCAAGAATATATAGGTAGCATTTATAGTCTCCTCTTGCAATGCTTTTCTCCCATTGTTGACTCTCCTATTCTGTCACTCAAGGGTGGGGAACGCTTTGTCATTCTTTCATCACATTTAATCTAATTTTGGTTATTCTCGTGATGGCACTTACTGCAGAAAGAAAACATAGAACTATTAGGACTGGGCCCGGGGTGGTGGTGGGGGGAAAGCTTATTTTTAACAACAGCGCCCTCTGTTTTGTTGTAGTTCTGCAGTGTGCTGCTTGACTTTGGCCCTGACCATCTGCGTTGTTCCAGAAACAGTAAAGACAGGAGTGGAGCAGAATACATGTGAAGTAAATAGAAGTTTTTCGTTAAAGGAATTGATAATGAAATGGCTCTTATTCTATCAGTTAGAGGATGACTTTGAAGACAGTACCGAGCCGCCCCCAGTTCTTCACAGGTGATTTGAATTCATTAGCATCCAGCTCCTTTTTGTATGGGGAGGTACCGGAGGCTTGTGCTTGTTTGATACTCGATGGCTTGTCGCACAGTGGTAATGTGGGGTTTCTGAGACCTTACCCCAGATATTAAACAGTCCCTTTGTTTTTCCAGTGTTCTGTGTCTTTGTGCTTGGATGTCTTCATGTCCTTTTACTTTGTTTTTATCTCTGCTGAGGCATTGAGAACACAGGGGGATGTGCCTGAATAATACGGATTATAATTCTTTGAGCACTTCCGTGTTCCTTTGTGATTTTCTGTGAGTAGGTTCATCTGCATGTATGTCTGACGCAGCCGTATCCCGGAATCAGAACGGGAGTATCTTGTGCGTGACGGGTGTTAAATTAATGGGGGGAGGAAACTGGAGACAGTCAGAATGGGGCTTAAGCCCCAGAACGGGAAGCAGCTTGACCCTGTAACCTTTCCACAGCTGGTGGTCAGGACTGAAGGAGTAGAGGATGGGATTTTCTGGGTCCTAGTGCTTTTGTTTTAATTTCACAATCTGTTTCAGATACAATTTTTAAAAATTAGATGAGTCTGCTGCCAGGAAGTATTGAGAATTATAGTAACATAAAATAAACGTATGCTTCTTAATTCTTGTTTTAGATGTTAAAAAATTCAGTAACGATGAAAGAAAGTGATGTCAAGATTTACAACCAAACATGGATATTTAAGTATAAACAATGCATTCAATGGGTTTTGGTCTTCTAAGTGAAGATTTTTTTTTAATTTTCCTTTGTAGTAATTTTCCTCATCTTGCGCTGGAGAAAATTCTTGTGAGTCTCACTATGAAAAACTCTAAAGCTGCAATGAATTTTTTCCAAAGAGTGCCAGAATGGTATGTTATCCAATAGAGTTCTGTATTCGTTTAAGCTATGGCTGTTAATTACAAAGATGATAATTTTAGCAGGGTAGTAGCTACGTCTTAAAAATTATGAACTAAGTTGATCAATTAAAGAAAATTCCATCTCTGAGCCAGGGAAAAAGCTGCTTTTAATTCAGTGATAGTCATCTGCGTTCTATAATTTTAGATCCTGTCGACTGGTTTTTAACGCCGTGTAGTATAGCGTGGCAACTCATGCCAATGGAAGAAATAGAATAGTTATCATGGGTGGTTAAGACATGAGTTTTTTAAAGATGTGACCCATTTTTGTATGCCATGTAAAATCTGTTCGTTTTAAAATTAATGGTAATGGAGGATAGGTCAAAGTAAAAATAAGTCTAAAAACCTCATTTTAGTTGATTGACTCAAGAGGCCCCTGTTTATCACTGTGGCGGAAAATGACTCACTAGTATTAAGACTCCTGATCTCCCTTGAGAGGGCATAGCATGAAAAACTCCTCCATTTTGGAGAAATCAAAGCGGAAAAAAGGAAAGTGTTTTCCGATAATGTTTATCTTAGTGTTTGTACCTGGTGCTATTAATGTTTTCTTTTTAATGTTTTCTGACTTTGCCTTTGAAATTATAACCTATGTGTCTTTCATCCATGTGTTAGTGGAATTTGCTATTGCAAAATGAAAGCTGGTACACGAGCGTAGCCATTCCAAAGCCGAGAAGCCTTTAAAAAGATTAATCCGTTAATTGTGTAAGCAGTCTGTAAAGTAGATGCTAAGTTAAAGTTTTCATTTGTGATATATTGCTGCTGCGTGGAGGTGAAGCAGTTGGTCACTTGATTGTACATTTAAGGTCTTACTCTCTTGAAGTGAACAACACCACAAAGATGCAGAGGAGTCTTCGTTCTCAGAAATTGAAGAACTGTTTCTTCAGACAACTTTCGACAAGATGGATTTCTTAACCATTGTGAAGGAATGTCCCGTAGAAAAGCTCCAGTCCAGTGGAGGCATTTCTGTCCACCAGAACCTCAAGGAATCACTGGATCGCTGTCTTCTGGGGTTATCAGAACAGCTTCTAAATAACTACTCCTTTGAGGTGAGATTTTCAGAAGAACTAAAGCCTACATCTGACTCAACTTTGGTGGACTGTTAGGAAGGAGAAACAGGCAGAAGGGGCCCTGAGGATGGTGACAGGCTTAATTAAAAAAAGCATAGTGACAGTACATGCGTACAAATAGGGAAGACTTACTACAAGAGCAGAAAGACCCAAGAAGAATAATTTGTGTTTCTTTTGTACCAGGAGTTCCAGTAGATGTTAAAGAAGTAGAATTCTTTGTGTGGGTGCGTGGGCAACAATAATGGTTTGGAGCATAGGGATTATATGATGAGAAAGAACCTCTCAACTGAGAGGAGGGAGAGGTTACAATAACAGACAAGAACATCATTTAAACTGATCTAAAAGATCTTGGTGACACTTGAAGAGGGAGAAGTGTTAATAAAATGTAATAAATGATCTAGCAATCACCCATAGTTTAGAGGTCACTAGTAATTTCTCATAAATCGTTTTCTTCACTGTCTTAAGATCACACATTCTCTTGGGGCACCTGGGTGGCTCAGTTGGTTAAGTGTTCGTCTCTTGATTTGGGCTCAGGTCATGATCTCGTGGTGAGATTGAGCCCCGCGTTGGGTGTTGGGCTCCACGCTAGCAATGGAGCCTGCTTGAGATTCTCTCTCTCTCTCTCTCTCTCTCTCTCTCTCTCTCTCTCTCTCTCTTTCTCTTTCTCTTTCTCTTTCTCTTTCTCTTTCTCTCTTTCTCAAAGAAAAAAAAGATCACAAATTTTCTTTGTGTGTACCATTCTCTTGCTGAAACTCCCGTTATTTTTGACGTGAAATAAATATCTTTCTACCCATTTTTGTGTGTTCAAAATCATCCACATGTCAAAATCCTGCTAAAGCCTTTTTTAGATAATCTCAGCCATAATAATTCATCTTTTGATTTTCACAGTACTTAGTATTTCTCAAAAAAATTTTTTTTAATGTTTTATTTTTGAGAGAGAGAGCGTGAGTGGGGGAAGAGAGAGAGGGAGACAGAATCTGAAGCAGGCTGCAGGCTCTGAGCTGTCAGCATAGAGCTTGATGTGGGGGCTTGAACTCGAGGACCGAGATATCATGACCTGAGCCAAAGTTGGATGCTCAACCAACTGAGCCACCCAGGCGCCCCTAGTATTTCTTTTTAAAGTAACTCTTAGTATATTCCTTGTCCCATGGATATTTGTGTGTATGTTTTATACGCAGATGATTCAAGCCATGCTGTAAATCTCCTTAAAGGACATCTGTATTTTTGTTAATCTTTGGATCTTCCACAATGCCTTGTTATATTGTAAATGGTGAAATATTTGTTGAATAAAATAAAATCTGCAAGTTACTCAGAGGAGTGAATTCGGTAGCCAGGGATGATGACCCACAGAACCAGAGAAGAGATAGTGTGTCTGTTTCATATGTCTTATCCTTAGTTACTGACATTCTGCTAGATCACGCTTGTAACCGTTTTCATGACAAAGTAATACAGTCTTCTGTGTTTTCCCCTAAAATGCCATTTCCTACAATATAGGAACAGAGCAATCTGGAAATGTGTAGCCATTGCAGATTTGTAAATAATTGTGTAAATTTGGCTGAGTGATATCTATTTGCAAAATTTGTGCTAGTGTCTAGAGTCTAAAAAGCTGAGTAAGTCAGGGTTCTTATCTTTCTGAAGCTCAAAATGTCATTTTAATATCTCTTTATATGAATCTGATTTCTACTATTCAAAGAGTTACAGACTTTTATTTGTGTGTCATTTTTTTTTCTTTCCACTGTACCTCAAATATTAAGGGCCTTTGTGTACAGTACATTGTGCTACTGTAAGAGGAGATAGATGCCTGACTTGGCCATTAGGAGGTAGTTTTGTTTTTCCCAAGATTTCTACTTATCACAACTCCACAGGGATCTCTTAGATGTTTTTAGAGATAATCAGAATTATGCCACTATTAAATCAGTTAACTAGTTTCTTAATGTGTACCTAAGATTTGTTCCTACAAAAGATAACTGTGGTACTCAAAATTATTTGTGAAATGTGTATATTTTTTCTTTCTTGTTTCACTTGAAGTCTACAGATGCAGAAATGCTTATCCGATGTTCAAGTCTTGTGGTGGGTGTTCTTGGCTGCTATTGTTACATGGGTGTAATAGCTGAAGAGGAAGCATATAAATCAGAGTTGTTCCAGAAAGCCAAGGTATGAGAATTCATTCTGTTCACATTCTGGATAAATATGAGTGCAGTGTATTCCTGGGGAAATTGGTATATTTGCTTGAGAAAACATAAAAACTACATAGGGTAAACTTTTCTCTTTGGTGTATGCTGTCTGAGAGAAATGGAACTATCCATCCTTCCTTAAAACTTGATTTTAACCCAACTATACGTAGAGTAATTGAAATAGTATCACATTAACACTTAATCTTGTTAAAGAAAAATACTGACTTGTATGGGCACTTTTAAACGTTTTTTCTGTGATCAGTTATCCTAAAGAATCCTTGACTGAGTGTTAAGCAGTTTTGCTGGACACATGAAACTTACTTTCATCTCTGAGTCCTGTTCTGTCAGCGTGTGGTTTGTAAGGAGAACAGAGTATACGTTAAGTCATTAAAAACACTGTTCATTGTTACTATGACTTTTAATTACTCTGGATGGCCAAGTATAACTTAAGAACACTAATTTTATTTCTTAAGTAGACTTTGAAGAGCAATCCCTAAACTGTCATTTTAACTAGAGTTTGGATTTTTTCTTCTTTTATCAATAGTCTCTCATGCAGTGTGCCGGAGAAAGTATCACTGTGTTTAAAAATAAGCCCCATGAAGAATCTAGGATTGTCTCGCTGAGAAATTTGATGCATCTCTGTACACGTTGCTTGTCTAACTGTACCGGGGTAAGGTGTTCTTACTTCACTATGTGGTCACTCAGCGTGGTGGATAACTGGGTGCTGGTGGTACTGTTTTTTGGTCCATTTGTAATTTACAATTAAATGGAATGTAAATAAAGGTAGCATCCACAGGAATAAAGCAACAGGTGATCTGAGTTTCTCAGGAACGAATTTCATCATTTCAGGAAGGTTTCTGGGATTACCACTTTTATAGACAACTCCAGAGGCAACTCTTTTATGGCCAGCGTATTTTCTTTCATTTAGTAAAAACTTGTTGACTGTGGCCATGTGAGGTGCATACCACTGTACCGGGGCTAGTGAGCACCATGAAGATAGAGAACTCCAGCACATGCCTTGTTCTCTTTTGCCCAGATAGTCTTGTAGAACCCTGGGCACAAAGAGTGTTGCTCTGTGTCATCTTTGTTTCAATTTGGAATAGGCCTAAGTTGTACCTGAGCCAGGCCAGAGTGTCAGTCACAGTTGGAAAGCAAGTTTTTCGAAAGCCAATGATAACTACATGGCTACATAACAATATTACCAGCACATATTTTTAATTTTATAATGTGTTTTTCTTTTTGTTTTTTTTAACTAAAAAAACATAATGTGTTTTTCTGTGTTTTTCTGTAAATGGGGAAGGAGAGAAATGGAAGTATGAATTCAAACTTAGAGTTATCACTTGTGTTTAGGGTCAGTAGTCAGTATTTTACTTTAATGTTTATACACAATATACTTAAATGTGCTGTAGTTATTACTCTAAGAAAAGAGGTTAGTGTTGTTGATGCAGTTTATATCTTGGCCCTGATAGTAAACTGATCATCCATGCTTCTCATGATAGAGAATTTCCAGTGTCAAAGAAAATTGGTATTTCATTTAAGATAGAGAAGATATTGTCTGCCAAGAATAAGTTTTTATTTTTTTGTTTGCTTGTGTTTTTGTCTTCATTACAGCCCAGTCCAAGTAAGATTGCATCTGGATTTTTCCTGAGATTGTTGACATCAAAGCTAATGAATGATATTGCAGATATTTGTAGAAGTTTAGTAAGTATGCGTGTTTTACCACCCTGTTTCATTGATTCTTTGATTCTTTTTTCGTTGATACCTCTCTTCAGTAGGTATTCATCTCACGATATATAGCACCTTATGTATTTTTAAATGTGGAAATTGAAGTTATTTGGTTTTGGAGGGGAATATATTCTTTGCTTCTTAATATCAGTACATACTGGTTGGCTTTTAGTTTTTCAGTAATTAGTAATAGACTGAATGATTGTAAAGTAATCATCCAGGCTTACACTTATTTCTATGTAACACTATACCAGAATTCAAAATAATTGTTTATCTTTAAAAATAAAAACAAAAACTGTGTCAGACGAACAACACCTTCTCATCATGGCATTGACTTTTCTTCCATCCACACAAATGGGCTTTTGCTACATGTATTCTTTAGTCTAGAACAGTGCCTGGCATGTACGTTACATACTCAAATGTATGTTGAATGAAAAATATTCTGTAATTTGGTCATTTTTCTATGTTGCTACATGCTGCTGTTTTTTATTTATTTATTTATTTTTTAATGTATATTTATTTTTGAGAGACAGAGACAGAGCACGAGCAGGGGAGGGGCAGAGAGAGAGAGGGGGAGACACAGAATCTGGAACAGGTTCCAGGCTCCAAGCTGTCAGCACAGAGCCGGACGCAGGGCTTGAACTCACGAACTGAGAGATCATGACCTGAGCCAAAATCAGATACCCAATTGACTGAGCCACCCAGGCGCTCCTACTTGTTTTTTTAAAGTAGCATTGTATCTCATTATATGGGAATGGTATATATGTATTTTTAGTCCATCTGACCTTAGCATTAGATGTCGTTTCTATTTTGTTGTTGTTACAGAGAGTTTTGTGATAAAGATTCTTGTATTTTTGTCTACTAGTATGTGTGTATATCATGAATGTAGAATAAATTCTAGCAGCGGAATTGCTTGTTTAAAAGGAATGCGAATTTTACTTTTTTTTTTTTTTTTTTTTTTTTTTTTTTTAACGTTTATTTATTTTTGAGACAGAGAGAGACAGAGCATGAACAGGGGAGGGGCAGAGAGAGAGGGAGACACAGAATCTGAAATGGGCTCCAGGCTCTGAGCGGTCAGCACAGAGCCCGATGCGGGGCTCGAACCCACGGACCGTGAGATCATGACCTGAGCCGAAGTCGGACGCTCAACCGACTGAGCCACCCAGGCGCCCCTGCGAATTTTACTTTTTGATGGATATTGTCAATTTCCTCAAAAAGTCATACCAATTTATACTTTTCCCCATATGTTCATGACATTTCGGTGTTATAAAGCTTATTGTAAGAAATTATTTTTAAGGTTTGCGTATCATTGTTGTATATACATACTACAGTTTATCCATTTTTTATTGTTAGACATTTAATAGAAATAATGCTGCAGCATTCATACATGTGAATGTTGAATTGTTTGATTAGGTGAATTTTAACTAAAACATGCTTCTGGAAGAAGCCAATTTAAACATCTTTGCTTTTCTTCTCTGAAGGCATCCTTCAGCAGAAAGCCATTTGACTATGGAGAAGTGGAATCAGTGGAAGATGATCCTGACGAAAGTCTGATGGAGGCGGAGGATCAGTCATCCATGAGTCTATTCAGTGATTACCCTGCCGGCAGTGTTAGTGATGCTAACGTATCTGGAGAGGGTCAAAATACTATTGGTAAATACGCATTTACTGCTTGGGATTTCTCTTTCCCTTTGTATTGATTTGGCATTACGAAAGGCCTCAGAGATACCAATTTTTTGCCCATTTTATTTTCCCTTCTATAGTCTGCTGGGATTGGTTCCCTTCTGTGTACTTTAGATTTCTCTGATTTTGAATTGAATTTATTAGTTACCTGTGTTATTCTTCATCTAAGGAATTTAAAATAGATTATTTGGAAAACAAAGCAGGAGAGTGAAAACACCCCTGGGGCCATCGCTTTTAACCTTTTTTGTCTTTTTGGAATCAGCATCAACCGTTCACATGTTTTTTTATGCCTTCATTTCCTTTTAACAACTGTGAGCATTTTTTTTCATTAAGCTTTATTGGTAATTATACTTAAAAAAAATTTTTTTTAATGTTTATTTTTGAGAGAGAGCAAGAGAGAGAGAGAGAGAGATTTAGAGCAGGGGAGGGACAGAGAGAGAGGGAGACACAGAATCTGAAGCACGATCCGGGCTCTGAACTGTTAGCAGAGAGCCCAATGCGGGGCTCAAACCCACGAACTGTGAGATATGACCTGAGCAGAAATCGGATGCTTAACTGACTGAGCCACCCAAGTGTCCCGATCATTGTACTTTTTAATGGCTTCATAGTATCCAAATTAACATATGTACCGTAACTCACGTGACCATTTTTTTTTTTGTCAGAAGTGTGGGTTCCTCTCTGTTTTGCTGTACTTGGCAGTGCTTCCGTGAATGTTTGTATAGATTATTTATTGATGACAGAATCCTGGAGTAACTTTTCATGAAGAATTTTGAAGCTTTTAGTGTTTAATCACTTTCACCATAATTTTGCTTTCCGTAGACTTTCATCCCTCTCTTTTTTTTTGTAGACTGGAAAATGTTTGAGTTAATGTTCAATATATGTGTGTTGTGTCCCTCTCTTAGTTTTAATAAGTGCTTTTTATTCAGGTGCCATGAATCCTTTAGCTGAAGAACATCTTTCAAAGCAAGATCTACTTTTCCTCGACATGCTCAAGTTCTTGTGTATGTGTGTAACTACCGCTCAGACTAGTACCGTGTCGTTCAGAGCAGCTGACATTCGGAGGAGACTGTTAATGTTAATTGATTCCAGCATGCTGGACCCTGCTAAATCCCTCCACCTGCACATGGTGAGTTCAGGGAAAGTGACACACCTTCAGTTCCGTCTGATGTTGCTGGATAGAGTATATGGTACTTGTGATGGTTTGAACCTGCTTCCTTGAGGAACAAATCTGACGCCAGTTATAAAAATGCTAGTTATAAAAAAATGCTGGTTATAAAAATATAACAATCTGATGCTAGTTATAAAATAGACTTTTTCTTATCATGTACTGTGAAAAAATTTTAAGTGGATAGTGAAACATTAAAACTCGGTTGGACTTTGGATACATTTATTATTTTTAGTTATAATTAATTATTGTAAATTACTTTAAAGTAGTCCAAGACTCCCGAGTAAAAATAATACATACCTTGTAGTTGAATTCTGAGTCTTGCCTTGACCTTATTTACATGTTGTAGATATTTTTAGATGTAATTTCAAGATCACAGTAAAGTAATGATACTACAAGAATTCCCATATTTCCTTCACACTCTTCCACAGGTAACATTTTACCACATCTGCCTTTTTAGTAATTCTCTATCCTTGCCTCAAATTGTCATGCATTTTCAGTCTCTTTCAATCTGGAACAGTTCTTTAGTCTTTCCTTAGGACGTTCGTATTTTTGAATAGTATAGGCATTTGTCCTTCTCTTTTTTTCACTTGCACACACCACACAGTGCTCATCACAACAGTTGCCCTCCCAATACCCATCAGCCATCTAGCCCATCCCCCTGCCCACCTCCCTTCCAGGAACCCTCAGTTTGGTTTTGGTTAAGAGTCTTGTTTTATGGTTTGCCCCTCTCCCCGCCCCCCCATGTGTCTCTTCAAATCAGTATGTTTTTTTAATGTTTCTTTATTTTGAGAGAGAGAGAGAGAGAGGGAGAGAATATGAATGGGGCAGGGGCAGAGAGAGAGAGAGAGAGAGAGAGAGAGAGAGAGAGAGAGAGAGATTCCCAAGCAGGCTCCACGCTCTTAGTGTGGAGCCCAGTGTAGGGTTCCACTCCATGAACCGTGAGATATGACCTGAGCCGAAATCAAGAGTCAGACGCTCAACCGAGTCACCCAGGCGCCCCTCGAATCAGTATTTTTACATCCTTCAGGTAAATACCTAATAATGCAACCATTAGGTCATAGGGTAGTTAGTTGTATTCTTAACTTTTTGAGGAACCTCCATGCTGTTTTCCAGAGTGACTACACCAGTTTGCATTCCCACCAACAGTGTAAGAGGGTTCTGCTTTCTCCTTATGCTAGCCAATACCTGTTGTTTCCTCTGTTGTTAATTTTAGCCATTCTGACAGGTTATCAGGTGGTATCTCATTGTGGTTTAGGTTTGTGTTTCCCTGATGATGAGTGATGTTGAACATCTTTTCATGTGTCTGTTAGCCATCTGGATGTCTTCTTTGGAAAAGTGTCTATTCATATCTTCTGCCCATTTCTTAACTGGATTATTTTTTGGGGGTGTGTGTTGAATTTGCTAAGTTTGCTGTAGATTTTGGATACTAACCCTTTATCCGATATGTCATTTACAAATACCTTCTTCCATTCCATAGGCTGCCCTTTAGTTTTGTTGATGGTTTCCTTCACTGTGCAGAAGGTCTTTATTTTGATGAAGTCCCAGTGGTTCATTTTTGTTTTTGTTTCCCTTGCTTCTGGAGATGTGTCTAATAAGTTGCTATGGCTGAGGTGAAAGAGGTTGCTGCCTGTGTTCTCCTGTAGGATTTTGATGTTCGTGTCTTACATTTAGGTCCTTCAACCATTTTGAATTTTTTTGTGTATGGTATAAGAAAGTGGTCCAGTTTTATTCTTCATGTTGCTGTCCAGTTTTCCCTACACATTTGCTGAAGAGACTGTCTTTTTTCCATTGAATATTATTTCCTGCTTTTTTGAAAATTAGTTGACCATATAATTGTGGGTCCATTTCTGGGTTTTCTATTCTGTTCCATTGACTTACGTGTCTGATTTTGTGCCAGTACCACACTTCCTGGATGACTACAGCTTTGTAGTATAGCTTGAAATCCAGAATCGTGATGACTCCCGTTTTGGTTTTCTTTTTCAAGATTGCTTTGGCCATTTGGGGTTGTTGGTAGTTCCATACCAATTTTAGGATTGTTTGTTCTGGCTCTGTGAAAAATGCTGGTTGTATTTTGAAAGGGATTGCATTAAATGTATGGATTGCATTAAATAGTATAGACTTTTTAATGATGTTTGTTCTTCTAATCCATAAGCTTGGAATGTTTTTCTGTTTCTTTGTGCCTTCTTCAATTTCTTTCATCAGTGTTTTATAGTTTTCAGACTATAGATCTTTTACCTCTTTGGTAGGTTTATTCCTAAGTATCTTATACATGGGTCGATTCCTTGATTTCTCTTTCTGCCACTCCGTTATTGGTGTACAGAACTGCAACAGATATCTGCATTAATTTTGTATCCTGTGACTTCACTGAATTTGTGTATCAATTCTAGCATTTTTTGGTGGAGTCTTTCAGGTTTTCTACATGGAATATCATGTTGTCTACAAATCATGAGCATTTGACTTCTTTGCCTATTTGGATGCTTTGGGTTTTTTTTATTTTTTTTTTTTAATATTTTTTTTGACGTTTATTTATTTTTGAGACAGAGACAGAGCGTGAAGGGGGGAGGGGCAGAGAGAGAGGGAGACACAGAATCGGAAGCAGGGTCCAGGCTCTGAGCCATCAGCCCAGAGCCTGACGTGGGGCTCAAACTCACGGACCGCGAGATCGTGACCTGAGCTGAAGTCGGACGCTTAACTGACTGCGCCACCCAGGCGCCCCTGGATGCTTTGTTTTTCTTGTTGTCTGATTGCTGAGACTCATACTTCCAGTCTTATGTTAGATAACAGTGGTGAGAGTGGACATCCCTGTCTTGGTCTTGACCATAGAGGAAGAGCTCTGTTTTTCCCCATTGAGAATGTTAGCTGTGGGTCTTTCACATATGGCCTTTATGAGTGTTGACATAGGTTCCCTCTATCCCTACTTTGTTTAAGTTTTGTATCAAGAATGGATGTTGTACTTTGTCAAATACTTTTTTTTACATCTATCGAGAGGATCGTATGGTTTTTATCCTTTCTTTTATTAATGTGATGTATTACATTGATTGATTTGCAAATACTGACCCTCCTTGCAGCCCAGGACCATGATCATGGTGAACGATTCTTTTAATGTACTATTTATTGGATTGGATTTGCTAATAGTTTGTTGAGAATTTTTGCATCCATGTTCATCAGGGATATTAGTTTATAATTCTTTTTTTTATTGGAGTCTTTGGTTTTGGAATCAAGGTAATACTGGCCTTATAGAAGAGTTTGTAAGTTTCCTCCCATTTCTACTTTTTGGAACACTTTGAGAAGAAAACATATTAACTGTTCTTTAAATGTTTGGTAGAATTTACCTGGGAAGCCATGTGGCCCTGGACTTTTGTTTGTTGGGAGATTTTTGATTACTGATTCAATTTCTTTGCTGGTTATGAGCCTGTTCAAATTTTCTATTTCTGTTTCAGTTTTGGTAGTTTGTATGTTTCTAGGAGTTTATCTGTTTCTTCCAGATTGCCTAAATTGTTACGTATCATTTTTCATATTACTCTCTTACAATCGTTTGTATTTCTGTGGTGTTCGTTGTAATCACTTTCATTTGTGATTTTATTTATTTGGGTCCTTTCTTTTTTCTTTTTGGTAAGTCTAGCTAGGGGTTTATCAGTTTTATTAATTCTTTCAAAGAACTAGCGCCTAGTTTCATTGATCTGTTCTGGGTTTTTTGTTTGTTTGTTTCTATATTGTTTATTTCTTCTCTGATCTTTATTATTCCCTTCTTCTGCTGGCCTTAGGCTAAAAGCATCAGAAGAAGGGAAATATAGCCACTTGTTCTTTAGAAGCCCTCACTTTGGGTTTGTCTCATGTTTCCTAATAAGTAGATACAGATTTGTTTTTTTTGTTTTTGTTTTTGTTTTTGTTTTTGTTTTTGTTTTTTTTTGAGACTAAGAAAAGAATCCCTCTCCTGCCCTAACCCCATTAATCTGTCTACCTACCGATAGATTTCTTCAGTTCCAGTCCAACATCATAGGATTTGTTGTTTTCTCTGTCCATATTTCTAGCTACCTTTCCCAACAGTAAGGGACCTGGCTTCCCATTTAACTTCCATACATTTACTTGGTTACTCAGTATTCTTATATGTTACTTAGCTCCTGACCATGTAAGTCATCTCCTTCGCCCCAGCACTACTGAACATTTAGGGAGAGCCTCTGGCCCAGCAAGTATGCTGGGTGAGTCCGTGGGCATGTCCCTAGTCCCAGAAAATTGGCAAACATGCCTGTGTTTCCTCAGACCCAGGAAACATGCCAGAGGATTCCGTAATTAGAACCTTATAGTCATGAAGTTTGAATCCTTGTGGAATCCTTGTCATGTTCCAGCTGTCATGAACAAGCTTGTTGATCCTCTGCCCCCAGCAAATGTGCTCAGTTGAGCCTTGTGTGATCCCCTGGTTTTGACCCTGGCCAACACTCTAGTCAGGTCTCCAGCCCCCACCAGTGAGGAAGGCTCTGAGCTTTTCTTGAGGCTTTGGTGTTTAAAGTCAGTTCAAGATACTCTATGACATCGTGCATGTGACTCTCAAAGCAAATATTTAAAGTGGTCCAATTTAATCTTCTTTTATAATATCTGAGAAGGAGGAAGAAACATTTTTCTACATATGGATGATAGGAAAAAGTATCTTTGAATTTCTTACTATAGCTAGAAAATTGTTTGGCGGCTCTCGGAAACCAGCTGCCTAGTTACAACTGCCATTATTATACCTGGTAGTTGCTGAGTGGCCCTTGGTATCCCCAGTACCATAGAGAACCCTACAAGGTTGCCTTTAGGAAGAGAAGCCAGTGTATTTGCCTTTTCCCTGCCCACCACTATGTCTGCTGTCCAAAATTCCATAGAACAGTTTTGAACCATTGAAGTCTTATCCCGAAGCATTATTTTTGGAGGGTAGGAACATAATAATCATTTCAGATTCTTGCGCAGGCTTTTAACCCCAACAGTGATTACAACTATCTATTTACTGAATTCCTACAATACATGCTAGACATTTACATTCATTTCCTTTAATCCTCAGTAACCTGGCCATGTAAGTGCCCTGTCCGCATTTTACAGGTGAGAGTACAAGGCTCCGATGACAAGGCACGTTTTTTAACCATGCAAGTAATAGGTTGTAGTGCTGGGATTTGAGTCCAGCTCTGTTTGACTTCAGACCCTTTTTGTTACTATACTGCCTCTTTTACAAATTCACTGGTCTTGTGTGTGTATGTGTGTGTGCACATGTGTGCATGCATTAATGTGTGAATTTATGGTTACGTGTGTATACTTATTTAAGCAAATGACCTATAGAAAAAAAATGATTTAACCCCCTCAACTGTCTTAGTATCTAGTGCTTTTAAAGGAGCTTCCTGGAGAAGAACATCCTTTGCCGATGGAAGAGGTTGTTGAACTCCTAAAGCCACTATCGTAAGAAATTAAAACCATGTGTTATGTTCACTTTAAATTTATAAACTAACTGGTGTGTTGTGCTGTACTTATAAAGTTAAATTTTTTCCACTACAGCAACGTGTGTTCTTTGTATCGCCGTGACCAGGATGTTTGCAAGACAGTTTTAAACCACGTCGTTCATATAGTGATGAACCTGTGTCAAGGCAGTATGGATGCTGAAAACACAAGGGATGCCCAAGGGCAGTTTCTAACAGTGATTGGAGCGTTCTGGTAGGTGCAGAGTATTTTGTGGCGTTCTTAACTTTCTTTTACTACTCTGGATGCAATTGTTAACTTTGTCTTTCTGCATTAGTGATTTGTTCGAATCCTTGAATGTGAGTATATACATCTTTTAACAATAGCAGAATGTAGTTTCTGTTTCCTTCCTTGATTGCTTGAAGAACAGTGAACACATTGGCCTTGTCCCCAGTGTATGCATGTAGTCACAGCGTGACGTGACACGAGGCAAGTTTTACCATATTTACAGAGGAGCACATCTTTAGAGCCCTCCTCCCACTTGATTTGTAAGGATTTCTGAATCAGTGTAGAATGTGGTTTTGAAATCTTTGATATAAAAACAAGTTTTACAAATGTTTTCCTTTTAAAGCAAGTTTATAAATAACATGGTTCGCTGAAGTATGATAGCCCCCAGATGAGGCATGATCATAGAAAACAAATAAGGTACATTAAAATGAACTCCTTTTCAAACTAACTTTTTTTATTTGGAGTTTTTTGGAAGCTGAGAATATTGGCCTATGAGGATTACAGAATGAGAATTAAATTTAGTATGAAAAGAAATTTTGGAAGAAACCTAGAATAAGTATGATACTCAATGATATATTTTGACTGAGCTTTTAGTGGAATAATTATTTGACTTTGAAACACTTACTTTATTTCAGGCACTTAGCAAAGGAGGGGAAATGCACATTCTCTGTAAGAATGGCACTAGTAAAATGCCTTAAAACTTTGCTCGAGGTGAGTTATTCCACATCAATTATTAATAAGGTCTCTATTGAAATTTTTAAAGTAGCCTTTGTTTCTGTTTGTTGATGGATAATTTTTGTCTTAGTATTTCATATTTAACCTTAGTTCTTTTCCCATAGGCTGATCCTTATTCAAAATGGGCTATTCTTAATGTGATGGGCAAAGAGTTTCCTGTGAACGAAGTCTTTCCACATTTTCTTGCTGATAATCATCATCAAGTTAGCATGTTGGCCGCAGAGTCCATCAATAGGTAATAGGTCCTATATTCATGACGTGTCTAGAATGCTGCAGATAGCGTGTCTCGTCTGGCACAGTTGTGGGTCACTAGTTGTGATGTTGAAAGTAGGTAGCACTTACTGGGCATATACTGTAGGCCTGGCATTTATGTTTTCTCTTAATTCTGACACTTTTATCACTTAGATACTATTATTTTCTCCATTTTGTGAGTAAAAAGTGTGGCTCAGTGAGAGAAAGTAACTTGCTCCGTGCCATACAGCTAGTAAGTGGTTGAGTTGAATAAGATGTGTGTCTTAACCACTTCCAGAAGGTATTGAATGTTTGGATGTCACTGTGATTTTTATATGAGTTTATAAAATGAAGATTGGGACATTTCGTTTTGTGCTAATTACGATTATATTTATTCTGGTGAACATGCAGTTATAGAGTCACTGGAGTGATTCTATCGTGTAGACCTGTTTTATGTTTGAGTACTTAAAGGAGCAACTGTAATTTTTTAGGACTGCATGTTTTTGTCAGGTTGTTCAGCATTCTTGAACGCTTGAAATGTTACGTTCTAACACATCTACCTAAAATATAAGCTGCTTAAATGGGCTCAGATTTCATTAGTTTTTTGAAACAAGACCCAGTATGTTAGTGTGTGTCACATAGTGATTTATTTGTGTCTGATAATATACTTTGGAAAGTTGTATTTAAGGTAAATTATTTCACTTTTTACTTTTTTTTTTTTTTTTTTAAGATTATTCCAGGATATGAAGCACGGAGGTTCTTCCACATTATTGAAAGCACTTCCTTTGAAGCTTCAGCAAACAGCCTTTGAAAATGCATACTCGAAAGCTCAGGAAGGAATGAGAGAAGTAGTAATTTTAATACTTGCTAGTATCATACACTTCTTATAAATATGGTATATACTACTTTACCAAGCGTGGTCTAAGACGACATCCGCTGGTTTACTAAAACAACTGTATGAGTTAATTGAAATTATCTTGTTATAGGTTAGACTTGGTCCAATAATGGCAATTTCTTTTGATTCAACTTAGATGTACTATTTTTGTGGGAAGAACAAAATTTATTGAGTGTAAATGGCTTCCTTTTTCATTAAAATTTTAATTGAGGGGTGCCTGGTTGGCTCAGTTAAGTGTCTGACTCTTGGTTTCGGCTCAGGTCGTGGTCTCATGGTTCGTGAGTTTGAGTCCCGCGTCAGGCTCTGCGCAGTGTGGAGCCTGCTTAGGATACCCTTTCTCTTTCTCTCTGTCTCTGTCTCTCTCTCTTTCTGCCCCTCCCCCACTCATGCTGTGTCTGTCTCTCTCAAAATAAATAAAAATAAACTTTAAAAAAAAATTTTTTTTCAGTTGAAGTATCGTTAACGTACAATGTTATATTAGTTTCACGTGTATAACATGATAATTTCACAATTCTGTACATTACCCAGTGCTTATGATAGACGTAGTCACCATACAGCATTGTTACATTATTATTGAGTATATTCCCTGTGCTGTATTTTTCATCCCTGTGACTTATTTTATAGATGGAAGTTTGTACCTCTTAATCTCCATTATCTCTTTCACCCATTCCTCCACCCACCTCCCCTCTGATAATCACCACTTCTCTGTATTTAAAAGTCTGATTTTTTTTTTGTTCACTTGAAGTGAAATCCTATGGTGTTTGTGTTTCTTTGATTTATTTCACTTAGCATAATACCGTCTGCGTCCATCCACATTGTTGCAGAAGTCAAGATCTCATTCTTTTTTGTGGCTGAGTCATATTCTGTTGCACCCACCTGCCCACTCACCTCCATATATTCTTTATCCATTCATTTGTCAGTGGACACTTGGGTTACTTCCCTCACTTGGATATTGTGAATAATGCATAGGGGTGCATATATCTCTTAAATTAGTGTTTTTGTTTCTTTGAGTGAGTACCCAGTAGTGAAATTATTGAATCATAAGGGATTCCTATTTTTAATTTTTTAAAGAACATTATACTGTTTTCCACATTGGCTTCACCATTTTATATTCCCACCAACAGTGCACAGGGTTCCTTTTCTCCACATCCTCACTAACACTTGTTATTTTTGATTTTCTTGATAGCAACCATTCTGACAGGTGTGAGGTAATAGCTCATTGTGGTTTGGTTTGTATTTCCGTGATCATGAATGATGTCGAGCATCTTTTCATGTGTCTGTTGGCCATCTCGATGTCTTCTTTGGAAAAATGTCTGTTTAGGTACTCTGCTCATCTTTTAATCAAATTTTTCTTTAGGTGTTAAATTGTAGAAGTTCTTTATATATTTTGGATGTTAATTCCTTATCAGATATATCACTTACAAATATCTCTTTCCTTTCCGTTTTGTTGATGGTTTCCCTTTGGTGGGCAAAACATTTATTTTGGTGTTCTCTCAATAGTTTATTTTTGCTTTAGTTTTCTTTGCCTGAATTGATATACAGAAAACTGTTGCTAAGGTCAGTGTCCAAGAGAATACTGCCTATGTTTTCTTTTAGGAATTTTGTGGTTTCAGGTCTCACATTTAGACTTTTCATCCATTTTGAGTTTATTTTTGTGTATGGAGTTAGTGGCCCAGTTTTATTCTTGGCCATGTAGCTGTCCAGTTTTCCCAGCACCATTTTATTGAAGATACTGTTTATTTCGCATTGTATATTCTTGCCTCCTATGTCATAGACTCACCATGTAAGTGTAGGTTTATTTCTAGCCTCTCTCTTCTGTTACATTGATTGTGTATCTTTTTTTGTGCCGGTACCATACTGCTTTGATTACTGTGATTGTGATACCTCTGGTTTTGTTCTTTTTCAAGACTGTTTTGGGTATTCAGAGTCTTTTCTGGTCCCATACAAGCTTTATAAGATTATTTGTTCCAGTTCTGTGAAAAATACTGTTGGTATTTTGATAGGGATTGCATTGAATCTGTAGATTGTTTTGAGTAGTATGGACATTTTGATAATATTAATTCTTCCAATATGAGACCATGACATATATTTCCATTTTTCTGTGTCATTTTCAGTTTCTTTCATTAACATCTTATTTTTTCAGAGTATAGGTCTTTTACCTCCTTGGTTAAATATACTCCTAGGTATTTTATTCTTTTTGGTATAATTGTAAATGGCATTGTTTTCTTAGTTTCTCTTTCTGCTACTTCGTTACTAGTGTATAAAAAACTGCGACAGATTTCTGTGTATTAATTTTGTATCCTGCAACAGCATACTGAATTCATTTATGAGTGCTAATGGTTTTTTGATGGGTCTTTAGGGTTTTCTTTTTTTTTTTTTTAGTTTATTTATTTTGAAAGAACACAAGCAGGGGAGGGGCAGAGGGAAGGAGAGACAGAACCCCAAGCAGGATCTGCACTGTCAGCGCAGAGCCCGATGTGGGGCTTGAACCCACAAACCACAAGATCATGACCCGAGCTGAGATCAAGAGTCAGACGCTTAACTGACTGAGCCACCCAGGCACTCCGTAGGTTTTTCTATGTGTAGTATCATTTCATCTGCAAATAGTGGCAGTTTCACTTCTTCCTTACCAATTTAGATGCCTTTTATTTCATGTTTGGTTGCTGTAGTTAGGGCTTCCAGTATTGTGTTGAATAAAAATGGTGAGAGTGGACACCTTTTATTTGTGCCTGCTCTTAGAGTAAATGCTTTTAGTTTTTCACCATTGAGTATAATGTTAGCTGCGGGTTTTTCACGTATGGCTTTTATCATGTTGAGCTTTGTTTCCCCTAAACCCTCTTTGTTCGGAGAGTGTTTATCATGAAAGATGTTGTATTTTCTTAAATTTTTTTTTATCTGTTGAGGGGATCATATGGTTTTTATTTTTCCTCTTGTTAATATGATGTATCACATTGATTGACTTGTGAATATCGAACCATCCTTGCATCCCTGAAATAAATACCCTTGACTGCAGCAAATGGTCTTTTTGATGTATTGTTGAATTTAGTTTGGTATTATTTTGTTGGGGATTTTTGCATCTGCATTCATCAGGGATATTGGCCCCTAGTTCTCTTTTTTGTCTTTCTGCCTGGTTTTGGTATCAGGGCCTTCTGGAACAAATTTGGAAGTTTTCCTTTCTCTTCTCATTTTTGGAGTAGTTTGAGAAGAATAAATAATATCTCTTCTTTAAATGTCTGGTAGAATTCACCTGTGAAGCCATCTGGTTTTGGATGTGTTTGTTGGGAGATTTTTGATTACCAATTCAATTTCTTTACTAGTAATCTATTCAAGTTTTCTGTTTCTTCCTGATTTAGTTTTGGAACTTTATGTGTCTAGAAATTTACCCATCTGTTCTTGATTGTCCAGTTTGTTGGCATATAATGTTTCATAGTATTCTCTTATTCTTTGTATTTTTGTGGTATCAGTTGCTATTTCTCCTCTTTCATTCCAATTTATTTGAGTCCTCTTTTTTTTCTTGATGACTCTGGTCAAAGGTTTATCAATTTTGTTGATCTTTTCAAAGAACCAGCCCTTGGCTTCCTTGATCTTTTCTGTTTTTGTTGTTGTTGTCTCTTTTCTTTATTTCCTTTCTAATCTTTATTTCCTTCCTTCCACCAGCTTTGGCCTTTGCTTTTTCTTTTTCTAGTTAGGTGTAAAGTTAGGTTGTTTTCTTGAGAGTTTTGTTGTTTCTTGAGGTATTGCTATAAACTTCCCTCTTAGAACTGCTTTTGCTACATCCCAAAGATTTTGGATCATTGTGTTTTCATTTTCATTTGTTTCCATGTATATTTTTATTTCCTCTTTGATTTCTTCATTTACCCATTGGGTGTTCAGTAGCATGTTGTTTAGACTGCGTGCATTTGTGGTTTTGTCAGGATTTTTAAATTGATTTATACCATTGTGTTTGGAAAAGTTGCTTGATGTGATTTCTGTCTTCTTAAAATATTTCTTGTAAGATCTGGTTAAAAACCAATTTGGAGAAAGGTGATGGTAGGAAGAAATGGATTGAAAACCCTGTTCTGATAGGGGAGATCAACTTATATTGGTGTTCTTTAGGGAGCCTTATGATTCTTATATTTCTTTGTAGAATAATATTTTTCTTAAATGGCAAAATTATCTGAGTGTTAGAATTTATTCACTTATTTATGCCTTGATATGTTTGTGAAAAGTATATGAGGTGGTTAATCAAATACTGTCTAGTCGGTGATAACACAAAAGGACAGTTTTTGGACAGTTGGGTGAAAGAATGTGAATTTCAAAAAAGTTTCAATAGATTGGAAAAATGAATGTGAATAATATAAGATTTAATAGAGATGTATATGGTACATTAAAAAAAAAATTTTTTTTTTGACATTTATTTATTTTTGAGACAGAGAGAGACAGAGCATGAATGGGGGAGGGTCAGAGAGAGAGGGAGACACAGAATCCGAAACAGGCTCCAGGCTCTGAGCAGTCAGCACAGAGGCTGATGCGGGGCTTGAACTCACGGACCGCGAGATCACGACCTGAGCCGAAGTCGGACGCTTAACCGACTGAGCCACCCAGGCGCCCCATATGGTACATTTTAAAATTAGCCTGTCTTAAGCAAAAAGGGAAAATACTGACTTGATAGAAATTCATTTGTAACAAGTCCTAACAGGTTTTACTCTTGAGAGCACTGTATGAATCCCATTGCAATAGTTATCAAAAGAAACAAATTCTGCCTTAGATGTCATTAATAGAAGCTTACTGTCACACACAAGCTGATAAAAAGAATCTGGACTCATCTATACATTATAGAAGGCAGCTTGTATTTTGGGTTTGGTTCTGAGTAGAAGTAGATTTTTAACTAGGATGTTAGAGTCTGTAGATCCTGTCTCTCCTAAGGAGTTGGTGAAGGAGCTGACTTAGTGGGAACCTCATAGCTATTTTCAAACATGTCAATGATGGCCATTTAGTAAAGGCTCTTCCTTTTCCTTGTTCCAAAAAACCAGAAGTAGGATCAGTGGGTAGGAGAGTTTTCTAAATGTGAAGAGAAACTTTTTTTTTAAGATTTTATTTTTTAATTTTTTTAAATGTTTATTTATTTTTGACAGAGAGAAAGAAATAGAGTGTGAGTGGGGGAGGGACAGACAGAGAGGGAGACACAGAATCTGAAGCAGGCTCTAGGCTCTGAGCTGTCAGCACAGAGCTGACCCAGGGCTTGGAGTCGCAAACCACGAGATCATGACCTGAGCCAAAGTCAGACACTTAACCAGCTGAGCCACCCAGGCGCCCCATTCATGATTTTATTTTTAAGTAATCTCTTCACCGATTGTGGGGCCCAAACTCACAAGTCTGAGATCAAGAATCTCATGCTCCACCTACTGAACCAGCCAGGTGCCCGAGAAGCTTTTATCAATTACAGCTAGTCAAAAAATGTTCACATCTGTTGGGATATTATAATGATGGGTCATTAAACTAGAAGCATGTGTCATTCTGTCTAGTTGCATGATTTTATTTTTACCTTTTTTTTTTTTTTTGAGAGAAAGAGCACACATGCCCATGCACGCATGCAAGTGGGACAGGGGCAGAGGGAGAGAGAGAGTATCTCAAGCAGGCTCCCTGCCCAGTACAGAGCCTGTCGTGGGGCTTGAGATCACGACTGCGAGATCATGACCTGAGCTAAAATCAAGAGTTGGACGCTTAACCAACTGAGCTACTCGGGTGCCCCCATTTTTACTTTTGACAGTACACGTGACTGTATGTTTTGCAGTATAAAGTGCTGTCTATGAAATTATGATAATAAAAACATCCCAGGATGTATACTTTGTAATTGAAAAGGAGCTTTAGTTATTCTCCCCTACTTGGATTTTTTTTTTTTTTAATTTAAGTTTTTGTTTTAATTCTCGTCAGTTAGCCTACAGTGTTATACTACCTTCAGGTGTACAGTGTGGTGCTTCAGCATTTCCTTACATCACCTGTGCTCATCACAAGAGCACCCTTCATCCCCATCACCTGTTTACACCCCCCCCCCCCCACCTGCCTCTCTGGTGACCATCAGGTTGCCCTTGTTGCAATTTCTTTCTTGTTTTTCTTTAAATTGCTTTATACCTCACTGAAATGTTTGTGAATTCTTTCCCTAAGATATTATCAGAAACAGTTTTTGCACTGTAGAAACTTTGATATTTTCTCATATCTCTGCTCTTGGCTCCATCACTCTAGGGTTTAAAATTGCTCACTGGTGGGGGCCTGGGTGGCTCAGTCAGTTAAGCGGCCGACTTCGGCTCAGGTCATGATTTCGAGGTCCATGAGTTTGAGCCCCACGTCGGGCTCTGTGCTGACAGCTCAGAGTCTGGAGCCTGTTTCAGATTCTGTGTCTCCCTCTCTCTGACCCTCCCCTGTTCGTGCTCTGTCCTCTGTCTCAAAAATAAATAAATGTTAAAAAAAAAATTAAAAAAAATAAAAATAAAAAAATAAAATTGCTCACTGGCTGCTTAGACGTTATAATGGTGAACATTGATTTTAGCCTGATTGGTTTATTTGTAATGTTTGTGTACTCCTATGACATCATTGTTTTTAAAATTCCATTGCAGGCCCACAGAGCTGAGAACGCTGAACTCGTAGATGAGGTTTATAACAGAAAATCTGTCCTGCTGATGACGATGGCTGTGATTTTATGCTGCAGCCCCGTCTGTGAGAAACAGGCTTTGTTTGCCCTGTGCAAGGCTGTGAAAGAGAGTGGATTAGAACCTCACCTCATTAAAAAGGTACATGTGGATGAATACTTTTTATTATCTTCCTTGGGTAACTTGTAAATAATTTAAAAAGTATAAACTTATTTTAAAGTGGCTCTTGGAGACCATTTTATTTTTTAGATCTGGAATATTGGAAAGTAGTAACTCTTTAGCGTATGTTTATTTGTATGTGGTATCATTTATTTTTTACCTCCAGCGTGTCACGGGGTGTTCATTGAGCTGATGGGGATCAGTGACCTTTCATCAGGCAGACCAGGCCCTCTGGAATTGCTTTTATTGAGGGAGACCCATAGAGAAAAGAGCAGTAGCAAGTGTTTTGCCTGGGAGTTCTGGGTCACGACCTTGGGATCTAGCAGGGCTAGAAGTCAAATCATAGAGCTGTGACACTTTTAAAGTTGCAGGACTGGGAAAGGAACACTAGAGTCCATTTGTGCAATCACATCAGCACATTGTTGTTGAATGTTTGCCTCTGCCCCGTTCCACCACCTCACCTCCATGGTTTGGAAAGTTCCACGCCTTTCCATCATAGATGTTCATGTGATGAACCAGTGATAGACCAGTGGCCTGACAGACCATTCAGGATTCTACCAGCATGGTCTCCATGGACCCTTAAAGTAGGCCAGCCTGTGGGTAATCAATCTTAGACCAGTTAACCTTTTAACATTTACTGAGTGGTCGCTATGTGCCAGGCTCTGTGCTAATTATATTAAATACATTTTTCTTGTTTAGCGTCTCTGAAGTATAAGTACTTTTATTATCTCCATCTCATAGATGAGGAAGCCAAGGTATAGAATAGTTGAATGAACATGTCAAAGTTATGCTGTAAATAATGAAGGATTTAGATCTAGATATATTATTTCGTTGGTTTCTTAAAGCATTGACTTCTTTCTGATTTGTGCAGGTTTTAGAGAAAGTTTCTGAAACCTTTGGGTACAGACATTTAGAAGACTTCATGGCTTCTCATTTGGATTATCTGGTTTTGGAATGGCTGAATCTTCAAGATACTGAACACAGCTTATGTTCTTTTCCTTTTATTTTATTAAACTACACAAATGTTGAGGATTTCTATAGGTAGGTGTACACACACATGAAATATGTTCATTTTAAAATTAGAGGGTAATGTTTGGGATCCCCCCCACCCCCACCTGACACACGCACATACACACATGCACATACACATGTACGTGTGCACACACACACGCGCGCACACACACACACACACACACACACACCCGGAGCTTAGGGGCTGTATAGTAGGAGAGACAGGGCTGCTTGTTTTAATTAGAGTGTACTGAAGGGAATCACTGGGTTTAGGGTCCGGTCCTAGCTGTGCCAGTAACTAGCTGTGTAACTTTAGGCAAGCCATGAAAATACCTGCTCGGCTTTGGTTTTTCAATCTGTACAGTAAGAAAGTAACATCGGTCTCGAAGGACTCTTTCAGCTTCAAATTTTTTTTTGAATTTTTTTTATTTTTACATTTATTTATATTTGAGAGACAGAGAGAGACAAAGCACGAGTGAGGGAGGGGCAGAGAGAGAAGGAGACACAATCCAAAGCAGGCTCCAGGCTCTGAGCTGTCAGCACAGAGCCCGACATGGGGTTCGAACTCACGGACCGTGAGATCATGACCTGAGCTGAAGTTGGACGCTTAACCAACTAAGCCATCCAGGCGCCCCTCTTTTAGCTTTAATGTTTGGTATTCTTCCCTATGACAAACCAAAGAGAAATTACCAGTGGCTGTTATTTCTGCGTTGTTCTTCCTTTCTGTTCCTTGGCTATGGACCATTTTGTCATTATTTTTATTAGATTTAAAGTGTAACGTAAAAATACTTATTTTGCTAAATCCTAACTCTTGAGAAGAAAATTTTGAAAATAGATTTGGAACAACTGAAGAATCATGTAGAGAATAATGTTTTGGTCTCAGGATGATGGGAAAGCAGTGCGTTATTCAGTGATCCTTGTTGTTTCATTTTGGCTATTAACAGTATTTACATTCATAGTTTGAATTCACCGGGCACCTGGGTGGCTCAGTTGGTTAAGCGTCCAGCTCTTGATTTCAGCTCAGGTCATGATCTCACCATATGTGAAATCTAGTCCCACATCAGGCTTTGTGCTGCCAGTGTGAAGCCTGCTTCAGATTGTCTCTCTTCTCCTCTCTCTCTGACCCCTCCCCTGCTTGTGCATGTGCTCTCTCTCTCTCAAAATAAACAAGTAAACTTTAGAAAAATAGTTTGAATTCATACATTTCTTTCACATTTCATTCTACATAAATGAAATAATTTTGCATAAATTGATTATGTAGAAGAGAGAAATTCATTTCCCACTTTTTTTGATCATAGAATTAGGTTGGTGTATTCTAAGATCTCTGTTTTCTTATGTGATTATTTAAAATTTATTTAACTTCATCTCTGCATTTATAAAATTAGAGTAAGAATGTTTAGTGATCTAGACAAAGTGATGTTCTAATGCTCGTTTCATTATTTTAAGGGCTGTATTGTAAAATTTGACTTTGAGAAGTTATATATAACATGTACTTGAAATTTTTACATTTTTAGATCTTGTTACAAGGTTTTGATCCCACATCTGGTGATTAGAAGTCGTTTTGATGAGGTGAAGTCCATTGCTAATCAGATTCAAGAGGATTGGAAAACTCTTCTAACACACTGTTTTCCAAAGATTCTTGTAAATATTCTTCCTTACTTTGCCTATGAGGGTACAGGAGAAAGTGAGACAGCACAGCAGAGAGAGACTGCTACCAAAGTCTACGACACACTCAAAGATGAAAACTTTCTAGGAAAACAGGTATGACTTCACTTTTACCTACTAGCTCTAGGCCAAATGTGGGGCTCGAACTCACAATCCTGAGATCAGGGGTCTCATGCTCTACCAACTGAGCCAGCCAGACACCCCTCTTGAGCCCCTAATTGGTCTGAGATGTAACTTGAAGATTTTCTTTTTAATGTTTATGCATTTTTGAGAGACAGAGACAGAACGCTCTGCGAGTGGGGGAGGGGCAGAGAGAGGGAGGGAGACACAGAATCCGAAGCAGGCTCCAGGCTCCGAGCTGTCAGCACAGAGCCTGACTTGGGGCTTGAACCCACAAACTGTGAGGTTGTGACCTGAGCCGAAGTCGGACACCTAACTGAGCTACCCAGGTGCCCCCTGACATGTGACTTTAAAGTTTTAAGACCAGTCATCATTTATGTAGTAAAATTTAATATGTAGTCATCACTGTCTGGTGTAGGCAATCCGTGAATTTTTTTATTGTTGTTGTTATTACAGTGGTCTCTTCTTTTGAGTAGCTTTTATAAATGAAATGTTTTTAACCAGAAAAATTTTTAAAAACTTTGAAATTTATCGCTTTTTCACTTTTAAAATTTATTTTTATTGGCAGTAATACGTGAATGCAAGCTGGGTGTTCAATCCATGCACTACTGGACAGTGTATACAAAGTGTTCCTCACTTTCTCTTCAGTCCCATTGAGCTCTTTACTGTTCGGGGAGAAGTATGATCCCAGACTCCCATGCTCTGCTCTTTCTTTTTTCCATGACACTTACCACCTTTTAACGTGTAATATAAGTTACTTAAGAATATGGTTTATCTTCTCTGCTGTGAGTACTCGGACAGATTTTCTGCTGTTTTTTTTTCTGCTTTGTACCCCTGCTACTTTGTATGTAGTGAATACTCATAATTTGAGAAAAGATGGAGTCAGGTAAAAAAGGATCTAACAGCTTCTATTTTTAATATAACTTACATACATCCAAAATAATTTGAGGGAGATTACATTAAAAACACATATATAAACTTTGTTTAAGGTCAAAGAGGATTGGTAACTCTCAACTTTTTTGTTTTGTTTTGTAAGTAAGGGATGACTAAGCAGAGTTGGCTAACGTTAAAATTACAGTTAGATAAACTTCAAAAGACTTGTTTTGTTTGCCCCTGACCTATATGGAGCCAGCAAACGGAACGAATTTCCCAGCTGCTTAGAGGGACCACTGCCAGTCAGAGCTGCTTCTCAGTCAGTCTGGAGGCAAACGAGGAGCTCCCTTCTCAAAAGTTACTTGGAACTGGATGTTACAGCTCCAGAGGTTATGGGATTTATGAAAGACGCTGCTTTTATCCCCTCCCAGCCCGTCTTCCTGCTTAGACTTCTAAGCAGACCTAATCTTACTACTTTTTAAAATTATTCAAACCAAAAGACAGCAATTTTCAGAGTCAGAGTAAGTCTAGGAGGAGAACACAATTACACTGAGGCCTGATTGAAACATCAGTCTTGAGAATGAAGAGAGGCAAACTTAAATGATAATTTCTTATCTTCTTGGTTAAAGACATAAATTTTTATTAGTTTCAACTCCAGTTAGCATTAAGTTGTCACAAGTTAAGTTTTTCTTTGATTCTCTAATACACACTTTCTCTGAATCCATCTTGTTGATTCTTTTTTCAGTGAGTAAGGGTTGGTGCAGCTATTATTATTAGTCTCTAAGCCTCTTAAAACTGTCACTTGTGGAAAGCCAAAAATATTAACAGTTGCAACATTGTTTAGCTGTACCTAGACATCTGAACAGTATGTCCCTCAGCTAAACAGTACAGATCGGGCTTATTACAGAATAATAGGAAACTAGTGAAGCCGCTGGTCATTTTTTGTGTAAGGGAATTCATGAGTTTTTCCTTTGTTATTAATCAGATGGGGCCAATTTGTCCTTCCTTGTCCCAGATATACTTTGAAATGAGCTGGTGTTTTAAGAGGGTTGAAACCTTGGAAGTGGTGACCTGAATGACGGATGTGTAAGCCTGAGGGAAAGGCTAGCACCTTTACGTTTGGCTTCCTTTTTGTCACATTTTAAAATGCTTCTGTTATGAGGAAGTGTGTTTTCAAACCTCCTTGCACACCAAGTAAATCAGCCGTTTATTTGCCTTTAAGTTTGGTGCCCTGGTAATTCCTAACTTGGAGAGCTAATGAGTCCTCCTTCACAACTTCATGACCGTCCTTCACTTGGCTGGGGTATATGTAACGCAGCAGGCCCATTCTGTATAATTAGAGAATGTGTGCCTCTCTCTGGGAGGCCGCCGTAACAGGAGGTGGATCGATGGAGAACCTGCTCCTGTCTGGGAGGATTTTGGTTGACTGATGATGACAGGGGATGTGGGGGCCAGCTAGGCTCAGAATTTGGCACATCAGCCAAGTAGAAGTCTGGGGGAAAGTTCTGCAGGGAACAGAGAAATGCTTATTGCCAGTCACTGAGAATTCTTACAAGTATTGTTAAGTGAGAGAGATCTCCCAAGTGAGTCAAGAGTAAAATGCAGACTGAGAAGCCGTGTAGATCAGTGGGGAATTTGGTTGGCAGGAAAATTACTAGGTTGAGGAATTCAGTGCTACAGCTGAAGCCTTAGTTAAAATGATTCTTTAAAATGAAACTAGAGTCAGATTAAGGGAGTCTTGTTTGGTTAGATTTCCTTACTCTCCCCCAGGCTACAGGTCGGTTGCATAGCAGAAAAAAGTGGAGTTAGCCGTATGTCTTGGCAGATCTTAGGTCTTTCATCATCTATTTCCTTTTACGGTCACTGACTCATTTTGGAAATGATGCCGTAACATTAGCCCCTTGAGCCGTGTTAAAGCTCACAGACATAAGAACTTAAACATTATTTTAATTTTGTATCCTTACAGATTGATCACTTATTCCTCAGTAATTTACCAGAGATTGTTGTGGAGTTACTGATGACGTTACACGAACCAGCAACTTCTGGTGGCAGCCAAAGCACTGACCTCGGTGACTTTTCAGGGTACGGGTATTTTAAATTTAGCGGATTAACTGCAATCTCAGAATTTCCTTGGGAAGCTTATTGCTTGACACCTTCAAATGTCTGTTTCAGTTTTTAGGCACAGCTATGCTTTTAAATTGTTTCTTTAAAAGTAACTGCCTTTGACTTGAAGTACCACCTCCTTGCCTCTACTGGAGTCTCCCCACCATGATTGCTCGCTCTTTCAGGTGGATCACCTGGTTTGCAAATCCGTTGACCTTTTCCTTCTCAATCTTTCATTCTGTTTTTTGAAATTTCATGGACACATCCATGGGTTTCTTACCTGTGGCTTGCATTTCTAGATCACCTTTTCTTGATGCTCCTTAGCTCTCAGAATCTTACCTATGACAGCTTAACTTGGATGTGAGACGCACTTGGCTGTATATGTTACTTTCCCAGCTTGATTGTAAGCTTCTTGAAAGCACCCTTTATGTATTTTTGAGTTCCCTACCATGCCAGCTGTGCAAAAAAGTAATAATATCCACCCGAATACTTTTACTGTATAATTTCATTTGATGTAAATAGTGTTTGATTTCCCAGTCTTAAGGTATTAGTGCTTTTACAGTACTAGCTTAGAACTTTAATTCAAATGTGAAGTGATACCAAGGCTCATTTGTGGGATTGCCATTAACTTCATAAAAGATTTCATCAGCAAATCATTTAAAATTGATTCAGTCATGGAGGGCACAGGTATTTAGATATGCTGACTGCTAACATGTAGACCGTCATAAGTCATTTGTGATTTTATTTAAAAGCCAAGTTTTTCATTGGAAGAGTAGTTGTAGAATGTGGGATTATTATTGTCTTAATTTTGTTCTGAAAATGATGACTGCGTGTTTTCTTCTGACTCTTAGGGATTTGGACCCTGCTCCTAACCCACCTCATTTCCCATCACACGTGATCAAAGCAACGTTTGCCTATATCAGTAATTGCCATAAAACCAAGCTTAAAAGCATCTTAGAAATTCTTTCCAAAAGCCCTGTGAGTACACATTTCTATTAAAATAACTGAAGAGAGAATTCCTTCTTTTTCAGCTCAAAAATCTGTGTAAGTGCATCTTAAAGAGAAAAAAAGATGAACAAATGGAAAATTCATCTGAATTAATTAAAAAGTAAAACACTCCTCAACAAGTTTATATCTTGGTATCTTACCTGTCAGTATTCATTGATGAAGCCTGAATTTCATGATAGTTTAGTCATATGTTAGCTCAGAGTGTAGATATTTTTTAAATTATTTTTTGCTGTCTGAAAGCTAGATAAATTGACAATAGTTTTTTAAGTTCATGATATTAATTTTCTTAATGTAATATTTGCCTTTGATATCAAACCAACACAAAATTCTGTAATTTGTTATTTTGAATATAAAATACATTTGTTATAGCTGAGTATAAATGATTACATAAGTTTTTATGAAATGTCTCTTTATTTTCTAGGATTCCTATCAGAAAATTCTTCTAGCCATATGTGAACAAGCCACTGAGACAAATAATGTTTATAAAAAGCACAGAATTCTGAAAATATATCACCTATTTGTTAGTTTATTACTGAAAGACATAAAAAGTACCTTAGGAGGAGCATGGGCCTTTGTTCTTCGAGACGTTATTTACACTTTGATTCATTATATCAACAAAAGGTAAGAAATATATTTAGAGCAATATGTAAGTTTTTTCTACCCTGTTAGTTGAAAATTTACATAGTTTTAAGATGTAGAAGCCACAGTATTGTTTTCTTTATTTTGCTTTCTAATATATATCTACTTAATATTTTTTAAAAATTACATTACTATTTCTTCATCTCAAAAAATATTAGTATTAAGGGTCTTCAACATTTAAAAAAAATTTTTTTTTTTTTTTTTTTTTTTTGAGAGAGAGAAACAGTGTGAGCCAGGGAGGGGCAGAGAGAGGGAGTCACAGAATCTGAAGCAGGCTCCAGGCTCTGAGCTGTTAGCACAGAGCCCAACGCAGGGCTCGAACCCACAAACTGTAAGATTGTGATCAGAGCTGAAATCTGATGCTTAACTGACTGAGCCACCCAGATGCCCCAATTCATCATTTTAAAATAAACTAATTTTAGATGGCCTGAAATATCTATGTCACTATAGTGGTTCTGGTCACCAGTTCCTGTGTGTGTGTGTGTAACACCCACTCTCCAGACACACACACACACACACACACACACACACACACACACACTCACACACTCACACACTCACACAATTATCCAGACACCTGCTGGGTGTCCTACAGTTCAACTCAGATGTAGCTGGTTAGTGTCAGATTCCACAGATTGAGGTCTCAGTCCTGCAAGACTGCCTGCCCCTCCTTCCTTTCCAATGGCAGTCACTAGCCAGGATTAGCACCTGTGCTGTCCAGCCAGCTCTACACTGCAGGTTCCAATGACCCTCTTCCTACAGTTCTGAGTCATTTTTAGAGTGGCTCTCAGAACTCAGGATAGCTGTTTACTGACTAAAATACCGCTTTATTATAGAAGGGCATAGCTCAGGAAAAGCCAGATGGAAGAAATCGCGTAGGACCATGTATAGGGAAAGTGGGCACCACTTTGGATGGACTTGGCATCCTTATCAGAAATCATTTGGCCCTTGATGTGTGGATTTATTTCTCGATTCTCAATTCTGTGTCCTTGGTTTGCCCTTGTGTCAGTACTACCTGGGTTTTTTGCTGTTGTTTTTGTTTGTTTTGTTTTTTTGAGAGAGCACAAGTGTGAGGGAGAGGGAGAGAGAATCTGAAGCAGGCTCCATGCTCAGCATGTGGGGCTCAGCCCCACAACCCTGGGATCAAGACCTGAGTTGAAATCAAGAGTCAGATGCTCAGCCCCCCAACCCACCCAGGCACCTTAATCTGATTATTTTTTTAATTTTTGTGTGAATTCTTTATGTATTTTGGATATTAACCTTCATCAGATATAGCATTTGGAGATATCTTATATCTTACCTTGTTGTTTTGTTGATAATTTCCTTTGCTGTGCAAAAGCTGTTTATTTTGATGAGATTTTTTCTTTTGTTTACCTTGCCTGAGGAGACGTACCTAGAAAAATGTTTCTCTGGCTGATATCAAAGAAGTTACTGTCTGTGATTTCTTCTAGGAGTTCTGTGGTTTCAGGTTTCCCATTTAGGTGTAATGCATTTTGAGTTTATTTTTGTGTGCAATTATAAGAAAGTGGTTTAGTTTCACTCTTTGGCACATAGCCGTTCAGTTTTCCCAGCACCGTTTGCTGAAATGACTGTCTTTTCCCTGTTGTAGATTCTTGCCTCCTTTGCTGTGGATTAAGTGACTTTATAAGTGTGGATTTCTGGGCTCTCTGTTTTGTTCTGAAAACTGGCTATTTTACTATTAAATTGTGGTAAATGGGGAAATCACACTCTCCCCTTCCCTAGGGTTTGACTTTTTTTTCCCCTAATTGTCGAAGGTTGTAGTGGTCCATATGTTTCATGAGTGTGCAAACTCTTTTTGCCAAGGGTGTGTTCCTCACCGTATGTGGCTACTGAAGAGTGTTCCTTGTGTTCAGGTAGTATTTTTACACAGATTTCCTTGAATGCCGAGAGCAAGTGATTGAATATGAGAGAGAGAGAGAGAGAGAGAGAGAGAGAGAGAGAGAGAGAGAGAGAGAGAATGAATGAGAATCTTTCCCAACTTCTGCAGGTTGGCTCTTTGTGAGGACTTGCCTTCACGGGCAGGTTCTCACCGAGCCTAGGGACTAGCCCAGCATGAACACGTATGGTCTTCCTAGGTGTTTTTGGAATAAGCTTCTTACCTTGGGCATATGTATGGCTTTCTCAGTGTCCCAGATATATGAGAGATTTTGAACTCTCTAATTTCAGGAAGAAACTTTCTTCCCAGCTTTTCATCCTAGGCTTTAGGCAGTCTGTTGCATGTCTGAACAATAATCTGTTGCCCCTCACAGCTGTGGGTAGTTGGCCAGTGTTATTTATGGTGCTTTTGAGCACTGCTCATGGCTCTTACAGCCTGGGGAGATTCAAGTAAGACAAACCAGAGTGAAGCACCCGCCCTTCAGGTAGCTCCCAGACAGGCTTAGGACAGATACACACAGTCATTAACAAATACGCTCTGCTCTGTTCCATCCAGAGCAAAGGGCCAGGATCCCATGCTGGGAATGGGGACTATAGTTTTTTCATCACACCCGCCAAGCTGGGGAGGGAGTAGCGAGGCAGAGGCTGGTAGAACGCCATGAAGCTTTAAGTCTTTTTTTTTTTTTTTTTTTTAAACACTTGTTTATTTAGAGAGAGAGAGAGCGCGCCAACGGGGGGAGGCAGAGAGAGAGGGAGAGAGAATCCCAAGCAGGCTCCATGCTGTCTGTACAGATCCCAGTGCGGGGCTTGAACCCATGAACTGTGAGATCATGACCTGAACCGAAGTCAGTTGCTTAACCGACTGAGCCACCAGGCACCCCTCCAACTGTTTTTAAGTTGCCGTTTTTGTTTGTTTTTTGTTTGTTTGTTTTTTAGCATTTGCTCGACTTCTGTACACCTTTGCCTATTTGACAGAGTTCTGACAAAGTTCTGCCCGCTCGGCCTGTCAGGAGGGGGGATTGGAGCTGTCTACTCTCTCATTTTGCTGTTGTCACTTCTCTTTTTGGTTTTTAAACCATTAAGGAATTAGATACAAAAGTGACTTGTGTCGGGGTCACTTCAGAATTAGAGCTGCTGAATAAAAATGACTTTTTAATGAGCTCATATGGAAGCAGTTTCCCAGAACTTACTGTTTTTTGCCTGTGTCACAGGCCTTCTCGTTTCATGGACGTGTCGTTACGAAGCTTCTCCCTGTGTTGTGACCTGTTAAGCCGGGTTTGCCACACAGCAGTCACTTACTGCAAGGATGCTTTAGAAAATCACCTTCACGTCATTGTCGGTACACTCATACCCCTTGTGGATGATCAGATGGAGGTTCAGGAACAGGTGATGCCCAAATCATCTTCACAAAGATATTTGACATACATTGATAAAGCGTTATTGGAAGGAGCTGAACGTTTTACGTTTACTTGGTGCAGTGGGTCATTTCAGTGAAAATATTCTTTGAAAAATGGTTGGAAAAACATTTTCAGTTAATTAAGCCTTGTAATCATTTAATTACAGAGCACCTAATAATTTTTTTTAATTTTTAAAATTTTTTGTATTTGAAAGAAACAGAGACAGTGCAAGTGGGGGAGGGGCAGGGAGAGGGAGGAGAGAGAGAGAATCCCAAGCAGGCTCCACACTCCCAGCATAGAGACCAGTGTGGAGCTTGAATCCACAAAACCTCAAGATCATGACCTGAGCTGAAACCAAGAGTTGGGTGCTTAACGGATCGAGCCACCCAGGCGCCCCCAGTAACTTGGATCTAACAGATTACCTAACAGTGTCTGTCTCTTCCTTGCTTTGAAGTATAGAGGTAATGAAAACGAGGGACAGCAGTTCATACTACTGTCATGGTGTGTGAGATACTGCTTAAATAAAATGTTCTGGTAATATTGGCATTTCTCTACCCCAGTGCCCATGCTATAGCAGCAACTTACGTATTTGTTGACTCATTTGAAAACAGTAATAGCTGGTACTATAGAAGTAATTAGAACCTTTTATCGGAACTAGGCCAGTAGAGTTTTTATCACTTATTATAGTAGGTTTGGTTGTTTTACTTTAAAATGTAATTAAACCATTTTTTCCTTTTGATTTTTTCTTTTTAAAATTATGTTTAGGTATTGGACTTGTTGAAATACTTAGTGATAGATAACAAGGATAATGAAAACCTCTATATGACAATTAAACTTTTAGATCCTTTTCCTGACCATGATGTCTTTAAGGATTTGCGTCTTACTCAGCAGAAAATTAAATACAGTAAAGGACCCTTTTCACTTTTGGAGGTAATAATTATTCCATCATCTTACTATTTTGTATTAGGATAAAGAGCAATACTTTTTGAACACTTCTAATTCTCTGAAAGAAAACAACTGAGTCTTTTAAAAAAAACTGTGATAAAAAATAACCTGAGATTTAGCTTCTCAACAAAAAAGTGAGTCTTAATATATCCTCTTGTATTGCAGTAAAATTGTAAATATTAAGTTTTTTTTTTGTTACGGTCTGAAATTAAGTATTGAAGAAATGTGATATAAAATATGCTTGATTTTTGTATGCATCAGATTCATTAATTCCTCAAAATTACTGTGTGATCTTTTGAAGGACAATTTGATGTTTGAAGTAGAGATGATATTTGAATTTTTAAAGAGTTTTTCAAGTTTTAATCTTACTTTAATCTTTATAAACTTGAAAATTATTTTCAAGTGTGTTTTTTAGCATAAATTTTATTCCAATTTTAAAACCATACTCTATATTTGACTACATATCAATGTGATAATATAGCTAAATGTACTAACATATAAAATGGGAGTTACAGTACTAAATAAGTAGAAATTTAAACTTTTCCCTTGGAATATGCTAATTATAATCTTAAAATCTTAAAGATGTTCTTGTGAGAGAGTCAAGATTAAAACATTGGCCAACAAAACAAAACAAAACAAAAAAACCAAACCACATTGTAGGACTGAAATGGAAGAAGTCATTTATTTCTACCTTGTTTGGTAATAATAAAGCTGTGAGTCAGTGTCTGCGAAAGGCTCTTAGTAATTTTTTTCTTTTGAGTTTTATTTCGCAGACTTCATACAAATCAAAAAACCAGTTATGTTTTTAACTAATGCTCTCTTTCAGGAAATAAATCATTTTCTCTCCGTGAGTGTTTATGATGCACTTCCTTTGACAAGGCTCGAAGGGTTGAAGGATCTTCGCAGACAGCTGGCACAACATAAAGATCAGATGATGGATCTCATGAGAGCATCTCAGGGTACTGATGTCAATGACCCGGGTTATTTGTACCTATTTCTTTTGGAAAGAGCTTTGTAAACTTTTTTTTTTTTTTGAGTTTTGTAAACTCTTACTCTTTGATTAATTGCCACGGACTTAGTTTAGATTCTGATCCTTTAGTTCAAACCTCTATCATTTCTCTTCTAACTGGGAAAGAGGTCATTACACGGCCTCCTCACCTTGAATTACCCTCATTTCATCCATCCCCTGCACCTCAGCCAAGGTGATTTCTCTGAACCCAAACATGATTGCATTATTCTCTTGCTTGAAAAGTTTTAATCACTTCCTGCTGCCTGAGACAGAAATTTGAGTTCCTTAGAGCCAGGCATACAGGCAATGTGTCTCTCTGCCTCCTGCTCCAACTCGTATTCATAGAAGAAACGTATCCCACTTACAGCCTCTTAGCCATGTGTGTGCATGTAATTGTGTGCATATGTGTGTGTTTTCTGTATACACACATATTTGTATATGTGTTTCTACCTTTTTCTCATTTAAGAAAACATTCATTTTTATGTTATTTTGATTTCAGTTTAGGTTACTGTAATATTGTACTTGGAAATTTTCTCTACTTACATTTTGATTTTCATCTTGTACCCATTAATTTCATATTTCCATTGTGATTTTTTTCCAGTAACTTTAAAAACTAATATTGGGGGCGCCTGGGTGGCTCAGTCGGTTAAGTGTCCGACTTCGACTCAGGTCACGCTCTCACGGTCCGTGAGTTCGAGCACCGCATCGGGCTCTGGGCTGATGGCTCGGAGCCTGGAGCCTGCTTCCGATTCTGTGTCTCCCTCTCTCTCTGCCCCTCCCCCGTTCATGCTCTGTCTCTCTCTGTCTCAAAAATAAATAAACGTTAAAAAAAAAATTAAAAAAAAAAATAAAAACTAATTTTGATTTTGACCACCTGAGCTCAGAGCTCGTAGCACATTTGTTCTGAGATGAGTGTTTGTGTAAAGATGAGAAACTGTATCTTTTGTTCTCGTGTGTTTGGGTCATTCATTGGTCTAGACTTCTCTTGTCCAGTAGCTGTTCATAGCTACTTAAATTTCAGTGAATTAAAGTTTAATAAAATTTAAAATTTAGTTTCTTATATCATACTAGCTCATGTCACGTTCTCAGGAGTAAGTGAGCTAGTGGCTGTTGTTGGACAGTACAGATTATGGAACATTTCTGTCATTGCAGAAAGTTCTATTGGATATTGCTGTTCTAGACTAAATGCTAGATGTTGAAGAACAAGACATGCTCCCAAGGTCTCTTTCAGGTTGATGTTGAATGATTTTTGTATTTCTTACTGTGATTTTCCTAAGGTATTGACTTATCTGTGCAACATATGAAGACATTTCTCTTTCTCTCTCTGCCAAATATTGCCAGTCATTTTTACATGGTTCTGTTTTATAAGTCGAGATCTATTCACTATATATTTTTTGACCTTCTTATGGTTTTAAAACCTTGTTTTAAAAAAAAAACTTGATAAAAGTGTTTTAGATAATTTGATATATAAGCCTATTGTAAAGAAATGTGTATTCTCCGGTGTAGTTGAAACTAATTTTTTTAAAACTGCTCCTAGAAAACCCACAAGATGGCATAATGGTGAAACTAATCGTCAGCTTGTTGCAGTTATGCAAGATGGCAGTGAGCCACACTGGTGAAAGAGAAGTTTTAGGTAATCTCTGGCTAAATGAATGTGAGTTTTTCTGTTTGAGTGGCCATTCCTGTTTTCACAGTCAGTAGAAGTTTGTCATTTGGGTTATTAAGGAAACGTGCGGTGCTAGCTGAGGTATAGTTCTGTCTAGTTCAGATGGCCTTAAGCAGCCCTCCTTTCGTACTTCCCTTAAACATTTATAAAAGTGAAAAGTTAGCGATATACACGTGTGCAAAACCGTTCTTTTGAAAAGGCCTTGGTTATCTTTAGGAAAGTTTGAAATACCTGTTTGTAGCATTAAGTTGCAAATCATCTTTGATACATTTTGTAAATATAACTGATTAGTACTTAGTCTTTTTGTAGGACAGAAATAAGATGAGGTTTTGGAGGGCTAGATGAATTAAACTCAGATATTAAAACCACATTTGGGGCATCTGGGTGGCTCAGCTAGTTGAATGTCCTACTTCAGCTCAGGTCATGATGTCGCCATTCATGAGTTTGAGCCCTGCATCAGGCTCTGTGCTGACAGCTCAGAACCCGAAGCCTACTTCAAATTCTGTGTCTCCCTCTTTCTCTGCCCCTCCTCCTCCCCCACTTACACTGTCTCTCTCCGTCTCAAACATTAAAAAAAAAAAATTAAAACCACATTCAAGTCCTATACTATTTGTAGGGTATCGTATTGTAAGATAAATGGCCACCATACATCCTGCCTAGAAGAGGTGTTTAGACTTAGTGATCCCAGGCTGGAAACACTGAATGATTGAAGTCAGCTTGAAGTTGTCATGACAGCATTGATTCAAATAAGAAAAATGGAGGAATAAGAGGTCCTTCAGATACTATTTCCTTTCAGTGAAGCCTTCCTTCACATCTCAGGGGGAGCCTGTTATCTGGGGCACTTCTTTTTTTTTCTTTTGTAAATTTTTTATTGAAATATACCTTACATACAGAAAAGTATACAAATGATAAGTATGTAACTCGAAAACTTTTCACAAATGGAACACACCTGTGCTTTTAGCATCCAGACCAGGAAACAGAATCTTATTAACGCCCTAGAAGTTTCCTTTGACCAAGGAATTTATACCTTATCCATGGTGGCACTGTTTCTAGAGACAAACCTGATTTGCTACAGGAGCCCTACGTGGCTTTCCTGTGTAGCATAAAATCTTAACATGGTTTTATTAAGTAGCCACAGCTCACGTCATACTTAGTGGTGAGAGACTGAAAGCTTTCACCCCCACATCAGGAAAGAGACAAGGTTGCCCTCTTTCACCAGTGCTGTTCCAAGTTGTACTGGAAATTCTAGCCGGAGCAGTGGGACAAGAAGAGAAAAAGCATCCAAATTGGAAAGGGAGAGGTAGAATTGTCTCTATCCACAGATGACATCATTCTGTATCTAGAAAATGCTAGAGAATCTACAAGAAAGCTACTGTAACAGGGCCAGCAAATGAATCACAATCGCAGGATGTAAGATCCATACACAAGATTGAGTTGTGATTA
Source organism: Panthera tigris (assembly GCF_018350195.1). Classification (NCBI taxonomy): domain Eukaryota; kingdom Metazoa; phylum Chordata; class Mammalia; order Carnivora; family Felidae; genus Panthera; species Panthera tigris. The sequence goes on from NC_056669.1 coordinate 6,922,893, forward strand.
TGTACACCAGCAGTGAACAATCTGAAAAGAAAATTTCGTTCCATTTACCATTCTGTTCATAATAGCCTCTAAGAGAATCCGGTACCTGGGGATACATTTAAAGAAGGAAGTGAAATACTTGTACACGATCTGTTTGTTACAAGTGAATCACCAAGGACACCCCACATTGAAGGGGAGAGGAATCAGGCTCCACCTTTGGAAAAGAGAGCTATCAAAAAAGTTGTGAACATACTTTAATAAATTCCATCACTCCTGGAAAAGAGCGTGAGGGAGTTCTCTGGCATGCAGAAACTGCTCCCTATCTTCATCTGGGTAGTGATAACACAGGTGGAAAAAAACATGTATGAATTTTCACTAAAGTAAGTGTTTCAGATTGGTGTGCTTCGTGTGTGTAATACTTAAAATTTTAACAGGCTTAAGTCTGTTGATAACGTTCATACAGTAGCTCTGTTTACACTTTCATTCTTAATACCTATATTCTGTTAATGACTTCTCTGTCCTGGATATGATTTTATATGGGAAAATACCTTTGCCCACATGGATGTATAAAGGCAGTGATACAATGTATTGCAGCTTCTTTATTCAGTCTTTGGTTAACTACTCAAATCTTGAAGAATGACAAAACATTTTATTTTTGAAGTTAGAAAAGTTGTTTTATGGAAGAACTCTAAGCTACAAGTGTACTGACAAGGAGTTTCTCTATACAGAGGCTGTTGGAAGCTGCCTGGGAGAAGTGGGTCCTATAGACTTCTCGACGATAGCTATCCAGCATAGCAGAGATACATCTTCTACCAAGGCCCTGGAGTTCTTTGAAGATAAAGAACTTCAGTGGACCTTCCTAACGCTGACCTACCTGAATAATACGCTAGTAGAAGATTGGTGAGTATTTAATGATACTTTATATCTGATAGCACCTACCTCGTCCTATGTTCAAGGAGAATGATACTTTATATAAACAAACATCTCTCCTAACTAAACTTTTCCCCTGTAAGCTGCATACTTTTTTTTTTTTTTTTAAGTTGATTTATTTATTTTGAGAGAGAGCATGTACACGTGCCGGGGAGGAGCAGAGAGAGAGGGAGAGGGAGAATCCCTGACATGGGGCTCGAACCCACACACCATGAGATCATGACCTGAGCCGAAGTCAAGAGCTGGATGCTCAACCTACTGAGCCACCCAGGCACCCCATAAACTGCCATACTTGTAATCTCAGGTATTCTAATGAAAATTGGTGTATTTTTATTAATTCACATAATCGCTGAAACCCTGCTAGGTGCCAGGCCCTGGATTCACTGGTGAGCACACCAGACTAGGTCCATGTTAAATTTTAGTGAGAGTAGACTAGAGAAATAGTAAGAAAAGTACCAGGTGGTTCTGTACAGAACATTAAAATAGAATTGCCAAAGAGGATGCTTGGGGCCCTTGTCAAGATCACAGGTGCTGCTCTCCTCTCATTTAGAGAATTATGATCCTTTTCCAGTAAGTCCTGGAGCAGAAGCTTCCTAACTCCAACAGTCTTCAGCTTAGACAGAGTTTTCTTTTGCCCTTTTATTCATTATGCGAAACAAAAGTGCCACACATATTATCCTGGCTACTGCTTTGGTGGCTATGAATTCACTTGGGCTTTCTTTCTGCACACCCCTGCCCCATTTATGTATCTGTTTATTTTTGGTGTATGTGAGCACCTCCGTTTTGGGGAGGGTGGGTTCAGAGGAGTTTTGCCCACCACCAGACACCCTTCTAAGGTAATAAGGTGTCTTACCTGTGTTTGCCTGCAACTGGCCCACCTCTGAGAGAATAAATAGCTGGCAGTAATGTCTACGTGACATGTTTTCATTGTTCATTTAATGGGCATGTGTCTTTCTCTTTTCTTGTTACAATAAAAATGCTGACAGCATTTCTTTCTCAACATTTTATTTAAAAAATTTTCAAGCCTACAGAAAAGTTGAAAGAATTTTACAGCAAATACCCGTATACTCACCACCTAGATTCTACCCTTACTGTTTCACTGCTGTCTCTGCTTCATCACCTCAGGCCATCCTTCTATCCACTTAGTAATCCATCTCATCAGTCAAACTGTATTTCAAAGTGTATATGGCATAGTCGTTGAAGACGTTTCCACAGAAAATTGGCAGGCAGCATTCACTACATGGTAATTTGGAGTCGGCTCTTCTGAAAAGGGTGGGCAAAGATATTTAATGTGACTTAAACTGTAAACCATAAGGAACCTCTTTGTGTAAGAGGAAACAAATCATGACGTTTGAGGGCCTCCGGTCTGCCAAGGGAATGTTGACCAGAGGATTCTCCCAAGAGCTGGTCCTGGAAGGCTTGTGTGAGCAAGTGTCATCCCGCTGATCACTGATGGGTGTGAGCGGGAATGAAGTGTAGGTGATAAGGGATGAAACATTCCAGACTGGGAGATAACTCCAGAGCGGGGATTAGCGTGCTGTGTCTGAGGAGCAGAAAGAAGACGATGGTGTGCTTGAAATTAAAAAGGTAGGACTAATTCTGATTAAGAAATGTGGATTATATTTGAAACATACATGAAAGCCATAGAGTTTTGAGCAGAGTAGTGTCAGGATGCAGCCTACTGTTTCACTCTGGCTTGTATGTGGCAGATGGCTTGTGGAGGGGAAACGGGAAGCCCAGTTATGGAGCAGCTGGGGTGGTCCAGAGGGGAAATGATGGTGATTCGGGTTAGGGTGGTGGGGACAGAGGGCAAGTGGAACATTACTGGAGCCAAGGTGTGTTTTTAACGGAGACCCGGCAGGACTTGCCTGTGAGTCGGGTGTGGAGCAGTGAGGGAGAGGGGATGAAAGGTGAGTCCAGGTTTAGGGTTTATGCTTCCACATCTTAAATTGAGAAACCCAGGAGGAACAAGCCTTTATTTCATAGCTCATCGCCAGTTTACAGGGTCAGGCTTTTGATGTTCTTGTCCACTTATATTTTCAGCTTTCTTGTATCACAGCCCTCCTTTTCCTAATATTTTGCAAAGCAAAAGGACTTTCAGGGTATTATTACAGGTTTCAGATGCCTTACCTCATGATTCTCAACTAGGTTCTGGTCAGAATACGTGTGTACTTACTGTTTGTTTAAAGTTGTTGCAGACTTGGGGCCCCTGGGTGCCTTTGTCAGCTAAATGTTCAGCTTTGGCTCAGGTCACGATCTCATGGTTCGTGAGTTCGGGCCCCGCATCGGGCTCTGTGCTGACAGCTCAGAGCCTGGAGCCTGCTTCGGATTCTGTGTCTCCCTCTCTCTCTGCCCCTCCTCTGCTCACACACACACTCACTCCCTCTCAAAAATAAATAAACATTACAAGAAAATAAATAAAATTGTTCCAGACAATAATTTTATCATTTGAGGGAAAAGCTATTCTTTTTTGCCCAAATTATTTATATCTTTTAGATAAAGCACTATCAAAGTATTGTTTTCTCAGGTGAATTTGTATTCTGTGGTTCTCATTGCCCATATTTATTAGCCATTGTTATTTCCAAGTATTTCTTTTCCTGAGTACTTTTAATTTATAGCAGTCATAATGTAAACTTTATTGTAGTCATTGAAGGGAATTGCTGCAGTGATTAATAAGTCAGGCTTACTGAAGGAATATTAAAAATTCACTGATAATTTTGGCTTTGATGCTGTAGAATTTTATAGGTGTAAACTTTCCTTGTGTTAAAACTGCCTAACACAGTTGGCTTTTACAGTTTACAGTTGAACAACACAGAATTGAACTCTGCGGATCTACTTCTATGTGGATTTCTTTTGATAAACACAGCCCAGTACTCTAAATATATTTTCTCTTCCTTATGATTTTCTTAAAAACAGCTTTTTCCTAGCTTGCTTCTTTGTAGAAATACAGTATATAACACAGAACATATAAAATATATGTTAATTGACTGTTTATGTTATCAGTAAGGCTTCTGGTCAATAGCAGGTTGTTAGTGGTTAAGTGTTGGGGGAGTCAAGATTTTTATGCAAATTTTCGACTGTGGAGGGATCAGCACTCCTAACTCCTGTATTATTCAAGGGCCAGCTGTAATGTAAATTTACTTAAATTTTTTATTCGAGGTTGATTCATGACCATAGTTGATATACTTTATAGGCATTTGAATTATGTATGTTTTTCAGTGTCAAAGTGCGATCAGCTGCTGTTACCTGTTTGAAAAGCATCTTAGCCACAAAGACTGGACATACTTTCTGGGAGATTTATAAGACGACAACTGATCCCATGCTGATCTATCTACAGCCTTTTAGAACATCGAGAAAAAAGGTCTGTCAAATAGTGAATGTTTATTGAATACACACTGTCTAGAACAGTTGTATGTGCTGTGAGATATGACTGTCAAGTTTCTTAAGTAGCATTATACTAACGTTTAACCTTTCTCATAAGTAATTCCAACTGTACTTCTTGAATCCAGGGGATTTGTTTTTAATTTTAGCAGTGTGGAATAGTTGAGAGATAGAAAGCTCAACTTCAGATTGACGCAGGGGATAGGAGGAGTTCTTAGTGATAGGCCTTTTTTCTTAGGAGTAGAAAACCCTTACGTTGATCCCTCGAAAGCCCTTGGTGTTGGGTGTGGTGTGTAGTGTAGGTATTGTGCCACAAGCAACAGTTTATTCCCGAAGGAAGTTAAAATAGCACCGTCCTTCGGGATAGAAGGAACATACTTAAACATCATAAAAGCCATATATGAAAGGCCCACAGCTAATATCATCCTCACTAGGGAAAAACTTCCCCCTCTCTCCCTGGGAGAGCTTTCCTCCTGAGATCAGGAACACGACAGGGATGTCCACTCTCACCACTCTTGTTTAACGTAGTGTTGGAAGCCCTAGCATCCTCAGTCAGACAACAAAATGAAATAAAAGGCATCCAAACTGGTAAAGAAGAAGTCCAACTTTCACTTTTCACAAATGACATGATTCTCTACATGGAAAACCCAACAGACTCCACCAAAAGTCTGCTACAACTGATACATTAATTCAGCAAAGTTACAGGGTACAAAATCAATGTACAGTAATTGGTTGCATTTTTATACACCAATAATGAAGCAACGGAAAGAGAAATAAAGAAACGGATCCCATTTACAATTGCACCAAGAACCATAAAATATCTAGGAATAAATCTAACCAAAGATGTAAAAGACCTGTATGCTGAAAACCATAGAAAGGTTATGAAGGAAATTGAAGAAGACACAAATGGAAAAATATTCCACGCTTCTGGATTGGAAGAATAAATATTGTTAAAATGTCAATACTATTCAAAGCAATCTACACATTCAGTGTAATCCCAATCAAAATTGCATCAGCATTCTTCTCAAAGCTAGAAGACACAATCCTAAAATTTGTATGGAGCCCACAAAAGTCCCCAAATAGCCAAAGTAATACTGAAGAAGAAAACCAAAGCAGGAGGCATCACAATCCCAGACTTCAGCCTTTACTACAAAGCTGTAATCATCAAGACAGTATGGTATTGGCACAAAAACAGACACATAGACCAGTGGAATAGAATAGAGAACCCAGAACTGGACCCATAAATGTATGCCCAACAAATCTTTGGCAAAGCAAGAAAGAATATCCAATGACAAAAAGACAGTCTTTTTAACAAATGGTGCTGGGAGAACTGGACAGCAACATGCAGAAGAATGAAACTAGACCACTTTCTTACACCATTCACAAAAATAAACTCAAAATGGATGAAGGACCTGAATGGGAGACAGAAAACCATCAAAACCCTAGAGGAGAAAACAGACAACAACCTCTTTGACCTCAGCTGCAGCAATTTCTTACTCAACACATCTCTCCACTTGCAAGGGAATTAAAAGTGAAAATGAACTATTGGGACCTCATGAAGATAAAAAGCTGCACTGCAAAGGAAACAATCAACAAAACTAAAAGGCAACCATGGAATGGGAAAAGATATTTGCAAACAACTTATTGGATAAAGGGCTGGTATCCGAAATCTATAAAGAACTCACCAAACTCACACCTGAAAAAAAATAATCCAGTGAAGAAATGGGCAGATGACATGAATAGACGCTTTTCTAAAGAAGACATCCAAATGACCAACAGACACATGAAAAGATGCTCAACGTCATTCATCTTCAGGGAAATATAAAAGCCACACTGAGATACCACCTCACACCAGTCAGAGTGGCTAAAATGAACAAATGAGGAGACTATAGATGCTGGTGAGGATGTGGAGAAACGGGAACCCTCTTGCACTGTTGGTGGGAATGCAAACTGGTGCAGCCGCTCTGGAGAACAGTATGGAGGTTCCTCAAAAAATTGAAAATAGAACTACCCTACGACCCAGGAATAGCACTGCTAGGAATTTACCCAAGGGATACAGGAGTGCTGACGCATAGGGGCACTTGTACCCCAATGTTTATAGCAGCACTTTCAACAATAGCCAAATTATGGAAAGAGCCCAAATGTCCATCACCTGATGAGTGGATAAAGAAGAAGTGGTTTATATGTACAATGGAATACTACTTGGCAATGAGAAAGAGTGAAATCTGGCCATTTGCAGCAACGTGGATGGAACTGGAGGGTATTATGCTAAGGGAAATAAGTCAGTCAGAGAAAAGACAGAAACCATGTTTTCACTCTTAAGTGGATCCTGAGAAACTTAACAGAAGACCATGGGGGAGGGGAAGGGGAAAAAAATTACAGAGAGAGAGGAAGGCAAACCGTGAAAGACTCTTAAATACTGAGAACAAAGTAAGGGCAGATGTGGGGTGGGGGAGAGGGGAAAGTGGGTGATGGTCATTGAGGAGGGCACCTGTTGGGATGAGCACTGAGTGTTGTATGGAAACCAATTTGACAATAAATTACATAGTAAAAAAAAAAAAACACCATCTGTAGTGAAATCTAAGATGACCTATAGATTTCTCCTTTGTCCACGGTAATAACCATTGCAAGGTTCTGAAAGTAAATACATAAGAACTCTTCCTTCTCTTTAGTCTAAACTTTCCTCTTTAGTGTTTTCTTTTCATAAAGCACCTGGGAAATACACAGTAGAATTTTCACCAAATTAACTTGAGGACATATACCCATTATTGTAATAGTCTTTTTAATAGATCATCAATACAGTTTCGGTCTCAGTGAAATTACTGGTAATATAAAGTATTAATAAAACCAGTCATCTAAGCTATAAAACACTGTAGTTTTAACATTTTGAGAACTGATTTAATCTTGAAATCAGTTCTGTGTGGTGGACCCTGACTGGTTCTGTCCACAAGACAGGTGCTGCAGAGAGTTTGTGATTCATATAACACACTAGTGAGCTGAGGTTCGAACTCATGCATCCTGCTGTGTAGACCAGTAACTTTTTGGCATACCACTCTGCCATTCATGTAAACATAAATGTATTTTAATTTTAAAATGTACCCATTGCTTCCAGATTTTGTTTTAACTGTAGTTTGGTTTGGAAACAGATTCGTTTATGTCTGGATATTTGTTCTGCATAAGAAAGATAGAATGTATTTCTAATTGCCTTACTTACATGTGTTGACTGTTTTCTTTCTAGTTTTTAGAAGTACCCAGACTGGACAAAGAAAGTCCTTTAGAAGGCCTGGATGATACGAGCCTGTGGACTCCTCAAAGTGGAAATCATGACAGTTGGATAAAGAGGCTGACTTGTGCATTTTTGGATAGTGGAGGCACAAAGAGTGAAATTCTTCAATTATTAAAGCCGATGTGTGAAGTAAGATTAGTTAGTCTGACTTAATTACTCCCTTCCTACCTTTGCTGTTTTTATTTGAGCCTTCTCTTAATAGCTTTCTTGGCTGGTCACGTCCCGTTCGGCTTCTGTGTACACGATTCTGGTCTGCAGATCTGTGGTACTCGCATCATCTCCGTGGAGCGTCACCTCCATGGAGCAGTGCCCGCGCTCGGCCTTTGGGAACCCATTGCACGGGCGTGTTTAAATATTTAGCTATAACTTTGTGCGATCGGTTTCTGCTGTGGGCTAGCTACCTCCTAGATGAGCTCTAAAGGGTGCCACTAATGATAGTTAAGATACGGATGGTTGTAAATTATTTATATGAACCAAAAGTCTCCTGCTTTGTTGTTAGTTTACTTTTTTTTTTTAAGGTGTTTGTGATTCTCTTTCCCTGGTATATACTTTCTTGAGTGAGAAAAAGAACTAGGGTAGCAGTTAGCATTGCTCTTTTATTTTTGAAGGTACAGTACAGTTTATTTCAATAGAGGGTAAAGGTACATACCCAATTAAACACCAACTTTGTGTGCTTTTATCAAGTGTGCCAAACAGTACAATATCATGATGCTCTAAGGCTTCAAAAGCTGCATGATCCAATAGCAGTGTGAAAACAGAGTATCTGACTAGTTCAGACATCTGCCAGTTCAAAGTACTGATAGAGAAATGAGTATTTGGGTAAAGTGCCCTGATTGAAAGCAATTTAAAAAACGGTCCTTACTTCTACAGAAAAATTGTTGGCAGTGAATAAATTCTCACACTCTCTGCATTACTACGTAGCATTTGTGCTAAGTCAGCATGGTGATAACCCTGGACACACACACACATCGCATTTCCCATTAGTGAACATATCTGAGATTTTTTATAAAGTCCTGACTTTGGGTCACAAGATAAAATATTCCAAATATACATAGAGACAACACCCCAGCTCCAAATTCCTTAAATTCTTTATTTCTAAAACTGCCATTTTGATTTGTCTTTAGTCTAAAAGGAAAAGATAAAGTGTGCATTTGGTACACATTTGTTTTGTGTGTGTAGTATGTGATGAGTAATGAAGAGAGTGCCTTGACAAACATAAGGTTGTATGCTGTTTCAGTGTACCACGGGTATTAAAGTACTTATCTATACCTTGGAGTAGATCACAAACAAGTACCCACATCATATACCCATAAATTGGAGTTTATTAAAATAATAAACATTTTAACATGACTGTTGTAGCTTTTCACTGAGTGTAGAAAATGTACAAACATCAGCTTTCCAGCTTTTTTCTTTAACTTCAATCCCCATTTTCCTTTATAACAAATTAGAAAGCTGCTTTATTTTTTCTAATTTTTTTAATGTTGATTTATTTATTTTAATTTTTTTTTTAACGTTTATTTATTTTTGAGACAGAGAGAGACAGAGCGTGAACAGGGGAGGGGCAGAGAGAGAGGGAGACACAGAATCTGAAACAGGCTCCAGGCTCTGAGCTGTCAGCAAAGAGCCCAATGTGGGGCTCGAACTCACGAACCATGAAATCATGGCCTGAGCCAAAGTCGGACACTTAACCGACTGAGCTATCTAGGTGCCCTGAAAGCTGCTTGTTATTAGTAACACTTGTCAACAGTGAAATTTTATTTGCTGTAGTGACCTAATAATTTCACTTGTAAGCAGTATCCTGTTTCATTGCATGCAGGTGGCCCAGGTCGGAAATGAACAGTTGTCATGTAATTGACACATATGTTTGACATAGATACTCTAGATTAGTTTGATTTGTTTAAGCACTGCCTGAAAATGTATTTTGATTGTGTTTTAGAGGTACGTTGAGTTCATGGCAGATTGATCTTTTTTTTTTTTTTTTAAGTCTAATATGCCAGTAATGGATGAAAATTTTAAGTACATTATTTTCACTCAAACTCTTGATTTGATATGCTTGTATATTTTAGGTGAAAACTGACTTTTGTCAGACTGTGCTTCCATACTTGATTCATGATATTTTACTCCAAGATACAAATGAATCATGGAGAACTCTGCTGTCTACACACATTCAGGGATTTTTCACTAACTGTTTCAGACACTCCTCACAAACGAGCCGATCCACAACCCCTGCAAATTTGGATTCAGGTATTCTGTTCAATTTCTAGCATTTATACTTTAAGTTCTCAGTTCTAGGGAAAGGTGGATTTGTTTGAATCCCTTCAGGATGCTTTATTGGCTTAATTCCATAGCATCTAAATACTATTTCCTCATCTGTAGAATGGAGATGAAGGTTGTAGCCAGTTTTCAATGAGATGACATATAAAGCACCTGGGATAACACTTGATGCACAGTACTCCCTCAGGAAGTTGTGGCTCTTAATAAGGGAGCAACTAACTGAGCATTCGGTGTGTGTCAGGCACTAGGCTTGGCACGGACCTTAGCCACACAGAGAAGACGCCCTACAGTCTAGCAGTGGAAAAAGCAGGCTAATAAATGCAAGCAAATGTTAGGAGTACCATGTTGGAAAGATGATGAAATGTTCATGCTAAAGCTCTGGCCCTGACTCATTTGTTTGAAAACAACCCTTTTTATTACCAAATATTTATTGTGGAAAATAGAAATGAGCAGAAATTAAAAAATTAAGTTGCCCATAATTCCATGATCAAGGATAACAACCATTCACATGTGGTACATATCCTTGGGGTTTTTGCAAACAAAAATTAGATTATACTTCATTTGCTCACATAACCTCCTTTCTTTTCATGCTTTATAATAAGTATTTCCCATGGTAGAGCTTATAGTGGGAGAAATTCCACCGGGAACAGGAGCACTGTATTATGGGGGGTATATAATACATATATATATATATATATATATATATATATATATATATATACATACACACACATAATATATATATATATGCACATAGTTGAGGGCTTCTTCTGGGTCAGGTTTTCAAACCTAAGATTAAATAAAGGCAGAACGAATCACAAATCTGTAATGGTAACTTACTGTCTTTAACATGTGTCATTAATGTATTTTATGTGCAAACACAAAACCAGGTGCAAATTCACTTGGTGTACTGGACACCAGTGCAGTTCTAAGAGAAGGACCGATGTACGTTCTGTTTTGCTGCAACTGACTTGCTCTTCCCAGTCTTGATACAGTTCTAGTCACTTTGGCAGAAGCTGTGACTTGTCCCACTCGTTTCCCTCTTTACTGCTAAAACCTTCGACACGACTGAGGTGTCACTTAGGCTTATGTTTCACGTAGTTCTTCGTTGATAGCAATTACACCCTTACCATGTGAAATAATCTAACTATAAACGTAGACCTGGAAGCTCACTCTGTGGTCTGAGTAGATTATACATTGTCATGTAAATGACCCAAAACATGCTTACATGAATTTTCTTCAGATTATTGGAATGAAATTCATGAAATAATTCTCGTAGAGACTTTGCAAACTAAACTGTGTCTCCTGTCCTTAACTTGGGAAATATGGTGTAAGTGATTCAATTACCAGTAAGCGTTTAAACTTTAAATATTAAAATAATTTAGAGTTCTGCTGAAGACGATTTTATTACCAACTTTAATGTAATCATTGCTTGTGATGACCTGGCAGTTCCTTATCATGAACATGATAATTGTTTTCATATTTATCCTATATACATACATGTGTATATATGTATATGTGTCCTATCACCATTCGTTGGTAGAAATCTGCCCATTTTATTTTATCTCTGTGTAAAGTGCCAGTATCTGTGACCATAAATGACAATTTAAATTTCACCTGTAGAATTCTGTTGTTTACAAGGAAAGCAAATACACATTTCCATCAGATCTGATGTCTGTAAGTCTCCCTGACCTCACTTGACTGTGTCCCGTGCACCTTGGACTCACTTCTCCAGAGTAAACTTGCCATCTTCCTCCTATCCCCTCCCCTCGGCCTCTCCGACCATGCACCTCGTCAGTGAAGGGCACCCACTTAGACCTCTGTCATGTTCACCCGACTGCCAGGTCCTGCCACTTCTGTGTTATAAATCCTGCTAGTCCCTCTGTGTCTGCCCCCAGCATCCTTGCTGCTGTCAGCACAACTGAAATTCTTACAGTGAGTTCCTGTTGCAGCCGCCGTAGGTGGTGGTTTCTCTTGCCTGGGACACTGTCTGCCACTCTTCCATCGGATACCCCTTTCTCTGTGAGCCTTTCCTCGTTTAGATTAGGTTCCATCCTTTGTGCCTGTCCACTCTCCACTTCCCTGTCACATCCTCATCACACAGAGGTGAGACTCTCAGGCAAAAGCCAGTGACTTCTGTGTGCACAGAAACAGTCTCTCTTATTCAGAGTTGTATCCCAACTGCCCAGTACATAAAAGATCCTCGGTAAGTATTTACTGAGCCAGTGAATTAGCCCCCTTCAGAAATAAAATATAAATTGTAATTAAATTCTCAGTTTCGTTAATAAGCACAGTTTCTTGTAAAAGAGTAAGAAATGCCATTAAGTTCTTATCGATTCATACTTATTAAGAACCAGTTTTATGCCAGGTGACTGCCCACCAGAAGCTTAGAGTGTAGAGGGAGACAGACGCACGCCCAGAAGGAAGGATGCCCTTAAGCAAGTCTGCCCAGACTAAGGGGAGCTGTCTTTCTTTGTCAGACTCAGAGCACTTTTTCCGATGCTGTGTGGATAAAAAGTCGCAGAGGACCATGCTTGCTGTTGTGGACTACATGAGGAGACAAAGGAGGTAATGGAGTGAACATGGCTTTTGGGGTTTGGGGACTTAGAAGGGTCACTTGTTACTGCCGGCTGCATTGTCACGTTCTCTGAGGTGGTGCTCTTTCCAAGGTGCTGTAAGTACTTTGTGTGATGCTTCTATCTTCTTGAAATAACCCATATTCAGGTGGCACTTTGGTTAAATCAGGCCTGCAGCTTGGATAGGTAGGAAGTGGCGTCTTCTGTGCGTGTATGCTGGTGGCGGCAGTGGTTGACGAAGGGCGGGAAGGAGAGTAGGGGAGGAGTGCAAAATCCCTAAATGCCTTTACGTTTTCAAATGAATTCCTCTTTGTCTCCCGCATACCATCCCACACCGCTCTTAGAAATGTTAGGGTTTCAGTATGTTTCCAATTAGAAAGTTACCGATACGCTATATTGCCGCGTAGAGATCCTTTCCTGAGAAAGCCCATAAAAAGCTGTAGCTGTAGCCAGAAGCATGTTATTTCTTGGGGCTGGGAGTCCGTTTCACCTCTGAATCGTTCAATGCAGATTCGTCATCAAGGTAGAGTGGTGTTGACATTCCAGTCCTTGGAAGAGGTAAACATTCTTCACATTTAGTTTTCATTCTAAATAGGCCGTACGGAAGATTCCTTGAGAGAATATGAACAGAACAAAGGAGTGTAAAGGACCTCAATTTATGTCCGATTCTGGTGCTTAGAAGCTTTGTGATCTCTGAACTTCAGGTTCCTCAGCCACAGGGTTTGTTTTTTGGTGGTTTTGTTTTTTGGTGGTTTTGTTTTTTATTTTAGAGAGAGAGCATGTGCAAGTGGGGGAGGGGCACAGGTGGGGAGAGAGAGGGCAAGTGGGAGCAGGGGAGGAGCAGAGAGAGAGGGAGAGAGAAAATCCCAAGCAGGCTCCCCGTTCAACCGACTGAGCCACCCAGGTGCCCCTCCGTAGCTACAGTTAAGCGTCAGCTCTGTGACAGGCGATGTATTCATCAGCCTGATACGTGTTATTTAATCATTGCAAATTCCGTGGAAGATGGCTCTTGTTCCCCGGTTTTACAAATGAGAAAATTAAACCTTCAGAATTGAAGTTGTTGAAGGTGATATATCTTGTAGTGGGTGGTCCAACCGGACTTGAACCAGGCCATATGCTGGCCTAAAACCAGTGTTGTTACCCACTACCTTGTCGCATTTCATTTATAATGCTGGTTTTAAAAGAGATAGATGATTGCTTCCGATTGTGACCCACTGTTACTCCCAGAAGGTTTTTATTAAGTAACTTAGGCGAAAAAACAAAGAGAAAACGGACTGCATTAGGAAAAACATGTACTTGTGTTTTGAAGAAACAGTATTTCCATTAAATTGGCCACTTTTTAAAAAAGATTTTTGTAGGTGTTATTGGGTATTCTGTGCAGCCTACCCTTAGCCTGGAGTCCATAGACCCCTTGATGGAAGGTAGGTGTGAACCCCAAATTTGTATGAGCTCTGATGATCCGTAGCTTTCCTCAGATTCCGTACGGGGTTTGTGATCCGAAAGGGGTCAGATAGGGCTCTTCAGCCGTAGTATGTTAACATGTTTACAGCTGTATGTTGGGGACATGCGGTTTTTGGCTATTTGAATCTAATTTCCTTTTTAACGCTTGCTACCATTGTGTTCTATATCAGCATACTCTTCTTTTGATATTGAAGTTAAAGAAATGGACATGACTTGATGTTAAGTTTTTCCTTAGACCTTCCTTAGGAACCGTTTTTGATGATGCTTTCTGGCTGGAGTTGAATTACCTGGAGGTTGCTAAGGTGGCTCAGTCTTGTGCTGCTCACTTTACAGCATTGCTCTACGCAGAAATTTATGCAGATAAGAAAAGCACAGATGACCAGGAGAAAAGGTAATGGAATTTAGACACTTGGCTTTTAAAATCAGTGTTGACATTGTTTCAGTAAAGGTATGTATTTTATTTTGCTCCCATTCCCCCATTTAAAAGACATTTTAGATAGAAGTTTTCTATTAAAGTGAAATAATATTTTAAAAGATATAAATAATTCTGCTCTGAAATAAAACAGATGTTTATTCCTTAAGAATTGTATAAATTCTAGATAGCAAACTCCTTATTCATCTCTCTGTTCCCCATAGCGGTAGCATTGGGAATTTAATAGAAGTGATCAATAAATAGTTTTCAGATGATTGAGTGATTGCTTGATTTTAGTGAAATTACTTTTACCACTAATCCCCCAGCTTGTTCAAGGTCCATTTTCCTTGTTTATTATAAAGTAATGTACTGATTTCTTTCTGTGACTCAATTACTTTCATTACTTTGCTATCTACCTGTATTTCTACCAACTTAATTAACTTTTCCTCTGAGTTAGAATTCTAATAGGAGTTGAATAGGTGTTGTCCTAGATCTTAGTGAAAAACAAGAAAGCAAGGAGGTTAAAGAGTAGAGAATGCACACTGTATTATCCCAGCTGCACTCGTGAGATCTTACTCATTTGAAGTAGCCTAGTGTTGGGGCGCCTGGGTGGCGCAGTCGGTTAAGCGTCCGACTTCAGCCAGGTCACGATCTCGCGGTCCGTGAGTTCGAGCCCCGCGTCAGGCTCTGGGCTGATGGCTCGGAGCCTGGAGCCTGTTTCCGATTCTGTGTCTCCCTCTCTCTCTGCCCCTCCCCCGTTCATGCTCTGTCTCTCTCTCTCCCAAAAATAAATAAAAAACGTTGAAAAAAAAAAAATTGAAGTAGCCTAGTGTTTATTTTTCTTCTTAGCCTCATTCTCCCACCACAGAATCACTGCTATTACAGAATTGCAATGGCAAAGATATAATATGTTGCTATATTTCTCATGCTTGCTACTTAATGATTTCTACCTTGGACTGTCCTTAAGCTGGAAACAGTGTGATTTTTAGACTGTGGAAAACCAGGAGCCAGAATTCAGATCCTCGTCCAAACATAAATAAATGAGTTACTTGGACTGATTTCTTAAGTCTTTGGTTTGGTATTTAGTTTCTCCTTTTCAAATGAAAACAAAAATCTATGATATGTAGATACTATGTATAATATGTAATTGGTTCATCATCACTATAGACTGTATGAAGACAGTTATGTTCGTTAAATATCAGTAAGAAATGGATCATTGCCCATTCTTAGAGACTTAACATTTGAGTCAGGGTCTACATACTTGGCAGTAGTAATTATGATCTGAATGTGTTTCAGTATCTTGGTTTCATTGTGTATTTCCTTCTAATTAGTATTTCTTCTAATTGGGAGTGAATACACTTGTCTAGTAGTATAATGTTCATTTATTTTTGAGAGACCGAGCATGAGTGGGGGAGGGGCTGAGAGGGAGAGGGAGGCACAGAATCCGAAGCAGGCTCCGGGCTCTGAGCCGTCAGCACACAGCCTGACATGGGGCTCCAACTCAACAACTGCGAGATCATGACCTGAGCCGAAGTCGGACGCTTAACAGACTGAGCCACCCAGGCACCACTCGTCTATGAGTGTAAATAAAATCACCTTAATTTGTAGATAGGTGATGGGATAGATTTTGGCAAACTTTTGCAGAATTGTTTAACGAGCAGGAGGCCCGGATTTTGATTTGGTTAACTTTAGGAACAAGTCCTTGACAGAGAAGGCTTGCAATTTGCTTTAACAGTTTGGTTTTGATTTTTGATTTTTTCCCCAAGTGCCTGATGGGACAGGAAGGGCAGACAGAGGGATGAGCTTGACGGAGGGTAGGGAACGCTGGTTTTCTTCAGTGACTCAGTCAGGTACCATAAAGTTTTGTTTGTTAACTTGCTCCTGAGAACATACGAGATTTCAAAGCTAGTGTCCATAATTTTTCAGAAAGAAGTGTAAAACTCCCTCAAACAGATTTAGACCAAAGGTGTTCATTCGCGACCTCGGTTATGTGAGTGTCACTGGTACTTGAGGCAGCGTCTGCCAGGTCCTGGCGGCTCTGTTTTTCCTGGATTAATTACAGCCTTAGACGGACAAAGTTACAACCTCTAGTACTGTCTCCCCTGCTCTCCAAATTTCTCCTCTGAAAACTGTCTTCTGCATGACCTGCCAATAAGGAAAATAGATGTAATAGCTACACATAAATTGGATGTTGTCGCTACTCTTCTGTCAGGCAGCAGTCTCCTCTGTCCCATCCCTCTGTCTTCCCTCCGGGAGGTGAATGTGAGCTCGTGTTTTGTGTTCATTCTTATAGGTGCTGTTTTTATCCTAGGAGTATGAATACATAAATATAGTTTAGTTTTCCTCATTTTTGAGCTTCATGACAAATTATGTGTGTGCTTTTCTAGAACTTGTTTTTCCATTCGGTATCTTTGTAAGATTTATCTATGTCGTGTGTTGCTGTGGTCAGTACTTTGTCACTGCCACTGCGTGTCCCAGCGGGGGGCGGTGCACCACGATTCGTTTCCTCCTTCCCTGGTTCAGGATCTGTGTCTAAGGGGAAAACTACTGGGCTGCAGGGGATGCAGAAGTTCAGCCTTGTCAAGATAGTGCCAGATTGTTTCTGAAAGTGGTCACAGCCATTTGCATACTTGTCAGAAATGGAGTTGTGGGAGTGGATCCGTAGAAAGCCTTACATTTGAAGGAGGGAGCCAAACAGGACTCAATTGATAAGTAATAACAGAGGCACTCCCACTTAGGTTACTATTGATTTTATACATGGGATAATTATTGTCACCAACTTTATAGCTGACATGACTTGGGAGTTGAAATTAACTGATGGGACTGAATATCGTGTATGTACGTGCAGGGCTGAAAGCTGAGGCCTTGGGGTACCCAGATCTCTGTCTTCTTCCTGTCACTTAGTGGTTTTATAACCTTGGGTGGGTGGATCCCATCCATGCCCCTCTTTGTGAACACTTAGTATTATCACACTTCCTAATTTTTACCGATTTATCGCTTGTTATGTGGTGTCTCGGTGTGGTCTTGTGTGCCCGTGATTATTAATGAGGTTGAACTTCGGGTAAAACCCCTGACAGAACATTATAAATTGGAGAGCATTTATTTTTAAACAGGCCTGGCCCTATAAATAAGCGCAGTTTGACTTATGGCCTTCCTGTCTATGAGATTGTCATTAATATTTGATAATCATGAGAAGAATTAATATTCACAAATTTTTTCCATTCTAGGTGTGAGTCATATTACATTTTAAAGTATGAATGGTTCATTATGTTTTATCTGTGATCTTGGTTAGTTTTTCTCATTCAAGGCTATAGTGTGTGTTAGTAAGCTTCACAATAGTATATTTTCATTAAAAGATGTGCTCTTGTGACAAACAGAAGCCTTATGTTTGAAGAAGCAAGCCAAAATACAACGATTTCTAGTTTGAGTGAAAAAAGTAAAGAAGAAACTGGAATAAGTTTACAGGTAAATATTACAGAGACCTTATTATTTGTGATACTATTTATTTTGTATTATTATTTTATTATAGAGATGCTAGAGACGTCATTTGATTTTCAGACTGACGTTACTGTTTGGGCTGAGTGTCCTGTACGTAAGCTCACGGTTTGAACGTTAGGCCTCGGGGTGGACAGAGTTGAGTTCTGATCCTGACCCTGCTGCTTGTAAAATCTTGTGCAGATCACTCCCCCTTTCCAACCTTGAGTTCCTTCATCTGACACTTGGAAGTAAAACCACCCATCTCATACAGATTTTTCTGCCACAGTAGCCTGTTTTTTTTCTTTATAGAATTTAACATTTGTAATCAGATATTCATTTGTTTACTTGTTTACTGTATGTCACATCGCAGGGCCGATTCCTTCTATAAATTTTTTTTAATGTTTATGTATTTAGAGAAAGAGAGAGAATCCCAAACAGGCTCCATACCGTCAGTGCAGAGCCCAACATAGGGCTCGATCCCATGAACTATGAGGTCGTGACCTGAGCTGAAACAAAGAATTGGACACTTAACCGACTGAGCCCCCCAGGAACCCCTTCTATAAATCTCTTCATGCCTACTCCTAAGTTGGCCATTCTCGCTGAATTTCTTTGGTCGGCTCAGTCCTCTGAAATGACCGTTTCTACCTCTCCACTTGGTCTCTTCCCTTTTGCTTGTAGCTTGCCTCCTGCTTCTCGAAGAAAACCGGGGAGGTAGAGACGAAGTCCCAGCACATCTCCCCATCAAACACGAAATCCCCCTGCATCGCTCAGTGTAACCTTTCCTGTTGTTAAAGTGGAGAAACACTTTCTCCTTCTAGTCAACACAGTCCTTCCTGTGCTTCGTTGTTTATGAGTTCTTTCTCAGAGCAGTTACTCTTCACTGTGCTCTGCTCCCTCTGGAGGTGTCCAGACGTTGTCCCACTTCTGTTCAAGTCATTCCCCTGCAGGGGCGCGTGGCTGGCTCAGTTGGTAGAGCTCGTGACTGTTGATCTCAGGGTCATGGGATCAGGCCCCACTTTGGGCATGGAGCCTACTTAAAAATAAAGTCATTTCCGGGGTGCCTGGTTGGCTCAATTGGTTAAGCGTCCGACTTCGGCAGGTCATGATCTCGCAATCTGTGGGTTCAAGCCCTGCGTCGGGTTCTCTGCTGACAGCTCAGAGCCTGGAGCCTGCTTTGGATTCTGTGTCTCCCTGTCTGCCCCTGTCCAGCTCACTCTCTGTCTCTCTCTGTCTCTGTCTCTCTCTCTCTCTCTCTCAAAAATAAATAAATATTAAAAAAAATAAAAATAAGTCATTTCTCTCTTCTGTCACCCTTTCTGGCCTCTTTTTCCTTAACAGCTGGACTTGTGAAAGACTAACCTCCTCCCAGAAGCAGCACTTGCTCGTGGGCCCTGTGAACTTTGTGTTACTAGCGTGGGGGTCGCCTTCCTTTCAGCATCTTCTCTGATGTTTCACTAACCCTTAGCACCGTCAGCCTCTCCTGGCATCTTGTATGTTCTCTACTGTTGATCCCATTCTCCTTTCTCTTTTCCATTTGTGCTTTTTGATAGTTTTACCCTCTTTTGCTGAGTTTTTGCAGTATTTTCTGTGCTAGGCTGGCTACTGCGCTAAGCTGGGTACTGAACATTCCAGCACCAAGGGCTCAATTTCACATTCATGAATAGAAACAGTTTAATTAGAATTCAAACTGCAGGGGCGCCTGGGAGGCTCAGTCGGTTGAGTGTCCGACTTCAGCTCAGGTCATGTTCTTACAGTTCGTGGGTTTGAGCCCTGCGTTGGGCTCTGTGTTGATGGCTCAGAGCCTGGAGCCTGCTTTGGATTCTGTCTCCCCCTCTCTCTCTGCCCCTCCCCAACTCACACTTGTGCTATCAAGAATAAATAAACAGTAACAAAAAAAAAAAGAATTAGAATTACAGACTTATGCCAGTATCCATGAAGTTGTATTTAGTAAATATTTCCCAGAGCAAGCACCATTAAGCAGTAAAATTGCTTGATTGGTTTTCTGTGCAGAGGTTTCTAGTTTTTCCAATCTTCTGTTGTCTTTCTGTTTTCATTTTTATTTTACTGAGATGGTTTTAAACAGAATCCATTCTGTGTACATTTTACAACAAAGATTGGAGTCATCAGGCTGCTTCTTTATCCTTGCTGTGTTTTACCAATTGTAACATAATTCAGTTTTGAGTTTTCTTTGAAAGAAAAGTTCATGACCTTTATTTTTACTACATTCAGTTTCCAAGAGTCAGACTTTGCAGATGTCATTTTCCTGTGTCCATTTTTAGCTGTTGATAGGATTCTTTGTTTTTATTTAAATGATTACTTATGCATGTGTCTGAAAGCCTGATAAATTGGGGTTGATTTCTTATTTAATGCATGAAATTGTGATCAGTTCTTTTCAGGGAGCCATTCTGTTGTCTGGGATCTGTTTGTTGTGTTGCCGATTCACATCTTTGGTCTACATTTCCATATCACTATCTTTTACGTTTATGAGAATAATGTGTAGTTGGGAGACATGTTGGTAATGATACAATTTCCAGTTTGTTGAATTCATAAAGTGGTATTTTTCCCATCTCCAATTTTTGTTGCTGCCCCGTTTTTAGGATCTGCTCTTAGAAATCTATAGAAGTATCGGAGAGCCAGATAGCCTGTACGGCTGTGGTGGGGGGAAGATGCTCCAGCCCCTTACCAGGTAAAACCCGTGCTTCTGGATGGCGGGATGGTAATTCTGTCTGTGAAGGAGCCACACGCAGGTAGAACTCAGAGGTACCTTGGAAATCTGTAATTACAGGCTGCGAACGTACGAGCATGAAGCCATGTGGGGGAAAGCCCTGGTGACATATGACCTTGAGTCGGCAATCTCCTCATCCACCCGCCAGGCAGGAATCATCCAGGTGAGTTCTCTTCTGCTCTGGTGAAGTCCCGTGTCGCGTGAGGGGATTTCAGTACACGGGTGGCGTCTTCAGCCGGCCACGTAAACTCTGGACACAGGCATTGGGGTCAAAACCCAGAGGGTCGCTGACCTGAAAGATGGTGTGGGTTTGTTGATCACAGTCTTGTTAGCCAGCAGAAGACATTTCTCGCCAGCACGCAGCGTGGCAGGTCGTGGATTACGTCCTTTCCGTGGAAAGCCTCACGTAAACTCTTGCTCGTAGTCTGTATGTCAGGTGGTCCGGAGGCTGTCATCTGTGCTGCTGGCTGGCGCCCCTCAGTCGGGCTTCAGTCTCTGTCTTTATGTTTCGGGGAGAGCAAAGGAAATGGTACTTGGGGATTTTCAGTGATGGTGTTGTGAAAGTTACTTCTCATGTTTTGTTGTTTTTTAATGTTTATTTTTGAGAGAGAGAGAGAGAGAGCAAGCATGGGAGGGGGCAGAGAGAGAGGGAGACAGAGGATCTGAAGCAGGCTCCTGAGGGTGGAGAGTTCAGTGCGGGGCTTGAACTCACAAGCCATGAGATCATGACCTGAGCTGAAGCTGGTTGCTGAACCGACTGAGCCCCCCAGGCGCCCCTACTTTTCATGTTTGGCCGTTATTTTTTCGCTAGTTTTGTTATCTTTGACTACTTTTTTTTTTTTTTTTTAACTCCTGCTTAGGCCCTGCAGAATTTGGGACTCTGCCATATCCTTTCCGTCTATTTAAAAGGATTAGACCTTGAAAATAAAGAGTGGAGTGCAGAGCTGCAGGAGCTCTGTTACCAAGCAGCGTGGAGGAATATGCAGTGGGACCACTGTGTTTCTGCCAAGTAAGAGCTTGGACATTTTCTTCTGGTTGTAACCGATGAGCTGTTTTTATTCTTTTTTAAGTTTATATATTTATTTTGAGTGAGAGAAAGGGAAAGAGAGAGCGTGCATAAGCAGGGGAGGGGGAGAGAGACAAGGAAAAGGAGAGAGAATCCTAAGCAGGCTTCGTGCTGACGGTACAGAGCCTGACGCAGGGCTCGAACTCATGAACCGTGAGACTGTGACCTGACTCAAAATCAGGAGTCAGATGCTTAACGGACTGAGCCGCCCAGGCACCCCTATAATGAACTGTTTTTAAACTTACTCTGTGAGCATAACAAGAGTTGGGGGGTTTCTCGTGTTTTGTACATGCTGCAGGCTATAGAGATGCCCGAGTGGCTTAAACATGATAGCAGTAAGCAGTTCACATACCTGGGTTGAGTTACACCCTCTAATTCCATCAGGGCATCCCTCCCCCCCCCCCCACCCCCCACCCCCCGGCCTGCTGCCAGACATACTTGAAAATAGAAATGTAAAATGTATTTTCTCCTGAGAATCTTCTCATTGATTGTTTATGAACCCAAAGAGAAGTATAGCCTTTCCGCTTCCCAGTCCCCGCGGTCAGGTAGCACCGTCGTGGCTGGACAGCACTCCTAAGACTGCTTATCTTTAGCGATGGGATATTTTCTTTCATGAAAAAATACTGCTAATCCCGGAACATGGGAAGATACCATTTGTAGCCCTGTATGTAACATCACCATTTGCTCCGAATGGAAAGCCAAACACCTGATCTTAGAAAAGATTTCTCATTTATGTAAAAAGTCTTTTGATGACATAGGCACCAAAAAACGAAACCATATTAATTGTATGTTTAATTGCCTTCACAGAAAAAAATTTCGTCAATTGGAGTGTCTTTCAGATTTCAGACTGTTAGATTGCTGTATGATTAGAGAGATACGCTTTCATATTTTTATAGCATTTACTCTTGCTTCCTCTCTAAGTCACCGTATACTGTTCCCGCTGCCTGCTGTATTTCAGGCATGTAGGCTTTCTCTGTGTTCTTCCTGCACACCAGGCTGTTGGTACGTAAAGGCCTTGAATGTATCTGCTGCCTGTTGCCCCTGTTGCCCCGGGTGTGGCTTCTCGTCATGCAGATTCTAGTAGGACAGTGTCATGTCTTAGACATTCCCTGACCATCCATCTCAAGTTGCCACCCGGTCCTTCTCTTTTGTTACCGTTTTAATTCTCTGCACGTTCCTTGTCAGCGTCTGGCTTATTTATTGTCCATCTTCTCTGAACCACAACATGAACTCCATGGGAATGGCGACCTTATCTGACCTGTCCAGTCATGGACCCCCTTCCCCCCGCCGCTCTGCCCCGGCTTTGGAGCCTGGTGCCCCCTGGCACATAGTCGGTGTTTGCTGAATAAGTGAGAATTAGAACCAGGCAAAAGATCTGAGAAATACACTTTTTTCTGCTTGAATAATTTAAATGATCCACAAGATTCTTTGTATTTCTTGCCAGAATTTCTAGAAATGCATTGTTTGAAATGGAGACACCTTAATTTTAGTTGTCAAATTTTGTTTTTTTGGTGCAATTATATTGTATATACCTGTACATTTTAAGACTTTTTGTTTTTAAATATATTTTTTCTCTTATGTTTTAATTATCTCAGTAAAGGAATGGAGGGAACCAGTTACCATGAATCCGTGTACAATGCTCTACAGTCTCTGAGAGATAGAGAATTCTCCACATTTTATGAAAGTCTCAAATATGCCAGGTATTGTAAAAAGAGTTACTGTATTTTAACATTTAGTGTCATGGCTGCTTTTCTGAAAACTTGATGAGTAATTTCAGCATGCGGATTTGCACTGCTGAAGGGTAAGGACTTGGTGGCTTTGGTCAGGTTGTGTCTTCGTCATTCCCACCCTCTCGTCAGGCAACACCTTCGCTGTGGAATAAATCATGCCAGTCACTGTTGGGATTCAAACAGTGCAGAAGGGGGAGGCGAAATCCTGTAACAATTTTGTAGCTTATGTACATCTGAGAAGTAAGTGCTCAGATGAGTTGTATCTTCTGCAGGAATGTTTTTAATAGGAACTGTGGGTGTTTTCCGTATCTTGGAAGGGCATTCTCTGTGTTTCAGCAGTTTTATATGAGAGAATTCTCTATTCGTATTTGTCACACAAATACGTGTGTGTCACACACACACACTCTATAATAGTACCTTTTTATTTTTTGTTTTAGATGGAGGAGCTTGCTCATGTTAGGTGCTTACATAAATTGTTACATTCTTTTTTTCTGATAAGATCTTTTTACTTGTTCATGTGGTTCAAATCTGTTCTTTCCTTAAAAAAAAAAAAAATTCCCTTTGGGACCAGATCAGCTCTTTATGTACAGCCCTCGAGAACGAGATTCCCACCCCTCTGTCCCATTCCTGGGCCTCTGTGTCTCAAGAGTTGTAACCTCGCCTCTGTTGGTAGTTGTATGGCATTTACCTTTTAGCACTGGTGTTCTTTTTGTTAAGTGCTGACTGTGGTTAGTACTTACCAATACTTAGGCTTGTTATGAGGCGCAATGAGGTAATACACCAGAAGGTACTTAACTATAACAGGTTAAACACAGGTAACATACTATTTATTTAACAGTAGTTAGTGACCTGTTAAATCCTGTATTTGGTTACAAAAACATTTGCTGCTATTTTGGTGCTTTTTATGTGCTGGCCATTTTGTTAGGCTCTTTCTATGTGTATTCTCTATGTTCAGAAGAATTCTGAAAGCGAAGAAACCTAGGTGCAGGGGAGTGCAGGTTAGACAGCCTGCGGCTTAGGGCCGGGTTGCAGTACAGGTCCGTGCGAGGATGGTGTTTCTGCCGCAGGATGCTGGGGCCTCCACGGCATGAGGTCAACAGCACAGCCAGCAAAGCAACTCTGTATCCACAGATTGGAACTTTGATCTTTCTGCAAGCCTCTTCGTGTCCCAAGCGTCTTGTCTTTTGCCCCCAGGCTGAGAGAAGTGGAGGAGCTGTGTAGGGGCAGCCTCGAGTCCGTGTACTCGCTCTACCCCACCCTCGGCAGGCTGCAGGCCATTGGAGAGCTCGAAAACATCGGGGAGCTTTTCTCCAGGTATGTGGTTCCTGCGATGCTGTGCCTCTCCCCTGAGGGCAGGTCTGCTGTGTGCAGTGAGCCCTGACCAGAGAACTAAGACAGAGGGTGAGCCTTGACCGGAGGACTGAGACAGGAGGTGAGCGCTGACCAGGGAACTGAGACGGGAGGTGAGCGCTGACCGCTGAAACATTTTCAAAAATATTTACTGTAAAAATTCCGGTTTTTAAAATTTAGCATCATTGTGCTGATTCACAGCTTTCCCCCTTCCTACCCCAGGTAAAATTGCTTTTCCATGGTTTTTTTCGCCATAGCACGTGATCGGCCATTCTGTCTTCAGCACTGTGTTGGCATTGGTGTTGTTTTAGGTCTATGCTGCCATGCTGTACTAGAAGCATACTTTTTTTTTTTTTAATGAATATAATTTATTGTCAGATTGGCTTACATACAACACCCAGTGCTCATCCCAATAAGTGCCCTCCTCAGTGCCCATCACCCATTTTCCCTCTCTCCTACCCCCCCATCCACCCTTAGTTTCTTCTCTGTATTTAGTAGTCTCTTGTGGTTTGCCTCCCTCCCTCTCTGTTTGTACCTATTTTATATTTTCCCCTTCCCTTCCCCCATGGTCTGTTCAGTTTCTCAAGATCCCCATATGAGTGAAAACATGATAATCTATCCTTCTCTGACTGATGTATTTCACTCAGCATAATACCTTCCATTTCCATCCACGTTGCTGCAAATGGCATGATTTCATTCTTTCTTATTGCCAAGGAGTATTCCTTGTATATATAAACCACATCCTCTTTATCCATTCTTCAGTTGATGGACATTTAGGCTCTTTCTGTAGTTTGGCTATTGTTGAAAGTGCTGCTATAAACATTGGGGTACAAGTGCCCCTATGCATCAGCACTCCTGTATCCCTCGGGTAAACTCCTAGCAGTGCTACTGCTGGGTCATAGGGTAGATCTATTTTTAATTTTTTCCAGAACCTCCACACAGTTTTCCAGAGCGGCTGCACCAGTTTGCATTCCCATCAACAGTGCAAGAGGGTTCCCATTTCTCCACATCCTTGCCAGAATCTATAGTCTCCTGACTTGTTCATTTTAGCCACTCTGACCAGTGTGAGGTGGTATCCCAGTGTGGCTTTGATTTATATTTCCCTGAAGATGAATGACGTTGAGCATTGTTTCATGTGTCCGTTGGCCATGTGGATGTCTTCATTGGAAAAGTGTCTATTCTGGTCTTCTGCCCATTTCTTCACTGGATTATTTGTTTTTTGGGTGTGGAGTTTGGTGAGTTCTTTATAGATTTTGGATACTAGCCATTTATCCAATATGTCATTTGCAGATATCTTTTCCCATTCCATGGTTGCCTTTTAGTTTTGTTGATTGTTTCCTTTCCAGTGCAGAAGCTTTTTATCTTGGTGAGGTCCCGATAGTTCATTTTTGCTTTTAATCTCCTTGCCTTTGGAGGTGTCAAGTAAGTAAGAAATTGCTCCTGCTTAGGTCAAAGAGGTTGTTGCCTGCTTTCTCCTCTAGGGTTTTGATGGTTTCCTGTCTCACATTTAGGTCTTCCATCCATTTTATTTTCGTGTATGGTGTAAGAAAGTGGTCTAGTTTCATTCTTCTGCATGTTGCTGTCCAGTTCTCCCAGCACCATTTGCTGAAGAGACTATCTTTTTTCCATTGGATACTCTTTCCTGCTTTGCCAAATATTTGTTGGGCATACGTTTATGGGTCCAGTTCTGGGTTCTCTATTCTATTCCACTGGTCTATGTGTCTGTTTTTGTGCCAATAGCATACTGTCTTGATGATGGCAGCTTTGTAGTAGAGGCTAAAGTCTGGGATTGTGATGCCTCCTGCTTTGGTTTTCTTTTTCAGTATTACTTTGGCTATTTGGGGTCTTTTGTGGCTCCATACAAATGTTAGGATTGTTTGTTCTAGCTCTGAGAAGAATGCTGGTGCAATTTTGATTGGGATTACATTGAATGTGTAGACTGCTTTGGGTAGTATTGACATTTTAACAAGATTTATTCTTCCAATCCAGGAGCATGGAATATTTTTCCATTTCTTTGTGTCTTCTTCAGTTTCCTTCATAAGCTTTCTATGGTTTTCAGCATACAGGTCTTTTACATCTTTGGTTAGAGTTATTCCTAGATATTTTATGCTTCTTGGTGCAATTGTAAATGGGATCCATTTCTTTATTTCTCTTTCCGTTGCTTCGTTATTGGTGTATAAAAATGCAACCAATTCTGTACATTGATTTTGTACCCTGTAACTTTGCTGAATTCATGTATTAGTTCTAGGAGTCTTTTGGTGACTCTTTCAGGTTTTCCCTGTAGAGTATCATGTCATCTGCAAAAAAAAGTTTTACTTCTTTGGCAATTTTGATGCCTTTTATTTCATTTTGTTGTCTGCTGATACTAGGACTTCCAGTGCTATGTGAAACAACAGTGGTGAGAGTGGACATCCTTGTCGTGTTCCTGATGTAAGGGGGAAAGCTCTCCGTTTTTCCCCGTTGAGGATGATATTAGCTGTGGGCCTTTCATATATGGCTTTTATGATGTTTAAGTATGTTCCTTCTATTCCAACTTTCTTGAGGATTTTTATTAAGAAAGGATGTTGTATTTTGTCAAATGCTTTTTCTCCATCTATTGACAGGATCATATGGTTCTTATCCTTTCTTTTATTAATGTGATGAATCACACTGATTGATTTGTGAGTATTGAACCAGCCCTGCAGCCCAGGAATGAATCCCACTTGATCATGGTGAATAATTCTTTGTATATGCTATTGAATTTGATTTGCTAGTATCTTGAGAATTTTTGCATCCATGTTCATCAGGGATATTGGCCTATAGTTCTCCTTTTTTATGAGGTCTCTGTCTGGTTTAGGAAACAAGATAATGCTGGCTTCATAGAATGAATCTGGAAGTTTTCCTTCCATTTCTGTTTTTTGGAACAGCTTGAGAAGGATAAGTATTAACTCTGCTTTAAATGTCTGGTGGAATTCCCTGGGACTAGCCATCTGGTCCAGGACTCTTATTTGTTGGGAGATTTTTGATAACTTTCAATTTCTTCACTAGTTATGGGTCTGTTCAGATTTTCTATTTCTTCCCATTTGAGTTTTGGTAGTGTGTGGGTATCTAGGAATTTGTCCATTTCTTCCAGGTTGTCCAGTTTGTTGGCATATAATTTTTCATAGTATTCCCTGATAATTGCTTGTATTTCTGAAGGATTGGTTGTGATATATCCATTTTCATTTGTTATTTTATCTATTTGGGTCCTCTCTCTTTTCTTTTTGAGAAACCTGGCTAGAGGTTTATCAATTTTGTTTATTTTTTCAAAAAACCAACTCTTAGTTTCATTGATCTGTTCTGTTTTTTTGAATTCTACATTATTTATTTCTGCTCTGATCTTTATTATTCCTTTTTTTCTGCTGGGTATGGGGTTTCTTTGCTGTTCTGCGTCTAGTTCCTTTAGGTGTGCTGTTAGATTTCGTATTTGGGATTTTTCTTGTTTCTTGAGATAGGCCTGGATTGCAATGTATTTCCCTCTTAGAACTGCCTTTGCTGCATCCCAAAGGGTTTGGATTGTTGTGTTTTCATTTTCATTTGTTTCCATACATTTTTTAATTTCTTCTTTAATTGCCTGGTTGACCCATTTGTTTTTTAGTAGGATGTTCTTTAACCCCCATGCATTTGGAGGTTTTCCAAACTTTTTCCTGTGGTTGATTTCAAGTTTCATAGCATTGTGATCTGAAAGTGTGCATGGTATGATCTCAATTCTTTTGTATTTATTGAGGGTTTTTTTGTGGCTCAGTATGTGATCTATGTTGGAGAATGTTACATGTGCACTCGAGAAGAAGGTATATTCTGCTGTTTTTGGATGAAAAGGTCTAAATACATCTGTCAAGTCCATCTAGTCCAGTGTATCATTCAGGGCCATTGTTTCTGTATTGATTTTCTGTCTAGATGATCTTTCCATTGTTGTAAGTGGAGTATTAAAGTCCCCTGCAATTCTTACCAATAAGATCGCTTATGTTTGTAAATAATTGTTTTATGTATTTGGGGGCTCCCATATTCGGCACATAGACATTTATAATTGTTAGCTCTTCCTGATGGATAGACCTCGTAATTATTATATAATGCCCCTCTTCATCTCTTGTTACTGTCTTTAGTTTAAAATCTAGTTTGTCTGATACAAGTATGGCTACTCCAACTTTCTTTCACTTCCAGTAGCATGAGAGATGGTTCTCCATCCCCTCACTTTCAATCTGAAGGTGTCCTCAGGTCTAAAATGGGTCTCTTGTAGACAGCGAATAGATGGGTCTTGTTTTTGTATCCATTCTGATACCCTGTGTCTTTTGATTGGAGCATTTAGTCCATTTATATTCAGTGTTCTTATTGAAAGATAAGGGTTTAGAGCCATTGTCTTGTCTGTAGGTTTCATGCTTCTAGTGATGTTTCTGATGCTCTGTGGTCCCCCTTAGGATCTCTTGTACGTCTGGTTTAGTGGTGATGAATTCCTTCAGTTTTGTTTGGGAAAACCTTGATCTCTCCTATTCTGAATGACAGGCTTGCTGGATAAAGGATTCTTGGCTGCATGTTTTTCATATTCATCACATTGAAAATTTCCTGCCATTCCTTTCTGGCCTGCCAAGTTTCAGTAGATAGGTCAGCTACTACCCTTATATGTCTACCCTTGTAGGTTAAGGTCCGTTTATCTCTAGCTGCTTTCAGAATTCTCTCTTTATCTTTGTATTTTGCCAGTTTTGCTGTGATATGTCGTGCAGAAGATCGATTCAAGTTACGTCTGAAGGGAGTTCTCTGTGCCTCCTGGATTTCAATGTCTGTTTCCTTCCCCACATTGGGGAAGTTATCAACTGTGATTTTTTCAAGCACACCTTCGGCCCTTTTCTCTATCTTCTTCTGGAATTCCTATGATACAGATGTTGTTCTGTTTCATTGAGTCACTTAGTTCTCTAATTCTCCCCTCTGCCTCTTCAGTTCTTTCTGTGACTGACTCTAGTTTATTTTGCACCTCATTTACAGCATTTTTAAATTCATCATTACTATTTTTTAGTTCCTTGATCTCTACAGCAGTAGATTCTCTGCTGTCTTCTATGCTTTTTTCAAGTCCAGCGATTAATCTTTTTTTTTTTATTTTTTTTAATCTTTATTTATTTTTGAGAGATAGAGACAGCATGTGAGCAGGGGAGGAGCAGAGAGAGAGGGAGACACAGAGTCCGAAGCAGGCTCCAGGCCCTGAGCTGTCAGCACAGAGCCCGATGCGGGGCTCGAACTCACGAACTGTGAGATTATGACCTGAGCTGAAGTCGGACACTCAACCGACTGAGCCACTCAGGCGCCATTCAGCGATTAGTATTATGACTATTATTCTAAATTCTAAATCTCCCTACCGTAGTGGTGTTTTGAACCCTCCACTAAGTGTGCTTTGATTTGTTCATTCAAGTAGCCCTGGAAAGGAAAACAAACAAAACTCAGAAAACAAAAACACGTGAACAAACGAAAAGCCAGAAACAGAAACACCAGCTGCAAGTAAACCATTGGGTGGAGGCAATGCTGTTGGAAGAGGCCTTATCCCATTCGGAGAGAGAAATGACAGGGGCCGGGGAGAAAGAAAAAATAAAAATTGACCAGGCAGAGAAACTCTATGGCTTAATCCAGAGAGAGAGAAGGGAAAATAAAGAAGTGGGGAAAAAGAAAAGAAAATAAAGTTATCCAGACAGAGAAACTATACAGCTTAAACCAGAGAGAGAGAATGGAGAATTAAGGAGGAGGTGTGGAACATGTATCAAGAAAATGGATTAAATATGTCTGCTTAAACAAAGCAACAACCAGAGTAACCAGACTAGAGGACGCAAGAGAGAAAAAGAAGAAAAGGAAGGAAGAATGTATGTCTATAATTAGAATTATCCGAGAATTAATCCAGGCAATGCTGCAGCTCAGGTCTGGACGAGGGGGCGTCCGGTTCCTCAGCGCCAATCCTGTTCCCGTAGATACACAGCACCCGGCGCGGAGGGGCGTGGTTTGGTGTAGGCGGGTCCCGCCTCCGCTGTGGGCCCTGCCGTCTGTTAGCTGAAGTCCCCCCTTGGTGGTGATGGCAACCCCCAGTCTATTCTTCACAGACCTGGTGTTCCAAACCACTTTGTTCGAGCCGTCCTCACTGTGCCACGGACACAAATGAGGACGCAGACCAGGCGGTTTGTCCTGCTCCACCGACTCCCATGCCTGGGGCTTGGCTGGGACTCAAACTCCCGCTCCTTGCGCCCGGGTACTGGGGAAGCACCCTTCCCTGCTGCCGGATATGTGGTCCCCGACCGGCAGGCGCAGCAGGCTTCGCCCTTTCCCGCAGCACTCCAGGGAGGGGATCGCTGTCTCCTACTGCGGACTGCACCCGCGACCTAGTCCCCGAGCCTGGGGCTGGCTCGCCTCCTGCCCAGTCGCGTGATCCGGACAGCTGGCCCAGTCCTGGCCCAGTCCGGAGCAAGCCCCGCAGTTAGAGATGGGCTCTTTCTCCGTCCTGGTTTGAGGTTTTTCTCTTGTCCAGATACAGTGCTATGCTTCCCCAGCTGCACTTTCTCTTCCCTTTGTGTCTCTGCAGAAGGGGATCCCTCCCCTCCTTTCCTTTTATCTCTCCCAGTTCAGAATCACGTACTTACGGCCTGTCAGGGTGTCCCTGTGGGTCCCTGGAAGCGACTGTCTCTTTTCCTCCCGGACTCTCAGAATTCAAAGTCCTTTAGTTTCAACACTGCTTTGTTTCACAGAGGAGGGAACTTTGGATCCCCCTACTTCTCTGCCATGTTGGCCCCTCCCATCTGGAAGCTTCCTGAAGGAGCTTTCATAGTCACCATCTTGTCATCTTCTTACTGTCCCTTCTTCATCTTGATTCCTGTCAGTACAGTGGCCCTCAAGGGTTGGACGGTATTGCTTAGTGTGACCGTGTGGGAAGCATCCTTTTCATGTAAACTAATTGCACAATATGCATTTTCTCTTCCTTTAATCAGTAATGTTGGGGAGTGAGACCTTTGCCGGCTACCAGCATTTCTCCCCCTGAATTGTGATTTCTTTAGCAGCTGTAATTATGCATAGAGTCCTCCCCTGCACCCACTTGGGCACAGCAGAAATTAATACATCTGTTCCCTTTCCTTGCTCACATGCCGCCTTTTGCCACAGGGAACGTTGAAGCGGGACTAGAGGTGTCGGCGTTCTGACACCAAGCTTCATGAAGGTGTTCTCGTTTCAGAAGAATATATACTTAGAAATGCTGCTTTTTGTGAGCTTTAAGAGTATTTTTAAGAAAATCTTTAAAAACATTCATCATCTGTAGCCCCTGTGCTGACCCTCACAAGTCTGCTGGTTTTGTAGTTTTCTAAACTTTGGTGCTTACTTTGTATCCTTTTTAAGCTCTCGTGTCATTACTGTCAAAACTCCTTTGTGTTTTATCTTAAATGCAGAAGCTGTGTGGTAGCATTTTTGTCCTTCAATTTCTCTTGCTTACGTGGCTTCTGTGATGTTGCTTTCAGATCGGTCCCCGGTAGGCAGCCCTCCGAAGTCTACGCTAAGTGGCGGAAACACTCCCAGCTTCTCAAAGACAGTGACTTTAGTTTTCAGGAGCCCATCATGGCTCTCCGCACAGTCATTTTGGAGATCTTGATGGAAAAGGAAATGGAAAACTCCCAGAGAGAATGTTTTAAGGATATTCTCACCACGCACCTTGTAGAACTCTCCATACTGGCCCGAACTTTTAAGAACACTCAGGTAATAAGATTTAAAATGATGTCGTCTCACCCTATGACTTTTTCTTTTATGACCCAGAAAATGGAAAGCACGAGTAAAACAGAAGCGTCACCGAGAAACAGATTGCTATAAAAATATTGCTTAGGATAATTGCTCAAGATTTCCCGTTTTGGCATCAGACCTGAGTTCAAGCCTTGGACAGGGTACTTCTCTAAGCCTCAATCTCATGGTTCTGAAATGAGAAGATACCTAACTTACTATATTGATAACAATTCAGTGGTCTTATATACTGCACGCTTACACACACGTGTGTTCGTACATGTGCTTATGTATACATCTATATGTATGTATTTGTGAGAGAACCAGATGGATGCGGGGCTGAGGGAGGCAGGCACAGATGTACTTGAGACCGTCCTGACAAACAGTCGTCAGTGATGGGAGTTACTGCTTCCATGATTCGTGCTAGCAGTAGTAACAGCAATGGTATTTATTCCCATATGTCGTTTTCATTTCAGCTCCCCGAACGGGCAATATTTCACATTAAACAGTACAACCCACCTGGTCGTGGAGTCTCCGAGTGGCAGCTGGAGGAGGCCCAAGTATTTTGGGCAAGAAACGAGCAGAGTCTCGCCCTGAGTGTCCTCAAGCAGATGATCAAGAAGCTGGACTCCAGTGGTGCAGAGGTTTACTGGTTTTTTTTAATTGGCTGAATTAGTATTTTACTGTTGTAAAGCAACCACTGAGCTTTAAAATAGATATATTTTTAATTTTTTTAATGTTTGTTTATTTTTGAGATAGAGATAGAGCATCAGCAGAGGAGGGGCAGGGAGAGAGGGAGACACAGAATCCAAAGCAGGCTCCAGGCTCTGGGTTGTCAGCACAGAGCCCAATGCGGGGCACAAACTCACGAACCGTGAGATCATGACCTGAGCAGAAGTCGGACGCTTAACTGACTGAGCCACCCAGACGCCCTGAGAGAGAGAATCTTAAGCAGGCTCCATGCTCAGTGTGGAGCCCAACAGGAGGTTTGATCCCACGACTTTGGATTATGACCTGAGCCGAAATCAAGTCAGATGCTCAACCGACTGAGCCACTGAGGTGCCCCCTAAAATATTTTTAATAAGTCCACAGTTTTATTAAAGCCTTGAAATTTGCTTATCTATGAACAAGAAAGTATAAAAAGGAGCCTGGAAAATTACTATTTGTAAAGAAGTTTAGAAATACTAATTTTAGTTTCTCTTTACAATAATTCTGTTAGTCCATCTTGTGGTAGATTTATTTGATTTAACCCAGTGTTAAGCATTTTTTTTTAAACTTTATATGGAATTCGAGAAGAGTATGATGGAAACAAACATGAAATAGCCAGTACAGGAGGTGGAGGGGGAAGAAATAGCTACTATAAATTCAAAATAAAGAAATGGAAGAGGAAATGTGTGAGAGAACCAAAGTTTAAAAAGGAAGCAAGTTGGAACAATTAAGTTGTCAGTCTTCGTACTTAGGAAAAAGAATGTCTCATATTTTATTTAACATGACCCACTGGTTACTGGAAATCTGTGTGCCTCTGTAGCTGTCTCTCCAGCGTATTATGGGCACAGTAGAGGTGTTTGCGGGAGTCGTGTGGTGTTTGCAGGTGTGGCCACAGTGCTCTCCTTCTGACACGCACCTGCCTTTCCGGTATTGGGCACTTTAGGACATCCTCATCCTAAAGAGTTTTACCATTATACCAGAGCTCCGGGAGCTGATACAGTATGATGTTTACACGTTGCTTAACAAGTGGGGCCCGGGATCAGCCTGGCTCGAGTTACCTGCCCCCTCTGTATGTCCGTACTGCCACTGCACTCTGCAGATGAAGGGTAATAGAGTCCTCGCCTCACAGGGTTCTTGTGGGGATGAGATGAGGTAACATACAGAAATCAAGCCTTGCTGAAGTGCCTGGCATATACGAGGAAAAATATTCTTAACCTGCTTTTTTCCCCTACACGGAAGATACTTTCGCATAGTCATGATAGTGAATTACATTTTAGGATTTTGCTTTTCATATACAGAATGATCCCAGCCTAAGACTTCTGTACACAGAATGTCTGAGGGTTTGCGGCACCTGGTTGGCGGAAACTTGCTTAGAAAACCCTGCGGTCATCATGCAGACCTACCTGGAAAAGGTAAGGTTTTCTCACAACCCTTAGGAGAGCTGTTCAGCATGAGTACGCTTGATCTTTCATCAAGGCCATGTGCATTTCAAAAGCAAATAAAAGGAAGATTTCAGTTTTGGAGTATTTATTACTATAGCAGCTCCATGTAATTTTTAGGGCAGGATGAAACAGTGGTAAAAAAGAAGGACCCTGTTTTGAAAGGAAGCCCAGATGTGTCTTCCCTCAGTCCCCCCTCCCCCCCCAACACACACACCACCTACTCTCTGAAGTTGTTTCTGGTCATTTCTCCATTTACTTATCTACAAGAAGAGCTGATTAAGGAACATGCAAGTTAGTCTTGACTGTGCACTTGTAACCCAACCGCCTTACAAACAGGATCAGGACTTTGTGCTCCAGCCCCTCTCTCCCTCTTGTTTCTCCCCTTATTCCTGTAGTTTAATTAATTTTGGAAGTAGCTATCTCACTATAAATAAGTATAGCATGAAAAGTATAATATGACCGTCTTTAAATTTTATGAAGCCCTTTGTTTTCTACAGTTTGTTAAAATATTAGCTGTTTTGGTTATTTCTACACTGTCAAAGTTGTTTGAAAATTCAAAATACTGTGCTTCATATAATTTAGCTTATCCATAAAAATATGTATAAATTGAACTTTACTGTGACTGTCTTTTTAAGTGGTTCTTTAGATACATTTAGGATCTGTGTAAATAACATAAGTTATTGTGTTTTCTTGAAGGCAGTGGAAGTTGCTGGAAATTATGACGGAGAAAGCAGTGATGAGCTTAGAAATGGAAAAATGAAGGCATTTCTCTCATTAGCACGGTTCTCGGATACGCAGTACCAGAGAATTGAAAACTACATGAAATCATCAGAATTTGAAAACAAGCAGGCTCTCCTGAAAAGGGCCAAAGAGGAAGTGGGCCTTCTTAGGGAGCATAAAATTCAGACCACCAGGTAACTACATGTCCACCAGTGATAAGTGGCAAGATGCACAGAAATGCAGTGACTGTATGTCTAGACAAGATGTACAGAACCGGGGCGTGATTGCGCACTGTGGTTCTAAGCTCATTGTAGACTGTATGGATGTTAGCTTTTTGTTTTGCTTTTTGGGTTTGTTGGTATCATAGTGAAAAGGAGATAGGTGGTGAAATTAAATATGGAAGAGTTATCTATTCTGATGTGTGTGTGTTTTTTAAACCCTTTCTTCATGCGTCCCTTTTGTCTGAACAGGATAGTGAAAGGAGAGAATAAAGTTAAGTAGGTATCTTGAGTAGAGTCCACTTGGCCCCTGGTTGCCTAGGATGGCTTTTGATGTTTACTTTTATTTTTGAGAGAGAGCGTGTGTGCTCACAAGTGGGGAGGGGCAGAGAGAGAGAGAGAGAGAGAGAGAGAAAGAGGGAAAGAGAGAATCCTAAGCAGGCTCCACGCAGATCACGACACGGGGCTGATCTCACAAACTGTGAGATCATGACCTGAGCCAAAATCAAGAGTTGGACGTTTAACCAACTGAGCTACCCAGGCGCCCCTACAATGACTTTTGAATTGCCCAGACTTACTTTGAGATACTAAGTTTGTTCCCTTATAATTTTTAGAATTTTGCTTTTTCTCCTAGGATGGACAGTTGACTTTTCATTTATGTTGTATATCATGTATGATGTAGTTCTATGCGTTTTGATGGATTTTGCATCTTCCTTTAATTATCCAACACAAGATACACGATAAAGGTGCAGCGAGAGCTGGAGCTGGATGAGTGTGCGCTCCGTGCCCTGAAAGAGGATCGTAAGCGGTTCTTATGTAAAGCAGTTGAAAATTACATCAGTTGCTTATTGAGTGGAGAAGCGCATGATATGTGGATATTCCGTCTTTGTTCTCTCTGGCTTGAAAATTCTGGAGTTTCTGAAGTCAATGGCATGATGAAGGCAAGTCGTCTTTGTAAACCCCAGATTCTAGCCTGCGCTTGAAAAGCTTAGACAAGAGCCTGCCAGTGTTACTGATTTTGTGTATTCTTTGTATCCCTGCCATCTGGTTCGGTGCTCTACTCCTACGTACTTGATCAGCTCTCATGATGCAGGTTTATGCGGAGACGAGAGCCTTTAGGTCATTCTTTCACCGTACCTTTGCAGTTACTGCTGGAAAGTACCAGAATGCCAGATTGGGAGATTTCAGGCAGGTTCTTCCTCTGGCTTTATCTTTTCTGGGATTTTTACAGTGAATTACTTTTGCAAATGACAAACACATTTTTAAGAAACATTAAGGCAGTAGTATTTCCTGAGTTTTTACTTAAAAATTTTAGATTTCAGTGAGGATACCTAATATTAAAGTTATGCTTACAGGATCTCCATCGGCAATCCATTTGAAGCTTAAAAATAAAGTGGTTCTTCTGGATGAGAAGAATGATAAGACACATAGTAGTTACAAGCAAGCAGTCTCTGCTGCAAGTGCACATTCAATCCTGTTGCCTTTGGCGTCAGGGAACCCGGTTACCCCATTTTATTACACACGGACTTCCCAGGGGTCACCATCACAGCAGCCCTCCCGTCTCATGGAATGTAATCAGTGCAGGTGTTCCAGGTCTGAACAGTTTACTTTCGGATCAAGCACTGTGACTCACCAGTGAATCAAATCCAGAATACCACTGAAACTAAGAGAAGATGAATCTTGAGGGGAAAAATGTAGCTAGTGCAGTTTTAGTAACAACCAGCAGATGACTGTGGTGGCAGCGTTACCTTAGAGTAATTTATTTGCTTAGATGTGAGGCTTCTTGAAACGCATTGCTTCTTAAGGTTTGTTTGTTCTTTTTAACGGTAGAGCAAAGGAATGAACATTCCGTCATACAAATTCCTGCCTCTTATGTACCAGCTGGCTGCTAGAATGGGGACCAAAATGATGGGGGGCCTAGGATTCCACGAAGTCCTCAATAACGTAAGTATGCCTGCAGACCAAGGCACAATTGGTTGTCTTTCATGGGTTGTACGCTAATGTCCCACTCTAGGAGATGAAGATAAAAAATATCCCAGTCAGTTGCATTTATCATGCTGTAAAAGGGCGGGAATAAAAATCTCCTTTTGTCTCGTCTCTCCACGTAAGTTACTCCATTTCTGTATCATGCTCACATTCCTCTGTCCCACACATATACAGCGCTCTACCCACTATGGCATCTGGTACCCTATGTGTCTTAACGTCAAACAAAATGAAAAACGTAATGGATTTTCCACTTTTGTTTTTTGGTTGATTGATTGCATAAAACTAATAGTTCTTTATTTTCTGACAGCTTATCTCTACAATTGCTATGGATCACCCCCATCATACCTTGTTTATTATATTGGCTTTAGCAAATGCAAACAAAGATGAATTTTTGACCAAACCAGAGGCGGCAAGAAGGAGTAGAATAAGTAAAAATGCACCTAAACAAAGCTCTCAGCTTGATGAGGTATTTGGATTAAACATACATACCTTTTTGAATTATAGTATTCATTTTTTCCCAGAATGTTCTCTTCTTAATTCTCAGGGATTCTAAGAAGGTGTGTTGTTCATACTCAGTTTGTAAATCCTTTGTTATCATGCCACCTAAAAATGGTTCAAAATTCCTGAATATTCTCAAAGCATAGGACATACCAATACTTTTTTTCCCTCACATCATTGAGCAAAGAAAAAACATTTCAAGGCACACCTAAGTCATTTACTGTTGATAGTATTATACCTTAGGTGTATTGCATTCACAAGGTGACTGTTTTGTTCATTTCTGGGGGGATGCGAGTCCTTCCAGTGCTTAGATCAGTCCATTAACTTTGGTGGTTCTTTTTGTTATAACTCTGAAAAGTGCCAGTGTCAGGTATTCCTTTGTGTAATGTTTTTTTTGCTTGTTTTTTTACTAACAGGATCGAACCGAGGCTGCAAACAGAATAATATGTACTATCAGAAGTAGGAGACCTCATATGGTCAGAAGTGTAGAGGCACTTTGTGATGCTTACATCATATTAGCAAACTTAGATGCCACTCAGTGGAGGACGCAGAGAAGTATGTGTTGGGAAGAAAGAGTGTTGTTTTCTTGCTGTTTTTCTCTGTAGGGATATATTAATTATAGAGCTTAATATGTAATCTCTTTTATACACATAACAGTAATTATAGACATGAAGGTCTTTATGATTACGATTCACATGTGATCCACAGCTTAAGTTTTACCCAGTGACTTCAACATCCCCTTGTCACTTCTCATTTAATATCTTATATCTATCTGATGATAGATGACTGCGCTGAGTTAATTGGTTTCTCTGGGTAATATTCTGGTGCAAATACTTGTCGCAGAGAATTCATTGTGTAGAGACCAGTGCGTTAAAATAACTGACAATTTTCAGGGTCGAAAGTTCTTAAAATGATGTCAGTTACTCACTGTGCTCTGGTACTTAAGAGTGAGAAGGCCTCACCATTTCCTCCACAGGTGTTAGAATATGTGGCACATATATAATCCCTCGTTCTTCTTGCCGCGTCTCTTCCAGTAATCAGAAGCTGCTGTAACATTTGGTTATGTGCATACACTCGAAAGTCTCTCTCCGCATTCTTGGACAATTATATTCCCTTTTCCGTTCAGGACTGTCTCTTCATATTTACATTTTTGCTACTTTAAAATAAGAACGAGACTTTTCTGGTATTTGTGTAAGCAAACAAAGAGTATTGATTGTCACATCCTTTGGTTACATTTGATAGTGATGTGGCAGGAGTACATTAATCTGTGTGCTGTGCAAACTTGTGGAATTATCTTAAGGTGCTCAGCCTGGACCCTCAGCTGGGATGGGACCTAATCCCTAGCGCCAGGTTACCTGCAAATTCGTGTGTCAGCCATGCTCTTCTCTGAGCTACGTTGTGTCGCAAGCCCTGGCTCTTGATTCCTCAGTCAGGGCCTGAGCCGCAGGTTGGGGTCTGTGGCGTCTGCTGACCTCTCCTGCTTTCCCTTCCGAGCTGTTGGTCAGGGTACAGGTGTTCACCAGAACCTCTTTATTTTAAATACAGAAGGCATAAATATCCCAGCAGACCAGCCAATTACTAAACTGAAGAATTTAGAAGATGTTGTTGTCCCAACTATGGAAATTAAGGTAATTTACTATTAGCTGTTTTGATTTTTTTTATTGAACTAAATTCACATTTCTCTTGATTAGGCTAAACCATTTGAAACAGACTTTCTTTTTTTTTGCCAAAATTAGCACTTTTCATTTGTTTCACCATACAGTTTCTTTATACATTCCGTTGACCCAGCCCTTAAAATACTTAAAGGACTCTCCTGCTTTCTTTTCTTTTGCCTTCAGTTTTGTACCTCCCATCTTCCCTGTAGGGAAGGTCTGTAGACGGTTACCTTCATTGGCCAAAATAAGGAAAGGTTCCCGTGCTTATGCCAAGACTAATTTTTAACTTGGCAATAAAGTCCCTAAATACTTTATATTTTAAAAATTCTGGATGTGTTAGAATGTAGTGACCGTGAAGTGTTACGGTATTAAGTAACACGGTACAGGTTATGGTAGTAACTGTAATATATGTGATACTCCTAGCTATGTTGTAGTGATCTTTATTGCTAGAAAGACCACGTTGGCAGGGATACATGTAGTAATAATAAAGGTTATAGTTTAGTGATAGACTCCTAACTCTAGAGAACAGACTGGTGGTCACCAGAGGGGAGGCCGGTGGGGGGTATGGATGAAATAGGTCATGGGGATAAAGGCCGCACTTGCTGTGATGAGCACCAGGCGACGTGTGCAAGGGCAGAATCACTGTATTGTACACCTGAAACTAACACCAGAATTTAAATAAAAACTTCAAAAAAATTTTTTTTAATGAAAGAAAAATCATTTTGAGTACATTCTTGGTATACGTAGTTACTTGATTTGAAATGTAGCTCCGTCATCTGGACTAATAGTACCTTTCCAACTACAATAGCAAAGGTAGTTAGCTGAGTATTTCCAGAAAATGCCAGATTTAGCAGTTACCACCCTGGAAACCACTCTCCACACTTTTCTAAAATTTACCTTCCTATCTTGTTGTGATAAATTTCACTATTTCTCAGATGACTGAACATAGACACAGTCACTGGTCAGACCTGAAAGCAGCTTTGTGGCTACCCTTTCCAACACTGCGTGCCCCTCTTTTAGTGAGAGGTACTTAGGGGAGGTAACTTGTGTGAGTTTATAAACCTTTTCCATGTTGAATTTTGGTTCTTTCATTTATTATTTTTTGTAATTAAAAAACATTTTAAGTTTATTTTGACAGAGTACAAGTGGGGGAGGGGCAGAGAGAGAGGGAGAGAGAGAATCCCAAGCAGGCTCCGTACTGTCTGCACAGAGCCCCACGCCGGGCTTGAGCTCACGAACCAGGAGATCATGACCTGAGCTGAAATCAGTAGTCAGTTGCCCGAACTGAGCCACCCAGGCACCCCATGTTTCTTTCATTTAAACAGGAAGTAAATTATCACTCTAGCTCTTAACCCACAGCATGTTGTCATTCATTCCTGTGTTTCATGTTAAAATTGTTGTTTATAGGGGCACTGGGTGGCTCAGTCAGTTAAGGATCCAACTCTTAATTTCGGCTCAGGTCTTGATCTCACAGTTCGTGGGTTATCGAGCCCCA
Organism: Panthera tigris; assembly: GCF_018350195.1. NCBI lineage: Eukaryota > Metazoa > Chordata > Mammalia > Carnivora > Felidae > Panthera > Panthera tigris. The sequence goes on from NC_056669.1 coordinate 6,964,005, forward strand.
TGTCTGGGCTCCACGCTGAGCATGGAGTCTGCTGGGATTCTCTCTCTCTCTCTCTCTCTCTCTCTCTCTCTCTCTCTCTCTGTCTCTCTCTCTCTCTGCCCCTCTTGCACTCATGCACTCTCACTAAATAAACAAACTTTAACAAAAGAGTAAAAAATAAAAAAGAGTAAAATTGTCATTTATAATTCGTCTTTAAACGCCCATAATATACCTGACCTGTTTATCACATTTATACTTTTATCAGGTGGATCCTACTGGAGAATATGGAAATCTGGTGACTATACAGTCATTTAAAGCAGAATTTCATTTAGCAGGAGGTTTAAATTTACCTAAAATAATCGATTGTTTGGGCTCTGATGGAAAGGAAAGGAGACAGCTTGTCAAGGTGAGACTCCCCTCGAGTGGTGTGGTCCTTATAGGCTTAGTGAGAAAAGTCACAGCACAACTTCCTGCTTGGGTCTTTATTTTTCTTCTCAAAAATTACAAGTGAGGAAAACTTACAAAATATAAATTACATCATTGTCTAGAAGCAGATTGCTTTTCCTAATTTTTTTGTGTCTCTGGAAGGCCATCATTATAAAAGTTGATTGAAATAAAAGAATGCCTTTAACATGCACAGTATGATGAGGTTAACAGCTTGCTTATTCTGGAAAATCTGTTTGGTGATTGTTGCTTATTTTCTTGAATAGTTCAAGTTGAGGGCTCTTGCTTCCCTATCCTGAGACTGGCACTGTGCCAGCTGCTATTAACTGTATGAGGAAGGGGACAGCCTTCCTCCCTGACTCTGCTCCCAAGTCCTGGGGGCCTTGCTGGGAAGGAGTAGAGAGAACAGTGCTGTGCCTCCAGTGGAGGAACAGAGGGGTTCCAGTTAGCCTGGCTACAGACGCAGCTGAGGGAAGCTTTTTCCTGAAGCGGTCTGCCTACCCAGTGTTAGAGCTAATTCTAAATGAAAGAGTAGCGATAGGTCTTAATAATTTTAAGAGACTGTGAGGAGTACAGATGCCCAGATTGATTTGGGGTTTTTTAAAAATTTTTTCAGGGTTTACTTAGTTTTGAGAGACAGAGTGCAAGCAGGGGAGGGGTGGAGAGGGAGACACAGAATCCAAAACACGCTCCAGGCTCCGAGCTGTCAGCACAGAGCCCGATGCAGGGCTCGGACCCACAATCTGTGAGGTCATGACCTGAGCTGAAGTTGGACGCTTAACCGGCTGAGCTACCCAGGCGCTCTGCCCGGATTGATTTCTGAGAGCCCTGTCACTGTCCTGATGTGACCCTCTGTATGGTCCTGTAATAAAGAAAATGGACTGAGCCTCATTATTTGCGTTTGATGTCCTGAAGGGCCGTGATGACCTGAGACAAGACGCCGTCATGCAGCAGGTGTTCCAGATGTGTAACACGTTGCTGCAGAGAAACACCGAGACCAGGAAGAGGAAATTGACTATCTGTACATACAAGGTAAGTACCTCAGGCCTCTGCTCCTTCATCAAGAGCATAGGAAAGAAGCCATTATTCAGACTCGGGGCCGGCCAGTGTTTTCTGGGAGAGTAAACATGTTAGAGTCTGTGTGCCACATAAGGTCTCTGCAGCCTGGTCCCGGGCAGCGTCCACACTGGACGGCGGCTCTGCAGTCCCAGGCCTTCCCCCTTTGGCCGTCTCCCCTGCTTCTCCTCCCCTGCTTGGTCTGTGATGAGGGTCTGTGTCAGGTCACATACAGCACTTGGAAGGCCTGGCTCCTGACCAGATCAGGGAGTCATGTCGAGGTCGAAGAGATACTGGATTAATATCTCCACCCCCAACGCCCAAGCCAAACACAACTGCTTTTCCCCAGCTCAGCGGGACCTTCACCCCGGTCCTCCGTCCACATCCCGGAGGTGCAGTTTCCTTTTTACTTTTAATACTGCTAAAAATTTCAAACATATAGAAAAGTAGATAGGATACTGTAATGAATTCCCTTGTACCATCACCCAGTGATCAGTAGTGGTCAACTCCCGGATAATTTTGTTTCATTTCTTCTTCCACCCATTCCCTCCTCCCTCATAATTATATTTTGAAGCAAAATGTCGTATCATTTCATCTGTAAACGTTTATTTCAATGTGTAGTTAGATGTCTCTTTAAAAAAGAAAAGAGAACCACAGTAGTGTCATCCTAGGAGAGTGAGCAGTAATTTCCAAATATCACCAAATATTCAGCCTATTAACCCCGCCCATGTCTCATATCTAACATCTGTTCCATCAGCACTTCCTTACCCGTCCGCTTTCATTCGACCCACTTTTTCCACGTCTGGCAGTCCGCCCTGCACTCAACATCTCTTCAATGGCGTCTGGCTAAGCCCCTACTTCTGGCCTCGGCCCCGCAAAGCTAGTTTTCTCACAACCGCCAGAACGATCTGTTTAAAGAGTCCAAGGCTGAATCAGTATGTCCGTTTCCTGCTCGGAACTCCAGATGCCTTCACATTGTCCCTGAAGGAAAGGGATTTGCCTCTCCTGCTCCCTTTCCACCTTTATCTGCCCCTGTCCCACCCTCATCCCTCTTCTTCCTCGTGATGGCGGCACCTCCCCTGGGCGCACCTGGTCTTCCCGCTGTCTTGTTCACATGCACCGGTTTTGTTTGAGCTCAGGGCTTCCCTGTTCCCCTCTGCCTGGAATGCTCTTCCCTCGGCTCATGCCTCCCTCCCTCATGTCATTCAGGTTCTCTCCGGTCACCGTCTCGTGGAGCCCTTCTCTGACCAGATGTCTCTTACTCACTATTTTCAGTGCCTGTTTCATTCTTTCGTCCTTGTTCTCTGGCATCATTACGTGTCTGTGAGCGCGTATGTTCCATCGCCAGCGTGAAGCTGTTGGACAGCATGGTCCTCGTCTACCTCGCGCGCCACTCTCCTGCACGTGGGCACCAGTGAGCACAGAACAGACCCTCAACACACGTAGTAAATTAAAGACACAGACCGTTAAAACAGTACAGTGCAGCCTATTTGAGCACATTCAAGTAAGAACTTTATAGAATCAAATATTCTATGAAGACAAGTGGCCTATAGAATCAAATATTCTATGAAGACAAGTGGCCAACTGAGAAAAATGACTTTAAGGATATTATAATAACAAAGAATTGTTGTAATATTAATAACAAGGGATTTATATACAGAACATATAAACAGCTCTTACAAACCAGTTATAAAAAGACTAACATGTCCGTAGGAAAACCGGTAAAGAATACAGACAAGTCACAAGAGGAAAATACTTGAGTGACCAATAAGCCTGCCAAATTTTACTCAGCCTTACTGGGAATCTGAAAATACAAATTGAAACCACAGTGAGCTACCATTTTACCTGTCTCAGATCGGCACAGTTTATTTATTTATTTTTTAAGTTTGTTTTTGACAGCAAGCGTGGGTTGGGGAAGGGCAGAGAGAGAGGGAGACACAGAATCCGAAGCAGGCAGCAGACTCTGAGCTGTCAGCACAGAGCCCGACGTGGGGCTTGAACTCACAAACCGTGAGATCGTGACCCGGGCCCAGGCTGGATATTTAACCAACTGAGCCACCCGGGTGCCCCAGATTAGCACAATTAAAATAAAAGTCTTAACAGTACTTTGTGTCGGGAAGGTCGTGGAATGAACTCTACTTCTGGGTATATAAATTGGCATAAGCACTCTGGGTAGTTATTTGGCAGTATCTGGTTAACTAAATTAAGATGCACATCCCCTGTGACCCACGTATTAGATTCCCAGGTATGCGCGTACCCGGGAGACACTGAGATACTGTCACCAACCAGGACACTAGGGCATTGTAGCAACACTTCAGGGGAATCTGGACAGAATGTAATCTTAATTAACATGCAGATTGCAGCAAGTGGATAATTATGGTGTACTTCTGCAGTGTATGTTTTGTTAAACGATTTAGTTACGTGTACTCACACAACTAATGGTAAAATAGTGTTGAGTGAGAAAAAAACAAATTGCAGGCCCATTCACCGAGTATAATACTCCTTTACTTAAAGCTTACAACTCTTTACGCATATATTGCTTTGAAACAAAAATATAGCAGAAAATACCTGAACACGATAAAGTTACTGGTGGCACACGGCATGGGACCAGTGAGGGGTTCAAAGGGAGCTTCCTCTCTTGCAGCACATAGGAGAAAATCTTTAGATTTGAGAAACCTGATTAGTGGGTAAAAGGATGTTTATATCATTTTCTGTACTTTACGTATCTCTATACGTGTCATAATTTCTAATCTTTGCGGTAAAATTGCTCATTTCATGTTCAGGAATAGATTTCCTCTTGATGTAGCTAACAAGACTACAAAGCAAAAATATATGTACTTCTAATGATCAAAGTATTAAGATTTATATTCAGTATTTTTCAAAGTGACATTCTTTAAATTTGTTTGCTATTAAGTAGAAGGAAAGCAGGCAGCTCCCTGCTAAATGGAGCAAACCGTTGGGTCACAGACGATGCAGGAAAGTATAGTTAGCAGGACCGGCCTCAGCGAATCCTGGAGCTTGAGAGAGGAGCAGGCCCTCAGGAGTCCACGCGGCGGGCTGGAAAATCGTGTTCTTGGAGTCTAAGTTTATTTTCCTCCAAGGAGTTTTGTCTCCTTTGGACAGGGAAATAGCGGTCCCACCTGAAGAGCTGCTTCGTGCGGACTCTGAGAGTTGAGTGACCGCCGCGTGCCCGGCGATACCTTTGCATAATCAAAATGTATCTAATCTGGGACTCAGGTGGTTCCGCTTTCTCAGCGAAGTGGAGTTCTCGAATGGTGCACGGGAACCGTCCCTATCGGTGAATTTCTTGTTAACAACGAGAATGGCGCTCATAAGCGATACAGGCCGAAGGATTTCAGCGCCCTTCAGTGCCAAAAGAAAATGATGGTGAGTGACACTCAGAAGTACGAATTATTGCAAGATTATTTAATAGCTTATTAAAGCTGGCAGTTACCGAATGTTACTGAGTACGGAATATTTTAATTTCATCGGGTAATGATACTAAGGTTAATGATACGAAGTAAGAGAAAGTGGGCTCACCGGAATGGAAGTCTGTGTGAGTGAAAAATGAAAAGTTGTTCAACTATATAAAGTGTCAGCCTTGGTCTGATGAGAGATTTCACATTCAGTGGAATGCTAATTTGCTTCCAGTTTGGGGTGAGCTGATTCAAGCGCTGACTAAAGCCAAAAACAGGTTATGAAGTAATTTTTATATGAAACCGATAGACCTTTAAAGACACGTGCCACAAGACGCCATCTGGCCTGACGGTCATTCAGCCAGTCAGCAACATTTACTGAATGCCCCCTGTCTCCCAGCAACTGTGCTGACACGTCACAGACGTTAGGACTAATCATCATCGTATTTCTCCCATTTTAAAACGAGAGGAAGTTCAGAAATGTAACCTGCCCGCGGTCAGTGAGCAGTAAATGGTGGAGCAAGGATGTGACTCTTGTCTGTCCAGCTCTAAAGTCCTTTGCTTTTCCTTCATTGTGCTGTTCTATAGAGATGGGAGGTGTGTGATAGAGCTCTACGGGCGCTGTCACGGAAGGCTGTCCAGGGCGCCGCGCGGGGCGGGAGGTGGGCAGCTCTACCTGAGACAGGGGTGGGGTCAAATTCTGGAGGGCTTCATGGCGGAGTGGCCTTTGAGCTGAGATTACTGCCCGAGCTGGTGTTCTAAGCAGAAGGAGCACGCGGTCAAAGGGCAAGAGGGGGCACGGAGAGGCAGTTAGAGACTGCTTAGGCCTCGTCTTTGAGGAGGAGGTGTACGTGAGACTTGCAGCAATAGTTGTCAGAAAATGGAAGGTTCCTTCGTGAAATGCCGGGAAATTTGCACATTATCCTGTGGGCAGTAGAGAACCCTCGAGAAGGTGCTGGTACCACATTTGCATTTTAGAGAAACGACTCCGGCAGCACCGTGGGCTACATTTTTGAGAAGCTGACGAGAAGCATGACACAGGGGTCCTGATTAAGACTAATAACAGGAGGAACGGAGAATGGGGGAACATACCAGAAACAGTAAGGAGGCAGAACTGATGGGATTTGGTTGCTGACTAGAAGTGGTTTGGGGAAGAGAGTCATTAGAGGCACCCGGTTTTCTGGTGAGGGGGTGGAAGGAGAGAGGAAGTGGCTGAGGTTTGCCGAGGCGGAGACGGGGAAGAGGTTTGGGTTTGGAAGTGCTCCCCGCGCACGTGTTGAGTGAGCCGCTGGAGAAGCACATCGAGCCGGAGCTTAATAAAGACACGGGGCCAGAGACGCAGGTTCGGTTCGTCAGCATGGAGCGGCGAGTTGGGCCCAATGAACCAGATAAGCTTTGCTTCAGGGAAGGGCGAAGCGCCGTCAGAAGGTCTCGGAGGACACATCCGAAACACGTGAGCTGCTTGGCCGTCCATCAGTGACGCTTCCGTTCTTCTTCCTGTTTCCTCTTGACCCTGGTGCCGTGAGGCTAGAGCTGCCTCCGGCTTTTTTGTGTATACGTCCACATAGATTTTAGCACTGAATTAAGAGAAGAACAGCCACTGTTGGTGTCCCCCGAGATTGACACGCGAACCCTAAAGGGATTCTGACGTGGAATTGTTTCCCTGAGCAGACTGGCAGCTGCCGGTGGCGGAGGTGATGCCTCGTTCACCTCTTGGTCGCCTCTGCGTCTGTCGTACTAGGTTCTATCGAGAAACTCCGAGTAGGTGTTGAAAGTAGTTGAACACAGCGTTGAGAAAGTTTTATGTTGGGTCTTTCAAAAGGATGTACAAAAGAAGTCTTTCGAAGAGAAATATAAAACCTTCACGGATATCTGCCAAAATTTTCAACCAGTTTTCCGTTACTTCTGCATGGAAAAATTCTTGGACCCGGCTGTTTGGTTCGAGAAGCGACTGGCTTACACGCGCAGCGTGGCTACTTCTTCTATCGGTAAGCTTCTCACACACTTGGGCAGATGCAGCACTTGTGCTTTCTGAGCTCCAGGGGGGCGGCCGTGGTGGTGGCTGTCAGCTGGGCGATCCTCATCGTGAGATCTCGTTTCTTGTTCATCCTGACTCTCAGCTCTAAGTGCAGCTCCTGCGAGCTTTTGCCCAGAAGGCTTCCTCTCCTCTAAGGAAGAGAGACCAGGCTGGTCATTCCTCTTTGTTGCATAGTGCATATGGTGTATTTTCCCTTCCCTCGATACACTGTTTTCTCACATTTTCTTTGGAAAATCATAAAACCCATAATAACTATATTTAACTTGTCTCCTTTAATTATTGTTGTTCTGTACAGAATCTCTAATATCACGCAGTAATTGAATCTGCTTAATAGAATTTTATTTTTGCATTAGAAATCATGGTATATATTTAAATATGCAACAATGCATATTTTGGCTTTGTTTTTTGTTTTTTTTTTTTAATTGGTAAGAGATTGGAATAGCTAGATAGGGCAATTAACAAAATCCTAAACTATGAAAACTCATGTTGAACACCAGAGATTTCTTAATCTATTGATTTTAAAGTAATAAAGACCCTTCCTCCATCACTTAGGTACCACACTCCAGGAGGGCAGGGCATGTACGTTTTGAAAAAGTTCTAGGTAATACAAAACCCTCTTTTTTTCCACACTGAGAATCTCTAATCTGATTGAGCTAATTTAGTTTATAAACAAGAAAGTAGAGCCAGTTAATGTGGCTACACATACAAGCCTCCTGACTCCCTCTTCACTGCTTCTGCAGTACCGCACGGTGTTTTTCATTGGATTAAAAGCATTCGTGCATGCCATCATCTACGTTAAAAACAGAAATGCAGTTTTCCCTGGATAGATATCTGATGAAATGAATTAATGATTAATTTGTGTGAAATGTAATTCATCACAGGGGAGAAAGTTTCACTGAGGAATGAAGAATTTACCCATAGGCTTCTCACTTTAAAAGTATACTGAGTAAAATATTCGAATGCATATAATACTGCTTTGACCTTGCCCCATAATGGGTCTCGACTTTAACCACACTAATTTTGGAAGTATGTACTAATATTTTTAGATGTATGCTTATTTGTAAAGGGAAAGCTTTTTTTTTTTTTTTTTTTTTAAGCACATCATCTAGGATTTGTAAAATGTAGTATAAATGAAAATAGCTGGCAAGACTTGACTTAAAACACAAAGTGGCAAGTTATATACATATCTGCCTTTAGGCTAAATGTTCTACACTAAAAAGTCATGCGGTGGTGGTATTAGTTGACATTGTGGCTAAATGTGTTCTAGAAATAGATACCAGTGATCTCAGGTTGTTGTTTTTTCTCCCAGTCGGTTACATACTTGGACTTGGTGATAGACACGTACAGAACATCTTGATAAATGAGCAGTCCGCAGAGCTCGTACACATAGATTTAGGTAAGTGGCGAAAGATGAGAAATGCATCTTTATTCTGTTTAACAAATACGGTGTCTTAAGAAATGATGTCTGCCCTCAGCTTATTACAGGGGAGAAGGAGATAGATACACCACAGCAGGAGATGTTTCAGATAGCAGCAGCATGTGCAGGAGGGACTGGCTGACTGCTGGCGTAACGGGTGGTTCTTCTAGAACAGGACGTTTAAGGCAGGTCTTAGAGTGAGCGAGCAAGGATCATCCGGACAGGAGAGAGAGCAAATACGGAGGGGTGAAGAATGAAGACGAGTTTGCGGGAATGGTGAGACACGAAATATGGCCGAGCGAAGGCCGCATGTCGCTGAGCAGCTGCAGAGGTAGACAAGGGAAAAGAAAAGATTTCACTTAGTGTGGAATTTAAGATTTGTAAAAGGGTGCAGTCTTAGGAAATTACAAATTCTGTAGTAGCCACGTAAGTGGTTTGCCAAGAGAGAGTAAGGCTGATTTCCATTAGAATAGAGGAGATCAAGGGTATTATATGGTTTTCCCCAGAATGCATTTATTACGAAAGAGTAGTGATTGCTGGAAGCACAGGGTGGGCGGGTGGGCGGTGATAGGCCGTGGGAGGATGTGGGTGGCTATAAAAGGGCCAGTACGAGGGATCCTTGTGGTGATCGAAATACTCTGTGTCTTGATTCGATCAATGTCAGTATCCTGGTTGTGATACTGTACTATATAGTTTTGTAAGCTGTTCCATTGGGGGAAAGTGGATAAAAGGTATATGAGAAATTTTGTATTTTGTGTATTGTATCTTACAACTGAATATGAATCTATAGCTGTCTCAGAATAAAAACTTTAGGGGTGCCTGGGTGGCTCAGTCGGTTAAGCATCTGACTTCAGCTCAGGTCAGGATCTCACAGTCTGTGAGTTCGAGCCCTGTGTCAGGCTCTGTGCTGACAGCTCAGAGCCTGGAGCCTGCTTCAGGTTCTGTGTTTCCCTCTCTCTCTGCCCCTCCCCAGCTCGCACGCTCTCTCTCTCTCAAAAATAAATAAAACATTAAAAAATTAAAAAAAAAAAAAAGTTGTACACTTAACCGATTGAGCCACCCAGGTCCCCCTGTGTATATTTAAATAAAGAAATATAAATTAAGATTACATACATAGTATGTTTTGCATTTTAAATCTTATCCATCATTTCATTTAAAAAAAAAATCACTGTTTAATCTGGAGCTTCTCTAATGTCTAGAGTAGTTACACTTTTTCAATCTGAGGTGCACCTCCTAGGCAAGCAGAGCAGAAAAAGAATAAACCACTGTGGGTTCTGGTGCTCCGGATTGTCGGTGACAGATTATTTGGGGTATATGCACAGCTCACGTGCCACACGGGAGGAGGGAAGCTCCTAACGCTGCTGTACTGTTGACTTTAGGAGTCGCTTTTGAACAGGGTAAAATCCTGCCTACTCCTGAGACGGTTCCTTTCAGACTCACCAGAGATATTGTGGATGGGATGGGCATTACTGGTGTTGAAGGGGTCTTCAGAAGGTGTGTATTTATTTCTTTTTCTCCCCAGTTGTATTAAACAATAACTGACATCCATCACTGTAGAAGTCTAAGGCACACGGCATGATGGTTTGATTTATATATATATATATAGAATGATCACAGCAGCTTCGGCTAACATCCATCATCCCATACCAATACTATAAAAAGCGAAGAAGAACAGAAAAAGACAAAAAAAGTTTGTGATGACTCTTAAGATTCCCTCTCCTAACAACTTCCTTACGTATCACACAGCTGTGTTCGAGGGAGAACCAGAGTGTTAACTGGTGTCCTCCTGTCGTACTTGCCGTGTCCAGTACTTGTCTCCTACCTGGGAGTTTGTACCTTTCGCCACCTTCCTCCCCGTCCCCTCCCCCACCTACTACCTCTGGTGACCACCGGCCTGTTTTTTGGGTTTTTTTGAGAGAAACAGAATTTTACTTATAATCCCTTAACATTAAACATAATCGGGGTTTTTTTTTTAAGTTTTTATTTAATTCTAGTTTTGGTGTCAAAATTATTTGGATGATTGATTTCTGTAGATTATAGAATTCACTGCTAAATTATGTTCCAGTGCTTTATTGGTAGAAAGGAGAAACCCGAGATAGAAAGAGTCAGAGTTTTCCCTTCCTTCTGACCATCCGGGACCTCACCTCACAGGACATATTAACCTCCTTCCTAGCCCCCTCTGGAAGCAGTTGCCTCCACCTTTAATGCCCCTGTCCCAGCGAACTCTCTTGTTACTGCCCAGAACTCCGTTGGGCGCTCATTGTCGGGCCTATAACCTGTGCTGAAGGAGTGTCTGATGTACCAGTTCCTGCTGAGAGCACGTCGCAGTTCCCCATAGTTTTCCCAGCATTGGGCCGTGTACTCCGCTTTTAAAAGAGTAGATTCTAGTTAAAATGAGCTAAAAATTACCACAATAATCAAGGACAGAGAAATGTTTCATAGTAGTACTGTGTTATCCTTATAATGCTTAGCTTACGTTCACCTACATACTTCTGTTCCTTTCAAAAACATTTACTGAAAACAGTCTGCCCAGTACTCTGCTCTTTGAGATACTAATTTGGGAATTATTAACAAGAATAGTCTCAGCACGGTATACGTGAATGTACATAGATGAAGGTATGTTGGAAACAGTGTTGTGTAACAAAATCCCTATGTATGACGTGTTTGTAGATGCTGTGAGAAAACCATGGAGGTTATGAGAAGCTCTCAGGAAACCCTGTTGACCATCGTGGAGGTAAGGCGGATTATAAGGGAATCTCTGTTGAGAGACTGTGGGTCTTGTTAGAAGGTGACTGGTTTGAGGGTCGGTGCTTCATTTTCATGTGGTGGGAAGCTGCCGGGCAGCAGGAGGGGGGTGGGCGCATAAATCAGTAAATCATGATTTAGAAACGCCTCCAGTCCTCTGAAATTTCTGGGCATTTTACAGCAGTATAAGTAATCTCTAGTCTTCGATTCATAAATCAGCACTTTGATGTCGTAGGTCTCTCCTGTGGCATTACTTGCTTTCAGAATGGTTTCCGTTGGAGTTTTAAGAGAAACCAGGAAGTCGTATCTCCTTTTCCCTGCCCAGGTTCAGAACCATTGAGTCACTGACTCATGTTGATCAGGCAGAAAGGGAAGGAAGGAAAGCAGATTTGCAGAGCCTGTGACACCAGCTCTACCCAGGACGAAATTGGGTACCTGGAGCAGGCACTCACCACGCTGGCGAGAAGGCTGTGTGGAGCAGGAGGTAGTAGGGTCTCCTCCTCAAGGCACCGTGGGGGCCGGAGCACAGGCGAGCCTCCCTCCCGTAGAGTCTTCGGCTTTTATTCCGTTACCCGGTGGTGCCGGACCGGCTGTGCTCTAGGATCACCTGCACGCCTTTTAAAAAAATGTTGAGGCTGACCATACGCAAACCATACTTCTGGGGACAGGGCAGGAACATTTGTGGTTTTTCAGAGCTATCAGCCTGTACTGGGTCGAGGCCGGGGATGCCGCTGAGCTTCCTTCAGTGCACAGGACACCCCCACAACAAAGCGTTCAGCCCGATCGTGTCAGGAATGCCGAGATTGAGAAACCCTGTTCTAGCTTAATCAGGCTGTGTCCCTTTATTGTGTTCCATTCGGATAGTAAGGCTAAAGTCAGTTTTTGAAATACTCTGGTTCCTCCTTGATTTCAGAGTTGGCAACTGTGACTCCAACAGAAGCCCTAGAGTTTGAAATAATTTATGTTTCTTCAACCCAAGAAGAACATACGGGCTTTTTATAATAGTAGAAGCCTCCATTTCTTTTGGTCGATTAATAAAATGTACCTCCCTATGGGTTCAAACTTAAGCAACCATCCACTTCAGATAGACTGCTATATGAAAATGTTATATATAAGCCTAATGGTCACCACAAATCAAAAAATACTAATATATGCAAAGAATAGAGAGAAAAGAATCCAATTATAATTACTAAAGAAAGTCAGCAAACCATGAAAGAGCAGGAGAAGGATCAGAGAAAAACCACAAAAACAACACAAAACAAATAACAAAATAGCAATAATTACATATCTGTCAGTAATTACTTTGAATATAAATGGACTAAATGCTCCAATCAAAAGACATAGGGTGACAGAGTAGATTTAAAAAAAAAAAAAAAAAAAAAAGACCCATCTATATGTTGCCTACTAGAAGCTCATTTCAGACCTAAAGACAGACACAAGCAGACTGAAAGTGAGGGGGTGCAGAAACATTTATCACGCAAATGGATGTCAGGACAAAGCAGAAGTAGCAATGCTTCTATCGGACAAAATGGCCTCTGAAACAAAGACTGTAAGAACAGACCAAGAAGGACACCATATAATACTAAAGGGGACAGTCCAACAAGAAGATACAATAATTGTAAGCATGCACATAACAGGGGAGCACCAAAATACGTAAAACGGTTAATGACAAACATAAAGGAACTAATCAACAGTAATACAATAACAGAAGGAGACTTTCAACATCCCATTCACACTGATTATCCAAACAGAAAATCAACAAGGAAGTAGTGGCTTTGAATGACCGACTGGACCAGATGGATTTAACCGATATATTCAAAAATTCCATCTGTTTTAGGATGGAATTACACATCCTCTTCAAGTGCACATGGGACATTCTCCAGAACAGATCATATATTAGGCCACAAAACAAGTCTCAAGAAATTAAAGAAGACTGAAGTCATACCATCCATCTTTTCTGGCCTAGGATACTAGAAGTCAATCCACCCACCCACCCCCAAATCTGGAAAGACCACAAATACATGGACATTAAGTAACTTAGGAATGAACGGGTCAACCAAGAGATCAAAGAAACAAAAGAAAACACAATGGTCCAAAATCTTTGGGATGCAGCAAAGGCAGTTCTAAGAGGGAAGTATATAGCAATACTCAAATACCTCAAAATCTCAAACAACCTAAATTTGCATCTGAAGGAGCTAGAAAAAAACAACAAACAAAACCTAAAACCAGCAGGGGAAAGGAAATAAAGATTAGAGCAGAAATAAATGATAATAGCAACTAAAAAAAACAAGAGAACAGATCAATGAAACCAGGATCTTTAAAAAGATCAATAAAATGAATAAACCTCTAGCCAGACTCATTAAAAAAAAAGGGGGGGGGGGGGCTCAAACAAGATCACAAATGAAAGAGGAGAAATAACCAACACTACAGAAATACAAACAATTGGGGGCACCTGGGTGGCTGAGCTGGTTGAGCATCCGACTCTGTTTCAGCTCAGGTCTTGATCTCAGGGTTTTGAGCTGAAGCCCCACGTTGGGCTCACGCTGCACATGAAGCCTACTTAAAAAAAAAAAAAAAAAGACAACAAATTATAAGAGAATTATTATGAAAAACTATTAAACAAATTAGACAACCTGGAAGAAATGGATAAATTCCCAGGAACATAACCTACCAAAACTGAAGCAGGAAGAAATTTAAAAATTGGACAGACTGATTACCGGCAATGAAATTGTTGGGATTTTTTGATTATCGACTCAAACAGAAGTCTAGTATCAGACAGCTTCACCGACAATTTCAACCAAACATTTAGAGTGTTAATTTAGGGGGCGCCTGGGTGGCTCAGTCTGTTAAGCGGCCGACTTCAGCTCAGGTCATGATCTCGCGGTCCGTGAGTTCGAGCCCCGCGTCGGGCTCTGTGCTGACCGCTCAGAGCCTGGAGCCTGTTTCAGATTCTTTGTCTCCCTCTCTCTGACCCTCCCCCGTTCATGCTTTGTCTCTCTCTGTCTCAAAAATAAATAAACGTTAAAAAAAAAAAAGTGTTAATTTAAAGAAGAGTTAATACCTATTCTGTTGAAACTATTCCAAAAAATAGAAGAGGAAGGAAAACTTCCAGATTCATTCAATGAGGCCAGAATCACCCTGATGAAGACACCATAAAAAGAACTACAGGCCAGTATCTCTGACAAACAGATGTAGATGTAGGTTCGGTATTCGCAAATCACTCAACATGATGCCTCACATCGATAAAAGACAAAAACCACATGATAATTTTAGTTGGCACAGAAAAAAGCATTTGACACGGTACAACATCCATTCATCATAAAAGCCCTCAATAAAGCAGGTGTAGAGGGAACATACCTCAACATAATAAAGGCCTTATGTGAAAAACCCACAGGAAACAACATATTCAGTAGTGAGAAACTGAGAGCTTTCCCCCTAATAAGATCAGGAACAAGATGAGGATGGCCCCTCTCACCACTTTTATTCGACACAGCAGAAGTCCTAGCCATGGCAGTCAGACAACAACAAGAAAGAAAAGACATTCACATTGGTAAGGAAGAAGTAAAACTCAGTATTTGCAGGTGACATGGTACCAAAAAAGATAATAACCCTAAAATACTCCTCCAGAAATGACTAGAACTGATCAATGAATTCAGTAAAGACACAGTATATAGAATCAATGTGCAGAAATCTGTTGCATTTCTATACACTAATAAGGAAGCAGCAGAAAGTGAAATTAAGAAAACAATCCCATTTATAATTGTATCAAAAATAAGACACCTAGGAATTAACCTAACCAAAGAGGTGAAAGAGCTGTACTCTGGAAGCTATAAAACACTGATGAAAGAAATGAAGATGACACAAGGAAAGAAGAAGACATTCCATGCTTATGTATGAGAACAGATACTGTTAAAATGTCTATATTGCCCAAGGCAATCTACACATTTAATAAATCACCAGCATTTTTCACAGAGCTAGAAGAAACAGTCCTAAAATTCGTATGGAACCACAAAAGACCCCAAATAGCCAAAGCATTCTTAGAAAGGCAGAGCTGGGGGCATCACAATTCCAGGCTTGGAAGTTCCATTACAGAGCAGTAGTAATCAAAACAGTATGGTACTGGCACAACAGTAGACACATAGGTCAATGGAACAGAATAGAAAACCCAGACATAAATCCACAATTATATGGTAATTAATCTTTGACAAAGTCGGAAAGGATATAAAACGGGTAAAAGAATGTCTCTCCAACAAATGGTGTTGGGAAAACGGGACCCCTTTTCTTACACCATACACAAAACAAATTCAAAATGGGTTAAAAACCTGTGAGACCTGAAGCCATAAAAAAATCCTAGAAGAGAACACAGGCAGTAACTCCTTTGACAATGGCCATACCAACTTTTTTTCTAGATATGTCTCCTGAGGCAAGGAAAACAAATGTAAAAATAATAAACTGTTGGGACTTTGTCAAAGTAAAAGCTTCTGCAAAGTGAAGGAAACAATCAACAAAACTAAAAGGCAACCTACTAAATGGGAGAAGATGTTTGTAAATGACATATCTGATAAAGGGTTAGTATCTAAAATATATAAAGAGCTGATAAAACTCAATACCCAAAAACCAAATAATCCAATTAAAAAATGGACAGAAGACACGAATAGACATTTTCCCAAAGAAGACATCCAGATGGCTAACAGACACACGAGAAGATGCTCAACATCACTCATGATTAGGGAAATGCAAATCAGAACCCCAATAAAATATCACCTCTCCCCTGTCAGAATGGTAAAATCACCAGTAGATGTTGGCAAGGATGCAGAGAAAGGGGGAACCCTCTTGCACCTTTGGTGGGAATGCAAACTGGTACAGCCACTCTGGAAAACAGTATGGAGTTTCCTCAAAAAGTTAAAAATAGAGCCACCCTATGATCCAGTAATTGCACTACTGGGCATTTACCTTAAAAAACGCACTAATTCAAAGGGATACATGCGCCCCTATGTTTACAGCAGCATTATTTACAATAGCCAGATTATGGAAACAGCCCAAACATCCATCAGTAGATGAATGAATAAAGAAGTGATGTATATATACAGTGGAATATTACGTGGCTATAAAAAAATAAAATTTTGCCAATTGCAATAACATGGATGGAGCTAGAGTGTATATTCTAAGCAAAATTATTCAGAGAGAGACAAATACCATATGGAATTTAGGAAACAAATGAGCAAAGGGGGAAAAAAAAGAAACAGGCAAACCAAGAAATAGACTCTTAAGTATAGAGTCACCAGAGGGGAGGTGGTGGTCCCTCTGATGGTCACCAGAGGGGAGGTGAGTGGGTGGGGGAATGGGGAAGTACGTGATGGGGATTAATGAGAACCCTTGTGATGAGCAAAGGGTGATGTATACAAGTATTGAATTACTGTATCCTACACCTGAAACTAATATTACACTGTGTTTTAACTATACTGGAATTGTAAAAAATGTACCTCCCTTGTGTGGGTGAATCTGGTTTGGATGCCTCAGCTTAGAGCATGTCAATGCCCAACTTAATGTCACACAGGAATCCTCGAACTTGCAGACAAACCACATATATTCAGGGTCGGTGCCCCTATGGTTTTTAATGGCTCTGGGGGTTGCTTAAAACAGTGGAAAGCATGAAATGGATGAGCCAATTTTGGTACTGCTGAATCAGTACATGTCTTGGAATTGAACATGTAACGCTAAAGGCAATTTATAGTCGCAGCCCACAGAACTGAGAAAACATGAAGCAGCAAAAAAATGGTACAGTTCTGTAGTCATCATCCCTAGAAATGAGTTTGCACATATTAAGACCTATGCGGTAAGCATTTTTGCTAAGGAGTATTAAAAAAAAAAAAAAAAAGGTCTGCTTATAAACAGCAGGGGCAGTTAGCTGTTCTACACTGCCAAGGTCAAAAATCTCTCATGACCTCATTTACTAAAATTTAAGACCTAAAGTCCCTTGCTCTGGCCATGCCAGTTGTTCTGGTTTTCAAATTCTACTACATACATCTGTCTCCACACTGCACTAGACCTTCGGTTTTGAGGAGTTTTCAATAAAGTATACCCTTTCTTTTCTCCAAATTTGAAACTTATGGAGAGAAAAGGAAAAAGCCTTAAGAATAAGGTAGAAATCAAAATGTTCGGGTTAGTACAGATAAAATCATTGGAGACGTGGCTAGAGGTGAAGCCCAGACAGGCTGGCCGGTCCTGTCCAACTCCCACACCTGACCTCTGCCTGGGTCCAGCCCGAGGGGAGCTGGGGTGGGCAGAGCAGGTGCCCTCGCCCAGGACCATAGCAGTGAGGAGGAGAGAGGAGGAGGAGAGTGACTAGTCCTTATCTCTTGACTAGAGCAGTTTCCGGGTGGGGGGAGGTCGGCACCCCCACACAAGAAGAATGGTTTGGGGGGGTGAGAAGCCCGGAGCGTCGTGCTCGCGTGGTCTCCTCCACAAGGAGGTGGGGGCTGCCTGCCACAGGCTGGCCCATTCCACCCCCCTCCATCCTCCCGCCTAGCATTTGACCTCCGTCACCTTTATCACGCGGGTTCTTCTGTGTCTAAGTACACGTCCAGGCGCACATTGTTCTTCTCCCTGCCTAGGTCCTCCTGTACGATCCCCTCTTTGACTGGACCATGAATCCTTTGAAAGCTCTGTATTTACAGCAGAGGCCGGAGGACGACGCGGAGCTCCAGTCCACTCCCAGTGCGGACGACCAGGAGTGCAGACGCGGTCTCGGGTGAGCCCTGCTGTCGCCTGCTCAGACCCTCCTCTTCCCAAGGCCCTTTAACCCGCTCCGCCTCATGCAGCCTCTGTGTTTGTCCTTAGTGACCTCGACCAGAGTTTGAACAAAGTGGCCGAACGCGTCCTGATGCGGCTCCAAGAGAAACTGAAAGGGGTGGAGGAGGGAACCGTGCTCAGCGTCGGGGGGCAGGTGAATCTGCTCATACAGCAGGCCATGGACCCCAAGAACCTCAGCCGGCTCTTCCCGGGATGGAAAGCGTGGGTGTGAGGCGGCATGTGCCTCGCCCTGCGGTTCAGCCCTTCGAAATGACATCGCGGCCTCCATTTTTAACGCAGCCGGCGTACTCGGAATAGGCGTTAATGGACAACCGAATGAACTGTGTACTGTGTCTTTAAAAAGTGTTTAGTACTTGCCTTGGTCACCAGAAGATGCCTCGACCGTCTCCACGAAAATCTCTTCTCTCACATTTTAGAAGTGTCGTTCATGCTGTACTTCTGGGCTGAGCGTGTATTTCTTCTTCCCGAGTACATACTTGTGTTGTTCGCAGTATAACCACTGACTTCTGCTTCAGCTTAAGGGCAGGAACATAACTGACAGTGAATTAAAGGAGATAAACTGCTAGGTTTGAGGTAGCTTTTAATTAAAACTTGTTTCTCAGGTATTATATATGAATAAGTTATCTGGTATTTATAAAAGGAAAAAAACTTTTACAATTGTAACCGTTTATATATCTTAGTAAAGCTACAATAAAATTAAGCAATGTTGAGGGGCACCTGGGTGGCTCAGTTGGTTAAGCGTTGACTTCCGCTCAGGCTGTGATCTCACAGTTTGTGAGTTTGAGCTCAGTGTTGGGCTTTGTGCTGACAGCTCAGAGCATAGAGTTGACTTCAGATTCTCTGTCTCCCTCTCTGCCCTTCGCCCATTTGCGTGCACGCTCTCTCTCTCTCTCTCTCTCAAAAATAAGTAAATTGAAAAAAATATAATCAACGTTAAAAGCAAATTAGTACTTAAGAAACATATTTGGGTTTTCAGTGGGAGATCACTCAGCGTTACTAGATTGTGAAGTTGTTACATTATGGAGAACAGATTTCAAAGACACGGTATCGTTTCTATTTTTAAAAATGTATACTGGCCCTTCTCATTCTATTCATCTTTGAAACCCTTCTGTGCTCTTTTCTCTTTCTCTGATGACTTGAATCCCTTTTCTAGTTTATGAATTCTCTTGTTAGCTATGCATAATCTTTTTAGACCATTCATCAGGTTTCTTTTTTCAAGAATAATTTTTCATTCTTAGCTCTGAATCATTCATCAGATCTGTTACTTGTTTTGTAACGTCCACTTGTTTTTAACTTTTCTGTTCTTTTTCTGTCACTAAGCATTTCACACATCCCCATTTTATAGTGTAATAGCTCTACATTAATCACATTCCTGCGCTTGTGTCTGTTGAATCTCGTATGTGGCGGACTGTTGATTCGTGTGTCTTGTGATTTTGTAAGGTGAGCTTCAGCTGGGTTTTCTCTGTGGGAATCTTGAGTGACCAGGGTTAAGAACAGTTCCTTCCAGATTAGGTTTCTGGAGAACTCATCTTGAAATGATCATTTTGCATTTCAAATTACCAACTTAATCTTGACGTATCTTTGTCTTATACACTGCCTATGTGAATAATTTGGTATATATAGGAAGTTTTATTACTGTAGTGATTCAAGGGAATGTAGTAAACTTACATCTTTATGAAAGCCTTGGAATCTTCATGGATGGAATAAGAGATCATGAGCTAGATGACAGTATAGGTAAATGAACTGTGGCTAATTCTTGCTAGTTGATGCATACAAAGAGCTTTGAATGACATTAATCTACGCTTCGGCCTCGAGGTGCCTTGAGGTATGCTGTAAGTTTTCTGTCCTGTTGCACATATTCTTACTATAATGGCTTTGTCCAGTCTGCCAAATGTGCAGATAACAAATGTAGGAGGAAGAGTTAATTCACAGGTGGTAGAATTAAGCTTCTCAAAGATTCCGACAGGAACACTGCCTGGAAATGAATTTTTTGTTCATTTGTTGCATGCTGAGTACCGGAAATATATGCAGCATCTCTTGGAAGATTAGTGATTTTATCCCAGTTTACATCTGGAGAAAGTGAAGTTGAGAGAAAGTAAAAGTAACCTGTCCACGACCGGAATATAGTACAGTGAAGGTACAAGTGTAAATGGACAGTCTCTAACTTTAGAAGCTTTCAAGTAAGAAGAATCTAGGCGTCACCAATTGCTCAATGAAAGCCAATAGAAAGGCTAATAGATTGTAGACTGAACACTCGTGTCTAGATTAAAGGAGAGAAAGCGCTGCCTCATTCTGTGGTCAGTCCCGCTCTCCTTACAGTATATACTTAAAATATATGCACTTAGAAATTCGGTATGAAGGAAATAGGAAAAGCTGTGGATTTCTTAGTTACAGTAGGCAATTCTTTAAAAAAGTAGAAAGCTAGTATACTGACTTGAAATCTAGAAATATATGCCACTTCAAGTATTTTAATTGCACTTTAATGAAATTATATATTTTCCGTAGATCGATTTTAGTACCATTGAATGTATTTCTTAAAGCCTGTTGCACTGTTCCCTGTTTTTGAATAAACTTTTCTAAAAGAAAATACATGCTAGGACTCATTTATTTTATTCAGATGTTTGTCTTGTGTGCCAGGCATGGTGCTAGTTCCCAGGAGACAACGGTGAGCAAGAGGCGGGCACAGCGGACCCTTAAAGAGCCTGGGGTCTGGCGCAGACAGGCTGCTTGTACGCAGGTCAGCTGGGGAGCCAGCTACCCAGATCCGGCCCGGTGCCCTGCACTCAGTCCTTGCGGGGACCTCTAGCCCTACCCCTGGCCCCAGCAGCGGTCTACGGTTTTATTCCTGGGGGAGGTCTCAGAGCTGTAAAATCTCAGGCCCGTACATACCCTAATACCTGAATCTAACACTTAACACCTAGCTCAGATCCTAAAAGTAACCTAACTGTAGATGTGAAAAGAGTGGCTTCCAGAATATGCTATGAGAAAAGCGGCCTAGTTATCCTGGAGAAGACCCCAACCATTGAGGTATTGGTAGTATTTCGGAAAATGGTTGTGACAGTAGACATAAAAACAGAAGGACCGACTGAATACGTATTTAGAGTATTTTGAGCCGCCGATCCCTCCTTGCCTCAGCTCAGTGGATGGCTGCTATGTCTATTCTCACCCGGGCAGAAATCTGGGGTTTTAGTCTCTTGAGTGGTCTGTGAACCGCAGGATAACCAGGTACACACCTAATCGCTAACCCTAACCCATAACCATAACTATAACCCTAACCCTCTGTAGTCTCTGAACTGCAAAATACCACACACATAAACTAACCCTAACCCTCTAACCCTAGAGCTGAGAAGAAAAAGAAAAAAATAAGTTCTAGAAGCACAGTATCTCCTAAGCCTGTAACCCTAGAGCTGAGAAAAAAAGAAAAAGAGAAGTTCTAGAAGCAAAATATCTCCTCCAACTGACAACTTTGAAACCAGATTCTGAGTAGGGTTGTTAACTTTGCTAGATTTTAATGTTAGGTTATTTGAAAACCACCCCAAAATTTTTCCTGGTGGTATATGTAGTGTTTGAATATTCACTGTACACTTATAAATCTTTGTAAATATTGCTGAACTTAATATTACAAAGATTTTTTTAGTGTTTATTTTTGAGAGCACAAGCAGGGGAGGGGCAGAGAGAGGGAGACAGAGAATCTGAAGCAGGCTCTACATTGTCAGCACAAAGCCCAACGCGGGTTTTGAACCAACAAATTGCAAGATCATGACCTGAGCTGAAGTCAGACACTCAACCAACTGAGCCACCCACACACTCTAAACTTAGTATTTTTTAAAGAACTTTCTTTTAGATATTCATGATTATAAAAGTTGGAAATACGCTAAGAGAAAAATGGGTAATCAGCTGATTACAAATTTGTTGAAAGTCATTGCAGTGTAAACCAACTTGGAAAATGGATCTCCTACCTCTCAAACATATTCATGGCATGGAAAGGATAAAATACAATGAAAATAATCCTGATGAATCAATGCCTTCGACTTCTAAGGAAGTAATGACACCAGTGCTACAGAAACGCTTCTGATATTAGTAAGAGCCCTTTTATGAGTCCTGTATCGCCCTTATATCAACAATTACAAGAGTTACAAGAAAATTGAAGACCAATATCATGAACATGATACAAATATTAGTGAATCAACTCCATCAATTAAAAAACAAAAAGTATATCATGACCAAATGACATTATTCCAGAAATATCAGGTTGGCTTAATATTTGCTGTCAGTTTAATAAACTAACAAAGAAAAACCATATCATGTCAAGAGATGCAGAAAAATCATGTGACAAAATTCAACATTCATGATAACTCATCAAACTAGGGATAAAAGGAACATTTTCAACTTGATAAAGAAGAACTATTAAAAACTCACAGCTCATTGGGGCGCCTGGGTGGCTCAGTCGGTTAAGCATCTGACTTCGGCTCAGGTCACGATCTCACAGTTCGTGGGGTTGAGCCCCGAGTCGGGCTCTGTGCTGACAGCTCAGAGCCTGGAGCCTGTTTCAGATTCTGTGTCTCCCTCTCTCTCTGCCCCTCCCCCACTCATGCTCTGTCTCCCTCTGTCTCAAAAATAAATAAACATTAAAAAAATTAAAAAAAAAAAAAAAAACTCACAGCTCACTTCATACTTAATGGTCAAAGACTAAATGTTTTCCCCCTAAGATGAGGAACAAAGCAAGGATGCCACTCTTACCAGTTCTATTCAACACTGTACTGGAGTTTCTACCCATGCAATTGAGCAAAGAAACAGAAAGAAAAGACATACAATTTGAAAAGGAAGTACAATTATCTTCCATTTGCATATGACATGATCGTCTATGTAGAAAATCCTCAGGATTCTGTATATTAAAAAGCGCCCCTATGTTCTAGAACTAGTGAGTTTACAAGATCAAATAATAAAGGCCAATATACAAAACGTCAACAATATTTCTGTGTATCAGTGTCAAAGTGTCCAGACTAGGCCCAAGATGGGGTCACTTATTCTAAGTCCCATATCCACAAACCAAAACTTAACTGAGTTTCTATGCTCAGCTCTCCCAGAAAAAGAAGGCCCAAGCCAACCAACTGGCACTTACCTGCTCAGCAGAAGTTTCTTAACCAAGCTCCAAGACTTCCCTTTACTCCACTTAAAGTAATCTCACTTTGGGGCGCCTGGGTGGCTCAGTCGATTAATTGTCCGACTTCAGCTCAGGTCATGATCTCACAGTCTGTGAGTTTGAGCCCCACGTCAGGCTCTGTGCTGACAACTCAGAGCCTGGAGCCTGCTTTGGATTCTGTGTCTCCCTGTCTTTCTGCCCCTCCCCTACTCATGCTCTGTCTCTGTCTCAAAAATAAATAAAAACATTAAAAAAATCAAAAAATAAATAAATAAAGTGATCTTACTTTAACCAGTTAAATGCCCAACTTCCTGTTCACTTTGGTCTGTGAAACCCTCCTGCTTTAAGAAGCTCCTTTTGGTTTTCTAGACTGGATTCTTCCCAAATCATGAATTGCTAAATGATAGTCAATTACATCCGGAAATTATGTATCTGTGAAATTTTCCTTTATCACCAGTAGTGAACAGTTTAAAATTTAAATTAAAAAATACCATCAAAAAGATGAAATAGTTGGGCATAAGTTCAATAAAATATGTTAGGTGCCTGGACACTGAAATTTATAAAACATTAATGAGGAAAGCAAAGGCCTAAATATACAGAGAGATGTACTATGTTCATGGATTGGGAGACTCCATATTGTTAAGATAGCAATTCTCCCCAAATTGATACACAGAATCAATGCAATCCAATCTAAATACAAGCAAGCTTTTTTCTTTTTTTTCCTTCTGTAACTTGACAATTGGATTATAAAATCCAAATGGAAATGCAAAGGAATTTGAATAAGCCAAAACAATTTGGAAAGGAAATACAAGTTTGAAAGACATACACTAAAGCCACAGAAACAAATACAAGGTGGTACTGTCATAAAGATAAGACATACAGATCAATGGAGCAGGATAAGGAATCCAGAAATAGACCCTTATATATGGTAACTGATTTTCAGCAAAGGCTCCAAGGTAGCTTAATAGGGAAAAGACAGTGTTTGCAAAAACAACAATAACAACAACAAAACATATCTATATGCAAAAACCCCCACAAATCTCAAATCTTCTCTCCTACTATATATAATAACTAACTTGAACTAGATGATATACCTCAATGTGAGAGCTAAAGTTATAAAATTTGTATAAGAACTCCTTTGTTGGCACAAAAACAGACACATAGACCAATGGAATAGAATAGAAACCTCAGAACTAGACCCACAAACGTATGGCCAACTCATCTTTGACAAAGCAGGAAAGAACATCCAATGGAAAAAAGACAGTCTCTTTAACAAATGGTGCTGGGAGAACTGGACAGCAACATGCAGAAGGCTGAAACTAGACCACTTTCTCACACCATTCACAAAAATAAACTCAAAATGGATAAAGGACCTGAATGTGAGACAGGAAACCATCAAAACCTTAGAGGAGAAAGCAGGAAAAGACCTCTCTGACCTCAGCCGTAGCAATCTCTTACTCGGCACATCCCCAAAGGCAAGGGAATTAAAAGCAAAAGTGAATTACTGGGACCTTATGAAGATAAAAAGCTTCTGCACAGCAAAGGAAACAACCAACAAAACTAAAAGGCAACCAACGGAATGGGAAAAGATATTTGCAAATGACACATCGGACAAAGGGCTAGTATCCAAAATCTATAAAGAGCTCACCAAACTCCACACCCGAAAAACAAATAACCCAGTGAAGAAATGGGCAGAAAACATGAATAGACACTTCTCTAAAGAAGACATCCGGATGGCCAACAGGCACATGAAAAGATGTTCAACGTCGCTCCTCATCAGGGAAATACAAATCAAAACCACACTCCGATATCACCTCACGCCAGTCAGAGTGGCCAAAATGAACAAATCAGGAGACTATAGATGCTGGAGAGGATGTGGAGAAACGGGAACCCTCTTGCACTGTTGGTGGGAATGCAAATTGGTGCAGCCGCTCTGGAAAGCAGTGTGGAGGTTCCTCAGAAAATTAAAAATAGACCTACCCTATGACCCAGCAATAGCACTGCTAGGAATTTACCCAAGGGATACAGGAGTACTGATGCATAGGGGCCCTTGTACCCCAATGTTTATAGCAGCACTCTCAACAATAGCCAAATTGTGGAAAGAGCCTAAGTGTCCATCAACTGATGAATGGATGAAGAAATTGTGGTTTATATACATAATGGAGTACTACGTGGCAATGAGAAAGAATGAAATATGGCCCTTTGTAGCAACGTGGATGGAACTGGAGAGTGTGATGCTAAGTGAAATAAGCCATACAGAGAAAGACAGATACCATATGTTTTCACTCTTATGTGGATCCTGAGAAACTTAACAGAAACCCATGGGGAAGGGGAAGAAAAAAAAAAGAGGTTAGAGTGGGAGAGAGCCAAAGCATAAGAGACTGTTAAAAACTGAGAACAAACTGAGGGTTGATGGGGGGTGGGAGGGAGGGCAGGGTGGGTGATGGGTATTGAGGAGGGCACCTGTTGGGATGAGCACTGGGTGTTGTATGGAAACCAATTTGACAATAAATTTCATATATTAAAAAAAAAAAAAAATAAATAAATAAATAAATAAAAATTAAAAACAGATTCTTGAGTTCAACTGAGGGAAAATGTCAGAGTAGGAGGGTCTGGACTCACCTTGTCCCACAGACACACCAAGGTAACAACTCCACGTGTTGTAACAAACTCTGAAAACGGACTGCAGCCTGGCAGAACAGGTCTATCACAGCTCGTCCTCGACAGAAGCCCACACCAGAAAAGGAAGGTGGGGTGGAGACACTGTTGGGAACCCCTTTACCACTCCACACCCCCACCCCAAGCAACTGACCAAAACCAGGAGGGGCATCACCGGCAGGAAGAAGCGGGAGGATCAGACCCCACACTGGGAGACACCCCGCCCAGACCCCTACAAGGGGAACAGGCAGTAAGGAAGAGGAGTTCCCTTGAAAACTAGCTTTGAGAGCAAGTGGGGCTTAACTCCAGGAAGTTTAAAAATCAGGGCATCTTAACTTCGTAAGTTTTAATTATCAGCAGGTTTTACTCCAGGAGAGTGTGAAGGCAATAGGCAATGGAGTCCTCAGCCTTGAAGAGCCGGCAGGCTAAATAGCTCTGCCCAAGGCACAGCACAGGAGAAGCAGTGTGAAAAGTGCCTGCGGTATTCGTGAAGGACAACGTGCCAGGGGGCAGGGATCTGTAGGGGATTTCTCCAGGAATGAAAGTGCTCGCGGCATCAGTTTTCTTCCCCTGCCCCAGCCTGGAGAGCCAGAAGCTTGAAGGAGCCAATGCTAACACATTCCATCCACCTGGCTGGCAGAGCAGGCCCTCCCCCTCTGGTCCCCTACAGACCCACCCACCCTACCTCTGCCCCACCACACGCAGGCAGCCCGGGCCAGGACCAGCACCACTCCCAAGTGACTCCCACCCTGGGGAGTGAGGGAGATAACCACCCACATCGCGCGCCCCCCGTTACCGCAGTCGGGCCCTTTAGCTGGCTGTGCGGGGAGCGAGCCCCGACGTCCGGTGCACCTGCAGCCGTGGCAGCGAGGCTGACTGCAGACGGCCAGGCTCACTGCCCGACCTGCCCACCAGGAAGCCTGCGGCAGTCGCGGCTGGGCTCCCAACAGTGTGGGGAACAAACACTGCTCAGTCTACCCACTGCAGGCAGAGCGGGTCACTGCCTCAGGCTGGGCTGGAGGCGACGGCGCCCCAGCCACAACAGGAAGATGCCTGCAGCCCACACAGGGAAGCCCCCGGAGCACCTCATTCTGGTGGCTACGGGGGTCTGTGCCCAAGGGCACCACAGGACCTCTTCTACATAAAGCTACTACCTCCAAGCCCAGGGGACAGAGCTGACCTACCTAACACATGGAAACAAACACAGACACAAAACGAGGAGGCAGAGGAATAGGCCCCAGATTAAAAAGCGACAAACAATCACAGTAAAACAGCTAAATGAAACAGAGATAAGCAATATACTTGATAAGGAATTAAAAGTAATGGTCATAAAGATACTCCACGCACTTGAGTACAGTCGATGAACTCCGTGAGAACGTCAACCAAGAACTAGAAAATCTAAAAAGGAACCAGTCAGGGCTGAAGAATTAGTTAACTGAAAGGAAAAGTATACACTAGAGGGAATCAATAGCAGATCAGAGGAGGCAGAACGGATCAGTGACCTGGAAGACAGGGTGCTGGACAGCAACCAAGCTGAACAGCAAAAGAAAACAGAATAAAAAATCAGACTAGGTTAGTGGAATTCTGTGACTCATCAAGAATAACATTCACATTAAAGGGATCCCAGAAGGAGAAACGAGAGAGAGAGAGAGAGAGAGAGAGAGAGAGAGAGAGACAGAAGGCGGCAAAAACTTATTTGAAGAAATAATAGCTGACAATTTCCCTAATCTGGGGAGGCAAACAGACATCCAGGTCCAGGAGGCCCAGATGAACACCAAGACACATAATAATTAAAATAGCAAAAAGTACTGATAAAAAGAGAGTCTTAAAAACAGCAAAAGACAACAGCTACATTCAAGAGAAACCCCAGAAGGCTATCAGCTGATTTTTCACCCGAAATTTTGCAGGCCAGAAGGGAGTGGCAGGATGTATTTGAAGTGCTGAAAGGAAAAAACCTACAACCAAGAATACCTTACCCAGCAAGGTTATCATGTGGGAGTGAAGGAAAGGTCACTCCCAGAAAAACAGAAGGTAAAGAAGTTCATCACACTAAACCACTTTTTAAAGAAATGTTAATGGGAATTGTTTAAGTTGAAAGAAGAGGCTGTAGCTAGAAGTAAGAAAAATATGAAAGGAAAAATGTTACAGGTAAGAGCAAACATACAATAATGATAATGATAGATTAATCACTAATAAAGCCAGTATGGAGGATAAAACACAAAAACAATAAAATCAATTATGTCTATAAAAATTAGTCAAGGGATACAAAAAATAAAAAGATGTAAAATATGCCACTATAGACATAAAATATGGAGGAAGGAGTAAAAATTGAGTGCTTTAATGGTGTGTTTGAACTTAAGTGAACATCAACTTAATATAGACAGTTATACACATAGGATGTTATATATGAAACCCATGGTAACCACAAATCAAAAAAACTCTGATACGCAAAAAAAATAAGGAGAAAGTTATCAAAACATACACTAAAGAAAGCCATCAAACCACAAGGAAACAGAGCAAGACAGCAAAAAAGAACAGAGAACTAAAAACCATAAAACAATCAACAAAATGGCAATAAGTATATACTTGTCAGTAATTACTTAAAATGTAAATGGATGAAATGTTCCAATCAAAAGACACATGGTGACAAAATGGATAAAAAACCAGACCACCCCCCCTAAAAAAAAAAAACAAGACCCATGTATATGTTGCCTGCATGAGATCACTTCAAACCTAAAGACACGCACAGACCGAAAGTGAAGGAATGGAAAGATATTCTATGCAAACAGAAGTGGAACAAAAGATGGAGTAGCAATACTTATACCAGACAAGATAAATTTTAAAACAAAGACTTTCGCAAGACAAAGAAAGGCATCACATAAAGATAGAAGGGATCGTTCCAAAAAGACTATATAACAACCGTAAATATCTATGCACTCAACACAGAAGCACCTAAATACATAAAGCAAATATTAATAGACATAAAGGAAAAACAGGCAAGAGTTAAACACCCTATTGAATCAATGAATAGATCACCCAGACAGAAAACCAACAAGGAAACGGTGGCTTTACATAACACATTAGACCAGATAGACCTAACAGATGTATACAGAACATTCCATCCAAACACAGAAGAATACACATTATTTTCAAGTGCACACGGAGTATTCTCTAATATAGATCACATGTTAGGCCACAAAATAAGTCTCAATGAATTTAAGAAGACTGAAATCATATCAAGCATCTTGTTTGCTCACGACAGTATGAAACTAGAAATCAATCACAAGAAAAAAAAAACAGCTAAAAGAACCCACAAAAACATGGAGGCTAAACAATATGCTACTAAACAACCAATGGGTCAACAAATAAACGAAGAGGAAATTCAAAAAAATACATGGACACAAATAACAATGAAAATATAGTGGTCAAAAAACCTTTGAGACACAGTGAAAACAGTTCTAAGAGGGAAGTTTATAATGATACAGGCCTAAATCAAGATCACGAAAAATCAAACAACCTAACGTTACACCTAAAGGAACTAAAAAATATAAGAACAAACGAAGCCCAAAGCTAGTGGAAGGAAAACAAAAAAGAGTGGAAATACATAAAATAGAGATTAAAAGAACAATAGAAAGGATCAGTGAAACTAAACACTGGTTCTTTGAAAAAATAAAGTTAATAAACCTTAGTAAGACTCATCAATAAAAAAAGAGAACTCAAGTAAAATCAGAAATGAAGGAGGAGAAATAATAACTGACATCCCATGAAGTACAAAGGATTATAAGAGAATATAATGGAAAATATATGCCAACAAGTTAGACAACCTAGAAAAAAATGAATAAATTCCTAGACACACATAACCTTCTGATCTGAGTCAGGAAGAAGTAGAGGGGCGCCTGGGTGGCTCAAGTGGTTAAGCGTCTGACTTTGGCTCAGGTCATGATTTCAGAGTTCGTGGGTTCGAGCCCCACATTGGGCTCTGTGCCGACAGCTCGGAGCCTGGAGCCTGGAGCCTGTTTCAGATTCTGTGTCTCCCTCTCTCTCTCTGACCCTCCCTGGCTCAAGCTCTGTCCCTCTTGCTCTCAAAAAGAAATAAACATTAACAACAACAACAACAACAAAAAGAAATTTTAAAAAAGGAAGTAGAAAATCTGAACAAACCAATTACCAACCAGTAATGAAATTGAATCAGTAATAACAAAAACACCTAACAAACAAAAGTCCAGGGTCAGATAGCTTCATAGGTGAATTCTACCAAACATTTAAAGAACAATGAATACCTATTCTTCTGAAACTACTCCAAAAAAAAGGGAGAGAGAGGAAAACTTCCAAATTCATTCTATGAGGCCAGCATTACCCTGATACCAAAACCAGACAAAGACACCACACGAAAAACTATAGGCCAGTATCTCTGATGAACACAGATGCAAAAATAACCAACAAAATATTAGCAAACCGAATCCAACAAGACATTAAAAGGATCATTCACCATGATCAAGTAGGATTTATTCCAAGATGCAAGGGTGGTTCATATTCATAACTCAATTAAAGCGATACATAACTTTAACAAGAGGAAGGATAGAAACTGTATGATCCTCTCAAAAGATGCAGTTAAAGCATCTGGCAAAATACAACATCTTTCACCGTAAAAACTCTCAACAACACAGGCATAGTAGGAACATACCTTATAAAGTTCATAAATGAACACTCCCCAGCTAACATCATCCTCAATGGTGAAAAACTGACAGCTTTTCTTCTAGGATCAGGAACAAGATAAGGGCGTTCACTCTCACCACTTTTATTCAGCATAGTGTTGGGAAGTCCGAGCTGTAGCAACCAGACAAGAAAAAAAAAAAAAAAAAAAAGAGGCATCCAAATTCTAAGAAAAGAGTAAAACTATCACTATTTACAGATGACATGACATTGTGTATAGAAAACCAGAAAGACTGCCAAAAAAAAGATTAGAACTCATAAATGAATTCACTAATCTTCCAGGACACAAAATTAACATACAGATATTTGTTGTGTTTCTATACGCTAATAATGAAGCAGAAAGATAAATTAAGGAATCAATCTCGTTCACAATTGCACTAAATATAGGAATAAACTTAACCAAGGAGATGAAAGACCTTTACTCTGAAAACTGTAAGGCACTGATGAAAGAAACTGAGGACAACACAAACAAATGGAAAGATATACCATGCTTGCACATTGGAACAATATTATAAAATGTCCATACCACCCAGAGCAATCTACAGATTTATTGCAACCCCTACCAAAACACCTATAGCATTTTCCACAGAACTAGAACATACAATCCTAAAATTTGTATGGGACCACAAAGGACCCTGAATAGCCAAAGCAATCTTGAGAGAGAACTAAGCTGGCGGTTTCACAATCCCAGATTCCAAAATATACTACAAAGCTATAATAACCAAAATAGTACGGCAATGGCACAAAAATAAACATACAGATCAATGGAACAGGATACACAGCCCAGAAATAAACCCATGCTTATATGGTCAATTAATTTATGACAAAGGAGCTGAGAATATAAAACAGGGAAAAGACAGTTGGGGAAACTGGACAGCCACATTCAAAATAACAAAATGACCACGTTCTTAAACCACACATAAAAATAAGCTCCAAGTGAATTACAGACTTATTTGTGAGATGTGAAACCATGATACTCCTAGAAGAAAACATAGGTAGTAAGCTCTTAGACATAAGCGTTAGCAATGTATTTATGGATATGTCTCCTCAGGCAAAGGAAACAAAAGCAAGAATAAACTACTGAGACTACAGCAAAATGAAAAGCACGGCAAAGGAAGCTATCAACAAAACAAAAAGGCAACCTACTGAATGGGAGAAGATATTTGCAAATGACAGATACTAATAACAGGTTAACATCCAGAATATATAAAGAACTTACACAACTCAACACCAAAAAACTAAATAATCTGATTTTAAAATGGACAGAAGACCTAACAGACATTTTTCCAAAGAAGACATACAGATGGCCAACAGTCATATAAAAAGATGGTCAGCATCACTCATCATCAGGGAAATGGAAATCAAAACCACAACAAGATACCACCTTACACATGTCAGAATAGCTAGAATCAAAGACAAAAAATAATATGCTGATGGGGCGCCTGGGTGGCTCAGTCAGTTAAGCGGCCGACTTCGGCTCAGGTCATGATCTCGTGGTCTGTGAGTTCGAGCCCCGCGTCAGGCTCTGTGCTGACAGCTCAGAGCCTGGAGCCTGTTTCAGATTCTGTGTCTCCCTCTCTCTGCCCCTCCTCCGTTCATGCTCTGTCTCTCTCTGTCTCAAAAATAAATAAATGTAAAAAAAAAAAAATAATATGCTGACAAGGATGTGGAGAAAAGGGAACCCTCAGGCATTCTCAGTGGGAATGATAACTTGTGGAAACACTGTGGAGTACAGTGTAGAGGGTCCTCAAAAAAAATAAAAATAGAATTATCATATGATCCCATAATTCCACTATTTATTCAAAGAAAATAAAAACATTAATTTGAAGGTGTATGCACTATTTTTATTGCAGCATTATTTATAATAGCAAGATGTGATACACACACACACACACACACACACACACACACACACACACACACACACTGGAATGTTTTAAGTTTACTTATTTGGAGAAAGAGAGACAGAGAGCTTGCATGTGCACCTGAGTGGGGGAAGGGCAGAGAGAGAGGGAGAGAATCCTAAGCAGCACAGAGCCCAATGTGGGGCTCGATCACAAACTGTGGGATCACGACCTGAGCCGAAATCAAGAGTCAGGTGCTTAAGTGACTGAGCCACCCAGGTGCCACACACACTAGAATATTACTTGGACATAAAAAAAAGTGAAATCTTGCCATTTGTGACAACATGGATGGACCTTGAGATATTATTATATGCTAAGTGAAATAAGTCAAAGACAAACACTACATAATTCCACTTATATGTGGAATCTAAAAACAAAACAAAAAAATAAACAGTTTAAATACAGAGAACAAACTGGTGGTTGCTGAAAGGAGGTGGTGGGGGGTGTTGATCAAAATAGATGGAGATTAAGAGGCACAAACTTCCAGATAGAAAATAAATAAGGATATGAAACAGTAGTTGTGGGCAATGGTGACTGTTGTATACATTGATAGAATTGTCAAATCAGTATCTTCTGTACCTGAAACTAATATAACACTGTATGTCAATTATACTCCAATGATAAATTAAAAAAAAGAATAAAAAACAGGTTCTTACAAAATAGAGTTTGCCTTAGCAGTTCCCTCTCACAGGTATTTCCCAAGACAAAAGAAAACATATGTCCCCACAAAGACTCTACATGAGTGTTCACAGCATCTTCATTCATAACGATCCCAAACTGGAAACAACCGAACGTCCATCAACTGGTGAATGGATAAACAAACTGTGGTAAAGCCATACAATGGAACACTAGTCATTAAAAGAGGAATGAGCTACTGATAAGAGCGACAAGATGAATCTCAAAAGCATTATGCTAAATGAAAGAAGCTAAACCAAGGAAGGCTACATATAGAATCATTCCATTTACATGACATTCTAGCAAAGGCAGAACTGTAGTGATTGAAAGATCAGTGGTTTCCAGGGGCTCAAGGTGAAATGAGTGGATTGACTACAGATGCATAATCTGGGGATGATAGAAATACTATCTAGCTTGAATGTGAAATTGACATGAATGTATACATTTGTCGAAACTCAAACTGAATACTCAAAATGGGTAGATGTAAATTATAGCTCAAGAAATCTGATTTTTTTTTCTTAAATATATAGTAGATCCTCTGAATGATGTGTTTTTTTTTTAATACTTGAGGGTACAAGCCCCTAGTCTATTAGGCTTATAGATATTTTTTTTAATGTTTATTTATTTTGAGTGAGAAAGAGCATGTGCACAAGTGTGTGAGGGGGCAGAGAGAGAGTCCCAAGCAGGCTCTGTACTCTCAGCACAGAGCCCCACATTGGGCTCGCTCTCATGAACCTCAAGATCATGACCTGAGCTGAAATCAACAGTCGGACGCTTAACCGACTGAGCCACCCAGGCTTTTAAAGGTATAGTGTGATGGGGCGCCTGGGTGTCTCAGTCGGTCGAGCGTCCGACTCTTGATTTCAGCTCAGGTCATGATCCCAGGGTACTGGGATCAAGCCCCGTGTCCAGCTTCGTGCTGAGCATGGAACCTATTTGGAATTCTCTCTCTCCCTCTCTCTCTCTGTCCCTCTACCCCACTTGCACACATGCTCTCTCTAAAATAAAAAATAATAAAGACCCCAATGACCAGTGTGATGAGGGCTCGTAGCAAAGGATGCTTCTGGGAACACGCAGTAATTCAGACCTGAAGGATATGGGAGGCCCAGCAGTTACCTCCACTCCTCTACTCCTCTCCCTGTGGAAGATGAAAGACACATTTTTGCTCTTCTAGCTCCTTGAGCTAAGGGTGCCCCGTGACCTAGTTTCATTTCAAGGATCTGAGGTGACTAACGCTGGGGCTTCTGGTTGGGCTTTTGCTTTTCAGATAAAAGGAAAACTTGTTACACTGCCCTTATTCTTTTTAGATTATTTATTAATTTTTTTTAACATTTATTCATTTTTGAGAGACAGAGACAGAGCATGAGTGGGGGAGGGGCAGAGAGAGAGGGCAACACAGAATCCGAAGCAGGCTCCAGACTCCGAGCTGTCAGCACAGAGCCCGACGAGGGGCTCGAACTCACTGACCCACTCCCTGACCCCAAGATCATTACCTGAGTCGAAGCTGGATGCTTAACAGACTGAGCCACCCAGGTGCCCCTTTCCTTTTTTAAATGGAAAAAGAGCTCTGACATGAACACCCGAAGAATGCTTCAAGAAGAAAATCCAAAGATTTTTTTTTTTTTTGCACCTAAATGTATTTATTTATGTGTGACTGTGAGATTACTGCAGTTTCTTCGAATACAAGGAATAATTTCTACATTTTCATGACCATTGTTTTGAGTCTGATGTCTTATTTCTCTTTAGGCTTCCTTATTTACTTGAGGTAGACAGATTCTGTGCCAAGAACACACAAGTCATTCCAGTCAGAGTAAACGATCTCTTGACAGTAACTGATGGAGTCGGGGTGTGAAGGGCTGCCACTCAGGAAAGCGGAGAACTTTATACTCCGTAAGTGAGATCAGGTGATAGTCTCGGAAAATTTGGTTTTTCATAAAAACTTCCATCTAAAGTATCTTCTGGGATTCCCAATTTCTCCTCTGATATATCCGCATAGTCGTATCCTCGTTTCCGTGCTTGCTCAAATGGGAAACCTAGAGAGAAATGACAAATGTTTAGAAAGGCGTCACATGTAAGGTGTCGACTCATTCAATAGGATACTCACTATATGCCACGTAAGGTCCTTTTCCCATTCCTTCCTACCCTGCTTCAAGCAGGCACTTTCCTATCCTACTACTTAACTGAAACCATACGTGTCTCAAGTTTCTCGGTTCATCTACTTTTCACTACCATAGTGGTCCATGGTCTACAAAAGGTTCTGCAGGACCTGGATTTGAGGTTTGATCCACTACTAAGTAGCTGTGTAATTTGGGGCAAGTTACTTAGCCTCTCAATGTCCTCATCTGTAAAACGGGGATAACAGTAGCACATACGTACCTCATAATCATGAGAGTTAAGTGCGATGGTGCATGTCAAAAAACTAGCATTTAGTTAGTTTGACATTTAGCTAGTGCTCCATGATTATCAGCTCACGGTTCCAGAGAAAAGGTTCCAAACCTTCTCGTGATTTGATTTCCTCGTGCTTCTTGGAGTAATGACGCACATTCTCTCTTCTCCCACGCCACCAACCACAACGCGTCATCTTCCACTGACTTCGCTCACAGTGCAAATCTCCACCACTCGATTCTATGCCCCTTCCAATGACCATGCTATCACTTTCCTTCTCTTCACAGTAATCTCTTTTAACTCAGTATTTATATTCTCTGCTTCGGTTTTTATACTTGTCATTCCTTCATAGTCTTTCCTCTGCCATTGAGGACCTACTACTTGCTACATATTGGGGATTTAGTATCAAAGAGACAAATCCCTGCAGTCAAGTCAGGGTAGTTACCTACAGCTGTTTTCTAGAAGGCCATCAACTCCATGAAAGCCCTCGAGCGGAAACCTCAGAGCATTTCTGAGGAACAGGCGAGAGGCTGGTGATGCAGGTTTGGGAGTGAGGGGGGGCCAGCAGGGCGTAAGAGTGGAAGGGTGGCCAGAGGCGGAGCCAGAAGGCCATGATGATGGCAGGGTTTTATTTCAAATGCAGTGGAAAATTAGGAGAAGCTGCAGAAGGTCCTCATCGTTAGACAGCGTGGTTTCTGAAGCTAGCCTGCCTCAGTTCAAATCCCAGCCATCCCAGGAACTGACTGGGTGACCTTGAGCAAGTAACTCGGTATCTCTTTGCTCCTCTGTAACAGGAACCTCGTCTCACTGAGTTGTTCTGAAAATTAATTGAGTTAATCTTATAAAGCGCTTTCAGACAGCACTTCACACAGTAATTGAAAGAGAAGATTTTGTTAAACAAATGCTTTAACTGGACTGATTTAAATCTGTAAAAGATCATTACCTATTGTGAGGGGAGCTCCCTGGCTGCTTACCAGTTTGGAGGCTGTTGGGAGAAGCCTGAAGTGGATGAAGGACGCTTGGACCGTGGGGGCGGCTCTGGCTCGGAAATAAGTGGGTAGGTTAAGGCGAATGACAGCTGACGCTTAGGGAGTACGTGTTACATGCGAGGCGCTATTCTAAGCTCTTCACATGTATTATCTCTTATTACCTCACAACGACCTAAGAGCTGCCACTGTTATTCTCATTTTAGAGATGGGGAAACCGAGCTGGTAACTTCCCCAGGATCACGCAGCCAGTACACTGTAGGGCCAGAAATCAAAGCCAGGCAGCCTGAATCAACACCCCACCAGTGTAACCTCTCCGCTGTACTGCCTGTCACTGGCGCTCGCAGGACAGAACCCGGACCCCCAGAATGTACAACAACCGCAGTTAGGCATTAGCTATGTTAGGACTAGTGATATTTCTAGGACATGAGACTATGCCTCCTCAACACACTATCCGCGGCAGCACAGTGGCGGCATAGAGCCTCAAGAACACTCCTAACATTTTGAGGCGTTTATTTCGCCAAATGAAGCTTGCTCATTAAAAATAATTATGGAAACCATGAGAGAAGCAACTTTTTAAGGGGAGGATTCATTTCTTTAAACCATTTTTCCAACCTAAATAAAACAAAATTTTCTTCTATTCCCAAATAACAATCTTACACATAAAGGTACAAATGACTTGGCAAATTCATTGGTGTCTCTGCACAGTGTAGGGTGCTGAAATGCTAGGTGCTTCGAAGCATGTCCGTGTGTGGAATGTATCATTTTCTTCATAAGAATTTCCCATAAAGTATTACTAAAAATCACCTACTTTTTAAAAAATTTATATTCAAGTTAGTTAACATCCAGTGTAGTCTTGGCTTCAGGAGCAGAAACTGGTGATTCACCTCTTACATATGACACCCGGTGCTCATCCCGAAAAGTGCCCTCCTCGACGTCCATCACCCATGTGGCCCATCCCCCAGCCACCTCCCCTCCAGCAACCCTCAAAATCACCTACTTTTGAAGTTAGCTGAAGAGTTGCTTGTAGCAATTTCCTTCCAGTTGGCAATATACCTAAGCACATTATATGGGCATTCATTAAACTGAATCAACGTATTAGTAATCAACTGATCCATTAGTACGTGTTAGACTACTTCTAAAATTCCACTTTCTCTATGAAATCTTGAACTGATGCCGACTAATTCACAGGTGCAAATGTCTAATTCTCATGACTTTTCCATGTCCAACTAACTCTCATGTATCTAAAGTAACCCCTAGAACAAGGAATTGGAGGAGGAATAAAAATGGTGCCTACCATCTACCATATTCGTGCCCTCTGAGCTCCGTCCAGCACACCTCTTCTTATTTTATCCTGTTTCCTTCTTGCAAGACCATGTCCTCAGTTGAGGGCATACTAAGATCTTAACTTCTAAATTAAAAGTACAAACAGAAAATTCTCTGGGAGGGAAAAAGCCAGGGGAAAACAACAACAACAACAACCCAACAAACCTTCTCCTTGGCTCTGGATTGCCAGACTTAACGGTTTCCAGCATGTCAACGGAAATGAAAAGTGTGTGCTTTATGATCTTACTGGGACAACAATGCTACCTTTGTCGTGTCCAGTAAATATGAGCAATGACACTTAAATCAAGCACAACTTCAGGGCTGCCACGTCTGCTCCCTAAACAGGTAGACAAGGCAGCCCAGGAAGAGGTAGAACAGGAAGGGATAAGGCTACCTGATGAGCTACAAAGAGGAGGTGAAGATGCCTTTCAGGAGGCAGGTTTCCTGAGACTTACCCTATTTCATCCTTTCCCAAGCCTCCTTGAAATCACGTAAGGAGGTGGTTGCACCCAAGAAATCAAGTAAGGAGTTGGTACCAAAAGGTGCTGAAAAGGGACCTCGTAGAGCAAAAATCAGAATTCTGAGTCATATAATTCAGAAAACTCTGTGATTTTTCAAGTATTTATATATTCCATGTGAATTTTTAGTTCTGCTGTTTCTGAAGTTTTGTTGTTGTTGTTATAGGAAGGTATATATTATCCAAGAGTATTTAATTAAAATAAAGTATCGTGTCTAACTTGTCTCCTTCCTGTTACTGGTACCTTTGCTCCAAGAACTTTATAGCCTTAAATGGGTGCTCCTGGGTTACTGTCACATGAAAAAGGTGCAACAAAACAGAAGGCAGTGGCAACTCCCTCCAGGATGTCTTGGTAGACAATTCAATCTGGCTTGACCTTAAATTCAGGCAAATTCAGGGTGCTTGGGAGGCTCTGTCAGCTGAGCGTGCGTTTCTTGGTTTTGGCTCAGGTCATGATCTCAGTTTCGTGACGTCAAGCCCTGTGTCTGGCTCTTTGCTGGTGGTGCAGAGCCCGCTTGGGATTCATTCATTCATTCTCTCTCTCTCTCTCTCTCTCTTCCCCCTCTCCCCCGCTCTTGCTGTCTCTGTTTCTTTCAAAATAAATAAATAAACTTAAAAAAAACTTTAGGCCAATTCCGTCCTCAGTGGTTGCTCGGATAGGAGCGCTATCAGGTGTTGGTCAATCATCCTCCTTCCTTGGGTTCATATACTGAAAGTTCTCATTCCACTTTCAAGGAACCAAGATAAAGGACCTTCAATCAATTTATTCTATGACCTAACAGTCTGAGGCACAAACATATCTCATCTTTAAGCTGATCGATAACCCTGTTCTACCTGCGATTAGGACATGAATTTATTTAATTGATAAAAATTGATAAAAATTTTTTTCTCATCATGAACATCATGAACATACCAGC
Organism: Panthera tigris; assembly: GCF_018350195.1. Lineage (NCBI taxonomy): Eukaryota > Metazoa > Chordata > Mammalia > Carnivora > Felidae > Panthera > Panthera tigris. The sequence goes on from NC_056669.1 coordinate 7,003,137, forward strand.
TGTAACTGATAAGAAATCTAAGTTTTACAAACAGAAGCAATCTAATGAGAGCATTACCATGCTGTGTATATCATAGAGCTCATCTGTCTTTCCCACGAAGGTATTTTTGGAACTTTTTTTTACAGAATAAAGTGTAAGTCTACACTTAACATCTTAATGGCCCAGGAAAAGTCCCTGGCTAGAAAGGCCACATAACTACATGTCTTAGATATCAAAGGAGCAGCTCCAGACATGGAGACTACCCATAACACACATGGGCAAAGAGCTCTCACCAACAGGATTCACAGAATATCAGGAGACAAAGCTAGTCCAGCAGCTGACCACGTAACAGGTTATGTCAAAATTCACTTGCAGTTTTGAAAAATAGGAAGACCCTGGAAGAGGAACATCCATCTTGATAGAGAAGATGACCCTGAAGTCCAGCGGGATAAACGCTGGCAACAGTCACCGTGGCCATCCTGTGGGTGAGTTGGTGACACTAACACAAGGACTGTTTTACATTCTAAGTGCCTGCAGCAACATATCTGTGGATACCGCAGAAGGACAACAGTACTCATCAGTGTACTTGAGTTCAAGAGTTAAGTTGACTCTGCCTATTCTTTAAAGTACATAATAACAGGGGCGCCTGGGTGGCTCAGTCGGTTGGGCGGCCGACTTCGGCTCAGGTCATGATCTCATGGTCCGTGAGTTCAAGCCCCGCGTGGGGCTCTGGGCTGACGGCTCAGAGCCTGGAGCCTGCTTCGGATTCTGTGTCTCCCTCTCTCTCTGACCCTCCCCCCGTGCATGCTCTGTCTCTCTCTGTCTCAAAAATAAATAAAAACGTTAAAAAAAAATACTTTAAAAAAAAATAAATAAAGTACATAATAACAATATTGTACTGAGTTGGTACTGTTATAATGTGCATCATAAGACGCACACGATGGTTCCCAGTGGAGGGTCCATCTGTCATACCAGGGGCTGGCACACAAGCCTTTTGGGAAGAGATTGGCTTGTACCATTCAACATCAATGTTCAACACATTGATGTCATTCTAATGATCTGACTATTGAAAACTGTCCACAGATTTCAGTGGCTACAAATTTTCCTGAAGGGAAATGTCAGACTCTGAAATTCTCAACAAACAAGGTGTCATTAAGACAGCTACGAACATCTAACTGACTACAAAGATCTAACAAAGAGAAGACTGTGAAGACCATGAATATGCTGTGGAAAAGGTACTTACACCTGACATCTGCCATTAGTAGCGGAAGGTCTTTGCAAGTTTGGTCTTGCCTGAGATAATCAGTAGCTTGAGCTCAGTAATGTTAATGAAATATTCCCAAATTATCATGCTGGATTCCTGGGAAACTTTTGTTGTCCAGGGCTGAATAGGAAAAGTTAGAATACTGTAGCACAGCACTAAAGAAAGCCATCAAACCATACAAAAGAAAGCAAGAGAACAAGAAAGGAACAGAAAAGAACTACAAAAACGAGCAGAAAAAAATTAACAAAACGCAATAAGCGTTTACCTATGAACAAGTACTTTAAATGAAAACTGACTAAACATTCCAATCAAAAGACAAAGGGCGAGGAAATGGATTAAAACACAAGACCTATATGCTGCCTGTAAGAAATCACTTCAAACTAAAGACACATATAGACTGAAAGTGAAGGTATGGAATAATGCAAATGGAAGCAGAAAAAAAGCCAGGGTAGCAATATTTATATCAGACAAGATAGACTTTAAAACAAAGAAGCAAGGGACAAAGAATGGCATTACACAATGATGAAGGGATCAATCCAACAAGATGATATAACCATTGTAAATATCTCTGCACCCAACACAGAGGCACCTAGCAAATGTTAACAGATATGAAGGGAGAAACAGACAATTATATAATAATACTAGGGGATTTTAACACCACATCTATGTCAATGGACAGACTGCCCACACGGAAAATCAATAAGAAAACAGTGGCTCTGAACGACGTCTTAGACCAGATGAAGCTAACAGATGTCTAGAGAAAATTCCATCCAAATGCAGAATATGTATTCTTTTCAAGTGCATGCACAAAGGACATTCTCCAAGACAGATCAAGTGTTAGACCACAAAGCCAGGCCAGAAAACAAGTGTCAATAAATTTACAAAGACTGAAATCCCATCAAGAATCTTTTCTGACCACAACAGTATGAAACTAGAAATCAGTTAAAAAAAAGAAAAAAACTGAAAAAAAAATCACAAACACATGGAAGCTAAACGACATACTACTAAATAGCCAATGGGTCAACCAAGAAATCAGAGAGGAAATAAGAAATACACGGAAACAAATGAAAATGAAAGCACAACAGTCCAAAATCAGTGGGATGCAGCAAAGGCCATTCTAAGAGGGAAGTTTATAGTAATGCAGGCCTAACTCAAGAGACAAGAAAAACCTCAAACAAGCTAGCTTACACCTAAGGAACCAAAAAAAAAAAAAAAAAAAAAAAAAAAAGAACAAACTAAGCCCAAAGCTAGTAAGAGGAAAAAATAATAAAGATTAGAGAGGAAATAAATAACATAGATACTAAAAGAAAAATAGAAAGGATCAATGGAACCAAGAGGTAGTTCTCTGAAAAGATCAACAAAACTGATACACCTTTAGACTCATCAAGAAAAAAAGAGAATAAAATCAGAAATGAAGGAGAAATTACAGCAGATGCCCAAAATACAGAAGATTATAAGAGAATGTTATGTAAAATTATATGCCAACAAATTGGACAATGTGGAAGAAATGGATACATTCCTAGAAACATACAATGTTCTAAAAGTGAATGAGGAAGAAATAGTAAAATTTGAACACGTCAATTACTAGTAATGAAAATGAATCAGTAATCAAAAACCTCTCAACAAACAAAAGTCCATGACTATATGGCTTCATATGTGAATTCTCCCAAACATTAAAAATTTTTTTAATGCTTATTTATTTTTGGAGAGAGAGAGAGACAGAGTGAGAGCAGGGTAGGGGCAGAGACAGAGGGAGACACAGAATTTGAAGCAGGCTTCAGGCTCTGAGCTGTCAGCACAGAGCCAGACACAGGGCTTGAACCCACAAACCTGAGATCATGACCTGAGCTGAAGTTGCATGCTTAACCGACTGAGCCACCCAGGTGCCCCTACCAAACATTTAAAGAAAAGTTAATACCTATTCTTCTCAAATGTTCCAAAAAATAGAAGAGAAAGGAAAACTTCCAAATTCATTCTGTGAGGCCAGTATCACCCTGATACCAGAACCAGTCAGACATGACAGAAACACAAAACCAAACGAAACTATGGGCTAATTGACCTGATAACATAGATGCAAAAATCCTCAACAAAATATTAACAAAGTGAATTCAATAATACACTGAAAGACGAATTCACCACAAGCAAGTGGGATTTAGTCTAGGGATGCAAAAGGGGCTCAGGAGCTGCAAATCAATATGATACATCACGTTAACAAGAAGAAGAAAAAACATATGATCCTCTCAATAGATGGGAAAAAAACCATCTGACAAAATACAACATCATTCATGACAAAAAAAAAAAAAACAAAACAACTCTCAAACAAGTGGGTTTAGAGGGAATATACCTCAATATAATAAAGGCTACATAGGAAAAACCCATAGCTCACAACGGTGAAAAACTGAGAGCCTTTCTTCCAAAATCAGGAATAAGGCAAGAACGTCACCACTTTTATTGAACATAGTACTGGAAGTCCTAGCCACAACAACAAAACAAGAAATAAAAGGCATCTAAATTGGTAAGGAAAAAGTCAAACTGTCACTATCTGCAGTTGACGTGATACTATATATAGAAAACCTGAAGGATGCCACCAAAAAGCTATTAGAACTCATAAATGAGTTTAGCAAAGTTGCAGAATGCAAAATTAATATAATACAGAAATCTGTTGCATTTCTAAGCACTAATAATGAAGTAGCAGAAAGAGAAATTAAGAAAACAATTCCATGTACAACTGCACCAAAAAGAACGAAATACCTAGGAAAAAACTTAACCGAGGTGGTAAAAGACCCATACTCTGAAAACGGTAAGACACAGATGAAAGCAAATGAACACAACACAAAGAGAAAGATATACTGTGCTCGCACTTTAGAAGATTAATGTTGCTAAAATGTTCATACTACCCAAAGCAATATACAGATTTAATTGCAATCCCTATCAAAATACCAAGAGCATTACTCACAGAACAAACCATATAATCCTACAAGTCATATGGAAACACAAAAGACCCCAAATAGCCAAAGCAATCTTGAAAAAGAACAAAGCTGGAGGTATCACAATCCAAGATTTCAAAATACACTACACAAAGCCATAGTAATTAAAACAGTTTGGTACTGGCACAAAAACAGACATGTAAATCAGTGGAATAGGATACAGATCCAGAAATAAATCCATGCTTATATGATCAAGTAGTCTATGACAAAGGAGGCAAGAATATACAATATTCTCTTCAATAAATAGTGCTGGTTAAACTGGACAGCTACATGCAAAAGAACAAAGCTGGACTACTTTCTTAAACCACACAGAAAAATAAACTCAAAATGATTACAGACCTAAATGTGAGACCTAAAACCATAAATCTCCTAGGAAAAGAAAGTGTAGGCAGTTATTTCTCGATATTGGCCTTACAAACATTTTTCTAGCTATGTCTCCTCAGGCAAAGAACACAAAACCAAAAATAAACTACTGGGATTACACCAAAATAAAAAGTTTTTACAAAGCAAAGTAAACTGTAAACAAAATGAAAAGGCAACCTACTGAATGGGAGATATTTACAGATGAAATATTCAATAGGGAGTTAATATCCAAAATATATAAAGAGCTTAACAACTCAACAAACACACAAAAAACAAAGAATTAAAAATGGGCAGAAGACACACGAATAAACATTTTTTTTCAAAGAAGACATACAGATGGCCAACAAATTTATGAAGATGCTCAACATCACTAATCATCAGGCAAATGCAAATTAAACCCACAATGAGATATCACCCTCTACTTGTCAAAGTGCCTAGAATCAAAAAGACGAGAAACAGTAACCATTGGTGAGGATGTGGAGAAAAGGAAACCCTCATGCACTGTTGATGGGAATGTAAATTGGTGCACTACAGTGGAAAATATTACAGATGTTCCTAAAAATTAAAAATAGAAATACCATTTGATCCAGTAATTTCACTACTGGGTATTTACCAAAAGAAAAAAAAATACGGATTTGTAAAGATATATATGTTTACTGCAACATTTACAGTGGCCACAAAATGGAAGCAACCCTAGTGTCCACTGATGGATGAATGGATATATAGTGGAATATTACTCAGCCATAAAGAAAGAATGCGATCTTGACGTATGTGAAAATATGGATGAACCTAGAAGGTATAGTGCTAGGTGAAATAAGTTACATGGAGAAAGACAAGTACCATAAGATTTCACTTTGTGTGGTATCTAAGAAAAAAAATAAATGAATAAACAAAAAATAGAGAGAACTAGTGGTTGTCAAAGGGGAGGTGGGTGGAGGGATGGGTGAAATAGATAAAGGGGATCATGAGGTACAAACTTCGAGTTACAAAATAAGTAAGTCACAGATGTGAAAAGTACAGCATCGGGAATACAGTTAATAATGTTGTAGTAAAGTTGTATGGTGACAGACGGGGAGTGCACTTCATGTGGTGAGCACCGAGCTATCTATAGAATTGCTGAATCACTATGTTATAGACCTAAAACTCATATAACATCGTAAGTTGACTACACTTCAATGAAAAAAAAGAACACCCAGGGGTGAGTGGGTGGCTCAGTCGGTTAGGCTTCCGACTCTGGCTCACGTCACGATCTCGTGGTTTGCAAGCTCGAGCCCGGCATCAGGCTGTCTGTAGTTAGAGCAGAGCCTGCTTGGGATCCTGTGTCCCTCTCTCCCTCTGCACCTCCCCCTCTCACACTCTCTTTCTCTCTCAAAAATAAACATAAAAAAAAAAAAAAAGAACACCTAAGTCTAATTTTCTTTTTCTACTTTTACATCATCTTTTTAAATATTCTTCCTTCTTTTCTTCTTTTTTCTAGACAATACTCTTTTTTTAAGTAAATATTACATTTGTGGGTCCAAGATTCAACACGGGAGCGGGAAACAGAAAAATATATGAGGCCTGCCCTGCTCCCCAACAAAAGCAGCATGTATTTACTCATCAAAGTTCAGCGTGTTTGTCCAGTTGAGCACTTCATCCACCTCCCATTCCATCACCGAATCTATTCCACCGATTTCGACAGCTCTCATTAGCCCCTTCGTTGCTGTGTGGATTAAACCTAGAGTTTTAGCGTTTGTTGACCTGGCCTCTAGGCTTCCTGTATAGTACCTAAACAGGGGAAGGGAAGGGAGATATAAACCTTGTCAGACAGGTGATTACTAGTAGACGCAGCTAACAGATGTGTTGTTATTGCAAAACTATTTACATATTTAAACCAAGTTCTCACCCTATTTAACTCAAATACATTCAGACCAGGTTCTATGTGATGGGATGTTTGGGAAAAAAACAAAACAAAACAACTTAGCCAACCGCACTAAACGGTGAGGCCTCATTTCAAAACCCACCCCTCAGTACATTGGGCTGTTATGATATAATGAAAAAGCAAGTTATTAAATCACTAGATCATAGGATTATAGAGTCAAAGGATCTTGGAAACCAAATAACTAGTCCTCTTGTCTTATAGGAGAGAAATTAAGGCCTGGAAGAGTTGACTGACTTTTATGAGGTCACATGGCTAATGGCGGGTAAGAAGAGGAAAGGGGAGGGGAGGAGGAAAGAGAAAGGGAGGGAGAGGCAAAGGGAAGACAAGATGGTAACATCTTTTTTTGTGTCAGGTACTTTTCATACATCATCGTGTTTAATTCACTTTAAAAAGACAAAGCCGTTTGTGACAGCTATTTTTATTTCCATTTTATGGATGAGGAAGTCAAAAGCTGGAGAAGTTAAATTCTTCAAGATCATGTACATAGTAAATAGATGTCAGAGCCAGTGTTTGAATTTGACTCCAAGTCCAGACTTCTTGGGCAGCACTGTTCTTACGGTAGCCTGAGCACATAAATGAATGCATCCACAAAACGTGAACTGAGTGCGTAGAGACAAGTTAGCATTCCTCACAAAGAATATTAGAAAGGTGCATTTTTCTTTTGGTTTTTCATTTTAAGATCTACATTTGTATTCCATTTTTAAAGTTAACTTACTCTGAAATTGTTTTCACTTATTAAGTCAACATTGATTAGGAAGTGGCATGGTGGGAGTGGAGAGCTAGGTAGGACTCCAATATCCAACTATCTGGCTTTGAGTCTTGCTTCTGTGATTTACTAGCTCTATGACTTTTGCCAAATAACCTAGTCTTTCTGGGCCTGAGATTACCTTAAAATGGTAATCACAACACTCCTCTTCTTAGCATTCTTGAGAGGTTAAGTCCCTATAAAGCATTCAGAATGATGACTAGCACATAGTAAGCATTCAACAAAAGAAGGCTTACCAACTCTTGGATGGCAAGGGGTAGGGCAGTGACAAGATATGTCTCTGCCCTCATGAAGTTTCTGCTTTCTCAAACTTTAAATAGATAATGATCCATGGGAGCTAATTTCATAAAAGCAGGAACATGCCTCTTGATTTATATTGATTAGTAAGAGCACAAATTCTAAGAAAGTATGAATTCACAACTTTTCTACCACCGCCATTTGCAAAGCACTGTGTACAGAGGTGGGATTCCTTTGTGGAGCCTGCATTCTTCTACCCAAATTCCCTGAACATAATAGGCACTCAAAAAAAGTAGGTACCGAATGAATGAATGAATAAATGATGGTACCCAATGGATGGCCTAGGTTTATGAACTAGTGTTCATGCCACAACAAAAATGAATTTAGAAAGCAGAAACTTCTGGAAGGCTAAGAGTGAGCACATTTTTTATGACTTCCTCCACAATTTACCTTTGCAAATATACACGACATTAGATTTGGAAACCTGGACGATATTTGTTTTTCCTTTGACAACAGTGATTTATGACAGTTCAGTTACCTATTTCTGCTCTCATCAAGGATATATAGAAAGGCGATTTGTTTTAAAGAGAATTATAATACTTATTCCAATAGTTTAATTCTGTTTTAAACTCTTCAAATATTATCACTATTTATAGTTAAGTGGGCTATAATAGTAATCAAACAAAAGACTAGCAAGTAGAAAACAAACAATAGTGACCAGAATGAAGACTACCTCATAACAATCATACCTTGTCTTATAATAAATGAGTGATATTTAAAACAACAATATAAACTTTGGCTTTATAGGTAATGTTGCAATATATCCAGTTTTAAATGATCTACTCTTTCTACGATAGAAAACTGAAAGAGAGAAAACATTACAAAAATATTTTTTCTGAATATACCAACAGGGAAAGAAGTTAAAATGCAAAATACCTAGTAAGAATTGAAGTGGTTTTTTAAAATATTTATTTATTTTGAGAGAGAGTGGGAGGGAGAAGGAAAAAGTACACAAGCACCAGCGGAGAGGGACAGAGAGAGAGAGGGAGAGAGAGACAGAGACAGAGAGGGAGAGAGAGAATTCCAAGCAGGCTCTGTGCTGTCAGCACAGAGCCCAAAACAGGGCTTAATCCCTTGAACATTTCTTCTCCATCCCCTGCAACCTTACAAAAAGGAAACATTACAACATCCAGTTATAAGGATTCACTCACTCACTCACTCACTCATTCAAGAAGCAACACATATTCATTAAGCATCTACTAGGTCTAATGAAGCTGTCCTTTCGGAGCTCCTAATGGAGGCGGCAGACAAATATACAGATATCTGCAGAAGTGTGACAAATGAGTATGTAAGACATCTATGAGGGCATGCCAAAAAAAAGTGCCCGTGCCTAGCTAAGTCAGGGAAGGCATCTCCTAGCTAAGGAGGTATGTGAGCCAAGTATCAAAGATGAAGATCTTGTTGCCATGTAACTGAGCCAGAGAAGAGCAACCTAGGGAGAGGGAGCATCACGTGGGGAGAGCTAAGGGTGAGTCCCTGGCATGTCTCAGGTAAGGAGGTGATTTGTGCTTTGGAAACATCACTTCAGAATTTATGCAAGGATGGGGAGAAGATTAGAGAGGAAGAAACCAATCAGAAGGACTCTGCAGATGCAGGAGAGAGGAGAACAATGAGAAGATGCCACAGGGAGGGAGAAAAATGCCAGTATTGGGAGATTCTTTGGAGGTAGAATAGGACTTTATGACAGATTACATGTGGGGGCTGATGAAAGGTAAGAAGTCAAGCATAACCTCTACTTTTCTGGCTTGGATGACTGGGTAAACAAATGATGGTGTCATAAACCGAGGGCGAGAGGAATGCTGAAAAGAAACAACTTTTACGATGAGAAATGTAAGAAATTCAGCTTAAGACCTGTTGAATCTGAGCTGGGAATGTCCATGTAATTAGAAAAACAGAGCTCAAGGGCACCTGGGTGGCTCAGTCGGGTAAGCATCTGACTTCGGCTCAGGTCATAATCTTGCAATTCACAAGTTTGAACGCCGTTGTCGGGCTCTGTGCTGACAGCTCAGAGCCTGGAGCCTGCTTTGGATTCTGTGTCTCCCTCTCGTTCTGCCCATCCCCCGCTCATGTTCTGTCTCTCTCTCTCATTTAATAAACATTTAAAAAAATTAAAAAAAAAAAAAAAAGAAAAACAGAGCTCACTTACGGATGAGGACTGTTTTGAGAGTAAATAAACAGAGGAAAGAAAAAAAGAAATAAGACAGATTAGCATCCATGTGCAACGACTTATTACCAGGTGTGTGTCTGCTGGTGCTTGGCCTGATCTTCAGCAAATCACACTGCCATTCTGTCAAAGCCAGCTGTTTCTAAGCGATGGCACATATGGTGAGTGTATTTTGTTGTTCTCAGCCTATTACCACACTTCTTTTGCTGCAAATGGGCCCCCTGGGTAGAGGCAATGTTGTATGGAATAAAATGATGATGGATAAGGCTTCTATAATAAATGGTATTGCTGACAGAAGTAAGGCAAGCTGAGAAAGAAAATACACATCCAGAATATTTATCACTGTGCATATAAAGGGATGCCACCTCTATATGGGAAGGGTCCAGTATCATCAGCCTGCCGCCAGGCAGCCAGCACATCCCATTGCTGGAGGCAAAGCAACGGCCTTTGCTGTACAGTTAGCTGTGACTATAGAGCCAGAACAGACTCCGTGAGGAAAAGACCATGTTTATGAGTCTATCTGTAGCCTTGATCTTGATACCCATGACCACTTTGTACATGGCTCCAGTGAGCAACCAGGTGAAAAAAACGACATCCACAGGATGGATCATCTTGTCCATCTGAATACTTAGGGCTTTCTGCTTCATAAACCCTTTGGAGGGCATTCACAAGGACACAAGTATACTCTATGCCCATTCTGAGTACACATGTCCCCACACCCAATCACCACTTTTCCAATCTAATTCCAAGTACCCAATTATGTGAGAAGATATTAGCCACTGCCCACAGTCAATAAGATCCCTGTCTCAAGCTATTTCACCTTCCTACATGAAGTGTAAAACCAGCTGGGCTCACTGGGAGGATACCCTTGGCCATTTTCTGGGCCTATTGAGGGGCTGTAATCTAGTGACTGTCCACGTTTGGATGTTGCCAGAATCCTGCGCAGATCCATGGGAAATGAGACCTAATGTAGTCTCTCTCTGTTAGCTGGTCACAGGGGACTCCCTACGAAGCCAAAGGCATGGAGATGAAGCAGAGCCAGTGAACATAAGCAGTGCTGAAGGAACCTGGGCACTGGCTCATACAGCTTACAGAGCTCTCTGGACCTTCTCAGACCCATTCTTTTCTATCCTGCATCCATTTCATTCTGAGATGATGCTGTTCACTCTCAGTTTTATGGTTCATTGGATTAGATAAAGCCCAGGTCAGTTCATAGCCACAGGGCACCTGGAATCCCACTGCCAAACATCCAGTCTCTACCAGGGCCCAGTAGCAGAACCAGAATTGCTTTTCAAATGTAACACAGTTGTAGGCAGAAGAGGGCACTACCTTTCTCCTAAACTCTCTGTGCTGAGATCTTCTTATTAAAACTCTTGGGAGACTCCATACACAAGTTCACAGTCTCTCACAGACATTTCCAATACTGGCGGGACTGCTTGGCCATCAAAGGGAAGTGGTGGGGCAGCTTGACCACACCGTGGACCTGTTACCATGTTTGTAAGAATACCATGTCCCACAAGAGCCTGGCAGCCTCCTTAGGTTACCTCTAATATGGGTTGGGGCAGCATGCCCCAATGGGGCATATTTTACCCCCTTAATCCAGGGAGCCGCTCTAAGTGCTGTGTGCCTTCAAGGTGGACGGTACAAGGTAGTGCAACTTGTCTCTCACTTTAGAAAGGATATCCCCAAATGTCTATTAGCTTTAGTTATGTGGCAAACCCTTAACATTGTGCAAAATGTATCTCTCTCCTTCTGGTGTGCATCTGTCTTATTAAGTCATCTGGGGACTTATTTTCTGCTCACTGCATCTGATTAGTATAAGGTCACCAAAGTAATGGAGAGGCACGATGGTCTGTGGGGACGGGGATGTGCAAGCCCCGGGGGGAAAACAGCAGGAGAGCCGACAGCCCTGAGAGTAAGATGTAGAGGCACATCCTCTTCTTTCCGTGCCAATGCCAATTGCTTCTCTTTTTGTTTACTGCTTGGGATGGGAAAGAACATGGGTCAGGTCAACAGCAGCGTACCAGGGGCCAGGGGCTGTGTGGATTTGCTGAATTAAAGGAACTTAGCTGCAGTCTGTGTCACCAGCTGACCGCCACCACTTCAAAGTTCCACTCTTCCTGTGAGCTAAAGGAACCAATCCCATCACCGCTTTCCCCACTGTCATCTCGTCTGTAAAAACAGCCACCACAGAGCTCATCAAGAATTCTGTTGCTCCCCACTGGGGCGCCTGGGTGGCTCAGTCAGTTAAGCAGAGGACTCAACTTCAGCTCAGGTTATGATCCTAGGGTCATGGGACCAAGTCCCATGTGGGGCTCCATGCTGAGTGTGGAGTCTTCTTAAAATTCACTCCCTGTCCTCAGCTGCAGCCATTTCTTACTTGACACATCTCCAAAGGCAAGGGAATTAAAAGCAAAGATGAACTATCGGGACCTCATCAAGATAAAAAGCTTCTGCACTGCAAAGGAAACAATCAACAAAACTAAAAGGCAACCAACGGAATGGGAAAAGATATCTGCCAAGTGACATATTGGATAAAGGGCTAGTATCCAAGAACTCACCAAACTCCACACTCGAAAAACAAATAATCCAGTGAAGAAATGGGAAGAAGACATGAATAGACACTTTTCCAAACCAGACATCCAGATGAACAGACACATGAAAAAATGCTCAATGTCACTCCTCATCAGGGAAAGAGAAATCAAAAAACACACTGACATACCACCTCACGCCGGTCAGAGTGGCTAAAGCGAACAAATCGGGACACTATAGATGCTGGAGAGGATGTGGAGAAATGGGAACCCTCTTGTACTGTTGGTGGGAATGCAAACTGGTGCAGCCGCTCTGGAAAACAGTGTGCAGGTTCTTCAAAAAATTAAGAATAGAGCTCCCCTTTGACCCAGCAATAGCACTGCTAGGAATTTACCCAAGGGATACAGGAGTGCTGATGCATAGGGGCACTTGTACCCCAATGTTTATAGCAGCACTGTCAACAGTAGCCAAATTATAGAAAGAGCCTAAAGGTCCATCAACTGACGAATGGATAAAGATGTGTTTTATATATACAATGGAATACTACTTGGCAATGAGAAAAAATGAAATCTGGCCACTTTCAGCAATGTGGATGGAACTGCAGGGTATTATGCTAAGGAAAGTCAGGCAGAGAAAGACAGATACCATATGTTCTCACTCATATGTGGATCCTGAGAAACTTAACAGAAGACCAGAGGGGAGGGGAAAGGGTGGGGGGGAAGTTACAGAGAAGGAAGGAGGCAAACCATAAGAGACTCTTAAATACTGAGAACAAACTGAGGGTACATGGGGGGTGGGAGAGAGGGGAAAATGGGTGATGGGCATTGAGGAGGGCACCTGTTGGGATGAGCACTGGGTGTTGTATGGAAACCAATTTGACAATAAATTATATTACAAAAAAAAAACCAAATCAAACCAAACCAAACAAAAAAACACCAAACCTTTAACTAGAGTCAGTGGAAATAAACTGCCCATCATAAAATAAGTGAGGTATTAGGAGAACTCAAATGTACAGACAGTCCAAAGAAAATACCTGAATTTTTTTTTGTTAGTAAATATTGGGTCTCAATATACCTCTTCCTTCAAGATGTGCTAAAATATAAGGATATATTGTCTTCCACATATTAATATAACTTTATTAATAGAGTAATTGATGCTTCCATTGTCCTAGATAAGTAGGTTTTTCATATTTGAGTTTTTAATTAATTTCTTCTAAAGATGTTAACATGCTTTGACTTATGTGGGGCTTAGTATTTGACATACAAAATTTAAATATTGTTGTATTTTATTTTATCATGAACTGCTTGTCGATATAAAATGGAGTAAGGGTGAGAGTGTGAGGGTAACTGTAATGGGACGTGATGTTGGTAGGAATGTTCTAAATTTTAGTTTGAGTGGTGGTTATATGGAAGTATTCAATTGACAAAACTCATCTAATTATACTTAGAATCTGTGTATTTTATTGTATACAGATTATGCCTCAATAAAAAACTTAAAATAGGAAAAAATAAAAAATAAGTAAAAATAAAAAATAAAATATCTTGCCAGAACCAAGGTCACTAAGATTTTCTCCTTTGCTTACCTGTAGATATTTTATGGTTTGGGCATTTATATTTATATCTATGATCTCTCACCAGATACAAAACTTCATATACATGGTGTGAGATAAAAATCAAGTTTCATTTTTCTGATTTTAATATGCAATTTGTTGAAAAGAATATTGTTTTCCAATTATATTGCCTTGGCACCTGTGTGAGATACACATGTATATTGGTAAGTTTTCTCAGCTATGTGCCATTAATCTATATATCTTTATGCTGATACCACAATGTCTTGAGTATAGTAGCTTTGTAGTAAGTCTTAGAATCAAGTAGTAAAAGTTCTCTAAATTTTATTTTTCCAAATTGTTTTGGCTAGTCTAGCTCCTTTGCGTTTCCATATAAATTTTCAAATCAACTTGTCAATTTCCCCAAAAAACCTGCTGGAACTTTTGACTGTTACTGCATTGAATGCACATATCAATTTGGAGACAATGGACATCTTAACAATAGTCTTCTGATCTATGACCACCATATATCTCGTCATTTATTTAGGTCTTCTTTAGGTTCTCTTAGCAATGTTTTACAGTTTTTAGTGTACAAGTCATACAGATTTTTTTTCTCTTAGGTGTTTCATATTTCCTTATGCTACTGTAAATGTTATTTTTTAACAATTCAATTTCCCAATGTTTCTTGCTGGAATATGGCAGTACAGTTGGTTTCTGTATCTCACAACCCTGATAAACTCACTTATTAATTCCAGTAGCTTTTTGGTAGGTTCCTTAGGATTGTGTACCCAGTCAATCATGTCAACTGTGGATAAAGACTCTTTCAGATCTTCTTTTCCAATCTCAGTGTCTTCCCCCTCCATCTTGCTTTACTGCATGGACTAGGACCTTCGGTCCAGTGTTGTAAAGAAGTGGTGAGAGCAGACATCCTTGCCTTGTTCTTCATCTTAGAGATAAAGCATTCAGTCTTTCACCACTGAGTATAATGTTAGCTGTAGGATTTTTGTAGATTTCCTTTATCGGGTTGAGGAGGTTCTCTTATATTCCTAGTTTGATAAGAGTGTTCATAATGAATGGTTGTTGGATTTTTGTAGTAGTTTTTCTGCATCTATTGAGATGGTCATATCCAATTTGCTTTGTAAGTCTGTTAGTATGATAAATAACAATGACTGACTTCCAAATGTTAAACCAACTGTGTATTCCTCAAACTCCATTTATGATGTTTACTATCCTATATATACGTTCTTCAGTGATACTGGTTGTTATTTTCTAATGATATCTTTTTTTATAAGTCTTAAGTCTCAGGTAATACTTTATAGATATTTTTGGGACATATTCCCTCCTATTTCTGGAAATATTGTATAAAATTGTACTCTATTAAATGCTTCTTAGAATTCACTAGGAAATCTATCTGTGCCTGGAGTTTTCTTTGTGGGATTTCTATCAACTAAAAATTCAATTTAATAGCAGGACCTATTTATGCTTTTTGTTTTTTTGAGTGAGTTTTAGTTTATGCCTTTCAATGAATTTTTCTTTCACCTAATTTTTTAAATTTGTATGCATTAAATTATTCATAATACATCTATATTGCTTTAATGCCTATAGGATTAAACATCCTTTTTATTTCTGATGTTTCTGAATTACATGTGTTATTTCTCTTTTCAAATTTTTATTTAGAGGTTCATAAACTGTATTGCTCTTTTCAAAAAAAAACCCAAGTTTTGATTTCCTTCATTTTTGCTGATGGTTTTCTGTTTGCAATGTTACTGCTTTCTACTGTTAGCATTTCCTTTCTTCTACTTGCTTCGGGTTTAACTTGCTCTTCTTTACTGGTTCTTATGTTGGAAGCTTAGATTACTGATTTGAGATTTTTTAAAAATATTTATTTACTTTTGAGAGAGAGAGAGAGATAGAGCACAGGAGGGGAGGGGCAGAGAGAGAGGGAGACACAGAATCTGAAGCAGGCTCCAGGCTCTGAGCTGTCAGCACAGAGCCTGATGCAGGGCTCGAACCTGTGAACCATGAGATCACGACCTGAGCCAAAGTTAGATGCTTAACCAACTGAGCCACACTGGTGCCCTGAGATCTTTCTTTTTAAATATAAGTATTTAATTCTCTTAAGTAAAAATTCTCTGTAAGTACTGCTTTAGCTGCATCCTTCAATTTTTGTTGTATTTTCATTTCCATTAAATCAAAAATATTTTCAAATTTCCCTTGTGACTTCTTGCACTCATAGATTATATAGAGGTATGCTGTTTAATATCTAAATAGTTGGACGTTTTCCAGAAAATTTTCTGTTATTACTGTTTTTAATTTTTTTTATTGATTTATTACTTTTAATTCATTTTTATGTTTTTAATTACTTTTTAATTCTATTGTGATCAGATAACATCCTCTGTATGATTTTAATTTTTTCAAATTTGTGGTTGTTTTATGACCTAGAATACAATGTATCTTGGTGGGATTTTTCACCAGCACTAGAAAAGAATATTCAGTGCTCATGCTGGGTACAGTGCTCTATAGATGCCAATTATGTCCAGTTTTGCTCAAGTCTTCTCTAGCCTTACTAAGTTACTGTCCACTTGTTCTACCAATCACTCATGAAAGGGCTTTGAAATCTCTGATTATAATTTTGGATTTGCCTATTTCTCCTTTCGGTACTATTAGTTTTTGTTTCATGTACTTCGAAGCTCTGTTATTAGGAAACAAGTATTTAGGACTGTTCTGTCCTTGTGTATAGTTTTCTTATCCAATCTGTCAAACTCTGCCTTTATTTGGGGTGCTCAGACCACTTGCATTTAAAATTATCACTGATATGATTGATTTCAGTCTACATCATGCTATTTGCTTTCTCTTTGTCCTCTCCGTTCTTTCCTTCCCTCTTTGTTTGCCCTTCTTTTGGACTGATTGCTTTTTATGATGCTATTTTATTTCCATCGTTACATTCTTATATTTATGTCTTTGTTCTTGTTGATTTTATGGTTGCTTTGGGGTTTGTAATATACATCTTTAACAACCACAGTCTACCTTAAACACTATTATACTACTTCATATGCACACTCAGGACCTTCTAGCAGTACATTTCCATCTCATCTCTCCCAACCTTTATGGCATCATTATCATACATTTTACTTTTGCACTGTTCTAAGTGTTCTTGGTGTTTCTGCTTTAAATAGTAAAAAAACTTTAAAAACTTAAATTTTTAAAAATTTTATTCAGTGATTAATTGCATCATATAATGGTATTATATTGGGGTTTTTTTGAACAATTTAATAGTAATGTCAAGAAAATAAGCAATTATATTTTGCTTGAAATGCAGATTTTCAATACAAGAGAAAAAGGAGTATAATTGTGGGATCAAAAATTAAAGTACAACTTGATTGGTAATATCAATATTAATTCATTCCTTTACAACTTTAATACCTATCTTTAAAAAGTTCAGTAAAAAACATGTAACACAAAATTTATCATCTTCTCTATCTTTAAGTGTTCAGTTCCATAGTTAATTATCTTTTAAAGAGATTTAAATAGTAAGAATAAAAGTTGTTTATATTTACTTACATAATTACCACTTTTGGTGTTCTTCATGGATCCAGGTTTCGACCTAGAACCATTTTTTTTCCTGCCAGAAAAATTTCTTGTAGTGCTGGTCCGCTCATAATAAGAGAATTCAGCTTTTATCTGTCCAAAAAGTTTCTTTCACCTCATCTTCAAAAGATATTTTGGTGGGTCTGTTGCTACTAATTAATTTTTCTTCTTAAATGGGGTCTATTTTCCTGTTTCTTTTCATGCCTGGTAACTGAATGCTATATAGTAGACATTGTGAATTTTATATGATTTGGGATACTGAAGTGTTTGTATTCCTTTAAATATTGTGGGGATTTGTTCTGGGTATGCAGTGAAGTAAACTTGTAAGCAATCTGATTTTTTGGCTTGCTTTAAACATTTGTTAGAAAGGTCCAGAATGACTTTTAGCATAATCCATTTAGGTCAGTGTCTTAGGACAGAAAGAAGGGTTGAGAAGGGTACAGAGTGGATCTGGAGGGCCAAATACAAGTTACCCAATATGTAAGAGTAAATCCTTATTTTCATATCTGATATTCCTATAGACTGTAATTTCCTTGGGATCAAAGGCATGTCTTTTTTCCATTTATATCTCAGAGAGTAACAGTGTCTCAGATAGCAGGCATTTGTTAAGTGTTTGCTTATCTAAATATTGTTTAAAACATAAACATTATCTTACATTTTCTTTTTAAAAATAACAAGCAGTTCTTTTCGTAGTGATACCATTTTTTAAGAAGAACTTAAAACAGTATATATTTAGTAAGTCTATTTCATCAACTTACATTTTCCTCATCCATTCTATTTTTCTAATTTTTCTTTTCTTTTCCATATCTTGCCTTCTCTTCAGTTTAGAGAAATGGAATTCGCTTTCTTTTTTGTCTCCCACCTCTACGTTTTCAGGAGACACCCAAAACTGTTGAGAAATGGAAAATGAATATACAAAGTGTTGAAATACTGATTGTGAGGTAATTTGGCTACAGTCAAAAGTTCTGTGTGTTCAGTAGGAATATGCCAAGAGAGAAACAGAGGAGAGAATACACCTCCTCTAAGGTATTTCTTATTATGCCACAGGTGAATAGCGCATTGAGCCTTCAGAGGCACATGTCACAGAAAGTCTAACAAAGCACTAGCATACTGAGGTACTTAATAACTATTCGTTGAATGGGTAAATGAAAAGACATACTCCAATAGTGTTTTTGTTTTTCATAAGAACAAACTCTACTCGTAAGAACAAACTCACCTACTCTCAGTGCTGTTGACGTTTGAAGACTCTAATTCTCAGGGAGGACAGGCACCCTCCAAGAACAGGGAAGTCTCATCATGATGTCTCAAGAGTTTGTGGTTTCCTGTATGGCATGCTATCCTAACTGGCTGCCTATTTTTCCTACTTCCAATTCACTGCCTCTCCTTCACCACATATTAAAAAACAAGGAGGAGAATTTTCTATCCCCCACAGCACTACGTATTTGTCTCTATTAAAGCACATATTTACTACACTGTACTGAAAAACTCTTTTTTACTTAAGTCTCTCCCAAATTAAAAGGCAAACTACTTGAGAGAAGGGACTATTTTATCTACCATTGTATCCCTAGCATCTAGTACGACGCCTGACATATGTTTGGTATGCAATAAAATTTGTTGAATAAATGTGTGAATACACAACTCGATCATGTTCACTTTTCATTCTTAGTATATTTAATATACTACATTCTATAATCTACATACCAGAGATTAAAAACTGGAATGAAGATATGAGGCCATATAAACAGACATCTAGAGCTACAGAACCTGATCATGTTAACCTAACCAAACATGCTTAGGTAGAAATTATCCCCACAAAAAGAGGAGGTAAAACATGGGTGTCTATGGAAAAGTCCCTACATCACATATACGTATTAAGAACTATGTATATTTAAAATCATTCCATTCAATTAATATGACGACATGTTAAAGTTCCAAACACCATGACAATCCAGATGATTTTCCACCAGTATCTGTCGTTACAAGCTCTGTAAGAGAAAATGTCATCTTTTTCTTAAGAATTCCCACCTCTAGGGGTGCCTGGGTGGCTCAGTCAGTTAAGTGATTGACTCTTGATTTCAGCTCAGGTCATGCATGATCTCATGGTTCGTGGGATCGGACTGTGTTGGGCTCTGTGCTGACACGGTGGAGCCTGGTTGGGGTTCTCTCTCTCCCTCTCTCTGCCCCTCCCCCTGCTCACGCCCTCTCTCTCTCTCAAAATAAATAAACACTAAAAAAAAAATTCCCACCTCTAGTCCAAGGATTAATAGAGTCAACAACATTTTCCAATTTGCTTTGTTATAAAGATACTAAACTGCTGAGTTCCAAACAGTATCTAAATATGGCCTAGATCGGGGGGCACCTGGGTGGCTCAGTCAGTTAAGCGGCCGACTTCGGCTCAGGTCATGATCTCGCGGTCCGTGAGTTCAAGCCCCGCATCGGGCTCTGTGCTGACACCTCAGAGCCTGGAGCCTGTTTCAGATTCTGTGTCTCCCTCTCTCTGACCCTCCCCTGTTCATGCTCTGTCTCTCTCTGTCTCAAAAATAAATAAACGTTAAAAACTTAAAAAAATAAAATAAAATAAATAAATAAATAAATATGGCCTAGATCAAAGCTGATTACTAGAAGTATAAGCAAATGTAAAGAAAAAAAAGATACACTGTTGATCTTGAAGTATTATTAGTAACCTCTGGGTACTTACCATCATCAGTTTTTATCAGTTAAATTACCAAGATTTATTATTTTAAAATTATTTTTCAAAAAGACAAAAGAGTTCCTAAATATGTAAGATTCAAAATTATTAATATTTTTATTTTCTTACTGTATCAGAGACAAGCCTCCAGCCATTGTTCTCGATACGACGATACCAGCCACGATGATCCTCTTCCTGAAGATTATCACTTTTAATATGAGACGTATATTTTGCTGGAAGTCTTGTATAATCTCTAGGGCTATTAGCACACAGATCTTCAATAGGTCTATGAGTGAAAATTTTATAGTATATATCAGGTGGAAATTTAACCTGTATATGGAAAAGTTCAAAGGACCACTGTAATCACAAAAGTGATTTATATTTTTAAAATTTAAATCTTTTAAATTTCATATAAATGTGCTTTAAAATTACCAAATAAGAATTCACCCATACTTACACCACCTAATCTGAATCGTACATGAATGCCCGCAGCAGCATCTAGCAGCTCTGCCTACAAAAAAATACATGACTCTTCAAAATTCTGTGTGTATCAACTCACCACTTCTCACTCTATCATGCTAAAATAGTGCTGAATATTAATTATTTATGAAATAGGTCAAGTAAATAAGCCTTAAATAATTATTTTTAAATTAAAATATATTTTAAGATTTAACTTCTAATGGGCATCCAATAAGTAAAACAGCTTTTGTAACTGGAAAAATGATACCAAATATGTTCCCTTTCTGTGCAACATATAAGTATAAAAGCCAAGTGATTTGTTATTCCAAAAACAGAAATTTTAAGTAAGTCCTCAAACATATGACTTACATATTTATCTTACAGGTAAATTCAGAGTAAAAAAAATGTCATTGGCTAATCCACGTTTAACACAAGATGACCGTTCCTAAGTAGCTTTTCTTAAATCAAAAATCCATGCTTAAATTTTTTAAGAATTGTATAGAATTGGTCTTCTAAATTTTAATGCCTTGCACCAAATGTAAAAGAGAGAAAACAATTTTGGTTCCTCTAACAGAAGAGTTCAAGCTTACCACCTGATAGTACTGTTAGATGAGAATATACATATTATCCTAAATTGTTCAGTCTATAAAGCCTAAAAGACTACCTTAAGTTTTGCATAATTTTCTCCTGACTAAAAAGCATATACATACATACATACATACATACATATGTAGGGTCATAGTTCAATCGTGAAAGATATGTTTTATAACAGGATCTTAAACTTACATTTATAAAATTTATACAGGTGACCCTTAAACAACATGGGTTTGAACTGCACAGGTCCACTTATATGTGGATTTTTTATAGTATAGCATTGTAAATGTATTTTCTTCTTATGACCTTCTTAATAACACGTTATTTTCTCTAGCTTAACTTACTGTATGAGTACAGTGTATAATACATGTAACATACAAAATATATATTAATTGACTATGCTATTAGTAAAGTTTTCGGTCAACAGTAGGCTATCTGTAGTTGAGTTTTTGGAGAGTCACAAGTTATACATGGATTCTCTACTGCATGGGCAGAGGGTCACTGCCCCTATCCCAACGTTATTCAAGGGTCAACTGTATATACTTTTTAAACACAATTCATTATATATATACTTTTATGTCCACTAAAGTAGGCAAATCTTAAGTGTACAGCTTCATGGAATTTTTTCCTTCCTATTTCAGTCAGTTAGGGTGAGGTGCTAATCATGTCAATCCAATCAAAAATTTAGCTGGCTCAAGCCTGGACTGCAGTTTTAGTAATCTATGTCTGGTTTGTCCACTTCCAGTTTTCCCCTATTTCTTAGATATGGCAACTCTCTATCTCTTCAACTATGAAAGCCTATGGGAAATTCAAAAGTACTTTGAGAAGATTTAAGCTTAATTCTTTATCCTTCTACCTACCATCTACAAACTCAAATGGGGATGAGAGTCAGCTGTGTATTTGAGGCAGTTCCTTTCCCTTAAGCATGACTCTGTCTCCTATGCCTATGGGGAATTTCATTTAGTGCAGTAGTGTTATTTAAAATGGCCTTAGATTAGCTGTAAATACTCAATGCAAATTCTAGGGAACCAAAAATTAGTAAAAAAGAGGTATAATTGATATGCTGAGAGGAAAGAAAATGTAATCATATAAAATGCTCAATTAAAACCAGAGAAGACAGAAAAAGGGTGTAATAGAAAAAAAGAAACAAAGAACAAGGGCAAGAAATAGAAGACATTAAATATGTTAGACATCAATCACCATACTAAATATCAATGGTCTAAATACACAAGTTAAATGGCAGAGACTGACAGAATAGATTAAAAAAAAAAAGACCCAACTCTATGTTGTCTGTAAGAAAACCATTTAAAATATAAAGACACAGATAGGGTAAAAGCATAGTAATGGAGAAAGATATACTATATTAACTAACACTGATTAAACAAAAACCGAGAAGCTGTATTAATTTCAGAGACAGCTGAATTCAGAGCAAGAAAAATCATCAGGGATAAAGAAGAGGATTACAAGATGATAATGTGGCCACTTCTCTGAGGAGACATAACAATCCATAAAGTATATATACCTAACAACATAGTATCAAAATATGAAGGCAAAAACTGAAAGAACCGCAAGGAGAACTAGAGAAATCCACTATTATAGTTGGAGAATTTGATACCTCTCTATCATTAATTGACATATTCAGCGGTCTATTATGAAAATGAAGAACACTTTCAATTAACTGGATTTAGATTTCTACAACACTTCATCCAACAACAGCAAACATACATTCTACTCAAGCTTACAGAGAACTTTTATTTACCAACATAGAACATGTTATGGACCATAAAGTACACTTTAACAACTGTAAAATAAGAGAAATCATACAAAGTATACTTTCAGACTCCAATGTAATTAAACTAGAAATCAGTAACAGAAGGATAGTCCGAAAATGCCCAGACATTTGGACAGTGACAAATGCCCAGACATTTGGACATTTGGACTTGGGCAGTGAACAACACACTTCTAAATAACAGGTGGATCAAATAGGAAGTCTCAAGAGAATTTTAAAATATTTTGAACTAAATTAAAATGAAAACACAGCTTATCAAATTTTGTGAAATGCACTGAAAACAGTGCTTAGGGGAAAATTTATAGCACTAACTACATATATCTGAAAACAAGAAAGACTTGAAATCAATAATGTAGGCTTCCATCTTAAGAAACTAGGAAAACAAATTAAATCAAAAGTAAGCAAAAGTCAAGAATAAAAAAACAGAAATCAATGAAATTGAAACAGGAAATCAACAGAGAAAAATCAAAGAAATTAAAACCAATAAAGCTCAATAAAACCAATAAGCTTCTGTACAAAAAAACTAAGAAGGAAAAAATAGAAAGAAGACACAAATGACTAATATCAGAAAAGAGGGGCCATTACTACTGATTCCATGGACAGTAAAAGGATAATTAACAAATATTATGAAAAACTCTATTCCCACAGATTTGATAAATGGTTCAATTCCTTGAAAGACATAACCTGACAAAACTCACACAGGAGAAATGGAAAATCTGAATAGACTAATACCTATTAAAGAAACTGAATGAATTAACCTTTCAAAAAAGAAAGCACCAAGCCTCAATGGGTTCAATGGTAAACTCTACAAAATATTTAAGGAAAAAAAAATATCAATTCTCTACTATCTCTTCCAGAAAACAGAAGCAAAGGGGACAGTTCCTAACACTACTCTAAATACCATTACTCTAAATACCAAAAACATAGGGGTGCCTGGTTTTCAGTGGCTCAGTCAGTTAAGCATCCAATCTGGATTTTGGCTCAGGTTACGATCTCATGGTTCATGGGTTCCAGCCCCACGGACCCTGTGTTGACAGTGCAGAGCCTGTTTAGGATTCTCTCTCCCTCCCTCTCTCTGCCCCTCCCTAGCTTGCATTCTCTCTCTCTCTCTCTCTCTCTCTCGTTAAATAAACTTAAAAAAATAAATAAAATTTACATGGAAATACAAAGCATCCAACGATAGCCTGGAAGTGTCTTCTTGAAGAACTACAAAATGGGAGTATTGTCTACCATATAATATACTTGTTACAAACTCAAAGTAATTATAACAAGGCTGGAAAAATAGATCATGGAAGGTAATAGAGAATTCACAAACAGACTCATACATAACTGGTTACTTGATTTATGATAAAAGTGGCATGGCAGAGCAGTGGAGGCAGTGGAGAAAGGACTATCTTTTTAATAAACAGTGTTTGATCATTTTGAGATCTATAAGGAAGAATATGAAAGGGATCTCTACCCCACACCATACACAAAAAAATGAATCCCGAGTAGTTTATATATCTAAATATGAAAAGAAAATCAATAAAGTTTATATAATATAGGAGAATAATTTCATGATTTCAGGATTGGCGAAGCTTATAAAAAGCGCCAATCATACACAAAAGCACTGATAATCTTAAGTACATTAAAATCAAGAATGCTGGGGGCACTTGGGTGGTTCAGTTGATTAAGCATGCGACATCAGCTCAGGTCATGACCTCGTGGTTGTGGATTTAAGCCCCGCATCAGGCTTTGTGCTGACAGCTCAGAGCCTGGAGTCTGCTTCAGATTCTGTGTCTCCCTCTCTCTCTGCCCCCTCCACCCATCACTCACACTCTCTCTCTCAAAAAAAAAAAAAAAAAAAAAGGAGCGCCTGGGTGGCTCAGTCAGTTGAGCGTCTGACTCTTGATTTCGGCTCAGGTCATGATCTCACAGTTTGTGAGTTCAAGCCCCATGTCAGGCTCTGTGCTGACAGCATGGGTCCTGCTTGGGATTCTCTCCCTCCATCTCTCTCTCTCTCTCTCTCTCTGTTCCTCGGCTTGCTTTCTCTCTCTCTTCCAATCTCAAAATAAATAAAGTATCAAAAAAAAATAAAAATAAAAAAATAAAAAACATAAAAAATTTTTATTAAGAACTCTGTTCACCAAAAGACATTCTTGTTTCAAAATACTAACCTAGGGATTGGGGAAAGAGGGTGGAAATATAGATGAAGCAAGACTGGCGGGGAATTGCTAATTGTTGAAGCTAGGTGATGGGTACCTGTAGTCTATTACTTTATTCTTTCGACTTTTGTAATATGTTTGCCATTTTTCATGATAAAAAACACACAGTGAGGACCATCCTAAGAGTGACAAGTCAAGTCACAGAATGGAACACGAAATGACAAGGACTTTTATGAAGACTATATAAAGAACTGCTTTAAACTAGTAGGAATAAGAGACAATATACACATAAAAGACACCAAAAAAATGTCAGGAGCTCAGCTGATCCGGAAGAACAGTACGTGAGATGTCAGTGTCAGAGTAGCCAATTAAGGAAACAAGCACAAAGGGAAAGAAAGCTTTTGACCACTTACTACATGATAATAAGAAAGAGTTAGGGCGTCTACAACTAGAGGAGGCACCAGTCCACCTGTTCCATCTCACCCTCACCATCCCCCCCCCCCCCAGCGTGAGCAGTGCAGTGACAGAGAGTCAGGTGGATCAGCACAGAATCCTGAACAAAAGGCTCCAGCAGTGGTAGGGACCATAAGGTGTGTATATTTGGGGTAGGAGGTATGTAGGAGATTAAGGGAGGACAGTCTGAGTGGACTGAGTCAGAGTGGGAAAAGGGTCTTCAAGGTTTCCCCCATAAAGAGGTCTCAGCAGAGGTGTCTGAAGACCTCAGCTCAAAGCCTCAGATAAAGAACTAAAAATGAAAGTGCTGGGACTAGATACTTAAATATGTCGGGGGTCGGGGGTTCCGTCCAGGGTGTCTGAGTCCCAGCCTGAGCTCCCTTGAGAGGCTGCAGGACACTGCCATGCACCAAGTCTGATTGTGAGGAGGGGACAGCTTTCCCGTGTGGGGCCTGTTGGATAAAGTCCCTGTAATTGTGTCTGGTCAGGCCTGGAAGAGCACACAGGATTGTAACCAGGAGCGGAACTCCTCACAAAGATGTGCAACTTCACTAGCTATCAGGGAAAGGCAAATTAAAAAGCTGAAATTAAACATTGATAAGGATGTAAAGCACCAAGAATTCCAAGAGACGGATGATGGCTAATACAAATTGTACAGTAACTTTGGAATATAGTTTGGCAGATCCCGTTACCCAGAAATTCCATTTCTAGGTAGAATAGAAACCAAAAGAAATTCGTGCACATATGCACCAGGGCAGATGAATAAGAATGTTCCCCAAAGCAATCTTTATAACAGACTCAAACTGGAAAAAATATATATGTATAAATGTCAACCACTGAATGAATTAACTGTAGTGTGTGTGTGTGTATAATGAAATAATTATCATTGTTTTTCATAAAATGAATACAATTCAGCTACACAAACACAATGCTGAATGAACAAAAGCGCACCATAAGATTCTATTTACATACAGTTCAAAAACAGAGAAAACTAAAGAAAAAAAAGCTGCACAAAATGGTGGTTGCCTCTCGGGAGCAGGGAAATTGGCGGTGATGTGCAAAGCCTGGAAGGCAGTGGTTTGAAGTAGGAAACATTGATCTGGGTTATGTAAGTTACACAGGGGGTTGTTTGTGATGATTCAGTGACCTTATACATTTATGTTTCATGAACTTTTCTATAACGTGCTTCAATAAAAAAGTGTTTGAAAAGAAACAAATACAAGCATATTTATAAAGCAGCCACACATCTTGAAGGGAAAACACAGATGCTGTACGAATAAACAGTGTCCTCACCTCTTTAGGATTGATGTATCTCACTATCTGACGTGGCTCTCCTCGTCTTCTTAGATCAATCAGTCTTTTAAAGTGTTGGAAGACAGTGACATTCTAAAGGTTCAAATACATAAGACTGTATGGTCAAAACTGGATTTTCTACCTCTGATTAGCTTTTTGCCTAATTAGGGCAAAATGAGTAAAAACCATATAATAGATTTTATGTGTGTAAACTAGATTTTAGAAATATTACCACTCACGATTTACTTTGACAAGCCAGGCAATACCAATTTTATTCTCACAACGAGTTTTACCCTTCACTTTGGAAGTGCATCACTAGCAACTGTAAAGAAAATACCCAGGACATTGGTTGAGTTGCTTTTGCATGTTCCAGAGTCATCCAGGAGGAAGACAAAATAGAGCCTACTGGTTAAGAACACGGAGCATGGCATCATATTATCTGAGTTCAACAGTTAGTACCAACTCACCATGTGACCCTGGACAAGTTGCTTAAATTCTCTCCTCGGTGTCTCACCAAAAAATGGGAATGATAGTGGCTATCTCCTACAGCTATGGTGAGGAGTTCATGAGTTAATATTCATAAAGCACTCAGAACAACTTCTGGCCCAAGAAAGCACTAAATAATTATTATTCTAGTATTACCATTACAGAAACCTCATTACTGTAGTAATTCCACTGATTTACAAACCCTACCTACTATTCATGTTAGGACACATATTTGGTCAAACAACTCCAAACAACTTTTTTTTTTTTTTTTTTTTGAGAGAGAGAGAAAGAGAGAGAGAGAGAGGCAGAGGGAGGAAGATACAGAACCCAAAGCAGGCTCCAGGCTCTGAGCTGTCAGTACAGAGTCTGACTCAGCGCTTGAACTCATGAACCGCGAGATCATGACCTGCACTGAAGTCGGATTTTTTTTCAACGTTTTTTAACGTTAATTTATTTTTTAACGTTTTTTTTTTTTTTTACGTTTATTATTTAACGTTTTTTTTTTTTTTTTTTACGTTTATTTATTTTGGGACAGAGAGAGACAGAGCATGAACGGGGGAAGGGCAGAGAGAGAGGGAGACACAGAACCGGAAGCAGGCTCCAGGCTCTGAGCCATCAGCCCAGAGCCCAACGCGGGGCTCGAACTCACAGAACGTGAGATTGTGACCTGAACTGAAGTCGGTCACTTAACCGACTGAGCCACCCAGGCGCCCCTGAAGTTGGGTATTAACTGACTGAACCACCCAGGCACCCCTCCAAACAATTCTTCTCTCTCAGACAACAATTTCTTTGGTAACACTCTCTTCATACTCTACCCCCCAAAAAACCCTTACTAACTCTTGGTAAACTCCCCCTACCCCACCCGTGAGCTTACGTTAAATCAAATAAATTCAAACTGAATCCACATCACTAATAAGACAATTTGAATCCCCACTGCTTCAATGAAGCACATTACCTGTGGAGATGGTGTAGCCCACATCAAAACAGATAATATTCTTTCTGAAAGGAAGATATAATTTCCAGTAGGTATAACCCCAAGTTGAGTATCAAGAAAAATTTATGGTGATACCTTGGGGGATGGTGAATAAAAATTTAGTGCTTTTAGAATGGGTTCGGACTTAAGCGATCATCAACATAATATAAACAGCTATGCGCATGAGATGTTATCTATAACCTAACGGTAACCACAAATCAAAAGCTATTAATAGATATGTAAAAAAACAAAGAGAAAGGAATCCAAGTAATATCACTAAAGAAAGCCATCAGAGGGTGGGGACAGGAGGGAGGAGGAGGGGACAGAGAGGGGGAGGGGGCCACGGTGGGGTGGGATGGCCTTCTGGCCTAGGTGGCAGAAGTGGTGGCCGCAGCTGACCAGCCTGCTGCTCTCTCACTTCTGCTTGGGCTTCCCGGCTCCTCCCTTTCCCCTCCCCCCCGCAGATGGAGAGGGTGGCCCTGCTGTGGATGGTCAGATAGCTCCCGCCACCCATCTCTGGCCCCAGTCAGCATGGAACAGACCAGGAGGAAGCTGGCGGGAGGGCTGCCGGCCTGTGTGATAGACTGGGGCACACAGCAGACAAAATTAGGAGATGCTGAAAACACAGAGCCACAGCTTATCATCCCCTCCTGTTCTGCCAGTAAGGAGTCAGCGGAAGTGGAAAGTGGGTGATCGAGCTCAAGGGAGGGTGATGAAAGGTGGTGATCACCTAGGCTTCCTCATTGGTGATGAAGCAATAGGAAAACCTATGTAGGCAACACAGAGGCCAATTTGCTGTGGTGTAGCTGAAGATTGGGACTTGATGGAAAGGTTATGGAACAAGTGATTTTTAAGTATTTAAGGGCAGAACAAGAAGACTATTTCCAAAACTGTAAGCAATAAATTTCTGTTGCTTATCATCCACCCAGTCTGTTGTAGTTCATTCTAGCCGCCCAAATGGACCAACACAAGTACTAAGGATCTGAACAACATGGTTAGCCAGTAGGACTTAAACCATGTCGGAATACATTTTTTTCCTCAAGTTCATGTGAAACATTTACCAAAATAGACTTTTTTCCAGGACAGGGAAGTTTCAACAAATTTCAAGTTATTAAAATCATATAAGAAGGAGGAGCCAAGATGGCGGAACAGCATGGAAGCTTTTTGTGTGTCTCACGTCCATGAAATACAGCCAGACCAACACTAAACCATCCTACACACCTAGAAAACTGATTGGAGGATTAACACAACAATCTGCACAACCTGAACCACAGAATAGAGCAGGTATGTGGTGCGGAGAGCTGAACTTGGGGAGCGAGAAGCCCTGAAAAGTAGGAAACCACTTTTGTGGGCAGAGAGAGGACGGAGACTGGGGGGGGGGGGGGAGAATACATGAAAATCACCCCTCCCCAAAAGCAGCTGGAGAGAAAGTAGAAAATTGGAAACAGCCGCAGGGACTAAACTAAAAAGGGAGAAAGGAGAAAGTTTAAATTCCATTAAGACTGTAAACAAGGGGAGCACAAAGGCTGCAGCTCCTCAGCTCAATACCTGGCAGTGCTCTGGTGGGAAGGGCGAACCCCCAGGAAGAGGGTGGGGTCCGGGAGGTTCTCGGGCCTCACAGGGAAAAGCGGTTCCACTGCTGGAAGGACATTTGGTAAAGACTGTTGAAGCCACCTGGTCCCAGCAGATCCCGGAAGGCGGCCACATTCGCTGGTGCTGGGGCAAGGTTGTTAAGGGTGCAGCCTGGTGCCAGATGTGTGCTGCGATTTTCCATAATCCCTGAGACGCTGCTGCTACACTGTCTCGCGAACTTTTTCTGGGGCGGGCTGGCATTCTGGCCGCAGTCTCGGGGCACCGGCAAAAACAGGGTCCAACGGGCATAGCTGGGTGCAGCCGATATTCAGCCATTGCTCATTCGGCCATTGCTCGGTGAGACCGTCCCGCAGAGGGGCAGAACGGGTCAAAGCCGCAGTCCTTCGGAAGTAGGAGGCCGGGGAAAACAGCCGCATCTGAGATAAGGCTTGGGAGAGAGGTGCTGCCTGGAGCCTGGTCATGAAGAGTGAAGAAACGGAGAGTGGACGAGAGTTGAAGACAGAGGACGAGTGCACGATTGCTGATCCGGGAGAACAGACTGGGTAGCTGAGTGGCGCCATTTTCACTGCTCCCGCGCATGCACGTACGCACCTACGAGCCCTGCAACAATCCACCCCAGTAGGCTAGCAGCGCCATCTAGTGGACAGCAGAGCTGTCCCAACTGGGACAGCTTCGCTCTTCAAGGACACAAACCTCACTGCCGGCTTAATTTATGGACTATAAAGAGCTACATAGACTGACTTCTAGGGGAAAATGAAGCAGTTTCAGTACTACTTCAATCTGTTAGCAGGTTCATCTATTCAATTTTCTTTCTTTTTCATTTTTCTCTTTTACAATTCTTTTTCTTGAATACAGAAAGAGAAAAAATTCATTTTTTCAATTTTTATTAAAAATATCTTTTTTATTACTATATTTTTTACTTTTGTGTAAATTTTTAAAAATTCTACTTTACTTCCATCATTTTATTTTAGTCTACTTCAGTGTACTCACCTTTTCAAATTCTCAATTTCCTTTTTTTTCTTTCTTTTTTTCTCTTTTTTGTTTCATTTCTTTTTCTTGAATGCAGAAAGAGAAAAACTTCATTTTTCTTTCAGTTTCTATTAAAAATATTTTTATTTTATTTTTATTACTATATTTTTTGCTGTTATGTAAATTTTTTCAAATTCTATTTTACTTCCATCATTTTATTTTAGTCTACTAGAGTGTATTCACTTTTTCAAATTTTCAAACGATTTTTTCTTATCTTTTTTCTTTTTCATTTCTTTTCTTTTTTCTTAAAAACAGAAAATGAAAAAATTCATATTTATTTTTAATTTTCATTAAAAATATTAATTTTTTTCTACTACATTCTTTACTTTTGTGTGTATTTTTTCAAATTCTATTTTACCCCCATCATCTTAGTCTACTTCAGTGTATTCACTCTTTCAAATTTTCAAACACTTTCCTTCCCCCCACCCCCGCCTTTTTTTCTTTAATCTGTCAAACCACTTTCAACACCCAGACCAAAACACACCTAGGATCTAGCATCATCTATTCGATTTTTGTGTGTGTCTGTTTTTAATTTTTAATTTCAATATAGTTTTAATTTTAATTTTTTTAATTTCAATTTTTCTACCTCATTAATTACTTTCCTCCCTTCAAAATGACAAAACGAAGGAATTCACCCCAAAAGAAAGAGCACAAAGAAACGACAGCCAAGGATTTAACCAACACAGATAGGAGTAAGATGTCTGAACCAGAATTTAAAATCACCATAATAAGAATACTAGCTGGAGTCAAACATAGATTAGAATCCCCTTCTGCAGAGATAAAGGAAGTAAAAAATAGCCAGAATGAAATTAAAAATGCTGTAACAGAGCTGCAATCACGGATGGATGCAGCGGTGGCAAGATGGATGAGGCAGAACAGAGAATCAGCGATACAGAGGACAAACTTATAAAGAATAAGGAAGCGGAAAAAAAGAGGGAGATTAAGGCAAAAGAGCATGATTTAAGAATTAGAGAAATCAGTGACTCATTAAAAATGAACAACATCAGAATCATAGGGGTCCCAGAAGAGGAAGAGAGAGAAATAGGGGTAGAAGGGTTATGTGAGCAAATCATAGGGGGAAAACTTTCCTGTGTTTAAGACACAGACATCAAAATCCAGGAAGCACAGACGATCCCCATTAGATTCAACAAAAACCGACCATCAACAAGGCATATCATAGTCAAATTCACAAAATACTCAGGCAAGGAGAGAATCACGAAAGCAGCAAGGGAAAAAAAGTCTCTAACATACAAGGGAAGACAGATCAGGTTGGAAGCAGACCTATCCACAGAAACTTGGCAGGCCAGAAGGGAGTGGCGGGATATATTCAGTGTTTGAATCAGAAAAATATGCAGCCAAGAATTCTTTATCCATCAAGGCTGTCATTCAAAATAGAAGGAGAGATAAAAAGTTTCCCAGACAAACAAAAATTAAAGGGAGTTTGTAACCACTAAACCAGCCCTGCAAGAAATTTTAAGGGGGACTTTCCGAGGGGAGAAAAGATGAAATAAATAAATAAATAAATAAGTAAGTAAATAAATAAATAAATACCAAAAGCAACAAAAGATTAGAAAGGACCAGAGAACATCACCAGAAACTCCAACTCTACAAGCATCATAATAGCAATAAATTTATATCTTTCAGTACTCACTCTAAATGTCAATGGACTCAATGCTCCAAGCAAAAGACATAGGGTAACAGAATGGATAAGAAAACAAGACCCATCTACATGCTGTTTACAAGAGACCCACTTTAGACCTAAAGGCACCTTCAGATTGAAAATAAGGGGATGGAGAACCATCTAACATGCTAATGGTCAACAAAAGAAAGCCGGAGTAGCCATACTTATATCAGACAAGCTAAACTTTAAAATAAAGACTGTATCAAGGGATGCAGAAGGGCATTATACCATAATCAAGGGGTCTATACACCAAGAAGACCTAACAATTATAAAAATTTATGCGCCAAATGTGAGAGCACCCAAATATATAAATCAATTAATCACAAACATCAGGAAACTCATCGATAGTAATACCTTAATAGTAGGAGACTTCAACACCCCACTCACAGCAATGGACAGATCATCTAATAAAAAAATCAACAAGGAAACAATGGTTTTGAATGACACACTGGATCAGATGGACTTAACAGATATATTCAGAACATTTCATCCTAAAACAGCAGAATATACATTCTTCTCCAGTGCACATGGAATGTTCTCCAGAATAGACCATATACTGGGACACAAATCGGCCCTAAGTAAGTACAAAAAGACTGAGATCATACCGTGCATATTTTCAGACCACAATGCTATGAAACTTGAAATCAACCACAAGAAAAAATTTGGTAAGGTAACAAATACTTGGAGACTGAAGAACATCCTACTAAAGAATGAACGGGCTAACCAAGCACTTAAAGAGGAAATTAAAAAGTATATGGAAGTCAATGAAAATGATAACACCACAACCCAAAACCTCTGGAACGCAGCAAAGGCGGTCATAAGAGAAAAGTATATAGCAATCCAGGCCTTCCTAAAGAAGGAAGAAAGATCTCAGATACACAACCTAACCTTATGCCTTCAGGAGCTGGAAAAAGATCAGCAAATAAAACCCAAAACCAGCAGAAGACAGGAAATCATAAAGATTAGAGCAGAAATTAATGCTACTGAAACCAAAAGAGCCAGTAGAACAGATCAATGAAACCAGAAGCTGGTTCTTTGAAAAAATTAACAAAATTGATAAACCACTAGCCAGTTGGATCAAGAAGAAAAAGGAAAGGACCCAAATAAATAAAATCAAGAATGAAACAGGAGAGATCACAACCAACACAACAGAAATAAAAACAATAATAAGAGAATATTATGAGCAATTTTATGCCAATAAAAAGGGTAATCTGGAAGAAATGGACAAATTCCTAGAAACATATACACTACCAAAACTGAAACAGGAAGATACAGAAAATGTGAACAGACCCATAGCCAGTAAAGAAATCAAATTAATAATAAAAAAAAAAAATCTCCCAAAAAACAAGAGTCCAGAGCCAGATGGCTTTCCAGGGGAATTACACCAAACATTTAAGGAAGAGTTAACACCTATTCTCTTGAAAATAGAAATGGAAGGAAAACTTCCAAACTCTTTCTATGAAGCCAGCATTACCTTGATTCCAAAACCAGACAGAGACCCCACTAAAAAGGAGAACTATAGACCAATTTCCCTGATGAACATGGATGCAAAAATCCTCAACAAGATATGAGCCAACCTGATCCAACAATACATTAAAAAAACTATTCACCACGACCAAATGGGATTTATACCTGGGATGCAGGGCTGGTTCAATATCTGCAAAACAATTAACTTGGTGATTCATCACATCAATAAAAGAAAGGACAAGAACCACATGATCCTCTCAATAAATGCAGAGAAAGCATTTGACAAAATACAGCATCATTTCTTGATAAAAACCCTCAAGAAAGTAGGGATAGAAGGAGCAGACCTCAAGATCACAAAAGCCATATATGAATGACCCAATGCTAATATCATCCTCAATGGGGAAAAACTGAGAGCTTTTCCCCTAAGGTCAGGAACAAGACAGGGATGTCCACTCTCGCCACTGTTATTCAACATAGTATTGGAAGTCTTAGCCTCTGCAATCTGACAACACAAAGAAATAAAAGGCATCCAAATCGGCCAGGAGGAGGTCAAACTTTCACTCTTCGCAGATGACATGATACTCTACATGAAAAACCCAAAAGATTCCACCGAAAAACTGCTAAAATTGATTCATGAATTCAGCAAAGTGGCAGGGTATAAATTCAATGCACAGAAATCAGTTGCATTCCTATACACCAACAATGAAGCGACAGAAAGAGAAATCAAGGAATCGATCCCTCTTATCGCACAAAAAAACACAGAATACCTAGGAATAAATCTAACCAAAGAGGTGAAATATCTATACACTGAAAACTATAGAAAGCTTATGAAAGAAATTGAAGAAGACACAGAAAAATGATAAAAGATTCCATGCTCCTGGATAGGAAGAACAAATATTGTTAAAATGTCGATACTACCCAAAGCAATCTACATATTCAATGCAATCCCTATCAAAGTAACACCAGCATTCTTCACAGAGCTAGAACAAATAATTCTAAAATTTGTATGGAACCAGAAAAGACCCCAAATAGCCACAGCAATCCTGAAAAAGAAAACCAAAGCAGGAGGCATCACAATCCCAGACTTCAAGCTATACTACAAAGCCGTAATCATCAAGACAGTACGGTAGTGGCACAAGAACAGACAGTCAGATCAATGGAACAGAATAGAGAACCCACAAATGGACCCACAACTGTATGGCCAACTAATCTTTGACAAAGCAGGAAAGAATATCCAGTGGAATAAAGACAGTCTCTTCAGCAAGTGGTGCTGGGAACACTGGACAGCGACATGCAGAAGAATGAACCTGGACCACTTTCTTACACCATACACAAAAATAAACTCAAAATGGATGAAAGACCTCAATGTAAGACAGGAAGCCATCAAAATCCTTGAGGCGAAAGCAAGAAAAAACCTCTTTGATCTTGCCCGCAGCAACTTCTTACTCAACACATCTCTGGAGTCAAGGGAAACAAAAGCAAAAATGAACTACTGGGACCTCATCAAAATAAAAACCTTCTGCACAGTGAAGGAAACAATCAGCAAAACTAAAAGGCAACCGATAGAATGGGAGAAGATATTTGCAAATGATGTATCAGATACAGGGTTAGTATCCAAAATCTACAAAGAACTTCTCAAACTCAACACCCAAAAAACAATCCAGTGAAGAAATGGGCAAAAGACATGAATAGACGCTTCTCCAAGGAAGACATCCAGATGGCCAAATGACACATGAAAAAATGCTCCACATCACTCATCATCAGAAAAATACAAATCAAAACCACAATGAGATACCATCTGACACCTGTCAGAATGGCTAACATTAACAACTCAGGCAACAACAGATGTTGGCAAGGATGCGGAGAAAGAGGATCTCTTTTGCATTGTTGGTGGCAATGCAAGCTGGTGCAGCCACTCTGGAAAACAGTATGGAGGTTCCTCAAAAAACTAAAAATAGAACTACCCTACGACCCAGCAATTGCACTATTAGGCATTTATCCACAGGATACAGGCGTGCTGTTTCGAAGGGACACATGCACCCCCACGTTTATAGTAGCACTATCAACAATAGCCAAAGTATGGAAAGAGCCCAAATGACCATCGATGGATGAATGGATAAAGAAGATGTGGTATATATATACAATGGAGTAGTACTCGGCAATCAAAAGGAATGAAATCTTGCCATTTGCAACTACGTGGATGGAACTGGAGGGTATCATGCTAAGTGAAATTATTCAGAGAAAGACAAAAATCACATGACTTCACATATATGAGGACTTTAAGAGACAAAACAGACAAACATAAGGGAAGGGAAACAAAAATAATATAAAACAGGGAAGGGGACAAAACAGAAGAGACTCATAAATATGGAGAACAAACTGAGGGTTACTGGGAGGGGGGATGGGCTAAATGGGTAAGGGGCATTAAGGAATCTACTCCTGAAATCATTGTTTCACTATATGCTAACTAATTTGGATGTAAATTTAAAAAAAATAAAAAGTAAATTGAATTTAAAAAAATCATATAAACAACTGGCTTCAGAATCAAACCAGAAATCAGTAACAGAAAGGTAACTAGAAAACTCCTAAATATTTGGTAATTAAATAACATACTTCTAAATAACCGATGGGTCAAGAAAAATCACAATAGAAACTGTAAAATATTTTAAAGTGCAAGGTAATAGGGACACCTGGGTAGCTCAGTTGGTTAAATGTCTAACCCTTGATTCCAGCTCAGGCTCAGGTCATGATCTCAGAGTTTGTGAGATCGAGCCCCGTGTCAGGCTCTGCACTGATAGCATGGAGCCTGCTTGGGATTCTCTGGGAGGGTAATAAAGTGCAATATTGTGCTGGAGTACAATAAAGAAAAAGAAGTAATAGGTATAAAGTTTACAAAGAAAAAAACAAAAGTCATTCAGAGATGACATGATTGGGTAGTAAATCCAAAGGTGTCTATAAAAAATCAATTAGAAATAATAAGCACATACTAGGTCAGCAGATAAAAATAAATTATATTTCTATAAACTAGAAATGAACAATTAGAAAATAAAATTGAAATTAATACCACTCACAGTAGCATCAAACAATGTCAAATACCCGTAAGTTACATGAAAGATACATAAGACTTCTACACTGCAAACTATAAAACCTTGTGGAGAAAAATTTTTAAAGATCTAAAACATGAAGATATGTACCAGGTTCATGAAAACTTGGAGTAGTAAAATGTCAGTTCTCCCCCAAACTGATCCTAATGCAATCCCAATTATAATCCCCACAAATATTTTTGCAAAAATTAATAAATTAATTCTACTATTTAAATGGAAATGCAAAAGCCCTAAAATAGCTGTGATAATCATGAAGAACATCACAGTTGGAGGACTTCGATGCCAATACTTATGACAAAGCTATAGTTACTAAGACAGTGTGGTACTGACCCAAATAAAGACAAATAAAGCAATGCAAATGAACAGAGACCACAGAAACACTTCACATATATGGAGACATGATCTAGTATTTTCAGTAAAAGGTACTTAATCATTTGGTTATCCATAAAGACAAAAATGAACTTTGCCTACACCTCTTATCACACACAAACATTAATTTGAGAGGATACTAGATCTCAACCTACAACAAAAGCAATCAAGCATCTAGAAAAAGCTTAAGGAAAATATATCCTGGCTTTGGATTAAACATTTCCCCCCAGATTTATTTCAATATAATTGACACGTAATATTGTGTTGGCTGAGCTGGACGTCTGCCTTAGGATCTTTTCCCACTGGGAAAGTTCTGATATTGTCACCTCTTTAGGCAAACATTTCTTTTTCATTTTTTAATGTTTATTTATTTTTGAGAGAGAGAGAGAGAGAGAGAGAATGAGTGGGGGAGGGGCAAAGAGAGGAGAACAGAAGATTGGAAGCAGGCTCCATTCTGACAGCAGAGAGCCCGATGTCAGGTTCAAACCCATGAACCCTGAGACTACGACCCAAGACATTCAACCGACCAAGCCACCCAGGAACCCCTGGGCAAACATCTCTTAAACAGGACACAGAAAGCACTAACCTTAAAGAACAAGGGATTAAATTGGACTTAATTAAAATGAAAGACTTCTCATTATCAAAAAAACATCTTTAAGAATGCAGTGTCTGGAGAAAAGACCTGCCCCACATGTATTCAATAAAGGACTTGTGGCCAGGATATATGAGAAACTTCTCCAAGTGAGTATTGACAGTGTACTAGTAGATGTAATGGGATTTGGGGGTTTGAAGATTGGGAGAGTAGGTTAAAAAAAAAAGGTGGGGGTTGGGATATTTATATCCTCATCAGACATAATAAGGAGTCACATAAGCCTATGTTAACATGATGGAACAAGAAACAAAGGTTTAAACATGCTCTTTTTAACATTTATTTATTTTTGAGAGAGAGGGAGACACAGAATCTGAAGCAGGCTCCAGGCTCTGAGCTGTCAGCACAGAGCCCGACGCAGGGCTCAAACTCATGAGCCATGAGATCATGACCTCAGCCAAAGTAGCTCACTTAACCAACTGGTCCACCCAGACGCCCCAGGTTTAAATTCTTTTTTTTTTTAATTTTTTAATGTTTTTTTAAATTTATTTTTGATAGAGAGACAGAGTGTGAATGGGGGAGTGGCAGAGAGAGACATTAACAAAGAATCCAAAGCAGGCTCCAGGCTCTGTGCTGTAAAGAAATAAGGCAATAAGGGCGTCTGGGTGGCTCAGTCGGCTATACCCTGACTCTTGATTTTGGCTCAGGTCATAATCTCACAGTTTGTTAGTTTGAGCAACATGTCCCCTTCTGTGCTGACAGCTCACAGCCTGCTTGGGATTCTCTCTCTCTGCCCCTCCCTCTCTCTCTGCCTCTTACCCCATCTCTCTCACAAAATAAATAAACAAAAATTAAGGTAACAAATAGAAGAACTAAAAAATCATTACATATGGTACTGGCAGGGCTGTGTAACGGGTAAGTAAGCTAAGTTCTCAATTATCTTTGCAGAAAATCAACAGGTCACTTCTGAAGTTGGCAGATAAAAAATAATTACACAAGCATGTTATATAGAAACAGAAATAACTACCAGAACATCTAAAACAAAAAGTAGTTCAGAGTGCTTCCCTTTAGAGTATGAGGGTAGAGAAGAATAGGAGGGGGTAAAAGATGTGCTTTTATTTGTAAGTTCTTCTATATTATTTTACTGAAAGAAATATATACATTATTTTGACTTAAAATATTTACACAAAAGAAAATACCTCCATTTACAGTAGTTTGACTATGCAAATTACTCACTTACTGGGCCAAGTAATGTGTTAAAATTAAGCATCCTTATTTAGAAATCCTCCTCTGAGCCACTTGAAAAAGAATATATCGAGATTTAAGATCAAATGTTTTCTCTTTGAGTCTTAGAACTATTTAAATTATCCTTAGATTTGAACCATGGCTTTCATGGTTGCTTTTTTTCAGTTTCTAACCACTTTTTAAATCCAACTGCTCAGTCACACCTTCTATTGCATGGGACACCATTTTATCTCCAAATACAACGCGCTTTAATCCTTTCAACATACAGATCTTATCTAAATTGATCACAATTTTAAGAAAGATATTTTAGGGGCACCTGCGTGGCTCAGTTGGTTAAGCGTCTGACTCAGCTTAGGTCATGACCTCACAGTTCATGGGTTCCAGCCCCGTGTTGGGCTCTGTGCTGACAGCCCAGAGCCTGGAGCCTGCTTCAGATTCTG
Organism: Panthera tigris; assembly: GCF_018350195.1. Classification (NCBI taxonomy): domain Eukaryota; kingdom Metazoa; phylum Chordata; class Mammalia; order Carnivora; family Felidae; genus Panthera; species Panthera tigris. Next base: position 7,042,941 of record NC_056669.1, read on the forward strand.
TGTCTCCCTCTCTCTCTACTCCTCTCCTATGCATACTCTGTCTCTGCCTCTCAAAAATGAATATTAAAATAATTTAAAAAAATTTTTATGTTTTTATTTATTTTGAGAGGAAGAGAGAGAGAGCAGAGGAGGGGCAGAGAGAGAGAGAGGGAGAGAGAATCCCAAGCAGGCTCTGAGCATCAACAGAGCATGATGCGGGGCTTGAACTCAGAAACCGTGAGATCATGACCTGAGCCAAAGTCAGATGATTAACCGACTTAGCCACCCAGGTGCCCCAATCACCTGTTTCCGATTCTGTGTCTCCCTCTCTCTCTGCCCCTCCCCTGTTCACGCTCTGTCTCTGTCTCAAGAATAAACATTAAAAAAATTTTTTTTAAAAGCATTAAAAAAATTTTTAAGGAAATTATTATTTTAGTATCGGAGATCAAGAGTTAGGGGTTTTATGGCTTGAAAGAGGCAAAAGAAACACATAATGGAAGCTATTTTGTAAGACTCGATTAACGGATCATGTGTGTTAGAAACAGAGCCATCGCACTTCACGTATAATTATCAGGCGCAGACAGTGTTGCTACAAACACAGAAGAAAGAGTGAAGTCATTTTAGTTATTGGCTCTCACTCAACCAGGTAAGTCAACCTGGAATATTCCTTTCACCAATGAGACCAGCTCTACCCAGACTAAAGCATGACAAAGTGTATTAACTCAGATACAGTTTATTATTAAACTTTAAGTCTTCAAGAGTCAAGTACTCGATAACTATTTAATGAGTGAATGAATGTATCCCTAACACTTTCTCAGAAACCTGATTGCTGAGTCAAGAAATAGTTTTAGAGGTAAAAGCCAAAGGATCCTATTCGTGATACTTTCACTGATCATAGTTATTTTCAGAGTGCCTGACCCTGACCGGCAGCTCAGTAAGGATTTGCGAGGCTAATGGAATGATTAATTAATGTTAACTTTCTGAACTTCTAAAAAATGGGTGCTTTTAAAGCAAAGGGTGGTACACCAATCTGTAAATATACTAAAAATTATTGAATTATACACTTTCAACAGGTGAACCTTATGCTATATAAACTATATCACAATAAGATTACAAAACAATGAAACAAACTCACAAGAAAACGTTTCCAGGCCTTCTGAATGACTCTGGCAGCTTTATCCCTCTTTGTAAGTTCTGATTCCTGTTCCCAAGGCATTTGAAAGTCCTAAAATAAGCAAAAAGTGTATATCTAAAATTTCTTTATAAACTCCAATGTGAAACTCACTAGAACTCAGGAAAAGTTAAATAGAAAGTTGAATAAAGGAAATAATAAAGATGAGATGTGGTATCAAGATAATTATAATAAAAAATAAAAATTGTTACCTACTATTGATTGCCTTATATGTTCCAATTTGTTTCTTTTTTCTAATTTATTTAATTATTTTAAAAAATGTTTATTTATTTCTGAGAGAGAGAGAGGGGAAGGGATACAAAGAGAGGGATACAGAGAATTTCAAGCAGGCTCCATACTGTCAGCACAGAGCCTCTTGTGGGGCTCAAACCCATGAACCGTGAGATCATGACCTGATCTGAAGCTGGATGCTTAACCAACTGAGCCACCCAGTTCTAATTTAAACAACAACCTTGCATAGTAGATTTTACCAGTATGCTGGTGCTAGAGACATAGAGATTGCACTTCAAGGCCTATGGTCAAATAGTGATTAACAAAGCCAGTATTAAACCCAAGGCAGCTAGTGTTGAAAATCCACGACCTTTCACGGCCCCATTCAATGACTTCAAATAAATTGTTATTATTCAACATATACAGTGACAGAGTTTCACCCAAAAACTTACCCAGGCCCCTAACCTAGAATTAGAGATGATTATAGAATTTTTCCTTCTTTGTAAATATGCTGACTAGTCAATCATGCATTAAATTGTCAGAAAAAGAGATGACTATTAAGACAAAACAAAATCACCAGTTCTACCCATAATTTTTATTAATACTGTGAAGAAATAAGTAATAGGGAAGTCAGACACACTTTACGATTTATGAGTCCTTTAAAAAGCTGCAGTAGACAGAGAGGATCCTGGGAAGAAAGTGGACTAGGAAGCACCAGGAATCTGTCTCCACTTCTAGACAACTGTGCTGGCAGAATCTAACATAACTCTTTTAGAACTCTGGTGTCTATTGAAGGCTTGCAACTTCCAGGGGAAGGCTTGGGAGGTAACTTGTGGTTAACTCCAGTCAATTTCTGCTCTTAGCCCAGTAGCAGCTACCCATTCCCTCACCGCAGCCCCAGCAGCAGGCAGCTGTGTACATGTTTCTGGAATAGCTTGCACACTTGTGGGAGCCAGGGTGGACAAAAAGGGACTCTGTCCTCCAATCCAGGAGATCTGTGCTCTGATTGTTGGTTGCTGCTTCTGATCACACAGGTATAGACAAACAGGCAGGCAGCCTTTGGTGATGCACCTTCACCCCCCCACTGTTGTTGCAAGCCCTTCCCATTTGGCAACTTCCAGGGAACTTAACGGGTTTTTCCTTCCCTCTAGATTGTTGTCCTTTCCCCTTAGGAGAGCCAGATATTAAAAATGAGGACATTCAAAAATAACAACACATATGGAGAAAACTGAGAAATTATCAGTCATTTCCAGAGAAAGGTACAGACTCACAAAAGAACTGAGAAGACCTTAAGTTTACAATTCAAACTGATCCTTGACTGATCCTTGTAGCCTGTAACAATTAAACACACACACACACACACACACACACACACACACACACACACAGAGTAAATTCAGGGGAAGGGAAAGAATCTGATTTCCAGAGTTCCTGCATTATTAAACTGAAATATCCAGTTTTCAATACAAAATTATAAGGCATATAAAGAAACACAAAATTATGTCTCATTCAAAGGAAATTAAAAAATCAATAGAAACTGACCCTGAAAAAGACCTGATGGCAGATCTACTAGACAAAGACCTGAACACCAATGTCTTAAAGATGCTCAAAAACTAAAGGAAGATGTGGAGAAATTCAAGAAATGATGCACAAAATGGAAATATCAATAAAGAGACAAAAACTAAAAAAAGACCAAACAGAAACTCTGAAGCTGAAAAGTAGAATAACTGAAAGGAACAATTCATTAGTGGGATTCAAAGGCAGAGTTGAGCAGGCAGAAGAAAGTAACCAGCCTTGATTCTTGAAGATAACTTGAAGATAAACAATGGAAATTGACAAGTCTGAGAAACAGAAAGAAAAAAGATGAAAGAAAAGTAAGCAGAGCTTAAGAGACCTATGGTACACCAGTAAGCAGACCAACATGCATGCTGTGGGAGTCCCAGAAGGAAAAGAGAAGAAGGGGGAGGAGAGAATATCTCAAGGAATACTGGCTGAAAAATGCCAAACTTAATTTTTTTTAATGTTTATTTATTTTTGACACAGAGAAAGAGAGACAGAGCATGAGCGGGGGAGGGGCAGAGAGAGAGAGGGAGGCACAGAATCCGAAGCAGGCTCTAGGCTCTGAGCTGTCAGCACAGAGCCCGACGCATGGCTCGAACTCATAGACTCTGAGATCATGACCTGAGCTGAAGTCGGACGCTCAACCAACTGAGCCACCCGGGCACCCGAAAAATGCCCAATTTGATGAAAAACATAAATATAAACATCCCAGAAGCTCAACAAACTCCAATTAAGATGGACTAAAAGATACATCCTCACCAAGACACATTATAATTAAACTTTTGAAAGCCAAAGATAAAGAGAAACTCTTGAAAACAGCAAGAGAGAAAAAATTCATCACATACAAAGAATTTTTAATATGTTAACAGATTTCTCATCAGAAACTTTGGAGGCCAGAAGGCAGTGGGCCAATCTTCTCAATGAAAAAAAAAACTATCAGGCAAGAATCCTGTGTCTAGCGAAACTGTCCTTCAAGAGTAAGGGAGAAATTAAGACACTGAAGATAAACAAAAGCTGTAAAAGTTCATTGCCACTAGACCTGCCCTGCAAGAAATGCTCAAGAGAGTCCTACAGGCAAAAATGGAGGACATTTGACAGTAACCCAAAATTGTATAAAGAAACAGAAGTTTCGATAAAGGTAAATATATGGATAGTTATAAAAGCCAGTGTTACTGTAACAATGGTTTGTAACTAAAGTTTTTGTTTTATACACGATTTAAGAGAACAATATATTTTAAAAAATTATTAGTCTAAAAATAGTATTATTGTAACTTTGGTTTGTAATTTCACATACTGTTTTCTATGTAATTTAAGAGACAAGTATATTTAAAATAACTATTAGATTATGTTTTGGGGCATACAATGTATAAAGGTGTAATTTTGTGATAACAACAATTGAAAGGAGTTGGGATAGAGGTGTAAAAGAGGAGGTTTTGTATGGCACTGAAGTTAAACTGGCATAAATTCACAATGGAGTGCTATAACTTTAGGATGTTAGATGTAATCTCCACGGTAACCACAAAGGAAACAGGTATAGAATATACACAAAAGGAAATGAGAAATGAATTTAAATGTTTCATTATAAACAAATCAGCTGAACACAAAAGAATACAGTAAGGCAGAAAATGATAAACAGAGAAGTCATAAATCATAAAGAAAACAAATAGCAAAATGACATAAGTAAGGTCCTCCTCATCAGTAATTACTTTAAATGTAAACGGTTTAAACTCTCTATTCAAAATACAGAGATTTGCAGAATGGATAAAAACACAAAACTATATGCTATCTAAAATAGACTCACTTTAGATTCAAAGACACACATAGATTGAAAGTGAAAAGACTGAAAAAGATATTCCATGCACATAGTAGCCAAAAAGAGAGGACAGGTGGCTATCTTAATATCAGACAAAATAGACTTTAAATCAAAAAAGTTTATAATAGACAAAAGATATTATACATTAAAAAAGGTTCAACACAATAAGAAAAAATAACAATTATAAACATTTATGTATCTAGTAAAAGACCAGCAAAATATAAGAAGCAAAAAATGACAGAACTGAAAGGAAGATTAGACATTTATATGCCACAGATATATGTCTCTCTAGATAGCTTTTCTATAATATCTATATATATCTATAATATTATATATATGTTTGTATATATAGCTTTTCCATAATTGTTGGAGATGTCAATACCCCACTCTCAATAATGACAGAACAACCAGACAGAAGGTAAACAAGGAAACAGAGGACTTGAAAAACACAATAAATCAACTTGATCTAGCAAATACAGAACATTCTACCAAATAACAGCAGCATTCACATTTTTCTCAAGTATACGATGGACATTTTCCAGAATAGACCATACCTTAGGCCTCAACATATTACATCTCAATATATTTCAAAAGAAATACACTTCTTTTGAAGTTATAAGTCAGTAACAGGTGAAACTGGAAAATTTACACATTTGTGGAAATTAAACATCATACTCCTAAACAACCAATGGATCAAAGAAGAAATCACATGGGAAATTAGGAAAATGAAAACTAAAACACAACATAGCAAAACTTATAGAAAGCAGTGAAAGTAGTGTTAAGAGGAAAGCTTACAGCTCAAATCAACAATCTAACTAAAACTTACAGAACTAGTAAAAGAATAAACTAAACCCAAAGCTAGCTGAAGAAAGATTAGAACAAGAGATAAAAACAAACAGAAAAACAATAGAGTAAACCAATGAAACCAAAGCTGATTCTTTGAAAAGATCGACAAAATTAGCAAATCTTTAGCTAGATAGACAGAGAAGAAATTTACTTCTAGTAATTCAGGAATGAGAGTGAGGACATTACTACTTATTCTGCAGAAATGAAAGAAACATTAACTGTGAACTAGTCGCAGTTTATAGTTGTGTTTGATATACTTGATGAAACTGACAAACTGACAAATTCCTAAAAATACAAGACCTACCAAGACTAAATCACAAAGAAACAGAACATCTGGTTAAATCTATAACTAGAATAAGGAGACTGAATCAGTAATCAAAAATCTCCCAACAAATAAAAGCCCTGGACCTGATGGCTTCACTGTGAATTACACCAAACATTTAAGGAAATTACCAATCCTTATTAAACTTTTCCAAAAAAACTGAAGAGAAGGGAACACTTTCTAGCTTGTTCTATGAGGTCAGCATTACCCTGATACAAAGGTAGACAAATACTACAAGAAAACCACACACCAACATTCCTACGAACATTGATGCAAAAATCCTGAACAAAATACTACCAAACCAAACTTAGCAGTATATTCAACAGATTACACACCATAAACAAACTGTATTTACTCCTGGAATTCAAGGGTGGTTCCATATACAACTATCAATCAATTTAACACACAACTTTAACAGATCGTGATCATCTCAATTGATGCAAAAAAAAAAAAAAAAGCACTTGACAAAATTCAACACCCTTTCATGAAAGCCCTCAATAAACTAGGAATAGAAGAAAACTGCCTCAATATAAAAAAACCTTTTATGAAAATCCACAGTAAACCTGATACTCAGTGAAAAGACTGAAAATTCTGTCTGTAACACCTGGAACAGGACAAGGTTGTCTACGTTCACCACCTCTATTCAACATAGTACCGGAAGTTCCAGTCTAAACAATTAGGCAAGGAAAAGAAACAGAAGTCACTCAAATGGGAAAGGAAGAAGTAAAACTATCTATTCTGGATAATATGATCTTGAAAGTATAAAATCTAATTGTTCCACAAAAAAACCTTTAGAACTAAAAAATGAATTCAGCAAGCAGCAGGATATGAAGTCACCACATAAATCAGTTGTACTTCTCTATAATAACGATAAACAATTTGAAAAAGAAATTACAAAATAATCATATATGTATATACATATATATGCGCCTATATATGTGCGCATATATATATGTGTGTGTGTATGCGTGTATATATATATATATATATATATATACACGCATACACACACACATACATAGGCATCAAATAGAATAAAATATTTAGGAATTAATTTCATCAAGGAGGTGAAAGACTTGTACAATGAAAACTATAAAACAATGTTAGATGAAATTAAAAAGACATAAATGGAAATACCATCTCATGTTCATGGTTTGGAAGACAATATTTTTAAGATGTCAATACTATGCAAAGTGACCTGCAGATTGAATGCAATCCCTAACACAATTCCAATGACGTTTCTTTTTTTTTTTTTTGCAGAAATACAAAAGCCCACTTCAAAATTTAGATGGAATCTCAAGGGATCCAGAATAGCCAAAACAAGCTTGAAAAAGAAAGAAGCTGGAGGACACACACTTCCTAATTTCAAAACTTATTACACAACTGCAGTACTCAGAACAATATGACACTGGCCTAAAGCCAAACACACAAACTGAATAGACATCCCAGAAATAAACCTTTACATACATGTCAAATGATTTTTGACAGGTGCCAAAACCATTCCATGGGGGAAGAACAATCTTCTCAACTAACAGTGTTGAGAAAACTGGATACTCACGTGTAAAAGAATGGAGTTACACTCTTTTCCAGCACCACATACAAAAATTAACTCAAAATGGATCAAAGTCTTAAATGTAACACCTAAAACCATAAACTACTTAGAAAACAACAGGGCAAAAGCCCTAAAACATTGGATTTGGTGATGACTTCTTGGGTATGACACCAAAGGAATAAGCAACGAAAGTAAAAATAGACAAACGAGACTTCATGAAAAAGTAAAATTCTATACATCAAAATTCTATGCCAAAGACACCATCAACAGAATATAAAGGCAACTCACAGAGTAGGAGAAGATATTTGCAAACCATGTATCTGAGAAGGGCTTAATATCCAGAGTAACTCCCAGAGAACTCCCAACAACAAAAGAACCAACGATCTGATTAAAAAATGGACAATACAGATATTTCTCCAAATATCATAAACAGCCAATAATCACCACAAAAACACGCTCAACATCATTAATCATTAGGGAAATGCACATAAAAACTATCATGAGATACTGCCTCGTACCCAGTAGGATGGTGCCTATCAAAAAAAAAAAAAAAAAAAAAAAACACCCCAGAAAGAAATGTTGGCAAAGGTGTGGAGAAATGGGCATTTGTGCGCACTGCTGACAGGAATATAAAATGCTGCAACCCTGTGGAAAAGGATATGGCAATCTTTCAAAAAACTAAAAATAAGTTTACCATATGATCTAGCAATTTCATTTGTGGGCATAAACCTAAAAGAATTGAAAGGAGGGTCTCAAAGAGATATTTGTACACCTAAGTTCATAGCAGCGTTATTCACAACAGCTAAACACAGAAGTGACCTGAGCGTCCATCGATGGAGAGCCAACAAAATGTGGTATTGACATACAGTGGAATATTATTCGGCCATTAAAAGAATGGAAATCTGACATGTGCTGCAATGTGGACAAAGCTTGAGGATGTTATGCTAATTAAAACCAGTCATAAAAAGACAAATACTGTATGATTTTACCTGTACAAGATAGTTATAGTAGTCAAAATCATAGACACAGTAAGTAGACGGTGGTTGCCAGTGGCACAGAAGGGGTACGGGGTGGTTATCCTTTAATGGGCATGGTGTTTCAGTCTTGTAAAATGAAAAGAGCTATGGAGATGGATGGAGGCGATGGCTGCACAACATCATGAATGTGTTCAATACCACTAAGCTGTACACTTAAAAGTGGTTAAGATGCATATTTTATCACACCTAAAATAAAGCTGTAGTACGCTCAATCCTTTTAAGCACTTATTACCCTAAAAAGGATGTCATTCAAAACTGAATGACTGATTGGGTCAAATAATGAAACTGTTCTAATATTACTCCAGTGTTATCAGAGAAGTGTAATGCAAGAATCTTGTTTGCCTAGGTTATATAAACGATTTGCAATTCTACTTGTTGGTGGCACACAGAGAGGAGATGCAAGCTCTACATAAGCTTTGCAAGTAAGCCCCTGTTTGTGGCAGTTTTCATACACATAACCCCAGGAGGAAGACTACTGAACTGAAAGCCTGCAGGTGTGGATTAGTTTCCGTTCACACTGTTACCTAACAGAACCGGAGACGAACAGCTCAACATCTTTAAGCTTCAGTTTCATAAACTGTAAAATCAAAGCACTGCAATAAATTAACTCCAACAGCACTTTCAAGTGTCACAATTCTGTGAGTTTACATTATAAAGGATTCAATGCTGCAATAGTCAAATATAAAGGAAAAAAAAAAGCACCGCACTGAACACAGGGAGAACATTGGGTTTTACTTAATCTCTGTTATTAATACTTCACAGTATAAATAATGTTATTCACTACCTTTATAACAGCAGTGTGGTTGTGAGATGCTTTATCAGAGTCTCACCTAAGGGAATAAATGTTACTCAAAATTTAAAATTCTCAACTTCTACTTACTTGTGAAATGTGAGAGTTATAAGGATTTATAAATCCCAAACCCCTTAAGTATTTAAATACATAACAGACATCAACTAATACGTGTATTGTATTTAAAGAGACAAAGACCAAACACAAAAATTCTCTAAAGGATATGCCATTTATAGGAAAAATTAAAGAAAAAATCTATATATTTTAATTGGCTATTTTCTCTCTCTTTTTTTTTTGTAAGCTTAAAACAGGAAATGTTTTCTTCCTATTATGGAGTTTTAAAAATTGACATTTTTAGGGTAGGGACAAAGTGCTCTGTGAAAAAGTGTCTGAATTTTTTCTCTTCAAATAGTTTTTTTTTTTTTTAATTTTTTTTTTCACGTTTATTTATTTTTGAGACAGAGAGAGACAGAGCATGAACGGGGAAGGGTCAGAGAGAGGGAGACACAGAATCCAAAACAGGCTCCAGGCTCTGAGCTGTCAGCATAGAGCCCGACGCGGGGCTCGAACTCACTAACTGTGAGATCGTGACCTGAGCCGAAGTCGGCCGCCCAACCGAGCCACCCAGGCGCCCCTCTCTTCAAATAGTTTTAACAATATAGGAGGCAGAGGGATATAGGTTAAGTCTATGGGTCTAGAGTAGGATAAACTGGGGTTTGAATCTTAGAAAAAAGTCCACCTCATACTCAGTTGTGTGATCTTGTGTAAGTTATTTAACTTATTCCAGCTTCAGTTTCCTCATCTGTAAAATAAGGGGACTCACAGTACTGATCTCATAGAGCTAATTTGAGCTTCAGTTTTCTCATCTGTAAAATATGGGGACTCACAGGGGTGCCTGGATGGCTCAGTTGGTCAAGCGTCAGACTTTGGCTCAGGTCATGATCTCACGGTTTGTAATGATCTCACGGTTTGTGAGTTGGAGCCCCGCATCGGGCTCTGTGCTGACAGCTCAGAGCCTGAAGCCTGCTTCGGATTCTGTGTCTCCATGTCTCTCTGTCCCTCCCCAACTTGCACTCGCTCGCTCTAAGATAAACAAACATTAAAAAATTTTTTTTTAGTGTCTGCTTAACTTTCTAAAAACTGGCATCTATTTATCAATACCTGATACATATCTCTATATATCTATGATCCTTACAAGTGGTGTCTGATATATTAATAAATATACATAACAATTAAGATATATGTATATATAAGATATATATATATATAGATATATAAGATATATATGAGATATCTATCTATCTATCTATATCTATCTATCTATCTATATCTATATATATCTTGCTCTTAATCTTGCTTGAGTTCTTACTGGTACTTCAGTCCCCTTGTTTGGATGGGGTTTAGTAGGATGGGTGTTGGGAATTTAGGGCAGATTTTAACATTTCATTTATATCATGCAGCCATTAAAAACTGTTTTGAATTGGGGCGCCTGGGTGGCGCAGTCGGTTAAGCGTCCGACTTCAGCCAGGTCACGATCTCACGGTCCATGAGTTCGAGCCCCGCGTCAGGCTCTGGGCTGATGGCTCGGAGCCTGGAGCCTGTTTCCGATTCTGTGTCTCCCTCTCTCTCTGCCCCTCCCCCGTTCATGCTCTGTCTCTCTCTGTCTCAAAAATAAATAAAAAACGTTGAAAAAAAAAAAAACTGTTTTGAATAAATATTTATTGAAGTGAATTATACAACGGATGATAAAGAAGGCTAAAAGTAGTACATATTAATTTGTTACTGGCTTGAGCACAAAGCTGAATGGAGGGGGTCATTCTCACACCCCAAGAACTCCGTAGACAGAACAGCAGGAGTGAAGGCACTGAAAACAGGAAGGTGGGACAGGACGAAGGCCAGTGTGACTGTAGCCAGAGACAGAGAAGACGTGGGAGATAAAGGCAGAGGAGGAGTGGGATCACAGGTCCTACAGGACCTTGAATCCTGGAAAGTGAGAATTTTAAGTGTGACGGGTGGCTGTTGGGAGGGTTACACCAGAGGAGCAACATCACCTATCTTGTGTTTTCTTAAGTATCTCTCCAACTGGTGGCAAAAGGAAACTAAAAAACTAAGCTATCGCTCTGGCTCCGCCATGAGTAATTATACAGTCATAACTATGTAAATATTAGTATTAACTCTACTGGCATTAAAACAGTAATACCCCATAATTATATAGCCTACGATAATACCACCCATGATAATATGAATTTGAATATCACATGATTGGCGACTGGCTCCTGTCTCCAAAGCAGGCTGACTCTGGAACAACTCAAGCTTATACTGTATGCAATTAAAATTTCTTAAGCCTACCTAGTATGATGGCAGGATTCTTGTTGTGTTTTTAATCAGGAAGATGAGGGCAGAGGATGAGTATGTGTAAATATGTGTGTTGTGGCACTTCGGTCCAAGAGGTTTGCAACAGGAAGTTACCAGATAATAACTAAATCTAAAAGACACCAAGGGGGCACGTGGGTTAAGCATCCAACTTTGGCTCAGGTCACGATCTCAGTTTGTGAGTTCGAGCCCTGCATTAGACTCTCTGCTGTTACCTCAGAGCCCACTTTGGATCCCCTGTCCCCGCCTCTCAGCGCCTCTCCCGCCTTCTCTCAAAAATAAACAAACCATAAAAATAAAGAAAAGACACCAAGAGCAGGGGCACTTGGCTGGTTTAGTCAGTAGAGCATGAAACTCTAGATCTCAGGGTTGGGAGTTTGATCCCCATGTTGGGTATAGAGATTAGTTAAAAATAAAATCTTACGACAAATACAAAACAAGTAGACTAACAGGTTATTTAAAATATGGAGGTAAAAACTCAAGGAAATGCACGTGCAATAAAGACAGAATAGTGGGATGAAAAATGATCAGGGCTATGTTGGCACAAGTAGTCAGGGAAGGCCCCTCTATTAAGAAGACTGATTTTCAAGATGCAAAGAGACAGGACAGTTGCAGGAGACTGTTCTAGGCAGAGAAGATAAAAACGCCCTGAGATAAAAGCTTGGTGTGTTCAAGGGGCTGAAAGCCAGCAAGCAGTATTGCTGGAGCTTTGAGAAGAGGCAGAAGTTGGGGGGGGGGGAGGTGAGAGGGGTACCAGGAGCCGCACTATAATCAGGTGGGAAGTGGACTATCAACTACTGCTTTATCAACTACTGGTTTGGACAGTGCACTACAGCTTGTACTGGCTGAGTGGAACCAAAATTTAAATGCTCAGGAATTTTGTGAGCTGGTTTTTAAATACAGGGACTACTAAAGATTATTTAAATTTAGAGTAAAATAAAGTTAACTAATACTCAAAATTTATCCCCTACCAGTGATCTTACTATTACAGGGGACCGTAATATACCACCTGAAAACATGCCACTCTGGCACAAGGACTATTTAATTTTTTAACGTTTATTATTTTTGAGAGAGAGAGAGAGAAGAGACAGAGTGTGAGTCGGGGAGGGACAGAGAGAGGGAGACAAAGAATCTGAAGCAGGATCCAGGCTGCGAGCTGTCAGCACAGACCCTGAAGCAGGGCTCAAACCCATGAACTGTGACATCATGACCTGAACCGAAGTCGGACGCTTAACTGACTTGACCCACCCAGGTGCCCCTGCGTAAGAATTATTTAGAGCTGAAGGCAATCTAGAAAGAACAGAGGCAGGAAAATCTCTCTATCCTTCCCACCTGTTTAAAAGCAGGACACAAATTTGCCTTTGCAAAGGTGTTGCCTCTCTGCTTTCCCATCCCAATAGGAGAAAAATAACCATGATCACCAGACACAAAAAGTTGACACTGACACAGGTCTTTACAAATCTAACTAAAATAACCCCTACCTTTTAATAGTTTCTCCAATATATTTACCTTCCCACAATTTACTACCTCTATAAATCCAAACTCCTTTCATCACTCTTTGTTAAAATGGTATATAAATCCCTGGGTCTAATGAACGTCCTCTTTGGGTTTTTAATTCCTTTTCTGGGAGACCCCCAATTTTATGCATGTAAAATTGAAATATTAACATCAAATAAAATATTTGTCTTTTCTCTGGTCAATCTGTCTTTTGTCAGTTTAATGTGCAGGTCTCAATTTTAAAACTTAAAATAGTAAAGTTTTTTCCTTTCCTACACTACATTTTACTGTTTATTTCTTGAGGTTATTTACGTTCACTGCAGAGGCATTACTGACAACTTTGGCTGGATTCTTTGTTGTGGGCCCTGCCCTGTATGTGGTAGGATGTTGAGCAGTCTCCGTACTCTACCCACCAGACACTGGAAGCACAGTTGTGACAACCGAAAAATGTCTCCAGAAACTGCCAAATGTCCCCTGGGGAGCAAAACCACCTGTAGTTGAGAACTACTAGTCTCCATATGTTGTCTTTCGGTATATGTGTGGTGTAAATAATGTCATGGTGCACTACCACACGTCTTCCCAATACCTGAGGTCATTTCGGTGTCTCGAAATTGGTCGTGGCCAGGCTATTTTCATCACAGAAACTGACAAAAACTATAAACCAGGACTTGATTTATTGTTCTGCTGGTTGTCTAGATTTAACAAAGTGGTATCGAAAATGTTAACGGACACTAAATTTATAAACGTGTTGTACGGGTCACCATTACATCAGGAATAGCACAAAATACTGACACAGTATCTTCCAGTATTTGTAATTGACATGATTCGGAAACCAGTCACACCACAGAGGAGTGATGCTATCCCACATATTTCAAGGAAGGGAACGTGCTCAATTGCATCAAATGCTGAAGGGTCAAGTAAATTAAGAATAAAGAACGACATTTGGCCAGATAAAGTCGCTGGTAACCTTGAGAAGTAGTTTTCAGCTGAGTAGCAAGGAAGAAGGCCAGGGATTGGGTGGAGGAAGAGGCCAAATCCAGACAGCAGGTACAGTAGCAAGTGCTTAGAATTCTGTCAAGAAGAAGCTACAGGGGCCCTTGGGTGGCTCAGTCGGTTGAGTGTCTGACTTTGGCTTGGGTCATGATCTCATGGTTCATAGGTTCAAGCCCATGTTGGGCTCTGTGCTGACAGCTCAGAGCCTGGAGCCTGCTTCATATTCTGTTTTCCCCTCTCTCTGCTCCTCCCCTGCTCGGCTCAGTCTGTCTCTCTAAAAAATAAATAAAAACATTGAAAAAAAAAAAAAGCAGATACAGAGCAACAGCTGGTGGACAGGAATGGATTCCCAGGGTGGTTTTGTTGTTTTTTTTTTTAATAGGACAGACATTAAAGCATATTAAAATGTTATTAGGTATGATCCCATAGTGAGGGAGAAATTTTAAGTGCAAAAGGGATAAACTGAAGGGTGGCAAAAAGTCTTTGGAGGAGGTTTAAGAGTCAAGAAAGGGGGTGGTAGGGACAGCTGGTGGCCTTAGATAAAAAGTGATACTGCTTTCACAGGGTTATTACTATGAGGCTCTAAATAAATGCACCAACCTGAAAACACTGCATACATTGTAAGACACTAGAAAGTACTATAAAACCACTGCTCAAGTAACGAAGGAATTTACTACACCAGCTTCCAATTACAGATTCAGAAATGGAAGGTTTTCGTCTACCCCAACTCGGTGATGATTTTTATTAAATCGATTATGGCTCCACTAGTCTTTTATCTTCATGAGAAAAAGCCTACAAGGTAAGTCTCTGAATTCTCAGTTCCACTTACTTTAAAAGCTGGGAAGGAGTACTAAAGTTAATTTGCTGGGATCGGAACCTCTTATCTTGTTTTAATGAACAAACCAAGGTGTTTCAGGACCTTTCTCAGTTTTGTAATCTCGCTCCTCCTTTTTTCCTGTGCTTTCTGCCGAGGGCGGAGGAGGGCAGACGCTCTTCCATCTCTACATAACGAAAACCATTTCACGGGTAGAACGGAAAAAAGGTGAGGCGGGTTAACAAGTACTTCGCCCCCGGCCTCCAGGGAGACGAAACTGCGTCTCCGCGGAGGGGCGAGGATCGGGGACCGTGAGGCTGTAGGCCGAACAGGAGCCGCGTCAGCCAGGGCCGCGCGAGTTCCCCGAGGCCGAGCCGAGGACGCAGGGCTCAGTCGTGGGCAGCGCTGGAAACCGGAGGCTGGAGGCCCGGGGATGGGGGCGCTTCAGGGAGACCAAACGTTTTTACGGGGGTCGGCTGGGGAGCGGAACTCAAGCGCAGGGGCGGGGGGCGCTTTAGGGCGCTGGACAAGGGTGGTCTTAGAACAGAGGCTACAGAGAGGAGAGACCAGCTGTGATATGGGCACACACGGTAGGGGTACAACCTTCCCTTCACCTTTCTACGCCGCTGTACCTGGCTCCGCAGAACTTCTCGTTAGCACTGCAAACGGAAGCTACGCACCTCTACTTCCGTTCTGGCCCCTTTCAAGGCCCCGCCCCGGTCTGTCCCTCGGCCCCGCCCCGCCCCGCCCCAAGGCCCCGCCCCTCAGCGCCGAGCTTCCCTCCTCCACCACCACCCCCGGCCCCGCCTCCGTCTCCAGCGTATCCAAAACGAAAAAAATGTGAGGCTAGTTGAACCTGTTAGCTCTCGCTGCGATTGTTAAAGGCTTTGAGGCAAAGCATTTTGAAAGGGAAACCACAGTGCATTTCCGCGATTTGGGGCTAAACTTATTATAAAGCCTGGTCACTGCCACCAAGGGCTTTAAGGACGTGGGAGAAATACACAAAAGCTTTCATATGTAAGTAATTTATTCATTTGTAAATAAGAAAACTGATCCTTCTAGCGATTTGGCATCTAGTGCTCAGGATCAAAAAGTGACACGTGATTGTAATCTAATGAGATTTCTAAATGTAAGCTCTTTAGCTGGTAAATCCTAAACCAGTTTTATTTTTTTAATTGAGGTATAATTGACATATACATTAGTTTCAGGTGTACAACATAATGATTTCGTACGTGTATATATTTATTGCTAAGTGATCACTACAGTAAGTTGTGTATAACTTACTAAACCAGTATAACAACTAAACCAGTATAATGACGACCTAAACTGTCTAAGACATTGCACTTCTTGTTATTTTAACCTGGAATCAGAAAAATAATGGTGTCAAGCCCAAATTTCTTTCCCCCTAATATTAGGGAAATCCCACTAGGGACTGAGTGGTGGTGATATAAATTTGGGTTCATTCACTCATAAAGACACAATAAAATTATAATTAGACCAACCCAGTTGCAGAAATACCAGGGCTATAGGTTGTTACAATCTTTTTTTTTTTTTTTTTAATATTTACTTATTTTTGAGAGAGGGAGAGGGAGAGGGAGAGAGAGAAGGGGTGAGGGGAAGAGAGAGAGAGGGAGACACAGAATCTGAAACAGGCTCCAGGCTCCCAGCTGTCAGCACAGAGCCCAAGGCAGGGCTCCGATAACTCTTGACCTGAGCCTAAGTCGTCGTTTAACTGACTGAGCCACCCAGGCGCCCCACTTTCTTCAAAACAAAAGTTGTCTTTTTCAAAATATTATTTAGAAAATTTACTTTATTTAAAAGTGTATAAAATATGTCCCATGATACAAAATTCTAGACATAGTAGACTTAAAAACAGCAAAATGGAAAATATAAATATCCATTTTCTTATATATATCTTTTGTGCACTTACAGTCTTTTCCTAGGTTTACATTTTTCTTTATTTTATAGTCTAATTCATACTTGCAGTAAAAACAAATATCATAGACAGGTATATAGCAAAAAGTAAAAATTCCCTTCTCTCCGTCCCTTCAGATATTGGTAAATAAAATCTTTCCAAACTTTCAACCATACAAACATATTTTTGTTTTTTACATTCATGGTTTCACATTATACATGCTGTTCTGTAACTTACTTTTTCCACTGAATACTGTAACGGAAATCTTTCATGATAGTATGTTTAGAGACACTTCATTCTTTTTAATGGTTGTATTATATTCCTTTATATATCATTATCTACTTGGCCAGTTCCTTCATGAAGGCTATTCAAGGTGTTTCCGACATTTTACTAATAAAAACGGTGCTGCAACAAATACCCTGGCAGCTTATTTAGACAAATGCACTTACTATATTTACTTGCACATCCTTACAATCCTCTTCTTTGAAATATCAGATTTTTTAAATGACAGTTGAAGTATTAAAAATGACTAATGGATTATGTGGGTAATGTGTGAATTCGAAGGGAAAAATCATGGTTTTAGTAAAACTACTTTATTAGGTTATATTCATGTCAACAAACCAGAAAACCATTTAAGCTAACTTTGAGGGCTCCACTTAATTTCTTAACTACATCCTCTCTGTTCCATGCTCAGAGGCTGCCTGATGTATCTCAGTTCACTTTTCACTCTCAGTCTTGTTTGGCAGCTGGTGATAGATATTTAAAAAATTTAAGATGTTTTGAACAAGATGCCATCAGCCACAAGGAAGGAGCAGGGGTTGGTGGGCAGGGAGGTATGAGGGAGGGCAAATTTTCTTTCCATAATCTCGGCCTTGACAAACCCCAAACTCCGGGTACAATATATACAGGACATGGATTCATTAGGTTATGGTCCCAGTACAGCTTGCCCTGTGACCGTGTACTTGGGAACAACTGGTGGGTATTGGTTTTCCTTGGATACTTGGCTTTGGTTACACTGCTCTTAAATATGGTTTTGCTTTTTGTCTTCTGTGTTCTTATTGACCTTCAGAAAAAGATATGACTACTTTAAAGTGGTTACATTACAGTGCTTTCCAGATTAAGTAAATATTTCAATGAGAGGAGTCAATATTTTTAGATTGGGAGGGTAGATAGCTCTTGCTTTGGGGAAGTGCTCATTAGTGACATGACCAATGACTCTTGGATGGGTGGTTTTACAAGGAGTGTGTAACGAAGTTCTGGGCGTTAAGTCTTAAGTCTTGACCCCATCCAAAAAAAGGCGAAGAAAATTTCAAAGTTTTTCTCTTGGCAGTGCAAAACCACTGCAACAGCAAGGATGCATTCAGGATGTTTGCCTTTCTTGTCAGCATATTAGTGAATTCCCAAAATACCAGGCTTATTACTGTTGCTTCTGGCAGATGTTTTCAAGTATCCTTTTATAGATTAAAAAAAAAGTAAAGATCCCCACCTGACTATCGTTATCTTCCCTCTATCCAATAGATAGATAATGAATGGTTCCCATAGGATGTTCTCATGTACTTTAATAACTGTGTTGTCCTTGCTGGGTGTCCCACCCAGGTAGATTGGAAATTACTAGCTTACGACACAATTTCTCCTTAATTTTGTCCCAGGCTTCGGTAAAACTTAGCTAAAAAGATCCAAGTGAGCTTTAAGACAATACTGCCTCCCTAGTCTCCAAGCTACCTTTAATAAGGGAACCATCTTCTCCTCCCTTAACTGTTCTTATCAGACCTTCCAGGAGGAGGCTTGCCATTACTGAATGCCAAAAGCAGCCTGCAGGAGAAGAAATTACGCACTGAGACCGAAGGACCCTGCACAAGCATTTCTTCTTCATAACTGGAAGAGGAGGAGGGAAAGTGAACAAGGGGCAGGAACACACCAAGAAATATGGCGCCAACAGTTTCCTAGAGAGTGATATTTGGGCAAGCCTATCTACTATGACCTACGAGTTTTCTTTTTAAAAAAACAAACTGATGCCGATGATAGCGGTTTTTACACAAAAGAAAATAATACTCAAAGACACATGTAATGCTGGCTCTCCTACTGCTCTATCCATGCACGTTAAGTCTCCTGAACTGGGCTCGACACAGGGTGGCCTCTACCTGAATGATCTGAATGCTTGCAGACAACTCCTCGGCCACACACGCAGGTCTGTGAATGTGAGCTGACTTACAGCTCTTCTCTGGAAGGTCTTTCCCGGTGGCACTGGCACACGGACGTGTCATCATCAGGCTGAGCAACAAGTTCCATTCCGTCACGTATTTCCGGTTTGCTGGACTGGCGCTCGGCATATTCCTGGAATGTGCGTGTGAAGGCAACTCAAAGATTAGTCCCCAAGTCATCCCACTGGATCCTCCCTCCCTACCCCACTCACGCCATCCTTCCTAGTGGCTGTGTATCTTTAGAAAAGATTTCTTTCTTTTAACGGTTATTCATTTTTGAGAGACAGAGCACAAGCGAGGGAGGGGCAGAGGGGCAGGGAGACACAGAATCCGAAGCAGGCTCCAGGCTCCGAGCTGCCAGCACAGAGCCCCAGGAGGGGCTCAAACTCAAGAACTGTGAGATCATGACCGGAGCTGAAGTCCCGACACTTAACCGACTGAGCCACCCAGGCGCCCCTAGTGGCTGTGTATCTTGAGACTACAACCAAAGGTCTGCTTTATTCCAGTCCCAACTTCAGTTGTTACGGGTACTAAGTGCAATATTTCATAATCTAACAAGGAACCCCAATCTATAATTTTCTGTGGACGAAGGAAGCCTCCACAAAAGGAGGTCAAGCCAGGCATCCCCATTTGAAATAACAGCACCTCTTGGCATTTACCCGCCAGTGATGAATGAATAATTAAATGTGTTGAACACTCAAATCAACAAAGATGATATGTATCTCAAAATAAAGTTGCCGGTCCCACACACCCTTCCCTTTAGGCTCATAGCCACATATGTTTTGGCTACAGACCTGCGTGGTGTCCTCCTACTTGGCCACTGACTGAAATATTCCTATAAATTAGACTTCCAGTTCAGTGGTTCCATATACCTTGAGCTGGACATTCCTGGTGGGGGGCCCAACCCCAAAAAATACTGACACGAGTACAGGAATCAACTTAATAATTTAGGGTGAAAAACCCCTACTATTCAAGTTACAGGCAGACCAACGGAGGGTGCACAACTCATTTAAGGGAAAGGCTACTTTTAGTAAATAGTGTAATTTATCATTTTAATTTTTCTACGAGAGAACAGTATCCCCCAGCATCTGAAGAAATGTACTTTTCTTCTTCCCACAGAAAAATAAGTTTAGGTTAAAAACAGAAGTATTATTTCTCTTTTTTTTCTTCCTGGTGAGATTTTACTGTGTAAAAACACAAGATAGTTACTCAAAGAACCAGTCCTTGCATTTCCGTATTTTAGGCCTAAGGTGTTAGAACCATTAGAAATATATTTCATTTTGGGGTGCCGGGATGGCTCAGTCGGTTAAGGGTCTGACTTTGGCTCAGTTCATGATCTCACGGTTTGTGGGTTCGAGCTCACGTTGGGCTCTGTGCTGACAGCTCAGAGCCTAGAGCCTGCTTTCAATTCTGTGTCTCCCTCTCCCACTGGCACTCTGTCTCTCTCTTTCTCCAAAAATAAATAAAACATTAAAAAAATTTTAATAAATGTATTTCACTTGTTTGTTTTTTACAGCAAGCTGAATATTGGCTTTCCATCCTATACCGTGATACCAAAAGCATGAATCTTAAGTAGTAAGAACAAAGAGGCAGACACGTTGAGCAGAAAGAGATGTTCATGATCTCCAGTCCAACCCCCTTACTTTCTAGAGGAGGAAAGATATCCTCTGAGGTTCAGAAAATACCTAAACTAGGAATTCCACAAGGCACTTCATAAAAGCACTGCCAAGGTAGGGGGAGCTTTTCATCTATATTTGGAAGGTCTCGGTGTACTGTTTTTCATAATACCGAGGTGGGATAAAAATACAGGGGCCACAAAAAGACTTAGCACTGATCCTGTCTTTCTGCGGGCTGGTGCTCGGCTTGGCCAGAGTTCCGTGGACTGACTCTCAGAACCCTATGGAGAAGTGAGGCACCCAGGCCCAGCATGGGGTCTGAGGATGCTCCCCCACCCCCTCCCGGCAGGACGGCCCTCGGGCACTCACCCGGAATACTCTGTAATAGTAACAGTAAAGCCGGTGTGGCTGCAGCAGGTCCCTGGCCCTCAGCTGCCCTTCTTTTGCAATCTTCTTGGCTTCTTCATCATTCTCCTGAAAGGTTTAAAAAAAAAACAACACAATAAGTGAAAAGTACTCCTGTGACCACCCACCCTCCCAAAGAAGGCTACTGGTGAGTGTGAAGCAGGGCCGATGTCGGGTTAAATGTGAACAGCATGGAAGACGCGGAACGGGATGAAAACAGCCTCAGCACGAGGCTCTGAAAAATAGACAAGGTACTTTGCTAGACATCTGTTACACAGCAATGGTCACGCGTGTTTGGACCCTGTTCCACTGGCTCAGAAGCTCCCCCCACCCCCTCCCGCCCCATACCTTCACCCAACATGCAGCTTCTCTTGTGTCTCCTGGCTCCCCAGGACATTTAGGGCTCATCCTCTGTTCCCCCATCCTAGCCTCTCTGCTTGGTATTAAAATGCAAACTGGAGTAGAATGAATCACTTTTTATGTTCTAACATCTCTTAAGAGCTCCATTGTAATTTGCAGTCAGAGCCCCAAAGTTGTTACCAAGCAGTACCTGTGAAAGTCGAGCTTACTGCTGTAATAGTAAATTCGGTGATTGGTACCCGCAGGCTGTTCCTTCATTACCAGGAACACTCAGCATTCCTCATTATACTTTTGGAAAATAGCTAATATTCTACTCTGCTGCCCACAGGAAAAGCCACTGGCAAGCAATCCTTACTTTTTATTAAAGGTCACCAAAATGATTCTGCCTCGGGCACCCACTTATTTGCATACCCAAACACTGCTTCTCAGAAACTTAGAACAAAATCTTATAACGAAAAGGTAAATTTCTAGAGCTTCATGATAAAACAGAACAGCTTTTTAATACTTTTTCTTTAAAAAATACGAAAACAAATCATATTTTATGGAAAACTTGTAATTCTTGGAATGTTGTATAGCATGCATCGATTGTGCCTTTTTCCTAACTGGGAACAAGAAAAGAGCATCGTAATTGCCTTTAATGTCTTCTTGTGCATAAAGGACTCTAACCCTGGGTTTTTCAATCAGCGATTTGCATTCAGTGTGTTTTTGCTTGATTAGTGTGTGTATGCATGAATAGTGATTCCTTCAGAAAAATCTATATTCTATATAACACTGTTATATTCTATATAATATATACATTCCATATAACATTGGACTTCCAACTCTTCTAAAAAATCCTCAAAAATGTTGATAAAGGGTATTAAAATGACCTCAATGTTGATTCTTTAGCCATTTCAAGGGAACAAAAGTTCCAGAAAATAACATTTCTCTGACTAAATTATGTCAAGGTAAATTGCATCATGATGGAACTCATGTAAATAATATTGGTAAGTGTGTTATCACCTCAAGAAATTAAAACTGCAGAAAGCGTACCTTGGCCCACTTAATTTTCTCTAGTAAATCGCTAAGATTTCTTTTAATTGGGACATAATGTTTCCAAGGCTTTAGTGCCATATAGAAATGTTCATAGTATGTTGAGTCCTGCTTCAGAACCAGACTGTCACCCAGCATGAGGTACGGGTATCTATACGCAGCCACAGTCCCATCCACATTCACTTGATACTTGTACTAAGAGATTAAAACAAACATAAACAAAGAAGAAATTTAACAGCCATTTGCTTCACTTCTGATTGTCATCAACACCATAATACTAAATATAAAGCAGTTATTTTCCATGTTCCAATTTCACTGTTTAAAAGTTATACACTTCATTTTGTAATTCACATTTTCTATTTGTATTAAAATCATAAGCAGCCTTTAGCACATTGATTTTAGGAAATACAATGCAATGGGGTGTCTGGGTGGCTCAGTCGGTTAAGCATCCAACTCTTGATCTGGCTCAGGTCATGATCTCACAGTTCGTGAGTTCGAGCCCCCCATCGGGCTCTGCACTGACAGCACAGAGCCTGCTTAGGATTCTCTCTTTCCCTCTCTCTGCCCCTCTCCCACTTGCTCTTTTTCTCTCAAAAAAAAAATCTTAAAAAAAAAGAAATATAATGTATTTAAGGATAAGATAATCAATAGTTTTAGGAAATAATTTAGGAAATAGGAGTACCTTTTTCAACTCTATGTAATGGGAATTCAGATTTCTGTGACCAGGGAGGAAAATGTTTCAAAAGTTCTATGTTTGGGGTGCCTGGGTGGCTTACTCGGTTAAGTGTCAGATTTCAGCTCAGGTCATGATCTCATGGCTCATGAGATCGAGCCCCAGGTCAGGCTCTGTAGTGACAGCTCAGAACCTGGAGGCTGCTTCTGATTCTGTGTCTCCCTCTCTCCCACTTGCACCCTGTCTCTCTCAAAAATAAATAAACATTGGAAAAAAATTTTTTTTATTTTCTAGGTTTATTAAAACTGACTTCTGGTAACAATTTACACTTTCATGTATACCTAATTTCCCTTGTTCCTTATACCTACATAAGTATGAAAAAGGAAAGTGTTACCTCCAGAAAGCTCAATTTTAGAGTTGAGCACATAGAAATGTGGAGAAGTTCATGGACTAGTGTGATGGCTTGCGACATAATAGGTACTCGGTTTACATATTTGCTGGATTAACAAGGCTTGGTTTACATTTCAAAATCACTTTTCATAGGAATTAAACCTCACTTGATCATAATAATGTGAAGCACATATTATGATAACCTCTCTTCCCCCCCCCACCTTCTTTTTTTTTTTTACAAATGAGAAAACTGGTGTTCAGATAAATTTATAAACCTCTATTCTTTGAGTTCAAATCCAATGTTTTTTTCATTCTATCACACTGATATGAACAGGATGTACTCACAGATTTGGTAATTAATTTTTTCTTAAGTAATTGGTACCAAAGAGTTTTCTAGCCAGTCAGATTCTGTCATACTGTTCACTTCTCTATCCTTTGGGCCTCATGACAGTGCCCTGAAGGAGCAAGGCAGGCATCTTGCATGTTTAGGGGCGCTAAGAGATGAAGGTCCCACAGTTAATGGCAGAGGCAGGACGCGTACCATAGTTCCATACTTATATGGAGTTTATACTCTTTGTGTTTACAAAAAGCATTTAAGATCACTTTATGTAAAAGGTATTTATAGTCCCAGCTTATAAAATAAGTCTAAACAAGAAAAAAACAGATGAATACATGCACCCAAAACCCCAGGTTAATCCTCATACTATAGTATTAAATACAGTCCTGGCCATTGGGTAGACAGAACCAACAAAAACAAAAATACCAAAAAGGAGACCACAATGAATGCTCTAATTCCCTATTGTTGGAAGGGAGAAAGTAAGAAAGTGTGGGTGTGCCAGCTCAAAAGACTGGAGAAATCTGCCCACCCAGTGATTTGGTAGACTTTTAATGCAAGTTTATCACTTCATATTCATACAGGAAGACATAAACGCATACCTTAAAGAAATCAAAGAAACCTATCAATTTAGCTTTTCCAAGCTCCTTTTCTTTCTCTTGGAAAAAGAAATATCCTGTAATTCCTGCATCTAGGAGCTCTGGGTTTTCCTTGGACATCTGTACCAACTGGAGTCTCTCTTCTCGGCTATCTCTACCTCTGAAGAAAGCTTTTTCTGTTTTATTGATCCAGGAAGGCCCTAGAGGTTTGAAGCCATAAAAAAATATGATTATGAGTTTGACATTTATAAAAATGGTAAGCATAATCATCTTTAATATACCATTGTCATTTAAGATGTTAAAGCTCTTTTATCATCAACTCATCTCCTAAAGTAAGGTGCTGTTTCCAAAAAATAGGGGATTGAGTCCCTCCTGAGATACTTTCCAGTTCAGACTTTAAAAACAGCCCTTTTATCTGCTGTATCACATAAAAGAATTCTCTCATTTCTCCTATTTGTCTACCTGTGAGAGCTCACTCAAATGCTAGAGTGTCTGTTGTATGACTTTAGGAGTTATCCACAATAACGCTGGATCAAGTTCAAAGCAAAAAGCATTCAGCAACTTGGCCACTCACCCAGGCATTAGCTTCTTCCATCCTTTGTGCTTCACAATAAAAAATGAGCTAGGCTTTTGTTCTTAGACTGGGTGACCAGAACAAACTATATAACTAGGTAACACCCACGTCTTTAATCCTTAGGTTGCTCAGATTTTTGAGCACATCACCTTTGAATACAGGGAGGATTGTCTAATATGCTCTGAAATCAATATATATATATATATATATATATATATATATATATAACTCAACTATATGCATGTGTGTAAATATGTGTGTGTGTGGGGGGGTTTCTTTCCCTAGAAGGAAATAATCTAGAAGAATTAACTAAATCTGTTTCTATGATTCTAAAGAGAGGTCATTAGTTAACACCTGTTACTCTTCTAAGGGATAAATTGTAAAACATAGAAACTGGAGAGGCTCACTCTCTTTAATATTTTAGTACACTTCTCAAGAATTCACTGTTACCAAATAAAAAGTCAGTTTTGAATCCATGCTATCTTCAGGTAGTTTGCAAAGAGTCTTTGGTCGCATCTGCCAAATAAGTCCACCAAATCACAATAAATGGGAACAGAGTTTATAAAGACAGGCAGGGTTAGGCAGGGTTCATTCTACTCAGGGAGTCTGGTTTAATAAAAAGTTGTGTTGGGCCATAAAATGTAAGGCCATCAAATGGGAGTGGGGGAGGGGCAGAAAGAATTCAGGTTGTAAAGGATCAAGTAAGGCAGAAGGAAGAAATGAGAAAATTCCTCACTACATGATGGAGGGAGTAATATCCAAATAACACTGCTATAACAATTCTCTTACATCCACATATAATTTTATGTTTTTCAAAATGCTTTCTGGCTCCATCCAGCAATATAAAGGCACTGGAGTCAGAATTAAGTGACAATTTTACCAAATATATATTTTCAAATGGTATTTACAAAGGACCAACTCAAAGGAGACCCAGTTACGGCAGGTCTGGATTTTACTAGTCCAACCCATACATCTAAGTTTTGGATTAGAGGAATCCTACACTGCCCTTTCTTTCTCGGTTAGAAAAGAAGAATGATGGTTATTTAAATATATACCTTTATTCTCTCTGGTTGAACACTCCCTTTTACCTCTGTCTTCGAGAACAAACTTTTATTTACCTGTATTTCCCTGAATAGAGAGGAGATCATTTGTGACACCCCTCATTGCTTCCAGTGTCGAGTGGGAGATGTCATATGTTGGAAGGATAATGTCTCGTGAATCCAGGGATCCGCACCACGAAACGATAGGTAAAGGGCCAGGGGTTTCATTGACTTTTCGATGCTCCAGAGGCCAATCTCCAAGATTAATATAAAATTCTATATCGGGGAGAAGGACCTAAATAAACAAAAGATGAGACATCAGTTCTGCAAAGACCTCAGTTTTGGGTACTAAATGCTTCTGTTCTTTGGCTTTTTAAAATATGTCTGGCAAAAGTAAACATTTGGAAACAGCAGAGGCGAGAAAATTGCCCGTCAGTCATCAGCAGTATCAGAAAGTCAAGGGTGAGGATGGCAGATGGCAAATTCACGCAACCAGGAGTAAGCTCCTTCTGTCCAGAGATGGTGTTTCAAATTGCTTAGTGTCAGGGCACCTGGCTGGCTCAGTCGGTGGAGCGTGTGACTCTTGATCTTGGGGTCGTGAGGTTGAGCCCCATGTTGGGCATAGAGATTACTTAATAAAAATATAGATAAATTATCAAAATTGCTTACTGTTCTAGCAGTGGACATGGTATAGAACAGTACAAATAAAGGGCTTCAAGATCTCTTTCTGCCAGCTGCCTACTAAAGAATTGACAAGGTTAGACCCAAGCCCTTGTTTTCCTTAAGTATCAAACCTCCACGTCACGTCTACATTTGCTTCCGGAATCTGCCACTCCGTGGCCATCTCCGCGGTCAATGCCTTGGTTTAGGCTCTTCCCATCTCTTGCCTAGATTGGTGCAGTAGCTTCCTCACTAGGTGTTCTGCTCGAGGCTCTCCCCACTCTGATTAGCTCTCACTTTGCTGCCTAAATGTCTAAAACCCAAATTCATGTTACTAGAAGCTTAAGAGAACCTTAAGCCTACAGGACAAGGTGTAAACTGTCTGGCTAGAAGGCAAGGCCTGTTATCTCGTTCCAGCTAAGCTATAAGCCTCACCTTCCACCCGAGAAGGTGCCGGTCAACTTCGGGCTGCTCTCTGAAAACGCCAGCCACTCTCCTATGCAATTCCCTTCCCACTTGGAACATTCTTCTCCTCCTTATTCACTTGGTGGTCTCCTTTCTCATCCTTCAAACTCAGACCTGATGTTACCTCCTCTGTGACTCCCCCTCCTCAGACATTTTCACCCTGGGCACCTACTTTCCTTACAAGCTACCATGATGAAGTACAACTTGTTTATATCCATACACCACTCCAACTTCCAAATAACAAAACAAGTCCCACCAGAGCAGGCTGCTCGAAGTCCAGAGATGAGTCTCATTTGTCTTGGATTTCTTCCCAGCCACTGGGCAAAGAACCCAGAACAAGAGGGAAGGGCCAGGGATGGGACTACTCAACCTCGTGCTTCCCCACTATTGTTTATAAACTCATTAATAAACTCCACACCTAAATAAATAAATAAATAAATAATGATAAAATAAACCAAAAAAACCTCAAACAAAAAACGCACAAAACACAAAACAACAACAACAACAAACTCCATACCAGAAGTTCTCACTATAGAATGGGGTTTCTTCATCTCAGCGGTATTGACATTTTGGTCTGGGTAGTCGTTTGCTGTAGGCCGTTCTGTGCATTGTAAGATGTTGACTAGTATCCATGGTCTCCACCCACTAGATGTTAGTCGCAACCCCCAAATTGTGGCAACCGAAACTGTCTCGAGACTTTGCCAAATGTCCTCTAAGGGGCAAATTAATCACTAGGAAAAACCACTGCTCTAGAGGCAGCAACATGAGTACAAGGTAGGACACAGGGCAGGGTGGACTGGTGGGCGGCAGGCCAGGAAGAAAGCACCACCTTTGTGATCAGGTACCTGCGATGTGCTCATACCGTGGGCGAGTGCGGAGCGGGGAGGAGGCTGCTTTTTAAAATAAGAAGTGATTGGGGCGCCTGGGTGGCTCAGTCGGTTAACCACCTGACTTCGGCTCAGGTCATGATCTCACGGTCCGTGAGTTCGAGCCCCACGTCGGGCTCTGTGCTGACAGCTCAGAGCCTGGAGCCTGCTTCGGATTCTGTATCTCCCTCTCTCTCTGACCCTACCCTGTTCATGCTCTCTGTCTCAAAAATAAATAAACATTAAAAAAATAAGATAAAATAAGAAGTGACTGCAGCCACACATTCAGCACACTTGGGAAAGTGTGTAACTCATATCACCCAAGTTGGCTTTTGGTTTAGACAACTACCTTGACAATCTTGAGTGGGAAAGGTAGAAAAACTCCCATCCTCACCCTTCACTCTGCATGGTCAGGAAGGAGGAGGAACAAAAGGCAATTTGAACTGCTCTGCTTGAGAGTCTTGCAGGTGTGGAAAGAAGGGTTGAGTAGAGGGGAGTGGGGGTGGGGGCGGAGTTGAGAAGTCTTCTGAAAGATAGAGGCCCAAGCATATTCTACTAAGAAGCCAAGACCTGAACATCAATGACAGCCAGTGAGAAATTCCTGGAGGCAAGGATGACTGAGTCTGATTAATATAGGCATGTCTATTTTTATTTACTTATTTGTTTGTTTGTTTAAAGTTTACTTACTTATTTTGAAAGAGAGAGTGAGCATGAGTGGGAGAGGGGCAGAGAGACAGGGAGATAGAGAATCCCAAGCAGGCTCTGCACTGTCAGTGCTGAGTCCGACACAGGGCTTGAACTCACCAACCACGAGATCATGACCTGAGCCGAAACCAAGAGTCTCTTAACCAACTGGGCCACCAGGTGCCCCCAGGGATGTCTATTTTTAAATGTTAGAATTTTTGTTTGGTTGGCTTTTACTACACAATGGTACAAAATAACCTCTCTGTTACTAGAACCATCAACAAAACATGCCATGCATACTATCTTTTCGAGATGGTTAGGATAAAACAAGGAAAAGTGGTCTAAGTTCAAGTCATTTTGAGGTAATAAGAAACAAAAGAGCTGCAGAAAGTGAAATCTGAATGGAGGGAGAACTACAAGAAGTGACCTTGGGGCTAAAAATGTTTGGGAGTCCACGAAAGCGTTGGGAGTTTTATGCAGGGCCTACTTACCTGGGATGGGGGCTCAAGCCATTTAACTTAAATATTAAAGGAAAGAAAGATCCATAAAAGGGGAGAACTGATGAACACTCAGGTGGTGGACATCTTAGCTACACATTTGCAAGGCCAGAAGCCATTTCTATCCTTTGCCACTGTTATTCCAGGCATCGCAATGTTACAGCTACATAATTAAACTACAGTTGACCCTTGAACAATGCAGGGGTTAGAGGTGCCAATCCCCACACAACCTAAATTTTGTGTATAATATTAGACTCCCCCAACACTTAACAACTAATAGCCTACTGTTAACTGGAAGCCTTACCGATGACATAGCTATTGATTAACACATACTCTGTATGTTATATTATATACTGTGTTCTTCCAATAAAGTAAGCTAGAGAAAGTAAACTGCCATTAGGAAAGTCATAAGGAGGAGAAAATACACTTAGAGTACTGTACTGTATTTTTTTAAAAAAAAAATCCATGTATAAGTGGACCCACGCAGTTCAAACCCATGTTGTTTAAGGGTCAACTATATATTGTTTTTAGAACCAATGAGTTCATGCTCTCATACCTTTCTTGCCAGTGACAGTAAAATCTCATCTGAGAACATTTTGAAGTCTGTGTATTTCCCTAAAGATCTCCGGTAGATGTGGTTGTTGAGAATCGTGTAATGGACAACGGCACCCCTTTCGTCCCCAAACCTTATCGGAACTTCATTTAACATCTGCTGGAGATTGATGCTGGGGAAAGAAGCGAAATCTTTTGCAATCTGTGGTTCCTCGGTTGGACAAGACAGAGTTTTTTGCCAGGCCTGAGGATCCTCTTCTGGACACTCACAGTACTCATGGTACACTGGTCCTAGGGAAGGCAAAACACGTGTAATGCCATGCTCCATTAACAAGCACCACAACACAGGGAGTTGTTTCTGCCCGATGTGAACGTGGGATGATTTCTTGGTGAATTCTAAGATTATCCAGATGGGGATAATCTGCCCTAAACAAATCAGTGGTGAAAGCAGTTATGTCAGAGTCCCATGCTTCCATTTGCCATCCCCGTCTTGTACGCCTCTAGACGACCTACAGAGCATACGCTCTCTCCCCATATCACCCACTCTCAGCCAACTAGCTGCTGAATTCAGTTCTAGTGCGTTATAAGTGCCTGGAGAACATAAGACAACTTACCTTTTAGCAAAGAAAAAGAGAATGTATTACTTTTGAGGCATTATTATATAGTAGGGGTGGTGACTTTTTTAAAGACAAGATGGAGAATCTCTAAATCTCTTAATCACTGAATCTCTAAAATCATTTCTGTCAACACATCTCAGAGAAGAAATATGTAACCCAGGTGTATCTGGCAGTGTAATTTTCTTTGTTTTCTTTTTTTAAGTTTATTTATTTATTTTGAAAGAGAGAGATTGAGCACAAGCAGTGGAGCGGCAGAGGGAGAGGGAATCCCAAGTAGGCTCTGCACTGTTCGTTTAGAGCGAGACGCAGGGCTCAAACTCACAAACCACGAGATCATAATGTGAGCCAAAATCCAGAGTCAGATGCTTAACCAACTGACCCATGCACGTACCCCCCCGGCAGTGTAATTTTTAAAAAAGAATTTAAATTTTATACCCAGCCATAAGTATAAAACTTCTCTGAGGACTCATTTTAAAAGAACTTTATACAAATTTTATATTTTACTTCAAAATATATTTATATTTAACTTAACATAAAAACTTCTAACAAATGATTGTGTCTCTTGACTATTTCTACTTCTGACCAAGGTGAGTAATATGGATTTACCACCTGAAACTATCAAGAAACAGGCAAAATACATGAAACAGTTTTTTAAGCCACCAGACATGAGGCAATAAAGGACACTGAGTCTGAGAAATAGGAAGCAGATGAGGTAAACCCTACAATTGCTAAGGTTACTGCTTAAGGGAGTTTCTAGGTTATGGAAATGGGGAGAAATATAGGTTGAGCCCAGCAATCTCACTGAGTTGAGGAGGCAGAGCAGAGTGTCCAGGGAGAACAAGGCAGCTAGAATTTGTAGGGCATAGTCTATGAAAGGGGAGAACTATGCAGAAAGAAAACTCCAGAGATCTGTGAAAGGTTCCCCCCTCAAGTATTTAGGGTTTCTGAAGTGTGTATATAAGTGAGGAAATGATCCAAGGCAGGGAAAGAATGAGTCAGAATGATTAGAGGCAACAGTAGTACCCACTGGTCATAGAGGGTTGGAAATAGTGTCTGTTCACACAAGGCAGACTGGAAAGTATCCTTATTTCTGAGGCTTGGGTAGACCAGGCAGAGAGATATTACCTGAGTGCTGGGGGAAAAAAAGCCATAACCAAATGTGGCTCTGGTCTCACCTAACAAATTGTAAAAGCAAAATTTGAAAAATTCAAACTATTTCCAAGTAACTTAACTGCATTCTAGAAAAAAGCTCAAGAAGATGAGAAAGTGCCAAGAGATGAAAAACAGACTGGATACAATTAATGACAAATTGGACACTGCAGAAGAAAAGATTAGTGAACTTAATGACGTAGCAATAGAAAGTAGACACAATGAGGGACGCCTGGGTGGCTCAGTCAGTTAACCATCCGACTTTGGCTCAGGTCATGATCTCCTGGTTTGTGAGTTCGAGCCCCACGTCGGGCTCTGTGCTGACAGCTCAGAGTCTGGAGCCTGCTTCAGATTCTGTGTCTCCCTCTCTCTCTGCCCCTCCTCTGCTCACACTCAGTCTCTTTCTCTCTCAAAAATAAATAAACATTAAAAAAAATTTTTTAAAAAGAAAGTAGACAAAATGAAATGGAGAAAAAAAAAAGAATTTTAAAAATGAAAGGAGCATCAGTGTGCTCTGGGATAATTTCAAGTCCGATATAGGGGTAACTAATTCTTGGTGGAACTCTGGAGTAGAACAGAAAAAGTAATGAAGAAATCATTGCCAAAATTTTTCTGGATTTAGCGAAATCTATAATCCCAAAGATCTAAGATGCTCCACAAACCCAAGCACAAGAAACATGAAGAAAACTACACCAAAGCACATAATAATCAATTTGTTTAAAAGAGCCATGAGAGAGAAAACCTTCAGCAGGATGGAGGGACAGAGACAGATGTCAGCAGATTTACTGTTGGAAACAATGCAAGCAAGAAGACAATGGAACAACATCTTTAAAGTACTAAAAGGAAGAAAAAAACCTGTTAATTATTCTATATTTAACAAAGATGTCTCTCAAAAATGAAGGCAAAATATAGACTTTTTCAGACACACAAAGGCTGGAAGAACTCATCACCAACATTCTCACACTAAAAGAAATGTTAACAGGAATCCTTTAGCCGAAGGCAAATGGTACTAGATGGAAATACAGATATGCCAAAGAATTAAGAGTGTTGGAAATGTTAACTACCTCGATAAATACACAAGATTTTGTTGCTTATCATTTAAATTTCTTTACCTAGTTTTCCATCCCTCAAAATTCCAAGTTAAATTGAGCTCCAGGAGGGGCTCCTGGCCAGCTTAGAGCATGCGACTCTTGGTCTTGAAGTCGTGAGTTCAATCAAGCCCCCCATTAGACATGGAATTACTTAAAGTGAGCTCCAGGAGGTATGCATACAATGTTTACTCTGTTGTACATGACTTCAAGGTCATCATAACCCATTTTGAAACACATGGGGTCTACACATATAAGGCTGGCTCTCCACTGTATAATAATCACTTACCTTTCAAAATATAGGGAGACTGAGCCACATGTTCATCACCATAAAGGACCTCTATCTTCAGCCCTTCACTGACAGTTTCATACATCCTATATCGCACCAAAAATGTCCCATCATTCCTGTCCAAAGGTTTGGGGACGTGAATCCGGACTAACTCTTTAGGTGAAAGAGATTTGATTACTACCTTGAATAGTGTTTGACCTGAAAGAAAAAAATATATATACGTAATGCTACTATTTCATGGTTATTTTGTCTTATCAATTATTGGATAGGTGTCTCTATACTGAAGTTACTTTTTTCTATACCATCAATTGTAAACAGAAGTTTTAGTGTGGAAGGTCCTTGAGACCAGGAACAATGTCTGGGTTATGCCTGGAAACCAAGTATCTAAGTCAACATTTGATTCATTAGTCATTCAATAAAGATTTACTGAATGAACAAAATCAATACATTAAAAAAGCAAAGAAGAGAAGAACTTTTTGTCTATTTGCTCTTTTTTCCTTTGTGTGGGTTTAAAACAGAGTTCAGGTATTTAAAAATCCATAAACTCCTAGAATGACAGGGCTCTATCACGATCCAACTTTCTCCTGGTAAAATATACACCAGCTTTCTTGTAAACCATGTTCATACCAGATAACCCTCATTTCTGAGGAAATTTCCCGTTTGTTAACCCAAATTTCTAGCTATACTTCTAAGTTTATTTCCCTAAATAGAGATTATAGCTAGTTAGTAGACTGTGCACAAATATCACTCACACACTTACACACACACACACACACACACACACACACACACACAATTTTCACACACGTTTGTAAATGCTAGAGTTTACTTCTCTAAGCTTTTTTCCTCATGTTGAAATGAAAGTTATCCTAGGATGATCTAACATCCTTTTCAACTCCAAAATTCTGTGGGTTTTCTATTCCAGAGTAAATAACACCTCCTTAGTAAACCTCCCCTTCTCTTTTTGTAGTATACTGACTGATTTAGACTTTGAAACAATACTGTTGTGATTAATATCACCGTGATCCAGGGATAAACACTGCAGTATCTTTCTTCAGAGAGTCTGCAGATCAGGGCAGATCTGATCCCCAGGAGCTTTGAGAATAAAGATCAGTTAATGTCCTCACCACAGTTAATCACTATATCAAAGGCAAATGTGTTAAAAAAAAAAAAAAAGTGGTGAATCCTCTGAAATTCACAGCCCTGGAAAAAAATAGTGGTGACCAAAGTAGTCTTTGATCCTACATCTATCATAGTATGAAATTAAGTATATTTAATATATGTATTTTTGAAATTACTGAGTGAACCTAAATCTAGTTTCTTAGTTTCTAAATCTAGTGAGTGAAGTTTCTAGTTTATTTTGATCTTCAAGGGTTTTACTTTTTCCTGTGGGTCAGGAGAGGTGTCCCTCAGTCTCTTCAGTTTGTAATAGTAATGTAGTATCTGACATCTTGCTATTAAATTTTATTATTTTATTTTAGCATTGAAATGAGTGTGATAAAATTATGAAAGCAATCTGATAAAATAAATGAACTATAACCAACATAGGGAATGTTGTAAGAAAAAAGGAAAGAATTTAGTGTGAAATTATTTAAAATGTTAGCCATTTACCTGAAATGCTTAAATGAAGCATATTAGTTATTGCTTTCATGTTATTTCTCACTTGGTTTTATTTTTATTTAAGTGACTTTTTTAAAATGTTAATTTATTTTTGAGAGAGAGACAGAGACAGAGACAGAGCGTGAGCACAGAAGGGGGCAGACAGAGAGGGAAAGAGAGAATCTGAAGCAGGCTCCAGGCTATCAGCACAGAGCCCAATGAGGGGCTCAAACTCATGAACTGTGAGATCATGACCTGAGCTAAAGTCAGATGCTCAACCAACAAAGCCACTCAGGTGCCCCTCTCACTTGGTTTCAGAAAGACAATGCAGTGTGGCAAACTGAAAATCAGGCAGGCAGAGCCTGGGAACTAGGAGGTAATTTCCATTATATTCTCCCCAAATAGGAAACAGAAAAGCTTTGTCTCTTGATCAAATAGTCCTGTTCTCCACAAATTTATGATTTTAAATAAACAAAACAGATATAAGAGAAACATATTAGTGACTGTGTGATCTTTTTGGAAAAAATAGATTTACAGAAAAAAACAGCTCCAAAGTGCTTCCTTATTTTTAAATTCAAAGAATTGGACTAGATATTGTCTTGCCTCTTCCAACTATAAAATTTGTCTCTGAAATAGCATTTAAACATTCCATTTCAAGATATACGTATAAAAATAAAATATAGCCATTTTTAATATTTTAATGTTCAGCTATGTTTATAGTAATCTTACACGCCTGTGTCATTGTTGGCATGACATTAATGCTGGAATCAACACAATTTGACAATGGCCAGGACTGAAACAGAAATAAGCAATTTTAACCTCATAAAAGAGAAAATGAGGGGCGCCTGGGTGGCTCAGTCAGTTAGGCATCTGACTTTGGATCAGGTCATGATCTCACGGTTCACAAGTTCAAGCCCCACATCAGGCTCTCTGCTGTCAGCACAGATCCTCTGTCCCATTCTGTCTCTGCCCCTCCCCAGCTTGTGCTCCCTCTCTCTCTCTCAGAAGTTAATAAACATTAAAGACAGAGAGAGAGAGAGAGAAAGAGAGAGAGAGAGAGAGAGAGAGAGAGAGAGAGAGAGAGAGAGAATTAGAAGAGGGCACTTTGAAATTGCTTCAATGGAAGGAATGTGAATTCTCATTGGCCCCAGGCACCAGCATACTGAACAGACTTCAAGCCGAGCTTGAATTTTCCTACTTCACAAATTCAGACTTTAAGAGAGTGAGTTAAATGAGGCTGCAGGGTCCATGGACACCAAAGGAGGTTCACAGGATCAAAGCCTTGTATCACTGGAATCAGAGCTTCTGAAGGCTTTTGGTTTGGAAAGGAATACATACTTTTTTTTAATCACTTACTTAGCATTTATTATGTGCCAGTGCCTGAGCTGGAGATTTTCATTTGCATTTTCTACGTTCTTTATTTCCTACAAGAATTTGTAAGGTGGGTATTGTCAGCCTCATTTTACAGATCAGGAAACCAAGACTCCAAGAGGATAAGTAACCTGACCAAAGTCACCTATGTTAGGTAGGAGAGCCAGCTTGAATCCTTCTTCTTTCCAAGCCCCTCCTGAATCCACCTGGTCACGCTATGTAAGGTTAGCATATTGGTCTGCAGAATTCGGACTTGGAGGAATAACCTCCAGAGCTCCTGGTACAATGGAGTCACCGCCTCCTGTTTTGTTTAGGAAGATTATGAAGGCTCGACAGCTGGAACGAGTGTCAACCCCGTATGGCCAAGGGAACAGAGTGCCAGAAGGCCAAGCTGTTTTGCCTTGAGGCTAAACGTAATCTTCCAAAAATGTCTGGCTGTCTGCTGACCATGGATGCTCTCCAGGAACTTGCTGAAAGCCGATGCATGACAATCATATCACGGGAGATTTGATTAGACGGAAAGAGCATGCATGGATGTGTACCTTGGCTCTGATGCTTAATGGCTGTGGGGCCACAGGCAAAACATTTTAGCTTCACTGAGCCTCAGTTTCTTACGTGTAAAGCGGAGAGAATAGTACCTATCCTTCTTATCTCACAGGATGATTAAGGAGAACAAATTAAACATGACACAGTTTAAAACACTAAAGTGCTACCCAAGTAGGAGGTAAGATTATTTTCTGAATATACTATTACTGGTGAAGGTAAAGGAGGACTGAGTAGAAAGTGAGTATTTGTATCCAGCCATCTTGGGATATTCCAACCACCCTGCCTCCACCCTTTCCTTTCTTTTCTCTACAGTATTTACTGATCATCTCTGCCAGGCATTATATCAGATGCTGGGAATGTAACAATGTTAACAGGTTTTGCCTACGTTCAGAACAGAACGAAATACTCAATTTAAGTCAGAAGGGAGTAAAAATACACATGAAAGATAGCTCCTTTCCCCTTTATCCAAGGTCACAGACCCTCTAATTTCTCTCTTTGGAATCCAGTTTGAAATCCTTTGCTTAGACCATTCAAGATCACATGTGTGTTATCTAGGTACCTGGAGATACACAGCATAATAACAATATTCAGACAAATATGACTGTTAAATGGGAGTAATAATTATTAAGGGAATCTTGGTAAGTCATGTAAGAAGGTCTAAATCTTGAGAGGAAAATTGCCTCAAGGTGACTAGGTGGCTCAGTTGGTTGAGCGCTCTTTCTTTTAAAAGCATTTTATTGCCATCCTTATTCACATATTTTCTTTTTTTTAATTTGAATTTTAGTTTACCTTACAATATTGGTTTCAAGAGTAGAATCAGTGATTTGTCACTTACATACAACAGTGAGAGCTCATCATGACAAGTGCCCTCCTTAGTACCCATCACTCATCTAGCCCATCCCCCACCTGCCTCCCTCCATCAACCCTCAGTTTATTCTCTGTCATTAAGAGTCTCTTGTGATTTGTTACCCTCTCTTTCCTCCTGCCCCAACCCTGTATGTTCATCTGTTTTGTTTCTTAAATTCCACACGAGTGATATCACATGGTATTTGTCTTTCTCTGATTAACTTTTCTTGCTTAGCATAATATATTCTAGTTCCATCCACATCATTGCAAAAGGCAAAATTCATTCTTTCTGATGGCTGAGTAATATTCCATTGTGCGCGCGCGCGCGCGCGTGTGTGTATAATACCATACTTTCTTTATCCATTCACTAGTCAATGGACATTTGGGCTCTCTCCATAGTTTGACTATTGTTGATAATGCTGCTATAAACCCTGGTGTGCATGTACCCCTCTGAATCTGTATTTTTGTATTCTTTGGGTAAATACCTAATACTGCAATTGCTGGATCGTAGGGTAGTTCTATTTTCAGTTTTTTGAGGAACCTCCACACTGTTCTCCAGAGTGGCTGCACAAGTTTGCATTCCCACCAAGAGGGTTCCCATTTCTCTGTATCCTCACCAATACCTGCTGTTTCTTGTGTTAATTTTAGCCATTCTGAAAGGTGTGAGATGATACAAATCACATTGCGATTTGTTTTCCTGATGATGAGTGATGTCGGACATCTTTTCTTGTGTCTGTTAGACATCTGGATGTCTTCTCTGGAAAAGCATCCATATCTTCTGCCCATTTCTTCACTGGATTATTGGAGGGGGGTGTTGAGTTTGCTAATTTCTTTCTAGATTTTGTATACTAACCTTTATCAGATATGTCATTGGCAAATATCTTCTTCCATTCTGTAGGTTGCCTTTTAGTTTTGTCGATGATTTCCTTTATTGTGCTTTTTATCATGAAAGTCCCAATAATTCATTTTTGCTTTTGTTTCCCTTAGCTCTGGTGACTTGTCTAGTAAGAGACTGTTATGGTCAAGGTCAAAGAAGTTGCTGCCTCTGTTCTCCTCTAGAATTCTGATGGGGTTTTTTTTGTCTCACATTTAGGTCTTTTATCCATTTTGAATTTATTTTTGTGTTGGTGTAAGAAAGTGTTCCAGTTGCATTCTTCTGTATGTCACTGTCCAGTTTTTCCAGCACCATTTGTTGAGAGACTTTTTTCCATTAGATATTCTTTCTTGCTTTGTTGAAGGTTAGTTGTGGGTCCATTTCTGGGTTTTCTATTTTGTTCCATTGACCTTTGTGCCAGTACCATACTGTCTGGATGACTACAGCTTTGTAATATAGCTTGAAATCTAGAATTGTGATGCCTCCAGTTTTGTTTTTCTTTTTCAGGATTTTTTTGGTTATTCAGGGTCTTTTGTGGTTCCATACAAAATTTAGGAATTGTTTGTTCTAGCTCTGTGAAAAAATGCTTATGGTAGTTTGATAGGGATTGCATTAAATGTGTAGATTGCTTTGGATAGTATAGACACTTTAACAATGTTTGTTCTTCCAATCCATGACCATGGAATGCTTTTTTATCTTTGTGTCCTCTTCAGTTTCTTTCATAAAGTGATCTATAGTTTTCAGAGTATAGATCTTTCACTTCTTTAGTTAGGCTTATCCCTAGGTTATCTGATCATTTTTGGTGAAATCGAAAATGGGACTGATTCCTTGATTTCTTTCTCTGCTGCTTCATTATTGGTGTATAGCAATGCAAGAGATTTCTACATGTTGGTTTTTCTAAATATATATTTTTAATGTTTATTCATTTAAAAAATTTTTTTACATTTATTTATATTTGAGAGACAGAGAGAGATAGAGCACAAGTCGGGGAGGGGCAGAATCCGAAGCAGGCTCCAGGCTCCAAGCTGTCAGCAGAGAGCCTGACGCGGGGCTCGAACCCACAAACTGTGAGATCATGACCTCAGGTAAAGTCGGACGTCTAACTGACTGAGTCAGTTGTGTCCCTCTGCATGTTGATTTTATATCCTGTGACTTTGCTTAGTTCATGTATTAGTTCTAGAAATTTTCTGATGGAGTCTTTTGGGTTTTCTACAGAGGGTCATGCCATCTGCAAATAGTGAATGTTTGACTTCTTTCTTGCCTAATTGGATGCCTTTATTTCTTTTTCTTGTTTGATTGCTAAGGCTAAGACTTCCAGTACTATGTTAAATAGTAGTGACAAGAGTAGACATCCTTGTCTTGTTCCTGACTAAAGGGAAAGGCTCTCAGTTTTTCCCCATTGAGGATGATATTAGCTGCTGGCCTTTGTATATGGCCTTTATGATGTTGACATATGTTTCACCTGTCCCTAATTTGTTGAGGGTTTTTATCAAGGATGGATGCTGTAGTTTGTCACATGTTTTTTCTGTATCTATTGTCAGGATCATATGGTTCCTCTCCTTTCTTTTATTAATGTGGTGTGTCATGTTAATTTATTTATGAATATTTAACCAGACCTGCAGCCCAGGAATAAATCCCACTTGATCATGGTGAATAATTCTTTTAATGTACTGTTGAATTAGATTTGCTAATATCTTCTTGAGAATTTTTGCATTCATGTTCATCATGGATATTGGCCTGTAACTCTCCCTTTTAGTGGGGTCGTTGGCCTTGGAATCAAGGTAATGCTGGCTTCATAGAATGAGTTTGGAAGTTTTCCTTCTATTTCTATTTTTTGGAATAGCTTAAGAAGAATAGGTATTAACTCTTCTTTAAATCTGGTAGAATTCCCTTGGGAAGCCATCCGGCCCAGGACTCTTGTTTGTTGGGAGATTTTTGATTACTGATTCCATTTTTTTTGCTGATTAGGGGTCAGTCCAAATTCTCTATTTCTTCCTGTTTCCATTTTGGTAGTTTGAGTTTCTAGGAATTCGCCCATTTCTTCCATATTTCCCAGTTTGTTGGCATATAATTTTTCATAGTATTCTCTAGTAATCGTTTGTCTTTCTGTGGTGTTGTTTTTGATCTCTTCTCTTTCATTTGTGACTTTATCTATTTGGGTCCTTTCCTTTTTCTTTTTGATCAGTCTGCCTAGGGGGTTATCAATTTTTTTAATTCTTTTTTTTATTTTACATTTTTTAGAAGTTTATTTATTTTGAAAGAGAGAGAGAGACAGAATGAGCAGTGGAGGGGCAGAGAGAGAATCCCAATCAGGCTGTGCACTGTCAGTGCAGAGCCCGATGTGGGGCTCGAACTCACTAACTATGAGATAATGACCTGAGCCAAAATCAAGAGTTGGACGCTTAAATGACTGAGCCACCTCTTTTTTTTTTTTTTAATGTTTATTTTTTAATGGGGAGAGGCAGAGAGGGAGAGGGAGACACAGAATCTGAAACAGGCTCCAGTCTCTGAGCTGTCAGCACAAAGCCCAACGTGGGGCTGGAACTCGGGAATGGCAAAATCATGACCTGAGCCAAAGTCTGACTCTTACCCGACCTAACTGACTGAGTTACCCAGGTGCCCCAATTTTGTTAATTCTTTCAAAGAACCAGACCTTAGTTTCACTGATGTGTTCTAATTTGTCTTTTTGCTTGTTTCTATATCATTTATTGTTGCTCTGATCTTTGTTATTACCCTTCTTCTGCTGGCTTTAGGCTTTATTTGCTGTTCCTTTTCCAGCTCTTTTAGGTTTAAGGTTAGGTTGTATATTTGGGACATTTCTTGCTTCTTGAGATAGGCCTGGATTGCAATATTCCCTCTTAGGACTGTCTTTGCTTCATCCCAAAGATTTTGGACTGTTGTGTTTATATTTTCATTTTCTTCCATGTATTTTTTAATTTCTTCTTTGATTTCCTGGTTAACCCATTCATTCTTTAGTAGGATGTTCTTTAATCTCCATGTATTTGAGGGCTTTCCAAATTTTTTGTGGTTTTACAGTGTTGTGAAAAATACACATGATATGATATTGATTTTTTTGTACCTGTTGAGGGCTGATTTGTGACCCAGTATGTAATCTCTTCTGGAGAATGTTCCATGTGCACTCGAGAAGAATGTGTATCCTGCTGCTTTTGGATGAAATGTTCTGAATATATCTGTTAAGTCCATCTGGTCCAGTGTGTCATTTAAAGCCATTGTTTCCTTGTTGATTTTCTGCTTAGATGATCGGTCCATTGCTCTAAGTGGAGTATTAAAGTCCCCTACGATTATGGTATTATTATCTATACATTTGTTTATGCTTATGATTGATTTATATATTTGGTTTCTTCCAAGTTGGGGGCATATATTTTTACAACTGTTGGATCTTGACAGATAAACCCTTTAATTATGATATAATGCCCTTTTCATCTCTTTGTTACAGCCTTTGTTTTAAAATCTAGTTTGTCTAATTATGGATACTCCGGCTTTCTTCTGACATTCACTGGCATGACTCTTGATTTCAACTCAGATCATGATCCCAGGGTCATGGGACTGAGCCCCACATCAGGCTCCGCAATGAGTGTGGAGCTGCTTAAGGTACTCTCTCTCTCTGTCTCTCCCCCATCCCCCCCTGCCCCTCTCCCATGCTTATGCTCTAAAATAAAACTGAAAAACATTTTTTAATTGCTTCTTTTTCATTAAGTTCCTGGAGAAGGGAAAATTTTGGGATTTGCAAGTGAATAATGGTGGTAGAGATGTAAAAAACTGGTTGGGTGAGCTTTTCAGAACTACAGGACAGCCATTTAATAGAAGCTAAAAATCAAGTGGCATGATAGGAAATAGGGAGAATCGAAGGGTACGAAATTGAGGGTGTCTGAAAAGACTTGGTGAAATCTTTTGGTTTTTATGAATTGTTCCTGGTTATGAAAACATAAAGATTATTTGGGGGGAGATTTTCCTGGGAAAAAAGAGTAAAAGAAATCCTTATTCTCTTGCTATAACCACTGAGAACATTAATGAGTGAGCTATAGTTTCATCTGTTTATTATAAAATTAGAAGGAAACTATATAATTTCTTTCCTGTTTAGTCTACTGATAACGTAGTATAAGCATTATTTTTTTTAATTTTTTTTAATGTTTATTTATTTTTGACAGAGAGAGAGAGAGAGAGACAGAGCATGAGTGGGGGAGGGGCAGAGAGAGAGAGGGAGACATAGAATCTGAAGCAGGCTCCAGGCTCTGAGCTGTCAGCACAGAGCCCGACGCGGGACTCGAACTCACAGACTGCGAGATCATGACCTGAGCCGAAGTCGGATGTTCAACCGACTGAGCCACCCAGGCGCCCCTAGTATAAGCATTATTAAATAATCTTTTAAAATTAAAAAAAATCATGGTTATAACATATAACATAAAATTGATCATCATAACCATTTTTTTAAACTCTCTTTTTTTTAATGTTTATTCATTTATTTTTGAGAGACAGAGAAAGCTGGGGAGGGACAGAGAGAGAAAGAGAGAGAGGGAATCTCAAGTCCAATGTGAGGCTCAAACCCATTAACTATGAGATCATGACCTGAGCCGAAATCAAGAGTTGGATGCTTAAACCATTTTTAAGTGTACAATTCAGTAGTGTTAAGTATATTCACATTTTTATGCAACAAATCTCTACACCTTTTTCATTTGGTAAAACTGAAGCTTTGTACCATACCTTTT
The DNA here is from genome assembly GCF_018350195.1 of Panthera tigris. Taxonomy (NCBI): domain Eukaryota; kingdom Metazoa; phylum Chordata; class Mammalia; order Carnivora; family Felidae; genus Panthera; species Panthera tigris. The sequence goes on from NC_056669.1 coordinate 7,085,888, forward strand.
CAACAACTCCCCATTTCCCTCTTCCATCAGCCCTTGGCAACCTCCATTCCACTTTCTGTTTCTATGAATTTAACTATTTTAAATACTTCCTATGAGTGGAATCTAAAATGTTAAGTTTAATGGGCTGTCAAACATTCCATCACATGAATGTACCAAACTTTATTTAGCAACTACCTTATAGTTGGCTAGTTAAATTTGTTGCCATAAGTAATTGCAATGCAGCAAGAATTTCTTGCATGTAAATCACATTCTGACCATTTTCTCAGGACAGATACCTAGAAATCAGATTACGAGATTAAAGGGCATGGACATCGTTTGCAAATGACATCTTTTCAGAAATTATATTTTCTAAGTGTTGAACGTTATCTTTTTGTACATTCAATTTTTAAATATTTAACACTGTTGGTACATTTGGAAAATGGCTCTCCAGAAACTTTTTGGCAATTTGTGCTGCCACCTGAAGAGCATGAAGGTCACTGAGAGTCTCCAGATGCTCCCTTAACAGCTTTGAGTATTACCGCTTAAAAACGCTTTGCCAATATTTTTAGATCAAAAATTAGAATTTTAATTGAATGTATAGCTCTTTCATTAATAGTAAGATTAGCAGCATGCCATTTTGGATAATATTTTTTTCCTGTATAAATTAATTTGTCTTTAGTTTTCCCTTTTCTTTCTAAAGCACCCCATTATAACATTATAAAATTAATTTTAGAAAGTAAACTTTATACTTTTCTATATTTCTATAGTTAACACCCCATAATGGAAGACTTCGAACCTGGGTTTGAGCATCTTTTATTCTGGGGCACCTGGGTGGCTCAGTCGGTTAAGAGACAGACTCCTGATTTCCACTCAGGTCATGATCTCACTGTTTGAGAGTCTGAGCCCCCATCAACCTCTGCGTTGACAGTGGGTGGGGGGGTGCAGCCTGTTTGGGATTCTCTGTCTCTCTGCCTCTCTCTTTCTCAAAAATAAATAAAAAGGGGCACCAGGGTGACTCAGTCGGTTGAGTGTCCAAAATCGGCCCAGGTCATGATCTCAAGGTTTGTGGGTTCAAGCCCCACTTCTGGTTCTGTGCTGACAGCTCCGGGCCTGAAGCCTGCTTCAGATTCTGTGTCTCCCTCTCTCTCTGCCCCTGTCCTGCTCACCCTGTCTCTCTCAAAAATAAATTAACATCAAAAAAATAAACATTAAAAAAAGCATCTTTTGTTCTGATCCTTAGGGCCATGTAAAGTCCTTCTAAAACTAAAAACAAGTAGTCATGGTTTCCCACTGGCGATGGAAACAGTGCCGGGTTCTACTGCCTGTTGGTTGATAAAACAGGATGCCAGTTGGCTGAACATAAATTAGACATAAATTAGCAAATCCTGACTGGCAACACCCAGAAACCACCAGGACAAGTCGTTAAGACGTTGCAAAGGCAAGACGTGTAGGAGAGCGTGGGAGGGGACTCGGGACAAGATCCACCGTGCGGACCGAGAGTTTCACTAATTCCTGCAAGCTGCTGGTGACAACTCCAAACTGAGAAGGCAAACATCTCGCACTCACGCCCCCTGTGCGCACTGCTCTGACATCTCCCCGGGGGATAGGACTTGGCTGTCCGCAAGCCACCAGGCCTCGACCACCGAATCCGAGGATTTCTGGGGCTGGATGACTCACCGCGTGGGGGCGCTCCCTGCGTCACAGCTGGGGTGGTCGGCTAAGGCGTGTGAGTCCCCGGCCTCGCCGAGCGCCTGCAGTGGACCCCAGGGCCCACGCCTCGTCCCAGTTAGGGCCCTGGGAGTTCGTTCATTCATTCATTCATTCACTCACTCACTCACTCACTCACTCAGTGGACTTCGCCCTGCGACGCCCTCCCGGTGCGTCCGGGGAGGCGGGGCGCCAAGGGAGGCGGCCGGACCCGCGGGAAGGGCGACCGGGGTGGGGGGGGGGGGGGAAGGACGCCACACAGGCGGCGGGGACCGGGGCGCGCGGAGGCCGGCGGCTCAACGCTACCTGGGGGCGAGCGAGTGAGGTTCAGACCCTCCGAGTCCACGGCCTGCAGGTAGAAATAGCGCACGGGCAGGACGACGCCGGGCCGCAGCCCGGGCCCCCACACCAGGCTCCGCGGCGCGCTCACCGACGCCTCGGGGGCCCCGGCGCCCACGAGCAGGGCGAGCTGCAGCGGCAGCAGCGCGGCCCGCGGGAGGCGGGGCATGGTCGCCGGGCCCGGAGGTCAGCTCGGCGCCGGCGGCGACGGAGCGGCGGGGCGGCGGGGAGGGGCCGGGCTCCGGGGCCGGGCCTGTGCGCGGCCTCCCGCCGCCCCGCCCTCTCCGGGCCCCAAGCCCCGTGCGCCTCGCCCTGGGGTCAGCGGAGGGCGCGGCTCCGAGCGGCCGAGGCTGCGAGCCTGCGCCCTCGGCCGCCCCCTCCTCCGGTTGCCGGAGCTCATCAACTGTTTTTAAAGGACGCCAGCACAGTGGTGATTGCGGGGTGGGGGTGAGGGGGGCGAGCCAAGGGCCCCCGCAGCGAAGAACTTCCAAGTCGTTTAGGAAGACGCCTCTAGCCCACGATTTCACTGGGTTTGCAAGGTGCGGAGCGACTGGCACGGTCCTGGCTCCCCTCCCCACGCCACCTCTGAAAGCTCTGTGGTCCTCTGCTCTGAGATTCCCCCAGCTTCTCCCTCATCTCCTTCCCCCTACACTCGGCTTTTCTCGACAAGTGTTTTCGGAGCGTCCACTAGGTTTGCGACAGACCCCAAGGGAGCTGTTGGGCACCGGGGTAACCGGATTCGGGGCGGAAGGCTTACCTTGAGCCTGGCCGGTGAGCTTCCCGTCTGTCAGGTGGCTCCTGTCCCCTGAAACTGATGAGGTATGACTGGTCTTGGTCACTCAGATGTGGAAGGTGGGTTCGGGGAGAGACTGGCAGGATCCCTCAGCGCTGGAAGCCACTGGCTGCCTTGTCTTCTGACTGATCCACATTTGTTAATTATTTTTGTTTCTTTTATCTGCTTATGGTTCAAATCTATTCCAAGAAAATGAACACTGTGCTCGGGCTGCGTGAGCCGGGGCGAACCCGAAGTGGAGTGGACACAGGGATTCTGCACCCTCTTGACTCAGGACCCCTATTCAGAAACGCTAGAACCAGGCACCCTCTCTGTTCATCTCCTGGCGGTAATTGGACTACCCAGCATTCTTGCTATGATTCCCTTTTACCAGGGCACAACCCGTCCCAGTTCTCTTGACCCATTTTAGGAATACTGAGTAGAGGTTGTAGACAGTGTTCTTTGTATTTTAGAAAGATCTTCAGAAACTGGTAGTAAATCAGTGGTAAATGATAAGGCCAAAGTGTAGCATTATTTAGTACTACTTTCATTGATAGGTTTTATTTGTGGAGTTGTCTGCATGCTTTAAATGGAAAGCATTGCTGTGCTTTAGCTATCACTTTGAAAAATTGTGTAGAACACATTTTATTCACATTCTTCCAAAATCAGACTTTAAAAAATTTCTGGAGAAATAATCTGAGGGTTAGCTGATATGAGAGGATATGATTTGTAAAATATGGCCATATATATATATATACATATATATATATATATATATATATTACATAATATATCCTAATATATTACATAATACTTGTGGTAACACCCAGTATTTTTTGAGCACATTATCAAGCCATACAATTGTATCTGAACTCCTGTTTAGCAATACTGAATCTATACCAACCTGTTTTTTTTCTCATTTTAATCTGTATCTTTAAAAGCATCTCTCTTCAGATCAACCAATGCCTTGACTAGATTCTTTTTTTTTTTTTTAGTGTAAAAAATTTTTTTTAATGTTTATTTGTGTGAGAGAGAGAGGCAGACTGTGAGAGGAGGAGGGGCAGAGAGAGAGAGGGAGAGACAGAATCAGAAGCAGGCTCCAGACTCTGTGCTGTCAGCACACAGCCCGATATGGGGCTCAAAACCACGAACTGTGAGATCATGACCTGAGCTGAAGTTGGATGCTTAACCAACTGAGCCACTCAGGCGCCCCTCGATTCTTTATCATAAATCAAATTTCAAATACTTATTCAATGTCTACTATGTTTTAGACATTATACTTTGACTATAAAACTCGTGTGGCTTAGTGGAAAGACCACAGTGTATTGTGGTAGGTGCTAAAATATGGGTGTTGAGAACTGTACAGGGTCTGAGATTCTAGCCTCTTAGAAACTAACAGATTAGCCTGTTACTGTTTCACGGATGCTATCAAAAGACACAAGACTCCTGGGTCAGAGACAAAGGACTTTATTAGTCATTGTCAGAGTTTCACGTTGGTTTGTGTTGGACCCCCATGTTCCCCGATCTGGGCAGAATTGTGTTTCTCCATAATCCATATATTGAAGCACTAAGCTCCATTACCTCAGAATGTGTATTTGGAGGTAGGGCCTTAAAAGAGATGATTAAGTAAAAGTAGGCCATTCGGATGGGCCTCAATCCAATCTAACTGGGGTCCTTAGAAGAAGAGATTTGGGGGCACCTGGGTGGCTCAGTCGGTTAAGCATTTGACTTCTCGGTTTTGGCTCAGGCCATGATCTCACAGTTTGTGGGTTTGAGCCCTGCACTGGGCTCCATGCTGACAGTGCAGACCCTGCTTGGGATTCTCTCTCCCTCTCTCTCTCTGCCCCTCCCCTGCTTGCTCTCTATCCCTCTAAATAAATAAATAAATATTAAGGGAAAAAAAAGATTTCAATTTGTAGCTGATCTCTTAAGCAGAGGCACTGGAAACTTCACCATCATTTGCTTTATAGACTGTAAATGGAGGATAAATACACAAAACTCTCTGGTGCACTATACAGGCTTGCTACAGTTCATAAGTGGCATCTCTGCCCTTGGTTTCTAGGGTATCTTTGTATCCTTGTAATAAATTACTCTTCTGACTTTAGAGAATTGTCTTTTTCAGTGTCATTAATTAATAAAAACCTTACATGGGGTTAGAGGAGCTTAGATCCCATAACATGCGTGAAACATTAATTATTTCAATAATATTTAACACCTACTTCAACACCTTCATTCTCCAGGGTGCTGGGGATTTAAAGTCAGTGTCTGCCTTTTTTTTTTTTTTTTTTAATTTTTTTTAACGTTTATTTATTTTTGAGACAGAGAGAGACAGAGCATGAACGGGGGAGGGGCAGAGAGAGAGGGAGACACAGAATCGGAAGCAGGGTCCAGGCTCTGGGCCATCAGCCCAGAGCCCAATGCGGGGCTCGAACTCACGGACCGCGAGATCGTGACCTGAGCTGAAGTCGGACGCTTAACCGACTGAGCCACCCATGTGCCCCTCAGTGTCTGCCCTTTTATATAGTGCAGTTCCTAGCATGGGTTTTAGATTGTGAGACAAGTGCTTTAAATATTAACTTGCTTTTAGAACCTCATCATATAGGGGTATTTCCACCCCAGGCACCACTCCTCACTGGTCCAGCCTGAGTCAGGCACCCATCTCCGAAACAGTCAACTGTGCTCACACTCTAAGTGTCTTGTAAGAACATCGATTCTTCCACAATAAGCATGTATGTGGGGATGGTGGTGAGACGAGTGTCTGTGTGTGTAAGAGAGAATGAAGTTCCCAGAGGAAAGGAAAAAAAGTGACTGCTGGTGAGACAATCATATCGGTCTCCATTGCATACCTCCAAAACATTTCTAGAACTTCTTCCAAGTTTACTCTAGACTGGAATGACAGGAAAACTTGGAAAGAATGGCCGGGGAAAAAAGCATGAGCTCAGAGGGAAAATTAGTACCAGCATTTATTTTATTAAAACAGAACATTTCCAGGGTTACTGGGTGGCTCAGTCGGTTAAGTATCAGTTCAGGTCTTGATTTCAGAGGGAAAATTAGTACCAGCATTTATTTTATTAAAACAGAATATTTCCGGGGTGACTGGGTGGCTCAGTCGGTGAAGTATCAGTTCAGGTCTTGATTTCAGCTCAGTTCGTGATCTCATGGTTTGGTTAGAGAGATCAGAAATTGAGCCCCTTGTAGGCTCTACCCTTCGCCCCATCAAAATAAATACACTTTAAAAAAACCACAACAACACAATATGTCATGAAAATTTAAGTAGAAATTAAAGGTTTTTTTCTTTACCTTTTAACAGAAAATAACATTAAATATTCTCCTGGAGAGTAAATCTTTAAAACAATTGTCTTTAATTCTTTATCTATATACCGATATATAATTCTAAATGCACAAATATAATCATAGTTGTACATACACGTGTATATTTCTACATATTCTTTTTTGGAGGTGATCTTGGCTACCCTTTCTCTCTCCCTTCCCTTGTTAAATATACCTCCCAAACCCTACCTGGCCACAAAGCAAATAACATATTAGCCTCTTCTGTATCCTCTCATATGTACACATGCATATGCAGGTTGTTTATTAATGCTTTTTAGAAAATGAGATTTTGCTTTTCTCACTCAATAGTACTAATACAAATTCTCCTAAGTCAACTGATACAGTTCTACTTTATTCTTTTTAATGGCTTCATAATATCACATAGGTGGATGTTCCATCATATTTTCAGTCATTTCTTTTTTTCTAATTTTTTCTTAATGTTTATTTACTTTTAACACAGAGGGAGAGAGAGATGGAGACAGAGACAGGGACAGAGACAGAGAGAGACAGGCGTGAGCCAGGGAGGGGCAGAGAGAGAGAGGGAGATACAGAATCTGAAGCAGGCTCCAGACTCCGAGCTGTCACCACAGCCCCCAACACGGGGCTCAAACTAACAGTGAGATCATGACCTGAGCCGAAGTCGGAACCTTAACCAACTGAGCCACCCAGGCGCCTCACCCTTTTTTTAATGTTTGTTTATTTTTGAGAGAGAGGGAGAGTGTATGCGTGGATGGGGGAGGGGCCAAGAGAGAGGAGGACAGAGGATCAGAAGCAGGTCTCTGTGCTGATAGCACAGAGCCCAATGCAGGGTTCCAACCCACGAACCGCGAGATGGTGACCTGAGCCGAGTCAGACACTTAACCGACTGAGCCACCCAGGTGCCCCTCGGTCATTTCTCATTGAGTGTGCCGTTGACAGTTTTGGCACAACGAACATCGTAGCAATAAAAATGCTTACGTGTAAGTCCGTCCATACTAGTGCTGCTGTTTCTATTGCAGTGACTTCCCCGGGGTGAATGCAGTGAGTCTGTGTGTTGGTTCCCTCCTGATGTGGCATCTTCCTGTTCATAACAGAGACAGACAGCTGCTCCCATGGCAGTCCAATGCTATGACATGATTTGAGATATTGGTGCTGGAATTTCCACTGAATATCTGTTTTGTCTTCCCTATCAGTGTGTTTGTGAGCAAACTGCAGATGCTTTACAAGGAGGCCTTTTTTCTCTGAGCCAATCTCAAGAGGATTATGTTGTCTACAACTAAAAATCCTGGCTGAACCAATGTACTGTGGTAAATTTTAATAAGACACCGCGCGTATTTAATAAGACACCGCTCTTGGTAAAGAGCCTTTCAGTTGCTTTTCTAGAAAAGACACAAGATGAGTACAAATCTATTGATTTGTTAATGTTGCGTGTCTTATATTTCAACTGGAAAGAACTGTTCAGTTTTCACCAATGCTACTGGGCAATGGATAACCCAACTCCATGGAGCTCCCTCTTCCTCTCAGACAGAGATGCCAGACTTTCTTCATTCCTCCCCTGGTCTGCAACCAGATAGACTGATCTCCCTGTATTGGTTGATTGCTTTTGCAGACGAATGAAAAAGAAGTCAATGTGTTTTTAAAACTCCATATAAGGCTGATCTCATTCAACAACCAGAGAGATTTGTTTGAATGCATCTGGCACCCCCCATCTATCCCTGCCACCTTTTTAGAATTTTTCCTGAAACTTTCACACTTAAAAAATAATCATTTGAGGCTGGGAATTAAAAAAAACAAAAAACAAAAAACAAGTCAAAAGGTGCATCTGCTTAAATCATTTATTTCAACACAGGCGTTGTTTTAAATCTGCACCTTGTCTTGTTAACACTTTTCATGTCTAGAGAAAACGATTGAGAACTGATACATAAAAGGATTCTTTGACATTTTAACATTTTAATAAAAGTGCTTAAGGCTTGCTTGCTTCAGAAACACAGGTGTGCCAATCACAGAGAGCCCCTAAGTGGTAATACATTCACAAACTTGCTTGGAAAGTAACATATTTACATATTTACCCCGTACATTTAAACGGGATATTCTAAAGCATTATCACTACTGTTAACAGTAAACTTAGCAATAACTCCACTTCAACCTTCTAGCATTCCGCAGAGAATACTGCTCTTATGGAGGTGTGAGTTTCTCAATTTTAGTACAGGCACCCGTTTACCTTCTATGCAAAGTTGCTTTTATTCACTTTCTATCAGTCAAAACCTTGTTAGTAGCAGCTGGGAGTTTGATAAGCATCATTGTATTTACAATGTAAAGGGGTAAATCATTTAGAAGGAGGTCTCTAAAAATGGAAACAACCTCATGAAGCCCTATTTTACATAAACTTTACAGGGTACAGTTGAAGTACATTATCTAAACAAGTTAATAATTTAAAGGTACTTCTTAGAACAGATTCCCTCATGATTTACTCCTCCATTTACGTGAATGTTTATTTTAATAATGATTGTATCCTTGAGAAAACAAGTCAGGGGTATAAAAATGACGATTATAAATTACTATAGCTATACCAAAAATGAATATTAAAAAGCAGCAGTCTGTATGTTAAAATACATAGAAATTGGCTGTACTTCTTTAACGAAGCGTTTTTATAAAAGTATAAAACTCCAGAAGGTGCTATTTGTGTGAATTTTCGGATTTCTTGATTCTTGAGCCAGACCAACAGGCAAATAGGGCAATAGTGGTCATCAATTAATTACCTTCGAATTCAAATAGTAGATTCTAGTGCAGAGAAGTAGGACCTCGGGGTAGCTGTTCATCCTCACCTTAACTGACGGTTGCTATAGCCTACACTCAGTGAAAAATAAGGTAACTTCATTTCACCTTTTGTAACATACATGTAAACTCAGAGTATTTACTGAAATAGAGTTTGCAAGCCGATCATTTTTCAAAAACTGAGAAGCTTAATATTAAAATATTAACTCTGAATATCTTAAAAATTACATGGAAAACTTAAGTCATGGTTTATGAAAATTTCACTTAAATAATCAGATAAATACAAAAAGGGGAAAGGCAGAATTTACAAACATAAAAAAAAGGGATGGAATGTTATTTGCTCTTTACCATACAAATTCAAATATTCAGAACAGTTGACTTAAAATGCTACGATTAGTCTCTTTGAGCTTGGTATTGGTGGGAGCCTGGACTTTAAAACAATTTACAGATTCAGGGAATAGCTTTCATGTTAGTTACCACATGTTTACTGGTTTTGAGAGTCCCGGAAATGATGTAAACTAGCTGTGGCATGTTGCTTCCGGGCAAAGCAATGGTTACGAGGATAATAATAATATAGTTCTTTCTTGCATTTCTATCAGTTCCAGATCTCGGTTTGCTTCACCAGCACTACCATTATCCTTAATTTACATGGATGAAACAGACTAGGTGAGAAAAATGGAGAATAAAGTTAGGCCAGGAAGCAAATATAAACCAATCAAAATGAAAACCACTCCCACTGACCCTCATAGTATGAAAATCCCAGATGGCATTGCTTTCTGTAGTTCTAATCAATTATCTTCACTGCCATCTACTGGTGTTGATCCTGTTAGGAGAGAAAGTTCCAGAAGTTCTGCCTGGCAACTAAAGAGTTAGAAATCAAGTTATCAGTATGAGATGTATTTAGCCTAGATAAATTATTGAGAGAATCCTAGCGACAAGCCCTTAGAAGCTCTGCCTTATAATTCCCCATGGGTTTGGTAAATGATCCTGCAAAGAAGACTGAATCCCAGGGCGTCTGATCTGACTCAGCAGCATTTGAGGGGCTTGGCCAGTGCTCCCGCTGGATATTCATGACAAGAACATGCACAGAAAAAAAAAAAAAAGTGTTCTATCCTGCAAATAAAAATAGAGAAACGGATTGTCCTGGAGAAATGAGAAAAACCAGCTGAGGAGAAAGCTGCAGTGAGGATAAGCCAGTCTCATGACAGACGTCTACGTACCTGCAGGCCCAGTCATGCTCCCTTCCTAAGCACAGTCTGTGGCCAAGCCACCTTCTGCACCAGCGTGTTGCCTAGTCTGAGTCTCATCGACTAGATTAAAATTCAGCCCTTAGGGATGCCTGGGTGGCTCAGTGGGTTAAGCGTCCAACTTCGGCTCAGGCAGTGATCTCATGGTTCCTAAGGTGGAGCCCTGCATCGGGCTCTGGGCTGACAGCTCAGAGCCTGGAGCCTGCTTCAGATTCTTTGTCTCTCTCTCTCTCTGCCCCTCCCGCGCTTGCACTCTCTCTCTCAAAAATAAATAAATGTTAAAAAAAAATTTTTTTTTTAATTCAGTCCTTAACAAGTCACCCAGACCGTACCAACGTCTTCAAAGGTATTGCCAGGAGTACTCATATTTTTTGGTTTGAAAGGGATTCAGCTCCTCTTCTGTAACCTCAACAAATACATCAAACATCTGCTCCCTGGCTTCACTATGGATATAACACCATGCCCTTGTGAAAATTTCCTTATCTTTGTTTGAAAGAAAGAAAAAAAAACCCTAATCCTTCTAAATGCTGATGAGTCAAACAGGATGATAATATTTACTCCATTGTCATCATCCCTACATTTTTTTTAATGTCCTGAATATAGGGCATGGATTGGAAGAGGCCATACAGAATTTTCTGGTTGTTCTGGGTAATTAATAAGTTTTGTGTACGCCTGGGACACTAGGGTTATAAATGACAGTGAAAGGTGTAAAAAAAAGTTAGGGAGAAAGTAAAGCAGAAAGCCAAAATTGGATAGTGAATTAGAGATGAAGTGGAGGGAGGGGAGAAAGGCTCAGAATGAATATATATATATATATATATATATATATATATATATATATATATATATATATATAAAACGGCAGAGAACCCCCCCCAAAACAAGAATTCATTTGTTCTAGAATTTAGGAAGCATATAATGCTTATATATGTTTATATATTATAGAGTGGGGGGAAAAAAAGAGAATCTGGGTAGTTTCAGAGCAGGTGCTGCCCACACTAGATCTTTTTTATATGTGTCCTTCTCAAGGGCATACACATGTACACTTGATTTCCATTACAAACTTTTGGTGGAAAGGTTATATGCATGTTACTGAAGAAGCCTCACAGTTCTGACTCTTTGTCATTTTCATCCAGATAGTATTCGTCATCCGTGGTTGTGTCCGTGTCACAATCTGAGTCTACTGGAGTCTTTTCATAGATACAAAGTGGTGCGCCTGGAGATAAGGCATCTTCCGGCATCTGGCCGCTAGGAGAATCTGAGCTTGGTAGCTCTGTTGGCTGAGGATGGTTAATTACATCATCTTTCAGGAAGCCGGGGTTCTTAAGAAAACTTGGTTTCCATAATCTTCCTTGTGTGAGTGACCTCTTTACATTCTCCAAGAAAGCCAACTGTTGTTCTTTCCCAAAAATTCCATAGTCAATAGGTCTAGATATAGATGTTGCAAACTTGGGCCCCATTTTTGTTCTGCCGCCACCCAAAATCCGGTTTTCATTTCCATCACAGGAGGAAAGCTCAGAAAAGGAACTGAATCTTCGACTGTATCCGCTGTTGCCAGAGAATTCATCCCCAAGGGTCAGTTCACTCAGGGCATTGTCAATAGAAGTGCTCTCAGAAAAATGGCGCCCCCTGACCTTTGGAGGATGACTTTTGCGTACCAGATCACCGTGCACATTGATGCTTTTTAAACTGTTTGAACGATAGGGGTGCAGTTCAGGTCCCCACTCCAGAGATGAAGCACTTCTTTGTTGTTGCTGATAACTGGCCAATGGAATGCTTAATCTAGATTTCTCTGTAGGCTCCAAAGGAAAAGGAGGGTTTATTCTTCTCTGATGGTCAGAGAAGTCTGCTTCCCCGAGGTTGGGGAATGTGGGTTGGGCCAAAGTTCTTGACTCTCTTTCCAAAGTCTGAGCTGCTGTTACATCTTTAGACTTCTCATACTTTGGTGATGATTCTGAGATATTTTTATCCCCATTCTGCTGTAGCTGTGAAATGCTGTTAGACTTCGGATTGCTTAAGTGTGTGGAAGCTTCTCTACTGGGTATTACAGGAACCTGGAGAGAGTTCTCTGACTTTTCCACATCCGTTATATCGCAACTCAACCTGCTTTCATTTCTGGACTCTATGGACTTTGGAGTAGGCTCAGGGGACGGCAGGTTGCACTCGGCCGTGCCAAGAGATAAGCTGCCAAAGCCAGAACTGTTCCCACTTTGGGGGAAGATAGTAGCTACGTGTCTTCTGGGGCTTAAATCTTTAGCTGGGAATTTTCTACTTGCTTTGGACATGGCTGCCAATCTGTGTTTAACTACGGATCTGTTTTTCCCTTTTTCTGGGTCATCCAAGCTGGTTTTCTGTTTACTGTTTCCTCCAGGAAATGAAGGTTGATCCCATGCCAACTTTAGCATTTCATCTTCAGCCTTGCTGTTCTCTGTCATGCTTATCTCCTGACTCCTTGGAGGTAGCTCTCTGGGTTCAGACTGCAAACTATCTAAATCTGGTTCACCTGAACAAGTCCCTTCAAAAAGCTGTAGTTTATGCAAAGCTGGAGTAAGAGCAAAGACTTGGCTTTCCAAGTCAGAAAGTGGTTTACTAGTCTCTTTTTGGAAATCTGTTCCAATTTCCCCTCTTACTTGACTAGGCTGCAATCCATTGGAACTGCCGTCCGCGATCTCTCTCGGAAGGCCTTCTCCAATTCCAGGAGCTGTGATGGCTATCCTAGTACCTACACATTCCCCGGAACTTCTTCCATTTTGGGAACTTCCAACATTCTCTTCTGAATGGGCTGGGAGATTAGAAGGACCACTGTTGCCCGATTTACTGGATTGCTGACAGTTTTCAGCTTTCTCTTCTGTAACTTTTTTTTCCTGAAGCATTGATGAAGGAGGCAGAGTTTCGCTTTGTGATCTTTTCCCTCTCTCTTTTCTGCTCTCTGAATCACCTAGGGGTGTTTTAGCGAAGTTATCTGGGGAAATCCCTCCAGTTTTAGATTCTCGTTTATGAAGAGAAACACGTGCCTCAGTAGAATCCACTTCCTGTAATGTTGGTTCTGAGGGCCAAAGGCTTGGTAATTGTGAAACGGTCATATTTTCACTGGTGTGAGAAAGACAGTGGGTCTTCTCCTGAGCAGAGGTGACCAGCATCTTTAGACCTTCAGATGAAGGTGTTCCTGACTGCTCTTGGGTAGAATAATTTAGCTTTTCTTTCTCAAAAGCATTGGGAAAGGTTTCAGTCTCCACTTTAGTTGATTCCGTAAGTGAATCGATATATCGTGTATACTTTTCAAGAATGTTAGAGAATTTTTTGCTGTATTTCCTTGGTAGAGTGTAATATACTGAAACCACCTCAAGACATTTTACATTATCTTCATCGCCAGAAACAGAAAACGTACTAGTGGTCTTAAATTTACGTAACGTTTTCCCACTTTCTTTTCTTGACGCGTCTGAAGAGAAAGGCAGAGGGTCTTCGTTTGAAAGGGAAAATAGGCCTGTCCCGGAGGCAGCAATTTTACCATCCTTTTCAGTGCATTCTGGAAAGTATTGCTTTTGGTGGTGTCTTTTTGGCCAAGACAAATCGCTAACAGGTGAATTATTTTCCAGAGGGCTAATGATCGCCTCCCAAGGTTTTAGTGTTACAGCAGAATCATCTGTGTTTGAGACCAAGCATTCTTCTCTTTTGTCTCTCCCATCTGAGGCATCTGGTACCCCTGAGGGACATGACACGGCCCTCTTGATGAGGAACGGAAGTGGTCCTTTTCTAACAGAAGCAAACCCAATGTTTTTCAGGTTTGTCACCTTCTCTGTGGCTTCAGGTGCTACTGGGACCGAGTCTGACACTGCTTTGGAACATTTGCTTTCTGACTCAGAAGAAGTGGGACCGAATTTGTTCAATGTATACTTCCCTGCTGGGTGTTCCACATTATTTTTGACTTGGAATGGAAGTGGTTCATTCCTACACGGAGAAGCCATTATCTTACTTTCCGACTTCCTGTTATTGATGAGAAATCTGGCTGATTTCGTTGGTGAGGTGCAGGAAGTCGTGTGAACTTCAGGAGGCTTGGAATTGCTTTGATTCATCTCCATGGAGCTACTGTTATCACTGGTGGGTGCTGATCTCCTTTCCATTTTGCTTAACTTCTCCAGAGAGGCTATGCGTCGCCTTACTTTTCCTTTTCCTTTCCCATCCTTGAAAGGAGAGGGAGAACGCCATTTGGCAACATCAACTGCCTCATTGTGTACAAGTACACACTCATCGTTACGCTTTGGGTTTTCTGAGGGGCTTAGGGCAAACTGATCACTTTGGTCCTTGCTATCATTGTCCTTTTGTGCTCTTTCTCCCGGAGATGGATCCTTGCCCGAAGGACTTTTCCTGGAGAACACTGTTGTTGAAGGAATCGCCGGAGTGTCAAGGAAAGAATTATTCGATGGTGAGGAGCCAGGTAGTATACCCGATGACAGATCTGAAGAATCGCGTGGGATCTTACGACGAGCAGCTGGTTTGCTACAGTTGGTGGAAGGACTTGTGGTACCTTGTTCTTCCTTGGTATCTGAAATAGCAGGCTTTTCTGCAGACTGTGCCTTTTGACCATCAGCAGGTCCAGAGCTCCAGTGGTTATTTTTAATAATGCCTGAAATAGCTTCAGTACTTGCTCTTACTTCCTGGTGACAACCTTGATCTGGGCTGGGCCAAGACGCTGTTGTGCGTTCCTGAACGAAAGCAAGGGAAGTTGCTGAGCCAAGTTTTCTGTCCCCCGTGTGATTCTTATCTTTTTTAAGTTCATTGGAACGCTCTCTGTGTGATATATGAATTTTGGGGCTCTCTTTCCTGGAAATGACTCCAGGTGACCTCTTTGAACTTACTGTGGTAGATGCATTAAAAGCAAACCCTTTGCCCTCGGCTGAGTCCTGGGAGAGGGGATTTTGAACATCAGAGGCATGGTTAGAGGTTACTGTCTGTGAGACCGGTTGGGGGACTTCACTTGTCATGTGTGTCCGGTCCATCTTGTGTAGTTGTTTGTCTTCTTCCCGAAGAGATTCCTTCAAGACTTTCTCCTTAGTCACTTGTGTGACCAAGATACTGGGTGGGCTTTCAGTAAGAGGTGGAGAATCGACCGAATCGCTCTTGGTCACAGTGACTTCCGTATAGCTTTTTATTGGCAGAGAGGCAGGCTTAATTTTGTGCACAGCAACTGTGGGATCCTGAAAGCTCGGCCTCTGAGGGTTCCCTCTGTCATCGGGAATCGGGGGGAAGGAGGTGCTGAATGAGTATGCTAGAGTCGTCTGAGTATTTCCAAACGAGTAAGGTTCTTTGTCCAGGTGTACTTCTGTAGGAGGACCGCCCTGTTGGCATGCTGACCTGCCAGATGTGCTGTGATAGCTGGGACCCGTCCCAGGGCAAACGTTTGGCATGCTGAAATGAGTCGTCTGGCTCTCATTGCCTCGCGACACCTCCGTGCTCTCCAGTGTGGTTGTCTGAGAGTCAAACTGCCAGAGATGTGGCTCTTCATGACCTCTGAAAATATTTGTTTTGTAACCAGGAGAAAATGGTCCCCAGTGTTGAGAGTGAATGCTATGGCTGTGACCAGCTGCTACTTCCATGGATATCATTTCGGAGTCTCTGTGAGAAGTGAATGGATGCCTACTTTGAGGGAAGTCAGACCAGAAAGAATGTTCTTCGTGTTGGCCCCAAAGAGGACTTTGTTTAAATCTCTGTTCCCTGTTTCGTCCAAAGGTATTGCTAGAGAAAGGTCTAGCAAATGGGTGTTCTTGATGGTAGAATGGCATATTTTCTGAGTTCTCAAATGGGTCAGGACTCATTGCATTATCCATGTAGGTGTCTAAATGAACACCTTGGTAAACACTCTGCGAACGGTAAAATTCGTATCTCCTATTCTCCTGAAAACACCTGGGATACACATACTGGTCAGCAGAGTCAATCTCCATCGGTGAAGGTGCCCCCAGGAATTCTTCGTGGCTCTGCCTACCTCCGGAAGTATCTGATCTATTCCATATAATGGATGATAAAGGAGTTCTCTTGGGGCTCTGCTGGTGTCTTGGTGGTATAAATCCACTCTTGTTCTGAGTTATTGTTGGAAAATGTAAGCTTCTTGTTGTGAAATATATTGTAGCCGGTGAAGTTGATGGCTGCCTGCTGTCGAAACACAGAGAAGTACTACCGAAGCTATTCTTTTGCACGTAATCTTCTTTTGAGAGTCTGGGCTCCCTTGTCCTGTACATATCATAAATTGTTTTTGTTCTAGGAGAAAAGGTTTTAAAACCTTCCCTAGGGGTTCCTGGTCTTAGGATGTCATAGATGGACATATTAGAAGCTCCATTATGGTGGTTTTGGTACCTTCCCGTGATATTTCCGTGCGTGTTCCCCCTGGAGTAAAAATGACTGCACTGTGCTCTTGATCCATAGTTGAGAGGTGCTGTGGTATTCCCTGAGCTTGGACATTGTTCCTGAGCCAGTTTATTATCCAAGTCGTCTAAAACTGAAAGGAGAATATGAGTCAGGTTTGGTTTTTTGTTTTTTTTTTGTATGAGATTTTACAGTCTAATAATAATGAGTTTTTGAGGTCCTTCTTCAAGAAATAAAATCATTTATTATTTAAAAAAAATTTTTTTAATGTTTATTTTTGAGAGACAGAGAGAGCATGAGTAGGGGAGAGGCAGAGAGAGAGAGAGAGGAAGACACCAAATCTGAAGCAGGCTCCAGGCTGCGAGCTGTCAGTACAGAGGCCCGATGCAGGGCTCGAACCCACGAACCATGAGATCATGACCCAAGCCAAAATTGGACGCTCACCCGACTGAGCCACCCAGGAGACTCTTTATATAAATGTGGTGACATTAATTTAGATTATGTTTTTAAGAGACTGTGACTTTTACAAGGTTGTGGTAGAAGTTTCTTTTTTCACGCTTTTCCAAATCATACTTTTTCAAAACTAACCTTCCACGATGCCTTAAGAACATAAAGCTACATTTTTGTTTTCTAACCACAACATTTTAATTGTGGTGTTTTTACTTTTTAGCTCATCTTTTGTGTCACTAGGGTAGCTAAGATATTTCCCACCATGCTTACCTCAGAGGACTGCAATAAGAATGAGAGTCTATAAATAACACGTGATTTCTTAGTTGTACTGTTAAGCAAATGGCACTACTACCAAAAGCTTAAGCAGGTAATTTATAAACACACTTTATAAAATTTATAGGAGCACCCGGGTGGCTCAGTCGGTTAAGCGTCCGACTTTGGCTGAAGTCATGACTTCACAGTTCGTGAGTTCCAGCCCCGCGTTGGGCACTGTGCTGACAGCTCAGAGCCTGGACCCTGCTTCCAATTCTGTGTCTCCCTTCTCTCTGCTCCTCCCCCCACTCATGCTCTAGCTCTCTAAATAAATCAATAAATACATAAATAAATAAAAATTTAAAAAATTTATAAACATTCTTATTTGGATGGATTTGAGCAACATATAAAATTTAGAGTTCTATACAATATTGTTAAATGATATGCTCATGGTCGATTGTTTTTTTCCTGGAAAAATTAAGACCCATTATCACCCCTACAATATTGTACTTTCTATGTGTCAGGCCCAGTTCTAAACACTTAATTTATTAACTCATTAAATCCTCACATAACCTTATAAGATTGGTACTATTACTGTGCTTGTCTTATAAATGAGGAAACTGAGGCATGAACAGATTCCGTTGCTGGGGACACACAGCTAGTAAGTGGATCCAGGCAGTCAGTCTCCTGGGTCTGCACAATGCAGCGCCTGTGCCATAAAAGCTCGCTTTTCATTCTTTCTTTCAGTGAACTATAAAGATGATTTCACTATAAGCTCATAATGTTACAAGGATTTGAAGTCGCTGCCGTTAAGCAATGTTTGCTCCTGTTTCTCTCAATGGCAAGGTCAGAGGGCGGTGTCCATGTCAGAGTTCAGTGACCTCTTCATAACACAGAGGACCTAGGGCAATCTGAGCCCCAGAGATCATGCTTACAAGGACCACAGGTTCTGTGTCTTTGAATTGTGTTTATTTAATCATATTTGACCTCTTTTCCTCAATAAAAACCTCTCAGAATTTAAATAGAACCATAATTTTTTAAGGTCTCAAGATTCCCTAAGGGCCATCCTATAGTGGATATACTTTACCACATTCATGTTCCAATAAATACAAACACATAGATTATGTGTTTATTGAAGAAATGTTCATTAATGAGAATCAAAAGTTGTCTGAGAAATAAGTTATGGGATTATTTAAGCTGCTGGAGAAGTCATACCTTTCTTCCTCTGTTACATAAAATGATACATTCTCTCCTTGGTTATTTAAAATTATTTGTCATTAAAAAATTTGATTTGGGGGCACCTGGGTGGCTCAGTCGGTTAAGCGTCTGACTTCGGCTCAGGTCATGATCTCATGGTTTGTGGGCTCGAGCTCCGCGTCGGGATCTGTGCTGACAGCTCAGAGCCTGGAGCCTGCTTTGGATTCTTTGTGTCTCTCTCTCTGTCCCTCCCACCTCAAAAGTAAATAAATAATCATTTAAAAATTCTGATTTTTAACTCTGCAGTGACAGAGTCAGTATTTGTGAACATATGTGGGATGTATCTGCGGACATGTCAACTAGGTTAAGGCAGGTACTGAAGAGAGTTTTGATGTTCTGGATTTTCCCCACCCTATTTTATTTGTAAGCTGGTGCTATTTAAGTATGCACAGCCAGCAGAAGAACTAATCTTGAGCATTAAAGATCTATAACTAAGGAATTCTTCAGGGAATCATCCTGAAATAAAAAAATGAAGGAAGAAAATTATCTCCAGTCTCTGAAATAATTCCATATATCTACACACACACAAATCAAACAGTGCCAAACCGTAAGGTGAGGCAAAAAGGAAACAAAACTATGTAATGAGTAAAAATCCGTCTTTAAAACAAATTGTAATAAAATGTCTCTGATTTCTGTTCTCTGTTTCCAGCTGTTCGTAGTTTTTTTCCCCTTAAAGTCTTTTGCTGCCTACAAGGGCAACATATATATGGTAAATAACAGAAAATAGAGGAAAGTATAACAAAAGAGGTGAAATCACCTGGAATCCTCCCCAGTTATAACACCTCTTAACATCCCCAGAGAAAGCTTCTAAATTGTTCAAAGCCACTTATAATCCCAAGTAGTGCTGTTTTATTCATTACTCTTGAGGTAAAAAAAAAAAAAAAAAAAAAAAAAAAAAAAAAAATCTGTGTTTCCTCTTTATTTTCAGAGAAGACAAATCATTTTTTTTCATTCTGTAAACAGTAGCTCTCCTGTACTAGCGAAAGCTGTGTTTTGGAACAGAGATTTTCCTCTGGGCTTCTTTTCTCTGAAGCAAGTTCTGTGCCAGGAGCCATCTTACTGAAAGGCTGACCCCCTAGCTGGACATCCCTCACTGACCACCCCACCTGTCCCAACTACAGAGCCCTTGCCTTTGCCAATCGGATTTAGTTCCTCGGGGTGAAGCTGGTGAATGACTTCAGAGTTCACTTTTAGATGCCCAGCCTTATTTTTGATACCGAATAACTTATGCAAAGAGAAGCCATGCTTGGGGCACCTGGGTGGTTCAGTCTGTGAAGCGTCTGACCTTGGCTCAGGTCATGGTCTCATGGTTCATGAGTTCAAGCCCCGCATTGGGCTCTGTGCAGAGACTGGAGCCTGCTTCAGATTCTATGTCTCCCTCTCTCTCTGCCCCTCCCCTGCTCACGCTCTCTCCCTCTCTCTCTCTTTCTCAAAAATAAATAATAAACATTAAAAACATTTTTAAAAAAGGAGCTATGCTTATATAATAATAACATTCATGTGCATGTAGTTACTTTTGGAATCTGTTTCAGTCTTTATTGTCATCTGTTGTACAAGACTAATTGTTCAACAACAGATTTCACCACTGTGCCTTTAGGTACTGATTGGGAACAATAAACGTCTGTTAGGAACAGTACTTTATAGACATATTTCCTAAAAAGGCATTTCCTTTTACCGGAGGTTAATATTAAACATTACTCTCACTCCACAGATTTATCAGCCTTGGTCTGGGCATATTTGTCTAGATTATATTCAAATATAAGATTCTTTAATATTTGTGTTAATAGCAGATAACAGGTACACCTGGGTGGCTCCGTTGGTTGAGCATCCCACTCTTGATTTTGGCTCAGGTCATGATCTCACGGTTTGTGAGACTGAGCCCCACAATGGGCCCTGTCCTGTCAGCACACAGCCTGCTTGGGATTCTCTCTCTCCCTCGCTCTCTCTGCTCCTTCCCTACTCTCGCTCTGTCTCTCGAAAATAAATAAATAAACATAAAGCAATACAATAAATAGCATAACGGCCTCCTCTTCAGATAAGGTAAATAAAAGGATTTCAAAAATAAAGTACAGGGTATGATATGTTTCGAGCATTTTAATACAAACTGTAATCACTATTTGCTTTAGCGCAGGGAGTCCCAAGGCAGTTCAATGCATAGACTTACCTTGGAAAAACTCGTTTTCCAGCTGTGAAGCATCCCAGGGAGGCATACCACTTCCCTCCCTCATGCCTGCTCGCCCGGGGACAAAGACACTGTCAGCCGGTCGATTTTCCACAGATGAACTGTATATTTTGGCCTGCTAATTTTAAAACAGAAAATGCAAGATTATTTGTGGACCTTCCCTAGCCAGAACACTCACGTGTCTCCGCAAAAATTTCCCAAAACGTAAAGTCTAAGGACCACACATCAATTTTTCTAACACTGCTTTCTCAACGTACAGTGTTTCATTGTTTCTGTCATTTGCAAGTGATCACAAACTTCTCTGTACCTACACTAATGGTTTTTAGTATGAGTCTGCAAGCAATTATTGAGCGTCTGTCTGCCAAACACTCCTACAAACTTACACAGCACCACACAAATCTTAGGGAGCGTCCTGGAAAACAGTGAAGAAATCGACCTCTTGAATTGGGAGTGTGGTCTTCATGGCCCCAGTGGCTGGAATTTTAGATTTAACACCGTCCTCAGGTCTGTCAAGAGCTGGCTACCTGAAGCTTGTAGTGGACCTTAAGATTTGTGAACTTGCATTTAGAGGAAAACAAAAAGTATTTCTATCCATAGCGTTCATGCAGAATGGCAGAACCTCCCGGACAGACATAAGGAACTGATTAACGGTGCTCTCTGAATCAAAGGCGCTACAAAGTATGACCTTATAAATGGTTGGTTTTTTTCTGAAACACCATTGCTGGTTCTACAGGGTTTAGGAGGATGATGTAGAGCTAATGATGTTTTCCTTTCTTTACAGCAACTGTTTATCTTGATATATTTTAATTTTTTAAATTTTTACTTATTTTTGAGAGAGAGAAAGAGGGAGAGAACGAGTGTGGGGTAAGGGCAGAGAGAGAGGGGGACACAGAATCCAAAGCAGGCTCCAGGCTCTGAGCTGTCAGCACAGAGCCCGATGCAGGGCTCGAACTCACCATGAGATCATGACCTGAGCGGAAGTCAGACGCTTAACTGACCGAGCCACCCAGGCGCCCCCTATCTTGATTTCTCCAAATCCATCACTACCCTACATTCAAGCTTAATTTGTCTCCCTGACCTTGGGGGATTACCCCCTCCCACAGCTTCACCTTCTTTTACCAAAACACCATTTGCATTTCCTCTGTCACACCATCTCTTCGCCGCCGAGGACTCCGTCTGTAACTCCTTCTGCACCCGTCCCTGAACAAGGCCAGCACTTTCCATTCAGCCACTGTGGTCAGCTCACTCTGCTCCCCAGTCCTTGCTGCTTGGGTGCCTCTTCCCCCCAGGTTTTCTCTTTCCATTTGGTGTTCGCCATTATGTTTCATTTCCCTTGAATGCCCAAGACCAATCTCTAACTTTTCCAAAGCTCCAGCTTTTTTACTTCTCTATCACAGGTCTGTCCAATTCCAAACCCCAGGTTCTCCTGATTTCTATATTCCTCACAATCCAGTATTTTTACTCCTGCTAGTTTCTTCCTCAAGATCTAAATCATTATGTCTTGTAGGAGCCCTGCCCCAATTTCACTGACTTGTGATTTTCAGTTCTATGTGTAATGGAATATACACAGAGATTTATGAATAACAGAGAAACAATCCTGTGATAACTTAGGATGTAGATCATTGGATATAACTTAACACACTAATATAAAATTCAGAAGTAAACAAATATTAGAGGCAAAACAAAACTACAGTAAGATCCCATTTGGAGGTAATATAACCAGAAACTAATCATTCGTGTGGACTACATGCATCTGATTAAGAGAATGGCCGGCATCAGTGTCTCTCAACCATTTTTAACATCCAAACACACTCCAGATTTCCTCTATCTAGACCAGAATACCTTCCTTTTGGCCCCCTGGATCATATGCCTTTTATAATGCAAATTCGTACATAAGTGAAAAATACTTGGACTGAGGGCTCAGGCGAAAATGAACCTTTCAAAGATGGGAGGGATTATCGCCCACTAGAGACCCTGAATATAACTTCCTTCGGTCATACGTCTGCCCGAATCCTCTGCGTCAAGACCAACACTACTCGTCCAACATGTTAAGGATGTTTCCCCTACATAGAGGTACAAATTATATGACTAAGAGAAAATACAGAGAGTTTGTTTACACTCAATTTTAACTCTGCAAGGGTATTTTTTCCAGTGACAAAATGGTTTAAAAAGTCACTCCTAGGGGCGGCTCAGTTGGTTGAGCTCGACTCTTGATTTTGGCTCAGGTCACGATCCCAGGGTCATGGGATCAAGCCCCACATCAGGCTCTTCGCCGAGCATGCAGCCTGCTTGGGATTCATATGCATTTTCTCTCTCTCCGTCTTTCTCTCTGTCTCTAATGTTAGAAAGAAAAAAGTCATGCTAGGCAACGGTAGGTACCAAACACAGAGAAGACTGAACACTATTACTGCTCTATAGATCCCTTTTATTTGAGCTGTGAGTAGTATCATAATTAGTTTTTATTAGCAGCAGCAGCAGCTGGATGGTCTAGGCAATGTGCCTAGCATTTTATACAGGTTACCTTCTTTCATTATCTTAACCACCCGATGAAGTTGGTACTATTATTACGACCCCTTTGAGAAAAAAGAGGTTTCAAGAGGTCAGGTCAATTGATTCAGGTCACACTGGTGGAGGGAAGGATTTCTTCCCAGTCCGTGAGATTCCAGAGCCCAGGCCGAATCACCTGTCTTTACTGTTACATTAGTTTATTAGCACACTCTATCCTAGCTAGAAGCATCTTCTGAGGCCGCTGGGAAGAGGTTTCCTCTTACCTAGAATGGAGGTAAATCCCTCTGGGGCCCAGAGCACACACAGATCCTCAGTCAGGACTCCATCTTGGACTCAGAACCCTCCTCCGAACCACGTTCCGCGCCACGAAGTTGCCATAACAGATGAAGCCTATTTTCCATTCTAGCCTAGACGAGGAGGTTCAAAACACCTCCATGCAGCAAAATCGAGTTGAAATGTTGAACCTTGAATTCCAGCCATTCCTCTCCCCAACTCTCTTCAAGGGCCCTGTGCTCCAAGTTCACTACACACAGTTCTCTAAAATGTCGTGCCCTTCGTCCTAGACCTCCACGTCTCTGCTCTTATCTCGGCCCTCTCCGCTCTCCTCTCAGGAAATGGCAATGCGCCCTTCAGTGTCCAGCTCATCTCTGTTTCTGCAAGCTCTTCTCCCTGGGAAGAATTAGTTATCATCGTGGTTTTACACCCATCATGGTGCATATTATTATACCCATGATATCCTACGGAAGTGTTGACCTTCTTTCCACTTCTACTTTACCACTAGACCTCTCTCCTTCCTGCCTACCACACATTTCAGTCCCCGCCCTGATCCAAGAAACCAAGCATTTGAAGACAAATGGGTTAGGACCCTGTAAGTGGACCACCTTCTAAAATGACTAGTATTCTCCTCTGTATCCTGTGCACCCAGCATAGCATCCATGTGTAAGTGACTCGCTAGTATTTACTGAGCAGAATTCCAACACCTCTCTTCCTGCCATACCTTTTCCCGCTTCTCCAACCCATTTTTGTACAGTCACTCGATACCACCTATCTTATATTTGAGCAAAATCACCCATTTCTTCCGTTTTCAATATACTTTCAAAATATCCTCTCTCATCAGATCCTTAGAACAAATTTGCAAGTGAGGTAGGGATTATCATTCCCATTCTGCAGATGAAACACTGAATCCTGGATAAGTGCCTTACTTAAGTCATATGAATAATAACTGGTGGCACTGGCTACTCACACTCATGTGATCTGACCCCGAACCCTGTTCTTTATGTTGCTGTTTACGGGTATTTTACTCACGTACACGATCCTTATTTAGCTGATAAACCCTGTGGATAAAAACCTTGCTTTAAGCATTCCATGCCCTCCACGTACATGCAGTTAGGGACTGATTTATGGCAGACCAAGGTGGAAAATTACACGTATGAGATTTCTAGTAAATATTACAAAAATTGAGACACCAAATATGTACAGTATTAGGACTCGGAAAAGCACATCTAAGGGAAGAAAGGCTAAGGGTCAAACACATGAGTTCCACCCAGTTCAAAACCCTACTTCTGCCTCTTAATAGTGGCATAACTTTAGACAAGTTACTTAACCTTTCTCTACCTTCGCTTCTTTCTTAGTAAAATGAAGAAATAAGAATGATGATAAGAGTAGCAGCACCCCTCCCCCACTCGTTGGGTGGTGCTGACGATTATGAACTAATCGCTGTAAAACACTTTTGAATGGTGGCCAGCACTTACTGAGTCCTCATTGTTAGTCATCGCTATTTTTCTGGGGTTACAGAGGATTTCCTGGAGGATTCCTGCCAATGCTTATAGTCTAAAGAACTAGAAAAGTATTGGGCGCCTGGGTGGCTCAGTCGGTTCAGCGACCGACTTCTGCTCAGGTCACGATCTCACGGTTTGTGGGTTCGAGCCCCACGTCGGGCTCTGTGCTGACAGCTCAGAGCATGGAGCCTGCTTCGGGTTCTGTGTCTCCCTCTCTCTCTGCCCCTCCCCCACTCATGCTCTGTCTCTCCCTGTCTCAGAAATAAATGAACATTAAAAAAAAATTTTTTTTAAAAAGAACTAGAAAAGTGTTCCAAAGAATTAGACACCAGAGTCCGAAAATGCTGGCTTTTAGGATGTCCGTTACATTCTCAAACACGGTGCATAAAAGAGGCTAAGCAAAATGAGGGCTTTTACTCAACCCAATTCACTCTACTGATATTGTCTTCAATCCTGACATGATGAGACAAACAAACCTTCTGTCACAGAGTAACCTTAGACTATCTGAGAACTTCCTAGGGCGGCCAAACCTGTACAACAGCTGTCGGAGCTGAAGCCTGAGCTCGGTGATATTATCAAACCCCTTGGCAAAGCCAACAGATTAATTTTTCAGAGTGTTCCTGAATGTGTTCTCTGTTTTCTGGCAAAGGCCAAATCCACCAATGCACCGGCAGCTTAGAAGCACTCATTCATTTCTTCTTTCAATTTCTGAGTGCTCAGATTGTGCCAAGCCATGGGGAGAGACAAGAGCGCAGACATGGTCCTGGCCTTGGGGAGCTCATGCTGGCCCGGTGTGCTGAGTACGCGGGCGGTGTGTTGTTGCGGGGGGGGGGGGTGGGGGTGGAAACAGAGCTGGCGTGTCACCTAACATCAGGCCCAGCCAAAATCTGTTCAGAGACGAGGAGTGATCAAGTGGCCAAGGCTATCTGTCTTTGTCTTTTGTCTCAGAAATGGTGACCACTTTGACCCCAGTGTCCTCACCTATAAGGAGATGGCTCTCACTGGGGGAGATCTGCTCCCCAGAGAACACTGGCATGTTTTGGAGATATTTTTGATGGTCACACTTGAGTGGAGGAGAACTATAGGCATTCCCTACCTGTGAGTTTGAACACACGACGGCCCCACAACAGAGAAGGACGCGGTCCAAAATGTCAGTAGTGCTGAGGTTGGGAGAAACTCTGAGCTACAAATCTCTAACCTTCTCTCTAGCTCTAAAAATTCCGTTTTTCTGAGAACCTTGGCTGCTGTTAAGCTGATGAAAATGTTTAAATAGCAGCTCTCTGGGGCGCCGGGTGGCTCAGTCAGTTAAGCATCCGACTCTTGGTTTCGGCTCAGGTCATGATCTTGCAGTTCGTGGGTTTGAGCCCCGCATCAGGCTCTGTGGTGGCGTCCCCTGCTCGCTCACGCTCTCTCTCTCTCTCAAAAATAAGTAAACATTAAAAAAACGTTTAAATAGCAGCTTTAAGTGGAAGGTCATCTAACAACGTAGCACAATCTCCTGTAAAATACCAGAATCCCCTCTGTACCCTTCCTGACAGGCTGCTAACCAAGTGATGGGAAATTTATTACCTAAGCAGCAATGGCCTCAGCAGCAATGGCCAACTTCTAGCCTTTTGCAGGTGAAGGAGATAAGACTTCCATGAATAAGTAATGGAAATCTACACATCACACAAAACCTTTGCTTTAGACAGTTTCATTATTTTTTCTCTCTGACTTCCTTTTTTAATGTGCCATTTATTTTCAAGAGAGAGAGAGAGAGAGAGAGAGAGAGAGAGAGAGAGAGGGAGAGAGAGAGGGCAAGTGGGGGAGGGGAAGAGAGAGAGAGGGAGACACAGAACAAAGCAGGCTGACAGCACGGAGCCTGATGCCGGGCTCGAACTCATGAACTGCGAGATCCTGACCTGAGCTGACGGTTGGACGCTTAACTGACTGAGCCACCCAGGTGCCCCTCTCTCTCCGAATTTTTATAAAAGTTATTAACGGGAGTCAACAATCACTGGCTTCAGTTTCATTTCTTTTCCCAGGTCTTACCCTTTTAGAAGGGTGTGATTCTGAGTAGTGAAATGGTTAAATGCAAGCGGCAATCAAGAGGGCCAGCAAAAGATAACCTATTAATCCTCAGACTGGATTGTCACGTCCTGAGAGTTCCAAATTAGCTCTACTGTTTTCAACCTCCAGGCATTTGCAATTCTTTTTCTTAAATATAATTTATTGTCAAGTTGGCTAACATGCGGTGTATGCAATGTGCTCTTGGTTTTGGGGGTAGATTCCTGCAATTCATTGTTGAGAGTCTCTTAGGGCTTTTGCATTTGCATTTGCAATTCTTTTTGGTCCCTCGTCTGCTTCAGACCCCAACGCTCTCGAACGATAGAGGGAGGTCAGCTCTGAGTACTTCTCCAAGGAAAAGCAGGAGTCCAGAAGCATGCGGGAGCAGGGCTGGAGACATGACCCTTCGGTCCCCTGCTCAGTTAAAGGACAGTCTACCGGTGGTGAGCAACCCTGTGATCATAAGCAAGCAGGGCTTCCGGGCTGACAGAACCCCAGGCATTACTGACTTCTGCCTGTGGACTCCCAGAAACCCAGATCTTCTAATCTCGACTCTACCATTCACCAGTGACCTTGAACATGATCTTCAAGTTCTCTGAACCTCAGTTTCTTCATCTTTCAAATGGGGATAATAATAGTCTACTTTACAGATTTTCTCTGGGGATCAAGCGAAATGATCTACATCAGGTGCCTGGATGATGGCAGCTTCGCAAAGAGAGGGAAGCAGTTATTGGTGCTGGTCATCTGGCCGGGGCTCAAGCATGTAGAGGAGACAGGGCTCGTGTTGTCCACAAAGAGGTAGCATTAGGCTGAAGAAGAAAGGGGACTCTCTTTTAAAAGTTTCTGAAATAAAGAAGCCCTGTTTGTAGGTACTCCTCACTAGAATTCTACCATGCTTTTTGGGAAAAAAAAAAAAAAAAAAAGGCGGGGCACAGGGAGAGAGCGAGAGAAATGTGGGCACTGGTACCAGGACCGCAATAAATTGAAAACTGCCTCTATCCTCCTCCTGCACTCTTGGGGCCTTTCCAACATTCTCTTTCATCGCCCAAACACATGAGTCACACAGTAAGACAGAGGCGCGTGAAGATCAAAAGTTAAGACCATGAAAAAGCGAGACACAAAGACTTACAGCTTCTCCATCTTGCAAGCATGTGAACAGATAAACTGAAGTCTAAGCCCTTGGGGGAGGGTTATGTTGGGTCAGTCCCCCCACGTGAACTTGCTCCAGCCAATCCTCGCTTCCACTCTGAACGCAAATGATGTTGTAAGGGTGGCAGTGAACGCCTCTCACGTCTTCCTCTGCCCAGTGCTTTAGGGATATACAGGGGTGGCCCGTGGGAGAGTGTCAGAGATGCCGCTGAGGGGGTGAGTGGTACACGATGGCCTCAGTCCTGGAAACCTACCACAGTTGGGAAACTTTAAACTCCTTAGGAGAAATCTAAGATGTCTAAGGTCAATGTAAAACTGAGCCAAGGAGAAGCCTATTTACATAGGTGGCCAACGAGGGGGCTCATTAAGGCACAATTCCTGAGCGTAGCGTTTCGCTTCTGGTTACTCACCGTAGCGGTTCGCCTCACAGACACAGAAGGTCCTGCATGGCTGTCACATCTGTGGAAAAAATGTGAAATAATTTCTTTGAACAAGTGCCTCGCTTTCACCAGGAGGAAAATCAATCAACAGTACCTCTGCCGTGATATCTTGGTATCTTGAGAAGATATATTTCTAACGTTCTTTAGGGAGATACTTCTTGGCTAATGCTTGTTGAAAAAACTTCAGAAACTTTTTCCTATGATTGTTTAGGCTCAACGTTTTACATCTTCATATGTCAGGCAGCCAAGAAGAAATTACCTAATACCGGATTTGGATTGGAACGCAGCACAAAGACATAAAAACAAAAATAGTCACACGTGTCGAGCGCTTACTATATGTCAGTGTTCTCGGGCTCTACACGCATGTTATCTCATTTCAATACGTCACTCTTCGGAAGGGGATAGTATGACTGCTGTCATTTTACAGAGAAGTTAGAAGACACTGCCTGATGTACACAGTTAGTCATGAGCTTAGAGCCGGCCACAGGCTCATTAAATCCTGAGCACTCCTTCTTAAGTAAGGCACATGGACTCTTCTTGCAAATGGGAAATAGGTTTCCGTACATTTCTATTTTAAAGAGGGTCAGGGCCAGACACGACAATTCACAAGGGAATCTTTAGAAAGCAAGCCCTGTAAAGGTGGCTTCTGGATGTTTATTTTTATAAAGATGCCTTATTTGGGGCGCCTGGCTGGCTCAGTCAGTTGCACGTTTGACTTTGGCTCGGGTCATGATCTCAGAGTTTGTGGGTTCGGGCCTGGCATCAGTCTCTGTGCTGACAGCTCAGGGTCTGGAGCCTGCTTCAGATTCTGTGTCTCCCTCTCTCTCTGCCCTCCCCCACTCGTGCTACGTGTCTCTCTTTCAAAACTGAATGAACATTTAAAAGAAAAAGGTGCCTTATTTGCTATGAAGCCATCTTGGAAAATAATTATGCTTTTACCGTTTATGTTGCTTCACTCAAATTCAGTAGGTAAAAAATTTACAAGACATGGGTCCCAAACTGAGATTGATTTTAATCTTTTAGATCCATAATCCTGTGCCAAGCTGCGCTCTGCCTGAATTACAGCTCAAGATTTAATAGACGGCAGTGATTCACTGCTCTGTACAAGATGAGGTCCTGTCCTCCCCCAAGAGAACAGCAAAGGGAATCAAGAATTAACAAACAAATTGGGACTTCAGGTCAGATCAGTCAAAACTGGCAAGATGCAGTTTTCTTTTATTTGAACTCCTAGCTGCTTCGTGGTTCCCCAGAGTTGGGCATAAAATCTGGGAGGCCAAACAATGTTTATATGTTAAAGATATCCAAATCAAACAGTAGGAAAGAGTAGATACACAAAGAGAAGAAATACAGTTGAACTGGTATGAAAGGTGGAAAACAGCAGGAGGAAGGGCCCAGAGATGGGAAGGAGCCAGGCCGCTTGGGAACTGGAAAGTAATTCAATCTGCCGGAGCCAAGAGAACATACCAGATCGTGAAGACTCTTTCCAGAGCCCTGGGGGCCGAAGTGCCCACAGAGCACCCACGCAGCTCACCAGCCGGGGCAGGGATATTGTCCCCAAAGAGGGCAGGAGGGAGGATGATGTGACCCATAGGATAGCAGGAGCATGACTGGGATGGAGAGCCACCGACGGTGAGGCGAACTGTGAGTGGGGCAGGGGGTGGGGAGGGGATGCGTGCCCTCCCCCCCGCCCCTCCCCTAATGGTGTGCAAGGCCGAGCGTGGGTGACCTTGTGGATTTGCTGGCCGGGCACAGGACTCAAGTGGCTTGGAGGCACAGAGTCTCTGCACCCACTCCCAGACCCTCCTAAAGGTGAATTCATGTTTCTGATGTGAACAGCTCTCGCTGGCAGAGCGAATAAAAGCAGCAGTGGGGGGCACCTGGGTGGCTCAGTCGGTGGGGCACCTGACTTTGGCTCAGGTCATGATCTCACAGTCCATGAGTTCGAGCCCCGCGTCGGGCTCTGTGCTGACAGCTCAGAGCCTGGAGCCCGTTTCAGATTCTGTGTCTCCCTCTTTCTCTGACCCTCCCCTGTTCATGCTCTGTCTCCCTCTGTCTCAAAAAAATAAGTAAACGTTAAAAAAAATTTTTTTTTAAATAAAAAATAAAAGCAGCAGTGGGGTCACTGGAAGCAAAGCTGGTAAGAGTCCATGGACCCGGCGACTTCATGGGACACGTGGCTACCTCATCTTCTGCATTTGCTCGCAAGCCCTCCTGATGCCCTATCTTCAAGATCTCTCACATCCAACCCCACGTCTCTAGCTCACTCACTCTGCCGACTAAACTATCATTTCTCTCCTAGACTCTTCTCCATCCTTCACACTACCCACAGAGATCTGTCTAAAACGCAAATGTGATCATATCAATCCCCTGCTTAGCATCTTACAGGGTATTATCCAAAATCTTCACTTGACACAAGACTCTTTTATCTGATGAGCCTCCTAGACCACCCCTCACCTTTCAAGCCTTATTGCCCCGCCCTCCAGTCATCTGTAGGTACCTATATGCTAGGCTTACCAAATTTATTTCACTTCCATAAAATCTTCTCTTGTCTCTATACCTTTGCAGATACCATTCAGAAATTCTCACTCAGTAGATTAGAGTGTGGCTCAAGAATATTATTTTTAAAGGGGCACCTGGGTGTCTTAGCCAGTTGGTTAAGCATCCAAGTCTTGATTTCGGCTTAGGTCATGATCCCAGGGTCATGAGATCGAGCCCCACACGTTGGACTCTGCACCGAGTGTGGAGCCTGCTTGGGATTCTTTCTCTGTCCCCCTCCCTCTGCCCCTCTCCTGCTCGCTCTCTCTCTCTCTCTCTCTCTCTCTCTCTCTCTCAAAAACAAACAAGGAAGGGGCGCCTGGGTGGCTCAGTCGGTTAAGTGTCCGACTTCAGCTCAGGTCACGATCTCGCGGTCCGTGAGTTCGAGCCCCGCGTCGGGCTCTGGGCTGATGGCTCGGAGCCTGGAGCCTGCTTCTGATTCTGTCTCCCTCTCTCTCTGCCCCTCCCCGTTCATGCTCTGTCTCTCTCTGTCTCAAAAATAAATAAAAAAACATTTAAAAAATTAAAAAAAAAAAACAAGGAATATTCTTTTTAAAAACCAGAACCCCAGGTGACTTCCCCCAAATACTGATGGAACACGTTCTAAGCATTGGCCATGGAAGAACTCCATCTGGATGACCATGGGCAAGTCAGACCCTCACGTCCAAAATGGACTTCTGCATGGTCCTCCTGCATGACCACTCCTTCCCATCCAATCAGCCAACAGATCCTGTTGATTCAAACTCAGAAATCCCTTTCAAAACCACCCATAGCTCTACATCCCCCCATTTGTACCCCACGCAAGACATTTATCATCTGCTTTGTTTGTGCACTAGTCCTTTTCTTGTCCCTCTCCCTCCAAGTTTTGTTCCAATCCAGTCCATTCTCCATACTTCAGCCAGAGTGATCAGGACAAAGTGCATCACACTACTTCCCTGTTGAACATTTTACATGATTTTTATTTGCTCCCAGGTGAAAGTTCAAGTTCTTCTTTGCATTCGTAAGGCCCTATACCACCTAGTCCCCGCACACTTCCCAGCCTCGTCTCTCACCTTTGCATATCCCTCTGCCATGAGGAATCAGTACACCTCTGAGCATGTGCACAGAGTTTGCCCGAAACATTTTTCTACCACCTGTTTGCCCGGATAACTCTTGTCCTTGAACATTTTCCCTGGAAGAGCTTTCCAGGCTCAAGACAATCTAACAAACACACCATACGTGCTCCCAGAGCATGTGGAACTGCCCCCCATCTTAGCACTATTATGTTTCTCTATTTCCTTTTTGTTGTCCTCACAAGACCAAAACCCGGGAAACCAAGGGCTGTAAGCTTTGCTCCTCAGAGCCATGAGCGGTATTCCTTGAGCCCTCTTCGTTGAAGAAATCAGCAAATGTGTTCATTTTTATCCTCATATCTGCCCCTCCTCTTATATTTCTTCCCCACCAACCGACAGCTTCCTAAGTCAGAGAGGAGAGTTCATCTCCATTCTTCCTTCATCTTCACCCGACACATCCAATTACCAGGTTCTCATGATTCCACAATCTAAATCCGTGCACGAATCTGTCTGCCTTTTGCTCTCCTCTGGCCTGCCTCCTTAGTTCAGGCTGCCACTATCTCAGCGCTACCCTACCTGGTCTGACTCGAGCTCTGTCCCCTCAAGTCTGTTCTTGGGGCCGCACCTGGGTCACTTTCCCAGCCTTGGCTCTACTGGTATTTCTTTGGGGATACTTAGCAACATTTCTGACCCCTACCTACGAGACACCCTAAGTTCTCACCCTTCAGTTGCGAAAAGCAGAAATGGCTTCGGACATTGCCAAATGTCTTTTGCGGGGCAAAATTGCCCCTGACTGAGAAGCGCCGAGCTGAAGTGATCTTTCTAAAGTGACGATCTGATTATGTCATTCCTCTGTTTAACAGCTATCAATGGGTAAAATATACATGTGTACCTGCACACCTGCATGGAATACACCAAAATTTTTTAGTGTTTGTCCAGGTCAGTAGGTCGTGGGTGACTTTATATATATGAAATATATAGATACATATATATGAAAAACGCCATTACTGGCAAAAGTGATTAATGGTTTCCCACTGTCTACAGGATCAAGTCCAAGCTTCTTAGCCCTCCACATCCTTAGCACTGCTGGGCCCTGTGTTCTGGCCTCTACCGGCCTCTCACTCCACCTCTCACAGGTCTTACCTTATACCAGGGCACTGAACCTCAACCACCTACATGAGTTTCTACTTTGTCCAGTCTCTACACCTTGGCTGTGTCAGTCTTTCTGCCCAGTGCAACCTCCCGACTCTTAATTACCTAGCTCAGTCCTATATGTCCGTTCACAATTGGCTCTCCTCTTGCAGGAAGGCTTCTGGTCCTCCAGTCTGAGTTAAGCGCTTCTCCTACACGATCTCACAGCAGGAATACCACGCGCCTTCCCTCGCACTCACCATATTGCACCGTCATCTCTGGTGAATCGGCTGCCACCCAGGCTGCAGTTAGGCTGGACGGTATCCCCGTGTGAACTCCACAGGGCATCCCTTTCTCAAGATACTTTCAGTCGTTTTCCAGAAAACTGCCGTGGGAAAGACATGAGCCCACGATGTCCCACCACGTCCCAGAGTTCTGTGCCGCTACTCACACCCAACCGCATGCAGGATTCTGGGGTCCCCTCCTAGCCTGAAGTTCCCCGGGCAGGGACTTTGCCTTAGTTTCACAATTTTATCTCCAGCACTAACCACAGTACGTGATCCAGAGTAAGACTTTGATAAAAGCCCCATAAAAAAACAGAAGAGAAACCATCACCTGGGCTAGCAATACCCTTGCCAGGAGTTCTGACAACCCTTATTACCACAGCGGAACAGGAAGCTCTACCGCTGTGGTTTCCAAACCCGACTGAGCATCCAAATATCCTGGAGAATCTAAAATCAGTAAATAAATAAAGCTCCCTGTGCCCCATGGCAGCCCTTCCGAATCAGGATCTCAGATTTGGGGATCTGAGGCTCTGTCATTATTTTTAAATTGTTGATGAGATTATAATAATGATCAGCTGAATCACCTGAACCGCGGGCCACCCGGGCTGAAACCCAAAACCACTCCCCTTGTCCTGCCTCTTGTCATCAGAACGCTGCCGGCTACCTGTGGAGACCACACCTGGCTTCACCGAAGGAGCATTTCCCAAGAAGGATCTTGCTCCCTCTGACTACTCCTTTCCATCGAGGTGTCTGAGATTTTTGTATCTTCAAACTCAGGCATTTGTAGTGAGTAAGAGGCTCAATAAATAAATGAATGAATGAATAAAACAACCAGAACCCAGGGGGAAAAAATACCATCTGCCTTTTCTTTTTTGCACATTTTAATTTTTTTTAATGTTTTTATTTATTTTTGAGAGAGACAGAGCATGAGTGGGGGAGGGGCAGAGAGAGAGAGAGGGAGACACAGAATCCGAAGCAGGATCCAGGCTCCGAGCTGTCGGCACAGAGCCCGATGAGGGGCTCGAACCCACGAGCCATGAGGTCATGACCTGGGCCGATGTCGGATGCTTACCTGACTGAGCCCCCTAGGCGCCCCTCATCTGCCTTTTCAACTTTCCAAAATAGTATCTGAATGTCTTGCTTATGTAATGCGAGGTTGCAGCCGGAGCGCCCAAACTGGGTACACCCTGTGCATCAGGCAAATTTGGGCATGTCTGAGGAGGAGCGAGGTGTATTCACCAAAGCTGCTTGCATCTCAAGGGGAAAAAAGAACCTTCCTGAAGTCCCAGGGTAATGGGCAGGCGCTCACATCCGACTCTTGATTTCAGCTTAGGTCATGATCTCACAGTTTGTGGGTTCGAGCCCCGCATTGGGCTCTGACAGCATGGAGCCTGCTTGGGATTCTCTCTCTCCCTCTCTCTCTGTCCTCCCCCTACTCGTGCTCTCTCTCCATCTCAAAATAAATAAATAAACTTAAAAAAATAATAATGGGATAATTTGGGAAACACATATATCCGAGAGAAGAAACTAGTCATATCTGAGGCAGAAATGGCAAAACTTTTTGCCTTTTTGTTACTCCATTAAGTCACTATGTTCCCATGGCTTTTTACCACTGATATCAGAACATTAAAGCTTCAATATATCATATACTTCTACTGGCTGGGCCTTTCTTTTTCTTTTACGTTTATTTATTTATTTTTGAGAGAAACAGAGACAGTGTGAGTGGGGAGGGGCAGAGAGAGAGAGAGAGAGAGAGAGAGAGAGGGAATTCCAAGAAGGCTTTGCACTGTCAGCACAGAGCCCGATGCAGGTCTTGAACTCACAAACTGTGAGATCATGACTTGAGCCGAAACGAAGAGTCACACGTTCAACTGACGGAGCCACCCAGGCACCCCTGGCTGGGCCTTTCTAAAGTGAGTACCTGGGGTGCCTGGGTGGCTCTGTAGGTTAAGCGTCCGACTTCGTCTCAGGTCACGATCTCACAGCCCGTGAGTTCGAGCCCCGCATCGGGCTCTGTGCTGACAGCTCAGAGCCTGGAGCCTGCTTCGGATTCTGTGTCTCCCTCTCTCTCTCTACCCCTCCCCCGCTCTCGCTCTGTCTCCATCTCTCTCAAAAATAAATAAAGTTAAAAAAAAAAAAAAAACTTTTAAAGTGAGTACCTGATGAAATGACCAAATCCATTTTCTTCTGGGGAGAGTTATCCATTATCCAGCAGCATTTCTCAGTTAAACCACAGCTTAAAAGATGAAAAGTAATTTCTCTGATACTCAAGTCTTTCAGGGCTGAACAGAAGGCTGTATTTTGCCCAGAGGGCTTGTGTCCCTTTCTGTGATTTGCAAAAGATCCTCTAAACTGCTTTGCTGACTTGTTCTCCAGAGCACCCAGTGTGACAACGTTGAGCCTTGATGGCTTAGGCAAGTAGAAACCTGAATCCTACTTGGCACAGGATGACTGTGCTTTCCGGAGCCCTTTGCCAGTCCCTCCTGGTGCAGTAATAGGCGAGGAGGAGCTCTTGAATCATGGATTTAGAAGGCTGATTTTGTATTTCAAAAGATCAGAACTGCCAAAGAAAGTCAAGTTCTACTTAAGAGGAAAGAATGTCTGGAAGAGGACAGCACATGATGTATATTCCTACGTTAAACCACCTCCTGGCCACACACACACACACACACACTCAGAATTTATATCCAAATATTTACGTCATGCACGTATTTAAAAATGAAAAGGACATATTTGTACAGCTTACCTACTGAAACTTAAGAGCAAAAAACTGTGCCTTCATGATATTCTGTACCCGCACATTCCATTTCCACTTTGCAACTAAAACTGTATTTAGAGAAGACACATGTGGAAAACTGCCGAACATCCACATATATACTTGAAGGATAAAATCTGTTTCACATCTGCATGCTTATTTTTATGTTTCAGTGCGCACAGTTGTAAAAAAGCTACAAGTCATTTTGGTCTACAAGAAGGACGGTTGCTAAATAAAAGTTTCCTTTTTTTTTTTTTTTTCCAATTTGGTCTATAACCAAAAAAACATGGGGCTGCCTGGGTGGCTCAGACGGTTAAGCGTCGGACTTCGGCTCAGGTCACGATCTCACAGTTCGTGGGTTCGAGCCCCCTGTCGTGCTCCCTGGTGTCAGCCCAGAGCCTGCAGCCTGCTTTGCATCCTCTGTCCCCTCTCTCTCAGCCCCTCGCCCCCCACCCCCAGCCCTTCTCAAAAATAAAAAAACAAAAAAACAAACAAACACGGGGGCGCCTGGGTGACTCAGTCGGTCGGGTGTCCGACTTCAGCTCAGGTCACGATCTTGTGGTTTGTGAGTTTGAACCCCACATCGGGCTCTGTGCTGACAGTTCACAGCCTGGATGCTGCTTCGGTTTCTGGGTCTCCCCCTGTCTCTGCCCCTCCCCTGCTAGTGCTCTGTCTCTCTCTCTCTCAAAATTTAATATACATTAAAACACACACACACACACACACACACACACACACACACACACACACGATACCCAGATGGAGAATCTAGATTTTCTGTCTCCTCGGACCCACTTGTGCAGTGACTTGCAACATGAGCTTGGAAATAACTTGCCCACAGAATGAACAGGTTCCTCAACTTTTCCTGGTTTCCCGATGTGAGACGGCTGAGCTATCTAAAACTCTGCCTTAGAGAAAATCACCGAAAACACAAATAACGTCACAAGTTCCAGCTACACCACGTGCCAGGAGTATTTCTCTTCTCCTTATAAAACGCCTGTCCTTTAAAGGACACACTCTTGGGCTTTAAACCCCCAGGCGAGGGGATTCCTAGCGTGGCAAACACTCTCATGAAGAAAAAGCCACTCACCTGTTTGAAGAGCACTTCCTGACAAGCGGCTCTGGGAGGGACCGGCACAGAAACCGACATGCTGCTCAGCCCTCCACTATTTCGGCAAAGACAAGAGCAGGCTCAGGTGGGAACTGGGCGCGAAACACCGTTCGTCCACCCGGGAGGGGAGAGGGGAGCCCAGGGTTCTGTTCTGCAGGCCGGGCAGCCTCTCCCCACGCCCACCGGCGGCGGGCCACGGGCTGTTGTGCAGCGAGGGTGTCCTCGGGCACCTCCTATCCAGCGCAGCAACGCCCCCTTCCTAATCGGTGGACACATCACATGTGAGGCCGACACCTTAAGAGGGCGGGAAGCTTCTCAACCAGGAAGACAGGCCGAAAATATTTAGCAGTCAGCTCAACGGCACGTAAGCAAAGCGTGGCTTGTTTTTCACAAAACGATCTAACGACCCATGAGTCAAGACGAACTGATTTACACGGGTTCACACTGCGAACGATCCTGAACTATGCCTCCACTCTCCCCAAAACCTCCCTTCCTGCACCTGAAGCTGAAACTCTGGGTAACCACATCAGAGAAGCTGTCCTGAAACCTGCCGGTCACAGGAACACATTTATTCCCTCAGTTTAAAAAATACAATTTTCCTCAATTCTCTGTCCTCATCTTATTTACTTTCACCTCAATCTTTACACGTCATCTCTCCTTGTGACCACAGATACCTATATCCCCAAGGAAACAGTAGTTTTCATTTAAAAATATCTTCCCGACCAGGGTACACACCAGCCTCTGGAAGCAGTGGGGGAAACTGTCAATGATTCTTCCCAACATTTTTTTTTTTAATGTTTTTACTTATTTTTGAGACAGAGAGAGACAGAGCATGAGCAGGGGAGGGGCAGAGAGAGAGGGAGACGCAGAATCTGAAGCAGACTCCAGGCTCTGAGCGGTCAGCACAGAGCCCGACACGGGGCTCGAACTCACAGACGGCGAGATCATGACCTGAGCTGAAGTCGGACTTTTTTTTCATGTTTTAATGTTTATTTATTCTTGAGAAGAGAGAGAGAGAGAGAGAGCAGGGGAGGAGCAGAGAGAGACAGAGACACAGAATCCAAAGCAGGCTCCAGGCTCCGCATGGTCAGCACACAGCCCAAAGTGGGGCTCGAACTCACGAACCATGAAATCATGACCTGAGTGAGCCACAGTCAGACGCTTAACCGACTGAGCCACCCAGGTGCCCCTAAAGTCGGACGCTTAACCGACTCAGCCACCCAGGTGCCCCATTTCTTCCCAACATTTAATCCTTCATCCACCCAGGGCACTACCTGCGACATGTGCAATTGGTTAGGAGTTGGATTCCCAAAGAGCCAAGTTTCGTGGTTTCATAAGGACTTTGTCCCTATGAGAGCTAAGTCCCGTCTCCTTTGTTCCTATCTGAATTTAAAGCCTGAGAGCAAACATTAAACATTCTGAACACAAAACAGGCCACCGGCCTCTGGCATCAGATAACTAGTGAGCCGTCACATGATCTGAATTTCACTCACCCTTTCTGTGCCGGTGACAGAAGCTTTGAAGTCTCCCTTCTGGATTTTCTGAATGAGAACAGGGAAGAAAATGATCTGAAGCTCAGCCGGGAAGAAACAGACATGGGGTTTCTTTGATGGGGTGTAGTTTTAGATCTTGACGTTTGTAATTCCACACGATCTAGACGAACATTGGAGAAAGGTGGCATCACTCAGTATTTCCGGGTGAATGTATTTCCGAGAACTAAGACTTTGATCTTGCTTCCCACCTCCCTTTGCAGACTGAAAACGCAGCAGGCATTCCCCCATGGAGACCCGAGGAATCAGGGGAGCTCTGTGCCCCTGACGGTTCTGCTGAACAGAGAAAATGCTCGGAAAGGGCAGGGAGGCTTTCAATATGCACCGTGGACCACAGTTCCATGGGACATCCCTCCCTGTAAACCAGCTGTGCCAATCCGTCCGAGGCCCAAGGTGGGGTGTCAGGGACCTCATTCAACTTTCAAGTGGCTTTTAGCTGCCCCGTCTTTCAGACGTTTTTATTTTAGTACTTTAAAACCATAGTGACAGATACTATACATGTAACTTTTTGCAACCAAAGAAAGTCAAGGAAAAGGAAATGAAGCCATTTAGAGTGTTCCTTATTTCCATCAAAAATCTATCTCTGTGTACGTGTTATTTGCTACAATGTGGTTTCTATGCGTGCGTGCCTATAACGGAAACAGGTCTAATAGGTGTAGAGGTAATGTATAGTTACATATGTGAGTATTAAAAATCCTAAGGCAGGATCAATGTATATGAAGTCTATAATACTGTCATACTTTTGGACATGCTGAATTTATAAACACTAGAGGGATTCCACGGAAGGGGGAAGCAGCCATGGTATACGTTGGGTTAACTTCAAAATCTGAACTGTGAGTCTTTTTAGAGAGGTTTATTTATTATGGGGGCTGTATAATGTTGTCCATATAAAGTGTGGAAATATTATTACATGTTTCTTGTTGCTACTGTAAGTAACACATTAGTCAAAGCAGTCAACGTGACTGTATCAGTGGAAGATACTCGACACTGTTTTCGTAGGTTATAATTTTCAACGCACTCTGTTATTCTCACAATAGTCCTGTGAAAGCAGGTTTTATTATCCTCATCTACAGATTAGAAAAACACAAGTGATGGGTGAAGGTAAGTGACATGTGGATAGTCACATAGTTGCCATGTTCCGGGAAGGCATTTACCTACGGAGCTTAATTTACCAAAGTTCCAGAAAGGTGGCAATTCTCTTACCACCTTCCCCCTCTCTTCTCCTATCACCCCTTCTCCACGCCCCCTCCTCTGTCTCCTCCTTCTTCTGCCTCATCATCCCATTCACAGAAGTGCTTACCATGTTCCAGCTCAGCACTTTGTACGTATACAACCGCCCTATGAGGTAGGTATCATCACACCCATTTAAAGATGAGAAAATTGAGGCTTAGAGAGAATAAGTAACTTAAACAGTCACACGGATTCTGAAAGAATAGAGAATACAGAGAGAGTGGAGATCTGAATCGAAGTCTCCTTTGATATCAACTTGTGTGTTCTTTTTTTTTTTTATGTTTATTTATTTTGAGAGGAAGAGAGAGAGGGAGTACAAGTGGAAGAGAGAGAGAGACAGGGAGACAGAGAATTGGAAGCAGGCTCCAGGCTCTGAGCTGTCAGCAGAGGGCCCAACTTGGGGCTCATACCCACAAACCGTGAGAACATGACCTGAGCCGAAGTCAGATGTCCAGCCGACTGAGCCACCCGGGCGCCCCTCAACATGTGTGTTCTTAACCACTATGCTATCTTGCCCTATTCTAAAAACACACCCCTAGGACATTACAGTACATTCTCAGTTCACTCTTCTTACTGTATGTTATGTTATAAAACTCTTGTACCTTATGATTTTAAAATAGCCCAAAACATGGATTGGTTCATTGGAGTCCTTATCTATCATACCAGGCTATAAGAAAAAAAAAATTTAGATGTGTAAGTTTTTTCCTCACCATTTTCTGCCATCCCTTCCCTTAGCCTGTATGTGAGTGGTTGTTTCAACATCTGGCTAACGTCTGTTTCATTGCAAAACTTCTTTCTTTGAATTTCTTCAAACCATTCACCAGTCACTCCTTGAAGCCATCTGATATCCCTCTTTGTCTTCTGGAGTTTGCTGAAATGAAACAAAAATATCAATGTGCCCTTTAAATTTCTTCACATCAAGTGCAAACTCATGTGACAGGAGGCTAAACTTGACCTAGTAGAAGAACTGTGTAAACGGAGTCTGGGGGGAAAGCTGCTCTAGTCAGAATTTCGTTTTTACCACTGTGTCCATTTTTGGCTGTGTTTTTGTAAATACGATGACAATCTAAGTTTTGCTAGTCATTAAAATAATCAAGCTGGTAATGACAACCTGGGATGAGCAATGATCGATAGTTTAATGATATGGAAAAACCAGAATATTCTAGTTCTTTTTTTAAAAAATATTTGTAAATGTTTACTTACTTTTGAGAGACAGAGAGATACAGAGCTTGAGCAGGGGAGGAGCAGAGAGGGAGGGAGACACAGAATCTGAAGCAGGCTCCAGGCTGTGAGCTGTCAGCACAGAGCCCAGCACGGGGCTCGAACTCATGAACTGTGAGATCATGACTTGAGCCGAAGTTCGATACTTAACTGACTGAGCCACCCAGAATATTCTAGTTCTGATTACTCATTCATTCATTCATTCATTCAGTGTTTATTGAGCAATGTCCATGTACCAGTCCCAGTGTGGACAGTGGGGATTCAACACTGAATATAACAGGGTCCTTACTTGTCCATCCAGTGGCCAAAGATAGAGTTAACATGCAGAGAAGAAACGGTTGAATCTAGTTTTAGATAACAAAATTCTCTGGGGCACCTGGGTGGCTCAGTCGTTGAAGCGTCTGACTTCGGCTCAGGTCATGATCTCACAGTTCGTGGGTTCGAGCCCCGCGTCGGGCTCTGTGCTGACAACTCGGAGCCCGGAGCCTGCTTCCGATTCTGTGTCTCCCTCTCTCTCTGTCCCTCTCCCGCTCACGCTCTGTCTCTCTCTCTCTCACTCTCTCTCTCTCTCAAAAATAAAGCCATTTAAGGAATTTCTTTAAAAAGTAGCGAAATTCTTTACACCCCAAACCACAAAAGCGCACGGAGGAGCCCACAGGTAATGCCAAATCTGCAAGGGCACTGGGATGTGAGATGGGAAGGGAAGGTGCCCAGAGCACAAGTGTGTCGGCCCCACGCCAGGCCCCAAATCCCACCATGCCTTCCTTCTCCTCCCTGCCCTCTCGTGCTCAGTCCTCTTTCCAATGAAAATGCTGCTCTAAGTCCTTAACTGAATCACTGGTGGTGATTTTTTTTTTTTTTTCAAAGCAGACGGTTTCGCTCTATTTCGGGAAAAGGCTAGAACTGTTTGGAAATGAAAGGTAGTTAATCCAGAGGGAGAGAGAGAGAGCAAGAACGAGCGTGCGTGCCCTGGACGGAGGCAAACAGCAGCAAGGGGAGACTGGAGCCCATGATGTGACAGGCTGGTGTGGCGCTGCTGAACACGTCGAGCTCGTGGGTGGGGTCCGAGCTTGGGCAGTTCTGCCGTCTGGGGAAGGATGGCATGTGACTCTGCATCACCCGCCCCTTTATGCGAGGTCCTCTGTGGAACACAAGTGCGGGGGAGCTGGTGTCACTAAGTAGACGGGAGCAAGCCGGCCGCAGAGCGGCAAATCTGGGGTTAAAGGTGCTGAACCGAGGTGGCTGCAACCCACGCTCCTGCTTGGGGCTACGATACTGTCGTTTTACAAAATAATCGAGAAGGAAGCCAAAGGCCATCCTGCCCAGACTTGCATTTTGAAAAGCATCAGGCAGCAATGTCACGTCCAGCCCACAACATCCGCTCGGGGCCTCCGTGTGCCAATGCCGTCACTCCCCTGTCCTGCCACGTCCCTTCCGAACAGACTCAGGGACCCCAAGTGACTGTCCCTACCGGGTGCTGGCCGTCTCCAACTTCTCAATACCTTATTTATCAGTGCCCCGCGTTTATTCACCACCTCCGCTTCCTCCCAGTCCTCCCCCATCGCTAGAGCCCAACCTGCAGCACCAGCCCCGACGTCGACACACCCACCTCATGTCAGAGGACAGCCGAGCTACCTGACTTCGGGATTCTCCCATCAGCGTGACTGTATCTCTTGGTTCTTATTAGAGCCTTGATGCAATAGGGACTCTCTTTGAACATAATCACACTTTGCTCAATTTCACCTCAAGCTCTCACTCTACACGTGCACTCACATCCATTGCTGCCTGTTTCTTCTTCAGCTTCTGGCCAATGAAGTCCACAATCCCTATCTCTGTGGGAATGCTCATACGGTGTGAACTCTACTCTAGGAACTATGTCTCGAAGAACTAGCCCCCTTCCCTGTACATTAATTGAACTTTCTGTAGTTTCTGGTTGTTGTTGTTGTTGTTGTTTTTTTAACGTTGATTCGATTCTGAGAGGGGGGAGGGCAGAGAGAAAGGGAGAGAGAATCTCAAACACACTCCGCTGTCAGCACAGAGCTGGATGCGGGGCTTGAACTCGTGAACGGTGAGATCGTGACCTGAGCCGAAGTTGGACGCTCAACCAACTGAGCTATCCAGGCGCCCCCTTTATGCAGTTTCTAAAAATAAGTATGCAAAAGCAATGCAGAATCCTGGAGAAATGCACGTGACATAGAATGAAGCAAGGAAAACAAAATGCACGTTTCATTGACTATGAGCTACATAAAATGCTGCACCCATGTAGACATAGTGGGGAAGAAAACAAAACATCTGATCTCTTAGTGCAGAATAATTATAGATATCGTTTCTATCTTTAGCTTTTTTTATTATGTGTATTCAGTAAATGTAATATATGAACCTATTCTTTCTTTCTGTCTGAATTTTTATTTACATTGTTGTGTTTTTTTCCATTATAATTTTTCTTGCAGACAGAGGGGAAAAAAATCAGTTGTTTTCACAAACCTAACACAAACACTATTACCCATCTGGCGTGATTTTTCACATGGCTGTGACAAAATTTACTGAATATTCATGTGTGGAAGGCCTCCTACGGTACAATGCAGGGATACGATGCTGAAGAGAGCAGACACGGTTCCTACCCCATGGAACTCTCCATCCAATAAGAGGCAGACTTGAGCCCGATAACAACAGAGATGTAAAGTAACAAAGAGTGGTGAGTATGATTTATTCATTCAACACACGTTTGAAACTCTGGGTAAAGAGAAGTAAACAAGTCAAGTCCTCGCCCTCATGGAATTTACACCCTTTGGGGGCAAACAGTAGAAAAGTAAACAGGTGCTAGGAGAACATGAAACAAGGAGCCTCGTCTGAGGCGGGAGCAAAGATTCTCCAGCGAAGATGACACATGGCCTGAAGGTTGAAGGATGAAGGGGTCGCGGGCAGGTGGTTCTGGCACAGAGCTTTCCAGGCAGAGGAGGCGCAGCCATAGACCAAGTGCCCCCAAGGAAAGAAGCAAGGAGCTGAAATGAGGCCAGCCTGGCTGCAGTGTGGACGTGGAGACGACGGACCTACTAGCCGTAGGGCAGAGCCGAGAGGCGGCTGCTAGATCATGCAGCGTGAGCATGGGGTG
Source organism: Panthera tigris (assembly GCF_018350195.1). Lineage (NCBI taxonomy): Eukaryota > Metazoa > Chordata > Mammalia > Carnivora > Felidae > Panthera > Panthera tigris. The sequence goes on from NC_056669.1 coordinate 7,130,416, forward strand.
AGCAGTCTGGCATTTAGTCCTGCAGCAGCAAGAACGCATTACTGACTTAGCAGTGGCATGGCACACGAGGTTCGCATTTTCCAAAGATCACCCTGAGCTAAAAAGCTTCTGCACAACAAAGGAAATCATCAGCAAAATGAAAAGGCAACCTATGGAAAGGGAGAAACTGTTTGCAAATCATATATCTGATAAGGGGTTCATTACCAAAATACATAAAGAACACATATAAGTTGGTAGCAAAAAGACCAAACGATCTGATTAAAAAATGGACAGAGGAGCTGAATAGACATTTTTCCAAAGAAGGCATACAGACGGCCTGAGGGCACATGAAAAGATGCTCAACATTACTAATCACTTGGGAAATGCAAATCAAAACCACAATGAGTTCTCGCCTCACACCAGGCAGAATGGCTAGTACCAAAAAGACAAGAAATAACAAGTGTTGGTGAGGATGTGGATAAAGGGGATACCCATGCACCGTTGGTGGGAATGTAATTTGTGCAGCCGCTGTGGAAAACAGTATGGAGGTTCCTCAAAAAATTAAAAAGAGAACTACCACATATGACCCACAATTCCACTTCTGCGTATTTATCCAAAGAAAATGAAAACACTAACTCAAAAAGTACACGCGCCTCTGGAATTGTAATTGTATGGAAAAACAAAATATGACACAAATACAATTTTATATGTAATATGAAACTATATATGTATAATATATATGTACAATACGATACATACACAATTATACACACACAACGGAATACTGTTCAGCCATAAAAAAGAATGAAGTCTTGCCATTTGCCACAACGTGAATAGAACCTGAGGGCGTTATGCTAAGTGAAATAAGTCAGAGAAAAACAGATACCAGACGATCTCACTTACATGTGGGATTTACACAACAACAACAAACCAAGCTCACAGACACAGAGAACAGATTGGTGGCTGCCAGAGGTGAGGGATGGGGCGGGGTGGGGGGGGGGCGTGGAGAAATGGGTGAAAGGAGTCAAAACCAAGTTCCAGTTCCAGAATAAATAAATCCCGGGGACGTCATGTACAGCACAACAACCATAGTCAATAACAGAGTAGTACATATTTGAAAGTTGCTAAGAGAGTAGATCTTAAAAGTCATCAGCACAAGAAAACAAGTTGTAGCTATGTGTGGTGATAGATGTTACCGAGGTGATCATTTTGCAGTGTCTACAAATATGAAAATCGTTATGTTGCACACCTGAAAGTAATATAATGCTATACATCAAGTATACCTCAATAATTAAAGAAAATTAATTTGTTTAAAATAATTAAAGAAATAATTAAAGAAAAATAATTAATAGAAATAATTAAAGAAAAATAACTAAAGAAAAAACATCCCAGCTATAGGTGGGGAGAAGATTCCAGTGGAGAAGAGGAGAGTAGTCAGGGTACTTGCAGGGTCCAGGAGAGAGAGGTGTTTTCTTAGACCAGGATGATGGTGGTGAAGCAGAAGAAAAGTAGAACGTGTTCAGAGCTACTTTGTGGGTAAAATTTACCTCCAAGTGCCCACCGAGTGATGAAGTGACTCTGGAGAGCTAGCAGTCAGAGACATGTCAAGGAAGATGCCTCAATTTCTGATTCACACAGGTGCACAGATGATGCCATTCACAGAGATGGGGCATACGTAATCTTCAAAAAAACAACATTATATATTGAACACCTTTACCATTACTCCTCTTTGGAGCAATCATGAAATATTTGCATAATATTCAAGCTAGCATGATTTCTGTAATTTATTTACTATTCCTCTGGTGAAGAACATGACGATTTTCCCTTACAAATACCGCTGTAGGGAACACCATTGTGAATTTTCAATTTTTGCAGTGCCTTTAACAGACATTGAATTATCGCGTCCAAGAGTCAATCACATTTTTTTTTCATTCTTTATACACCCTCCCAAAATGCTTCTCACAAAGGCTGCAGCATATTATTCACACCAGTGATGTACAAGATGGTAACTGGATACCTACAGAATACTACATGCTACTATTTTGAGTATTTTTATGTTCTGAATTTAATACTTTCAAGGTACCATGCTTGTAATTGCGGGCCACTATTTTTCTTTCTTTTTAAAACGTGTATTTATTTTGAGAGAGAAGGAAAGAGAGAGACAGAGCACACGTGAGCGGAGGAGGGGCAGAGAGCAAAGGGAGAGAGAGAGAGAAAGAGAAAGAGAGAGAATCCCAGGTAGGCTCCATGCTGACAGCCCTACTCGGGGCTCAAACTCACGAATGGTGACATTATGACCTGAGCCAAGATCAAGAGTCAAATGCTTAACCAATTGAGCCACCTGGGTGCTGCAGCTATTTTTAAGGAATTTTGTTTCCTTTGCTTAAAAAAAAAAATGCTACATTTCTTTGATGAGTAGGGAGGTTTGATTACATTCCCACATGTCTGTTTACTAATGACATTTTGTGTTTTGGCAATTGTACATTTTATCAATTTATGACAATGCCTCAGGGTTTTTCACCGGAATGAGGCACGTTTAATAAAACATGGACTCGTTACTTTTCTTATTTACTCTAATTATTCCCCCCAGGTTTCTGACTTTCATTCTGATTAGGTTTAGGGAAGGAAAAACATAATCTGTGGATGTGCTTATGCTAATATTTGTCTCCTGTAGGCAATAAGAAATGAAATGTAGACAGTAGTACATGTAGATAGATAAAAGGGCATGATTTCAAAGACACTCAGTGGCTTCTGGGGCACCTGGCTGGCTCATTCACTAGAGCGTGCAACTCTTGATCTCGGGGTTGTGAGTTTGAGCCCCACCTTGGGGTAAAGTAATTTCTACTTTAAAATAAATAAATAAGGGGAGCCTGGGTGGCTCAGTCGGTTAAGGGTCTGACTTTGGCTCAGGTCATGGTCTCACGGTTTGTGAGTTCGAGTCCCGTGTCGGGCTCTGTGCTGACTGCTCAGAGCCTGGAGCCTGCTTCACATTCTGTGTCTCCCTCTCTCACTCTGCGTCTCCCACACTCATGCTCTGTCTCTCTGTCTCTCAAGAATGAATAAATGTTAAAAAAAGAATTTTTTTAAATAAATAAACTTAAAAAAAAAAAAGAAATGCAGTGGCTTTTAAAGCAGATATATTCCAAAGCTGTCAGGAAAGTGGGTAAATATGTACAGCCAAGAGCCAGAAAACCCAAGGGTCAGGGAGAAAAAAAAAAAAAAAAAAAAAAAAAAAAAAAAGGCATTGCATTTACCGATTATGAAAGGAAGTAAAACATAAATAGTTCTGGCCTTTGAAGTGAAGAAAACCCAGGAGGGGAAGCTGTGAATGACATACAAGTCTAAACTCTCTAGGTACCTATAACTCAACTCCTTAATGTTTTACACCAAAGAGTCCTACGTCCTATAAAGTATAGTCAGTACTTTTATAATGGCTGACTGAGCTGCTTCTATCACAAAGAACACAACGGTAAAACCAGTGGTTTAGACTGATCTATTTACTTAAAAAAAAATATATCAAAGCTCAACACCAGCAGAAAAAACAAATAATCTTAACCTGAAGACATGTCAACCTTAAAAGGACAGTATTTTAAGTCTCAGCTGGCCTCAGTCCGGGAGAGAGAACATTCGCTTGCAGACGGAATTCAACCAAGTTCATAGCCAGGCAGGCTTCCCCGGGCTCTTCCTCCTCTACACGGGCTTGTCACATACTCAGGCAGCCATGTGGGGCAGGCCATGCAATCTACGCCAACGAGCAGACCCTTGAGGCTTCCAGACGACAGGCACACAGATGAATTACAAGCGCACACCTTGCTGGCTTCGTCAGTCCGGCCTGACTCAACATATCAGGAGGGACGGGTGCCTACACTTGTAATCTGTTCTACCCCCAGGCTGATGAACTTGACTCCACTAAATCAGGTTTTTTCTTGCTGAGCCACAATCCCAGCCCTCTGCTCCAACTCCCAATGTTCCTTCCTCATCCCCACAAATCTTCGTCGTCCCTGTGCTGCTGTGATGCCATTCGAGCACCCGCAGAACGAGTCTGTCCCCCGAGGTTCCTCCTGACGTCATGAATCTCGTCTCCCTTCTCCCGCTGTGCCCCTGCTGACCTTTCCAACTCATTTTTTCTTTGCTCATCTTTACCCTGAGCAGACTTTTGTACTCATCTTCCCGGTTCACTTCCTACTAACATTTAGCATGTGCTCCGTGAATGACAGCTGTCTCTTTATGTTCCATTCTTGGCCCCGCACCCCTTGTCTGCTCAGAGAGTTCAAAGAGCACTGGACCAGGGTCAGGTTCGAGCTGGGTGATCTTGGCCAAATATTTAACTTTCCTGGCTTTATTTCCCTCATTTGTGAAAGGAGGTTGGATGATGAGGCAGACTGTTACAAAACAGGTCTGCACAACTCCTCACCTCCCCAAACTTCTTTCTTTGCCATGTGACTTTGTCACTCCTGTCCCTTGGATCTAGGCTGGCCTTGGGCTTAGAGCAACTGAAAGTAATTAAGAGGTATGGTCGGACTTCTGAGCCCAGGCCTCAGGAAGCCTCACAGCCTCTGCCTTCTCTCTGCCTCTCAGAATCTTGATTCTGGTGCAAAAGGAAGCCCGGGCTGGCCTCTGGGAGAATGAGAACATGAGCGGACCGGCATGGCCACCTGCCAGACCTGTGAGTGAAGAAGCCACCTTAGCCCATCCAGATGTAGCTGAGCCCAGTGGGAGAGTCCAGGCGAGACCAGGAGAGCCACCCGACTGAGTGCAGCCCAAATGGCCATCCCACAGAATTGTGAGCTGATAAACAGAAGTCCTTCTGCACCTTGAAGCCTTGGGATGATTTGTTATGCACAACTTAAAAACATAAACACAGATGAGATTATCTTGAAGATATCTTCTGGTTTCCAATGTACAGTGAAGGGGTGCCTGGGTGGCTCAGTCGCTTGAACATCTGATGTCGGCTCAGGTCATGATCTCACAGCTCATGAGTTCGAGCCCCGCGTTGGGCTCTGTGCTGACAGCTCAGAGCCTGGAGCCTGCTTCAGAGTCTTTGTTTCCCTCTCTTCTGCCCCTCCCCCACTCACACTGTCTCTCTCTCTCTCTCTCTCCCTCAAAAATAAACATTAAAAAAATTAAAAGATTTGGTGCGCCTGGGTGGCTCAGTCGGTTAAGCATCCGACTTCGGCTCAGGTCATGATCTCGCAGTCCGTGAGTTCAAGCCCTGCGTCGGGCTCTGGGCTGATGGCTCAGGGCCTGGAGCCTGCTTCCGATTCTGTGTCTCCCTCTCTCTCTGCCCCTCCCCCATTCATGCTCTGTCTCTCTCTGTCTCAAAAATAAATAAACGTTAAAAAAAATTTTTTTTTAAAAAGATTAAATAAAATTAAATGTGCAGTGAAATGAAAAGACTCATTATTCCTACATCAGAATTAAATCAAGAAATATCATAAGTCTGAAAAGGGTCCTAAAACAAAATCTCATACAAAACAAAAACAAAAACAAAAACCAAACAACCTCACCAATCTCTCGGTCTCCGGGTGAAGTTATAAAAATTAATCACAGCAGGTGCCGTGGGGCTCCTACTCACAGGATTTTGCAGCGATTATTGCTAAATCCTCACAATGCTGCGTTTGGACTTGATGTCCTTGCTTCCGGAGACTTCACTGGGCCCGCAGGCTGGAGCACTGCCCTGGGATGAGAACTCATGCCTTGATAAGCACGCAACTGCTATACGTTAGCTCAGAGTGACTTTCGCCAATGAAAAAGGTAGTGACGATAACCCAAATGTGACCGAGGAGCGTACAGGTGGGCAAACGTTGAGAGCAGACAATTCCCCTAGACCAGAAAGCACCAATTATACCTTCCGTTTTCTTGGCAGAAAGATCTCAAACATTTCTCAACACTGCTCCCTTAGGAGCTGCTCCTGCTGAGGGTATCCCTTCCTCTTTGTGCTATTCTCATTCCCCCTTTTCACCTCCTCACTCTCGCTTTTTCTCCACTTTTCTTATGTCCTCGGCTTCTGGACACCTACAGCTGGCCTTCCTGTTCACGAACCATCTTGTTACACGTTGTTCTGCTTTCCAGGCAGCCCAGCAGACTGATCTCTATCAACCCTCCCCTCTCGGCTTCATGGACCTCTTGCCAAAATATTTCCCAAATCCCACACCCTCTCCTGGGCTCGTAGGCTTCAATATCAGTGAACCCTAGAAAAAACTGTGCAGCTGAATCCTGTACAAGTGGATTTGTCGCTTGAATCGTAGATCAAAGCAGCATTAAACTTTTCCTCCCACGCAGAAATTCAATTATTTTTTTTTTTTTTTGGTTTCATATTGCCCAGCAACCACAACACATAGAAAATCACAAACGAAGACACGGGGCGGGAGCTGTTTCCTGAGTCAGAGCTAGGACGTCGGGTGAATGTTATAATGGAGTCTGGATCAGGCTGTCCAACTAAGGACCTTTTCCAAACCCTGAAACCCCAAGGAAACGCATTTCAGGAAAGTGAGCCCCTTTGTTTTTCTGCTCCTGAAAGGTGCACTTCCAGGCACAGATTTCTTATCGCTCATCTGCTAGGGAAAGCGTTAAAACAAACATTATGAGTTCTCAGCCAGGATGAGGCGGAGGAAAGAAAGTAAAAGCCTTTGTTCACGGCTGCACCAGCAGCTTCACAGCCCGGGGCCTGGCCTCCAATCTCTCTCTCTGGCTCTTCGGAAGATTGTTTTCTGAGAGCCTTTGTCCCTGACATCACAGCCTGTTGTTCGCTTCCGTCCACAACCATGACTCACGGAGAGGCAGGGATGAGAGCGAGCAAGCAGGTGTCTTGAAAAATGTGTTCTTGTGCTGACAGCAAAGTTAAACCGCAGAGGGAAGTCTGGAGGAAGGGAACTCTCAAAGAGAAGGGATGAACTGTAGCAACAATAAGAACAAAAACACGAACCTTTAGAACTCAAAGAGTGGCCGCAAAATAATGGCACCAGTGTTCAAGCCAAGCTAGATAATGAAGCCCTTTTAGGTTCCTTGAATGGCTGTGATTGAGATCACCCAATCTGGACTAAAAGGCGACCTTTTCTGTATTTCTTAAATGGGCCATTAGAGCCTTCCCGGATGTTTATTCCCACACGAGATGAAGTCACGACACAAAGAAGAAAATAAGTAGTCTAGGTAACACCAAGATGTGTAATTCCCACACCGGGTCACATCACAGTGAGTGACGTCTTACTGATCAGTCGTCCTAAAGCAGGTGCTGAAGGAAGGCTGGCTGTCCACTCTGAATCAGACTAAGTACCAAATTCTCATGCAGCCAGCCATCACGGCTTTTCTGTCTTCCTAGGTTCATCTTACCTCTTTTTAATCCATTCCATCCATTCCTTTTACCCAAGCCACCTGGGAAAGCCCGCCGTGTCACCTCTGATTTTGCAAATTATGCTGGATCACTTGTCATTACACCTGCCTGGCTGCCCACTAGGCTGTCAGCTTCTTGAGGACGGGTACCATGTCTCATTGTCTCGGCATCCCCAGGGCCTAGCACGGTCCCTGACTTAACGGTTGATCAATACGTACTTGCCGAACCTCTGGGGTAATGAATGAGTTCTACAAACTTGTGCCCTGGTGGCGAAGCAACTCAATCAACATTTGACGTAAGTGAGAGATGGGATCCTGGGTGCCAGTTAAAATTATGGATGTAAAAGTAATTTTTCTATAATAACGATACAGGAAAGCTAGTCCTAGCTAACATTTCCACGGTGCGTACTCTAGGCCAGGCGTAATTACACGTATTAGTTCATTTAATCTTAGCAAGAATGGTGGTCGGTAAATATTATTATTCCATTCTTCCAATGAAGACATTAAAATACTGACTGGCTACGTTCAAGTCAGACTGCCTGGTTTGAACGCCATCCCTGATCTTCATGAACTGTGTGATTTTAACCACTCTGTGCCTCAGTTTTCTCATCTATGAAGTGGGGGTAGGGGTCATAATATCTCATGGGGTTTGGGTGAGGATTGAGCGAATTAATGCATGGAAGGCCCACACACCCATGCCTGGCAAAATGAAGGGCTGAGTGAGTGTGATGTTGTGAAATGTGTTGGTGGATGAGGAGTGAGGCTGGAAATGTCTATCACCTTCCCCAGCAAAACAGCTGGACGGCAGAAAAGAGAATCACCCTTGGGCTTTTCCTTTCCCTATAAAGAAGCTCAAAAGCATCAACTGTTTAAGGGTGGGCCACCTCCTCCTCCCAGATCTCCAGACTGGACGTAAGTCAACAGTGTGACCGCTAGAAAACTAATCTGCAGTGCAGATTTCAGACAGGGGGAGCATGCTGGGTCAGCTCCCTGCCGGTTACTAGACCGGCCCTCACACCACACTGAATGCACTAACACCAAGGTTCAGGCACACAATTGCTAAGACTGTTGCACATTTTTAGTAAAACGTCTAAAAAGGCTTACTTTTCTAAACTCTCCTAAGGTAAGCATCTTTGAACTGAAAATAGTCGGGTTTTTTTAAGTTTATTTATTTTGAGAGAGAGAGAGAACCAACAAGGGAGGGGCAGAGAGGGAGGGGTGGACAGAGAATCCAAAGTGGCTCTGTGCTGACAGCTCCAACTCAAGAATCGTGAGATCATGACCTGAGCAGAAGTCATGTGCTTCAATGACTGAGCCACTCAGCCCTTGAGCTGAGAATAGTTTACACTTGTATTTATCTCATCCTGGATTCCAGTCTAACTTTAGAAAGTCAGTAGTCACACATGCGATTCAGCTTGGGTTTTTTGTTTGTTTTTGGCTTTTTTTTTGAGCACATACTATGTGCCAGGCACTGTTCTAAGAAGGTTGGGATTAACTAGCACACGAAAGAGACAGCCCCTAGCTTTCCTGGAGTTTGTAGCTAGCAAGTGGTGGTATTTCCACGGCCACTTCCTTGGCCCAAAGCACCGCTGTCTGTCACCTGGGTGACTGCAGGAACTCCCTCCTGCTCTCCCTGCTTCATACTCTGGTTCCTCTATCATTCGGGCTCCACCCAGCCGCCATTTTAAAAATGTACGTTATATCATGTCACTATGCCCTGCTTAAATCTCTCCAGGAGCTTCCCACCATCCTTAGAATCCCAAACTCCATGGTCTAGACCACTGCCTTTTCTCCCACTTTCATCATGCGTCTCCCGGCTCCAGTCAGCAGCTGGCCTTCCTTCTGTTCCTTTCGAAAGCCACTCTGGTCCCCAATGGGCTTTGAACTTGCTGGTCCCTCCACCTGCAGCGTTCTTCCCTACTTTATCGCTTGGCCATTCATTTGTATCTTTTAGGCATTAGCCAAAATGTCACAGTCGGAGAGAGGCCTTCTGTGACCCTCCAACAGAAATAGTCCCTTCTCCCAACCATACTTTCTATCAAGGGACTTGGCCTACTTTTCTCTGTCTCATTAATCTTCTTATGAAAACACCCTCATTCATTTGCTTTTTTGTCAGTCATCTCCTCTGTGCTCCACTAAAGCAAACTCCATGAGAGCAAGGACCTTGCCTGTTCCTGTCTTCTGGAGTGATGTCTGACATAGAGTAGGGACTCCGTAAGCCCTTGGTGAACAAATGGATATGAATTTGGGAAACTCTTCTCTCTGCACCTGCATTTGTTCATCTATAAAATAAGGGGTTTGAATTGGAAGCTCCCAGGGGTACCTTCCCACTTCTTACGATTCTAAGCATGTCTTTGCTAATGTTTCAAGGGAGTACAGCCTCATATTTAAGAACATGGTAAACAAATCTGTATTCAGGTCTGAGATCACATAGATTCCAGCTCCGTGGCCCCTGGGGCTGCCGTGTTTTGGCCTGAGAAATCCCAACTTTTACATGGTTCTCATGTGTCCAGTGTCCTTACACTCCCCCCCCCCCCGCCCCCTCCATTCTTTCTTTCTGCTGCCTCTCTCTGGATCCAGCATGTGATGAATATAAACTAGAAGAGATTTTACGATTCCAGATTCAAACTGACAATACCTCTATGGAAGGTGAAGGTAACATTTTGGGTTACCTCCAGTACCTTCGTGATGCTGCTGAGCATTATGGGAACCGTGCACACCGCGCGTCCTCCCAGGGGCGGGAGGTGGAGCTAGGATTAAATGGTAAGCTCGTGTGTGACAGTCACTGTGCTGGGCCCTTCCTCACGCATCATCTCGTGTAATCACCACAGGCGCTCAGGGAGGTAGGTGCTATTACAATAATAAAAAAAATGAAAACCATGAAACCCAAAACCAAACATGCCTGTGGTCATCCCATGGGAAGTCAAAGAGCACTTTGATCTAGCTTCAGACCCCAACGACTCAGCATGGTAGTGTGTGCTGAGTTATTTCCAAAGTGAGTACACATTTTTTTTCCTCAGGTCCTCAACTATTCACCTCTTGGCCTGTCTCTGCACTTTCCTTCATGGCACTGGGGTGTCAGCTCCCTAACCACAGCACCAGACTTTCTGAACACACAGCAAGCAGTGACTAAATGTGTGTTGGGTAAAACCCAACAAATGAATACAAGTGAGTTAAAGATGAGAGTTTTTTGCCTTTGATTCCCACCTACACTTCTTTTAAAAAATGTTTTTATTTTATATTTGAGAGAGGGAGAGAGCGCGTGCGAGCACGTAGGGGAGGGGCAGACAGGCAGAGACAGAATTTGAGCTCCAGGCTCTGAGCTGTCAGCACAGAGCCCGACGTGGGGCTCAAACTCACGAGCAGGGAGATCATGACTTGAGTGGAAGTCGGACGCTCAACCGACTGAGCCACCGAGGTGCCCCCCCTTCCCCCCTCCCCCGCCTCCACGTATATAGAGATGTTCAGACATCTTTCCACAGAAACTTGTAAGGCAAAGGCTAATTCCAGTTGCGGGTTAGGATTCTACAGCGTAGGGAAGTTGCTTAGAGCTACAAAAACGGGCTTAAGTGCCTCTTGTGGGGGCTCTTCCCAGCACAACTGCAAGGCAGGTGAGAGCCAGTAAGTTCTGATCCACGGAAAGAGTATATGATCTCAACAGCTTGGATCTGCTTGCATATTACATTATTCATGGCTTCTTTCCAAAGACGACTGCATCCTAAGTTTGGGCCACACCCTCTGTACCGCTAGTGATGTAATCAGGTAACAAGACAGAACTACACTTGTGCATATCCGTGTGTCCCTCCTTCATTTTCATGCATAAGAACGCAGAGCCTGTTTTTTCTCTCCTATTCAGGCAATTTAATGCTAATTCTTAGAACACATCCTGCCAGGAAAAAACTACAGGAAGAGGAACGGTGTCAGGGGAGCCTAGGCAATTCACAAGGTTGAAAGAAAGCGATGCCCAGGTAGCTTTACTCCAGATAGAGGCGGAAAGGTCACAAGACTACATTGCCTGCACTGTAATTAATACCCACATAGATCGTATTCAATTGAATTCACCTGGTACCTTGCAAACTTAGCGATGTCAGAAAACCAACTCAAGCCCAACATTCCGGAAGTACCTTTAATAAACTTAATGCTGAAATATGACATTCCCTCTCTCCCTACCCCTACCCACGCCCTGACCAATTACGCAAGTCAGAACGAAAAAAGAAAGAGACATTACAAACAGCTATTCAGTCTTTGCTCTCAGGACACAGAATGGAGAAAATGTCCTGATGTTTCCCAAATGCCACCACCATGAAGAGTAGTGTCCCTGGGTCCCCATCTGGGATAATGGAGGTTCAGGAAGTCCGTGACTTGCAAAGCATTACCCACTGCAGAATTCAATGACAGGGTCAAAGCAAGTTTGATGCGGACATCAGTGAAGGCTCGTTGGTTTGGATCACAGTTTGTAACACATTTTCAAAAAGAGTTAATCCTTGAAATAACCCTTATCCAAATGGTTTCTGCCTTTTCCAAGTTCACTTTAGCAAACCTGTCTCATGATGGGTTTGGTTTAAACTGTTTTTCTCCATCTATCAACCTGACAAATCAACACTCCACATCTTCAGAAATTACTACAGAATCACATGGCAAAGGCTTTACTTTGAACATCTCCCCCTGAATCCCTGAACTAAATGTTCTCATTAGAATTATTACTCTGCTGATCAGTTATATCCAACACACACAATGTTTCATATGGTATTGTTTATCCAGAAGAGCCTATGAGGTTTTGCTTTTAGATGTAGTTACATTTATTTACCCAAACACACTCCAAAGAAGTACTCCTAGAATGATTCTGTAACAAAATCAGTAGTGGGGTGAAATGAAGTATGAGAGGCGCAGTACAAATGCACATGTCTACTCCAAATTAGGTAACTTGTTGATGGAAACTTAACATTCCTATGAAAGACATTTTACTGGTAACGTTGTTATGTGTTATTTGCTACCATTTTAACTTTCAGATTCTAGTATTTAAATTCTTCTTTCTTGGGAAGGGGCGCCAGGGTGGCTCAGTAGGTTAAGCGTCCGACTTCACTCAGGCCATGACCTCATGGGTTCATGAGTGCAAGCCCCGCGTCGGGCTCTGTGCTGACAGCTCGGAGCCTGAAGCCTGCTTCGGATTCTGTGTCTTCCTCTCTCCCTGCCCCTCCCCCACTTGCCCTCTGTCTCTCTCTTTCTCTCTCTCAAAAATAAATAAACATTAAAAAATTAAAAAAAAAATAAATTGTTCTTTCTCAATAACCAACCAAATTTGGGATTATTCTTCATAATGTCTTCAATGCTTTATCATAAGGTCTCAATGGGTCTTTGGAGAAAAGGCCTAAACAAAGCTTTACGACACAACAAAAATGATAATGTAACATTGGCGGCTAGTGTGTACTTGAAGGGAGTGTGTCTCAGTGCGTCAAGAAGAGGTACAGAATTGTACACAACCTGTCAACAACCCACCCATTTCTCAGAAATGAAGTGTCAAAACGTAATGAGGCAGTAATGCTAGGTGTATTTTACCGAAGAAAGGGGGAAATAAAAAGAACTGTTTACCTGGCACACGTATGTAGGCGTGGCCTATTCTTTAAGAACAATGACCTTAGATTTTAAAAGTCATCATCTGTTTAGCTTTGAGTCACTTAGGCCTCGTTTGCAAAAATGGTTGTTTTCTTTCAGGTAGGATAAAATAATGCTTGGCATAGAAGAAGAAAATTAGATGTCTGATTCCCTCATCGTTTTGTTTTGTTTTGCTTTGCTTGGAATCATTCCGGCTGCTCTATTCTCATCACCAATATCCCCAAATAGGACTCAACAGTAATGAATTAAGCATGGTGTTATCTGAGAGACACGGGCCACTTTCCTAGCACATGGGCGGTCATGAAGTGTTGGGGGCCTGTCCCACTCATACACAAGGGGTCATGGGATCCACAATTTTCCACATTCCTGGTCCTCATCAACTGAACCAGGAATTCGCTTGACCTGAAAGCTAAACAAGACAAAGAATGCTGCTGGGCCGATGTGCTCTATTTCAGTCAGTGATTAACAACTGAGTCATGTTCTTCCTCTTCACGTGTCTTGCAACCGTGATGGCAAGTGAGACAAACTGAAGTGACATAGCGTAGCGTCTTCGAGTCTTGAACAGACTGAAGCCATGGGGCCGAGAGGAAAGTGGCAACAAGAGAGGACATTGGGAGTAAACAGAGACAAGCAGAGCAGCGTCAGGGAGCCACCGACCGATTGATTACCACCCCACTGTTTGGTGCCGATCAGTGTTCCAGTTTCTAAAGACTGGCTGTGCAAGGTGACGCTGTTCCTTGCGTCTCCTTACTGGCCCCGCCCCAGACTTCCAGTGAAGTGCCCAGCACTAGGTAAACCAGCGCCTGACCCTTACCACCTTCAAGAGCATAACAAAAGCAGCCGCCATAATCAACCAATGGGAATCTGCTCAAAGGGAATTCTTCAGTGTTGGGACAGGAGATCCTAAGTGTCAACAAAACGGACTTTGATTTGCCATTCTACACTTTTTACTTTCTCTCTTTTTTTCCTTTTTACATTTTTTTTTTACATTTATTTATTTTTAAGAAACAGAGTGAGACAAAGCATGAGCAGGAAAGGGGCAGAGAGAGAAGGAGACACAGAATCTGAAGCAGGCTCCAGGCTCTGAGCAAGCAGTCAGCACAGAGCCTGATGCGGGGCTCGAACCCACGAACCGTGAGATCGTGACCTGAGCCGAAGTCGGATGCTCAACCGACTGAGCTACCCACACGCCCCCTCTTTTTTTTTTTTCTAATGACAAAAGTAAAATTACACTCAATACAGGAGACTTGCAAAAGCTTAAAGGAAAAAAAAAAGTCACTCATCATCCCCACAACCAGAGACACTGCTGTGTGTGCAAATGTTCACCCAGCATTTTATTTTATTTTTTAATTTTTTTTAACGTTTTATTTATTTTTGAGACAGGGAGAGACAGAGCATGAACAGGGGAGGGTCAGAGAGAGGGAGACACAGAATCTGAAACAGGCTCCAGGCTGTGAGCTGTCAGCACAGAGCCCGACTCGGGGCTCAAACTCACAGTCTGCGAGATCATGACCTGAGCTGAAGTCGGCCACTTAACCGACTGAGCCACCCAGGCGCCCCTCACCCAGCATTTTAAAGCAGGCATACTAGGATGTTACAGGGGGAGCCAGCCTGTCTCGGTTTTAGCTGGGGCGTGAAAGCAAGAGATTCCACACATCCAGGTGAATTGTGAGACCAGTCAGGAGAACTTGCTTGGTAGGATTTATTAAACCGAAAAATGAAAACAAAAACCAAACCAAACAGCCAAAGCCTTTGCCCTCTGTTTTATTGTGGTTTTACAGTTTCCAGTCTTATGTGTAAGTCTTTAACCCATTTGGGGTTGATTTTTCTGTGTGGTGTAAGACAAGGGTCCAGTTTCATTCTTCTGTGTGGGGGTACCCAGTTTCCCCGGAACCATTTGTTGAAGAGACTGTACTTTCTCCACTGTGTATTCTTGGCACAAAGATCAGTTGACATACTGGCATGAATTTATTTCTGGGCTCTGGACTGTGTCCCATGGACTTATCTAAAGATCTATCTTTATGCCAGTACCATACTGTTTTAATTACTGTACCTTTGTTGTGTATTTTGGAATTAGAAAGTATGCTGTGATTTCATGGATATGACACCAAAGGCAGGCAAAAATAGATGAGTGGGACTATATCAAACTAAAAATTAGCTTCAGCTCAGCAAAAGAAAGCATCACCAGAGTGAAAAGGTAACCTATGGGATGGGAGAAGACATGTGCCAAATAACATCTCTGATAAAGGGTTAATTTCCAAAAAAATCTAAGTAACTCTTACAATTTAACAGCAAAAAAACTAATAACCTGACTTAAAAATGGGCTGGGGGCACATGGGTGGCTCTGCTGGTTAAGCGTCCAACTCTTGATTTCGGCTCAGGTCATGATCTCACGGTCGTAGGATCGAGCCCCATGTCAGGCTGTGCACTGACAACACAGAGCCTGCTTGGGATTCTCTGTCTCCCTGTCTCTCTGCCTCTCTCCCCCGCCAAAATAAATAAACAAACATAAATAAAATAAAATAAAATAAAATAAAATAAAATAAAATAAAATAAAAATGGGCTAGGAACTTGAATAGACACTTCTCCAAAGAAGACATCCAGATGGCCGACAGACACATGAAAAGATGTGTCAACACCACTCATCGTCAGGGAAATACAAATCAAAACCACAGTGAGATACCACCTCACAACTTGTCAGAATGGTTATTTTAAAAACAAAACAAAACAAAAGAAAGAAAATGTTGGCAGGGAGGAAGGCATTGGAACCCTTTAGTACAGTGCTGATGGGAATGCAAACTGGTGCGGCCACTGTGGAAAACGGTATGGAGGTTCCTCAAAAAATGAAAAAATAGAATCTGGTCCAGCAATTCCACTTCTGGGAATACATCTGAAGGAAATGAAAACACTAGCTCCAGAGATATCTGCACCTCCCATGTTCATAGCAATATTATTCACAATGGTGGAAAGCTGTAGAAAGAATTAAATTCCATCAACAAGTGGACTTTTTAAATGGGATAGAAACAAAAAAATAAATTTAAAAAAATAAATGTGATAAAAACATAGAACGGAACGTTCTCAGCCTTTAAAAGGAAGGAAATTCTGCAAATGTGACAACATGGATGAGCCTTGAGGACGTGATGCTGAGTGAAATTAGCCAGACACATAAGGACCAACACTGAGTGATGCCATTTATATGAGGTTTCTAATATAGTTAAACTAATAGAAGCAAAGGATAGTACGGTGGTAGTGAGGGGGAGGGCGATGGGGAACCGCTAATCAAGTATAAAATTTCAGTTCTGCATAAACGAGTACGTTCTAGAGATCTGCTGAGTAACACTGGGGCCAAAAGATAAAAACACTGTATTACGCGCTGATAATCTTAAGAGGGTAGAGCTCACGTTAAGCGTCCTTACCAAAAACAAGTCCAAAGCCTTCTTGTTAAGATTACAAGTCCCCTACCCCCACTGGGTCAGAAGAGTGGAGACTGAGGAGCCGTGAGCAGATTTTCTTCAGAGAGGGGGGCTTTAACAGCACCGCTGGGCTTTCATCTATGTTGCCGACAGTTTAGGGGAAAGGCTGCCTGGTGTCTGACTCCAGGGCAAGAAGACGAATTTCCAGAAGCTGGTGCCAGCCGGCTCAGAGTAAAGGGAGACTGAAGGGAGGTTGCCCAGCTGGCAATCAGTCCTCACTTCCAGGGTTTCTCGGGCAGAAACGCTGTGTGTGTTTCCCACGGACGAGACATGAACCCCCGAAGAGGCCGGGGAGGTGTGGGGTTCTCTTAGTTCATTTCCACCAGAGCTAGCTCAAGAGGTAAAAGGTCCTTGGTGGAAAGAGGCTGTGGGCGAACCACTGGGCTCCTAGGGACACGGCGAGGTTGGGCAGAGAGCAGGGGACACCAGACCCTTTCTCTGCAGAAGAACAGAGCCTAAAAACCCCACGTGAGCTCGCAAGAGGCAAATGTAAACATCTGTCCCCCCAGAGAGTGTGGGCGCCATCCTATAGCCATCTCAGTCACCCCCACACCCCTACCCAAGCCTGTACCTCTCTGCCCACCCACCCACCCCCTACCTCCTCCCTTCAGGGCAGGGGGAGGTGGAGGCTTTGGGGGAAAGGGAGGATCATATTCCTGTCGCCGTTCTGGGCTTCTCCCTGATGCCCACAGTGAGTGTGCCGGGGGAATGGCTGCTGCTGGGAATGAGATCGGCATTAGTCAGGTACCAGCCGGTCTAATCACCACATTGACCTGACACTGTTTTGTGGCTTCAAGTGACCAAGGACTTTTATTACCTAACGGCGAGCAGAAAAGTCATGGGACTGGTCATGTTTTACCCAGTGGCAATTACAGGCAAAACCAGAGACGCTCTCTGATGATGTCCCAGGAGTCCGGCTTGGTCAACGTGACACTTACACGCATATGCGTTTTGTAACAATGCCTTTATGCAACAAATACTGTCTTGCAGCTAACAATTCTCACTTAGCATTATATTAAGAATGCTGTGCTACATCGATATTTTCTTATCATCCTATCTCGGTTCCATAATATATGTACCTACTCCCTTACTGTTGGATACAGGAGTTGTTTTTATTTTTTCACAAGCAAAATTGTTGAAATGCACATAGTTTAAACTTAGCGTTGTGTACCTCTACGATTAATTCCTTAGAATAATAAATTTGTTTGAAGTGGGATTGATGAGACAAAGGACAGACATGTTTCAGTGACTTATGAAATGTATCACAAAATTGCTCAGGAGAAATGTGATATCAAAATTTTCTCCAACCAGCAGATTCTCTATGAAGGAAAATTTCCCTATGTCTTTGCCAACATGAATTATTATTGTTCTTAATAATCTTTGCTAAACTGATACCTGATAAGCAAAAAAAAGAGGGAGGGATTCGTTAAAAAAGGTCTGATTACTGGAGAAGTTATTATTTCGTATGTTTTTAAAAAATTTTTTTTAACGTTAATTTATTTTTTGAGGCAGAGAGAGACACAGCATGAACGGGGGAGGGTCAGAGAGACAGGGAGACACAGAATCGGAAACAGGTTCCAGGCTCTGAGCCATCAGCACAGAGCCTGACGCGGGGCTTGAACTCACGAACCACGAGATCATGACCTGAGCCGAAGTCGGCCGCTTAACCGACTGAGCCACCCAGGCGCCCCTATTATTTTGTATGTTAACTGCATATGCGTGTGTGTGTGTGTGTGTGTGTGTGTGTGTGTGTGTGTGTGTGTGTGTTTTATGACTTACTTGCTCAACACCTTTGCTTATTATTTTAACCCAGGTGTCATGGAAAATATCAGCTCTCTGAAGCTCAAGGCCAAGGACAAAACGGATGTCAGAATTGGTAACTGCTGGTATTTGCTTCAGAGAGTAGCTCGCAGACGGGCCCTATGGCATCAAGCAGGAGCTCAGACTGGCTCCTACAACAGACCACAGAGCAGGGCTGAATGTTGTCTTCAAAGAGTTTTCTCGGTTGTTTACCTGCCATTATTCCTCTTGCTTCTGTTCAGGCTGCTTGGTAAATACAAAGAGAGGTGTTCTGTGGCCCCAGGACACAGACAGGACGGTCAGAGCCACTCTCTAGCACTATCTTCACCTTTTCCCATCCAACTGCCCCAGACTGGCTTGGCTGCACAGAATCCCTGTCTGAGCGTGTGTGAGGGTGCCGGGCCTGGAGAGCGGGGACACTCAGATGGTGGGGTTCTGATCCCTTTGTTACCTGGGCTGATCAAGTAACATTTATGCGTCTCATTTTCCTCTCCTGTAAACTCAGTGCCTCGTGACCAGACACCCGACTTACCCACGTGGACTTGTTTTCCACTGTCCTCCCATTTAAACCCCAGGGGCAACCATTCCAAACCCTATGGCCATATTCTCCGGGCTTTTTCCCAAGTTAGTCTCCTCTGCTCGCAATGCCCTTCTTGACGTGTTCTTTGTCCCATCATTCAATTCAGTGCTGGCAATGAGCTAAAGGATTGAAAATAAGATGAATCTGGGGCGCCTGGGTGGCTCAGTCTGTTAAGCGTCCGACTTCGGCTCAGGTCATGATCTCACGGTCCGTGAGTTTGAGCCCCGCGTCGGGCTCCGTGCTGATGGCTCAGAGCCTGGAGCCTGTTTCAGATTCTGTGTCTCCCTCTCTCTGACCCTCCCCGGTTCATGCTCTGTCTCTCCCTGTCTCAAAAATAAATAAAACGTTAAAAAAAATTTAAAAAAAAAAGAAAAGAAAACTGAATCTAATTCAACTATAATGAGCATGTGAGTTTGCAAGGACTCCGTGAACACACTAGGAGATGGCAGCTCTAACAGCAGGAAAGGACATGTACAAAATAGCTGTGTCTCAACACGGGACATGATAGATTCTTAAAAGAAAAATAGTTTCTCTACTCACAACACTTCTGACACTAAGTGCCCAGAGTTCGTGCAGACCCCGTAGGTTAAGGGCTCAATCCCACAAGATCTGACCCCACTCCAGACACTCATCTCAAACCCAGGCTCCTAGTATTTCTGACTGAGCACCCGAGGCCGCTCTTTTTGGATTTGAGAATTTGCTGGAAAAGCTCACAGAACTCAGGTAAAGTTTACTTCTTATTGCCGACTTATTACAAAGGGTATTTGTAAAGGATACAAATGAACAGCCAGATTAAGAAATACATAGGACAGGGTCCAGACGTGTCCTGAGCAGGGGAGCTCTGTCCCCATGTCCCCATGAAGTTTAGGGGTGTGCCACCTCCTGGCATGTGCATGCATTCTCATTGGCCAACCCACAAGCTCTCCGAACTTTGTTGTTTAGGGTTTTATAGAGGCTTCATTATGTAGGCACGGGTGATCTAACCATCGGCCATTATTGATTAAGTCAGTCTCCAGCCCCTACCCTGTCCACCTCTCCCTGGAGGTCACGGGTTGGGGCTAAAAGTTCCAATCCTGGTTCCTCTGACCCCAACTTCCAGGAGTTACAGACCCAGGTTAGGGTGAAAGGATCTTATTATGAATAACAAAAGACTCCTCTCATCCCTGCCACTCATGAAATTACAAGGGTTTTAGAAGCTCGATTCCAGGAACCAGAGACAAAGATCAAATATATATATTTCTTATTATATCACAATCATGTAATAGGCAACCAAGACTCTTGCCTTGCAATAATCAAGAAGGATATGATCAGTGCGGGGAAAGCACTGGCGGAGAGGGGTCGTAAAGGACAGGTGGGAATATACTTCCCGGAGTGTAAGCCCTACTAGGGCAGAGTCTGAATTTGCCACTGTTCCTCACTAGTGATGCTTGTTCTTCAGTGAATGATTGAAGGATTTGGAAAATAGATTGTGTGTGTGTAGGAAGGGGATATAGTTGAAGATCGTCACTGGTAGAGAGAAATTTGAGCAAAGGAAGTTGCTTTTGTTTGTTTTTGTCTTATTTCTGTGTTCCTAGTAAGTTTTTATTTGCCAGCCTTGCATCAAGAGAAATCGCCCAAGCTTCCTCATGGAAGTCAGTCATTATCTACTAATATTTTTGTTACTATCCTGTGTCACTGGGCTATAAATAAGGGTCCCAGAGACTCTGAAATTCTCTCAATTCCTTGTTAGACACATATGGGAGAAGGTTCAGTACTAAGATCATACAGGTCTTCTGGAGGCTTCCTACACTCTCTTATAAAGAACAGATCTTGGAGGGGAAGTTAAAGATTTCGTTTTGCGGGGGCGCCTGGGTGGCCCAGAGGGTTAAGCGTCTGACTCTTGATTTTGGCTCAGGTCATGGTCTCGTGGTCTCACGGTCGTGAGATTGAGCCCATCCTGTTTCCACGTGCTGAGTGTGGAGCCAGCTTGGAATTCTCTCTCCTTCCCTTTCCCTCTCTCTCAAAATAAATAAATAAACTTAAAAATATTTTTCTTTTTCTGGCCTCATGTCTGTCACTCACACAAACACCAATACACTGGGTGACTGCTCCTCGATTCAGCAGATTCACCTAAATGCCGGAGATAAGGAGAATGACACATCACCTTTCGACACGCAGTTAACTCCTGTTTCATCAGAAGTGATTCTGTAACTTATTAATTACAGATTAATAAGTTCAGTGATAAAATGTAAACAGGTAGCCTAAATCTCATTCTCCTTGTGCAACTTCAAAAAATTATTTTTAGCAATTTCTGCTTAAAAAAAAAAGCGAACATGTAGCAGAAGTTACTGAAGGTGAAGAGATCCTGGGGTGGGGGGGGGGGTGCGGGGATGAAGGCAGGGGTGAGGAAACACCACAGTCAGTCTGCCATTACCCACAATACACAAACACCAGCCCCATTCTTTAGGATTTTAGTTCCCAACACTGACACTGGAATGGCCTTTCTGAATTGGAAGATTTGCGCGTCTAACTGCCGATTAAAGTTCTGTAAGTGCGTAATGCAGATTTGGCACAAAGGGAGCGTTAAGAAGCCGGAATTGGGAGTCTTTCTCCCCTCATCCGCAGCCCGCTCATCCGCCTCTCACCGCCAACCCGTCCGTCTCTCTCTCTCTCCAAAACCCCTGCCACCCATTAGTTACTTGGTCATGTGCAGTATACGGTTTCAATTTTCATGCCCTGTCCGCCCAAAGAGATTATACATTTCTTGGGTTCTACACTCTGCGTTTACCGCAGCAGGTCCTCAAAATACTTGTCAAGTAGGTCTTATTTGAATGAAATGAAAATATCACTAATCTGGATCCCCAAAGAAGCTGCCATTTATTTAAATAAACTCCCGTCACGGTAAACTTGGCAAGGGGCATCTTTTCCCTTGCTCGTCATGCCTGCTGATGGCACTGCGTTCAGCCTGGCTGCTTTGAACCTAGAGACATACGTCTGATATATTCACGCGGATTCTGGACTACCCGGGCCAGACGAGCTGCCAGGGGCTCCGTCCTGGCACATAGCAGCTTACCTGGTCGGTGTTCGGTGGCACGGGGTAGAATGATGCCTTTCTCTCTCTCTTTAGTGACTCGGGACAAGCTTCGAAACTGAGATCGCCGGTGCCCGAGCCTGGAGCACGGGGGTGCACCGGAGAGAGGAGACTCCCCCCTCGTGCTGACCCGTACAGAGAAGGGCACTGTTATCAGGTCAGCCTGCCGCTTCTTCACGAAGGGAAACAGCGCTTGAGATGTCTGGTGTTTTGTGTTTTTTTGTGTTTTTTGGTTTTTTCTTTTTGGAGGGGAAGAGGGCCTTAATCAGTCAGCCTCAATTAGTTTTGCTGAGCACGGGAGCGAGCAACAGCTCCCGACAGGAGTCCCAAGGTGACAGGGAGGAAATGAAAGCACCTGCAGGTTCCTGTGGCTGCCTGGGCGCCTGCTGTCTGGCAGGCTGTTCACCTCGGCCCGGTGCGTGGTGGTTCCTGTGGGTCAGTCCCTCCTCGGCCGTCAGGCGGCTGCTGGCAGCCTCTGCCCGAGAGTCCTTGACCAGGCCATCTGGACCCGGGGAGCGAGTTCCAGTCTCCCTTGCCAGGACTCTGGTTTGAATTCCGCCCACCCCTCCCTGGATGGCGATCCAGGCCTAAAACATGACCTTCGTTGCCAAGAGGTAAAGTACATCCTGAGATGAAGTAGCTCGATGTTTAAAAGGTGGTGGACGAATTGAGGTCCTTTCGCACTCTCTGGACTCACAGAGCGTAGAATTTACTGGAATCTCCCAGTTTCAGTGTAAACAGCAGGCCAAATGTCAAAAGCTCCTCAAAGTGAGAAACCTGAGTTCACATGAACAGTCCTTTCTCCCTTCTCCAGCCGATCAGCCCCAAGGCCTGCTCGTTTAATTTTCCAAATATCTCTCGAGCCTTTCCCCTCCCCTGCATCACCAGTCGAGTCCCCTACACATACCTCGTGTCATCCTGGCGTCAGCCGCACCCAGAGCCATCTACCACTGACGGTCACTCTACTGTGACAGGCATCCCAGTGGCTCCACAGGCCTTCAGTTTGTAGCGAGCCCTCTGGCCGGGGACTGGCTTGCACTTTGTATTCTAGTGATCCTCACTCCTGGCGATGCCCATAAGTCCCCGCAGTCCTCCACACCCCATGTCTTCCCTACCACCGTTTGCCCCATTCAGAATCTGCTTCCCACTTCTGTTCACCCCACACCCCCTTCCAGACTCAAGTCGGGCATCGTCTCCTCCTCCACGTCTTCCCTGAAACCTCACGTGGGGTTAAATGACCTCTGTGTCCCTGTGCACAGCTAGCTTATTGCCTGCCATGTTACAGGAGATGAGCTGGATTTGTTTTTTTTTTTAATGTTTGTTTATTTTTGAGAGGGGGAGAGGGGCAGAGAGAGAGAGAATCCCAAGCAGGATGTGTGCTGTCAGCACAGAGCCCCATGCAGGGCTTGAACCCATGAACCGTGAGATCACGACCTGAACCAAAATCAAGAGTTGGACGCTTAACCGACTGAGCCACCCAGGCGCCCTTAGAGATGCTGTTTTAAAACGTTCTCCCTCCCTGGTTTTGTATCCCTGGTACTAGGGTCACAGCAGAATCTCAAGGACATCTGCTAAATAATGAGAGCTGCTCCACAGAAGTGCTGCTGAATCCACGATATGGGGGAAAAAATCTATCTTATGGGGCTCTCACCCCAAGAGGAACACAGGGGTACCCAGCCTCTGACCCCCAGTGCTGCGAGGCACCACGAGGAGGGTCCCGGGGCAGCGACAGGCTCCACAGACAAAGGCCTTCACGCTGCCAACAGGAGCTCGTCACACCTGGAAATGCCAAGAGAAAGACGTGAAATTGCAGTGCAACTCCCAACACCTGATGCTGACGACTGACCGACCTGCAATTAAAATGTCCTGACGACTGCTGCATCCCGGGAGGGTAGGCCGGTCCAAGCCAAAGGAGGTGGGGCCCCTACCTCCCCAAGCGACCCAGGCCCCTAAAGGTGAAGACGCTTCCATTTTTGCCACCCCTGAGTGGCCTGGAGCACCTCACAGAGGAAGGTCAGATGAGCTGAGAACAGAAAAGCCTTTTTATCAACTTTCACGATGAGACTATCATTGTTCGGAAGCACGGCTGGGAAATTGTGCCATTTACAACACTTGTTAGTGGGTCCTTAGACCCATGGGAATTGTTTCTAATAAAAAAAGTTACAATAAAAACCTATGTATCTTTTTGGGGCCGTGAGCGCTCCTGAAGCACCCATAAGGCCCAGAGCAGGGTGTGGAACGTTGACACACGGGGCGAATGAAAAGCAGCTGGGCGGGAGGCTGGACTCAGAGCTCCGCGGAACCCGGGTACAGAACGCCAGGCAGAGCGAGGCGAGGGTGGGGTACGGTGTGCTTTGAAGGTGGAGACAGCTACCCTGCAGGGAATATGTTACTCATAAACCTTTTAAAGACTTTTGCCTGGATGGCGGTGGCCAAGCAATTAAACTGCTGTGGACAGACATGACCTAATTTATTGGCCCTTCCAGCTGCCTTGCGTGGAGCCGAGGTTAGTATCACCTACAAATGAGAATGTGTTTGGACGGGATGGGGGGTGGGTGGGTGCTGAGAATAGGGGAGAGAGTGATGTCCTTAAGGAGGGAGGGGGAGCCCCAGGAAGCAGAGCAGAGAGAGCAGGAGCGTGGCCAGGCCCTCCCTGACACGCTCCCCCACGAGGAACGAGCCCAGCGGAGCTGTGGTGCTTTGCCTGCTCTGAGGGGTGAAGCACCAGTACCCACGACTGAGGGGCGGCTTTCAGAAAGCAGAGCACACACGTGGCTTCTGTGCATCCTGACAGGGAGCCACGACATGCACAAATGCACAGGAATTCGGCCGGCAGCTTAGACCACCCTCAATTATACACAGTCCAAAAAGCCATTTTTTTAAAAAAAGTTTATTTTTTGACAGTGAGCGAGCATGAGCAGGGGAGGAGCACAGAGAGAAGGGGAAAGGGGACCCCAAGCAGGCTCTGAGCTGTCAGCACAGAGCCCGACGTGGGGATTGAACTCTCGAACTGTGAGATCATGACCTGAGCCGAAGTCGGACGCTCAACTGAGCGAGTCACCCAGGCACCCCCTCAAAAAGCTGTTTTTATATAGCTTGCTGTGATCTGGAAGCAAAGAAGAAAACCACACATAAAACACACAACAGCAATTTTTTAAAAAATAGGCTGTTAAAAGTTCTGCAGTTTAGGGGTGCCTGGGGGGCTGGCTCGGTTCAACGTCCGATGCTTGGTGTCTGCTCAGGTCACGATCTCACAGTTTCATGGGACTGAGCCCTGCGTGGGGCCCCACACTGACAGCGCAGAGCCTGCTTGGGACTCTCTCTCTGCCCCTCTCCTGCTCACTCTTTCTCTCTCAAAATAAATCAACATTTAAAAAAATGTTCTGCAGTTTCAAAGCCTAAAAATAAAAAGGGAAAAACCTGGGTCCCCAGCTGAGCTCTGCCACGATTTAAATGAACATGCTGGCTGTTTTTAGGGGATTTCATATAGACCCACAGATGGTCCTTGGCCATGGGGGAGCCTGTGACGATTTTGTCTGCAGAGCTCCAGGGCCCTGCTGTCACTCCTGCCTGCGTGTCAGCTACATTTGACAACCATTAAGGATGCCCACTTAACGGTGGTGGGAGGGAGGGGGGAGCCTCGATTCGTGGGCAGCCTCGGGGCTCACGTGGATGGTGAGCTCACTGGTGTGGCTGCCGGGGTGGGACTGATGGAGATCACAGGGGCCCTCGACCTGACCCCACACTGCCACTGCGATGAACTCTGATCACATGTCCTCTCAACTGCCATTTAACGCCCTTAAAACTGAGGTATTAATTTCCCTTCGAACCTACACTTGTCCACCCGCCTCCACCATCCCTTGCCTGGATCACTTCACCCACAGGGCCACAGAACATGCGGCACAAGTGCCTTGGGCACCGTCAGAGTCCTGTGTTCAAGTCCCACATCCACCAATGGACCTAACTATGTCCTGAGACTCTTTGAGAAAAGAGAGAAATCAGGCTAATAATTTCTGGGGAAAATAAGGATAATCGTATTCATTCTTTCTACCTTATTTAGGGGGCTCAAGTGCACCCAGTAGGCTTTATACTAGTGCATATAGTTAAGATGTCACCAGTCAAGTATTCCTGAATAATCACAGCATCAGCACAGAGAGGTACATAATTCCTTCCTCTTGCCTCCGGCCAATCTGTACTGACCCCAGGCTGCTTTTCCCTTTTAGAAACTCCTTGGGCTTCCCCGTTGCCTTCTTTATCTGTTCCCTCCTACTTCCTGACCTTGAACATGACCACTCAACAGTCAGTGTGCAGGACCTGTGGCTACAGCAAGACAGCAAGTTCCCAAGAACAAGATCTAAGCTGCTTGTGGATATGACAGCGTTTGTGTTTGTGCATAACCCACACTTAGTGGGCAGTGAAACAAAACAAAGCAACAAAAAGCAAAAAGCACTTCTTCCCGTTGCCAGACTAAACAGCTCCAGGGACAGAAGGTTCCCTTTTGATCCTACCAAGCAGTTTTATTTTATTTTTTGATTAAAAAAATTTTTTTTAATGTTTATTAATTTTTGAGAGACAGAGAGACACAGCATGAGCAGGGGAGGGGCAGAAAGAGAGGGAGACACAGATTCCGAAGCTGGCTCCAGGCTCTGAGCTGTCAGCACAGAGTCCGATGCAGGGCTCGAACCCACGAACCATGAGATTATGACCTGAGCTGAAGTCGGACGCTCAATGGACTGAGCCACCCAGGCGCCCCCCTACCAAGTAATTTTAAAGTGGGAAAGCACTAGAAACAAGGTTCCTTACATCTGACGCAGGCACAGCCCTCTCCATTGTCCTTTGCTAGGACTCCTGGCTCTCCCCTCCCAAACCACAGGGTTTCCGGAAAATCAACACTCCCTGAAGTTGTGCAAAGGAGTGTAGGAAAGATGTGCCAGGAGGAGTCAGTGCCCGATGCCCAGGCGGCCAGGCTGGGATTGCTTCCTGCACGAGGGAGTCATCTAGGGAGCTTTAAAAAGATACCCATGCCCAGCCTGATCACAGACCGATTAAGCCAGAATGTCAGGGTGGGGGTCTGGCATTGGTTAATTTTGAGAGCTTCTCAGGTGGTTGTCATTTCAGCCAGGTTTGAGAACCCATGTCTTAGCAGAGCCTGTGGGCCAGGACCTGTCCTCATAGAGACCAAGAAGACAACAAGTATCTTAGCGCACAGGTGGGCACACAGAAAGCAAGTGCAAGCCCCTTCTTAGCACCTGCCACACCAACACTGTATCACTTTTAGCTGAACTAGATGGTCTATGGCCCCTGCTCAGGAACTGCAGTTACTACACTTGCCCCCAGAGGGTGCTGCAGACCGACCCTAAGGCAGACCATCTACGGGCAGGCCAGAGAGGTGTCATGTGACCTGGCATGATGGTCATGCCCATGAGAGAATGTGAAAAGCAGCAGCCAAACAATCAAGGGCATCCTAAGAGGGCAGTGTGGGCTGTGACGTGCAAGCAGAGTGTGTGGCTGGTCCCTGGAGCCGTGTTGGTTCCCCACGTCCTTCAAACTCCAGTTTCAGTCCACGTGTAACCTTTCTGCAAAGCCCTCTCTACGTTAGGTGCCCTTAGTGAGACTCCTCCTTTCTACCCAAAGACCCTGACTCACAGGAGCAAGATGGAAACTGGGCAGGACACAGGAAGTAGAAGCACGGAGAAGCAGCAGCCCGGAGAAGCCAGAGCAGAAGGCGGCAACTCCCAAAATGTGCCGAAGTGAGGGGAATGGTGAAACAACACAGAATGACCATGGACAGTTGTACAGGATAACAGGAAGGAAAACGCGTAAGAATTATCTGGCAGGAAGCAAAGCTTTAGCAATTTAAGCCTGGGCAGTGAGAAACTGCAGACTCTACAGGACGAAGGAAGAGGACAACAGGAACAGGAGAGAAAAGACAACAAGGAACTGTCCTTCCCCTGCTCTGCTCAGTGCTGCTGGCCGATGAGCTCTGCAAGCTGAATCTCTAGGCTGTCACCACCCGTCAGCTGCTTCCAGCCAGACACTGGCAGGAGACTGGAGGGCGGGAAGAAGGAAGAAGTCAGGGTTTTCTCCTCCTCCGCTTCATGCAAAACTTCTGGCAGTGATTGCCTTCCCCATGCCTCCAAATCCCCAGACAGGCCTGCACGGTTGGCTGCAGTTTCTCTCGGGGCGGGGGTGGGGATCATAGCCTAGGCTTGGATAACACCACCTGCTCCCTTTTCCTCCCCAACCAGGGGTGTGCCAGAGCTGGCTTGTACTGGCTCACAAGGGCAGATTGTTAAATACTCAGGAATTTTGCAAGCTGGTTGTTAAACTAATGCTAGCTGGAAATTGGCCAATGCTACAAATCAAGACTTTTTTTTTTTTTTTTCTCCAGGGGGAGCTAGTTACCAGCACACTGCTGCCTCCAGGCTTCCTGTAGCTGCCAGTCTCAGTTTTGCCTCAATGTTCCCTGATTGGTATCTCTTTTTACCACCCTGTAACCAATTCACTGCACTACATTCTATTTTACATGAGGACTACTTTCTGTTCTCCTGGTGGGACCGTGATTGATGTGCCGACGATGATATCCTCAAGAGCTGTGTGCCAGCTCCCTTGTGAGAGGTAAACATTAAATTCACAACATGTGAGGTTTTAATTTTGTTTGCTTGTTTGTCTAGTAATCTTGTTAATCACTTATCCTTGTGATTAATTTTTTTAACGTTTATTTGTTTTGAGAGAGAGAGAGAGAGAGAGAGAGAGAGAGAGTGTGTGCGTGAGCCCAAGAGCAGGGGAGGGGCGGAGAGAGAGGGAGACTAAGGATCCCAAGCAGGTTCCCGGCTGTCAGTGCAAAGCCCCTGACGTGGGACTCAATCTCACAAACCACGCTATAAGATCATGACCTGAGCCGATGTCAAGAGTTGGACGCTTAACCAAATGAGCCGCCCAGGTACCCCTCCTTGTGATTAATTTCTAAAGCAGATTAATTCTGTTATATATTAAAAACTTACATCATCTTACCAGGGTACTGGTTTGACTGTCAAAAGAACCAAAAAGACAACCAGGTCACTTGAAGCAGATCTCAGGATGAATGGTCTACCCTCAGTTGGGTTTGCTACCTGGCATAGAAAATGGGAAGAGGAAGAAAACTGAAACATGACCCATTATCTATGTGTATTAATAGATGTACAAATCACACTTCTCTGTACAAGAGCCTCTTCCCTACAATTTCCTTCTTAGTTTCACGATAGCTGATGGTATAGGATTTGCCTTATCAACACTTTGTTGCTGTTATTATGTTTTCCCCAGTTCTTTCTCTAAAAGGAACAACCGCAGGCCTTAGAAGTAGATGGAAATAAATTTGCTAGCCATTTGGGAAAAAAAATCAATTTGCAGAATTATCCTACTTAAAGATAAAATATATATCAGATCATTAAAAAGTGAGCTTTAAAAATTTTTTAATGTTTATTTATTTTTGAGAGGGGGAGGGCAGAGAGAAAGGGAGACACAGAATCTGAAGTGGGCTGCAGGCTCCAAACTGTCAGCACAGAGCCCATCATGGGGCTCAAACTCACGAACCCATGAGATCATGACCTGAGTCGAAGTCGGATGTTAACTGACTGAGCCACCCAGGCACATCAAAAAAGTTAGTTTTTTAAAAAGATTTTTAAAAGGTAGAGGTGAATGAATGTTGACCTAATCTCTAGATGGTAGAACTTTCTAATCTTAAAAAGAACATTTTTTAAAACCTGGTACATTTTGTTCTATAAAGATGGAAAAAAATTCCTTATGAGTCAGATAAATAGAAGTGAAAACTGAAAACTGGGAAATGTATTTGTAATAAACAGGACAAAAATCGATTTCCTTAAGTATACAGAAATATATAAATCAATAAAAAAAACATACACACAATGAGATACTATGTCAGACAGAATCTAATCTCCCCAGTTACTCTCCTTTCTGGTTTTGGTGTGGGCAGCAAAGTATTCAGTTTCAGGGGAGGGATCATGATTGGTCTAAGCCAAACATCTGAATCCCACTTCCTGATTTCTCAATTCCCTTGTAGCAAGGGTGGCCTTACGATATGGTTCTGGTCAATGAGACATCAGGAGGAATCTACTGGGACGGCATATGGGAAAGCTTTTACTTCCATGATAAATGGCAGGTATAATTGGCTCCACCATCTTCCCTTCTTCATGCCTGGGACAGAAATGTGATGTTCAGAGCAGTTGCAGCCATCTTGTGTCACAAGACACCATCCTGACATCCTACACCACTAACCCAGCCAGTGGGTGCCTACTTCTAGATATCCTGTTATGTCAGAAAAATTTGTCCCAAATTTGTTAAAGCCATGGTTAGATCTGTTACGTATGACAAAGAGCATTTTGAACACAAATCCCGAAATAAAAATAGGCAAAGATATGAATAGACAACTCACAAACCATGAAGTGTACACATATGAAAAAAGTTCAAGTTCATTATAACCAGTGCTAGAAATTAAATTAAAATTTTCTTTCTTTTTTTTTTCCTACAAAATTAGCAAGGATTTTTAAAAATAATAATACCATCCAGGTCTGGGAGGGTAAGATAAAATAGTAGGCTTCCCATACTGCCGGTAAAGGTGAAATTTGGTAGAACATTTTTAGGAAAGTAATTTGGTAACAGGTCACAAGAATTTAGAAAATGTGCTATAAACTAATGATTCTACTTTGTGGAATTTGCCCTACAGAAACAATTTAAATGGAATTAACAATGTTATCACAAAGGTTTGTCACAGTGTTATCTAATAAAGCAACACGAAGCAAAAAATAAGAAAAAATCGGGGCGTGTGGCTCAGTCGGTTAAGCGTCCGACTTCAGCTCAGGTCATGATCTCACAGTTCTTGAGTTCGACCCCCACATCGGGCTCTGTGCTGACAGCTCAGAGCCTGGAGCCTGCTTTGGATTCTGTGTCTCGTTCTCTCTCTCCCCCTCCCCCATTCTCTGTCTCTCAAAAATAAATAAATGTTAAAAAATTTTTTATTTTAAAAATGATAAAAAATCAAAGTGGCTAAAATATTAAAAGATTAAATTATAAAATATATATAAACAGTATGCAGCCACAAAAAATAATGTTGACTATGAATCTTTAATTTGATGGGGTGATTTTTATGTTAGATGTTACATAAATAAACAAAAACATACACAATATGATCACAACTGTATAAAGTCAATGTGGGAGAAAACAGTTCTATGGTTCCTAAAAAGTTAAATACAGAGTTACGAAATATCACAGTAATTCCACTCCTGGGTCTATACTCAAAAGAATTGCAAACAGGGACTCACATCCTTGTAGGTGAGCTCATAGCAACACTATTCACAATAGCCAAAAAGCGGAAACAACCCAAATGTTAATCAACAGAATGGATAAACAAATTGTGGTATGTACATACAATGGAATATCATTCGGTTATAAAAAAGCACAAAGTGTAGATAAATCCTACAAGGTGGGTCAACCTTGAAAATATTAAGCTAACTAAAGCAGATGCAAAAAGTTACATATTGGATAGTTCCATTTATATGAAACATCCCAAATAGGTAAATACATAGAGACAGAAAGCAGATGGGTGATTACCAGTAACTGGGGGGTGGGGGGTGGGGGGGTGGGAGGAGTGGGGGGGGTGGGGGGGTAGGAGGAGGGGCTGAAATTAAGAAGAACTAATGGGTTTCATTTGGGGTGAAGAAAACATTTCCAGCCTTGTGCCCACTTATCCCAATACCATCTGTTGAAAAGACTATCCTTCATTGAATTGCCTTTGCACCTTGGTAAAAAAAAAAAATATATATATATGTGTGTGTGTGTGTGTGTGTGTGTATCCATTGGTTGTATTTTGGAGTCTACTTCTGGACTCTATACTGTTCTATTAATCTAAAGGTCTTTCCCTTCACAAATACTATGCTATGTTGATTACAGTAGCTTTACGGTAAAGCCTTAAAATCTAAGTACTGTGATTCTTTCAATTTTATTCTTCATTTTCAAAATTGTTTTCTCTATTCAATTCCCTTGCTTTTCTAATGGTTCATTCCTACTATATGGAAACTCAATAGATTTTGTTTATTGATCTTATATCCTATCACCTTGCTACATTTACTTCTTAATTCCAGGACTTTTTTTTTTGGCAGATGTTTTTGGGGGATTTTCTTTTTTTTTTTTAACATTTTTTTAAATGTTTTTATTTATTTTTGAGAGAGAGAGAGACAGAATGTGAGCTGGGGAGAGGCAGAGAGAGAGTGAGACAGAATCTGAAGCAGGCTCCAGGCTCTGAGCTGTCAGCATAGAGCCTGATGCGGGGCTGGCTCAAACTCACGAGCTGTTGAGATCATGACCTAAGCCACAGTCAGACGCTTGTACATCCTTGTACAAAGATTGTACATCCTTGCTTTGTTTCTGATCTTTGGGAAAAAGCATTTCGTCTTTTACCATTAGATATGATGTTGGCTATAAATTTTCTTGCAGATGCCTTTCATCAGGTTCTATGTCTTTCTTGCCAAGAGTTTTTATCATGAATGCGTGTTCAATTCTGTCAAATGCTTTTCTGCATCAATTAATGTGATCATACGGTGGTTTACAGTAATCTATTTTAAAGTACTGAACCAGCCTTACTGTTACAGGTTCAATTGTGTCCTCTAAGAAAGACATAGGAGAGTCCTAACCCCCAGTTCCTCAGACTATGACCTTATTTGGAGATAGGGACTTTACAGAGCTATTCAAATTAAAATGAACTCATTAAGGTGTGCTCTAATCCAATAGGACCGGATGTCCTTATCAAAAGGGGAAAATGTGGACAGAGACAGAGCATACACGCCCTGTGAAGACTGGTGTTACACTGCCATGGGCCAAGGAACTACCACAAACTAGGAGGCGGCCCGTAACACATCCTTCCCGAGTGCCTTCAGAGGGAGCACGGCCCCTCCCAAAACCTGGACAACACATCTTCTTAACAAATCTGGAGAACAGAGCTGTGGTTGACGGGTTACTCTTCTGTCTGCCCCCAGCCCCCTTCCCCCTTCCACTGCTGTGAAATGCACTGTTTTAAAGTTGAAACCAAAGCAACCTTGATAGAAATATAAAACACCACAACCTCTCCTTGGGAAGTGGGGAGTTTGGTCACGGCAGCCCCCAATTTCCTCTTTCATCTAGAAAGCCTAATGCACATGGAATGAGGAAGCTGGCTCCTGTGGTATGCCAAGCTGAGACTTTAAGTATGGCCTTTAAACAGGGCCATTGACAATGCCAATAAGGAAACATTCCTGAGGAAAGCGAGGTGAGCCTACAGCTCTCAAATATGGGGCCTATGCAGAACTAACTGCAGAAAAACAGACCCAAATTGCTTCAGCAGGGCTCGAAGCCAGCTGGTTCAGTCTTAAGACTCATGTGTGCCAACAGGAATAAAAATGTTTTCGGACTAGGCTTAACCTGACCCTTTTTTTGTCCTTGGCTTCCCCAAATCTTTCTTTCCCTTACTTCGCATTCCTTCACAGACATAAGTCAAGGTCCAATTAATTAAAGCATCTACTAGGTGTGTGATACTCTCCATCCCTAAGACAATCCTTGACCATGTCAAGATTGACTGTACAGAACCTAACGTACCCACGGATATATTAACATTACAATATGTATAAAACATAATCAAGGAAAGGGCAGAAAAACATCCAGGTTTTTTTTAAGACAAATTATTTTGAAAGATATGAAGTTTAAAAAGATAGTCAAATATTTTGTATTTATTATCAAAAGAAATAGCCATCGGGGTATCTGGCTGGCTGGGTAGGTAGAGCAAGTGACTCTTGACCTCAGGGTTGTAAGTTCGAGCCCCATATTGGTATAGAGATTACATAAAAAATATAAAATCTTAAAGAAAAAAGAAATAGCCATCATTTTTAATAACCCATAATAATTATTAGAAATAAAATAATAGGAAAATGGTTAGAGTCCCTTTAAATATCATGCCCAAGAGATAGCCATCTTAACAGTTTGGAGCATATCCTTACAAAATGCATACATGCTTTTTCTTTTTTTTTCTTCAATGTTTAATTTTGAGAGAGACAGAGACAGAGAGACAGAGACAGAGAGACAGAGAAGGGGAGGGGCAGAGAGAAAGGGAGACACAGAATCTGAAGCAGGTTTCAGACTCTGAGCTGTCAGCACAGAGCCTGACAGAGGGTGCGAACCCATGAACTGAGAGATCGTGACCTGAGCCGAAGTCAGATGCAAAACGGACTGAGCCACCTAGGCACCCCACATACATCCTTTTTAAAACATAAATGGTTACCTGCAATTTTTTCTATATATGGCAAATAACCACCAGTTGTACCCTAACATCCATTAGGCCCTTTTTTTTTTTTTAATGTTTACTCTTTGAGAGAGAGAAACAGAGAGCATGAGCCGGGGAGGGGCAGGGAGAGGGAGACACAGAATCTGAAGCAGGCTCCGGGCTCTGAGCCGTCAGCACAGAGCCCAACGTGGGGCTTGAACCCACGAACCGCGGGATCATGACCTGAGCCGAAAACAAGAGTTGGACGCTCAACCGACCGAGCCACCCAGGCGCCCTTTTTAGGCCCTTTTCTTTAATGATATTAGTTGGGCACATGGCAAGCTAGAGTTGTATGTTCTCTAATTTCATAGTCAGTGTAAATAAGAGGGCTTTTTAAAAATTATTTTATTTTCTAAAGTTATTTCTACAGCAAATGTGGGGCTTGAATTCACGACTCTGAGATCCAACGTCACACGCTCTTCTGACTGCGCCAGCCAGGCGCCCTGGAAATGAGAGTTTTCAAGTGAAAACATCTGTCCTCTTACAAGCTGGATGGGCGGTGTAGGGCTAATCACTCCAACCTTTTGCACGCCATGGTGGGAGGCAGTGCTGTGTAGTAATTAAGTGCACACGGACTTCACGAATCCAATACTCCCTGCACTATTATCTCAGCCACGTTACTTCTCTTCCCTACCATTCCCCTGCAGAATGGAGATTAGCAAAAAGAGCCCTTAACTCATCAGAGGGGAGTGAGAATTAAAATGAGAAAGTGTACATAAAGAGTTCAGCACAGAGCAAGGGCTAAATAAATATGGGCTATTACTACTGTCATTATCATTAGGTTTTGACAACGATAAAAATACTTGCTCTGGGGGCACCTGGCTGGCTCAAGTCGGCTGAGCATCGGGCTTGGGTTCAGGTCATAATCTCACGGTTCGTGGGTTCAAGCCCCCCATCGGGCTCTGTGCTGACAGCTCAGAGCCTGGAGCCTGCTTCGGATTCTATGCTCCCTCTCTCTCTGTGCCCCTCCCCCACTCTCCCTCTCTCAAAAAAAATAAATAAACATTAAAAAAAATACCTGCTCTATCAGATTATGATAAGGCTAAACAGATATGAAAGACTTTAAAAGCTAAAAGAGTTATAATGTCACAAAGGCTAAAAAACGACACTGTCCCCAAACCTTGCAGTATGAAACTACGCTATTAGAGTAATCCCACATGTACTGCACAGGGAGACCCATCCATGGCAGTAACTAGACAGGAGAATGTGTTTGACAGAAAGATGGCCCCTAGGATTAAAGGAATTAATTAAATTGGATGTTACTGGAAACTGCAGACAGCTTGGAGATCCATGTTAATCCACATCTTATTAAACGATCAGAACAAGCAAGCCTACCTGGTCCTCCTGTGACTTCCAGGTGGTCTTCATGGTCCCTTCCCGAGGTCACACGAGGCTGCTCCAGGGCAAGCTGCATTAGTATGAACACTTCGCCTTACAGCATTGACCATCAACCAAAAACTTTCATAGACAGAAGCCATTTGGTGCAGAATCTGTGTTTTATTCTCTGCTGTATTCTCAGGGCCAACACAATGTCTGGCACATAGTAGATGTCCCATAAATAGGAGTCCAGTGTTTCCTGAAAATCGATCTCTTAGCCAGAGGCTGACTTCACCGGCTGGGACAGCAGAGGACAGGCAGAAAGCCTAGGACAGGAGACTGTGTGTCTTAGCTTTTAAACTCTGCAAGGTGCTACAGCGTCCACAGCTATGGACCCTCCACCATTTTGATAAACATTCCCCCTCTGGAGCCGCGGCTCAAGTACGATAGTATACATCAATCAGAAACAACTAAGTTCAGGGGGCGCCTGGGTGGCTCAGTTGGTTAAGCATCCAACTTCAGCTCAGGTCATGATCTCACAGTTTGTGAGTTTGAGCCCCGCATCGGGCTCTGTGCTGACAGCTCAGAGTCTGGGGTCTGCTTCAGATTCTGTCTCCCTCTGTCTCTGCTCCTCCCTCA
This sequence comes from Panthera tigris, assembly GCF_018350195.1. Lineage (NCBI taxonomy): Eukaryota > Metazoa > Chordata > Mammalia > Carnivora > Felidae > Panthera > Panthera tigris. The sequence continues at coordinate 7,166,559 of NC_056669.1, forward strand.
TTCAAGCTCTGTTTCTCTCTCTCAAAAATAAACATTAAAAAAACAAACAAAACAAACAACTAAGTTCTGGAAAACCCTCCTGGGCCACAGCTTTGCCATTAAGCAAAGATAGTCTAAATTTAGACTTGCCATTTTACAACCTGATTGCATCAGGTGCTGTGATGTCTTATACTTTGTAAGTTTTCTGCAAGAGGAAAAATAAACATTTTTGATTTGTTGGTATCTGTTCTGTGAGCTGAGTAGTTGGTATAATCTCTCAGCACATTCTGTTTCGGTTACATTTATGAGACAGGGATAAGTGGCGTTGGGGGATGGACATGGGGGGTGACAAGAAGGTAGTTGTGTTTTTCAAAGATTTGTAAAAAAGTAAGATGTGGGCACCTGGGTGGCTCAGTCGGTTAAGCATCTGACTCTCGGTTCCAGCTCAGGTCACGATCTCATGGTTTCAAGAGTTCAAGCCCCATGTCGGGCTCTGGGCTGACAGTGCAGAGCCTGCTTGGGATTCTCTCTCTCTCCTCCTCTCTCTACCCTTCCCCCTCTCACACTGTCTCTGTCTCTCTGAAAATAAGTAAATAAAACTTAAAAAAAATGCTTTTTATATTTTATGTATTAAATATGTATACATATATGAATATATATATATATTACATGTATTTGTGTATATACATGTACACATGCACACACACAATTGCCTCCACAGTATGAGATAAGTATGGGGAAAATTTCCACCTGCCAATAAACTGTGACTCTAACTCTCAGCCATTTTTCCTCACTGTGGCTAGAACCACAGACTGTGCAAGGCCTGAGAAGTCCTACCTGGGACTGTCAGACTGGAACCGAAGTGGTAATTTCCACCTCTTTACATGGCTCTCAAAGTATTTCTGTAGTACAGATTCCAGACTCACAGGGCAGAGCCGGATAAATGTAACACAGACTATCGTGCGATTCGGGGTTCAGAGGTGGGAGGAATCCTGTCTGGAGCGTGGAGGGGATCTGGGGAAGGGGAAGAAGGTAAAACACACTGAGTTGAAGTGGGGAGAGAAGCTAGGGATTTCAGAAGCCCCTGACTCTGGCCCATGCAGGCCATGAATTTCCCATCAAGGAAGTATTCGCTGGAAGCCTACTGCATGCTGGCACCTTGCCTGTCCTCGGGGTCTCTGACCTCTAAGCCACGGAATCCAGTACCCTTCCCCTCCTCTGCCTTCCTGGAGCCTCAGGAGACGGCAGTGCCCAGCATTGCTGCCCAGCAATGCACATCACACATCCTTTCCCCATCCTAGCAGTGTTGAGCTCGAGGGCAGACAAGAGACACTCATGGCTGCCAGGCAAGCCCAGTCCTTCCAGCAAATGTTTACTGTCTGTCCACCATGTGCCGGGAGCCACGGCAGGCCCCAGAGATTCACCAAAAGGAGAAGCGTAGATTTTTGCCTATTTTTTTCTAGTTGCCGTCCCCAGAAGAAACTGAAATAACAACACAGTCAGTATTTTGTGTCTGCTTTTTCACAGACCAATGACTCATAAGCATTGCCCCTCACCCGTATTCGTGCTGAGCTTGAGGGGTCTGCACCACCTTGACAACAAGATAGTCAGTAAAGGTAAAATTAAAATATCGAACCGGGCAAGATACAATTATCTTCATAACTGTCGATTACAATGACTGAACTTTTATTGGATATTTAGATTAGAAATGCCCCACTATGTTGGTATTATTTTCCCACTATTCTGCTATTTTTTAATACTGTAATTATTATCTGAGAGTAAATGTCTTGTTTTTCCTCGGGGAAAAATACAGTACAGTGAAAAGAATTTATTTGGGTTCAAATTCTAGCTGTCACTGGGGATCTGTGTGACCTTGGGCAAGTTCCTTAACCCTGAGACATTTCAGTTTCCTTCTGTACAAAGCCATCAACACAACTTACCCCCAAGGGATGGTGGTGAGGATTATTCAATGCTGATGGGTAAAATAATTTTTAAGTTACATCTGGATTTAAATTCTGGCTCTGTTGCTTAACTTGGACAAGATTCTCAACCTTTGTTAAGTTGTTTCCTTCTGTGTGAAACAGAAATTCAAGTGTGTGCATAACGAGGTTATTGGGACAATTAAACACATGTAACATGTTTAGTACAGTGCCTAGTATACAGTAAGGGATTGATAAATGTGAGTTATCAAAATCACAGTAATTACTATTATAAAAGGCAGCACTTAATAAATGTTGGTGTGGCCATCTTCTCTACCCCAGATTCCTACTAATGAGAAATATCCAAGAATTGGACTGGGTCAAGGTTAAGGCATAACTTTATAGGTAGCGCCATATCGTTTACCAAAAGGATTGTATTCCACTTACAATTGTTATTATTATTATTATGCCACTAACAAGATGCTGAATCTATCCATTTCATGCCAACCCTCACCAACAGTTTTTTCCTGTTATTTTTAAAAGTGGTATTTTGATATTACTTCCATTTGCATTTCTTTACCACTGTGAGGGTGAACATTTTCCCATAATGTTTTGTTTACTGTTGGGATATCTTCGAGCATGAACAACTTATTTTTATCTTTTGCCTGTTTATCAGTTTGAATCTTAGTGTTTTTCTTCAGTATTTGAATCAACTCTTTATCAGGAACATAAATAATATTTAATGCAAATACTTTCCCACTAAGCTGGGGCCAGAGAGATCTGATACCGATGAGGGAAGAGCAGGGGAAGTTCTGTGTGTTCAGGACCATGTCTATGGGTGGGGCTATTGGGTCTCACACAATGAATTCAACTACTCTCTGGCCTTTAACATCCACCTCTGGGCATCTCTGGGCCCGCATGACACTGTGGTTCTATATTTCTGACTATAAGATACTTCTTAGTTGCTTTGTAGACACCTCAAGCCTATTATAGATATAAATGAACTCCTCAGTTTTGCCTGACCAGCAAACTTGACAAACTTCTCCATTTGGTCCCTTATTGTTCTTGCCAAGATGTCTTTTTTTTTTTTTTAATGCTTATTTATTTTTTAGACAGAGAGAGTGAGAGAGTATGCACGTGCACACAAGTGGGAGAGGGGCAGAGAGAGGGAGACAGAGGATCTGAAGCAGGCTCCTTGCTCTCAGCACAGAGCCCAATGCGGGGTTCGAACTCACAAACCGTGAGATCATGACCTGAGCCAAAGTCGGACACGCAACCGACTGAGCCACCCAGGCGCCCCTGTTCTAGCCAAGATATCTTAAGACTCTTTCTCAATTCAGATACTCTTCTTCCCCACCCATATTCCAAAGTTTGCATTAAGCCACTTTGCTTTTATGCAAGTCTGACATTAGTACCTGTTTTCACCAACCAAATGAAACCCGAAGAAGATTTTCACTTGTATGGAAAAAAGTAAAAAGCGCACCCCAAGTGGTGACAGTGGCCCTGCCAAGCTCCTTCCCTGGGGAGCTACACTCAGCACACAAGCCGTGAGGTTTGGAACTGTGTGTGTGAGCGTCTGTCCTTTACCTTGACTTATTCTGGGCATCATTCATCAAGATGTGTCCTAAGGTTTCAGAAACACCTGAAAGAGGTTATTTTGGGGGCTAGGAAAGCTCAAAATTTCTTCCGTATCAATTAATGGTAATTGCCTCTTTGTTTTATGCCACGTTGGCTTATGAAGCTTTCACAGGGATAGTGGGGAAAACCTGTAGAGCAAAAAGCCCTCCCAGAGTCTCTCAGTCAGGCCTGTTGTACTGTCTCCTACATAATACTCTTGCATGATAAGTCACGTGTCCTGACTTTTGATTTGGAAAATATGATCACAAAATGAGCAACGGCAGCCAAGTTGACATGTTATCTCAGGTCTTCTCTGCATGTCAGCATCTGCTACTAAAGCCACGCACGTGAGCTGGTGAGCAGCGCAAGGCCATCAGACTGCTACCGAGTGATGGGGATGTGATAGTGGGGTTCAGGAATTAACCAGCGGGAAAGAACGTACTAGAAATAATTGCCTTGAGCATTTGGCCCAAGTGTCCAATGTCCCTAAGTTATTTTTATTTTTATTTATTTTTTGTGAGAGAGAGAGAGAGAGAGAGAGAGAGAGAGAGAGAGAGACAGGGAGGAAAGCACACAAGTGGAGGAGAGTGGCAGAGGGGGAGAGAGAGAGAGAAGGAGAATCCCAAGCAGGCTCCATGCTCAGCACAGAGTCCAACTCAGGGCTCCATCCCACAACCCTGGGATCATGACCTGAGCTGAAACCAAGAGTCGAAGCGGTCCCTGGCTGGCTCAGTCGGTTAAGCGTCTGACTCTTGGTGTCTGCTCAGGTCATGATCTCACAGTTGGTGAGTTCAAGCCCCACATCAGGCTCTGTGCTGACAGCATGGAGCCTGCTTGGGATCCTCTCTTTCCCTCTCTCTCTGCCCCTCCCCTGCTTGTACTCTCTCTCAAAATAAATAAACTTTAAAAAAAAAGTCAGACGCTCAACCGATTGAGCCACCCTGGCACCCCCCTAAATCATTATTTAAAAAATTAATTTTTAATGTATATTCATTTTTGAGAGACAGAGAGACCAAGCAGGGGAGGGGCAGAGAGAGAAGGAGACACAGAATCTGAAGCAGGTTCCAGGCTCTGAGCTGTCAGCACAGAGCCCGACGCAGGGCTCAAACCCATGAACTGGGAGATCATGACCAGCCGAAATTGGATGCTTAACTGACTGAGCCACCCAGGCGTACCCCCTAAGTTATTTTTATATTTTAATGATGACATTTTAAAAATTATTGAGGTGATTATTTTTAATAGTTGAATAGTTACAGTACTGATTTTGTCTTAGCATTATGCCTTTTTCTGTTGATGCCCCAGTTAGGATATGAGTTTCATGCAGTCGGAAAAGGTGTTTCCGCCTTCCTTCTAAGGCCCAGCCCAATGGCCTTGCCACCTACGAATACTTCTAACTCCCCCCAAAGGCGACTGCTATGGACACCATGAGCTACTATTGAGGAAACACAAGGCAAACGTCAGGTCAAATATAAAAAGCCAAAATCCTCTTGAATGAAAATTAAAATACATAATATTACTACTATTTCTAAAACTACACTTCATGAGAAGCCATGAAGCATCCTCAGTGGATACTTCCTTCCCTCCTCTTGTTCCCTAATTCTCCCCTCAGTTTCCCCAACTATATATACTGGATCACTTAAGCCCCATCCTCTCCAGAGACAGGAAACACTTCCAAGGACACACCGACAGCCCCCCAGTTCCTTAGTCCTTTTGGGAAATGTGTTGAAAACAAACTACATACAATTCTAAAGTCCTCCTTCCCCAGGCTGGGTGTGCCTGTGGATGGTGCACGTGCATATGTATGGGTGCACGCACGTGGATGTGTATGGGTGTGGACACGCAATGAGGAAATGATGGAGCCTATTTTTCTGAAGGCAGAGTATGACGATGTGAAATGCACATCCTCCAACTTCAAGAGATGTAGGTACTAAAAAGGTGTGAAGACAGGGCTTTGGGTTCAGTGTATTCTAACTGCCTCTACAAAGACCAACTAGGGTTTTCCTAGGTGAAGCGCATCTTTGGAGGTTTTTTCCCTGGGGGGCGAGGGATGGGCACTGGAATCTTTGAAAGGAGGGGGAAACCTAGAACCCACATCACCAAGAAGCTGCTCACAAACGAAGCGGTTTGCCAAATTCCAATCAATGACACACTTTTTGGTCTGAGAGTGATGGCCCGAATTCCCTTCCAGGGTCAACCGGAGAAGGCCTTGGATGGGTCTATTCTAGAATCGGTGAGAAAGTCCTCGTATTCGTTCCAGGGCCTATCCGGCACTTTGCCAGCAGAAAAACGGGTCCATTTCCATCCCAGGCAATGATCTCTCGATTTTATTCTCTGGTATCTAATCCCTCACCTGTAACACTGCATAGTAAGGTTAAGGGTGAAACGGCGCAGCACTACCGGCAAGGAGACCCACGCGTTGTGGCCACTCCGCGCGTCCCAATCCGACGCCAGCTCACTCCACACAGTTTGGCAAGTTGCTGGAGTTGCGGCCCTTGGGGTGGGACCACTTCGCCGCCGGGGAGATGCCATCTCTCCCAGGCGCCGCCGACTGTCGGCGAGGGCCGGAGAGAGGCGTCTCTGGAGGGAGAAGGACACTGGCGAGGGCGCACCGCCTGCAGGACCGGTGTCAGTAAGCACGTGGGTGCGCGCCCGCCAGGACCTCGCGCCGCGCAGCGCCCCCGCCCCTTTTCGCCCGCCCAGCCGGCCTCCGCCCCCGGCGACCGCTCCGGGGACGTCCGAGCCCACCCCGCCCGGGCCCCCGCGGCCGCCCGCCGCCCACGTGTGCCGGCCGGGGGCGGCTCGGCGGGACCCACTCGGAAAGAGAAACGCTCCGAAGGCCGTGCCCGCCCCGGAGACTCGCAGGCCAGCCCGCCCGGGACGCCCACGGCCCTCGCGGGAGAAGCCGAGCGCCGCTTTCCCCCGCGGGGCGGCGCGCTCCCCCGGAGGCCCCGACAGGTGCGCCGCCCCAGCCGCGCGCCCCCTCCGCGCGCGCCCGCGCCCCCGCAAGGCCCCGGGAAAAGAGTGAGAGGAGTTGGCCGTGTACCTGATCCTGTCCTTGTCTGCCCTCTGCAGCTCCTCATTTCTTTCCAGCACCTGAAGGATCTTCCTGGCTTCTTCGTCATTTAAGAAACTGAAATCAAACCCCTGAGGAACCTTCGTCATTTTCTCTCCTGTGTGTGAACTGCACTTCAGCTCCTTGGCGCCTTCTGTTACGAGGACATTTTTCAAGGTACAGAAGACCAGCTTCAGGAACCTGATCCCACAACCAATAAGAAGGCCGCCCCTTTGAAAATCTAAAACCACAAAGTGAGGGAACAGCCCACACCCACGGGGCTCAGGTCGACAACACCTTAATGACATGTTTCGCTCCACCTATCCAACCGGGAAGCGAAAGGCCCGGCCCCGCCGACAGAGGGAACCAATCCCATTCCAAGGGGGCGGGGCCTCTCTCGTCTCCTCCCCCCACCCGCAGCCTCGGCCTATCAGACTTAATCAAACTAACAATTCTACACAAGGCCGCACCTAGAGGAGGCCCGAGCTGAAGGGTTGGCGCCAACGTACTGTTTTCGCTGCTGCTCTTTGCTCTCGGAACTCGAGCTGGACTAGTTGAAGGGCTGAGAAAGTTAATCCTCCTTTTCAAAGAAGAGCCCATAGGAAGTAGAATTGCAGTAGGAGCTTTGGAACTGGCACAAGAGTTACCCTATTTGAAAGAAGGGCTGAACTCAATGCACTGGGGGCTGTGGCCTGACCAGGCCCAAGGGATAAATGTAGTTCCTGGAAATGAGTTCTTGGCCAAGCCTCCCTTCTCACAGACACCCCCAAGCCACCCTCCTACAAAAGTCATTGTCAGGCTTTAAGGAAAACAAGACAAAACAAAACAAAATAAAACAAAAAACTTTTACAACCGCAGAATGGTTTATGGTGATTTAGGAGAAGACAGCCCCGGGGCAAGGGTGATGAAAATCACCTGTCTGTAGTTTTCTGTAAGATTTGATCATCTTTTTTTTTTTTTTTAATGTTTTTATTTATTTTTGAGACAGAGAAAGAGCATGAACAGGGGAGGGTCAGAGACAGAGGGAGACACAGAATCTGAAGCAGGCTCCAGGCTCTGAGCTGTCAGCACAGAGCCAGACGCGGGCCTCGAACTCACGGATCATGAGATCATGACCTGAGCCGAAGTCAGACCCTCAACCGACTGAGCCACCCAGGCGCCCCAATTTGATCATCTTCTTAATAATCTCAGAGAGGTGATTCAAGTGTCACTTTCAAACACCTAATCCTCGGACTAAAGGGAAATGTAATCCTCTGAAACCACAGAAATAGCTTTCCTAGAAAGTATTATTCTGAGATATGGAAGTTTCCAAATGTATTCATGTATATATACGTTTTAAAAATTACTGGAGCCTGGGCGCAGGGTTGTAAGAAAGCCTGGCTCCAGGGGTCCCAAACAGACCAGATTTGGCCACTGGCCACTGACAGATTCCAAAGGCAGAGGAACCCACAGTGGTGAAATGAGGGATTTATTCCATGAGACCAACACCAGGGAGACTGCAGACTGCCAGCGTCACAAAGACTGTTTCCAAAGTACTGGTACTTCCAAAGTACCAGATTCAGATAAGAAAAATGTGGGACAAAGATCATGGGTACATGCAGGTGGGCAGTAAAGGTCAGGTTGGTGATTGTCATGGGGTCAGCCACCTGTGGTCCAGCTAGCTCAGGGCGGACCTTAGTGCTTGGGAGGGTAGTTTAGGTCCCATGGGGGGATGCTTTGCCCTCAGGATCTTTTGCCTGAGTTAGGAGATAAACTGGGAAGAATTAATCAGGTCTTAATCAGTCAAAAAGTGCAGACCGAGGACGAAATGGATGGAGGTGATTGAAGTCCTCTTTCATAATCAAGCCTTTGGCAGAAAACATGTTTCTTTCATCCTTCTGCCCAAAAGTAACTTTATCAGATCAATGTGACTGTCCCATAGCCTTCGTTTAATCGCATCTTGCATAGTGGTGAGGATTACTGACATTTAAAGTCTACTTCCACATGTATCATCTCCTTTCGTGGCCAGTAAACCCAATAACGAACTTGTATCTGTAACAAAAACGTAATGTCAAAATGACTTTACATTTTGGCCCCTGGGTCCTGTACTCACTTTGATCATTGTTAATTAAGACATGTCCAGGCAGGTAGCTGTTCAAATAGTAACTTTACGTGGGTGGCTGTTTGTTATTTCTATGAAGCAGCAGGAACCAATTGAGTTCATCAATTGGTACAACACATAGAACTCCTTTTAAAATAGTGTGTGGTTGGGGCGCCTGGGTGGCTCAGTCGGTTAGGCGTCCGACTTCAGCTCAGGTCACGATCTCGCGGTCCGTGAGTTCGAGCCCCGCGTCAGGCTCTGGGCTGATGGCTCAGAGCCTGGAGCCTGCTTCCGATTCTGTGTCTCCCTCTCTCTCTGCCCCTCCCCCGTTCATGCTCTGTCTCTCTCTGTCTCAAAAATAAATAAAACGTTAAAAAAATAATAGTGTGTGGTGTGTGTGTGTGTGTGTTAGTAAATTCTACACCAATGTGGGGCTCGAACCCACACCCCTGAGATCAAGAGTCATGCACTCCACCACCTGAGCCAGCCAGGCACCCCTCTAACATAGTCTCTGTGTTAATGATGGTAGATTAGGAGTGTGGTTTATGTACGATGTCCATTTTTTCTACTCATTAATGTGTTCATTTATTCCACATACATATGGGACTTCTTCATGTGGGCACTGGCAGGCTTTTATCCTTCTCCTGGTGTATCAGTGAATTGATTTCAACTAACATGTAATGTCGCTTCCTGTGTGAAGGCCGTTGTGCACTGTGAAGAAGATCCTGTTATCTTTATGAAGTTTATAACACAGTGGGGAAGAGAACACAAACAGAAAAACAACTGCATAACAAAGAGGAACATAATACATGTATCAAGAAAGTTCCATTAGGGCACAGAAAGAGGTCAGTTCCAGCTGAGTGATCAGGGGGAGGACGTGGTGTTTGGGTTGTAACATGAAGGGTCAGATTTCCGCAGAAAGAAATGGAGGGTGGTGGGAGGAGATGTGTGTCTACTCTAGACCAGGGATACAGTGCACCAAATAGCAGAATTACACTCCAGGAACCCGCTCATAATCCCTCATCTCCTCTAACGGCCAAAGTGAGCAAAATCTTGGGAGCTGGAGAATTCAGGGATTGGTAAATGATCTGTTTTGGCTACAGTAGGCATTCTAAATAAGGGTGATATTGGAGGCACAATAATGAATAAGAGGTTGAAAAACCCTGGGCTGGTGCATAGGACACTTAAAGAGTAAATAAGGCAGTGACTTGACTATGAATGCCACACTAAGGAATCTGGACTCCATTGCGTGGGCAATGATGAGTCAAGATAGGTTTTGAAGAACATTGGGGAGATGACTCTGGTAGCAGCAGATAAGAGGATGGTGGGAAGGACCCCAAGTTGCTGGAACACTGATGCAGGAGAAGAAGGGAAGGTAACCTGAATGAAAGCCAGCGGAGGTGGGGATAGAAGAGGGCTGCAATCCAAAGGCATCGGCTGGACTTCGACCCCCGTTAGATATGAGGGTTAACAAAGGAGTCACAAAGATGATGCAAAGTTTCGAGAGAAGCGTCTGGAAGGAGAGTGGTCTCTTCGATGATAGGAGAAGCATAAGGTTTATAAAAATATCAGTTCAGTTTTAAACATAAAGAGTTTGAAGTAATCTGCAGTTTGTCCACATGGAGATATTCAGCAAAAGTGAGAAACTTGAAACATGGATGGAGAAGTAGATTTGGAAGTCATCTGCTCAGAGGTGATGGCCAAAATCCTGTGGCCCAATAAGAAAGCCAGGGCAGGGGCGCCTGGGTGGCTCAGGCGGTTCAGCATCCGATTTTGGCTCAGGTCATGATCTCATGGTTCATGGGTTTGATCCCCGAGACAGGCTCTGTGCTGACGGCTCAGAGCCTGGAACCTGCTTCGGATTCTGTGTCTCCTCTCTCTGCCCCTACCCTACTCATGCTCATGCTCTGTCTCTGTCTCTCTCAAAACATAAAAAAAATTTAAAGTAAAAATAATTTTCAAAGGGTTATTTTCATGGGCTCATTCTGTCAGCTCCAAGCAGCCATTTTTGACCATAGTATTTTTCTGGTAACCCAGGAGCCTTCCAACTGGAGAGATAGTCATCAGTTTGGTTTTGAAAGCAACAGCTGGATAGATAGCAATCATCATTAGAAACCTCCCTTAGTCTCCTGTTTTCTCCAGTCTGCCAGCCAAATCCCCAGCAGAGAGAGGGCTGGTTTAGAATGTTTTTCTTCCCTGACAGCTGACCCAGCCAAGTGAACTGCTGATCACATATTTGCTTGAATGTCTGAATTTCTGTCACCGAAATTCACCTATGACCCCAGTAGGCTATTGAAAATCATCTCTGTAGGGGCACTTAGGCAGCTTAGTCGGTTAAGCATTTGACTTCGGCTCAGGTCATGATCTCGCAGTTCATGAGTTTGAGCCCCGTGTGGGGCTCTGTGCTGATGGGAGCCTGTTTCAGATTCTCCCAAACTCTCTCTCTCTCTCTCAAAAATGAATAAATGTTAAAAAAAATTTTTATAAGAGAAAATCACCTCTGTAGATTGAGGATAGTTTTCCCACCGTGATATATTTTCTTTCAACAGCACGCTATGGGGTGAGTTTGGGGGGTAGCTTTCAGTGAAACAAGCAAACACAAGCCAGCTTGAATGTAAGATGTTGGTAACAGGTCTTTCTTAGTAAACAAGAGATGGAGAACTGGGAAGGCAGCTGCCAAGTTGTTCATTTCTGTTTCTACTATTCCAATTGTTCAGTGAAGAGCTTTGCAAACCCACATAGAAAAACTCTTTTTTTTTTTTTTAATTACCCCTGAAGCATCAGTCCTGAATGCACAATTATGGAATCAAGATTCCAAGGGGAACAGCAACTTCGACTCTCTGAATGTTAGGGCTTTTTTTTGTTTGTTTTCATTTTTCTACAAAAGCAAGGATAGCAATAGAACCAACTTTATAAGATTACTATAGAAATTCACCGAAAAAAATTCACGGAGATGACACACATCAAACAGTTATCAAGGCCAGCGTGCAGTAAATGGCAGCTATTACAAATATTCATTGCACACAGAGAGACCTACAATTTTAAAAGGAACATTTTCTCTGACTACAGAAGTGTGACCTATTTATTAGGGTTTGGCGAAGACTGGAAAATAAAAGGCAAGAGTCGAACAGGTGGAAATAAAAATCTCAGCCGCGTTACTGGTGAGTTAACAGCAAAATGTGACTTGATTCTGCGGTGAAATGGGTACCACTCCTTCCAAGACTCCACCTTGGGGCAGAGCACCAGAGGGAGACGTGGATGTGGGGAGTGCGTATAATTAGTGACAAGAAGCTGGTAGGAGAAGGCCACCAAGTGCTTCGAGGTTTCTGATGGATTAGTTCCATCCAGTCAAAAAGGGTGGATCAAGGGATTTCTTACCTTTATCACCCTCCCCTCAGAGGACTTACTCTTCCATCTACCCTGAGGAGTAAGTAAGGATCCAGGAGAGAGGCTGGCTGGGAAATTACACCAGTCATGGAAGTCCCCTCATAGAAGAATGGTTGTTCATTACACTAAAATGTAAGAATACGGAAAAGAGGAAATTATCTATAATCCAACTACTAGTTTTATTTTTACTTATTTAAAACAAATTTTTAAGTATTTATTTTTGAGAGATGAACAGAGCACGAGCGGGGGAGAGGCAGAGAGAGAGGGAGACACAGAATCTGAAGCAGGCTCCAGGCTCTGAGCTGTCAGCAAAGAGCCCAACGCAGGGCTCGAACTCATGAACCGTGAGATCATGACCTGAGGCGAAGCCAGACACTTAACTGACTGAGCCACCCAGGCACCTGACTACTAGTTTTATTTTTAATATTTTTATTTATATCTTTACATCCTTCCTTTTCCATATATATCTAGCATATCGCATTGTACTAAATAGTCTTCTATAATGTCCTTTTTTGTGGCTGCATAGAGCTCCCTATGATAAGGAGGTGCCATGACCCTCTGAGTAATAGAAATATTATGCAAAATTCGTAAAGATTTCTGGAGTGTTTAAACAAGTCACTAAGTCCTGATGTGACAGATAGCATCAGTACGGTTCTGAAACTTAGAATATCGTATAAGGTTGGGCTCCTGGGTGGATCAGTCAGTTGAGTGTACAACTTTGGCTCAGGTCATGACCTCAAAGTTCCTGAGTTCAAGCCACACATCAGGCTCTCTGCTGTCAGTGTGGAGTCTGCTTTGGATCCTCTCTCCTCCTCTCTTTCTGCACCCCCCTCCACTCACCCTCTCTCTCTCAAAAATAAACTTAAAAAGAATAGCATGTCAGGCAAGGGGATAAGAGCCTTGTGTTTTCTCATGTCGGAAGTCACTATATGTGAGGGGCAGATCACAAAATCTACCTGACAAAACCCCCAAAATCTGACTAAATCTAGGAACGAAGAAATACACACTTACTATTCATCCTAGTCCTAGACATTCAATTCTTTATTTAAACATTTTTTTAATGTTTATTTATTGTGAGAGAGAGAGAAAAAGAGCACAAGCCAGGGAGGGGTAGAGCGGGAGGGAGACACAGAATCAGAAGTAGGCTTCAGTCTCTGAGCTATCAACACAGATCCCGACGCGGGACTTGAACCCATGAACCGCAAGATCATGAACTGAGCCAAAGTCGGATGTTTAACTGAGTCAGCCCCCCAGGCACCCCTAGACATTCGATTCTGCCTCACCTCCACATCCTCCATTGTAAGGGTCTTTAACGTTTCCATTCCACCTGAAGGATGAAGGAGGGAAGAAGGGGGCTCTGAGATTTATACGAACATCTTACACACGACTCCAAAACTTAAGAGGTAAAACATTTCCCAAGGCATTCTCCCAGTCTGCTGTTATCCTGACAGCAGCACCTGAGAAAGCTAAGTCAAAAAATAAACACACAAACCCAAAACACACACAGTACGTCTTCCCTTGTGACTATAGATGTAGGAAGAAACTTCAAGAAAAATGCCAGTATGTCAAAGATAGAAATGCATGAAAAATGACTAAGTAGAGATTATTTCAGAAAGGCGAGATATATGTTAATATTAACGTATTTTACTTTATGAGGAGTTCAAAAGAAGAAAACCACACCATCAAAAGCTCTTTGATAAAATTCAAAGAGCTCTCTCTCTCTTGGATCGAACTAAATTAAATTAAGTTAAATTTTAAGCCCTAATTTTTTACGATTAGAAGCATATTTCCTTGGTGTGGAAAGGAATGTCTGAGGGCTCCCTGGGTGGCTCAGTTGGTTAAGGAATGTCTGTGCCAGACCATACCAATATCATAATTAATAGTAAATTGATTCAGTGGAAACAAATCCAATACGCCTGCCATTTCCTGTAGTATATAACATTGTTCCGGTAGTTCTAGTCGGTACGGTAAAGAAAGAAAAAGTATTGAGTGTAACACTCGGAAAAGAAAAAAATTGACCATAGATGGTGATTGTTTCCTTACAAAAATCCCAAGGAAATCCATCTCAAAACTACTAGAACCAAAAAGAGAATATGTATAAGTGGCCAGGGTACTGACTCATCCCACAGATAATTTATTTATGGAACATCCAGTGTGTTTGGAAATGTTTCAGACGCCGCATATACAGTGTTAACATGAAGTGTTCCTTCACGAACATTACATTCTAATGGGCAGAGGGAAAAAAAAAAATAAACACAGCCACATAAATTTAGGGTGTGATCCGTGAACCAAAATAACAGAGTGGTGGATGGGAAGGTTGGAGGGGGGTCTGGCTCCGGCCAAGGCTCCTGCGAGATGCCATATGAGCTGGAACCTGAATGCTTGGAAGCCAGACATGTGAAGAACTGGGAAAATAAATATACCTAAGTCCTCAGAGGGGCTTGAATTTGCACAAAACGTGGGCAAAAAGTAGATTTATCTAGCTACTTACAAAATGTTTTGAACCTACCTCGTCTTCATACAAGAAATAATCTCTTGGGTTCCCTGCCCCAGGCAATGTGGTGAAGGGCACGTAGTATTTACTCAGCCTGCTGTGTGTCCAGCCCTGTGCCAGGTGCTGGAACCAGACAGAGGTACAAAGACAAACATGATATAGGTCCTCATGGAGTTTGCATTCCTGAGGAAAAAGATGGTACATACGTAAATAAATAAAAGACTTATTTTTATAAGTATGAGAGATGAGTACGAGAAGTGTGAGAAATGTTATGAAGAAAATTAACAGTGATGTGAGGGAGAGCAACTTTGAGGGGGAGGGGACTACCTTACATGGGCTGGTCAAGACACTGACACGTAATCGGAAATCTGAAGGGTGTGATGAATCCAGCCTCGCTAAGAGCTAGATGAGGGGCGCCTGGGTGGCTCAGTCGGTTGAGCGTCTGACTCTTGCTTTCAGCTCAGGTCATGATCTCACAGTTCATGGGCTTGAGCCCCACATCGGGCTCTGAAGCATCAGTGCAGAGCCTGCTTGGGATTCTCTCTCTCTCCCTTTCTCTCTGCCCCTCTCCTGCTCATGTTCTCTGTCTCTCTTTCTCTCTCTCTCTCAAAATAAATTAATAAACTTAAAAAAAAAAAAGAGCTAGATGAAGGGCTTTTCAAGCAGAGACAAATGCAAAGATGCTGATACAGAACAGAGATTGACACTCTGGTCTAATGTCTCTGGACATCATGGTAATTAGGAGTGTAGGGCGAGGGGGGAAAAGAGAGACATAAAGTTGGAGAGAGAGGCATGGTCTTGATAACGTAAGCCAGTCAGGCCAAAGCAAGGGACTTTAGATGCTATTCTAAGAGCATGGGCTGGGAGTCAGGAGTCTTTGGTTCAAGCTCTGTTTACATAATTTACTAGATGTGTGACCTTGGGTGGTTATGTCACTTCCTTATCTGTGAAGTGAGAGTAATAATTGTACCCATCTCATAAGGCTGTGGAATTAAAAGTGATAATGTATATAAAGTCCTTAGCACGTAGTAAGCTCTAATGAAATAATGTGGGAGACAGAGACAGGGAGAGGCGGAGACAGACACAGACACAGAGAGTGTCCTCCCCAGCCACGTGGCTGGTTGGATTCTAGTTTCCTCCTCACACCTGGCCAGCTTCCAGGATAAGAAGGATTTCCATATACTATCTCTTCTTGCCCTGCTTCCGAGATGGAGGAAATCTTCCTTATGGGCAGAACTCATTTCAAATCATTTGAGCCATAAGGACCGAAATTGTTTTCAAACTGGTAATACAGCATGATGACACCAAAGTAGTAAAAGAGAAAAAAGATATTTTGTAATCCTATCATCCTAATTCAAGGGGTATTTTTTCTTGTTTGAATGCCATCCTAAAGTTCTTGCCCATTTGTGTCTGTGTGTATAGATAGTCTAGTTAAAATCACAGCCGTGTATACATACATAAACACATGCATATTTAGAACTCAATTGTCATCACCGTGCACATTTTGATAAAGGCTTTTAGTATTGTCACTGAAAGACCTCTGTAGAAGATGATTTCACGATCTAGTGGGATAAAAAAATGTTGAAGACTCTTTGAGAACTTTAGAGTGTTTTATAGAAAAAAAGATTACTGACGTTTCTTGTAATACCTCAGTAAGCAGTTGTAGCGGTTTATAGCATTCATTCTCTGGAAATTCTTACCTACAGCACTTCTGCCTACCTCCACCGTGTCTGCTTTTCCTTTCAGAAGACGGCGCCCTTTCAGTTTCTGAGCACACATCAAGGGACATCTGGAAAACAAATCTCTTTCATTTGTTGTTGGGGAAACTTCTCCCCAGTTAGCAGCAGGAGAAGTGGGAGCGCTCGCAATGATGATGGGATGGAGGCCTTGATAATAGACTGCCAACCCAGGGTGAGGGAAAGTGGGACAGAAAGAGTCAGGGAAAATTCTAATACAGAAGCCTGATCTCAGCGTCTTCCGAGCTTCAAAGAAATGTCCATCAGAATGAAATGACTGAGATTGAAAACTGCATCGTCCTGTCCCCGTCTACAGGTGCACAACAGCCTCTTTGTAACCTCTAATTAAGTGGACCATTATGGTTAATTAATATACCACTTAAATCAAATCAAATGATGACTCAGACTAAACTGGAAGCTTTTTCAAAATCTGTGCATTTCATGGAATAGAATAGAAAACCCACAAATAAATCCACAATCATATGGTCAATTAATCTTCAAGAAAACAGGAAAGAATATCCAATGGGAAAAGGACAGTCTCTTCAACAAATGGTGTTGGGCAAAAGAAGGAAAGTGGACCACTTACACCATACACAAAAAAAATGCACTCAAGATGGATTCAGGACCTAAATGTGAGACTTGAAACCATAAAAATCCTAGAAGAGAGCACAGGCAATATTTTCTCTGACATTGGTTGTAGCAACATCCTTTTAGATATGTCTCCTGAGGCAAGGGCAATAAAAGCAAAAATAAACTCTTGGGGCTACAGAAGAATAAAAAGCTTCTATACGACGGAGAAAACAACCAACAAAACTAAAGACATACTACTGAACGGGAGAAGATATTTGCAAATGACATATCTAATAAAGGTTAGTGTCCAGAATATACAAAGAAATTATGCAATTCAACAACAAAAAAAACCTCCGAATAACATAATTTAAAAATGGGCAGAGGACTTGAGCAGAAAATTTTCCACAGAAGACATCTTCTTTTCCAAAGAAGAACTACCCTGTGATGTAGTAATTGCACTACTGGATATTTACCCCAAAAATACAAAAACACTAGTTCAAAGGGATACATGCACTCCTATGTTTATAACAGCATTATTTACAATAGCTGAATTATGGAAGCCACCCAAGTGTCCATCGATAGATGAACAGAGAGAGAAGATGTGGTATATATACACAATGGAATATTACTTAGCCATAAAAAAGAATGAAATCTTGCCATTTGCAATGACATGGATGGAGCTAGAGAGCATAATGCTAAAGGAAATAGGATAGGTCAATCAGAGAAAGACAAGTACTATGTGGTTTCACTCATAGGTGGAATTTAAAAAACAAAACAAATGAACAAAGAAGAGACAGACAAAAAAAACCAAACTCTTAAATGTAGAGAACAAACTGGTGGTTGCCAGAGGGGAGGTGGGTGGGGGATGGGGAAAACAAGTGAAGGGGATTAGAATGCAATTATCATGATGAACATTGAGTAATGTATACAATTATTGAATCACTCTATTGTGCACCTGAAACTAATATAACCTGTATGTTATCTGTACTGAAACTAAAATTTAAAACTTAATCTAAAAAAAAACTGTGCATTTAAAAAAAATTAACGCTTATTTATTTTTGAGAGACAGAGACAGTGTGAGTGGGAGAGACAGAGCTGGAGTGGGGGAGGGGCAGAGAGAGAGGGAGACACAGAATCCGAAGCCGGCTCCAGGCTCTGAGCTGTCGGCACAGAGCCCAGCTCAGGGCTCAGACCCACAAACCGTGAGATCATGACCTGAACTGAAGTCAGACGCTTAATCAACTGAGCCTCTGAGGCGCCCCCCAAATCTGTGCATTTTAAAGAATTTATTAACATATTTGGAATTTTTTCTTTTTGATTAAGAAACAGTTTTTTCGAGAAACTGGATAAAACTGTTTCTGTTTCATGTGACTAGCATATTACCAAGACTGTAATTCTTCAAAACTTGTATTGTGATTTAAGCAGGCAAATTTCCATTAAATAGAATTTGATAATTTCATGTCTTATTTCTAAATTCATTACCAGGACCAAGGCAGCGTCTGATTAGAAGTTTATGCAGAGCTAACTAATCGAGTCTTCTCTAACTTAACCTCTGTAACTTAATTTGGGTATATTCTAATTACTTTCTGGTACTTCATTGCCTCACCTAGTCATTTGTTCTCATTTATGCGGCATGCTTCAAACAGTGTCTAAACCACACAAATTTCAGGGTTTGAGACATCGCCTTTGTCCTGGCACCTGATTATGTTCCTTGGCTGTATTCGCTGTTTTGCATGATTAGAGGTTTATTGTTTCTATAAACTGAATGTCTGTGTCCCCACAGTGTGATGGTATCGGGAAGTGGTGTTGGGAGGTGATCAGGCCACGAGGGTGGAACCCTCACGAATGGGATTAATGCTCTTGGACAGAGACCCGCCGAGCGCTCCCTGGGCCCTTCTGGCTTGCGAGGACACCGTGAGAAGGCGGCTGTCTATAAACTAGGAAGTGGTTCTCACCCGATACTGAATCTGCTGACCCACTGATCCTGGACCACCCAGCCTCCAGAACTGTGAGAAATAAATTTCTATTGTTTGTTGGCCACGTGGTCTATGGTATTTTGTCATAGCGGCCCAAACAGGCTAAGACAATTGTCAAGCGCCGTGTTGGAGGACAAGTGCATTATCAAGTGACTTCGAACAGCATGAGCACATAGACGCCTCTAAACACGAGCAGATGAACACAGAAGGTTGTGGCTGTCGTTCCGAAGCAAGCTAAATCCTCCAGCAAAGCCTGTGGATGCGAAAGAAGGGTCTGCAACAGAGGGCTTCCTGCAAGTAACAGAATATTCCTCCTGAAGGTAAAAAATATGCCACATATGCCTGTTGCCCCTGAGTTAGAATGTCTAACTTCACTATAACTGAGCAGAAATCAATACTTTCTTAAAATGGAGTAACTTCTAGGTCTTGGTAAATCCTGTCAAACTAATTATTGTGTAGATGAAAATATGCCAGAGCTCTAATTAATGTTATAATACCGATAATCACGTGGTGACATGTATCTTATTAAATGTTCTTCTAGTCAAGGGGTTTACTAGAGAGACAATTTAAAACAATGAACAGCATACTTCAACTAATAGTCATAGGAAAGAAAACGTACTTCCCATACAAGGAAATGCAAACTAGAAATAATATCCCCAAGACTGACTAAGAAATGGTCATATAAATTTATGACCACACGAGGAACAATCCAGCTTGTAAACAACAATTTATATAATAACAGATGCCCTTCAAGTTCTGGGCCCTTTTTAAAAACCTTAAGTACTGAAATTCAATCAATATTTTCTTTCTTTCTTTCTTTCTTTTTTTTTTTTTTTTTTGTTTTGTTTTAGAGACAGAGAGAGTATGAGTGGAGGACAGGGACAGAGGGAGAAAGAATCTTGAGCAGGCCTCTTACCCAGAGCAGAGCCCAACGTGGGGCTCGATCCCCAACCCTGGGATCGGACCCAACCCAAAAGCAAGAGTCAGACACTCAACTGAGCCAACCCGGTGCCCCAATCAATATTTTCTTCTCAACACCGTTTCCCCTAGGTGTTAAAGAGTTCCTGTGGTTTCAAATCTTTAAACATGATAAAGAGCAAAAGCTATGGAAGCTTTATCTTTTTGCCTAAAGTGTAGATGTTTGGGAAATGATGGATTCTTTACATCTGTTTCCTATTTGTTTTTAAGGCTGGTCTAACTACAATGACATGGTTAATCATCAATGGGCTTCCTGTCATGGAACACAACTTGAAACCCTGCTTCTCATAGGAGACTGTTAAAAACTGAGAACAAACTGAGGGTTGATGGGGGGTGGGAGGGAGGGGAGGGTGGGTGATGGGTATTGAGGAGGGCACTTTTTGGGATGAGCACTGGGTGTTGTATGGAAACCAATTTGACAATAAATTTCATATATTGGAAAAAAAAAAAAAAAGAAAGAAACCCTGCTTCATGTATCCTGTATCCACTTCTAATGCATGCTTCCATCCTTCATTCATTCTGGGTTATTTCATTCATTCACTTAAGGCTATTTTTATTCATTCATTCATTCATTCATTCATCCAACAAATATTTATTGGGCACCTGCCATGTGCCAGACACTGTTTTTTACCTCCCTATTCTGATTTCTTTTTTAAGTTTCATTTCCTCCAAATTCCTAGAGAGGTCATTTAAGCAGTTATTTTCCCCGACATCCAACACCTCTCTTTTTTGAAGAATGTACTGTGCAGAGAGCTGCATCACCCAACAATTTTCCAGAAAGGCAGATTACCTGGACTAAAAGGGCTTTCCTTCACATAACGTATTGTCATCCTTGACTCCCACCTTGCTAACACTGTATTCACCATAAAGACAGTCATAATTTACCAGTGGGTTATAAGATACCAGTAGGATGAGAAAAGAACACAGAAACCCAATGCCTGCTGCAAATATTGTCCAAATCATATGTAATTTCCCGGTTGGATTAAAAATCCTATTTTGATGGATATGGTTTCTTTTGGGGGTGGTGAAAATGTTTTGGAACTATACAGAGGTGTTCATTTTAAAATGATTAATGCTGGGGTGCCTGGGTGTCTTAGTCGGTTGAGCATCCTACTTGGGCTCATGTCATGATCTCACAGTTCATAGGTCTGAGCCCGCGTTGGGCTCTGTGCTGACAGTTTGGAGCCTGGACCCTGCTTCAGATTCTGTGTGTGTGTGTGTGTGTGTCTCTCTCTCTCTTTCTGCCCCTCCCCCACTCGCTCTCTGTCTCTCTCTCTCTCTCAAAAATAAACTTTAAAAAATTAAAAAAATAAAATAAAATGGATAATGTTATGCTGTATGAATTTTACCCAATAAAAAATTTCTTAAAACATTGTCAATGTTGATTAAATTATAGGCCTTCCCATTTTCACCCCACTAGTGTAGAGAATAGTCCAAATATAACTCAGTGTATCAAACGTAGTGTCGTTACTAACTCAATCTTCTCAAACCGTGAAGCTAAAGTTTAGTCCAACAGGAGAGCATTAAGTCAAGGGTGTAAACTCTCA
This sequence comes from Panthera tigris, assembly GCF_018350195.1. Classification (NCBI taxonomy): domain Eukaryota; kingdom Metazoa; phylum Chordata; class Mammalia; order Carnivora; family Felidae; genus Panthera; species Panthera tigris. The sequence goes on from NC_056669.1 coordinate 7,187,894, forward strand.
CAAGGCACAGTCACTCTGTTCCGATCTATGGCCTGTTTGTTCCACATGACTTTGATTGCTGGATCAAATACCATCACCTGTGGGTGGAGAGAAGCGTTCCTACTAACACCTAATACTCTGAAGGAGCAAGACATCCTGTGGCATAACCTAGAAAAAAGAAAGGCTGTTTCTAGAAGGAGCAGGGGCAGATTTCTGAGATTTAGGGGATAAGAAGGCTGGGGTTCCAGAATGACACTGAGGAAGCACCACAAGGCTATCATCCCTAAGTAGATACACATTGGAGATATATGTAGTGGTCCAGGGAAGAAAAGAAGATGTTTGGACAGTAGCTGATCTGTTTTAGAGTAATTTTTGGAGGCAGGCAGTTATTTTTGCCCAAGTGGAGAAAGGGCTGAATGTTTTTGCTGATGAGAGAGAACCTATTTTCTCTTCAATTAATTCTTTCCTTATTATTCTACCCAACCTTTTGGTATTTTCAGTATTTACTCCATGTATATTATTACTGCATTTAGAACTGAGGTTTGGGGCGCCTGGGTGACTCAGTCGGTTAAGCGTCCCACTTTGGCTCAGGTCATGATCTCACAATTCGTCGGTTCAAGTCCCACATCAGACTCTGTGCTGTCATGACAGCTCAGAGACTGGGGCCTGTTTGGATTCTGTGTTTCCCTCTCTCTCTGCCCCTGCCCTGCTAGCACTCTGTCTCTCCTCTCTCTCTCTCAAAAAATAAATAAACATCAAAAAAAAAAAAAAAACTCAGAGAGATTTTCCTGCTGAGGAGGTCTGGACCCCAGTCCCTTTTCTACAGTCAAGTGTCCTAGTCTATAGTTGAGAAGGTGGGATGGCTACAGGAATGTGCAGAAGATGACTTTTAAAGAGGATACCGACAGAAGGCAGAAAAGTGGTCTAGAGGTGGGTGTGGAGGTCAAGGATTATGTCAGTACCTGAGGGTCCTGGGAAGAAGGACCCTCAACGGGGTCAACGGGAAGAAGGCAGCTCAAGAAATGGCCACTGTCTTTGGTCAAGGAGGAAATTTGAGTCACAAGGATAAAATTAGTTTTTGGCTAAAGGGGAAAGGAACATTCAGAAAAAGTCTGTAATGGTATAGAAAATTTTGGTAAAGTCAATAAGGATTTCATAAGTCATAGAGTAAACGAGTTAGAGAAATAAGGCCGAGTTTCTCGGAGCTGACTTAGACGGGACTAGTCTGGAAGAGCATGGGAATAAAGAAGAAAGAGGTCAGGGACCAATGAGGACATTCCCAGGAGCAAAATCACAGGGATTGGGACGGAGTCTCAGGAGGTAGAAAAATTTTCTGAGATGACAGTATCAAACCATCATTCTCAAAGTGCCAGGTGGAACCGGGCTGTGAGGGTGAAACACCGTAGAAGGACACTTCAAGGGAGAGGCCTTTCACTGCTAGTGAATCAGCCATCATTTCTAAAATGAATTGGTCGTGAAAGCGGTGACCCTGCTCCTTGGATTCCGTGCCTCCTGCAAAGACTCGGTGTCTGACCTGCCCTAACCTGCTGTTCGCAGAGAAGGTAATGGAAAATATCTGCCTAGGGAGAGCATAGGAGGAAACGTTATTCCTGTGAAAATTAAACCACATGATATATCAGAGCAGTGGTTCTCAACCAAGGGTGACTTTGCTACCCCCGGGGACATTTGGCAAAGCCTGGAGATGTTTTTCATTGTCACAACCAGGGGCGAAGGGGGGTGCTATTGGCACCTACCGTAGGGACCAGAGAGGCTGCTGAAAGTCCTACCACGTGGTAGGTCAGCCCCCCACAAAGAATTATCTGGTCCAACAAGTCAGCGGTGCTGAGGCTGAGAAGCCCTGTATCAGAGTGATCTGGACTGAGAGGCCCTCAGTTCTGAGACACGCTCGCCTCATTGCTAATTCTGTGTCCTTTGAAAAGACTCAGCTTCTCCGATGGATCACAACAGATAGTGTTGTTTGCTGTGACCACCTCACGGTGGACACATATGATGATGAATCGTTTTAAAAAGTAGGAAGAGAAACACAAATGTATTAAGTTGCCATCAGAGATGGTGACTGACTGTCCCACCCCTCCCCATTCTGTGCCGCTGCCTCCCCTGCTGAGGACTGCTGAGCCCCTGTTCTGGCCTCCCGGCCTCCACTTTAAGCTCCTTGTAGTCCAGCTTTGGAAGCTGAAACTACGCTTGCTTTCCTCTCAGGAAAACCCAGAAATGTTTCAGAGTGCTCTCAGCACGTGACTTGCCCTGATCAGGAATCTGTGGGACATCACCGTCATCTCCATCAATCCTCGAACTACCTGTCTCCAAAACCCCATCTTGATCTGACCCTGCTATCCCTCCACACCTACTCCAGTCCGGTGGTTTCCTAGTGGTCCTTGTCTTTCCTCTGACGCTTCCCCTCCCTGTGCTCCCCCATCTCCTCCACTGTGCTTACCTACGTCCTGCCCTCCTGCCCTCCTGCCCTCCTGCCCATCCTGAGGCTGGGCTCCACTTTCCTTCCTTCAAAAAGTCCTTTGTTCACAGTCCCACCCACCTGCCCTGCTCTTCCATAACCTTTTTTGGCCTATTAATCCTTCTCACACATCTGAAAACCAAATTATTCACCATTTTTAAGTATAGTTTTATTTTGGACTCTCTAATGAGATTGTAGACTTCTTTACTTTAAGCTGTTTGAAGGCAGGAGTTTAGTACTGGAGACTCACTTTGCGGACGAAGGCTTTCCCAACCTCTCCCCGCGTGGCTCATCCCAGCCTGCTGACCTCCCTCCCTCAAGCCTCACGCTACCCATAGAGACCTTTATCACAGCGCCTAGAATGAATTCTTTTACTTTTTGTTTACATACTTCTCTCCCATAGCTAGATGGTATACAGGAGCCGGATCTTAATTGTTTTTATCTTATTCGACTCATACATCTGCTCCAGGCCCAGTTTTCCCTGCCACTAATTGATTTTTAAAATTTAGGAACCACTGAGAACACATCCATTCACCCTCACAGACTATGACGATCTTAAATGATGGGTTTTTCACCGTGGCCACCTAAGAGGCATCAAATTGAGAAATTCAAACTCAAGAGAAATAGGAGAGATGAGGAGGTCTAAAAGGCAGGCTCTTCCCCAGAAATACTTTGAAATACGAATGTCAGAAGGAACAGAAGCTATCCCAGAGCAGACACGAAGGCAGCACAAATTCAAAACGTTACTAATGAAAATATCACTATCCAACATAGAATTTTAGAAAAAGGGAGGAAGAACCTCATTTCTCTTTGTTCCCTTTATTATCTGCTTCTCTCTCATATGTCTTGAAGAGTTGGGAGAATTGAAAGAAAAAAAATTCTAGAATTTCTACTCAATATCAACACAGAGAATAAGAATTATTTTTAGCACTTACTTATGCCTATATTTATCAAATAGTGTGCGGTTTTTAGTGTGGGGGAGAATATAAGGTCAACTGGAAAAGACTCCATCATAGTTTTTCTTCATTCAACGTACAAAATGCCCTCCAAATAAAACATTCTTGCTTTGATCCATGACTATCAGAGCATCAAACAATTGGAAACTATGTCATTGCTGGTACTTACATCTGAGCAGCTGGAAATGATGGTGTGACTGGCATGCTGGCTCTAGAATGTACTAAGAATTGTCTTTGTTTTATATGCTCTTCTAATTTGCATGCATAATTACCTAAATGCCACGCAATTACCCACTTTCCTCACAGGGTGATTTATGCATGTGAACAATCCCTCCCCTTCACTAACTTTTCATGTCTCCACCCACAGTTGCGTCAGACAAGGTGCTGTGTGCCTGCCGATCGCCTTCTCTTAGGTCAAATCTAGGGACATTTTTGAAGCCCTGGGACTCTGTCCTATTATTTTCCAGAGCTCTTCCCCATGAACCATTTTTTAAAACTTGTCTTCATCGAAGAAAGCTATATCCTGGCATTTCTGGCAAATCATACATTTCTATCTGGTCTCAGTACATCCTTGTATTTTATCTCTTTTATAAACTAGTATTTCTCAAAGAATTATCTGAAGATCAGCATCAGCTGGGTTGCTTGTTAAAAATGCAAATTTCTTGGAGCGCCTGGGTGGCTCAGTCAGTTGAGCTTCTGACTTCAGCTCAGGTCATGATCTGGCGGTTTGTGAGTTGGAGCCCAGTCTCAGGCTCTACGCAGACAGCTCAGAGCCTGGAGACTGCTTCGGATTCTGTGTCTCCCTCTCTCTCTGCCCTTCCTGCTTGTGCGCTCTCCCTCTCTAAAAAATAAATAATAAACGTTAAAAAAAATTTTAATGCAAATTTCTGGGCCCATTCAGACCCATAGAATCAGAATCACTGGTAGTAACATGGAATCTGCATTTATTGTTTAGTAGTTTTATTTTTAATTGTGGTTAAATAGACATAAAATTTACCATCATAACCACGGTTAGGGGTACAGTCCAGGGGCATCAAGTTCATTCACACCATTGTACAAACTTCACCACCATCCATCTCTGAAACTCTTCATTTCTTTCAAGTTTATTTATTTGAGAGAGAGAGAGAGAGAGAGAGAGAGAGAGAGAGAGAGAGGGAGAATGAGCCTGACACGGGGCTCGAACTCATAAACTGTGAGATCATGACCTGAGCCAAAACCGAGAGTTGGCCACTTAACTGACTGAGCCACTCAGGCGCTCCAGAACTCTTTTCATTTTGCAACACTTCAACTCTATACTCCTTAAACATAAGTCCCCGTTTCCCTCGACCCCAGCCCTGACGGCCATCAATTTACTTTCTGTGTCTATGAATTTGACTCTTCTAGGGGCCTCACATAAGTGGAATAAGATAGTACTTGTCTTTGTGTGAGTAGCTGATTTCGCTTAGCATGTCTGCAAGACTCATCCGTGTTGTAGCATGTGCCAGAATTGACTTCTTATTAGAGGCTGAATGATCGTCCATTGGATGATATAAGGAATCTGCACTTTTCACAAGCCCTGTAAGGTAATACTAAGGTTTGTAACCACCACCAAGTTTTTTGGTGTTCGAATTTTATTTTCCTTGAAGTACCGACTTGGAAGGTTCTTCTCATCACCTCACAATGGTGTAAGTGCAAAAGAAAGCTGTTTTATACCTCCTGAATTTTCCAAATGGACATTGAGAAGCTAGTAATACTCTGGAAATACAGGAAGCTTCAAGTAACACCACTGTTAACTTAGCTGTTTTTGGGGGGGGGGTGGGCAGAGAGAGACCATCCATGCGTGTGTGTGAGCAGAGGTAGGACAAAGGGAGAGAGACAGACAGACAGAGAGAATCCCAAGCAGGCTCCATGCTCGGGGCAGAGCCCAACGCGGGGCTCAATCCCACGACCTTGGGATCATGACCTGAGCCGAAATCAAGAGTCAGGTACTTAACCAACTGAGCTACCCAGGCAACCCAAAACATTTGAAAATTTAATACAGGGAATGAGCATTTATTGACCTCCAGCTACACTAGGCACCGTGTTTTTGAGGTAGATATTATTGCCTCCACTTTAACGGTGAGGAAACTGAGCCTCACAGAACTTAAGTAACTCATTCAAGGACATACTGACAGTAAAGGGCAGGGTTAGGACTTTTGAGTTTTTTTGACTCTGAGTGTGCATGTCTTTCCCCAATACACAAAAACAATAAAGTGTATCGACTCACCATTATTAGAAACCATTGAACCAAACTCACCCTTGTCTGGAGAGGAAGAATTAAATAACGCATGTCTATCCCTTACGTGTACTTCTTTTGTATTGTAGTGTTTGGTGTTAATTAGTGGGGCTGCTGCTTTTCTGGAAATCTCATCCAGATGTGGAATTATCCCAGTTACTAACTCCTTAGGTGTCGCATGTATAGTAATGCAGCCTTAGATTCCTCAGCGTCCCTGCTTTCGTGAGCAGAGATGGGATTGCTCCCTGTGCTCCACTTTGGAGCATTCGAGATGCCCAGGGCAACAAGCCCTTAAAGAAACATGTTCAGGGGCTCCTGGGTGGCTCAGTCGTTTAGGCGACTGACTTCAGCTCAGGTCATGATCCCACGGTTCATGAGTCAGGCCCGCGTCAGGCACCGTGCGGACAGCTCAGGGCCTGGAGCCTGCTTCGGGTTCTGCGTCTCCCTCTCTCTCTGCCCCTCTCCTGCTCACACTCTGTCTCTCTCTCTCTCTCAAAAATAAATAAACATTAAAAAAATTAAAAGAAACATGTTCAAAGATTCAGAATCAGTGGTGGTCATTCAAGACTGGCTCTCTCTGATGTTGACAGAGAAACAGGGTCAATCCACCTATCAGTCCACCCTTATCCCCCCCCCCCCGTTTTATTGGAATATAATTGACCTATAATACTGTATTAATTTAAGGCATGTAACCTAATGATTTAATATTGGTATACACTGTGAAATGATTACTACCCCCCTCACTTGTTTGAGCATCCCAGGAACATGGTCAGGAGTTACTCAGTTAATGTCGCAAGCAGCATGCAGGCAAGATTTTTTTTACGTTGTATTTATTTTTGAGAGAGACAGAGACAGAGCATGAGTGGGGGAGGGGCAGAGAGAGAGGGAGACACAAAATCCAAAGCAGGCTCCAGGCTTTGATCTATCAGCACAGGCCCTGACGTGGGACTCGAACTCACAAACTGCGAGACCTGAGCCGAAGTCAGCTGCTTAACCAGCTAAGCCACTCAGGTGCCCCCTCTCCTTTTTTTTTTTTTAATTAACAAGTTATATGAATTTCTGAACTAGTATTTCAGAGGAGTTGGACTATTAATTCTTGTACATGTTATTATCAGAATAAGCTTTGAAAGATCTGGATTAAAAAATATTTTTTTATTAAAAAATTTTTTAAAGTCTATTTATTTTTGAAAGAGAAAGTGAGAGAATGAATGGGGGAGGAGCAGAGAGAGAGGGAGACACAGAATCTGAAGCAAGATCCAGGTTCCCAGCTGTCAGCACAGAGCCCGACACGGGGCCTGAACTCACGGACTGTGAGATCATGACCTGAGCCGAAGTCGGACGCTTAACCAACTGGATTAAAAAATCCTGGATTTTGACCCTGGATTAAAAAATACTTTCAAAAAAAAGTTTACACAAGTAACAAGAAGATTAAGATGGTCATATACGAAGTTTAGTTATATAAATAGTAAAATTCAGGAAGCTTCTGTAGTCAGACTTCATTACTATGTTACAGCTCATCGAGACATGCCAAGTGGATTACTATTATACCAAACAGCTTACCTTACAGCGGAACATGCATAGCTTACTTGTGCTGATGGGTCATGAGTTTTAGGTTTCCATTTATAAAGCTTATCAGTCAGGCACTCTGTGATGACTGAACTAAGACTGGTAAGTGACATTACAGCCATTAATGCTGGGGGAAGGAATTGCGTTTTATGTTCTATTCTTACCCACCTAGATCATTACAGAGCAGGAAGCCTTGAGTCAAATGACCAGAGTACAACAGAACAGTCTAGTTAGGGTCATACCCATAGGGATGGGTATGCAAATGTATATTTGGCAATTTTCCAAGCCAACAGGTGTCCTGAGGAGAAGCTCCTTTGACAGAATTGTTGAGAAGGTGTCAAAACAGTTCAAGAAGACTGTATGGAGGTATTGCCATAAGCCCAGCGTTTCAAAGTTGAGAAACGTATTAACTCATTCACTTATTCGTTCACCAAATGTATACTGTGCAGAGGGCCCTTCATGGGAAGCCAAAACTGCTAAGGTTGTTTGCCTCCAGAGAAAGCTTACTCATGCCAAGGGCTATCCAAAGAGGTTGAAAATGCTTTTAAGAAAGAGAAGTGACCTACCTCATTCTTACCAAAAGCCAAGAGAGAAACTTGGCTTTAACTTACAGTAACATACAGTAACATAACATAACATATGAGATCCTAAGCTTCCCTCTTTTTGCTACTGAGTCTCCTTTAATATCGTGTTAATGTTTTATCAGTTATATCACTTAAAATATAACAGAATTCATGTTATCTCAAGAGCAACCGTTATTCCGATTGAGTTAGGAGAGGCTTTCCTGTGGAAAAACTGTATCGTCCTGTCCTCACTTCAAATAGTATCCACGATAATTTAATATGTGTTATTGGAATGATTATTTTTTTAAATGTTTATTTATTTATTTTGAGAGAGAGAGAGAGAGAGAGAGAGAGCACACACATGCATAAGCGTTCGGGAAGAGGCAGAGGGAGAAGGAGAGAGAGAATCCCAAGTGGGCTCCACACTGACAGTGCAGAGCCCGATGTGGGGTAGAACTCACAAATCATGAGATCACGACCTGAGCCGAAGTCAGGAGTCGGATGCTTAACCAAATAAGCCACCCAGGTGCCCCTAGAATGATTATTTAATTTGGAAATAAATATTAACTCCTAGGAATGCATACAAAAGACCTAAGAAATTGAAGAAATATTTATGATTTATTTGCTTTCCTCCATAGTCATAAAACTAAAATAATTTTGTGCAGAAAGAGTATTTAAATGAAAACAGAAAATAATCTGAGCCTGTTGTTTTTGTCTGAATTTAGGGTATCCTGCCCATTGTTTAACTGACGAGCAAAACAACCCAGATATTCAAACTTAAAACATGACTCTTGTGACTCACTCACATTGCTGCTTGACTTTAAATCCTACTGCTAATGATTGCCTCATGGGGATTATATGAGTCATCTTCTGTCCTGCATGTGTTGACTAACTAGAAGGAGACCTCCTGGTTTCTCCTGAGAGATTTGTTTCCTTTTTGCTCCAGTCAAGATCACTGTGATACTTGAAAAGGTTGATCACATTCCGGGGAACTGGGTGCTGACGGCGCCAGGAGGGTGAGTTAGGGATAGTGCGACTCCCTTCTCTCCCTAATTTATTCTACGAACGTCTACTCAGTGTAGTGCTCAGGATCATAGTCACTGGCCTTTAAGACTTTACAACCTGGCAGAGGAGTAGAAAATGTGAAGCGAGCCAGGGTAAGAGCTTTCTAACAAGCAAACTTGGAACTTTCAATGTTAATACAGGTCCCTCTTGGGTTGACACTGGCAGACTGACCTCAACCAAAATAATTTCTCGTTTTGGAATAAGAAATCCTAAGACAATATATTTTTTATTTAACATCAAAATGAATGTGTAGTGTTAAAAAAAAAAAAAAAAAAAAGCATTGTGGGGCTGTCACCAAGAGCTATGTCGGAGTTTCCAAACTCTGGGATCCAGTCTACACCACACAAATTTTTCGTGATTCCCAGCGTCTTCCTTTGTAAGCACAATTTAGTGTGTGTTAAGAGACAGATCCCACTAACACCATTACATGAGGAAGAAAACCAACCTTTGGTCCCTTTGCCCAGGGTCCTCCCTCTCAACAGTGTGAAGAGTGGTATTTGTTAATGGAACATCCTGTCTGGGGACAAAGGTAGATGGAGGGAAGAGGGAAAGAAGGGGAAGAGAAGAAAGATGACTAAGGTCTAGTTCAGGAATATTTCAGTGGTTCAGAAAGAGCTGCAAGCTTATGTGTTTATTACAGTCTTGTTAGCCTAGGAGATGCAGGGACAGTTTGTGTTCATGTAAAGCTGAGTCACCTTGCAAAGGTGGAGGTGAGCCTGTTTCCATTCTGTATTTTCTTTTTTTTTTTTTTTAACGTTTATTTATTTTTGAGACAGAGACAGAGCATGAACGGGGGAGGGTCAGAGAGAGGGAGACACAGAATCGGAAACAGGCCCCAGGCTCTGAGCCATCAGCCCAGAGCCTGACGCGGGGCTCGAACTCACGGACCAGGAGATCGTGACCTGAGCCGAAGTCGGACGCTTAACCGACTGAGCCACCCAGGCGCCCCTCCATTCTGTATTTTCTATTAACACCAGAGAGGTTGTGGACAGGTTAAAGTGCTTTGGGATTGTATTTGATTAGTGAATAACTAATGAGCTTATGGTCGACTTTTGGGGAAATTGAAAAAGAAAGAAAGTCGGTTGAAGCAAAAGCTACCTAAGCCACTTGAGCGAGATGCTTAGGACATGATTGTATGGGTCTGACCTGTCAGAGACCCCTACAAGCGGGACCCCACTCCTCTCTTTCCTCTTCTCCTGTAAGCTCCAGTGGCACGAGGAGACTTGATTTTTACCTTTAATGTATAATTTGCTAAAGTTATTAATCAAATGAGAAAATCACATGAGAATCACTTTTAAAAAATTCAGATGTATTTGAATAGGCAAAATAAGGAGGCACGTGTTTGGGCCGTGCACGCATGTGTGCGTGAGTGTGTGTGTGCCTACATGCTCGTTTCTGCAATTTGTGATCCGTTCTGGAGGGTGGGAGCGTCCCTGTAACAATAAGAAATATTTCCGCCAGATACACTTATTTTTCTAGAGTATTCCTAGGAGAATATTAAAACAGAAATCTAAAATTATGGCTGCTTCCACATAGCTCCTGAACACAGGAATCCCGAATGGGAAAGATTTACATTGCATCATGTAATAATAAAAACCAGGTTTCATCGGAGTTTCTGGGAAAACTGAAAATCTCCCTCCTACAACTAGAGTTTTGTCCAGAATCAAATGAAGAGACTCATAAAAGGACTTGAATTTTAGAAATTAATTGCATTGTGTTCTGTCCTCTATTCTCTATGTCCCCCCATATAAATAAAATTGGTAACATAAAAAACAGTAGAGGGGTGTCCGAGTGGCTCAGTCAGTTAAGTGTCTGACTCTTGGTTTCATGATCTCACGGTTTATGAGCTCGAGCCCCACATCAGGCTCTATGCTGACAGTGCAGAGCCTGCTTGGGATTCTCTCTCTGCCTCACTCTCTCTCTCTCTCTCCCTCTCAAAATAAGTAAATAAACTTTAAAAAGTAGTATTCATTTCTTGTGATAAATATGATTCATGTCTGCAACAGCCCCTTGCAAAATCTCATTTCATACTATTTCTCATGACTGCCTGAGGCTGGTCGTTGAAAAATTATTATCATCCTTACACCTGGACTCCAGACCCAAATCTGCTGTCACTCTGGCAAGCAATGTAAATGTATAGCGATGCTGTCTGAAAATGACAAGTAAACTTCATCTGGCAATTTTTAATTCTTCATGCTGCGTAAGATGTCCCTTCCAAAGTGTTCCTTCCTGGGGCGCCTGGTCGGTTGAGTGTCAGACCTCGGCTCAGGTCATGATCTCACAGTCTGTGAGTTTGAGCCCTGAGTTGGGCTCTGTGCTGACAGCTCGGAGCCTGGAGCCTGTTTTGTATCCTGTGTCTCCCTCTCTCTCTGCCCCTCCCCTGCTCATGCTCTGTCTCTCTCTGTCTCAAAAATAAATAAAAACATTTAAAAAAAATTTTTTTTAAGTATTCCTTCCAAGGGTTGCCTGCAAACATTTTTTTGTCTCTGTATCTGCTAAGTCAAAAGCTATATATTTTTTACTGATATGCCCATGTATTTATGTATAGATCTTATATATCTACATACATACATAGATGTATTCTCCCCCCCCCCCATCCTTCCAGTCTTCACCTATTTTTAGGAATCTTCACTGACAACTTTTTGTTAGCTGTCCTTTTTTATTTTCTATTGAAAATCTATTGTGCACGGATTGTCTTCATTTTATCCACCAAATTGAGATTCTACAAATATAACAGTTGTTTAACAGTCATTATTATTAAAAGCTAGCTTGTTCTGCTAGATAGATACAGTGTAACCATGAGCTTCACTCTCTCTGAACCAAAATAGTATATGAATTTTGATGAAAGTAGCCTGAGTCTTTATGGCCTTTCCATCTAGGAACCTATCCTTCTCTTCTTGAACTTTGTCATACTATGAGTGTTTTGGCTTTTATTAGAATGTTATTTATGACAGTAGTAGAAGCTTTCATGCAACATTGGTTTAAGAATAGGAATGGAACAAAAATGAACTATTGGGACCTCACCAAAATAAAAAGCTTCTGCACAGCCAAGGAAACAATCAGCAAAACTAAAAGGCAACCGACAGAATGGGAGAAGATATTTGCAAATGACATATCAGATAAAGGGTTAGTATTCAAGATCTACAAAGAACTTATCAAGCTCAACACCCAAAAAACAAATAATCCTATGAAGAAATGGGCAAAAGACATGAATAGACACTTCTCCAAGGAAGACATCCAGATGGCCGACCGACACATGAAAAAATGCCCCACATCACTCATCATCAAGGAAATACAAATCAAACCCACAATGAGATACCACCTCACACCTGTCAGAATGGCTAACATGAACAACTCAGGCAACAACAGATGTTGGCAAGGATGCGGAGAAAGAGGATCTCTTTTGCAATGTTGGTGGGAATGCAAGCTGGTACAGCCACTGTGGAAAACAGTATGGAGGTTCCTCAAAAAACTAAAAATAGAACTACCCTACGACCCAGCAATTGCACTACTAGGCATTTATCCACGGGATACGGGTGTGCTGTTTCAAAGGGACACATGCACCCCCATGTTTATAGGAGCACCATCAACAATAGCCAATGTATGGAAAAAGCCCAAATGTCCATAGATGGATGAATGGATAAAGAAAATGTGGTATATATATACAATGGAGTAGTACTCGGCAATCAAAAAGAATGAAATCTTGCCATTTGCAACTACGTGGATGGAACTGGAGGGTATTATGCTAAGTGAAATTAGTCAGTCAGAGAAAGACAAAAATCCTATGACTTCACTCATATGAGGACTTTAAGAGACAAAATAGATGAACATAAGGGAAGGGAAACAAAAATAATATAAAAACAGAGAGGGGGACAAAACAAAAGAGACTCATAAATATGGAGAACAAACTGAGGGTTACTGGAGGGGTTGTGGGAGGGGGGATGGGCTAAATGGGTAAGGGACATTGAGGAATCTACTCCTGAAATCATTGTTTCACTATATGCTAACTAATTTGGACATAAAGTTTAAAAAATAAAAAATTAAATTAAAACAAATAAAAACAATGAAAAAAAGAATAGGAATGGAAGTGCTCATGGACTGGAAGAACAAATATTGTTGATATTACCCAAAGCAATCTACACATTCAGTGCAATCCCAATCAAAATAGTACTTCGCAGAGCTAGAACAAACAATCCTTTGAATAGCCAAAGTAATGTTGAAAAAGGAAACCTAAGCTGGAGGCATCACAATCCCAGACTTTAGCTTGTATTACAAAGCTGTAATCATCAAGACAGTATGGTACTGGCACAAAAACAGACACATAGACCAATGGAATAAAATAGAGAACCCAGAAATGGACCCACAAATAAATGGCCAACTAATCTTCGACAAAGCAGGAAAGAGGGTCCAGTACAAAAAGACAGTCTCTTTAGTAAACGGTGCTGGGAGAACTGGACAACCACATGCAGAAGAATGAAACTAGACCACTTTCGTATACCATTCACAAAAATAAACTCAAAATGGATGAAGGACCTGAATGGGAGACAGGAAACGATCACAACTCTAGAGGAGAAAAACAGGCAACAACCTCTTTGACCTTAGGCGCAGCAACTTCTTACTTGACATATCTCCAAAGGCAAGGGAAATAAAAGCAAAATTGAACTACTGGGACCTCGTGAAGATAAAAAGCTTATGCACAGCGAATGAAGAACTCAACAAAACTAAAAGTCAACCCACAGAATGGGAGAAGATATCTTCAAATGATGTATCAGATAAAGGGTTAGTATAGAAAATGTATAAAGAATTTACCAAACTCATCACCTAAGAAACAAATAATCCAGGGAAGAAATGGGCAGAAGATATGCATAGACACTTCTCCAAAGAAGACATCCAGATGGCCAGCAGACACATGAAAAGGTGCTCAACATCACTTATCATCAGGGAAATACAAATCAAAACCACACTGAGATACCACCTCACACTGGTCAGAGTGGCTAAAAGAACAGGAAACAACAAATGTTAGCGAGGATGTGGAGAAAGGGGAACCCTCTTGCACTGTTGGTGGGAATGCAAACTGGTGCAACCACTCTGGAAAATAGTGTGGAGGTTTATCAAAAAGTTAAAAATAGAACTACCTTATGACCCAGCTATAGCACTACTGGGAATTTATCCTAAGGATACAGGAGTGCTGCTTCATACCGGCACATGTACCTCAATGTTTATAGCAGCACTATCAACGATATCCAAATTATGGAAAGAGCCCAAATGTCCATCAACTGATGAATGGACAAAGAAAATGTGGGATATATATATATATATATATATATACACGCAACAGAATCTACTCAGTGATGAAAAAGAATGAAATCTTGCCATTTGCAACAATGTGGATTGAACTGGAGGGTATTATGCCAGGTGAAATAAGTCAGTCAGAGAAAGACAGATATCATATGATTTCATTCATGTATGGAATTGGAGAAATTTAACAGAAGACCATAGAGGAAGGGAAGGAGAAATAATTACAAAGAGAGAGGGAGGAAAACCATAAGAGACTCTTAAACACAGAGAACAAATTGAGGGTTGATGGAGGTGGGGGGTTTGAGGAGGTGGGGGACGTGGGTGATGGGTATTGAGGAGGGCACTTGTTGGGATGAGCCCTGGGTGTTGTATGTAAATGATGAATCATGGGAATCTACTCCTGAAGCCAAGACTACACTGTATGTTAGCTAACTTGACAATAAATTAAAAAAAAAAAAAAAGAATAGGAATGGAGAGGCACCTGGGTGGCTCCATTGGTTAGTCATCCAACTCTTGATTTTGGCTTAGGTCATGATCTCACAGTTTGTGGAACTGAGTCTCGAGTTGGGCTCCGTGCTGACAGCATAGAGCCTGCTTAAGATTCTCTCTCTCTTTGCTCCTCCCCCACTCCTCTCCCTCTCTCTCAAAATAAATAAACTTTAAAAGAAAGAGGTTTTTTTGAGGTTTGTGGTGGAGGGAAGGAGCTGGAGCTACCATCTCCTTGGAAAAATTCTACTCTTTGGTTAGTTCTCCTCTGTCCTTTTGCCCAGTGGTTGGGACATCAAGGCACCTCTACTAACTCAGAGGAAGCTGTCTGATTATAAAAGACCCAGATTTCTTGGGACATATTCCTTAGGGGGGAAAAAAGAGATCCATTAGATAACATAAAGAAATCCTGTTCTAATATATAAACAACTACTTTGTGGGGTAGGTCAGATCTATTTTTCTTTACTTTATAGGTGAGAAATGGAAGACTCAAAGAGATTAAACATCTTGCTCAAGGCTAAAAAGTTATTATGTATTACTGCAATTTTTGTAGGTTAAAAAAAAATGATTGTATGGCAATTTCTTATGGTTCAACTGAATTGAAAATCCAAGTCTCTATTTAAATGTTAATAATGCACAAACATAGACAAAACATAAACCTCCGATTCACGTATCTTTATTAAACTATATGAATAACAATTAAAAAACCCCTTAAAGATAGGGGCGCCTGGGTGCCTCAGTCAGTTACGCATCCGCCTCTTGATTTTGGCTCATGGTTTGTGAGTTTGAGCCCCACATCGGGCCGCCATGCTGACAGCATGGAGCCTGCTTGGGATTCTCTCTCCCTCTCTCTCTGACCCTTTCCTGCTTGCACGTTGTCTCCCCCTTACTCAAAATAAATAAATAAACATTTTAAAGAATCTTAAAGATACAATAAAAAGAAAACTAAAAAAATACAAAAAATAAATTTATCAACATCTTCTTAATGAAATAATGGGATTTTGCTGAAAGAAAACAATGAACTAGATATTTTAAAACTTAATTTATTACTTCAGTAAAATGTTCCATTTAATAGTGTTTCACCCTGTTTAACAGTTAAAAATTTTAAAAAACACTGTTTTAGGAAATTTTTTCATTGTGCATTTACTATTGCATATAATGGTCATGAAATCTTGAAAATGTCTATGTATCAAGATGGAAAGATGAGAAGAACTCCCCACTCTCCCCAGGGAGACTTAAATTGGCCAATTCCTAGGTCTTTAGGTATGAAGAAAAAAAACCCACAAGAAATAAAAAACTCAAGTTTACTCAATCTGTGCGTTTGAAGCTTCCTGCATGGTCTAAGAAAACCCACCTTGCCTTCTCTGCCCCAAGTCAAAAAGTTAACATAAAAACTTGTCCCCATTGGTGATGGTACCACTCAGCAACCCAGAAAAAGCAAAATCCAAATAACAAATAAACAAATAAGCTACTTTGATGGCTCTTCAAATCCAAGGTTGTAGAAAAAAAATATATATCCCCATTGAAGATAAACCCAAGTTTTAAAAATTACAAAGGTGGACATAATTCATAATGTGTGAAAGTTGTCAGAGTCAATAAAGAGTAGGTATATACATTCTCAAAACTTCAGC
This sequence comes from Panthera tigris, assembly GCF_018350195.1. Taxonomy (NCBI): domain Eukaryota; kingdom Metazoa; phylum Chordata; class Mammalia; order Carnivora; family Felidae; genus Panthera; species Panthera tigris. The sequence goes on from NC_056669.1 coordinate 7,204,165, forward strand.
TTAAAGTGCTATAAAATACATATGTGTCAAAGAATTTAAAAGGTAAATAATGCAAAGTATAGAAAAGTAAGAGTCTATATAAAAACAGCCTTTAAAAAGTAGAACTCCTAAAAACAAAAATGGAAAAATAGTTGTAACTCGAAAACTTAATTCCCTGTATGGGGAATTCATGACCTGAAATGTAGAAACATACACAGAATGTGAATTTCAAAGATTTTAAGGTACAGAATATATGAAAAAGAGTTTAAGAGGTATGAAAGAAAGAAGAGAGATGTCTTGTGTGTAGTAGGAATTTCCAAAGGAAAGAGTGGACAGGGAAAGCACGGCGGTATTTCAAAACATAATGGCTGACAGTTTTCTTGAATTATTGAAAAACATGAATGTTCAGGATAAAGAATTACAGAACATGTCAAATAAAAAGAAAATATTATGAGAGCCCGAGATTTTTAAAAGTTACACTCAAAGAGAATGTTGGTTAAAAATGACAATAGACTTCAGGGGAGCCTGGGTGGCTGTCAGTCCATTGAGCGTCCGACTTTGGCTCAGGTCATGATCTCATGGTTTGTGGGTTTGAGCCCCGTGTCGAGCTCTGTGCTGATGGCTTAGAGCCCGGAGCCTGCTTCGGATTCTGTGTCTCCCTCTTTCTCTCTGCCCCACCCTGGCTCACACTCTGTCTCTTTCTCCCCAAAATAAATAACCATTTGAAAATGTTAAAAATAAAGAAATAAATATTAAAAAAATAAAAATAAAAATGAAAATAGACTTCAATAGAACTCATCAAGTTAAAACAATTTTTTTTAGTGTTTATTTTTGAGAGACAGAGTGTGAGTAGAGGAGCAACAGAGAGGGAGGGAGACACAGACTCTAAATCAGGGTCAGGCTCCCAGCAGTCAGCACAGAGCCTGATGCCGGACTCATACAGAGTCAACAGAACAGAGGTTTCAAAACTGTTAACCTAGAGTTCCTTCCCCAGCTAAATTATTATTCAATTGGAAGGGTAAAATAAGGCAGAAAATATCTACCTCTTCCTGATCCTTGTTGAAAGAACTAGTAAAGGATTTTACTCTAGGAAGAGGCAATTTGGACAAGGAAGGAGGAACAGGGAGAGAGAGGATTGGCAGATGAATGAGGAAAAGGACCCCAGTTTCTGACCTCTTGTCTTACCTCCCTCCCCTTCCCAAGGGCTTCTTCTTCACCTCCTAATCTTGAAGTGTGTTGCCCTCTGTCACATCCTTCCCATTTTATGGAATTTTCTTGTAGTTTGGACCTTCTTCCCTGAGGTAGCATCGGGCACAGTGTGAATGACAGTAGGGTACTGGAGAAGATGCTCAACAAGGAAAATAAAAAAACAACCTGTTTAATATTCTCAAAACATTATCGCATCAGGGCTTATATTAACTTCATCAATACAACTGTGTCCGAGCTTTCTGGAGGCAGGGTTTGCATTGGCATTTAAGTCCACGGAGAGCTCAGCTTCCAGGCCCTTCCTGTTTAATCACCTTATAAACAGACAAGTTCAAACAGTAATAAACTTATTCCATGGCTACGTGGCCACTTTTACCCTCTAAGAATTGAGCAGCTCTCATTTGACTGGTTCTTTGGATTCATTCGAGATGCTTGAGAGGACCCCACCTTCTGAATCTCCTCTTTCGTTAAGTGGGAAAGGATGAAATCTAAAGGACACGTAAGATTCTGCAGTTTGACAATCTATGCTGTCCTTTGCCTTTGCCTTTTAAGTTCCTTTTGTTTTAATAGAGTGGGTGGGGAATTGGCAATTCAACTTTAACCAAAGTGAGTAATGAAATGCTTATGTAACTACACAAAACTGGAAACACGGCTCATCTAGATAAGCCTTAGAAGGTAAGTTACCTAATCGACAATACCTTGGTGTTTCTGCGGAAGCTTTAGAAATTTCTAAAATGGCTGCTTTTCACAATGTAGCATGAGATTTCCTGGCCTGGTCTGGTAAAACACATTCAATGAGATAAATGTCATGGTTTCTATTGCACAAAAAGGAAAACAATTAGGCACAGAAATATTAAAGGAGGCAATAGTGAGAGTAATCCAAAGGATCCCGGTCCACGATTTCTTCCAGAGGCCCTGCTTAGATGGTAGATGAAATTGCGTAGAGAGAGGACCAATTCCCAAGGGGTCTCCAATGATATGCTGAGAAACCTGACCTTAACTCTGAAAGGGTTACAGGAAGATGTTAAGGGCTTTTTTTCCTTTTTAACTAAATAGCTTTGTCTTCATAAAAATGATGTGGCTCATTATTTAAAGTGAAAACTGGGCAAAAAAACTTTGGAGGCTGGAAAGCAAATTGACCAGTGTCAACTGACTTAGCAGAGCCAAGGAGGGTGAAATCTATGACCTAAGGGAGACCAAGAGCATGATGCTTCATTGCGGAAAGGCTGGAATTGGAAGTGATGGGTACCCATAAAATTAGGGTTTCGATAAGGTTTAAATAAGATGAGTTGAAATTCTAGGTAGGAAGAAGAAGAAAAAGAAACAATTATTAACTCCAGGGGAAAAATACATTATTCCAGGAAGGTATCATCACGGATTAGTTGTGAATCATATTTACATGGACATAATAATGCAAACACAGAATATTGACCTAACAAAGTTATGGGTGTAGTTAAAAGGGGCGCAGCTTAAAAGATCTATATACTCATCTTCCAGAGTAGAAAGTCAAGAAATACCATCTAAAACTAAAAATTAAGAATTACCTGCATCATGGGTCTCTTGGGCTCCATTGGTTAAGCTTCCAACTCTTGATTTCTGCTCAGGTGATGATCTCACAGTTTGTGAGTTTGAGCTCTGTGTCAGGCTCTGCACCAACAGTGTGGAGCCTGCTTGGGAATCTCTCTCTGTCTCTCTCTCTCTCTCTCTCTCTCCTCTTCCCCCACTCACTGTCTTTCTCTCTCTGTCTCCATAAATAAATAAACCTAAAAAAAAAAAAAAAGAATTACTTGCACACACACGTTTAGGGGGAAGAAATATGTAGATAAACACTATAAGAAACAACTAAAAAGTTTAAAACGGCTGCTTTTGGGAAGTGCAAAAAATTGGATACATATGTAAGAAGAGACTTCCATTTTCACAGAACACCTTGTCAAACTGAGTTTTACTGCTATAAATATGTAACTTAGGAAGTTAAATTCTAATAACAAAAACATTAAACACACTCATAGGTTATTGTGGGGATTGAGAATAAGGTATGAAATTCTAACTCTATAAATTCTAGTTCATAGTAAGTGTTTATTACATATTTGTTGTTTCTATTATTATTGATCTAAAATAATTTTAAACATTAAGCAGTTGAGAAAAGTACAAAGAAAAACAATAAAGTAAAAAGCCCACCATTGAATAATAAAGTGTTAACACTGAGTGATCATTATTTTAAGTATCTCTCCACCTCTATACACAAAGTATAGGTGAATAGATAAAAATAATCTTATTAGGGGTGCCTGGGTGGCTCAGTTGGTTGAGTGTCTGACTCTTGATTTCAACTCAGGTCATGATCTCATGGTTCGTGGGTTTGAAGCCCACATCAGGCTCTGCACTGACAGTGTGGAACCTGCTTGGGATTCTTTCTCTCTCCCTTTCTCTCTCTCTCTCTCTGCCCATCCCCTGCTTGTGTGCTATCTCTCTCTCTCTCTCTCTTTCAAAATAAACAAATAAGGAAACTGAAAGACAATAATAATAAAGTACTGACTTTAGTCAGGTATCTCCAGTCTGTCCATTAAAGTCTTTTTTCTGTCCAGGATACCACGTTGCATTAAGTCTTCATGTCTTACTAGTCTGTGACAATTTCTTAATCTTTGTTTCTCATGACTTTGACACTTTTGAAGGGTACTGGTCATGTATTTTTAAAATGTCTGTCAATTTGTGTTTAACGTTTGCTTATGATGAGACCAGGGAAGGTGAGTTTTGGGGAAGAATACCACAAAGATGAAGTGTTCTTCTGATTGTCTCTATCAAGGTACATGATATTAGAACTATGTATTATTGATTCTTTTGACTTTGGTCCCTTGGCCAAAAGGTCCCCAGATACAATGAAAATTATGAAATGTAACCTTATGACTATAATAGAGGAAAATAAAGGAGAAAAGTTCAATGAATCATTGAACTTTAGATTAGGTTTTCATAGTGACAGATAGTAACCTCTAAGGTTCTCTCAGGAGTTAAGAAAAGCAATGATAAAATCCATGCATAATTTAGAGCCTTTATTTAAAAAATAATTTCAGTTTTCATTCACTCGATAAATATTTATTTCTGCACACGCTATGTGTCAGGCACTGCTCTAAGCAGTGTACAAAACAGGCAAATACCTGTACCTTGCAGAGTTTGCGATCAAGCTGGGGTGAAGGGGTTGAGTCACAAATGAACAATAAGCACAATAAATCAATAAATAAGTACATGATGTGGTGTGTTGCACAGTAAGAAAGTAAGAAATGCAGTGGGGAAATTGGAACAAGTGAAAGGGGCCCAAGTATGGGAGTCGAGGGACAAGTTGCTGTTTTAAATGGTATGGTCCCAGTAGGTCTCACAGTCGGGGAAGGGTCTCCAAGGCAGAGGGAGCAGCCAGTGCTAAGGTCTTGAGGCAGGTGGATGGCTAATTTAATGTGTCAATTTGGCCCAGATACTTAGTTAAACATTGTTCTGCATGTTTCCAGGAGGGTCTTTTTTGAGGAGATTATCATTTAGATCGGTGGAATTTGAGTAAAGCCGATCGGTCTCCACAATGTGGATGGGCCTCATCCAGTCAGATGAAGGCTTGAATAAAACAAAAAGCCTTATCTCCCCCAGGCGAGAGAGAAATCTGCAGGAGATGGCCTTTAGACTTCAACTGCAACATCGGCTCTTCCCTATGTCTCTACTCCCCAGCTACCATAATCACTTCTGTCAGTTCCTTAAGAGAAATCTCTTTACACACACACACACACACACACACACACACACACATGCACGCACATACCTTATTGGTTCCGCTTTTCTGGAGAACTCTGACTAATAGAACAAGTTAAGAAAAAGACGGCAAGTTGACCAAAGGACTGGAGTAGAGTGGAGCAGTACAAGGAGACGAGGTTAGGAAGGTGGCCGGGCTTTGCAGGCCATGGCAAGGAGCTGGGTTTTCCTATGAGTCAAAGGGCAAGCTCTTGCAAAGCTTTGAGGGGAGAGTGACTTTGGACTGTTGTAACTACTGCCTTTTGGATATAGCCCTTGGATGGATGGCCCATGAGCACCTCTGATTCAGTGAGACCAGGACTGAACTCATGATCATTATCCAGAAACCTTTTTCTTAGTGTTTCCAGCTTAGGTTGTGGCACCACGATTTTACCCAACTATTCAGATTGGAACATTGAGCTGTGTCCTTAATTTGTTTTCAAATACCATGTCAAATCCATCTCCAAGGCTACTGATGTGATCTCCAAAATATTTCCTTAGGGCCACTCACCTTGCTCATATCTTGTTGTCTCATGTCCCATTCTTAATGCAGTCACTGCCTGGCCATGACCGTACTTGTGGGTCGTGCTCACCCTGAATCTGTTCTCCACACCGCAGCTGAAGTTGCCTCTTGAAAACATGAAGCCCTCCCTCTCTTCCAGTTTTTACCACTTCCTTAAGCTTCAGCAGTTTGGTGCTGCTCTCATGCAGTTGCCCTCTGACCTGTCTTCCCAAGTGATGTGAGACCGTGGCTCAGCTGGGACCTCTGGCAAGAGTCTGAAGCCCAGGTGGCAGTGCAACTGGAAACAAAGAAGATCCAGACTGTAGGCAGAGAGGAGAGATGAGATCAAAGCGAGAAGGAGCTTTTGGCTGGGAACAGGAGAGATGACTCTGTTAGATGTGAGGCAAAACTGGGAAGAATCCCGCCAGGCAACGATAGCCAAAGGAAGGGAGATATTTGTGTGTTGGAAGTACAAGACCCACGGGAGCAGAGAGGTGCCATAGAGCTGTAGGAAGTTGGAACCTTTCCTCTTGCAGTTCCTTGTGTGTCTACTTTCTAGTCTTCGTTTAAGACCCATATGAGAGTGCCTCTTATCGGAAAACTTGTTTGATCCTACTGTCTGTGAACTTCTGCCTTCTCCTGCTTCTGCATATCTGTAAATGTTCCCACTCCTCCATTGTCCTGTGCTTACACCTACAGAACCATTGCCTCTTTGTACTGACACGATCAGTTTACTAGATCCGTCTTCTTCCACGTACTAATGAACAACTGAAGGGCGGGACTGGGTCTTATATATATTTTAATCCCCAGGGCCAAACATAGTGCCCAAGATTTATTAGATCCTCCAATGCTGAATGACATCACTTCTTCTAGAATCTTTACTTTCAGTCTCTCTCTCTCTCTCACCAGCCCTAATTTCTTTCTCTCCACCTCCCAACTCCACTTTTCCTCTACTCCCCTTTGTCATTTTCACAGAGATCACTAAAGCCCCTGTTCTTTCTCTTGAAGCACATGTGTAATCCTCCAACTAGCTTTACCTCCTGATCCAGCCCTGACTTCTTGGTCCATTGTTTTAAATACTTTTGGGACCTTATCAAAATAAAAAGCTTCTGCACTGCAAAGGAAACAATCAACAAAACTAAAAGGCAACTGATGGAATGGGAAAAGATATTTGCAAATGACATATCGGACAAAGGGCTAGTATCCAAAATCTATAAGGAATTCGCCAAACTCCACACCCGAAAAACAAATAACCCAGTGAAGAAATGGGCAGAAAACATGAATAGACACTTCTCTAAAGAAGACATCTGGATGCCCAACAGGCACATGAAAAGATGCTCAACGTCACTCCTCATCAGGGAAATACAAATCAAAACCACACTGAGATATCACCTCATGCCAGTCAGAGTGGCTAAAATGAACACATCAGGAGACTATAGATGCTGGAGAGGATGTGGAGACACGGGAACCCTCTTGCACTGTTGGTGGGAATGCAAACTGGTGCAGCCGCTCTGGAAAACAGTGTGGAGGTTCTAAAAAAATTAAAAATAGATCTACCCTATGACCCAGCAATAGCACTGCTGGGAATTTACCCAAGGGATACAGGAGTGTTGATGCATAGCGGCCCTTGTACCCCAATGTTTATAGCAGCACTTTCAACAGTAGCCAAATTATGGAAAGAGCCTAAATGTCCATCAACTGACAAATGGATAAAGAAGATGTGGTTTATATACACAATGGAATACTACTTGGCAATGAGAAAGAATGAAATCTGCCCATTTGCAGCAACATGGATGGGACTGGAGAGTATTATACTAAGGGAAATAAGTCAGGTAGAGAAAGACAGATACCATATGTTTTCACTCTTATGTGGATCCTGAGAAACTTCACAGAAGACCAGAGGGGAGGGGAAGGAGAGGTAGTTACAGAGAGGGAAGGAGGCAAACTCTAAGAGACTCTTAAATACTGAGAACAAACTGAGAGTTGATGGGGGGTGGGGGAGAGGGGAAAGTGGTGATGGGCATTGAGGAGGGCACCTGTTGGGATGAGCACTGGGTGTTGTATGGAAACTAATTCGACAATAAATTGTAAATAAATAAATAAATAAATACTCTCTTGCCAGTACACCCTTTCTCTTCCTTATCTTTCTAGCACATCTATCCTGCAAATCAGCCACATCAGATCAATTCAGCCTTCCTCTTCTCTCTAACACAGGGAACTTCCTTTTTGCAAATAACGTCATGGTTAATATATAAAACACAGATACAAACTGCCCTGTGTTCTTTGGGCTTGAACAGCCACTTCTAATTTTGCTCTGTCTCAAGTAAACTGTACCCTTTGCATTTGTGAAGCTTCAAGTTTGCAAATTCTTTGTAACAACAGATCTGTAAGATGTTTGGGTAAAAATTGCTCATGAGATCATGACCTGAGCCAAAACTCCTACAAAAATATTTAAAAAACAATCTTTGGCACAATACACAATTGTAGAAATTAGAATACCATGTCATTTTTAACGTATTGAATCAACAAAGACTTTTTAAAAAATAAGAATATGCACCACCGGCCACGATGTACACTGAGGCTAGAACAGAGTGCACACGCACACACACACGCACACACACACTCTGGTTCTTTGTTTCTCCCTCCCTACCTCCCACATTCTCTCCTATGTACAATGTTCTTTGTGAGAATACAATATTAGTTTTGCCTTTTTAGAAAATAATTGATTAATACATTAACATTGAATTAATATGGGGCACCTGGGTAGCTCAGTTGGTTGGGTGTCCGACTCTTGATTTCGGCTCAAATCACGATCTCATGGTTTGTGAGTTTGGGCCCAGCATCGGGCTCTGCACTGACAGTGCTGAGCCTGAGATTCTCTCTCTCTCTCTTTCTGTCTCTTGCTCTCTGCCCCTCCCCAACTTGTTCTCTATCTCTCTTTCAAAATAAATTTAACAAAACTGTAAAATTTAATTTTTACAAATCTATAAGCAGATATAATTGGTTATTAATAAACTGACGATTTTATTTATTCATGTGTATCATGTATATGCTTGAAAATGTTTAATTTCTGAAATGGTATTTTCCTTCTAGGTATCTAGTCCAAGGAAATATTCTGAAATGCGACAAAGATGTGTGAACAAAGATATTTATTGTAACATTATTTATGATGGCATATTAATAATGATTAAAAAATTAGAATGACTTAAATTCGTCCAAACTGTGGAATATTATATAAATTGGAACACTGGAATAATCATTTGATAAGCTAATTTGAATTAAAAAAAATTTTTTTTGTTTATTTACTTTTGACAGACAGAGAGAGAGAGAGAGAGACAGACAGATAGACAAAGCACAAGCAGGGGAGGGGCAGAGAGAGACAGAGACACTGAATCCGAAGTAGGCTCCAGTCTCTGAGTTGTTAGCACAGAGCCCAACACAGGGCTTGAACCCATGAGCCCTGAGATCATGACCTGAGCCAAAATCTAGAGTCAGACGCTTAACCCACTGAGCCACCCAGTTCCCTTGATAAACCAGTTTGGAACATTAGTCAGATGAACCATAATGCTGCAGAGAAATTTTATTTTATTTTATTTTATTTTATTTTATTTTATTTTATTTTATTTTATTATTTTATTTTATTTTATTTTATTTATATTAAATATAATTTATTGTCAAATTGGTTTCCATACAACAGCCAGTGCTCATTCCAACAGGTGCCTTCCTCAATGCCCATCATCCACTTTCCCCTCTCCCCCAAGCCCCATCAACCCTCAGTTTGTTCTCACTATTTAAGAGCCTCTTAGGGTTTGCCTCCTTCCCTCTTAATGATATTCTCTTAAATGGAAACCTTTATTATGTTTAATATACATCACTTAGGAGAATATTTAACTCTTTTTAAAGATATAAAAGAAATCTTGGATAAATGGAAAGACATGTTTCAGTTATGAAAGGGAAGATTTAACATCAAAAATAAGCCATTTTTACTAAATTTATCCATAAATGCAATGTTGTATTAACCAAAATAACAAGATTTAATCTGGAAAAATAAACATGTAAAAGGATTCAGAAAAATTCTGAAAATGAAGGGTAGCCAGTGAGAACTAGCTTTACCAGTTTTCGAAACATAGTAGAGTTACAGTAATTAAAAGAATTTGGGACTGTTATGTGAATAAACTAAAAGATCGATGAAACACTCCAACATTGAACTCATATGCATGTGAAAAATTAGAGCATGAGAAAATAGCATTGTAGATTAGTGGTGGATTGTAAATTGATACACCTTTTAGAAATATGCATATGTATGTAGGTATGTATGTATTTTAATGGCTTTATTGTTTTTGTAAAAATGAGAGCTGCTGATTTGTATTTCTGCCAGTAAGGTAAACTAGAAATCTTGGAAAGCCCTTCCAAGGAAAGCACAAGAAAAAAGCCAGATTGAGTATATATTTTTTTAATTTTTAAAATTAAATTGATGAGCTAACAAGGACACGAGGTATCTAAGAATGAAACTCTGGGAGGTAAGTAAAACGCCAAAGTGAGTTTTCACCCTCAGGGTATCTGCCAAACTGGGTAACCAGGTGCTTCCCTTATGGCTGCAATTTTTGTGAGAAGCAGGATATAAAATTTCAGACTGGGGTAAGGTTGGGTGTCTCAGATGGAACCTCAAGGCGTTATGTACTCAGTCTAATTGTGAATAGGAATAGGGAATAGACTACTTGTGGAAGTAGGCAGCAAAAAAACAAAACAAACTAAACCAAAAACCAAAACCAAAACCAAAACCAAAAAAAACCACAGTTGTCTTGATCTTGGCACAGATTTGAAGAGAAAAATAATTCCCCCAGTCCCAAATTTATAACCACAAGCTCAATCCGACATTAGTTTTTTTTGCTCGGATTCATGAAACGTCTGTGGTACAAAAAACCCCAAGTGGAGACTAATTTAAATTCTGGTAGTGACCCTAAGTTACCGGCAAAAGCAAAAGCAGATTCTCTTCAGAGGAATGTAATGTACTTCCTTCCAGTTTCCGAAAGATTTCCACCGAAAGAGTTTACTAGAAAAAAATTATAGAATACTTAAGGAAGAAAGTCATCGTGAATGGGAACCAATAGAAGTAATAGACAATAGGATCAGACCTACAAAGACTTCAAATATTGTCTTGATCAGACACAAAATATGAAATAAGGATCTTTTAATACGTTTTGAAAAATAAAAGACTTGAAAGTGTAAGAAACATGAGGCTATTTTAAGTTACTATATTTATTTCTTATTTATTTATTTTTTCATTTTTTTATTGAGAGACCACCAGTGCGAGCAGGGGACAGGGGCAGAGAGAGAGAGAGAGAGAGAGAGAGAGAGAGAATCTTAAGCAGTTTCCATGCTGTCAGCACGGAGCTCAATGCAGGGCAGGATCTTACAACCTCGAGATCATGACCTGAGCCAAAATCAAGGGTCAGTCGAGTGGCTTAAACGACTGAGCCACCCAGCTGCCCCAAGATTATTTTTTTAAGTAAAGCAGACTTTTTGAAAAGATGAAAAGAAACTTTAGAAAGAAAATCTGAATAATTTAAGTTAGAAATAAATGGACTGATTACACAATCTGATGAAAGAATTAGTAAAATGGAAGACAGATCAGAGGAAATTTTCCAGGATATAGCGCTAAAAGATACAGGGATTAAGAAAAATATGTAAGAGAATTTAAAAGATCCGGAGAATATAGTGAGACTATCATACATATAATTGCATTTCTAATTTTTTTTAAGTTTATTCTGAGACGGAGAGAGAGAGCACAAGTGGGGAAGGAACAGAGAGAGAGGGAGAGAGAGAATCCCAAGCAGGCTCTGCACTGTCAGCACAGAGCCCGATGCGGGGCTTGAACTCATGAACCATGAGATCATGACCCGAGCTGAAATCAAGAGTCAGATGCCTAACCTACTGAGCCATCCAGGAGCCCCTCTAATTACATTTCTAGATACAAATAATAGAAAATAAGGATTCCAACACAGTGACTGATAATTTCCCAGAATTATTTAAAAACAGTAAATCTCAGGTCCAGGAAGTCTGGCTAACCCAAAGCAGGACACAAAAAAGAAATACACAACTGTTGGGGAGAAAGAATTCCTGTCCTATTCAAGGTCCTTCAAGCCAGACTAAAAATCTCAAGAATTGCCATGAGAATGATTAACAGGAGAAAATCAGATTTAATATTGGGTGCAAAGGGAATACACACAGACATGGAAATTCCAAAGACAGTTGGGCAAAATGAGGCTTATATGTCATCCTGAACTAAGGAGAAGAGGGCAGGGGTCTGGGACTTCAGAGGAAAGAGATGCACTTCACAAGACAATAAAAAGAGCAGATGTTTGGCAACTAAATGCTTGCCTTGCCATATAGATGGGTCATTCTGATAAAATTTATCCCTGGTAATAACCCTTATTCTGGGAAAGACGTCCAATCAGATTCTTCTGGTTAGTTAAGGGAAGGGCAAAATTTCTCTTGAGCCCACAGGCTATCGATTGCCTTCAGCTCAAAATAATCTTCATGCCCAAGTGGCCTATCTTGGAGTAGTCTACCTTTGGCCTCTATACAACTATATGCACAATCATGAAATAACAGAAGAATAATGAGAAGATCCTAAAACCAGCTGGAGAATAGACAGATGACCTATAAAAGGAGACAATTAAAACTGTGTCAACAGCAAGAGTAAACACTAGAAAACAATGGCATAATATTTTCAGTGATAAGAGAAAATTGGTTTCAGTCTAGAATTCTATATCCATTGAAACTATTTTTCAAGAACAAGGGCATACAAAAGTTTTTTTTTTTTTTTCAGGCATACAAAATAGAGAGGTTAACACTCTGGGTTTAGAAATTTTAAGAAATTCTAAAGAATGCCTCTCAAATAAAAACAAAATGATGCCACTATAAGCCTGAGAAACAAGAAGGAATGATTAGTAGAGATTATGGAAGAAAACAAAACAAACTTGATTCATGTAAAAAACTAATGTCAAACTAGTGATCAGAATCAACCCCTTTTTATTGACTTTATAAGTAAGACTGCTTGGTATTTGAAAAATGTCATAGAGAAATGAGACACAACATACCATTCATTGAGTAAATGAGCCCCAAATAAGTCAAGGTTTATGTACAAACATAACATTAAAAGCAGATTAAGCCAAAAGAATTTCCTCTTCACCTACCAATGGATCCAAGGAAACCAGAATAGATTCCTAATCTTGAAAGTTATTCCTGCTAATTAAAATCAGGTATTGGGGTGCCTGGGTGGTTCAGTTAGTTGAGTGTCTGACTCTTGATTTCAGCTCCAGTCATGATTCCAGGGTCGTGGGATTGAGCCTTGTGTCGGGCTCTGTGCTGACAGCATGAAGCCTACTTGGGACTCTCTCTCTCTCTCTCTCTCTCTCTCTCTCTCCCTCTGCCCCTCTTCTCTGCTCATGCTCTCTCTCTAAAATAAAATAAAATAAAATAAAATAAAATAAAATAAAACAGATAAAATATAGGTATTAAACCAATAAATATGTAATAAACCTCCACAAAGCATTTAATCACTGCTCTTTTACTTGGAATAAATACTGCTATAGGATGAAATCCTAAGAAATCTTTAATGAACAAATTTATTGTGTGCTTACTCTGTTTCTTATTGAGAGATACTAAGAAATACAAGACAAGGACTGGGCCTTGTTTGGAAAGAATGAGGACCATAAGGAAAGAAATGGACATTGTAAGACCTTATAAAGATGTCAAATGACTGTCAAGGTAACTCATCCATTTACTAAACGAATAGTGATTGAGCATAGGAATTCAGTGCAGGGAGCATTGCTGTAAGCTTGATGGAACAATCGTTTGCAGTATGTTTTACCCAGATTTGGGTAGAGGAACACAAGGGCAGAACCTAGAGCACAAAATCATGGAGGCAGAAAATGGAAAATCTATTAAATTATACACCATTACATAAATACCTGGAGGATATTTTGATCCTTGTGCTTGAGGTCAGAGGGCACCATAATCACCCAAGTGGTAAATATTATGAATAAGATGTTTGGGAACCCCCAGAGGAATGTTTACAGGCATGCACTGCGTACCTTGTTAATGATAAAATTTGCATAGCTATAAATGGCCTCTAGTAGTAAATACCTGTATATTTAAAAACCAAATTCCTCGAAAACCATTTCCTCTTTTGCTACTGTATTGTTTTCCTTGATGACTGCAGAGTTGCTAGTGATGTTATTTTATTTTATTTTATTTGAATGTTTATTTCTTTTTGAGAGAGAGTGAACACGGGAAGCGCAGGGAGAGACCGGGACAGAGGATCCAAAGCGGACCCTGCACTTACAGCAGTGAGCCGACTAAGGGCAGAACTCATAAACCCTGAGATCATGACCTGAGCCAAAGTCCGACCCTCAACTGACTGAGCCACCCAGTGGCCACAAGAGTTGCTAATGATTTTTAAGTCGTTAAGCTCAAGATTTAATTTGACCACCTATATGTAGTACAAAGAGAATTTCATATATAACACTAACTCTTGCATCTCCTATTTATCTGCGGAGGATGTTTTATTCCACACTGTTGTCGCTGATAGAATTTTGCAGTGGTTTTCTGTTCCCAGATCAGGGTGATCTATAGAGGCTGGCTTCAAAAAAAAAAATAAAATGGCTTGTTTCTCCCATGAATGATCTGTGTTTGTGCTCAGGGAGTCTTTACCAGCGAAATGGTCTAGCAGGAGCACTGCACATATATGTTGATGGCCAAGCAAGAAATGCTTTCAATTTATGTATTTCATTATTATTTTTTGAGAATAGTGTATCTGTCTAAATCACCTAGTGGGAAGGCTTTCTTTTCTATTCTAAGTATACATTACTGCAAATATTTTAACATTTCATGAAGATATGTTTGGATATTTATGTATTTCATTTCATAAGGTAGGAACTTAAAGGTAGGAATATGAAATCATTATCAATTTACAACCATTTAATTGCTAAACCTGATGTTAATTCTAGCTCCAGAAAGTTCCACAGTGACATTCTATGTATATTACCAATTTATTAAAGATGCTATCCTTAGTTTACCAAGGAATTATGTTCCAAAAATTCATTAATAAATCAAGTGTTTATAAAGGTGAATATACTTATATGGAAATAAATATTTTATATTGTGGTCAGGTTCCCTGGGAAACCTTCAAAAGTCTGTTCATCCCATAGTATAATCCTTCAATATAATTAGTCAACTGTAATGTTAGCAAGGATGTCTGCTGTCATCTTCCTGTTTCAATTTTTTTAATGTTTATTTATTCTGAGAAGGAGAGAGACAGAGTATGAGCAGGGGAGGGGCAGAGAGAGAGGGAGACACAGAATCCGAAGCAGGCTCCAGGCTCCGATCTGTCAGCACAGAGCCCGATGAAGGGCTTGAACTCACGAATTGCCAGATCATGACCTGAGCCGAAGTCGTACACTTAACAGACTGAGCCACCCAGGCGCCCTTCATCCTCCTATTTTACATTATCCTGGAAGTTTTGGCTAATGTAATAAGGAAATCAAGAAGGAAAGAAGGCAGGCAGGAAAGAAAAGGGCATAGGGTTATTTATAAAGGAAAAGACATAATTGTTGATATTGACATATAAAAGCTTCCAAGAAAACCTACAAACTTTTAGAATAAGAGCGTTCAGCAGGCTTATTGTATACACGGTTAGTATATACAATAGAGAAAAATGTTCTTCATAACAGAATAAACCTTGTGAGGTGGGCAGCAACGAGGTGCATAAGGGCGTGACTGATACAGTAGGCTCTGAAGCTGGTCTGAACAAGGGGTCAGTCTCTGATATTTCCCAGTCAGGCTTTGGTAGCTGCTGGTTTTCTAACTCAGACATATTAGCTTGGTTCCAGCCATAAAAGTTTGTGTTTATGCTGAGGCAGTTCTGACTAAAGGCATCATCAGTTACCCTGATCTTGGGAAGGTTATGTTACTTTTCTTTTCTTTTTTCTTTTTTTTTATGTCTAGAGAAAGAGAGAGAGATGGAGGAGAGGATAAGAAAGAGAGAGAGAGAGAGAGAGAGAGAGAGAGAGAGAGAATCTTAAACACACTCCACATCCGGTTCAGAGCCCGATGTGGGGCTTGAACCCATGACTGTGAAATCATGACTTGAGCTGACGTCAAGAGTCTGACACTCAACCATCTGAGCCACCCAGGTGCTGCTTATCTTCCATTCTTAGCTATTTTCATCTCTTGTTTCATAAATTTGAAAAAGCTCTTTTTGAGCCACTTAGGTTTTCCCTCCCCCAGGATCTATATTTCGTTGACCACCGTCCACAATTATTTTTTATTGGTTTGTCTTTCCAAATACAGCATTTCTTATTCATCTTCAACATCTTAAGTTTCTTCACATATGAATGGAGATTCCAGTACAAAGTCACCCGTTCTATGTAAAGTACCATAATACTCATATTTTGCTTGTTCATAACATCTTTGAGGTAGGACAATGTGGTAGGGTCCCCTCCCTAAGGAATGGAAAAAAAAACCCCACAAGGCAACCTGGCTATACTCATATGTGACATCCCTCATGACCTTGTAACATGAGACCACTTAATCAGACTGCATGTTTGCGTGTTACCATATATGGGAGGCAAAGAAATAAAAAATGTATAAAAAAAACTACGCCACGTGGTGGTTCGGGACTCAGTTCTTCGGATGTGAACCCAAGTGAGCTGTGCCGGCACAAATAAAGTTGCTTCTTGGAAAGAAAACCTCGGTGTCATGATTCTGTGCAAGAATCCTGCTACAAGATTGATTCTTAGCTTGTTGACTTTCATTTTCTTCCCTCAGTTAAGGTGTCTGACCCCTTCTGTGTTCATTAACCTCAAGTACAAGCAGTATTTGTTTAATCCACTTGTTCTGGTGACTCTTTAAAAGCGCATATTTGCTGAGCTGTTTAAACTAGTCTTCATTTCTCTGTTTTATAGCAGAAGATAAATTTTTACCGTTCAAGTGAACTGATGCAATGGGTGAATCAAGATACTAACATTATCAGTTAAAACTGTCATTTATATTCGCTGTTGTGGCTTTCATAGGGACCATTAATAAAAATGAAGCTGTCTCCGTTGATGCCTTTTGCATCAGGCCCCATAGGCTGTGAGGTGCCTACACAGCCATGTCCAAGGTGAACATTTTCAACCATTACTCATCTTTTCAGTGTTCTTCCTGCCTCGGAGAGAGCATTCCCAGAGGAGACAATGAAGAGGTAAGGAGAAGGAGGGCCTAGGCCAGAAAATGGAAGCAAGGGAGAAGTCAAGCATTTAGAGCTTCGTGCTCTCCACAAACCTTCGTGTATCATCCTGTCTGTGATACGGGGGGACTCAGACTCTATTCGTCAGCAGCAGTGAATTTAAGGAAGGCCCTAATGAAACGTACAGAGCAGGGGAAGCAATTGTACATGGAAACATCATCTTTCTATTCCTTTGGTATTCTCAATCTCAGCATGGTGGGGGGAAAGTTTTCACATTCCTCTTCCTCTCTCTATCCCTCAATCCCCCCCCCCTGCAAAAAAAAAAACAAAACAGGGCACCTGGGCAGCTCAGTCAGTTAAGCGTCTGACTTGGGCTCAGGTCATGATCTCGTGATTCTTGAGTTCGAGCCCGAAATTGGGCTCTGTGCTGACAGCTCAGAGCCTGGAGCCTGCTTTGGATTCTGTGTCTCCTTCTCCCTCTTCCCCTCCACTGCTTGAACTCTGTCTCTCTCTCTCTCTCTTAAGAATAAATAAACAAACAAACAAAAAATAACAAAAGGAAACTCTTTGTAGCTTAATCAAACTAATTTCTCTTGATCTCAAAATAAAGGAGCTCTTTTAAAATTACATTCTAATATAATGTATTACATTAGACTTGGCCTAGGTGATTTTGACTGATTGATCTGATTTCTAGCACCTAAACCCCATGAAGAAGTTTCTAGGGTTCCTATAAGACTCACAGAAGTTAAGTGCTTTAGCTAAGTTATACAAATATTGAACAAAAGAGGAAGAACTCAAATTTAGGTCATCTTCAAATGAAATTATATTAGTCTTAGTCTCTGATTCCCAGGAGAACACTTTGGTAAGCTCCTGGAGTTGGTCTCTTCCAGGAATATGAGTGCCGTGGACATAGATTCCTACTAGTAGAGGCCGGTTCTTCCTCTGGGCTTTTGTATCGTTGCTTGTGACAACAGAGAAGGTGTTATTGGGTGTGAGTCATTCTGCAAGCTGGTAGCACGTGCTGAGGCAACATTCTCAGAATTTTGAAAATATTCTAGGACATTTATATTTTGAAAATATAAAATACCCTTTTGAAAATATTGTAGGACATGGGTTTTTATTTTTTGCTTTATAGATGCACATCAAATAGAATCCGTATCCATCGTGTATCCTTCATAACACTATTATAAATACTGCAGTGTCCCCCAGATCCACAGGTCTCTTGTCCTAGGCTCTCTGACTAAGAATCCAGCTCAAGACATCACACCCATGTCAATAATCAAGTTAACTTGATGCCACATCATTTGAGCTGCTATGACAGCTCTTAGATGTGATTGTGTCTTGAGGTTACTCTTTCTCCTAAAGTATCTGTACCCTCATCCTTGATTCCAACATCAAAGCACTGAAATAAGATTCCACAGCTCAAGCAGGATTTTACCCAAGGGATACAGGAGTGCTGATGCATAGGGGCACTTGTACCCCAACGTTTATAGCAGCACTTTCAACAATAGCCAAATTAGGGAAAGAACCTAAATGTCCATCGACTGATGAATGGATAAAGAAAGTGTGGTTTATATACACAATGGAATACTACGTGGCAATGAGAAAGAATGCGATATGGCCTTTTGTAGCAACGTGGATGGAACTGGAGAGTGTTATGCTAAGTGAAATAAGTCATACAGAGAAAGACAGATACCATGTTTTCGCTCTTATGTGGATCCTGAGAAACTTGACAGAAGAACATGGGGGAGGGGAAGGAAAAAAAAAAGTTAGAGAGGGAGGGAGCCAAACCATAAAAGACTCTTAAAAACTGAGAATAAACTGAGGGTAGATAGGGGGTGGGGGAGAGGGGAAAGTGGGTGATGGGCATTGAGGAAGGCACCTGTTGGGATGAGCATTGGGTGTTATATGGAAACCAATTTGACAATACATTTCATATTGTAAAAAAAGATTTTTTTTTTATTTTTAACTCACCTGTATACCCAACGTGGGGCTTGAACTTACAACCCACAGATCAAGAGTTGCATGTTCCACCAACTGAGACACACAGGTGCCCCCCAGGCAGAATTTTAAAGGATGTTTGGAATATCAGGGGTGAGCATTTCTCATGTTCTAGGAAGGCAGAGGAGTCAAGAGGGAGTCCTTGTCTGTCCATAGCCCTGAAAGCAGGAGGCAAGCCGGCAGTGCCATCATGGGTCTGGAATACCAGTGTCAGTGGCTCAACAAAATTCAAGTCTATTCAGTTCCCTTGCAGAAGATGCAACTGTTGATTTTAACGTCTCTAGTATGTTCCTTCTGAGAATATAAACCGTCCCAATATCAGGCATTGATGGAATTTTATAAACTTAAGATTTAGAGGGAAAAGTGTCATTCAGGTAAATGGTTTGACCATAGTAAAAGGAATTTAGGGAATTTGGGGAATCATAACCTTTCACTATAAGCTTGGAAATAATGAAAATGGAATAAAAAGCCAGAGACGTAGTATGATGAATGCCATATAGATATTGTGAAATCTTTGCTAGGTTCTGGGGGGTGAGCATGGGAATCAAACTTTTTGTGTGAAAGACAGCATTTAATAATTTTTTTAGTGTTTATTTCTTTTTCAAAGAGCTGTCAGCGCACAGAGCCTGACATGGGGCTGGAACTCACGAACTGTGAGATCATGACCTGAGCAGAAGTTGGGCGCTCAACTGACTGAGCCACCCAGGCGCCCCGAAAGACAGCGTTTAAAGACAGATGAGCTCTTGAAAGTTTTAGTCCCATAATTTCTCATTCTAACTGAGATCTCCTACACTTACAAAGACATTGTCTTTGGATTTCCTCAACGTATGTGTAATGTTCCTTTTCTGTTGCAGGACCCCATCTAGGATACCACATTGCAATTGGTTGTCTTGGCTTTTTAAGTTCCTCTTGGCTGTAAAAGTGTCTCAGATTTTTCTTGTTTTTGATGACCTTGACAGTTTTGAGGAGTACTGATCAAATATTTTCTAAACTGTTCCTCAGTTAGGATTTTACTGAGGTTTTCTTCATGATTGGACCGAGGCAATGCATTTTAGAAGAAAGAGCAGAGGAGTAAATTGCCATTCTCATCACGTCATATCAAGGATGCCTAGTATCAATGGGATTAGCCCTTTTGCTGTTAATTTTGACCACCTGGCCGGGGTAGCGTTTATCAGGGTTTCTTCACAGTGAAGTTACTCTTTTCTCTTCCGTCCCTACTCTACTCCTTGGATCAAAGTCACTATGCACAACCCAGGCTTATCAAGTGTGGAGTTATGGTGTACTCCTTGGTGGTAAATATCTATATAAATTATTTAAAATCCTTCTGCATGGGACATGTCTCTATTCTCCCTTATTTATTTATTTACTTATTTATTCAATCATTTATTTATATCAAAATGGACTTCTGGATATTTATTTTATACTTGGGGATACTATCCATTACTATTTTATTTTGTGGCTCAAAATTTTCCAGCTCTGGCTATTGGCAGCTCTTTCAGTTGGTTCCTGTATCTGTTTGATATTCCCCATCATTCTGGGGTTTTGCTTTGTTTTGTTGTGTCTTGAGCTGTCGCTTACTTGCTGACCATAAAGATGCTCTAGGCTCCTCTAGTCTATTTCTTGGACCATGCCCAGAATCAGACATTTCTCCAATGAGCTTTGGTTACTTTTACTGGAAAATGGTATTAGAGAAGAACCAGGAGATATGCTCCTGGGGTTATGGCTTCTAGGGCTTCTCAGCTGACAGAGCAAAGAAATATATTTGAACATTGACCCATGTATATGCTTATATTTATAAATATTTCTGTATCGATCTGTATCCATTTTAAAATAATCGAGTTCATACTGGTGTCTCCAGTACTACTCAATTACTACTGGATCATTCTAGCTTCCTTCTCTTGCTCGTCTGTAACTTCCCACTGCAACAGTGAGGAACTCAGCCTCCACCATCCACTAGAAATTTACTTAACTTTGCAATTCCAGTATACACGTATTGTGGTTTCAGAATCGTTACCTTCCTGGGGAACAGCTTTACCAACTGGAGAACAGTATTTATGTGTAGTTCCGTTTGCTTTGGGTTTTACAGACTCCACTCATTTCCAAAGTCACTGTGGTCAGAGCTTTCTCCTCCTTACCCATGCATACATTTGTGATACATTTAGATTCTTTTGTCATATTTTGCATTCTACTTGGGATCCCTCTGCCTCCCAAATGCTGGCTTTTTAAAAAAATTTTTTTTTTAAATGTTTATTTAGTTTTGAGAGACAGAGCATAAGTGGGAGAGGGATAGAGAGAGAGGGACACCCAGAATCTGAAGCCGACTCCAGGCTCTGAGCTGTCAGCATAGAGCCCGATGTGGGGCTTGAACCCCTGAACTGTGAGATCATGACCTGAGGCTAAGTCGGACACTTAACCGACTAAGCCACCAAGGTGCCTCCCCAATTCTGGTTTTTAATTTACATTCTTTTGAGGTTTACTCTCGATTCTGTAAAGTTCTGTGGGTTTTGACAAATGCTTGATGTCCTGCATTCACCATTATAGTATCCTATAGGAAAAGTATTATCACACTAAAAAATCTCCTGTGCTTTATCTATTCAACTCTTCTCCTACCGCCCTCCCCAACCTTGGGTAACCACTGATCTATTAACTGTTTCTATAGTTTTGCCTTTACAGAATGTAATATAGTTGGGATCATTGAGTTACGTGGCTTTTTCACACTGCCTTCCTTCCCTTAGCAATATGCATTTAAGATTCACCGATGTATTGTTGTAGCTTGATAACTCACTTCTTTTTACTTTTGAGTAGTTTTCCATTGTATCAATGTGCCACAGTTTGTTTATTTGTTCATTCCGTGAAAGAATCTTGATTGCTTCCGGTTTGGGGGGCTATTATGAAAATCCCCTGTGTGCAGGGATTTGTGTGGACATAAGTTTTCAAATCAGGTGAGTAAACACCTAGAACCACAATTGCTACATTATATGATAAGACTCTGTTTAGTTCTGTGAGAAACTTCCAAAATAGTTGTGCTGCTTTGCATTTCCACCAGCAATGAGAGCCCCCACGCTCTGCGTCCACCTCAACAGTGTTTCCAAACTTTTAGGTTTTAGCCATTTTAATAGGTAGGTAGTGATATCTCATTGTTGTTTTAATTTGCAATTCCTTAATGATAAATGATGCTGAACATCTTTTCAGGTCCTTTCTTGCATCTGTGTGCCTACTTTTATGAGATGTCTGTGCAGATCTTTTGCCCCTTTAAAAAATTGGAACATTTTCTTATTTAAAGAGTTATTTATATTTCATTTTGATATTATTTGATTTTTTTGAAAAGCACTTGTTAGCATTTTTAAAAGTATTTATTTATTTAGAGAGTGAGTGAGAGTGCAAGGAGGGGAGGGTCAGAGAGAGAGAGAGAGAGGGAGAGAGAGAATTCCAAGCAGGCTCCGTGCTGTCAGCTCAGAATGCGATATGGGGTCAATCTCACAAACCGGAGATCATGACCTGAGCTGAGATCAAGAGTCGGATGCTTAACCCACTGTGCCACCCAGGTGCCCCCTTGTTAACATTTAGTGAGCCTCCCTCCACGTGGCTTCAAGCTACTAGGACACGGTACCTCCGCACCCTTAATCTTCTCTCCGGCCCTTCTACTGAAGAATTCAGACTTCACAATGAGAGGCTGCTTAGAGAGCTTCTCCTTCCCCAAAACTTTGTAGTAGCCTGATTGCACCATGTCAGGGAAGATGCAGCTCCAGTCTTGTTTTTGGCAGCTTTTACCAGTGTCTGCTCACTGACCAAGGTCCACGGTCTATCAGTTGATTCTTCTTTAAGCGGCAATGCCTCATACCAACTTTTCCAAAGTAACCTGGGTGATATCTGTCGAGGTTGATCCTGTGGTGATACATGCCACCAGCACTACCCTGGTGTCCTAGGTGTTTCCGGTACTTGCTAGTAATTACTCCTCTCCACACTCTGGCCAAAGCCACAAGGGCATTTTTTCAGATCTTCATCTCGAGAACCTGGTGGGGGTTCATCATCCCCTATCCCCCCAAACTGTGGCTCCCATTCATGCTGGTGTGTACTCAGCCTCTGGCAATGCATCAGAATTATGATTCAAGAGTTCCTATTGGGGGCGCCTGGGTGGCTCAGTCGGTTAAGCGTCGGACTTAGGCTCAGGTCACGATCTCACGGTCCGTGAGTTTGAGCCCCGCGTCGGGCTCTGGGCTGATGGCTCAGAGCCTGGAGCCTGCTTCCGATTCTGTGTCTCCCTCTCTCTCTGCCCCTCCCCCACTCATGCTCTGTCTCTCTCTGTCTCAAAAATAAATAAACTTAAAAAAAAAATTAAAAAAAAAAAAAAAAGAGTTCCTATTAGCATATGGCTCCAGCAGCTTCTGTTCCTGGTAGGCAAATGTTGGCTGTGATTCTCTGGATTTGTTTCTTTTTCTGGATTTCAGGCTGGCAGTTAGCCCTGCAAAATCAGTTTTCTGGTGGGTCCAAGAAAAGTAATTGATTTTCACTTTGTCCAGGTTTTGTGTGTGTGTGTGTGTGTGTGTGTGTGTGGTAAAAATGGGAGTGGTAACATCCAAGCTCATTACATGTTAGAGGTGAACTGGCAATCTCCTGCTAAAGATGCAGAAATATATGGAAATAGCACATAAGTAGTGGACAATTAGATTTAAGATTATCTTAAATAACTGGGGCGCCTGGGTGGCTCAGTCGGTTGAGCGACTGACTTGAGCTCAGGTCATGATCTCACGGTTTATGAGTTTGAGCCCCGTGTCGGGTTCTGTGCTGACAGCTCAGAGCCTGGAGCCTGTTTCAGATTCTGTGTCTCCCTCTCTCTCTGCCCCTCCCCCACTCATGCTCTCTCTCTGTGTCAGAAATAATTAAACATTAAAAAAAAATTTTTTAAGATGATCTTAAATAACCAAACTCAGTCTTATGTAAGAAATAAAAAAAATTGACCCCAGTTGAAGATAAACTACAATTTTTGAAGATCCTAATTTTTCCTAGAATGGAATAGATGGAGGGTGTTCAGTGATAAAATAGATGAAAATTATAGATGTCTTGCAGTGCCACAAACTGGGATACGATACCTGGACAAATCATTTAATCTCTCGTAGCTTCAAGTTTTCTTATCTAAAAAATGCGTTGTATAAGGCTTAGAGATAATGTTTGTGATGAATCTAGCAATGCCTAGGACTTACTAGATGCTGAGTAAATGTTAGCAGTTACTTTTAATTGAAAAAGAAGTGATGGAAGAAATAATCCAAAAGTATTGCAGAGAATGTGAGGAGTATTAGTAAACCATGTTCTTAAAGCTCAACATTGTAAAGCAGATAAACTGACCAGGAAACCACCTGGTTGGTGGCTATAAAAACCCAGGCTGAAGTCCATCTAACCCCAAGGGAAAGCTAGCATATGATCCTAGACTGCCACCTGCTGGCCTATGATCAACTGAAAAGAACAATCTGGAAGTTCCAATTCCTCAAGTGGAAATAGTGATGACAGTTCAGTTTCTCTCAGACAAATGATTGGGGTATGAGTTTTGAGCTATTTTTACTGGTAGACCTCTTTATCAGAATCCTTGTGTGTGAGAGCCACAGTAATTTTTATTGATAACATTGGTAAGTAGAGATGATTTTGTTAGGGTTATGCTTACGAGTATTATCTATGGCTCAAATGTGAATCAAGGGCATATGGAGACTTTATTCACTACTATTTTCCCTTTACATGTTAATCTTTCATAGGTTTATTATGGTATAATTTTACTGGCATTAAACTGGAACTGATTCAAATATATAATAAATTGTAATCAGCTTCAACTGTTATGATTAATTATAATCTATTAGACCAGAGGTTCCCAAAAGGAATCTGCAGACCAGCTGATCTGGCTGATTGCATCAGAATTGGCTCGCCTCTGTTTTATATGTGCAGAATCAGAATTTTTTTGGGTAATGCTGAGAAAGTGCCATTTTAAAAAACACTCCTGATGTGATTCTCAGGAAGCTACCTTTAGAGACTATTCTACTAGATTATGAGCTCCTTGAGTCAGGGACAATTTCTTATCATTTTTGTATTTTTGAGGCTTAACAATATCAAGCACACTATAAGACATTACAAAAACCTAGATAGGTGAATGAACACACGTGTGCATAGATAAACTAGTGGATTTGTGACTCCACACAGCAGTTAGCAACATAGCAGTGGTGGTAGGATAGAACCTCTGGGCTTTCTAGTTTACCTGTGCTAGCCAATTAGGGAAGTATACCTTTGTTGTTCTTGTTCTTGACAATTTCAGAGAGGTTACACTCGGGGATTAAGGTGATTGCATGCTGGTCCCACCAAGTTCTGGAGGGTATGAGTTGAAGAAGATCGAAATAATCAAAGCTGCAATCTCTAAAATTCCATGAAGGTATTGATTATATTCTAAGAATGATTTCAGACTGAATATAGTAATAAGGTAGAAAGAAACAAAGAGGAATCTTTTTATTTGAATAAACATATGCTTTGTTATATTATTAATTTTTTTCAATAAAAAAGTCAACAAATAGCTGAATTGATTTACCGAAAATTATTTGCCGTTTTTGCATGACAAGAGGACTTGGATGAGTCATGTTTTAGCTTCTTGAGGTCAAGTTATTCAGATCTTGCAGGATAAACAGTATTTAATTTCAGTAACAATGTAAAGAGGCAGGTACAGGGTTCGGAGAGCTGAGAAACTTAAAGAACTATTCATGAAGAGGTCTTTTGTGTGCCTGGGGAAAAAATAGACCCTGTAGAGGCAAAAAAAGTTTTCCTTTTTCACTCTAGGTTCTTGGGCTGATCTAATAATTAAATTGACACAAGACAGATTAACAAGAGAAAAACAAATTTAATTCTCACATATGAAAGTTTATAGAACTATGCGACTGGAAGAAGTCACCAAGGTAGGCAGCTTGTGTATCTTTCAGACAAAGAAACAATACATTTGTGAAGAATTGACAAGACATCTGGCTGATGTTACTAAATTAGTACAGAAGTAACAAGTTTTATTTACAAAGCCTTCTTAGCCTTGAATTCCCTTCTCTCTGGTGATAGGGATATCTGTCTCCTTTCTCCCTGGTACAAGAAGAGTGCCTTTCACGTGGGAGATTTATTTCCAGCTTTCAGGAACTCAAAGGACAGAGTGTTTTTATAATGGCTTTTTCTTAAGTAATTTCAATTTAAAATAATTAATATGCTAAAGTGGCCTATTTGGGGGTGTAGCAGGATTCTCGCATAGAAAGTCCTGACACCGTGGCTTTATAATTTCCAGGAAACAACTTTATTCGCAGCGGCACTGCTCAGTTGTGTTCCCACCCAAAGAACTGAGCACCGAACGTCACGTGGCAGAGTTTTTCTATTTCTTTGTCTCCCCATATATGGTAGGTAACACATTAACATGTAGTCTGATTAAGTAGTCTCCGTTTACAAGGTCATAAGGGATGTTGTCACGCAGGCGGATAGCCAGGTTACCTTGAAGTTTTCTCTCCCTTTTTTTCTCTCTCCTTAGGGAGGGGACCCTACCACAGGGGCAGCCTGCCCTGAATCCCATCAACCCATAACATTTAACTCTTAAAACATAACTTAGTAAATTGATCAGATTTGTTTAAAAAAAAAAAAGGAAAGAAAAAAACCCCTCTGATTCTTCAGTCAAAACCAGCAAGGTTCCAGAAGTGCATTACCTATCACAATAATTTAGCAATTTTAAGGTAATTATTTATTAATTACCTAATTCCTTGTTTTTATGCAATGTCATTAGGCAAAAATAACCACTGTTAAAATTTTAGCAGTTTTCTTATATGTATTCTTTTGTAAGGGTTAAATTGTAGTGTAGGGCTAACGCTTAGCTTGAAAAATAACAGCTTTGTGTTGATACTGAAGGTTAAGAGATAACAGCCTTGCTTTACTCTTGTAAACTACGCCTCATACTCTTGTAAATTAGGCTTCACCAATTAAGGAAACAAAAGTTCAAAGAAAAGAGCATCAGAGGCAGGGTCAAAGGAGATCCACTGGTTGCAACTTAGAGGCAGAAAGTCTAAAATAAACACATCATTAGGCAATTGTTTCTAACTCATCTGGCAACTATTTCTGACTCATCTGGAAACTTCTTTGTTCTGTTCCCAGGTGATGATAAAACGATGTGATCGGCTATAAAAACTCTGTACCCCGGCTGTTCGGGGCCGCACTCTTATCAAGAGTGTTGGTCCCCTTCGGTCGGCCTTGCCTCTCATTGTAATAAACTTTGTTGTGACTGTCACTGGTGCCCGTAGCATTCTGTTTCAGGAGTGGTGTGGATGCAACACTTTCAAAGTTTTACAAAATTGGAGATAAAATACAAAGCTATTATATAATTTCTTAGTAGACATCAGAAAAATGATTTTAAAACTTAATGGAATCAGAAGACAAAACAGAAGATGTTACCATAGAGGGAAATGATATAATATTATTTAAATTGAATACATTTTTTTGGAGAAAATATAGGGAATATTAGAAAAAAAGATAGTGATTGCACAGAATGTAGAACTGAAAGGGGAAGTGTCAATCATGATGAATTTAAATAAAAACTGGAAGAGGAAAAAAAAAATTGAATGTACATTTGTATCACATGTATTTTCTCCTAAATCAGGTACATGGTTGTATAACCTGAATATTAAAGAAGTCATTTTTGTTGGAAATTGCCTGTCATAAGCAAGAAGTCTAAATTAAAAAAACAAAACAAAACAGCACAAGTGGAAGCTTTGTGAACTTTGTTTTTACATAAACTCAAACAATGAAAAATTACCGGCTTTTACTGTACCTTGAGTGATTCTGTGTTTTTTTTTAATACTGTCAATGAATGAAAAAAATCAGGTTTAAAATGCAAATGGGTGCAAAAAATGGCATTTATCATATATGCTCAGAAGCAGAAGAAAATGAAAAGTAACGTCACCCAACTGTTAAGCATTCAGAATTGAAATCTGATTTGAAAATTATTATGTATGTAACTGTTGGTGAGGTAGAATAAAGAGTATTTAAAGGGTAAAATATAGGGGCACCTGGTGGCTCAGTCGGTTGAGCATCCAATTCTTGATTTCAGCATAGGACATGATGCCAAGATCATGGGATTGAGCCCTGCATGGAGCCCTGAGTGGAATCCCCTGTCGGGCTTTGCACTGAGCATGGAGCTTGCTTGCTTAAGATTGTATTTCTTTCTCCCTCTGCCCCTCTGACCGTTTGTGCTCTCTATCTTTCAATTATAATCAAGAAAGGGTAAAATATAAAACCAAATAATTACACTATCATAGATGCACTGAATGAAATCATTTGAATAAGGCAAGATACACTAAGTATTGCTTAATTATCTTAGGTCTGATCTCCATAAGCCCCAGGTAGAACAGTTAACAATTATTATGAGATTTGTGGCTTTCTAAAGTCTAATATTTTTGCATATGAACATAGATATCGTTCAGCAAATGACATAACTGAAAAAAGATGAGATCTACATATTTGGTAGACAATTTACAAACACAGAACAGAATCCAAAATAATGTGAGGGGAAGAGATCTCTGTGACTTGGGAAGATGCTCTCTTCTTCTCATGACATCATGTTAGCACGTTGGCCAAAGCAAAAAGCAATAAAGGGTTTACTGAAGACTGAATTCAAAGTAAATGCTCAAAAAGCTTTTGACAGCAATGTAAAAAATTGTGGGGAAAAAAATGTAACCTGACTAACGTTTGAAATGTGACAGTTTTGAGGTGAAGATGTTATGTCAAGTTGAGAATGGTATCTCCTCAAAAGAAAAAGGTATCTTGTTGTTCATAGATCTGGGAAACTTAAGTGTGCTTCCAATAATAATAGTAATAGTAATAGTAATAGTAATAGTAATAGTAATAGTAATAGTAATAGTAATATTATTATTAATATGATAGTACTAGTAGGTTTATCAACAATTAAAAGTCAGAGATATGACAGTGCCACGATTTCGAATGAAAAAAATAATAGATTTTGATAGAAGATCATCAAAAGTAATTCTCAATCATTCCATATCCCATGTTATACATTCCTCAAACCTAATGGTAAAAAATATACCAAAAATCTGTTTTTTATACTTTTGAAATTTTAATTCCATCCAAGAACTATAAATCTACCTTTCAGTTAATTGAAACATGGAAGGGTTTTGAAATATTAATTTCATTTTTAAATAATTTTTAATTTTTTTAAAGTTTATTTATTTTGAGAGAGAGAGCACAAGTAGGGGAGGGGCAGAGAGAGAGGGAGAGAGACGGAACCCCAAGCAGGCTCTGCCCTGTCAGCACAGAGCCTAACGTGGGGCTTGAACCCACAAACCATGAGATCATGACCTGAGCTGAAACCAAGAGTCCGATGCTCAACAGACTGAGCCACCCAGGCTCTCTGAAATATTAATTTTGAAATCATTACAAAATATATAATATGAAAGTCCATTTGAAGCCATCACATCACTAGTATTCACTTAGAGGCAGTAAGCAATGCTCTTTTATAAATTATTGATATTTTTACAGATAAATTATCTAGATAAAGGTTAGAATACTAGCCAAAGAAATTCTTTGAAAACACCTATATTTAAATTTATTTCCTCAGTACTAATTTACATGACTATTTTGGTGTGGACATTTCATATTTTAAACCATATTTATTGAAAATAGAACATACCTCTAGAAAACTACATGAGTACAAGGCCGAATGAAATAGAAGTATTTAAGGCAAACATTCTTATAACAACTACCAACATCATCATTCTTTGAGCTCTTCTTTATTTTCTGGCACCTCGAGTTATTCTGTACTTTCTCTGGCCCAGGCCTGGAATTAGCTGTGTCTACAAAGATCTCTGGTTCATTTGATTGGGGAAAAATGGCATTTATAAACTGAGATTTGGGGGACGGTTGTGCTCATCACTACTGGAGTATTATTGCTTTCTCAAACAAGATAATCTTTTTTGAAAAAGTTTCAAAGTACAGAAAGAATATAATGGTCTTTCCACAGTTTTAGAGACATATGTAATTTGGAGAATTATGATGATGAACAATCACAACTATGTAAAAATTTACAGTAGAAAGTGATGAATAATATTAAGTAACTGATGAATAATATTAGGTAGATTTCGAGGTACAAGGAACAAATATTACACTTCACCACCCACCAAATTTTAGTATAGTTGCTCTCTGGACTGAAGTTTTGCCTATATTTGTAGTAGGAGTTACCAGGCACATTTCCAAAACTTTTTTTAGCTCTTCAGGAGCTTGCTGAATATTGGTTGGTATTGGAGAACAATATTAATATGCTGTAAAAACTATTTAATGTCCTCAACGTCATAACTGAAAGCCTGCCCTGGACTCATTTCTACAGAAAACAAGGTATTGTAGCAAATAAGCATGGAAAACACCATGAAGGTGTCATTTTATGCAATCAAGATATGAGCTATTTGTATTACAAATTATTCCATCCTAATGACTTTGGAATGTGAGATTGAGTTCTTTATTGTGATTAGATTTTTAATTTTCTATTATTTTGTGTTAAAAAGTTGATTTACATAACAAAATGACTTCTATTAAGAGTTCTGTTTCACTCTCTGTACAGTTCTTGTTCTTGTTCACGGGTAACAACGCCTTATGTTTCCAAAAATGTTAATAATGATTTTTTTTGAAGATTTCTTTTTTTTTTTCCTTTGGTTTATTAATTTTAGGTTCCAACTTTTAAGTTAAAGGATTTCCTCAAACATTTGGTGGTCTTTGGTTATTCTTTCACATTTGAGTAAGGATGATTAGAAATGACAAGTGTGTAGAAGAAGTTATTAACTGGTGGGTTCACTGAAGACACAGGGGGAGCTTAGCAACCCACCATTGCTTTGGCAGCTGCCTAAATGCCGTTACATCCCTGTCTTTCTCTTAGGCCAGTTTTCCTAGAGATCTAGAGATGACCGTTCAGTTTTTTTTGCCTGAGGTGTATATGTAGTCGGTTGCTTTAGCTTTAGAAGAGTGACTGTGAGAGCTGAGACCCTCATTTGTTGTGTATAGACACTTAAAAGAAATTAAGAACAATTTTTAAAACTGTGATAAGATACAGGGGTGGCTGGGTGGCTCAGTCAGTTAAGCGACTGACTTCAGCTCAGGTAGTGACCTCATCCTTTGTGAGTTTGAGCCCCTTATCGGGTTCTCTGCTGTCAGTGAGAAGAACGCTTGGGATCCTCTGTCACACCACCCTCTCTGCCCCTCCTCTGCTTATTCTGTCCATAAATAAATAAATAAATAAATAAATAAATAAAAATTGTGGTAAGATAAAAATAAAATTTGCCTCTTAAACCATTTCTGGGTGTATCACCGTTCTGTGGCATTAAGTACATTTGCATCATTGTGCTACCAGTCAGTCTCCCAGAGATGTTTTCATCTTACTAAACAGAAACTCTATACCCATTAAACAGGAACTCCCCATTTTCTCCTCACCCTGGCCTCTGGCACCTCTGATTTTGACTACCCTAAGTATCTCAGATAAATGGATTCATACGGGATTTTTTCTTTTGTGACTGTCTGATTTCACTTACCATAATGTCCTCCAACTTCATCCACATGGGAACATTGTCAGAATTCCCTTTGTTTTGAGGGCTCAGTATTATCTACTATTCCTGGATGGACACATGGGTGGTTTCCACCTTTTGGATATTAGGAATAATGTTGTTATGAATGTGGGTATGCAAACATCTCTTTCAGATGCTGCTTTCAATTCTTTCTTGCATATCCAGAAATAGAAGTATTGGATCATATGGTCATTCTATTTTGAATTTTTTGTGGATGTGTATGTATTTTTAAATAGCCTCCCTTTATAAAGCTTTACCCTCCACCATATCTAGTGACCTTGGGATTCTCCAGTTCACAGCCCCACTTCCCCAACCACTTTCTGTCTGGGGAGTGGGCATGTGTTGGGGGGTAGTCATCAGGCTACGCGGGTTTAAAAAATAATTTGAAGGTGCGAACACTCCGCATGTCAGCTTTGAACCTACTGTTGTCCACGCTACAGCTGTGCCCCCACCACCATCCAGTGTATACCTATGCGCACTCTAGGTAAATGTGTCAAAAAACTAATTCACTGAAGGCCAATTCACTTAAAATGATTTATTGCAAATAACTTTGTTTTTAATTCTTTTAGTTTTCATTTTGCCTTCATAGCAAATTCAGTTCGACTATGCTTCAGCTCGCTGCTGCAGCAGCAACTGAGTCTGAAGGGCCGGAAAAAAGGGAAAACCTAGAGGGACAGTAGAATATAGAATAATCATTTTTTTATTCCTAGGTTTGTACTCTGCAGAGGAATATTTGATTTTTGGGCAAATCTTTCAGCTCCCTGGGCCGAAATATGCAAAAAGGGGGATCACAACTGTAACTCAGATTGAGCACGTGTGCCCGTGTGTGCGTGCCTACGCGCACGCTCGCTCACGCTTTGCCAAGGTAAACCCAGGGCAAGCGTGTATTAACAGCCAAAAAGTGTTAAGCGTGTGACGTCACCATAGTAACAGCAACCGTGCGCATGCGTCCATTTAAAGGGCCGGCGTGCTCCTGGCGCCGCTAGCCCCGCCTTCTTCCTCAGACCGCTCCGCCCTGCGGAATCCAAGTCACCAATCACCGCCCACTTTTTCCTTGCAGTCCAAGGCGCGTGCCCCGGTTTCAAAAGCTCGGGGGCGGGCTCTGGGTTTCGCGCACGCGCAGTCTCCCTCTCCCCCACGCTGGTTCCGCGTCTCCTCAGAACCGTGCCTCCGCCTGGCCTGAGGTGTCTCGTGTCTGGGGGCGGTCTGGGCTGTCGCCGCCGCCGCGATGGGCAAAACTGCCGACTGTCGGGGCCCGGAAGGCCGGCCCGACCCGGTGCGGAGCTTCAACCGTTGGAAGAAGAAACACAGCCACAAGCAGAGCCAAAAGAAGCAGTTGAGGAAGCAGCTGAAGAAGCCCGAGTGGCAGGTGGAGCGCGAGAGTATCAGCCGCCTCATGCAGAACTACGAGAAGGTGGGGCGGGGGCGCGGGGTGGGCGGGCCGCGGGGCTGGGGGGTACCTCGGCGGCCGGCCACCTATCCCGGGGGGCACGCCGTCGGTCCACGGGGCTGCAGAAGGGAGGCGGCGAGAGGGGCCCGGAGGAGGCCCCACGGGGGGTCACCTGGGTGCCGCAGACCCGGCCGGTGGACCGTCCGGGCCGCTCTTCTGCGCGTCACGCCGTTCCTGATGAAGTGATGGGAATGCACTTCGGAGTAAGGAGAGGAGTAGTGAAACAGTTACTCTAATACTCACAGTAATACCCACCACGGTGGTGGGAATCATGACACCTAGATTTGGAGCCGCTAACCCATCCATAATAATACCAATTACTTACCTGGAACTGAGGTACGGGTCGTACTCCTGTCGTACAGATGAGAACAGTGAGGCTCTGAGGAGATAAGGAGTCTGTTTGTTTTTTTTTTTTTTTTTAATTTAAAACAATTTTTTATTAAAACAATTTTTTAATGTCTTTTTTTGAGAGAGAGAAAGAGAGACACAGAGTGTGAGAGGGGGAGGGGCAGAGAGAGCCGGAGACCCAGAATCCGAAGCAGGCCCGGGGCTCTGAGCTGTCAGCACAGAGCCCGATGCGGGGCTCGAACCCACGGACTGTGAACCCGGAGATCATGACCTGAGCCCAAGTCAGAGGCTCAAGCGACTGAGCCCCCCAGGTACCTGGGTAAGGAACCTGTTTTAAGCTCCCATATTAGTTGGTGGTGTGCGATTGGGACCTAGACCCATGTCTTTCCAGTTCTAGGGCTTTTCCTTTTTAAAAAAAAAAAAAAAAATTTTTTAACGTTTATTTATTTATTATTATTTAAAAAAAAATTTTTTTTTTAACATTTATTTATTTTTGAGACAGAGAGAGACAGAGCATGAACAGGGGAGGGTCAGAGAGAGGGAGACACAGAATCTGAAACAGGCTCCAGGCTCTGAGCGGTCAGCACAGAGCCCGACGCGGGGCTCGAACTCACGGGCCTCGAGATCATGACCTGAGCCGAAGTAAGAGGCTCAAGCGACTGAGCCCCCCAGGTACCTGGGTAAGGAACCTGTTTTAAGCTCCCATGTTAGTTGGTGGTGTGTGATTGGGACCTAGACCCATGTCTTTCCAGTTCCAGAGCTTTTCCTTTTTTTTAAAAAAAAAAAATTTTTTTTTAACGTTTATTTATTTTTGAGACAGAGAGAGACAGAACATGAACAGGGGAGGGGAAGAGAGGGAGACACAGAATCTGAAACAGGCTCCAGGCCCTAAGCTGTCAGCCCAGAGCCCGACGCGGGGCTCGAACTCACGGGCCGCGAGATCATGACCTGAGCCGAAGTCGGACGCTTAACCGACCGAGCCACCCAGGCGCCCCAGAGCTTTTCCTTTTAACCGTCATGCCAGGTCTGCATCCTGCATCATCGGTCTTCGTTCATCTCGTTTTCTCTCCTTAGGTTCGTGACCCCATCCAAGAATTGACTTAGGGAAAGTTGGATTCCGGGTCTGTTTCTGGCACCTGCCACCCCACATTGTTGTTGATGTCCCCAGATGAGTATCCCTGTAGTTCCCATTTTGACCTCTTGTCCTCACTGTGCCCCCGCCCCCCCCTCCCCCCCCCCCCCCCCCCCCCCCCCCCCCCCCCCCGGCACTGTCAGTACCCCTTCTTCTCTTCCCCACCCCTAAATCCCTTATGTTGGCCTTCACCCGCCTCACTCACCCTCTCAGTGATTTCCCCCTTCTAGTGAGGTATAATCAGGGGTTTAATATGTGGGACCTTTCTGGAATCATGGTCATCAAGTGTCATGCTGGTATAGCTTTCCTTTAAGCGACCCTTAGGTCAACGGTAAGATTAGATAGATAAACTTTATCTTTGTCTGGGTTAAGGTAAATGGTGATTGGATCCTGGCTTTTGACGACCAGACGAGTGACTTTGGGCAGGTTACTTATTCTGTCAGCTTCCCCTTTCTTGTCTTTAGAAGGCATAGTAATATCTATAAGTTGTTGCGAGGAGTAAGAATGCGTGTGAAGTGTTCTGCCCGATGCCCGATACACATAAATGTATTCGCTGTTAAATTATTACTACTATTGCTGATGCACAGCACTTCAAGAAACCACTGTAAACTACCGTTAGATGGCATTTTAGAGTCTTGATCTAACTAGAATTGCTTAGGGGCTATATAGTCTCAGCCCTTCTTTATCCTCTTCCCTGCTGTGTAATCCCAAGGGTTATTCCTGGGGACTGGTGACTCCTTCTTGTATTCCATCCACAGTTCTTCTGAGTTCATATTCTTTTTTTCTGACCGTGCTGGATGTTTTTACCTGAGTGTCGTAGGATCCCTTAAAAACACAAGTCCAAAACTGAGCTCATTATCTTTTATCCTGTGTATTTGTTCCCTATTTGCCACTCTAAGAAATTATTTTCTCATAGTTCTGGAAGCCATAAGTCTGAAATCTAGTTCACTGGCCTGAAATCAAGGTATCAGCAGGGCCATACTCCCTCTGGAGGCTCTCAGGGAAAATCCCACTTCTTCTTCTTCTTTTTTTTTTTTTTTTAATGTTCATTTATTTCTGAGATAGTTGGAGACAGTGTGAGTGGGGGAGGGGCAGAGAGAGAGAGGGAGACACAGAATCTGAAACAGGCTCCAGGCTCTGAGCTGTCAGCACAGAGCACAATGTGGGGCTCGAACTCATGAACTGCAAGATCATGGCGTGAGCCGAAGTTGGACGCCCAAACAACTGGGCCACCCAGACGGCCCAGAAAATCCCACCTCTTGCTTCTAGTTTCTGGTGGCTGTTTGTATTCCTTGGCTTGTGGTTGCGTTCAGTCTGTGCTTTGGATAGCTTCCCTTCTGTCCTGTGTCAAATCTACTTCTAACCATTTTATTTTTATTTATTTATTTAAAGTTTATTTATTTATTTTGAGAGAGAAAGGGAGTGATTGGGGGAGGGGCAGAGAGAGAGGGAGAGAAAATATCCCAGGCAGGCTTCACACACTGTCCCTGTGGAGCCCAACACCTTGTTCAGTCTTATGAACCATGAGATCATGACCTGAGTCGAAATCAAGAGTCAAATGCTTAACCCACTGAGCCACCCAGGTGTCCCTTATTTATTATTTTTATTTTATTTTATTATTCTTTAAAAAATATTTATTTTGAGAGAGCGAGAGAGCAAACATGAGCATGGGAGGGACAGAGAGAGAGGAGAGAGAGAGAATCCCAAGCAGGCTCCGCACCATCAGTGCAGAGCCGGACATGGGGCTCAGTCTCATGAGCCATGAGGTCATGACCTGAGCCGAAACCAAGAGTCAGATGCTTAACCAACTAAGCTACCCAGGTGTCCCTGTTTTCATTTCATTTTATTTTATTTTATTTTATTTTATTTTATTTATTTATTTATTTTGAACGTTTTTTATTTATTTTTGGGACAGAGAGAGACAGAGCATGAACGGGGGAGGGGCAGAGAGAGAGGGAGACACAGAATCGGAAACAGGCTCCAGGCTCCGAGCCATCAGCCCAGAGCCTGACGTGGGGCTCGAACTCACGGACCGCGAGATCGTGACCTGGCTGAAGTCGGACGCTTAACCGACTGCGCCACCCAGGCGCCCCCCTGTTTTCATTTTATTTGAGAGAGAGAGAGAGCAAGCATGAGCTTGCATGTGAGCAGGGAAGAGGGACAGAGGGAGGCAGAATCTTGAGCAGCCTCCACACTGAGCACAGAACCCAACTCAGGGCTCGATCCCATGACCCTGGCTCATGGCTGAGCCAAGATCAAGGGTCAGATGCTCAACCGACTGAGCCATCCAGGCGCCTTGTACTTCTGCATTTTTTAAATAAGGATACTTCTGATTGTGTTTAGGGCCCACTCAGATAACTGAAGATAATTTCCCATCTCAAGGTCTTTAATAACGATGTGCAAAATCACTTTTGCCATCTAAGGTAATATTCACAGTTCTGGAGGTTAGCATATGGATATACTTGGGGGCTGTTGTTTAGCCCCCCACATCCTAGCCCCACCGTGTAAGCAGACTGTCAAGCTAGAGACCTAGGAGTAATCCTAGACACTTCCCTCTCACCACTTGTACTGACATCCAGTCAGTCACACTGATAATTTCCTCTGCCTTTTAAATTTTTTAAACTGTTACTCTGTCCCACCTGCTATGTCTTAGTTCAGGCCCCATCATCTCTTGTCTGGGTTACTACAGTAGTTATTGCTTATAATAGGGATTAGGAAGCTTTTTCTGTAAAGGACAGGATAGTAAATGATTTCAACTCTGCATGTCAGAAGGGTGGAACCACTCAACCCTGCCATTGTAACATAGAAGCTGCCATGGAAATAGTTAAACAGATGGGTATCCTGCAAAACTTCAGTGAGGAAAACTGGCTCTTAGGCCTTATTCCCTTCTACTCTGTCCTCCGTATTGCTGACAGAATGATTCTTTCCAAGATGAAAATCCAGTCATCCTATTATTGATAAAAACCCTTCCTTGACTCACAATTACTTTCAGGAAAATGGTCAGATACTTTATTAAAACATTTTTTTTTTTTTTCTTTTTTTTTTTTCAACGTTTTTTATTTATTTTTGGGACAGAGAGAGACAGAGCATGAACGGGGGAGGGGCAGAGAGAGAGGGAGACACAGAATCGGAAACAGGCTCCAGGCTCCGAGCCATCAGCCCAGAGCCTGACGCGGGGCTCGAACTCACAGACCGCGAGATCGTGACCTGGCTGAAGTCGGACGCTTAACCGACTGCGCCACCCAGGCGCCCCTAAAACATTTTTTTTAATGTTTATTTTTTTTTTGAGAGAGACAGAGCATGAGTGGGGGAGGGGCAAAGAGAGAGGGAGACACAGAATCTGAAGCAGGCTCCAGGCTCCTAGCTTTGTCAGCACAGAGCCTGATGCGGGGCTTGAACCCACGAACTGCGAGATCATGACCTGAGCCGAAGTCGGACGCTTAACCGACTGAGCCACCCTGGTGCCCCAATGGTCAAATACTTTAATGTGTCAACATGTTCTTCTCTAGTGGAAGCATAAGTTATTTGTGGTCAGGCAGACCTGGCTTAAATCTCACTCAGTTTGGGTATTGACTAGCCAGTTTCTTAATATTCCTGAGTCTCAGTTTCTTTCATTCAGCAGAGATCACTAAATGTTACAAGGCTCAAATGATGTAGCCTGTGATAGGCATACGTGAAAGAACAATTTGTAGTTTTGTGAATTGGCCTTGGTCCTTGATGCTTCTTGTCCTGGTACTTGATGTTTCCACCGTTTGCAGTGAGCACCCCCATTCTCTCACTCTAGGAATATTTGCCAGGACTTAGGATTGAAACTTCTCTTCCCAACCTCCCCAGGTAGAGTTAGGGTTGCTGTCTGTAACATTTTGTATACACTTTTGTTACAGCATTTATCACCCGGCTGTGATGATTGGTTTCTTTAACTTCTTCGTTAACTCTCCCACTAGACCATGAACTTCAAGGTCAGAAACCATGGATACACTCACCTTTTCGCTTCCCAGACACTGGTAGCACAATGGTTATCCTGGAATAGGCGCTCAGTGTTGACATGTTGTTTGGTGCATGAGGACCTTTTCCAGATTGCTTTATTCTAGTTGGTAACATCAGTCTATTCTTTTTGGTCTTTTGTTTTAATTGTAATTACTAACATTTATGAAGCTTTTTACATGTTATTTTGCCATATCGTCACAGTAGACGACATCATGAGACTATTTATGTTATATGGGTGAGAAGCTTTAAGGAAGAGCAAGATTAAATAATTTCTGTAAGGTTAAGTAGCTGGTAGTGAGAAACTTCTGACTCAGGTTAGTCTAGGACTGATGCCAGACTCCAAATCACTATACTTTACTGCATTGTACTGCATGGATGTTTAAATTCTAATCTTTTCACTAAATTGAAGGAGTAGATTTTTCCTGTAAGTATTGCCATGTTTTATTATTTTTTTTTACTCATAGAAATATTTTCTTAATATTTTGTCAAGAAGGAAATGCACTGTGAATCGAATACCAGGGCTAGCCGTACTAGAATACCAGCAAAGCAGATTGTTACTGTCCAGGTAACTAAGGTTCAGACCCTCACTACAAGCTGCCTCAGATGATAACATTTGTGCATAAAACTTTTCTTACAGTGTGTTTACAATACAGGGGTGCTGCTAGGTAGCCTCTCTGGGAAAATACTGGACAATTTGATTCAGAAACATTTTGTAACAGTTTGACAAGGCACTTGTTGAGGCCTAGGTCGTAAAAGATGGGAAAAAATACATGTTTTTGTCTCTAGGGCAGAGAGTTGGTACCTATGTACAGTGCTGTGGAGTTAGAGTGGTGTAATTATGGGGACAGAAGTTGATTTATTCTGTCCCTGCCATTTCTGGCTAGGTGAATTAGAAGAATATGTTCACTCTGGGCGTGCTCCCCTTCCTCCACGTGGTTGCAGTCTCAGGCCTGGCTTGTGGAGCTGAGTGTGAGCTGGATTGCAGCCCCTATACCTCAGCCTTTGTAAATTTTTTTATTTTTTTATTTTTTTAAGTAGGCTTCATCCCCAGTGTGGAGCCCAACGTGGGGTCTGAACTTATGACCCTAAGATCAAGACTTGAGCTGAGATCAAGAGTCAGACACTTAACCGACTGAGCCACAGGTGCCCCTACATGCCTTTGTGTAGGGCGCGAACCGCCCAGCGGTTTGTGGTGGCCGTGAGTGGAGCAGCTTTGAATGATGTGTTCTCCAGATAGAAAAGATGGGCAAGAACATTGTAGGTCAAGGGAGCAACACAAGGATATACAAAAAGATGTGAAAATAAGTGATGTTCTCTGAGGGGGAGATTCTCCTTGAAGTGTGGTATGTGTTCCCAAGCTGGCTCCGGGAGAAGAGGGGCAGAGGTGGATTGACAATGGTTTTGGAGACTGTAGTAGTTAGAATAATGGCCTCCTAAAGATGTCTGTAGAAGCTGGAAAAAGCAAGGATATGGATTCTTTCCAGTAGTCACCAGAAAGAATGGAGCCCAGCCATATACTCTAATTTTAGCTGTGTGAGATCCATTTTGGACTTCTGACTTTCAGAGTTACAAGTTAATAAATTCACATTGGTTTAAGCCACTGTTAATGGTAATTTGTTTCAGCAACCATAGGAAGTACATACAGAGGCCATGTTTAGAGACTTTATTATTTTTTTTTGTGTTTTATTTAAAAAATTTTTAAAAAAATGTTTATTTTTGAGACAGAGAGAGAGAGCGCTAGCAGGGGATGGGCAGAGAGAGAGAGAGAGAGAGAGACAGAATCTGAAGCAGGCTCCAGGCTCTGAGCCATCAGCACAGAGCCTGATGTCAGGCTCGAACCCATGAACCATGAGATCATGACCTGAGCTGAAGTTGGACGCTTAACCGACTGAGCTACCAAGGTGCCCCCATGTTTAGAGACTTTAACCAAAAATAGTAGGCAGTCTCTGGGGGCAAGTAGAGAGCATACCCAATGGCTGTGGAGGCTGAGACCAGGTCAGAGACTGTTAGTATAGTGTAGGTCTTAGATCTTCTCACAGGCAAATGCCAAAGTGGGATTAAGTGAATTGGAGATTTTTTTTTTTAACATTTATTCATTTTTGAGAGACAGAGCGTGAGTGGGGGAGGGGCAGAGAGAGAGAGGGAGACACAGAATCTGAAGCAGGCTCCAGGCTCTGAGCTGTCAGCACAGAGCCTGATGCGGGGCTTGAACTCCTGGAACATGAGATCATGACCTGAACTGAAGTTGGACGCTTAACTGACTGAGCCACCCAGGTGCCCCAGTGAATTGGAGATTTATTGGGGGGAAGTGTCTGTGCAAGTGAAAGAGAAGGAACAGAAATAGGGAAAGGAGGGAGTTGGAGGAGCCATAGGAAGAGACTCAGGCTGCAGCACAGTCTAAGAAAGCTTCTGTTGATGGGGCGTCCTAGAGCCACCGTTGCCCATTAAGGGAATCTCCTGTCCTGCAGGAAGTCTCTGGTTGTCCTGCTGCTAGGGAAGAATGGTGCTATCACTGGTAGATCTGGAGGACCGACCGCTGCTGGGGAGTCAGGACTGAGTGGCTTATCCCTAAGGCCACCCTGTAGGGGTGTGTGTTGGGGGTTCTGAGGGAGAGTTGGGGATTGAAGCTTGTTGAGAGAGGTTGGAGATCTTTGTTTCAGTTCCCCTGTTGTCACTGCTGCTGAATGACTCCATCTGTGCACCTGGGATTCTTTTAGACTTGCTTTGAGTCAGCTAGAGCTGTATAGGAACCCTGCATTCTAATGTAATTTCCCCCCTATAGTCAATCAGAATTTGGGCTGGCTTGAGGCAGATTGCTTTTCTTGTCGTGACTGCAGTGGGTGGAGCATTCCGGGATGTTCTTACACTTACTTTCTTCTCCGGCTTTGAGGATGTGGAAGCGTTATTTGCTTTTGTGAGAAACATGAGTAGTGAGAAGAGAGTTGCAAGAAGTATAGGAGATAGTTGAGTGGTGTCCCCCCTGCTTTTCCTTCCGTCCCCTCCAGCTTTCCCTGGAAAGCTGATGAGAAGTCTGGGACACGTACTGTCACTGGAAAATTGTTTTCTGATTTCAGAGGAGTGATACAGATTTCAGAGGGAGTGTGAACATTGGAAGACAGGAGTGATTTTTTAAGAAAAGAAACATCTGAAGGGAAGGGGAGAAAATGTTATTTTGTTTGTAGGACCCATAGCTGACTCTGTGACTTCTAATTATTCCTTGGATTGTAACAGAGTTTTCTTTAAAAAAAAATTTTTTTTAACGTTTATTTATTTCTGAGACAGAGAGAGACAGAGCGTGAGTGGGGGAGGGGCAGAGAGAGAGGGAGACACAGAATCTGAAACAGGCTCCAGGCTCTGAGCTATCAGCACAGAGCCCGATGCGGGGCTCGAACTCACGGACCGTGAGATCATGACCTGAGCCGAAGTCGGACGCTTAACTGACCAAGCCACCCAGGCGTCCCTAACAGAGAGTTTTCTAGAACAGACTTGACAACCGTTTTCTGTAAAGGGCCAGCTAGTCAATATTAGGCTTTGTGGGCCACATGACCTGTGTCACAACGGCATAAGCAACACGTAAATGAGTGGTTGTAGCTGTGCTCCAGGTTAACTGTTTGCAAGAACAAGCAGCAGGTGGATTGGGCCATAGTTTGACTCCTGTTCTAGTTCATGAGTCGAGTACAGGTTTCCTTCTGTTTCTTTGACTTTTTTCTAAGAAAATGTTGTAAATGTTTATGGCTGATAAAGTGCTGGAACCGTTTTCATTTTTCCAGACTTTCCATTTAGGAGGGTTGACAGACTAGAGGGAGATGTGCAGCATTTCCTTGGAGTGGCCCGCTGTGCCCGGGCTGTGTCTCTGGTGGAGGATGAACGTGTGTTGCCCGTCTAGCTCCTTCTGTAGGCATTCTGTTCTTTGTGAAAACAGCTTTTTAGCTGATCGTACCACAAGTGCACATGTGGACTTCACCTAATTTTAATGCTGTTTGGGAGATTGACCTTCTAATTGGGAGGTCAGTTGGCCTAATTTTAATGTTGTGTTTGGGAGATTGACCCCTTGATGGGACAAGATGTTCTAATGAACTTTTCTCTCTCTCATGTGAGTGTACTGATTACTCCTCTTTACTGTTCTCTGGAATGATTTGTGGGAATCAAGGCAATGTTTTAATGCTTGTGTTTGCAGCACGTGAGAACAGAGACTAACCATATCTGGGCTGCTTTAAGAATCTTGGAGAAGATGATGTGTAGACTGTAAAATGAAATAAAAGCTGTCATCCCTTTACTGCCTGGAGTATAATTTAAATAAATGAACCTTACAAATGCAACTTTTCCCTTTTGTGAATCATGAATAATTTGGCAGTGTATTCCCAGATCTGAACAGGAGTTCCTGCTTTCAGCATCTGTAATAAAATAATTCTCCTGAGTAACCGAAATGAAATTCAGAAAATTGGGTTTATGCTAATGAAGAACATCAGTAATGAACATTTAGATAATGTAAAGTTAAAGGGCAAAATGTTACTTATTGTGGCTTCAAAGCATGACAGAGACATTTCCTCTGGTTATTGTTAAATAATGCCCCCTCCTTTGCTATACCCCCGAATGAGGAGTTGTCTGGTTGGATTTTGCATGCCATTGACTTATGGTTAAAACTTGAAAAGGTTTGTGATAACAAGATACATTTCTCCAATTAAGTTCAATCATTTCTCCAAAGTGTGTAAGTAGAAATATTCTCATTGTGCTCTGTGGCATAGAGTCCCTTTGCTCCTTATTTCTTAAACTGATATTCCTTGAAGGATGGTCTGAAGGTAAAGTTTCTTCCTAAAATTGATGTGCTGTTGACCTACCATATTCTTAGAGGTGAAGGAGGGTGGTGGTGGTGGTGATGGTTGTGTGTGTGTGTGTGTGTGTGTGTGTGTGTGTGTTGAATGAATGAGGTGTTTTTATTTTTAAACCAATTTAAATTGTTACAAGTTTATATTTTTGATTCATGATAACTTCCTTATGGTGTATTTCCTTCTAGAAGGAACATTGGTTTTTAATTAGTAGTGATGATTGAATTCAATCCTGTAGTACCAAGAATTAGCTGGACAGCACAATGTAGACAAAAAATGGTTTTGTTGTAAGACAAATGAATTATATAGTATGTTATTTTACCTTAGCTGAACAGTCTCCTTGTTCTTTTTTCAGATAAATGTAAATGAAATTACAAGATTTTCAGATTTCCCTTTGTCCAAAAAAACATTAAAAGGTAGGAGGATGGTAATCTTGGGACATGTTGTTGGATTTCTTGATGTTTTTTATAAACAGAAAAATATTTAGAGTATTTAACCTGAAAAAGATCATTTTGGCAAATAATTTTGATATCTTGAAGCTTTAACACCAGGAAACAATATTAATTCATTTGAGTTTTACTGATGTGTCATTCTCATCTCCTTTCTGGACTGGTTAAAGAGCAGTAGTGAAAAAACAAGATGCCATAGCCTGTCAGGAATTAAAATAAAATCCAATTATGTTAGTTAAAATGAACAAGAAAACAAAAGTGATGTCTTTTATATTAGTGTGTCAGGGCCACCAGAACAAAATCCCACAGACTGGGGGGCTTAGAAGAAATTAATATTCTCACAGTTATGGAGGCTGGAAGTCCAAAGATGGAGTTGTTGGCAGGTTTAGTTTCCTTTGAGAGCC
Organism: Panthera tigris; assembly: GCF_018350195.1. NCBI lineage: Eukaryota > Metazoa > Chordata > Mammalia > Carnivora > Felidae > Panthera > Panthera tigris. The sequence goes on from NC_056669.1 coordinate 7,248,055, forward strand.
ATCGTGGAAGGGATTGTTCCAGAACTCTCTCCTTGGCTTGCAGATGACGACTCTCTTGTGCATCTTCATGTGGTTGTTCCTCTGGGCAGTCATACCATTGGTATCTCTTTTGTGTCCAGATTTCCCCTTGTGAGGACACCAGTCACATCAGATCAAGGCTCATTTGAACTTAATCATCACTTCAAAGGCCCTCTTTTTTTTTTTTTTTTTTTTTAGTGTTTATTTTTGAGACAGAGAGACAGCATGAGCAGGGGAGGGGCAGAGAGAGAGGAAGACAGAATCTGAAGCAGGCTCCAGGCTCTGAGCTGTCAGCACAGAGCCTGACATGGGGCTCGAACTCACAAACTGCAAGATCATGACCTGAACAAAGTTGGACGCTTAACCGACTAAGCCATCCAGGCACCCCAAAGGGCCTCTTTCTGAATACGGTCACAGTCAAAGGTACTGGGTGTTAGGCTTCAATGTAGGAATTTTAGGGGGCGCCGTTCAGTCCGTACTACTGTTTTGTAGGAGTTTTCTACAGTTATCACTTTCCTCCCTTCTACACGGCAGGTTTGCAAGAAGCCCAGTACCGTTTGGTAACTGAGATACAGAAGCAGACTATTGGATTGGCTTTGCAAGGGAAAGATGTTCTTGGAGCTGCCAAGACAGGATCTGGCAAGACTTTGGCTTTCCTTGTTCCAGTAAGTAGTTTATTCATACTGGGTCAGGTCCTCTATTACGTGATTTTATTTTACTTATTTTCTTATTTATTAATTTAAACAAATGTTTGTTTTTGAAAGAGAGAGAGACAGAGTGTGAGTAGAGGAGGGGGAGAGAGACAGGGAGATACAGTTTTTTTTTTTTTTTTTTAATTTTTTTTTTAACGTTTTATTTATTTTTGAGAGAGAGAGACAGAGCATGAACGGGGGAGGGGCAGAGAGAGAGAGAGAGAGACACAGAATCGGAAGCAGGCTCCAGGCTCTGAGCCATCAGCCCAGAGCCCGACGCGGGGCTCGAACTCACGGACCGCGAGATCGTGACCTGAGCTGAAGTCGGACGCTTAACCGACTGAGCCACCCAGGCGCCCCAGGGAGACACAGTTTTGAATCAGGCTCCAGGCTCTGAGCTGTCAGCACAGAGCCCAGTGCAGACCTTGAACCCACAGACCGTGAGATCATGACCTGATCATGATCAAAGTTGGATGTTCAACTGACTGAGGCACCTAGGTGCCCCTAAACCTTTTTTTAATGTTTATTTATTTATTTTGAGAGAGAGAGAGAGTGCACACAAGCAGGGGAGGGGCACAGAGTGAGAGAGAGAATCTGCACTGACAGCGCAGAGCCTGATGCAGGGCCTGAACCTGTGAACCTGAGATCGTGATCCAAGCTGAAATCAGGAGTTGGATGCTTAACTGACTGAGCCACCCAGGCACCCTGTTATTTATTTATTCTAAAAAAAATGTTTATTTTGGGAGAGAGCATGTGCGTGAGCAGGGGTAGGGGCAGAGAGAGAGAGGGAGAGAGAGAATCCCAAGCATGCTCCACACGGTCAGCATGGAGCCCGATGTGGGGCTTGAGCCTGTGCGCTGAACCATGAGATCATGACCTGAGCCGAAACCAAGAGCCCAATCCCCAACCAACTGAACCACCTAAGTGCCTCTCTGTTATATGATTGTAAAGCATTCTTTGCCTAGGTACAAATCATTATGGAGAGAGTTGTTTCCTATTGGATTCCCCTGGCTAGAATGCCACTTTTATCAGACAGGGGCCCCCAGCTGTCCTGTTCTCCACCATATTCCCTCCATCCTAACGCGGTGCCTTGCACATGGTGGACGCTCAGTAACTTGAATGAATGAATTACCTTAACCAGCCTTTACATTCCTGAAGGATATGGATGTTCCTGGGTGGCAGGTTTGGATGGTTCTACCCTGTTGTAGGACCACGGAAAGGCCTCGGAGGCTATTTATGCGCTTATGCTTGTAAACCTGCCAGTTTCATTTATATTTGCCACTTGTTTAGGATAAAGCTGAAATATGCTCACTTAGATTGAATGACTCGTTGAAAAATTTTCCAGGACGTTGATATCTGTCCTTTTGAGCAGTAAAACTCGTAGGACTTTACTTCTATCTCAGTTGTGCTGTCGATCTCATAATTTAATTCTTACAAAATAATTGGCTTAGAAAAATCACATTTGAGTTTTTGTCCCAAGTATTGAAAAGTTGTTTTTATTTTTCTCTTAAATTCAATTTTTCCTAACAATGTCTGCCCACAACTAGAAAATTCAGTGACTATATAATTATAGTAACTACACGGATGAAAGTTTATTTTAATGTGGTTTCCGTTTAGAAAATGGTGACAGATATTTTTCCAAAGTGTGTTTGAATAGTTTGAGGGCTGTACATAGCTTTCATCGATTGCTATTCTTCTCTGGGCAGGGCTCTGGCAGCAGCTGAGCTGCCAGGGCCTGATTTTCCCTTCCCTCTATGACTTGAGGGATCTGGTGGCTGGAAGAAAAAGGAAAAAAAAAGCAAAGAATTTCATTTTGCTGATTGGAAAGAACTTGTGACTGGTGTGTCTTCTGCTCAGAATGTGCCTTTGATTTGGAGGAGCACGGTTGGCTTAGGAATCAAGATGCCGCCTCCTGAAAGGACTTACTAAACATAATTTGCTGTCTTTTTTGAGGTGTTGGAAGCCTTATACCGTTTGCAGTGGACCTCAACAGACGGGCTGGGGGTTCTGATTATATCACCCACAAGAGAACTGGCCTATCAGACTTTTGAGGTTCTCCGAAAAGTAGGAAAGAATCATGACTTTTCGGCTGGTCTCATCATTGGTGGAAAGGTTTGTCCTTTGTCTTGTCCTTCTTTTTTCTATAACGTATATTGGGGCACTGTTGGCAGTGGACAGGAAAGAGGTGGAGATTTCATCTAAACAGGTAAGCTGGCCTCCTGGTGTGGTGACTGTCATCTAGAGTTCTGGTTATCAAATTTGAAGGTTCAGAAAGTCCATTTTTTGAGGGTATCTGAGTGGATCAGATTCTCTGACACTAATACACTTTAAAAAACCTATAATTCTATTTGTTATTGTACCTGGGAAAGGTACCATTGGAGTATGTGGGCTAGTTCCTTTTAAGAAAATATTTAAGAGATTGAATAATTCAGAACATTGCTTGGTCAGCAGCAGAAAGAAGACAGGTTTACAAAATTTTTTAAAAAATTTTAATGAATTTTTTAATTGAAGTATAGTTAACACATAATTGTCTTAGTTTCAGGTTACAGCATACCATTTCAACAAGTCTGTACATTATGTGTGCTCACCACAAGTATAGCTAGCATCTGTCAGCATACATGCTATTGTAGTACTATTGACTATCTGTGACTTTCATCCCCATGACTTATCCATTTCATAACTGGAAGCCTATATCTCCCACTCCCTTTCACCCATTTTGCCCATCCTTCTTCCCTCTGGCAATCATCTGTTTGTTTTCTGTATTTATGGGTCTCTTTCCGCTTTTTTGTTTTGTTTTGTTTTGTTTTTTGATTTTACATGTAAGTGAAATTACATATGGTATTTGTCCTTCTCTGATTGGTTTCACTGAGGATAATCTCTGGGTCTGCCATGTTGTTTGAGATGGCAAGATCTCATTCTTTTTTCATTTTTTCATTTTTTTAACGTTTATTTATTTTTGAGAGAGAGAGACTGAGTGTGATCAGTTGGGGAGGGCCAGAGAGAGGAGACAAAGAATCCGAAGCAGGCTCCAGTCTCTGAGCTGCCAGCACAGAGCCTGGTATGGGGCTCAAACTCATGAACCATGAGATCATGACCTGAGCCAAGGTCAGATGCATAACCGACTGAGCCTCTCTCTCTCTCTCTCTCTCTCTCTCTCTCTCTCTCTCTCTCTCTCTCTCTCTCTTCCTCTCTCTCTGTCTCTCTCACTCACATACACACACCACATCTTTACCCATTCATCTATTGATGGACATTTGGGTTGCTTTCAGTGTCTTGGCTGTTGTAATGCTATTGTGAACATAGGGATGCATAACTCTTCGAATTGGAGAGGGTTTTTTTTTTTTTTAATTTTTTTAATGTTGATTTATTATTGAGAGACAGAAAGAGATAGAGCATGAGCATGGGAGGTGCAGAGAGAGGAGGAGACACAGAATCTGAAGCAGGCTCCAGGCTCTGAGCTATCAGCACAGAGCCCGACATGGGGCTCAAGCTCACAAACTGTGAGATCATGACCTGAGCCGAAGTCAGATGCTTAACCAACTGAGCCATCCAGGAGTCCCTGTTGACAGTTTTTATCGTGAATGGATGATGAATTTTGTCATGCTTTTCCTGCATCTATTGAGATCATATGATTTTAATCCTTTATTAATGTTGTCTATTGTGTTGATTTGCAGATGTTGAACTGTTCTTGCATCTGTGGAATAAATCCCACTTGACTGTGGTGTATGGTTTTTGAAATGTATTGTTGGATCTGATTTGCAAATATTTTTTAAATTATTTTTTTCCATAATAATAGTTGTACTCTTTAATCTCCATCCCGTTTCCCTCATCCTCCTATGTACCTTCCCTCTTGTAACTATCAGTTCCCTATAGTTAACAGTCTGTTTCTTGGTTTATCTCTTTTTTTCTTTGCTCATTTGTTGTTTCTTAAATTACACATATGAGTGACATATGGTATTTGTTTTTCTCTATTTCTTTTAGCATAATACTATATAGCTCCATCCATGTCATGCAAGTGGCAAGATTTCATTCTTTTTTATGGCTGGGTAATATTCCATTGTATATGTATACCACATCTTTTTTTTTTTAAGTTGATTTATTTTGAGAGAAAGAGTGTGAATGGGGGAGGGGCAGAGAGAGAGGGAGAGAGAGAATCACAAGCAGGCTCCATGCCATCAGCACAGAACTCATTGTGGGGCTCGATCCCACGACCCATTAGATCATGACCTGAGCCGAGGTCAAGAGTCGGGCACTTAACTGACTGAGCCACTCAGGTGCCCCAAATCTATTTTATCTATTCCGTAATCGTTGGACACCTGGGTTGTTCCTATAATTTGGCTATTGGAAATAATGCTGCTATATAAACATCAGGGTGCATGAATCTTTTGGAATTAGTATTTTTTTATTCTTTGGGTAAAAACCCAGTAGTATGATTGCTAGATCATAGAGTAGTTTTATTTTGAATTTTCTGAGGAACCTCCATATTGTTCTCCAGAGTGGCTGTACCAGTTTGCATTCTAACCAACAATGCAAAAGTGTCCCCTTTTGTCCACATCCTCACCAGCACCTGTTGTTTCTTGTGTTGTTGCTTTTAGCCATTCTGACAGATGTGAGGTGATATCTTATCGTAGTTTTGACTTGAATTTCACTGATAACCAGGGATGTTAAGCATCTTTTCATGTGTCTGTTGTCCATTTGTTTGTTTTATTTGGGAAAATGCCTGTTCATGTCAATTGCCCATTTTTTAATTGGATTATTCATTGTTTGAGCATTGAGTTGTATCAGTTTTTATACATTTTGGATTCTAACGTTTTATCAGATAATTTGCAAATTATTGGATAATTAGTCTTTTGCAAACATCTTCTCCCATTTCATAGGTTGTCTTTTAGTTTTGTTGATTGTTTCTTTCGCAGTGAAGAAACTTTTTATTTTGATGTAGTCCCCATAGTTTATCTTTGCTTTTATTTCTCTTGCCTCTGACATCTCTAGAAAAATGTTGCTATGGCTGATGCCAAGAGATTACTCCCTGTCAGGGTCCAGCCCCAGCAGGTCCAGGGGTTCCCGAAGGATGAACGGTGTTGGCGAAAATAACAAATGGACACAGACAACGGCAATGTGTTAGACTGGCCGCTTTATTGTGGCAAGTGTGGCATTATATTTGTTAGCAAATTTCTTATAGCGTGCGTCATCTATGTTTTCTGGCATTACCTAATTCTAAAAATGTTCCTTTGTGTAATCACCCATTAAGGAACAACATAGTTATTTTCTTGTAACGTTCCCTCCTGCCCTTTCAAGGTCATCTGGCTCTCAACACCTCAAGTAGAATGTTTACAGGGACGTGACTTCTTAGTTGTTCCTTTGGACCATTTGTGGCACAAGGAACAAAAGTGTTCGCTTTGGTCTGGGAGGGAGCCAAGAGGGCCCTGGGAACTCGCGCCTTATGCGCTCCCGGAGAGACAATGTATACCTAGGAACTAATGAACCATTCTGTACCTTAATCCCCCAGGTCCAGTTACCATCTGGAATGTCTCCTGGGGGCCAAGTGGGCCTAGGGGTTGGAGTAACTTGTATCCATAGATATGGTCCTTTGTTGCCGGAGTGGGGATTTCAAACCCATTTGTCCCCCTCCTTGGCTGCGAAATATATGGGGCTGTCCTTCCTTTAGGTAGAGGAGTCTTTATAGGGGGTGGCAAGGGCTGGATGCAGGGCCGCATAATTTCCCTACGGAATTTTATTTCTTTCCCCGATGGTTCTTTTCCCGGAGGGCCTGTCGTGGGCAATTCCCCAACCGACCAATCCCCAGGTACTTCATTGGTAGGGGGGCTGCCCTGACCAGCACTGAGGCCAAATTACATAAAAGCAGGAGTACAAGAAGCTTCACTTTCGATGGGCCGCCATGCAGTCCCGATCCGCCCACCGCCTGGGCCCTGCCATCAGGCTGATTGGATAGCTTGGCTTCCTGCAACTCCCTGTGCTCTTTTCAATAATTTTCTAATTGATTTTGAGTTTATTTTTGTGTGTGGTGTAAGAAAGTGGTCCAGTTTCATTCTTTTGCATGTGGCTGCCCAACGGCATTTGTTGGAGAGGCTGTCTTTTTTCCATCGGATATTCTTTCTTACGTTGTCAAAGATTCATTGACTATATAGTTGTGGCTTGATTTCTGGGTTTTCTGTTCTATCCAGTTGATCTATGTGTGTTTTTATGCCAGTACCATACTGTTTTTTAATCACTGCTGCTTTGTGGTATAACTTGAAATCTGGAGTTGTGATACGTCTAGTTTGGTTTTTGTTTTTCAGGATTGCTTTGGCTGCTCAAGGTCTTCTGTGCTTCTGTACAAATTTTAGGATTTTTTGTTCTGGTTCTGTCAAAACTGCTGTTGGTATTTTGATAGGGATTGCATTAAATCTGGGTTTGCTAACATTTTGTTGAGGATTTTTGCATCTGTGTTTGTCGGTGATAGTAGCCTGTGGTTTTCTTTTTTTTAATGGTGTTATTGTCAGGTTTTGGTATCAGGGTAATGTTGGTTTTGGGAAATGAGTTTCGGAGTGTGCCTTCCTCTTCAATTTGGGGAACATTTTGAGGAAGATAGGTACTAGCTCTTCTTTAAGTGTTGGAATTCACCTGTGCAGCCGCCTGGTCCTGGACTTTTGATTTTTCAGAGTTTCAAAATTACCTATTCATGAGTGCCTGAGTGGTTCAGTCAGTTGAGTGTCTGACACTTGTCTTTTCTGCTCAGGTCATGATCCCATGGCTCAGGAGTTTGAGTCCCATATGGGGTTCCATGCTGACAATGCGGAGCCTGCTTGGGATTCTCTCTTTCTCCTCTCTGCCTCTTCCCCACTTGTGCGTGCATGCATGCTCTCTCTCAAAATAAATTAAAAAAAACTTTAAAAATTATTTTTATTTATTTTAGTGTTTACTTTTGAGAAGGCACAAGTGGGGGAAGGGCAGAGAGAGAGGGAGACACAGAATCCGAAGCAGGCTCGAGGCTCTGAGCTATCAGCACAGAACCTGATGCAGGGCTCAAACCCACGAACTGTGAGATTATGACCTGAGCTGAAGTCGGGTTGCTTAACCGACTGAGCCACCCAGGCACACCCCACCCCCCCAAAAAAATTATTGATTCAATTTCATTATTTATAATTAGTTTTTTCAGATTGTCTATTTCTTTGTGATTCAGTCTTGGAAGGTTGTGTGTTTCTAGGAGTTTATCCATTGTTATCTAGACTTTTCAACTTGTTGTAATGTAATTCCAGTTGTCTCTTATTATTCTTTGTATTTCTCTGTTGTTGGTTGTAATTTCATTTGTGATTTTTTTTTTGTGGGGAGTTTTCTCTCTCTTTTTTGCTTGATGAGCATGGTTAGCAGTTTTATCAGTCAAAAATAAATCTTTTCAGAGAACCAGTTTTTGTTCTGTTGATATTTTCTGTCTTTTTTTTTGGAGACTCTATTTTATTTATTTAATTAATTAATTAATTAATTTCTGATCTTTATTTTCTTCCAAGAACTTTGGGCTTTATTTATTCTTCTTCTGGCTCCTGTTGATGTAAAGTTTACATTGTTTATTTTGGGTATTAAAAATTTTTTTTTTCTAATGTTTATTTTTGAGAGAGAGAGAGTGAGTGAGTGAGCTGGGGAGGGGCAGAGAGAGGGAGACAGAATCTGAAGCAGGCTCCAGGCCCTGAGCTGTCAGCACAGAGCCCAGTGCGGGGCTTGAACCCCCACTTGTGCGTGCATGCATGCTCTCTCTCAAAATAAATAAATAAATTGTGAAATCATGACCTGAGCTGAAGTCGGATGCTTAATCAACTGAGCCACCCAGGCACTCCCCCCACCCCCGTTTTCTTTTCTTTTTTTTTTTTTTTTTGTGGTAGGCCTGTATCACTATGATGGTTGATATGATTTCAGTCTTCAGTTTGAGACTTGTTTTGTGGCCTAGCATGTGATCTGTCTTGGAGAATGTTCCATTTTACACTTGGAAAATATGTGTGTTTTGCAATTTTGGGATGAAATGTTTTGTATGTACCTGTTAAGTCTATGTGGTCTAATGTATTGTTTAAGTCCAATGTTTCCTCATTGATTTTCTGTGCCAATGATCTGTCCATTGATGTAAGCGAGGTATTAAAGTTTCCTACTAATATTGTATTGCTGTCAATTTCTCCCTTTATGTCTGTTGTTATTTTTTTTGTTTCACTGATTCTGTGTTTGGTGCATAAATATTTACAAATGTGTGTCTTCTTCGATCAATCCACTTATCATATGTAATGCCCTTTTTTTCTCTTTTACTGTGTTTTATTTTTTTATTTTTTAAAGAGGTTTATTTTTGAGAGAGAGAGAGAAAGTGTGCATGGGTAAGGGGCAGAGAGAGAGAGAGAGAGAGAGAGAGAGAAAGAGAGAGAAAATCTCAAGCAGACTCTGCACATTTAGTGGAGAGCCTGATGTGGGGCTCGAACTCATGAACTGCGAGATCATGACCTAAGCAGAAATAAGAGTTGGACGCTTAACCGACTGAAGCCACCCAGGCACCCTCACAGTCTTTGTTTTAAAAATCAGTTTTGTATGACCTGAGTGAGGTCACTCCAGCTTTCTGGAGCAGAAGATAGTTTTGAGGAATGTTGATTTTAGGTGATAGTGGGGCCAGCTACTCAGCTTCTGCTCTACCTTCTGCTTCACTTGGACTGCTTGTTTGTGCTGGAGGCTCTTCTAGACTGTGAAGATAATACTTGGGTTCATATGCAAACATACATGAAGGAAGTGTAGCATCCATCCCAAACCCTCACGTACTGATGTACCTGTCACCCAGCTTTAATGACGAACATTCAAGGAGACACCTTCTAGAGTGTAGAGAGCTCAGCTTCCCTCGCCCTAGTCCACAAAGTGCAGTGTGAATGGTGTCAGAGAGTGCCTCTGGGTTCTGACTTAAATAATGACAACGATTCTACTTTAAGTCGGTTCTGGCCGATGTAAAGAGAAGTGAAGACTTGGAGCATTCATGGGAAATTTTTTCTTGGCCTCAGAATCCTGGGTATAATTAAGAATCTAGAGGCACTCTGAGCTCTTTAGGTCTTCACTGAGGACTTTTATTTGGCCCAGAAATTGGGATGTGCTGCAGAAATCGAAGGGGGAAATCCTATCTGTTTGTAGCATATCTACATTGCTGTGAGAAGTAGCATGCAGATGGCTTTTATAGTTTTGATACATGGGCTGCTCAGTAATGTGTCTGTGTAATCAGAAGAAACAACTGTTTTCAGGATCTGAAACATGAAGCTGAGAGGATCAATAACATAAATATACTTGTTTGTACTCCGGGTCGGCTTCTTCAACACATGGATGAAACAATATGTTTTCATGCTACCAATCTCCAAATGTTAGGTAAGTCTAATGAATTTCTAATGAAACAATCTCAGACTTAGGAGAGAAGCCTCATCAATTTTAATGTTAGACATTTTTAATCTTAATATTTATTCAATAAAACATCTGAGAATAACTTGAAACAATTTTTTGGCATATGGGTTCTAAACCCAGAGAGTACAACTAGACTTTTTTTTTTTTTTTAAACAAAATGGTCAGAAGAATATAAGTAGTTGTATATGAAATTAGATGCTTCTTTATCTGACACTGCTAGGAATTTATCTCTTAAGATACATCCGCTTCTGGTGATATTACCTAACGTGTGTATATATACTTTTAATCACGTCTTTATTTTGGAATAATTCTATATTTACAGTTACAGTGATAGTACAGAGAGTTGCTTTATACCCTTTCCCCAGTTTCCCCTAGTGTGACATCTTACATAACTGTGGCATGTAACCACATATTTCGTCAAAATGAAGATTAACATTGTTCCGTTATATAAATTCCAGACTTTTACTTGGATTTCACCGATTTTTCCGCTAATGCCCTTTTTCTCTTCTAGGATCCAGTCCTGAATACTACATTGCATTTAGCCTAATGTATATTTTAAATGTTGTAATTCACCTTGAATTTTCTTTTTTTAGTTCTTGATGAAGCAGATAGAATCTTAGATATGGGCTTTGCTGATACCATGAATGCTATTATTGAAAATCTTCCCAAGAAACGTCAGACTTTGCTTTTCTCAGCTACCCAAACCAAATCTGTAAAGGACCTTGCACGCTTGAGTTTGAAAAACCCTGAGTATGTCTGGGTTCATGAAAAAGCAAAATACAGGTATGTACTACTTGTAGCCATATTTGATTCAATTAAAAAAATCAGTGTTCTTTTTACTATAAGAATTTGGTATTTTAAATGAATACTACCTTTTTTAGGAAACTAGACGTCATTTTATGTGTTATAAAATATGAAAAGCATAGTAAAATATATTACAATTATTTAAATATTTGATGGACCTTTAAATGTGGGAATACTCTAGTGCAATATTTCTCATGTGGTCTGAGGAACACATATCTTTCTGTAAGATGTGAACAGGTGTTTGTTAACAACTACCCCTGCATAAAATGGGGGGTGGTGGGGTTGTATGGCTGTGTGGGAAATGGGTTGGGGGAAGTAGGTTTCAAAGTGTATTTTGATACAAGTGGAAGTTTGTGTTTGTATGTTTGGTATGAATCACTGTCGATTGTGGACATGCTTGACTTGCAGAAATGTTTTCTAGTGAACATAAGTAGATATGTGTTGAAGGTCTCCATATGGATTATCTCTGTCTTCGATTTCTTGCTATGAAATCTTAGTCTGAGAAGGAATAGATTGGGGAAAATGGTGGATTATCCTCTTAGAAAGTTGTTAAATACTGGGAATATGGGCCTTGGGGCCCACCTTAATGTTGTTCAGCTAATAAATGTTTAGGATTAAAGAAAGCCCTAGAAGAGGCCAGACTCCATGCTTCCAGGCATTCTCAGTGGATGAACATGGTTCTCAAGAACTCGGGAGTGGCATAGCAAGAGATTCTTTATCTCCTCCTTAGCTTACTACGGAGTAGACAGTGGTTGCTGTTTGTAACGTTGTATTGAGGTAGCTATTGAAATTCTTGGTACAATTAATAATCTAAAGAGTCACTTTTTATTTTCTTTTTCTTCTTTGTCTTAAGTTTATTTATTTATTTATTTATGTAAAAAAAATTTTTTTTTACCGTTTTATTTATTTTTGAGACAGAGAGAGACAGATCATGAACAGGGGAGGGGCAGAAAGAGAGGGAGACACAGAATCGGAAGCAGGCTCCAGGCTCTGAGCCGTCAGCCCAGAGCCCGACGCGGGGCTCAAACTCACGGACCGCGAGATCGTGACCTGAGCTGAAGTCGGACGCTTAACCGACTGAGCCACCCAGGCGCCCAAGTTTATTTATATTAAGAGAGAGAGCAGGGAAGGGGTAGAGAGAGAGCAAGAGAGAATCCCAAGCAAGCTCTGTGCTGTCAGTGTGCAACAAGACAGGCTCAATCTCACAACCCTTGAGATCATGACCTGAGCCGAGATCAAGAGTCGTACACTTAACCAGTTGAGCTACCCAGGCTCCCCTTGATTTTCTTCGTTTTTTTTTTTTGTTTTTTTGTTTTTTTTGGCTGTTTGCTTGCTGCCTATTTTCACAACTTTTTAGTGTCTTTACCAGATACAAATTTTTCAGTCATTAGGTAACATCTAAAAACTGCATGATTTAAGGTAATTGTACATAGATTTCTTGTTACCAATTTCTGTAGGTAATAGTGGGTTATTATCTATAGATCAGAGTTAGAAAAAAACAAATGCAAATACTGTTTATTTTATAAGTGATTTTTGAAATGCATCACTTAGAAGAAATGGGGTTTTCAGAAACCATGTCTCCAATGACAACTGACAGTTGCAGGTTATGTGATAATGACTGTAGTACTCTCTAATGTCCAGTTCACCAGAAGCACCACAGAAGGCAGATACTTTTGTGAATTTTGTCTCATATCATTATTGAAGTTTCTTCTCTAGCCATTAACTTGGTTGATACACCATGGGGAAATCACGGTCAAGAAAATTTTTAAGGCAGTATAGAATATCTACTCTAGAATCATGCAGGACCAGAAAAATAATTTTAAAAAGTTAGATCTTTCTGAAGTTGTATATCAGAATGTACTTAGAAAAGGTATAATAGGGTGGTTTCTTTATGTTGCTGTTGCAGTGAAATTGCGCTTCTAATGATTTTTTTTTTTGAGAAAAAAATCGTTCTCTTTGAATCATTGTAATTTGCTGTGTTTTACAGTGAATATAAGTTGAATTCTGTGGTGAATTATGAAGCATTTCAAAATTGAAATGGCTATTCTGAGCTTATGTTGTTAGTTGCATGCAAAAGTAATTTTATATTTCCTGTTAGTGTCATTAATCATTATGAAATGTTCTTTATCTCTACTAATAGTTTTTGCCTTGAAGTCTAGTTTGATATTAGTCTCCTTGTAGTAAATTTCTCTTGGTCTGTGTTTGCATGGTGAATCTTTTTCTGGCCGTTGACTCCTTACATTATATACAGCCTTACATTTTAGATTTATTTGACTTTACAAGCAATTTGTGGTTCTCTTATCAGGTATGATCATTACTTTGTAACTGGAGGATTTAGTTCATTGACATTTACCTTACCCCATTATTTTAAGTTTCTTTACCCTTTTCCACTGTGTCTTCATCGTGAAGCATTTTAATTTCACACATTTTAAATTCCATAAGCTGTTATTAATACTTTTTGAAACATCAGTATTTATTTAGATTTATCCAAATAGTTATTCTTTATTTCTTGTGTTCAAAAGAACTTTTTTTTTTTAGTTCAGGTTTACTAGTGGAAAAATTCTGTTTTGACTTTTCTGAGAACATCTCTAGTTCTTCCTCATTTTTGGAAGATATCTTGGCAGGTTTTTTTCTTTAAAGATACATTTCTGTTCTAACTACTATTGTATCAAAATTAGCCGATGTCAGAGTTAGCCGATGGTTTTCCTGTTCTTTTGAGGGTGTTGTGTATCGTTTAAGATTTTCTTATTTTCGGTTCTTAGTGAAACCATGTCTGATGGTTTTTTTTTTTTTTTTGTGGCAGATAGATGTGGTATGGACAGATGACCTTGATCTGGGCTATCCTGGCTTGTAGACTCTGGGGTTATTCTCTTTTTGTTTTGCCTGGAGTCATGAGATCTAGCCCTCTGGAAGTCTCAGCTGAAAGTCCTGGGTGTTTCCAGAGCCCTTCCCCTCTGGCAAGTTCTGAACCTCATAGCGCTGAGGCTGCCAGGGTCTCTGCTCAGCTCTCAGCTTCCTGGATGTTGCTTTTTGTTTGTTTTCAGTCATTTTGCTGTGTGTGTGTGTGTGTGTGTGTGTGTGTGTGTGTGTGTGTGTGTTGAGTTTAGGAGTTCGTCCCACTTTTCATGGGAAGATCCTGTGAAGAATTTAAGATTCAGTGTTTTATGGTTCCTGCTCTCAAGGATCTTGGGCTGAGGTGTGTAGGCCTCAGGGTTCTACTCCCAATTCTTATCTGTCTTGCAAATCAACAGATGCTTTGAGGGGAAGGTGGGGATGAATATGGGGCTTGCCTCAGGGCATGTCTGTTTTCTTTTTTAGCACCTCAAGTCCTAGCTGCCTTGGTTGATCTCTGATGCCTTCAGTTTTTTTGATTTATATTTAATCCAGCTTTCATTGTTAGTGCTACAGGCCAAAGAATGAATCTGAATCAAACAATACCTTTATGACAGGAAGGATAGCTTTTTAATCTTAAAAGTTTTAGGAGCCAGTGATGATTATTCTCGATCCATGGTTTCATTAGGATTTGCAAAATTGTGATGATCCAATTCTAGTTCTGATTCCTAAGAAGTTCTCTTTTGGGGTATATGTATGTGTGTGTATGAGAAATTTGTTGGAGAGCCATGCTGTTGCTAATCATTTCTTTTTCTAATTTTTTTTTTTGGTGGGGTCTGGATTTCAAAGTTAACCAATGTGGCATGTTTTTAACGTATTTCCTCCTCTTATTTTCATAAGCACCCCTGCCACTTTGGAACAGAACTACATAGTTTGCGAGCTGCAGCAAAAAATAAGTGTGTTGTATTCCTTTTTGAGAAGCCACCTGAAGAAGAAAAGTATTGTATTTTTCTCCAGTTGTAAAGAGGTACTGAATGATTAAGTAATTCTTGTTGAATCATCCCTTTTAAAATAGCAAATTTCAGTTAGATAAAAAGCAATTTCTTCTATTCTGATAAATACAGTGCTAGAGGTGGTGAGGAACATGATAGATAAGCGTGGTGTCCATCCGTGAATATTGGCAGATCACGCCATTGAATAACCGGATGAACTGCAGGTGTTTATAATCTGACTCCCACCCTCTAGGAATTCTTACCTGAATGTGCCATTTATTTCCATGCCTCGGTGTCCTTGATCGTGGTGATCTCTGGAGTGCCCTGCCTGTACCCCTTTACACTAATGCTGAGGGAGTGTTGAATGTCCTTTAAGGCTAAGCTCAAATGTTACATCTGGAGGTCCCTCTCCAGTATTGCCAATCCCTGTGTTATAATCAGCTGTTTTCTCTCCTTTCCTTCTAGAGTGTTTATGTCTTTAATTCAGTTACACATTTCTTTAACATTAGTCACTTGCTATGAATAAAGGATTCAGTGATAAATAAGGAAACTTAGTCTCTTCCCTTAAAGAGGGAGGGACCTTGATTGATTTTTATGTTCCTTTCTTCTCTATATTTCAGATTACCTAATGATATATAGTTGTTGGCATATAGTAGGTGGATTCTAGGTTTATAGTTTTTTGAGTGCTTAGCCTGATAAATATGCCAGTGAGTTTCTCTCCAGCTTACAGGGAAGTTAATAGTGGTCTGTCTGTTGTACTCTGTCCTTTTTTTGGTGCATACTCTTTTTAGGAAACCTCTTCAGTCCCATGGTTTTAAGTGCCATCTGTGTTCTAACAACTGCCGAATTGACATCTCAAGCTCTGACCGCTCTCCTGAGCCCCGGACTTGTGTATCCACTTGAATACTAGAGATTTCCTGTTGAGTGTCTTGAGATTTCCTGTTGAGTATCTCAAGTTTAAAGTATGAAAAATGATTTAAGATTTCGTATCCTGAAGATCTTTTCCGTCCACCTCTTCCCCATCTCAGATGACTGAATCCTTAATTATCGCACGTCTTCATCTCATAGTCAATATATTGGTAACTCTCATTAGCTCGACCACCTCTCATTACACCTCAGGCCAAAACTAAATCTCATACACGCTTGACTTTCTCCTAATCCTGGCTGCTCTCTTCATTCTCGCACTTTCCTTGCTTATAGTTATCACACATTCTAGCCAGAGTGATCTTGGGAAGTCATCCACCTCACCGAGTTTTGTCAAGAGCAGGAATCCAAGGACAGTTTTGATTCAGGAGATGCAGACTGCAGCAAGTTTTCATGGACTCACTTGACACTTCCTGGGTGCATATGTACTTTTATGAGATTGGTTTGCCTGAGGGTGCGTCTGTTGTCCGCAGGTTCACGTTTCCCCTCTCCCCTTCTCATGGTGGCCCTTTTAAACCTGCAGAACAAAGCCATGAGTCCATCTGTCTGTACTCTTACTGGTGCATTGTCTCAGGCCATTAGAGCCTTCCTAGCACCAAGGGTTTCGCTGTTTGGAAAGTGAATGGCTCTGAGAACATGGTACCAAGTTGTTCTGCAGTTCACTGGCCTTACCATTCTTTGCTTTGTTGTTGTTGTTGTTTATTTATTTATTTTGAGAGCGTGAGAAAGAGAATCCCAAACGGGCTCCATGCTCGGTGCGGTGCCTGATGGTAGGGTTCAATCTCATGATCTTAAGATCATGACCCGAGCCGATATCAAGAGTCGGACACTTAACCGACTGAGCCACCCAGATGCCCACCAACCATTCTTAACTTTTAACAAAATTTGTGAGGAGACTTAATGGACTTAATAGCTGATGGGATTGTTATAAATTTTATCTGTCATGGTTTTGACCTATTTTATAGGAGTTTAAAGAGTTAAGTTTCCTTCTAGTACATTTTCTTTTTTCTTTAAAAAAATTTTTTTTATTTTACGTTTATTTTATTTTTGAGAGACAGAGCACAAATGGGGGAGGGGCAGAGAGAGAATGAGATACAATATAAGAAGCAGGCTCTAGGCTCTGAGCTGCCTGCACAGAGCCCGACACGGGGCTCGAACTCATAAACTGTGAGATCATGACCTGAGCTGAAGTCGGACGTTTAACTGACTGAGCCACCTAGGTGCCCCTACATTTTCTTTTTTTGAATTTACTTTTTAAATTCCAGTGTAATTTACATATATGTTATATTAGTTTCAGGTTTATGACATAGTGATTCAGTAATTCTGTATATTACTCAGTGCTTACATGGTAAGTGTACTTAATCCCCCTTCACCTATTTCACCTACCTCCCCTCTGGCAACCACTAGTTCTCTGTATTTAAGAGTGTTTTTTTTCTTTGTTTTTTTGTCTTTTGTTTGCTTGTTTTTTAGGTTTCACTTAAGTGAAATCATGGTACAAATCTTTCTGTGACTTATTTCACTTAGTATTGTTCCTTCCAGCTCCATCCATGTTGTGGCAAATGTCAAGATTTCATTTTTTATGGCCATGTAATATTTCATTGTGTGTGTGTATGTATGTGTATGTGTTTATCCATTCATCTTTGGATGGACACTGTGCAGCTTCCTTATCTTCGCTGTTGTAAACAGTGCTGCAGTAAACATAGGGGTGCATATATCTTTTGGAGTTAGTGTTTTTGTTTTCTTCAGATAAATACCCAGAAGTAGAATTACTGGATCATATGGTAGTTCTATTTTTAATTTTTTGAGGAACCTCCATACTGTTCTCCACAGCGATTGCACCAGTCTGCATACCCACCAGCAGTGCACAAGCGTTCCTTCGAGTCCAATTTTCTGTAATTTCATGAAGGGATTTTCTTAATGTGCACATTAGAAAGAGAAAATAGGAATAAAATGATGCTTTACTCTGCCTCAGTCTACCATTCAAGTAGTATTCATTTATTAATATGTAAACTAAAGAGGAATAGAGCCAATAATCAGCTCCATTTATTTCCATTTATGAAGAGCTATAATAACTTCTAGTGTTGTATAACAAAATTATTGTGTCTATCAGTATTTCTTGTTTTGCTTTTTTTTAAATTCTAACATTTCTTGTCCTGGTCAGTTATATACTAATGTAGTAATAGCTTAGTCTGAGAATTTTTAATAGCTTTATGGCCACAGGAGATTAGAAATTAAAACTGATATTCAGTGTTTTATAGTAGAAAGTCATAAATATTGATAAGATAATCAAAAGACTTTGAAGCATAAAACTATTAAGATAAAATTCCGTGGTGTCAGGAAATTGCCATAAAAGTTCAAGAAGGAGAAGAAATGCAAAATTTCTTTCTCTTGAGGATTTTATTTTGTGTTCACTTTTTTTTAAAGACTTGATTTTTTTATAGCAGTTTGAGGGTCACAGCAAAGTTGAGGGGCCCTCTTTCACACAGGCATGGCCTTCGTAATCTTTACATATTTTAAAAATGATCGTAGGTATCAGATCGCTCTACTACTTAGAATCTACTGGATACATGTGTAAGAGGTTTGTTTTAAATTCTCCATATTTACGATATATCAGAAATTACATTTTTTGCAACTCATTACACTTGAAAAAATGTCAGCTGTCAAGTTGAAATGTAAGGGGAGCATTTTTTACAAAGTTTTTAAAATTTTTATTTATTTTGAAAGAGACATAGTGAGCAGGAGAGGGGCAGAGAGAGAGGGAGACAGAATCTAAAGCAGGCTCCGCGATGTCAGTGTCCAGAGCCCGATGTGACATGCTGGGCTCGACTTCACAAAGTGTGAGATCATGAGCTGAGCCAAAGTCAAGGGTTGAATGCTTAACCGACTGAGCCACCCAGGCGCCCCTAAGGGCAGCATATTAAAAAAAAAATTCTTACAGGAAATAATGTGAACAAAAAGTGTTCGAAGACCACAACTCCAGACTGTGTTTCCCTTTCTCTGCCCTACATTTTTTGTTTGGTGAAACTTGTGCTCCTTAAAGCATGTTTGCTGCTAATCTCCCAAGTTTGCTTGACTGCTGCTGTTATCTGGAAGTACCAAACTCCTTTTTCTGTTACTGCCTAGGTCCAGTATCTGTACCGGGTGTTCTGTCGGCTACGTCCTGGGATCTCTATCCTTGCGCTGCACGGCCGGCAGCAGCAGATGAGAAGGATGGAGGTCTACAATGAATTCGTCCGCAAGAAGGCTGCAGTTCTCTTTGCTACTGACATTGCAGCCAGGGGGCTGGGTGAGAACTTAGAAGAAAAGATTTTGTGGTCATGGCATATAGAATTTGCTTATAAATGGATGGATTTGGGGATTCCGTATAGTTATACTCAAATAATTGGGCCTTTTTTTCTTAGAAAAATAAGTAAATTGGTAACCAATATGATTAAGGATACATCAGTGAAAATTTTGGTTGTATGTTCACCTTCTGTGTTTATTGCCTATGGTAATAATCCTAGAATCCTGAGCAGCCCACAGAATCAAAGGCGGATTAAAGGTGTAAAGACACCTTTCTATGTTTCTTTGAAAATTGGAAACTTGATAAAATATTACAACTTACTTAACAAGAAAATTTGAAATCCCATTTTTTCACCAAATGTTTTTATTTTAAAAGCATACTTAATGTGTTTAAAGTTTCAGAAAGCCACTGTGATACCGTTTTACAGCTGGTGGCTTTGTGGTGGTGGGATGGGGTATGGAAGTAATTACAGGAAGTAGAGATCAGAACACGTGACAAGAGATTAAGTAGGTGGTAATTTAAATTGTTCAGTGGCTTTGTTTTATGTTAATTACTGTGGTAGATTTTAAACATACATGAAGAATAGATCTCAGGTACCATCAGGTATGTTACCCAGCTTTGACAACCATCTTTTCCATGATCCCCTTTTTCTTCCTGTCTCCTTGATTTTCTTGGAGTATTTGAAAGTGTATCTCAGACATTATATATGTTCACTCACATGTGACTGGAGGCAGTAGCCAAGTATACATGTTTTTAAAGCTCTCTGGCTTGTATTGTTGTTATACCATGACTTTTGGTAAAATCATCCTTTTGTATTTACCTTGTCTGGGCTGTGTGATTGTTGTGATTGTCTGTATGAGTTTTCTCGAATGTTCTAGCACATGTCCCATACCTTCTTTGCTACCAGTTCAAACCCGGTCCATTTCTCTCTTCCCTTAGACCCTCCCCCTCTTGCAAGTTCCATCTCCAGCTCTTACCCACGCTGGTTGCTCCATAAACCTCATGCGTATTTGTCATCCTGACACTCTTCTTTCCAGATCTTTCTTCCTCTTCCTTGACTTATCAGCCCTTATCTCTATTAGGGAAATTGATCTAAAATTCTCACAGCAAAATCCACTAATGACTAAAGGTAGTTCTTTCAAGTAATTGAGAACAGGATATCTGGAAATGAGTGAAAACTTCTGTAGTCGGAAGTGAGAAAAGGGACTTAGAATCATTAATTTGAATGGAGATGGGAATAGCAAGAAAAGTAAAGTTTCCTTCCTTTAAATTGGGAAACCAGTTTTGTAGTTCACTAGGAGCCCATGAAAAGTGGGTTCTTTTAGGTTATTAAAATTTTATTATTTGTCTGACACAAAGCAATCTCTTCTGTTTCAGATAGAAAAGAATCTTTGTATTCAAACACTGTCATTGATTTTAGTTCACTCTGTCAATGGAGAATTGTTTATTATCTCTTGGTTCCTGTAGTTAATTTTATTTTTAATAAAGTTCACAGATGATATCTATCAGTTTGATGTGATGGAAAGTCCTAGTAAGTGATAATGTAAAATAAAAATAGTGTGGCATGGTAGATCTTGCAACTAACTTGATGCTCCTTCTGTTCAGATTTCCCAGCTGTGAATTGGGTTCTTCAGTTTGATTGTCCAGAGGATGCCAACACATACATTCACCGAGCAGGTAGAACTGCCAGGTAGGTGTGCTGGCTCTTTTCTTTGCTTTTGCAGTTGGGAGATGTTTGCTCGTGGTAGAATTTTAAATGTTAAGCATCTTTCTGGATAGCATGTGTTAATAATTACCAAAACCTTAGAGTTCTTCCTTTTGCCTCATGTTCCACATTTAAAAACTGATCTTAAGAAAAGAGAGATGGGTAAAGTTACATAAAGATGTTCATCTCACTGACCTGTGTAATGGTTAGGAAATGGAAACAGTCCAAATAATCACAGCAGGGTTATAAGTGATTATGATTGGCCACAGACAGACTGTGTCTTTGGATTTACCTTGTACCATTTATTACCTTATCACAACTGGATGAATATAATGTGGTTGTTGGTGAGACATTGGTACTTGATGATGGAAGAGACACCAACTCTTGGTCTATCTGGGCAGCAGTTCTGCTTTTTATTAAAAAAATTTTTTTTAATGTTTATTTATTTTTGAGAGAGAGAGAGACAGAGACAGAGACACAGTGTGAGTGGGGGAGGGGCAGAGAGAGAGAGGGAGACATAGAATCCAAAGCAGACTCCAGGCTCCTAGCTGTCAGCACAGAGCCCAGCGCAGGGCTTGAACTCAAGAACTGTGATCATGACCTGAGCCGAGGTCAGACATTTAAACTGACTGAGCCACCCAGGCGCCCCATGGAAGGATCTTTAGACCCAAGATTTAGACCATCTTCTAAGCAGTGATTTTCCTCCTCTTCTCCTTGCCCTGTGTCCCTTTCAGCAAACAGCCCCAAGTGGCCTCTCTCCCTCATTTGTCTAGTAAATCCCTTTGGCATGCACTGAAATTTCTTTGAATCCACAGTTTTGGACGGCTTTAAAGAAGTTTTTTTTTTTCTTTTTGGCTGTATCTGGTAGATTTTGTTGTATGTTTTAGCTGAAGTAAAGGTTTTTCATGTCCTTCTGCAGGTGCTGCTTGTCCTTCTGAGAAGTAGAGCCCTTCATTTTACTCATTAAAAAATTTTTGTAACATGTTTGATTGTTTAAACATTTTTGATTGATTCACATTTATCTTTAAATAAAGATATATAGCCATTAAACATGGGCTATAATAAAAATGCACTCAAACGCATTTCTTTTGACCAGCATGGAGTGAATATTACAATAGTGAAAGATAAAGCTATTTAAAAATGGAATTTATGGGGGTGCCTGGGTGGCTCAGTTGGTTAAGCATCCAACTTTAGCTCAGGTCGTGATCTCACAGCTCGTGGATTTGAGCCCCACGTCGGGCTCTGTGCTGACAGCTCGGAGCCTGGAGGCTACTTCTGATTCTGTGTCTCCCTCTATCTCTGCCCCTCCCCTGCTTGTGCTCTGTCTCTCTCTCTGTCTCTCTCTCTCTCAAAAATAAACAAACATTAAAAATAAAAATTTTTAAAATAGAATTTCTGTACTACAGGGTAAAAAGTAAGTCTTTTTATTGTAGTTAACAATATAATTTGAATAAACAGTGGAGTTAGAACTGGGTTCTATATATGGTGCTGTGGTGCTTTTAGACAAACTTGCCTGTAAAGTGGTTACATTTTGGTTTCTAATGGGGTCTAAGGAAAAAGGACCTGGGTAGATGAACAGGCTTGTTTTCCATTTTATAGGAAGATGGGTGCTGGTGTCAGTGATCTTTGTGTCGGGTACATGTTTGGGTTATCTTTCACAGCGAGATGTTCAGAAGTCGTAAGTAGTAGTGGTTGGCGGAGTGAGAATTCCTCTGCTGTTTAACTCTTCTCAGTAAACGTGAGGCATGTATGAGTTTGTACTTGTACCCATGCACACATTTTCCATTTTAGAGAAAGTGGGATGTAGCCTTGCACACAGGCGTGTTAGTGTTAGTTGTGCCATTTGGTGTTGACATAGACAGGGGAAACGGATTTCTTTATGGAACACTTATAAATAGTATTTTAAAATTATTCTTCCTTAATGAAGATGATTGGACATCTCATTGCATCAGAAAACAGTTCACCGAAGAGGAATATTTCAGGGTTTTTCGTTCCCAGAGAGGTTGTTAAAAATCTTCTGTAGCTGAACATGCCAGGGTGAACACTAAATTGGTCCTAATGACTGGAGATGAAAAGGAGCTACAACAACATCATGATTGTATTTGAAAAGAAAATACTAATTTGAAAAACTGTTGTAATGCAGTTTCTAATGTCATTAATTTTAAAAATACAAGTCTGTTTGATCCCTCATAACCAATTAAAAATGTTTTGAATCGACTCTTTTAGATGAGTAGTCAGTGGAAATGTTTAGGATACGCAATACTTATTTTTTCTTGGGCAGTTTAATAAAAAAATAATGAAATTGCAGTTTAAAAGTTGCCATTAATGGGCTTACAGATAATTAGAAAGTTTCTTGGGCCATGAGACTGAATAATTGAATTGAATAAAGGCTAAATTAGAATTTGAAACTAATTAAAATCCTGTGTTTATGCTGTAATTAAAACTGGGTTGTCAGATAGTGGTTACTTGTGGAAGTGAGCTATAATATATGAATATGGAAAAATGAATTCAGTGCTTTGTGGCAGAATAGCTAAGGTTTGGGGAATCTTTTTTTTCCTTTCGAAGTGTTTTAGCTAAGTGAAAATAGTGATTTAGGCATTTGTCTTGAAGTACTTTGTTGTAATGTATTATTCACTTAAAATTCTCATGATCCTTAGTATTGGGAAAATTTTTGTCTATTTTCTTTAACCATCCACATCACATCTCTTTTAACAAAATGATCTCCTTTAGAGACAGGAAGGCAAGGAATAGGAATATAATTTTATCAAGCTGTATTCTGTGGTGCATTACTTAAAAATGATTGTTTTTAGGGTTTGCAGTTTTGGGTACTCAAAAAACCAGGCTCTTCCATTTTCTTAGGAAAATGCCCATTTGAAAATAAAAAATTGGGGAATGGAGAGTAAGTAGGTATACATAGGATACTCCTCTTTTTTTGTTTTTTTTTTGAATGTTTTTATTTGGGGGGTAGGAGTCTGTGGATGGAAGATGTGAGTTATATGTAACTGTTCATATGTAAACATTTGGGAGTTTAAATATAAAAAGTGAGAGTCCAGGTGCCTGTAAGCTCAGTAGAGCATGAGACTCTTGATCTCTAGATTGTGAGTTCAAACCCCCCACTGTGACTAGAGCTTACTTTAAAACAAAAGGTGAGTTATATATCAGAGAGAGTGTGTGTATGTATATAATATAAAATATATAATAAAATATAATATATAATTATATTCCAGCTGAGTCTTGCCTGGCTGCATTTTGTAGCTCTCCGACTTTGTGATTTAGACAGCAGTGTGAGATTCCACTAGGGGGCAGCAGAGGCCAGTTCTTTGCGTTGCACACTCATGGCTGCCCTGTAGATCAACAGCAGCAAAGAGGATGCAAAGTAGTTAAAATTTTTGCTGTGATAACTTTGAAGAGTTTATGGTTTGTGGAAAATACTGGTACTTTATGGAAGAGATAATAGATTTTTTAAAAAGTATCCTTAATTGTTTTGTAAATTGAAATAATAAGAGTGAAAAGACAATTTCCATGAGCATTAATTTACTGAAGCTTACTCTGAATATCTTGGGAGTGAGATAAGAGGAATCTTTTGCTAGTGAAAATTTGTGCTTCTTTAAAGCTAAGACTTGGTAAGATCCTAAACTTAGCCTGTTTCTTCTGGATGTACTGGTGCTGCTTTGTTTCTTTACATGACCGTCTGCCGGTCTGCTACTATTTAGAATTTAAAGTTTTTTTTTTTTTTTAAAGGGAAAAACCAATTTTTTATTTTTTATTTAAAAAAAAATTTTTTTTAATGTTTATTTATTTTTGAGACAGAGAGAGACAGAGCATGAACAGGGGAGGGTCAGAGAGAGAGGGAGACACAGAATCTGAAACAGGCTCCAGGCTCTGAGCGGTCGGCACAGAGCCCGATGCGGGGCTCGAACTCACGGACCGCGAGATCATGACCTGAGCCGAAGTCGGCTGCTTAACGGACTGAGCCACCCAGGCGCCCCCCAATTTTTTATTTTGTATCAAGAAGCAATGAGCTGGGGTAGTGTAGGGCCAAAATAGTTACAGAGGTAGGTAAGAGGACTGAGCCTTCTCAGTTGTGGGCTAGTTCCAGGCCCTTCCCCCTTGCCCTTCTGCTGTCGCTTCTCAGCACAGCAGGCAGAGTGATCCTTTTAAACACAAGTCAGATGTCGTCAGTCCTCTCCGGGCTTCCTGTTCACTCAGAATAAAAGCCAATGACCTGATATTATTCAGTCCCCTCCAACCTTACTTTTTATTCCCTGCTTGTCCCTACATTCCACACTGGTCAGACTGTTTCTCCTTTATGCCGACCATGTTCCCCCCGCCTCCCCCAGCCCCTCACCCCCAAGGCCTTTACGTTACTGTTTCTTTTGCTGGAATGGTTTTTCCTCAAGTATCTGCATGACTGTCTTTCTTAACCTGCCCCAACTACTCTTCCTAACCTCAGTCTGTATTTTCTTTTTTCCCCATAGCACTTAATACCTTCATGTATAGTAGAGCATTTCCTTATTACAGTGAATCTCTTTCTCTTCACTAGAATGTAGGCTCCATAAAGACTAGGGAAATATGTCTTCTTAATTGATACACCCTGAGTGCTTAGAACAGGCCTTGGCACAGAGTAGACAGCTGAGATAACACAGTGACTTTCTCAAATCAGACTCATGAATCAGAGCTTCCCTAAAATTAATTATCTCTTGCAGTATAACAGATTATCCCACCACTCAGTGTCTAAAAGCGAGAACTAGATGTTCTCTCCTGGTTTCCGTGGATCGGAAATGCAGGGGTGGCTCGTTCGGGTTCTCTGACTTCTCATCCGCATCCTTGCAGGTCTGGAGCCCAGGTCTGCGGTCATGGTGTCACGTGGTCCTTGAAGGCTCCGCTGGGGCTGGATCCCCTTCCGAGCCCGTTCGTCTGCTTGTTGGTCAGAGGTGCCTCTCAGTTCCTTCCACACCTTTTTTCTTTTCTTGAGACTTTTCATAACAGAGCAGTTGGTTGGCTTCCTCAGAGAGAGCACGAGAGAGAGTAAGAGGGAGTAAGGTGGCGGCAGCGGTGTCTTTTGTGACTTAGAACTTGGAACCCAAACTCCATCTTACCGTAGCATCCTAGTGGTCGTACAGATCAGCCTGATTCTGTGTGGGGAGGACCACAAGGCTGTGGATGCCAGAAGGTCCGGATTTTGGGGAGCCGTTTTAGGAGCTGCCTACCACACCTGAAAGCAAGCTCTCCTGCCAGTTTGAAAGATAAAGGACGGTAATGGCAAGGAATGTGCGAGGCAGGAAGAGGTCTGGGAACCCCGCTGTAGCTGCACAGGGCCATTCTCGTCACCTCAGGGTAGGCTCTGGCCAAGACTGACCTCGCAGTCACTAAGCCACGCGTGCTGTTTATCGCTTCCACCGTTGGGCCACCGCTAGGCTCACTCACATGGCTGACTGCAGAGACCTGCCGCTTGAATCCACAGACTTCAGACAAACCTGGTACATCTGTTATTTAGCATCCCATGCGTGAGGGCTCCCATGCTGGCACGCGGCGTGTTTGTTTCCCCGGAGGCCTGTCGTTAGTCTGTTTAGGAGGAGATTTGACCGTGTCACTTTTTTTCAGCCGGAGGAGTCTCCGTGCCCTTCCCTGTCATTCCCACAGGGAGCGAGCGGGTTGTGACCTAACCGTTCACTTGGTAACTCTCAGGTCTCTGTTGAGTGAACAGATGGAAGAGCTCAGCCAGTCTTTATACCAGCCTGGTGGGAGAGGCCTTTTTGTCAGGAAACGACTTCTCAGGCTTGCGAGGTAAAATGTGTCTAAGATCCCTTGGGAAATACCAGGACTGGGATGTGTCCTCAGGTCTCTCTGACCCCGCAGCTCCTGTTCTTGCCAGTGTGCCCCAAAGCAGATGTTTTCAGTTAGTGAAATCTAGTGGCTGCTGCTCCCAGGCAGGGTTTCCATAAGGCGAGAAAGCCAGGTGCTTGGAGAAGGAGGGTAGGTATCCTTATTTAGACTTGCTGTCATTTGTGATCATGAAGGCCAACTAAAAATGTATGCACTTTCCTTCTTTATTTGGATTATTAGAGGCAGATATCCCATAGTTGATCAACACTATCCTGGAAAGTCAAGAAATTTAGGTTTGGATCTAGCTCTGTCACCTGCTGTCTTTGTACCTTTTGATCAGTTCTTAATCTCTTTAAGCCTCAGTTTCTTCTCCTGGCATTAATCATCTCTTTCAGTAGTTTCCAGAAAGTAATTTCAGGTAGTATAATTTTTAGGTATCACTTTTATCACTGTTTTTTTTAGGTATCACTGTTTTCTTCTTGTTTTTAATGTATTAAAACTTAGTCTTGTTTTTAAGTTCTAGGGACACAGTTGATAGAGTCTAATGATTTCTGCCTTTTCTGTGTGAACTCCCTAAATCCTTGTTCTTACTCAGTTTGCTAGAAGCTTTCCGTGCAACACATATTAGCCAACTTGGGTTTGTTTTTTTTTTTTTAATTTTTATGAACTTTGTCAAACTGTTGAGCCTATTATGGTGTACCTGTTTGTATTTCCAAAATCTTATGCTGCAGATGACTTTATTTTACCCAGAATATTTCCCGGTCTGTCCTTTTCTCTTTTAAATCTAGTGTAGAGTCTTTAGATAGGATTCTGTGAGTCAGAGATACCTCTTTTCCTGGAATAAGCTCTCCTCTGTACCACACTGTGCAGGAGGAACAGAACGTTTAAGTGTGATTCCTGTGGCCTGTCTGTATGCATCTGCTGGGCTGATGCCCTTTGGAACCTCAGTGACAGGTGCTCTTGGGGCTGGTTGCCACTGGTGAGGCTAAGGTGTAGGAGGACAGAAGGAGATACAGGGAGGAGGGAAAAGAAGGGCTGTGGAATAGCAGAGTGTGGCCAACAGTTGTCTCTCTTTCTCTCTCTCTTGATGATACTTCTATTGTGAACAAAGGCTAGTATGTTAAGAATCACAGGTATAGAACTTTAGGTTCTGAAGGAACCTGAATCATCTCATTCATCATCTAAGTGGCTCAGGTGGTTAAGTGTCTGACTCTGGCTCAGGTCATGATCTTGCGGTTCGTGAGTTTGAGCCCTGCTTCAGGCTCTCCGCTGTCAGTGCAGAGCCCACTTTGGATCTTCTGTCTGCCCCCTCCATGCCGTGCACACTGTCTTTCTCTCTCTCCCTCTCAAAAATAAACATTTAATAAATTTTTTAAAAAAGTATATAATTTATAAATAAGAATGTAATATATGGTGATAAAATGACTCATTATCCAGGGTTATAAAACTGATGAATAGTACAGCTAGGGCTTGAATTCAGTTCTTTAGACTCCAAACCCAGTGTTCTATCTGCTTACACAATTTCTGGTGGCTTTTTGCATCTGTTTACTCATCAGATATTTGGTGAGCAGCTTTTAGGTACAAGTGTATGGTAGGTATGGAACATGCATTCATATATGTCCTCAAATTTACTAATCGAGGTAAGGAAGTACCCTAATATTAATAGTACTAAGATGTGTTAAATGAAGTAAGAATGACACAAAGATGTAGATTTTAAAAGCACATGTTTTCATTTTTTACTTCATAAGGACTTGTGTTTTGTTATAAAAATATTGCTTATTCACTATATAGATTCTATCTTTTTTAATGTTTTATTTTGAGAGAGAGAGGAAGAGAGTGGGAGGGGCAGAGAGAGAGGGAGACACAGAATCTGAAGCAGGTTCGAGGCTCTGAGCTGTCAGCATAAAGCCTGATGTAGCGCTCTGACCTGAGCCAAAGTTGGACGCTTAACTGACTGAGCCGCCCAGGTGCCCCTCACTGTATAGATTCTAGACATTGGCAGAACCTACCAGCTACATCATAGCACCTAGAGAAATTTTCATGTATGTTGTATATATATTTTTAAAATTACAAAAAGGGAATTATTCTAAATAGAATCTCTTACACCCTGCTCTGTAACTTGGAGAACCAGACCGGGAGAACTGAGAATGGCCAGGCAGTTGTGAGCCCTGGCAGATCTTGCTGAATGGGCAAAATTTAAGGGACACTTAAAGTGTTAGCTAGAATGGAGTTTACGTGTTGGGGAGAAGGCATTGGAATAGCTGAGGACTAGTGGGTACTGGGTGGAACGCAAATTAGTGCCAGAACAGCAGGGCTTTTCCTCCTTCCTTTGGTCAGAGTTTGTTTTGAGGTTAAAATTACCAGTGGGACCCAGAAGTCAGTGGTCTGTCTCTCACGTTGAGCTAGAAATGCCAGTGAGCTGTATGTAGCATGTGAAGGCAGACAATCGTGATCAACCTGTTAGGGGTCTGTATAGCTGATAGAGGTAATGAACTGCAAGTTTAAAGCCTCTGATACGCAATGATTAGCTGGAGATTTTTGTTTTTGTTTTGTATTTCTGTTTTTTTGTGGGTGTTTTTGGATAATTTCTTGGTCTTCCCAGAAATTTGCCTTCTCTACCAATTGCTTGTGTAAAAAAGATTGGCAAATTAATGTAAAATGAAGTTCTTCCTAAATTCTAAAGGGCTACGTAAATGTAACGTACTACTACAGATGGTGAAAATGAGATTTTTGTTGGTGTTGTGTTTCAGTTGCAGGGCTTTTATTTGGTGCCTACAATGTTTCTTATAATAACCTGTGTATTATGGAATTCCAAAATGTAGATCTTGTGAAGAACATTTATTTCTCTTTATATATATACTAAGCCTCAGTCCTTGGATATTGCTTTTGAAATATAAAAAGCTAGCTCATGGGTAAATAGACTATCCTTGTAAGCATTTGAAAGAAAAAAAATGTGCTTCTGCCTTCTTTTCAAATGTGTATTTATTTTTAAAATGAAAGCTTACTGGAAATTCTTGGGTGTTGGTGTGTAGGAAATAATTTGTGCTTTCTGTATGTTGTTTTAGGGAAAAGATGTGTGTGATGTTCAATAGGTAAAGTGGCCAGTTATGATCTTTTCTGTAGATGCTTGCCTTATGGGGTTCGACTTTGGACATTTTTTTTCCATTTTCCTTTGGGAATTTTGTTCTTCTAAATTCTAGTGTTGTACTCTGTCTTAACCTTGTGCAGATCTATGTGTCTGTTGGCTATAGTTGTAAAAGGTTTGAATATGGCCCATGTGTGACTTGAATCCTGATCTATTCTTCCAGATTATTCTTGGGTACCTGAATGGGTAGACAAGATAGGTATAATGATTAGGCTTATTATTCTTGTTTATTCGTCCATCTGAAGATCCAAGGTCTTCAGGGAATGCTGTTTTGATACCTTAGAGATTTCTGTTAACCCCTTTGCCCCTGTTCTGGCGCACATTATGTAGGCCTGGTGGCATGTTTATTTTCTCTCTCTATCTCTGAATTTGGATATAGAATGTTAAAGAGATCGATTACCCTTTAAGCCACCCATACCCATCTCCCTTCTTCCTGATTGTTCCTCTCTGGGCCACATGAGATAAGCTTTCTTACTTCTGAAGATAATTGACCTCATCTCAAGAGTTTGGCTACCTTGAGGGCATTTTGATATAGTGCACAGCACGGTAGTCATTATTAACCGATATCTGTCCCCTTTGCCTTTAACCTGTTGTTGGTGAGATCTTGGAGCTTCAGAAGTTGAGATGTCTCTCAGATACCTTGTCTGCTCTGGGTTTTGCCTCAATACTTCATATAGTAGTGATTCCTGCCTTCACAGATGGTTTAATCCAGTACTGCTTAGGGGAATGCTTTTTCATGTTTCTTCATAGTAAATGATGTTGAAACATTTTGAATCCTAGTAGGTGTTGAAATACAGTGAGGAAGGTATTTGGTACTAGTTTCTCATTTATGAAACAATAAAAGCTTTACTCTATCTCCTGTTAAATACCCATGCATTAGAAACCCTAGAAAAAGCTAATCAGCCTGAAGAAGACAAAACTATCCACTGGCCTCTCGTCAGATGCTGCCTTTTCTCCCTGGAAAACTGAATTCTCCCCTAATGTTTGACTAATTGCTAATTTTTTAGATCTCTGCTCTTAGAAGCCATTTGCCCAGGGCAGTTTTCTTGACACCTAGACAGCATTCAGTGGAGTTCTCTGTTACGGTTTTATAGCTTCCTGTACACCTACTAACACTCCTACCACTTTATTGTTATTTGATGTTTTGGTATCTGTCCCTAATAGTCTGTGAGCTCTGTAACAGCGACAACTATGTCAGTTTTAGTGCCTGGCATTTAGTGGCCCCTTAAATTTTTTTTTTTAATGTATGAGTTAAAGATAAATTTTAGCACTTTGGATATGTTTTATTTCCTACTTTTCTGTGTGTGTACTCATAAAGGTGTATACATATATGTAGATATTTCTATAAAGATATTACCCTGGAATTTCACCTTGCTTGTTGGAGTAGAGTTTTAAAATCAGCATGATGTGAAATTGCCCTTCCATCTTTATCGTACATACAATAAGTCAACACAATTTTCCCCTCCAGCGTTCATTGATAAAATTGTGTACAGTGGTATTCTGTCTCTCTATACACAGCCATCCAGAGTTCTCCAGAACCAGACTCTGATGTACCCATCTGGCAATCCTCCCTGCTGTCCACTTGGTTACCCTGGTTCGGTTGGGTTTCTCCTATCTTAAGTTAGCTAAGTTTGCCCTATGTTTTCTGGTTTCCACTCCTTAGTTCATGCCATTCTCCCGCTTTGGAAGACCCTATCTTTTCCCTTTCTGTTCACCTTCAGGGTCCTCCTCAAATTCTACCTGGCCCTGACCCACTCTGAGTGGTCTTTTTCCTCTTCTGAGTTTTTGCCATTTATTGCCCCTGGTCGTCCTTTGACATTTAGTAATGTTACCATCTTGGGGATGTTGTCTTGATTTTGTGTGTGTTTGTGTTTTCTAGTCAGCTAGATTGTTTGACCACTGAAGACAGAAATACTCTTTTTTTTTGTGTTCTTCACAGTTTAGGCCTGGCACAAAGTTTCTCACTAAATAATTTATTTGGTTTTAACTATAAAAAGTTGCTCCTCACATTTGATAGCATGAACCTTGAATAGAGTGCTTTGATGAGAATATTTTTCATTTTGTGTCTTTAAAAAACATTCTATGAATATCCAGTTCTGTTTTGTCTTACTGCTTGCACGTAATGGCTGACCCGGAGTTACAGGGGAGTCTGCATGCAAGTAGCACAAGAGGTTTAGTAGCTGTGGGTGCATTGTGGCCCAGTTACGTCGAAATTTCTGGTGGTACAGCATGAAATAAGAATTTTACTAGGTGAGGGAAGAGAATGGATTGGAGGATAGCTTTTCACTTGAGCAGAGATCCATTGCTTAACTATAGCACTGTTTTCTGAAAACAGTGCTATTCCCAAGGTATAAAATCCCCAGAAAGATGATTTGATTCCTTAATACAGTGGATGCCATGTTCTTACATGACTAATTGTAACCTAATACTCTCGTGGCTTAAATGAGAAATTGCTACAGAGAACTATTTAAGAAATTCCTTTTAATTGATTTGTTTCTTAGGATCTGGCTCTCCTACCTGGTATAGCCTAAAAGTCACTTGGAATTGTAACTAGTAGTGGAATGTTGAAAAAGATGCTCAGAGCCCTACTTGTCTGTCGTCACAGAAGTGAACAAAATGGCATTCCTAATATTTTAGTAAATAAATTTAGTAAATAAATTAGGTGAACTTGCTTCTTTGTTACCTGTTTGTCAGACTGTTGAAATGTAAAATGCAGATTGCACTGATGTGGAAGAGATTATTTGTTTGTTTAGGTACAAAGAGGATGGTGAAGCTTTATTAATTTTACTTCCCTCTGAAGAAAAAGGGATGGTGCAGCAGCTTCTCCAGAAGAAAGTGCCTGTGAAGGAAATCAGGTAAGAACTGCTGGGTGTGTTGAAGTTACCGTCAGGAGAACGGAGGTGCAGAATCATCATGCTGAGTTATGTACACTTCATTCCCTCCTCCCTCTCGTCTTCCGCTGTCTGCTTTGTGACTTTTTTTGTTTGCTAGTGTTCTTCTAAACACGTTTTCTGGAAGACTGTTAATGCAGAAAATAAGATGAAATGGAGAACTTGTTAGCTTCAGCAGACATTGATTGTTGAAAAGATTATACATATTGGATAAAATTTGTAGGGTTCTATGTCCTTTTCAGAGGACTCTGCTGTCCATTGAAGATACTCAGATTGTCAGCAGATTTGATCAGGATCGGAGTTTCATCTGCACTGGGGTCCTTGAAACATCCTGGCTTTACTTGGAGGGAAGATTTGGAGGGTGTTTAGATGGGAAGTGGGGCAGGTGGGTTGGGTAAGGGTTTGATGGAACACGACTGAGTTGAAATTGTTGAGGCTAAGTGAAAGTTTTCTACCTTTTGTGTCTTTAATTTTATATATGATTTTATAATTAAAGTAAAAACCACCTCGTCCACCCCCATCTACTACTACCCCAGCTTTGGAGGAGCAGAGTGGTTCGGTTTATAATCAGGGAAAAAAGTGGGATTTATTTTGTGAAACATAGACCCTTGTAAGAATTTCATTCTTTCCTGTAGCTTCCCTTGGTGGAGTTAAGTAGCAATTCTGTTACATTGTGCCTGATTTCCAGATAAGGAGACCATTATTTATATCTTTTGGCTCCTTGCTTATTATTTGAAATTGGCTTTATGAAATTTGGCTGAAAATGGAAGTACCTACAACAATGACATTAACTTTCATTTATTCTATTGCATGGACCGATCTCCTGTTAGAGTATTTTCTAACATTATGGACCTAAGAAGCAACCAGTGATAATTGAATGTTAACCTTAGTATCTTTCACTTAGCATGGGGCATTTAGAGATGATTTCTGATCTTGATCTTTTTCCCCCCCTGCATTATGCAGAATACCTGAGAGTCAGGTTTACGTCTAGTGGAATTTCAGTCTAATCTGGCTCCTAGATGAGAAATAATGTTATAGGTTTAAAAATACTGAGGAAGATAGGAAAATGCTATATACTGTTTTCAGTTTCTAAAATTGAGATGTCTAAGTTTAACCTGTATTTTTTTGTTACAAAGAATTAATCCAGAAAAACTTATAGACGTCCAGAAAAAATTGGAATCATTTTTAGCACAAGATCAAGATTTAAAAGAAAGAGCTCAAAGGGTAAGTCGTTGGTAAATTGGATACCTTAGTTGGAATGGAGCATATAATAAAGTTAGAATTCATCATTTTCTACTACTTTACGTTTCATGGCTATGCTTCAGGTAGTCAAGTGGTGCAGTTCACAGATAACCAGAACATTCTTTAACTTTTAAAAAGACTCTGTACCTCGAAGCGTCCGGGTGGCTCAGTCGGTTAAACGTCCAACTCTTGATTTTGGCTCAGGTCGTGATTTCACGGTTTTTAGGATTGATCCCCACATTGGGTTCTGTGCTGGTGGCATGGAGCCTGCTTGGGATTCTCTCTCTCTCTGCCCCTCCCTTGCTCACACTCTCTCTTTTTCTCTCAAAATAAATAAATTAACATTTTTAAAAAACTAAAAAAAAAAAGTATGTATTTCTTAGAACTGGGAAAATGTCAGCTTTGTGCTTCTTCAGCAAGCTTATTGTAATTTCTTATATTAGCTTAAATTTCTAGAAAGCATAGCACTTTTACTGAATCCTCTTTAAGAATGAAATTTTAATCTATAAATATGACTTAATGTTCCCAAATTACTTTTTTTTGACTTAGAAATCCTCTTGATTAGCAAATACAAAGAATTACCACTTTCAGTTAAACTTACTTTTCAGTTCCTAGAGTGCCTAGCAGTAGATGCTTTAGAAAAGGAAGAAGGGAAGTAATTTTGTGTTGTGCTAACAGCTTCCTAGTCTCTAAACGGACAAATATTTGAATCCCTGTTACAAAGCTCATCCTTTTCGCCACGCTCTTATGTACATGGAGGTTACCGGATCTACATGTTATCTCTCTCTCTGCATCTCCCATAACATATCAGCAGTGAGTTAAGAGTGTCAGGATTCAGAGGTTGGATTCTGTGTCAGCAGAGAGATGAAATGAGAGGAAGGAAATAAGAGATGTGGAAAGAGCATCCTAAGTGGATAAGGAGCCTGAGCAGAGAAATGGTCAGTAGTAAGGCTTTTACGTTATGGTTTTGAAACTGGATATTCTTGGGAAAGAAGTTTTATTTAAAGAGCAGATTTTACGTTTCTGGTTAAAAATTAACTTCTGTTATATTTTATCAAGTTAGCCTCGCTCTGCTTAAAATACCATGAGTGATGAAAGCTGGAATTTAAATGCTTACTTTGTGTCAAGTGCTTAGTCATGATGTGACTTTGTTACATGGCAGTTTGATACGTGTTCTTTCTTCATCTTCCCAACAACCCAGGAGGGAGGCAATACTGATGTGACTTTACACAGGAGTAAATAGTAGATGGAGAAAATTAAAAATTGTCCAGGATCGGGGTGCCTGGGTGGCTCAGTCGGTTGAACGTCCGACTTCGGCTCAGGTCATGATCTCGCGGTTCGTGAGTTCAAGCCCCATGTCGGGCTCTGTGCTGTCAGCTCAGAGCCTGGAGCCTGTTTCAGATTCTGTGTCCCCCCCTCTCTCCGCCCCACCCCTGCTTGTTCTCTGTCTTTCAAAAATGAATAAACATAAAAAAAAAAAAAATTAAAAAAAAATATTGTCCAGGATCACATAAGCTGTTAAGTAGCAGACCTGAGACTGATATCCACATTTGACTTTCTTCAGAAATTCCGTGATACATCAGGAGGATTATAAGAAAACCAAATACTGAACTGTGCCAAGTTGGATTTCTCTAGTCTCACTTCACCTGAAATCTAATGAAAAAGACCTTTATAGGGGAGATTTTTTTTTTCCTTAATTTTTGGGTATGCAAACATTTGTGTGTGCAGATATCATCTAGCAGACATTGTTTAAATCTTTTAGAAAGTTTGGAAATAGTATGCACATTTAAAACTATTATACATGAATTCTGAGATGTCATGACTTACTGCATACCTAAGAGGTCATTCAATTATGAATCAGGAAATAAGGAACAATGGAAGGATGTTTCACTAGTTTGTGCATACAACAAATGAGCCTTCCAGAACAAAGATTATAGAATGCACATTGAAATAAATGATGTGATTTATTGGGTGTCACGCATGGTTTAGCAGAATGGCTAACTGTATTGCCAGCAGCAGCAAGCTATCTAGTTTCATAGAAGTGATTTTCTAGCCTTTGATTATAATCTGGAGAGAACAAAAACGATAGGCAACCGGGGTGATTTTTTTGTGTGTGTGAACAATTGTAGGGGAAAAATTATCCTTGAACTGGAGCCATTCATTGTTTTTCATGCCTCTGGAGACAGGGAAAATGGTTTGAAGAAAGGATTAGTATAAATTTATAACAAATATGAAGTTCAGGAAATACTGAAATGGGAATTAAATGGACTTACAAAAATTTTAAAATAAGAAACGCTTGCATAGATGTGTTTCATCATCTTTGTTGCCTGACTGTGTTACAGACTGATAAAGGATCAGGATCATGTTTAAATTTTGGTTTATATAGTTCTTGGTCTACAGATACCTTTTTTCTATATAAACACCAAAGAAAAATAACACAAGTTCATGATGACAAATTACTTGAAGTGATAATGTAAAAGGGAAGGCTTTAGGAGTAAACTTCATGTCATGATTTTATTAAGCTTCATTTAAATACAGTAACATTTTATTATGTTAGAAAAGGTATTCTTTTCTAAGAATAAATAAATAAAGAATACCTTTAACTAAATAACTAAATAAATACCTTTAACCAATAACTAAAATAATTATTACTAATAGCTAGTATTTATTGGTATTTACTATATTCCACAAGATACACCCTGGTACTCTAGATCCATTTTCTCGGTTAATTTCTCATAACATTTTAAATAGAAGGTGTTATGATCTCTGATAGATGAGGAAACTGACAGAGACACAAGAGGTTTGAGCAGCTAGTAAGATAAGGAGCTCAGATTGTCATCTGTATCATTACATATCCTACTTTTTCCTCCTGTTAGACTATACTGCAATGGACTGATACTAACTTGTAGAATAGCTTTCTGAGAAGGTGATGCTCTATGTTGAGTTGGCTTTATGAAACCAAATTTAAAGTCTTATCTAATATTACAGTTACAAAAAGGTAGTTTTTTTTTATGTAGAATGGAGATATGCTCAATTATTTTATTAAAATTTTTTTTATTTTAATGTTTACTTTTAAGAGAGAAAGTGAGAGACAGAGAGTGAGCGGGGGGGGGGGGGGGGGGGGGTGCAGAGAGAGAGTGAGACACAGAATCCGAAGCAGGCTCCAGGCTCTGAGCTGTCAGTATAGAGCCGGACATGGGGCTCAAGCTCAGAGCCATGAGCCGAAGTCATCTGCCCAACTGACTGAACCACCCAGGTGCCCCTATATGCTCACTTATTTTTAAGATATTTCACTACTGTTGAATTTATCCCTTTGGTTAATTTTCTTTTATCTGAGTTTAAATTTATTTTCCGTTTCTGACCATTGTATGTGATACATGTAAACCTCTTACTTTTACAGTGTTTTGTCTCCTATATACGCTCAGTGTATCTGATGAAGGATAAAGAAATATTTGATGTGAGCAAGTTACCTATACCTGAATATGCCCTGTAAGTATTCATATTAAACTTTTAGTTGTGAATCCTCAGAGGTAGAGGTCATTTGTCTGCAACCTGGTTCTCTGAGAGTCCTCATTGAAACTGCTCTGCCTTAACTTAAGAGAATCTGTTAAAGATCTGCAGAGAAAAAGATTACGTAAACTAGAAAACTAGGTGCGTGTCTAGTTCTTGTTGTTTAAAGAAGTTTCTTACTTGTAAGTGAAGATTTCTGAAAGTTTCACTGGCAGTTTCCTGTAGTTTCATCTTAAAGGAGGTGGAGAACAATTGGTAAGCGCTGTTTGAAATCTTTAAATGTCTGTAGTCCTCTTGTCTTTGGAACGCTGGCTTGGAACACCATAGACCATTCTTTTTTATGCTTTTGACACAAGTCTCCTTGTCAGTTCTTCCTTTATTTTAGATTGATCCCTATAACTGCTTGCTTATTGCCTGAGTGTTCTTTGTGTCTTGGTGTTTCTTATAGGTACTCAGAGTTACCATGGCAAAATATCCCCGTTTAGTAACTGAGGTTACTATTACATAAAAAAGGAACTGTTGGTTTGTTTTGGCTCAGTATTTGAAGGACTTTTTTCCTAACCTTTTCAGCTATAAAGGAGGAATGCTCATTTTTTCAGTGGGGTTCTACCTGTGGGAAAAACATTGACAGAATTCTATAAAGCACCCTTGAGGTTAATCATAGGTTAAATATCAGCATAAAATTCCTAGTCAGCGATGACACATGTATTTTCAAGGCAAGGTCTGTGTATTTGCCTTGCTCTCCAGGAATTTGAATGTCTTTACCTTTAAATGGAGTCTGATAAAAACTTGTATCTGGGAGAGTTGCTGTTTTCTACTCTTCACATTAGATTGTGAGTTTAGTATAATAGGTAATTTGTCAGTTGTAACATTTTAGAATGATTGAAATTGCTAGATAACAGCATGAGGCTCCTGACTCTCTGTGTAGGTAATTGATGGAAAACTGCACACCATGGATATAACATGTTTTTGTCACTGAGCTGTTTATGTAGCAGTTACTAATTTCACCTTTTCTGAATATGATTCTTGGTTTCAGTTATTAGCTCCCTTTTAGTATTCCATGAAAAAGTTCTGTCGTGGTTTTCTGATTGACTTAGCTGAGATATTAGTAAACAGGAGAGGCACCGGGCTCTGACACTGCAGGGTCATATTAATGGGACATTTTGTTGCTATAAAAGCCAGTAAACCTCATCTGTTCCCAGTTGACAACCTTTGCTTTTTACTGGTGATGTCTAAGGAAGGCAGAAAGTTAACTTCTGAGCCTAAATTATTGGTATAGTTTAATTTGGTGGTGTTTAGATGTGTAAGTTCCTTGATCTATAAATTCCTTTAGAAGCCCTTTGTTACCTAAAGCAGTGTTATGTGTGCAGGATATAATAAATGTTTTTAGAAATTGTTTTCCTAAGGAAACATGTTTTGAGTAGTATGTACAGTTCATTGTGCTCGATGTTAAAAAATTATAGATGTACGTACTCTTACCTTAAAAGGGCTCCAAGTTTTAGTAGCTGAGAAAGACACACAACTATAATTGTAATACACTGAGAGAATGCTCTGATGGATAGGAGTTTATGATCCCACCCTGTAGTCTCCATAATAGTAATAATGGGAGGTGCTCAGTAGTGGCTGCCTGTGTGCCAGGCCGTATGTTAAGTACATTGGATCTGTGAACTCATTTCACTCTTAAGACAACCCTAGGATATCAGCACTGATCATGCCGTTTCATAAATGAGAGAACTGAGGTATAGAGGTTCAGTAACATCCTTCAATCACACAGCTGGTGATGACAGTCAGGATTTGAATATCAGCAGTCCCATTTCTGAATCTGTGCTTTCCACGTACCTCTGAGTTTTCTTGACTCATGTCTCATAGGAAAGAGGCAATGGAGCCATGTCATAATGTTAGCTGTTTATTGTAGCAGGCCCGGTTTCAGGAGTTTATTTCCCATCTGCGAGTAGGAACTTAGGAGCTGATCATAAAGTGAATCTTGATATTAGAAGGAGAAAATAATTTTTCTTTTCTTTTTTGGTCTCGTTTAGAAATCCTTTCTTTTTGGGGTGCTTGGGTGGCTCAATTGGTTAAGTGTCTGACTGGCTCAGGTCATGATCTCACGGTTCATGGGTTCAAGCCCTGTGTCGGGCTCTGTGCTGAATGCTTGCTCAGAGCCTGGAGCCTCTTTTGGATTCTGTGTCTCCTTTTGTCTCTGCCCATCCCCTACTCGTGCTCTGCTTCACTCTCTCTCTCAAAAATAAATAAATGTATTTTTGTAGAAGTGATTATGTCGTAGTAAAAGAGGAGAGAACAGTGGTAATTTGAGTTTGTTCTTTGCAGAGAGCTGTTTTGTCCTTTCTTGACCATGTCTTTTCCAGGTTTAGTATTGACATTTCACAAAGTGTTTTCATATAGTTAGCAAGTCGGATTGTTACAACAGCTGTGAGGTGGGCCTGGTAGGTATCGATATCCTGTATTTGAGGGAGCCAAGGCTGAAAGAAGTAAACTGGAAATAGGCAGATTTAGTACTTGACCTGTTCCCTTGTTTCTGGTTTCATGCTCTTTATGTTATACCTTGTTAACCTCTTAATGAAAAGTGAGGTATCTTCAGTGTTTTCTGATGGGTATTTGGTATTTTTTGGCTTGCCTTTTGGATCATCTAATCTGTCAAGATTGAGTTGTATTTCAGAGGAGTGTTTTTTTAAAAACTCCAAAAATAGATCTCCACTCTTGAGAAACTGTTGCATAATACCATAAGCACACCATCAGTGTGCTGAGATAACTGTTTTCGTTTGTTCATGTTTAAGATCTCTTGGTCTTGCTGTGGCACCTCGGGTAAGATTTCTTCAGAAAATGCAGAAACAACCCCCCAAAGAATTGGTGGTGAGCCAAGATCACAAACAAATTGAGCCAAGGGCTCCCTCCCTCACCAATGATGAAGTAGAAGAATTTAGAGCCTACTTCAATGAGAAAATGTCCATCCTTCAGAAAGGTGGGAAAAGACCAGAAGAGACAGAATATACACCGGGTAAGGGGATTAGTGATGAAGAGGAAGAAGAGAAGGAAGATGAGGAAGAAATGGAAGAGAAACTGGCAAAAGCAAAAGAGTCTTCACTTCAGTCTGTCCCTAGCACTGGGGAGTCCAAGCAAGCCCCTGGGCAGTTCTTAGACAGAGATGAGGACGAGGACGATGGACACGATGCTGATTTCTTTACAGTGAAGCGGCACAATGTGTTTGGGTTGGACCTTAAAGAGAATAAAACACCACAGGTAAGTTTATTCCCACTGGATGGTCTTCTGTTATTTCCCACCACTTCTTACTGTGTGTTGCTTGTGGCCTTTGGGGGGAACTCTGGGGGCAGGAAGGACGAGGAGAAATGTGTAGAATGACATTCTTTGAAGTGAAGGCTCCCTCTTTCTCCATATTTAAAGATGGAATAAGTGCCAGAGAATTCTCCTTGTTCATAACCTAGGGAACTCTAAGAATGCTGACGAATTTAATCTCATTTGCTGCTCTTCTGAGGCATGTTTTAAAAGTAGCCAGAGCCATGGTTATAACAGTAAGGAAGGCAGGTGATGGGGTTCTATGGTTTATAGCATGACGATCCTTCACTGTGATTATTAACATACTACTTTCTGATTTAAATCATTACAAATATCCCTTACAACAATTTAATCTCCCTAAGCATGGATTTAACTTGTAACGAGACATTTGCTTTGGGGCACCAACGCAGGGTCTTAAATAGAAAGCCAGCACTCCTTTTTAAAGGCCACTTATGAAGGTTTGTTAAAAGTTTCATGTAGATCCTTTGTTCCTCTATAGGTACCTGCTAGGAAAAATAAGAGAGAGAATTCAGATAAAGCATCTGTTTTCTGGAGTGTCTGTAGGTGTGCGGTTAATGTGTTTCTCCTCCCCTTCCTTGGTCCCCTTCTTATTTTGTATGCATTTATTCTTCATCATTTCTTTAAAGTGAATTGAATTAAAAACTGAAGCTGAGCTCTAATTTTTAATAAACTCTAAGACTCACAGTGGAAATACTAAATTTTGAACTGTGAAACTCAGATGGTGTTTAAGTAACTAA
Source organism: Panthera tigris (assembly GCF_018350195.1). NCBI lineage: Eukaryota > Metazoa > Chordata > Mammalia > Carnivora > Felidae > Panthera > Panthera tigris. The sequence continues at coordinate 7,289,394 of NC_056669.1, forward strand.
ATAAAAATCTTGGAAAGGTAGCAAACATCGTTATTGAGTACTTAATGTATAATTTGGTGTTTTCTGAACATTATCTCATTTGGTCCTTGAATAACCCTGTGAGGTAGGTACTGTCTCATTACACAGGTAAAGGGAAAAAACAACTGGGAGACAGAGACCGTAAGATAGTGACGTGCACTGTTTGTTGCTGGCATAGCTGGAAATTGAGCCTAGGTATTCTAATGTTTTTGGTTAAGTACATGGATAATGATCTGGTTTTTGAAGTGTGATTTATTACTCTTTGTTATAGAATTGATACACTTTGTGTTGTATCTGATAAGTCTGTGGTTAACCTAAGGCCACAAAGATTTCCTCCTATGTTTTCCCTGGGAGGTTTTATAGTTTTAGTGCTTAAATTTAGGGCTAAAGTTTATTTTAGCTTAATTTTTGTGTATGGTGTGAGGGAAGGGTTAAGGTTCTTTTATTTCTTTTCTTTTTTCTTTTTTTTTTTTTAATTTGGGGTCTAGTTGAACCAGTATCTTTGTTAAATAGTGCTTTCTCCATTCAGGAACCTTGTCCCCTTTGTCCAGGGTTGACCACGTATATGTAGGTCTCTTTGACTCTTGTCTCTGTTAGCCATCCTTTCTCCAGTAATACCCATCTTGATTAGTTTCATGGTAAATCTCAAATTAGGTAGTACAAGTCTTCGAACTTGATATTTAAAAAAATTTTGTTTTGGTTCTTTTTGGACCACTGTATTTTCTTACAAGTTTTTGAACCAGCTAGTTAATTGGTACAAAAAAAAAAACCCCTTATGTTATCTTCATTGAGATTTCATTGAAATCTTTAAATCTGTTTGGGGAGAATTGACATCTTGAGTTGTCTGATTCAACAATACAGCATATCTTTCCGTTTATTTAGGCTTTTACTGTGTTTTAGTGTGGTTTTATGATTTTAAGCATGTCTATCTTGCACATTTTTTTGTTAGATTCATCTTTATTTCATAGTTTTCAATACTATTATAAATTATACTGTTAAAATACAAATTTCTAATCCTTTGTTTTCAGTATTTTTGTATGCTAGTCATTCTAAACTGACCCATTAGTTCTAGTGGCTTTATTTTGGGGGATTCTTTGGGATTTTCTCTGTAGATGGTAATGGGGTTTGTGAATAAAGATGGTTTTGTTTCTTCTTTCCAATCTGTGTACCTTTTATTTCGTTTTCTTAATTATATTTTATGTTGAATAGCACTGGTGAGAGTGGCCATCGTTGTTCTTTTCCTCGTCTGTGGGAGGGAAAACATTAGTCTTTTATGATTATACCTGATGTTAGCTTTAAGTTTTGTGTAAATGCTTTTTTCGGGGTGGGAAAGTTCCATTCCATTACTGGCTGGTTTAGTGCGTTTATCAAAATGGATGGTGAAAATTTTGTCACGTGCTTCCCCCCACCCCAGCTATTAAGGTGAATATATACTTGTTCTGTTAACATACTGATTTTTTTAATGTTGAACCAACATTGAATTCCTTTGATAACCTTCACTTAGTCACGATGTGTTTTATCTATTGCATGGTTTTGCTTTCTAATATTTTGTTAAGGATGTTTGTTTCTGTGTTCATGAGGGATATTGGCTTGTTTTCTTCTAATGACTTTGGGACTGTGACACATTTAAAAAACTTTTTATACATTTTGCCATACTATCCTATAGAGAGGTCACAGCCCTTGACCCTGGCCTTGTATGCCATTGCCCCTTTACTTACTCTAACAATGAATATTACCACGTTTTTACTATTTTGAAAAAGAATCAGTGAGAAATGTCTTACCATTTGAGTTTATCTTTTATTGATTCTATTATTGAACATCATTTATTTCAGTTGTATAATTTCTGTGCTTGTCTTTTTCACTCCTTTTCCTGTGCTGTGATACTGGTCTTTTCTGTTGGTCTCCAAAAGTCCTTAAACATTAGTTGGTGTTCTTGGGTTTTTAAACTTTTTCTATTATCTTCTGTCACACAAAATTGTGTGTTGGCCTGCCTTCCTTACTGGATTCTGAATTCCTTGAAATTAATGTCTTACTGACCAGTATGTACTCAGGGCCTGGTACAGTGTCTAGCTCCTGTTGAATTTCAAAGATGTTCCATGAATGAATGAGTGATGTGCTGAATTTCTTATTCTTTCACTTTGATAATTTTATTTGCTGTGAATTAGATATAATTCATACCTGTGGGGTTTATTTTTGGAAACCTATATTTTGAAACTATAAGATTTTAAAAATATGATTTATCTGATTGGCTTAAAATGATTCAAAAGGTATTGTTTAATTTTCTATAAGCATGAGCATAAATAACTTTCTTTTTTTTACTCATTAAATTATATGCCTGTGTAGGCCAAGCTTTGTAATTTAGGTAGTAAATAAAAGTATCTAATAGTAATGATGTAAAGTTCTAACTTAAGAATACATTTTCATGGTGTACTATAGGAAGTTCTATTTTTAAAATACCTACATGATGTTTTTAAATGAAATAAATTGGAAGTGTATGACGTATGCATCAAACGTGAGGAATAGTTTGGGACGGCAGGATTTTGAGAGGCTGGAAAAGGAATGTTTTTCTCTTTCTTCCTGCACATTCCCTAGTGCTGTATACAGCTACAGTTGAAATTACTGGTTCTTTGGGTGAAATAGAAAGGCTTACTGCCTCTTCCCCACCTAATCTTGCCAGCTTTACTTGTTATGTGCCTTAAGGCTTTCAGAGTCAATGTTTACTTGCTCTCAGATTGTTACCATCTTTCTGGTTCTTCATCTTGTTTTTAAGGCATTTTGTTTTGCGTGTGATTTTTGCATCAGCATTTGCAGTCAGGTTTCTATTTTAGCCTTTGTTCTTGCATGTTATATTTTAGTATTGAGTTGTACTCACTGCAGGCTGCTTTCTTCCTCTATTACCTAATTTTAAGGATAGACCTGATAAAAGAATACCAACCAAACCATACTCACAATGGAAATAATACTATTATTTACACATAAGCGCTATATTCCCCTTGGGAGACTTAAGTACTTTTTCCAGACACGGTTGTCTTTGTTCACATATTTTTTGTTGCTCCTGTTTCATAATTGCTGTTAGGGACAACATACCAGACATGTAAGAGAACTGGTTTCATTCCTTCTATCACAGGCTATTCTTTGTCCCGATTATCTTTCTTTCCTTTCTTGCCCCCTTGGAAAGTGGAGGAGATTTGTTGAATCAGTTATAGCTTGGAGCATCGGAGGGGACACATTGGGTTGCAGATGACATGGGATTTGTTTAATAATCATTGTCATTGATAAAATAATTTATTTGGTGTTTTAACATATACCAGATGCTTACAAGTTCTCATTTTGTCCTCGTCACAGGAAAGGCAGATGATGATATTTAAATTTCACAAAGCCTTTTAAATGTCTTTTCCAAAGTTACAGTGGTGGAGTCAGTACTCAGAACCTATCTCTGATGCCAAATCACATTCTCCTGTCCTGTTGCCTACCATATGATTTGCATTTAGTTTACTTGATCTAAATAGGTGATGTCAGCATAACTGATAGCACGTTACATTTCTTTGTGCTACCCATTGTGTGCAGACACGTCGAATACAGAATTGGTACGTTTGCCTCTTTGGATCTGGGCATGAATGGAGAAGAGAGGTGCCGAGTGCAGGTGCAAGCAGTGTCTTCTGGAAGACTGCCCTGTCATAGTCCTTTTCTATTTGACAGGATGAAGGCATTGGCAGAGAAATAGATTTCCTTAGCACTGGGGAGCAAATCAAGAGTGACAGGGAGGTAGAGAGCATAGTCAGGGTGATCACGCACCAGGGCAGTTAAGAGAAGGTTGGCTGACCTCCTGTCATCGGGAAGAAATCTGTGTTTTGGCTGTTTTTTTTTGGTATTGGCAAGAAAGTTGACTCTAAGGAAACAGTGTTAGGAGTGTGAATATATAATTACAATGATGAATTTGAAAATGATTTTAAAACATTTCTTAAATATAAGAATGAAATCTCTAAGCATATACTTTTGTGTTTCTCATTTTATAATTGTTTAGGGAGGAGACTGATAGGTGGATTCCATTTTTAGCTCAGCATTTGTCCTTTTACAGCTATCTAAACAGTAAACCTAGGTCAGTCTTAAGATTTGAATGATACTCATAGATAAGTCTTTGTTTATAGTAGAATCTATATTACGTTTACTTGGAGTCTTACATTTTTGCACAGAAATTCTTGGTGTTGCAAGAACTCGCTGCTGGTAAAACATAGATTAGCTAATATTATTTTTTATAAGTATCCTCTTACAAAAATACCTAAAATTCCGAATCAAGATTCCTATATATGGAAGCTTGGTTTTTCTGCCTCTTGTCTCTGTCTTTTCTGTTTCCTCTTCCTCCTCCTTCCTACTTGTCTTTTTTCCCCTCTTTCTGGGAGCAGTTACTGAGTGCCTACCAGGTGCCAGGGACTGTGCTAGGTACTTAGTGAGTTTTAGAGGCTTATGACTTGAGTTAATGTAGCTGATTATTAAACTAGAATTTCAGTAGAGAATCCCAGCTTTCTCTTCCTTTATTCATTCATGCAACCAAATGTTTTAAAGCTCTCATATTGGCACTTGGGGGAGAAGATGGCCCCAGGGGCAATTGTACCTTAAATAACAGATAGGTGTTAATATGAGCTGGTAAAGCACTCTCAGCAAAGAGTACAGAGTGAGAAAAACCATGCCACAAGAAAGTATGTGTTTAGTTTGGGAAACTATTTCTGGCATGATGTTCTGTAGTTAAACTTTCTGAACCTTAGTGTGTGTCTGTAAAATGGGTCCAATAACAGTGTCTACTTTGCAGAGTTATGATTAGAAATAGAAAGCACCCAGCACAGTTGTGTATGTAGAAGAAGAGTGTGAACATTAGCTATGATTTCCAGCTGATAAAGTATAGTAGGAATGTACAGATAAGGGCGTGATACAGTTTTGCCAGTGCCATGGCCAGGCAGTGTCTGAGGGAGTTGCTGGGGAAAATAAGGCCTTTGTCTGAATCAGGACCAGTTGTAGAAAGAAAAAGTGATGCACTTCATTTACTTCAGGTGTTATATTAGGAAACCAGTTTGCTTTTATGATTATAGCCTAGTGGATAGAGCATTTTTAACATTCTCAGTCTTGTGCATTGATCTGGACAGTGCTAAACCCTACACTAATATCACAGGTGCAGTCAACATCACAGCCAAATATTTATGGAGAGTTTATAATTTGATATAATCAGACTATATTAGGCAGTGCCTCGTAGAAATGGATTTATTGCTTATAAATAGAACTAAAAGTGGTTTAACAGTAGGTATTTCATGTGTAATCATTAAATAAAATTATTGCATTAATTTCCTGGGTGGAGTTCTCTGTCCAGTTACCTGGCAGTATTCTTGTGGATATCAGTGTTGTGCAGTGTATTTCTAGAAGATACTGTGTAGGCGATATTGGGATATGGATTTTACTTATATTTAAAGAATGCTGATTTAAATGGACATTAGAGGAAGTATTGTCGTTGTTTGGGGAATGATTGGGCATGCTGATGAACTGTTGCAGGAGAGTGCTGGTTTAGCTGTTTTTTATCCCCATAATTATTTGATTTAACATGGGAATGAACTATGGTAGCTTATTTCCTGAAATTTCTTGCAGACAACTCAGTTTTTGTAAAAGAAATGTCAGGAAGTGATGAGTATCTATTAGTTTTCTGTAATCTGTCATGCACTTTGATTATCGTGTATCATATACTAAACTCTTACCACAGTCTTATGCAGTATTGCCCCCATTTTGCAGGTTAAGAAACAGAGACTTTGAAAGGGTCAATTGCTTGCCCAGTGTTGCAGAATTAGTGAAGTGGCATAACTGGAATTTGTACCTATGCCCACCTGACACAAGCCTCAGTGTAATTGTGCTTTGTTTTGATTCTTGGCAGTTCTACATTTAGGAGTTTCTTTTAGAGTTCATTTTTACTGCCTACTAGCACTGCAGCTGTTCTTCTGCAGCCCATTACTGCCTCAGACTTGGCTTGGATAAGCCTCCTAATTGGTCCCCACTGTTTTCCCATCATCTTCCTGCAGACCTCAGTCAGGTTAGTATTTTTTTTCATGTGGTTGGCCTTCCATGCTTCCCTTAAGTTCATCCTTTCAACTGGGCTTCCTAAACTTGCCATGCCCCCCTCCCCCCTTCCCCCTACCCCCTGCCCCCCTGCCCCCCTGCCCCACTGCACCACCAGCCCATTCTTTCCTGTGTGAGTTTCCACTCACACTGAAGACTCTGACCACTCCAGCATTTCACATCTTAACTACTCTTCTAGATTCATTGCTGATCATGCCTCTTCTTGAAGCGTGCCTTTACTTCTTCTTGTCATGGACATCTGGATTCTGATTGTCTGGTTAACTAGTCTTTCTTTTTTTGGCATTTCATAATATACCTCCATGAATGTCCTAATTTCTGTTCTGTACTGGGTGACCACTGAGGTTGCCATAACCTATGTGTGCAGTGGTCTTATATAACGCTTAGTTGAATGAGACAGAAGGGAGAGCTCTTTAAAACCTGAGAGTCAAGATTACTGTACCCTCACTTTTGATACCATGAAGTGGAACAATGGTGGGATGACCTTCATTGTTGAGTAGTCTAGATAGAGTTGGTATATGTGTCTCTTGGCTTCCTACAGGTGCTTTTTCTTTGTCTTATTTCCTGTTTTTAATTCTTTAATTGCAATTCAAACTTCATTCCAATTCAAAAGGAATAGTTATTGTGTGACTTGAAAGTGAGATGTACATACTGAATTATATATATAAATACATATTTCCTTCCTTCCCTATTTGAGTTTTTTATGCATATGATTTCCTGAAGATGTAAATTGACAATGGAAAGCTAAAAGCTTTTGGCTTGATGTTTATTCTTTCACATGCGGAATCATTATTGTATCAAAATATTTTGACTTTTCCCTTCATTTCCTGCTTTTATACATCCTCAGTGTTTAAAGCATCTGCTGGCTCCTGAATTTTCTAGTGCATTAATTTTATAGCCTAATTTTTAGAAACTTTATTTAATCAAGATATGTTTATCTTTGCTTTAAAGTGAAGGTAATGAAAGAAATGTGAAATAGGGCAGGCTATTTAAAAAAATTTTTGTTTTAATGTTTTTATTTATTTTTGAAGGGAGAGAGACAGAGCATGATCAGAGAGAGAAGGAGACATAGAATTTGAAGCAGGCTCCAGGCTCTAAGCTGTCAGCACAGAGCCCGATGCAGGGCTTGAACTCACGAACTGTGAGATCATGACCTGAGCCAGAGTAGGACACTTAACCGATTGAGCCACCCAGGCGCCCCTAGGACAGGTTATTTTTAAGGGCCGTGTAAGTTGCCCTTGAGCTTGATTGTTAGGATAATCAGAAATAAGGAGCTTTTCAGTCATCAATACGTGCTTGTTTATATTTATAGCTCCAACAAATATAACTGAAGAGAATTTAGGCTAATATGGCAGGTACTCTGGTTATGAACAGGTTTCCAAATGCTGTTTGTAAGACCCTTTGTTCTTAAAGTCATAGTAATCAATATATGTCTACCTCCCTAAAGCTTTTTAACAGGAGGGCTGTGTTTGTGGAGGCACTGGATTGTACTCAACATACTATTCACCTCGCAAATTTGTTGGAACAGATTTCTGTTTTGCTTCGTTCTGTTCAATGTATGTTTTTGGAACAGCTTCAAAGGTACATGACAAATCTTAAGTCCAAGGCAGCAGCTGAAACAGTGCCATTTATTGGTGACAGGCAGAGTTAAATCACGTTTGCTTTGATGTGAAGCTTTGCCATGAAAGTTTGCATTTCAGGTGAAATGGAGGCTTATTAAATGAACGCTTCATGGGTCTTTTAGGAAAAACTCACTCACCGAATACTTAATGAACACCTCCTAGTAAGCACCAGGTGTTGACAACATTAATAACATTCCTTGTCCTCATGGAGCTTCAATTGTAGTGGGGGAAGCTGCACAAAAAAATAAGTGCGTGTGTTGTGGGAAAAATGAAGCGGAGTAAGGGGGAGGCAGGGTTGGGGTGTGTGTGGAGTATTGCAGTTGAACATGTAATACCCAGAGGCCCCTCCCCGGGAGTACGTAGGGCACTCTTCTGCTATTGCTGGCTTAAGACCTTGATTGGTTTTTGAGCCCTGAAAATGTTGTTGTGCTCCCTCCATCCATGTGTAATATGAAAGAAAAGTTGTACTAAATTTTAAAGCAGTGGAAGTCCTTAAGTTCTGATTTTTTCCATGTTGACTAGTTTATTGCTTTTGTTGAAATATATTATTTCATACACATCTTCAAGTACTCCAGCTTGGCTGGTGCCCTGAGCATGTGTGTAATTTGCTGGTTGGTTAATGGAGCCTGGGAGCTAGACTGGGTAAAGGGAATGTAAAGAGAATTCAGACCCTCTGGGAGCCCATGCTAGCAAGTTAATTGGCCAGAGCCAGTGACACTTCAGTAAAGTTCAGTGGGAACACGGATGCCTGTATGTTAAGAAAGGCCAGTTTTTTTCAGTGACAGTAAAATCTAAGTATAAACTGTATGTAGTTGACATTAGAAACCAAAACCAAAAGAGTCAGCCTTTTTACCAGCAAAATGAGTTTATTCAGGAATTTATTCAGATTATTGCAACTCAGGATAAACTATGATGAAGCGTAGGCAAATCCAGAGAGCAGGGGAGAGGGAAAGGAGGAAGTTGGGAGGGGCTGCTTTGAAGAGTTTCCAGGTGATGCTGGCTTCTCATTGGCCGAGTGTGTTGGTTTCTCATTGGCTGGGCTGTTGCTGGGCCAGGAGAACTTCTTCCTTCTTCCTGATTGGACATGTGAAATCAGCTTCCTCTGGTTGGGGGTGTGATTGGTGATGCTGGAGTGCTCCCCTTTCAGGGCTCCCTGACTCCTGTTCACAGCACTTCTGAGAGTGAGGTTGTCCTACCGACTTCATGATGGCTTACATTTTAAAAGTTTTCAGGGCACTGCTTCCCAAGCTATGTTTTCTCAAGGACTAGGCCTTTAATTTCCAATTCATCATACAATAATAATTTTACAAAACATTAAAGAAAAACTACTAGAGTAAGACGCACCTCTCTCTGTTTTCTGGCTCTAGCTCTACCATTTTTGCTGCCTTTTCTTTGGGTTGGATTGTTTTAATTTTGGAGCGTAGAGTATCCTGGTGTTTTTTTCTTTTTCTCCACCTTGTTGGAAAAGCTGTTTATATGGTCATCATAGAATGCTGTGGGGATATTTGTGTATGTGTGTAATGAATGATGCTTAGTGAATGGAACATAGAATTTGCCATTTAGAAAATTGTGCCGTTTCTCTTTAACCCTTCCCTGCCTTTTGGGTCCTTTTTGATGAGTGGAATTTGATCCTGTGAGGGACACTGCCACACCTGCAGTGTGAGGGTTCCTCAACCCTCTTTGGTGCTCAGTTCCCTGTTTAAATTGTGCGCTTACCCCTTCAAGGAAGGAAGGAAGGTTGAGAGGAAGAACCGGTAAGTAGGTTTTTGGTAGGCACATTGACTGTAAAAGGAATGTGTAGCCAGATGAATCTCCTTGAGGGCAGGTTGCACTTTTTGCTTGTTGTTGCACCGTCTGCAGCATCTTTCATACGGCAGACACCTAGCACTTGTTGGTAGTTTAGGGTCATTTTCTTTCAGTGAGTCTCTCCTGCTGCATTCATCAACAGCACTTTCATCCCTAGTATCAAAATAAAGCAATAATACAGCTAGCTCTTCCTGAATAAGTCATGATTGGAAACATCTACAATGAAGTTTTAGTAAATTGAATTTTGAAATTTTTATTTATTTTTAAAGTCAGGAGTGTTTGTTATAGGACAGAAAGTTTATCTCTGTTAAGCTAGTAGCAGATCATCAATCTCTGGACATTGCTACTCCCGGAAGGCTGTTGCTATTTTTGGTTTGTTTTCCTTTCTTTTCTTTTTGTTTCTTGCCTGCTGGCTGTTAGAATTAAGGTGACAGACGGTCCTGATACAGTGTTGGACAGAGAATCTGCTGGTTTTTGTTTGGCATTATAAATGATTGAAAACAGACTGACATTTTGTTACAGGTTAATAAAGCCAACACAGTAGTGATTATTACAGTGCATTAATTTTAAGCTCTAGAAACAAGTGCCTTAGTAAATGTTCCTGGAATATATGAAGAAAATCCTAAGCGTTTGGCACACGTAAGATAGGCATCACATATTGCAACTTTTCGGAGAGCACTTAAAGGATGCCGCTCCTGTTTTCATGGATAATCTTTCTTGATGGAATTTTCATTACTGTTGGTCAGCTTCCTCCCCTTCCCTCACATTGGTGGAGCAAATGAATCACTTAATTTCTTAGTAGCAGTTACTATAAAGCCTACTTCCAAATAATTTCTAAGTTTGTTTTAAATTAAAAAGGCATATTTCCTGTTACATCTTTTGAGTATTTATGATTAGAATAATTCTGCCACCTGCACATATTTTCATATCTGCTGGTTTTTGTTACGGAGAGCAACAGAGTAGAGGAATGCTTTCTTCCTTGCTATGATTCCTAATTTTGGAAGGTACATTAATTTCAGAATGTTTGATATGGGAAATAGTTACAAAGTTCAAAACACTTAGTAAGAACTTGCTAGATAATGTTCTCTCCTGTGGTTTGGTTCAGCATTGTTTTATTTCCTTTGCGTCTCCTGATCTATGTAGACTTTTTTCTAGCTGCTGACAACATGTCCATAAAGTAGAACTTTACACATCAAAGACTAGGTAAAGTTCTGTTAGGCTATCTCTACTCCCCACCCACATCTTCTGAGAATGACTTTTTTTTTTTTTTTTTTTTAAGAAATCTGAAAAGCTGGCTTTTAGTGACTCTTATTTCTCCTTAGTATTTTCTATTAAGTGTTGTTAGTTGACTCAATTTGAAGCACACTTAGTAATGTGTGTTAATAACTATTGATCCATTTCATTTAATACCTTGAACTAAGTATTGTTTTTTTAATGGGCATTTTTAGAAATAATACCCTATTTTTAACTTTTTCCCTTCCATGAAAAGGAGGGAGAAAGTATTTTATTGCCAAAAAATATGCTATCAGGCAGGCTTCAGGACACTGTTTGGTTTCCAGCCTGAATACTAATACCATTTAGCCAACCAGATTTATAATGGGTTTATAATTGTAGGATTAGATACGGGGTAGTGGGTTAATTCTCCTCTCTCCCTTTCCCCACCTCCCATTAACTAGCTCTCTTATGTGGTGGAAATTACAGATTCGTTTGGCTCTTATTTACTGAAGAGAGAAAAACAAGTTATTTCTAGGTTTCAAGAACTGTGGAGAGTCTGAAATGCCACTCTACTTGCAGATTAACAAGTAAGCTTGCCACATTTTGATTTATGTTGCTAGACAATTCATGGCACATCAGCTGTAGGAGCTTCAAGTTTGCTTTGGTTTTCTTGCTTTTAAATTCCATAGGGACCATGTGCATGTGGTGCCAGCTGAGTGCCATCCACAGAGTAGGTTTGTGTGAGAGCTAAGGAACTTCCGTCTTGGAAGAGGGCCGCTAGCAAACCTGCCTAGCCTTTGCCCACAGGAAACACTGCTTTTATTAACCTGTCCTGGAACGAATCTGTTCACTGCCCTTGAGGGAAATATTGTTTTTATCTTCTAAGGCTGTCTGCTCTGTTGACATCCTTGAAAAGATAATCTGGAAGAGTAATGGATAGAAGATGGGCAGACACATGAGAGACCCATGGATGGTTGTCTCCTAAAGCTAGATAGCAGCAAAAAGTCAGAACTGTTTCTATCTGTCTTTTTGTTGTGGTCTGCTTTTCCCCAGTGTGAATGTAGAAAAACTACTCCCATGTAAATAATCAACATGAATTCCAGAGACACATAGATTCCTCCTTGTGAAAACTGTTAATTTTGTTTGATAAGGCCCTAAAATAGTGGGGAGTTACTTTTGCTGAAACTGAGTCAGTGCTCCAAAGTGTGCTTCCTCAGCAACCTGTGCTTACCACTGTCATAGCACTGAACACTCTGCACTGTCATATTGTTTGTTTTTCCCACCTTACCATGTACCTTTAAGGAGGCAGAGAATGTATATCACTCATTTTTGTATCTGATCCATCAGGATTGCCTCTCACTATGATAGGTTCTCAGTAACTGTTGAATGAAATGAGTGAATGATAAGTAAATGAGTAGAACTTTTAAAATTCAAATCTAGTTGGCCTTTTATCAGTTTATTCAGGTTCCTTACCCCAATTTGAGACTGTACCGTTTGATAGAAAAATGTGCTTGGAACATAAGTGGCCAGAAAATAGTTGTTGGCCAATTGGGTTAATTTTAGATAGGACCCTTGTATTGGAATTCAGAAACTGGGTTAGATAACAGTAAATATCTTGTGTGAAATCTTCCCTAAACCTCTCTTAACCATCCATCATCCTTTTCTCTTCATATTGGTTGTTTTGATGTCTGGATCTGCTTTCTTGATGTGGTCCTCTGTCTTCTCTAGCGGAAAAAATAAGTGAAATATTGGCCACCCACCTTCTTCTAAAGATGGTTGAGGAAGTCTTTAGAAAAACTAACTTCTTTTAAGGTGTCATAATTCTCAAATATTTTTACATAGTGCATAGGTTACTTTAAAGTTTTGCTTAGTATTGACCCTTTATGAAATTGAATTGTATCTAAATGTGCTAGATCTCATTCTCTTTTCATACACATTGCCTTAGAAGGTATTAGTGTGCTCCATTAGTCTGAAAGCTCTCTACTGTAAGTGGAATGGCCCTGTGGTGTCACTGAGTAATTAGTCTCGCAGGCAGACTTTGAGACCAAGTGCAGTTTGCTTTTTGTTTAAAAGGCCAGTGTTGAAGCCCCTTTCCTTAGACACAGAGCAAGCCCCCACCTTCATTTCCATCTTGTAGCCCGAGCCACTTTACATATTCTGTTCTTTAGAGTTCACGTTTCTTGTAATTGAAAACATCCTTAAATACTCAATAGCTTTTAAAATATTGTTATTTAAAATACTCCTTTATCCTAAAAATTTAATAAAATATTTTGTAAAGAAAAACTGACTTCTTACATTGAACCACTAGTAATTTATTTTACAGTGTGTTCACTTGTAGCGATCAGTTTGATCCTAACGTTATCCCATCAAAGGCTTGTTTCGTGTCTAAATGTGTATATGGTTCTGTGTAGACTTGATGAGACTCTTCCCTCTGGTTGTGTACTTATTCAGCTGCAGATGGAGGCAGAAGCAAATGGAAGCAGTCTTCCTGTCTCTCACAGGAAGCACACAGCACACAGCACACAGCCTCCTCCACAGGGAGGCCCCTCAGGTTCTCTTGTCCCCACACTCAAGAAGCTTGCAGAAGCATTCTAAAAGCTGCTAGGTAGTAGTTGTGCTATCTCCTGAGTCATATGAGTAAGCATGATAATCAAAATTATCTAATTCTTTTCTACCAGAAATGAAAGAATTGTTTTGGCAGATCTGTGTGTTCACATTTGTGTTGGCTTTATATGTTCTTACCATGAGTATATTTTGTAGTATAGAGAAGAAAAATGATTCTTAAGCTTTTTCAAATTTGGATCTACAACTACTTTATACTTAATTATATTGTCATTTATATCATTAATTTGAATGGCTTTAGATAGTTTTATAGAAATTCCTCAGATCAGAAGTTGAGGGCAAGAGTAGTTTCATCACAGTTGGGAAGCTTTTTTCCAGTAGCATTCATTTGTTGACTTGTTGCACATTGTGTGAAATGTAAAGCCTTAGCAGATGCCACGGAATGATTGTTTGATGAGGCTATTTATGTCTCTGGTTTTCTCAGGTTGAAAGACCCTGCTGGACTACTTTGAACATAAGCTTCTTTCTTACTCTATTGAGATCTCTGTAAAAACGCCCGTAGAAACTTCAGGGACTCATTTATTCCTACTTTCACTGAAGTAGTTTATAGTACCCAGACTCAAAACCTACTGAGGAAAGAATGAAGATACTAAGCCTTTAAGCATCTGGGCTAGCCTGAGCATTTGGGATTGTGTCTGTTGACTTTATTCTCTGCCATGTTTTCCCTCCTATAGTTAATCAAGTTTTTTTTTTTTAATTTACATGATATGGACATGATACTGTACCAAATATGAATAACAGTTAGACTTGTCAGCCCTCAAGAAAGTTATATGGTTGAGGAGACAGGATATTGATATGGAAGCATTTGGTGAAATAACGATAGAAGTATAAGAAAATAATATAAATTGTTGAACTGTAGTAATAGAATGGTTTGAATTAGAACTAGAACTTTGGGCTTGAGTTCAGGGATCTTCCTGGAGTAGGTGGGACTTGATGAGTGTTGAAGGTTGCATTGGATTTGGTAGTTGGGACTAAGGAGGGTAAAAGTATGAACAGATGGGGGAGCAGTAGTTGTGGTCTTTCACTTTTGGAATAATAGGAGAGCTCTGCAGGACGTGGTGAGGAGTAGTGAAGCAAGCGAAGGATAATATCTATTGATACGTTTTCATATTATCCAAGTTTATTACTGTGACCACTTATTTCAGCTTAAATATAAATCTGATCATAGTATCAAGTAAAGGAAACTTGGTACAGATTCATCTTAAAATATGACTTCTAGAAGTGAGAGTCCTTTTAAAAAATTGTAGAATACTTATCACTGAAAATATAATTGACATGGTATGTTATGTTAGTTGCAAGTGTACAACATATTGATTCAACCATTCGAGACATTACTAACTGCTCACTACAGTGTGTGTTGTCACCATCTGTCAATATTATTGACTATATTTCCTATGCTTCTCATCTCTGTGACTTATTTATTTTATAACTGGAATTTTGTACCTCTTAATCCCCTCATTTATTGCAACCATCCCCCACTTCCCCCTCTTGCAATCATCAGTTTGTTCATTGTGTTTAAGAGTCTGTTTGTTCTTTTGTTTTTTTAGATTATACACATAAGTGAAATCATTTGGTATTTGTTTTCTCTGACTTACTTCACTTAGCATAATACCTTCTGGGTCTATCCATGTTGTCACAGATGGCAAGATTCCATTCTTTTTTATGGATGAATAATATTCCACTGTGTGTGTGTGTGTGTGTGTGTGTGTGTGTGTGTGTGTGTGTGTGTGTGTGTGTATGTATCTACCACATTTTCTTTATTCATCTGTTGGTGGACACTTGGGTTGCTTTCATATCTTGGCTATTGTATAATGCTGCAGTACACACAGGGGTGCGTATATCTTTTTGAATTAGTGTTTTCATTTTCTTTGGGCAAATAGCCAGTAGTGGAATTATTTGATCATATGGGGTTTCTGTTTTTAATTTTTTGAGGAAGCTCAGTACCGTTTTCCATGGTGGCTGCACCAGTTTACATTCCCACCAACAGTGCACCAGGGTTCCCTTTTCTCCGCATTCTTTTGAACACTTATTTCTTTTTGATACTAGGTATTCTGATGGGTGTGAGGTGATACCTCTCTATGGTTTTGATTTGCATTTGCCTGGTGATGACTGATGTTGAGTATCTTTTCATGGGTCTGTTGTCCATCTGTATGTTTTCTTTAGAAAAATTTCTGTTCATTGGATTGTGTTCTGGTTTTTTTGGTGTTGAGTTGTAGAAGATCTTTATTTTGGGTATTAAGTCCTTACCACATTTATCATTTGTAGATAGTCCCTTTCATTCCGTAGGTTGCCTCTTTGTTGATTGTTTCCTTTATAGCGCAAAAACTGTTTATTTCCATGTAGTTTCAATGGTTTATTTTTTTTCTTTAGTTTCCCTTGCCTGAGAAGACAGATCCATAAATATATTGCTAAGGCTGGTGTCTAAGAGATGACTGCCTATGTTTTCTTCCAGTTTTATGGTTTCAGGTCTCACATTTAGGTCTTAAATCCATTTTTAGTTTATTTTTAAGAAGGTGGTTCAGGTTCAGTCTTTTGCGTATAATATAGTGGTCCAGTTTTCCTAACACCATTATTGAAGGGATCTTTTCTTTGTTGTTATCTTGCCTTCTTTGTAGTAGATTAATGGACATTATAGGTATGGGTTTATTTCTGGGCTCTTTCTCTTGTTTCATTCATCTATGTGTCTATTTTTATGCCAGTACCATCATGTTTTGATTTCTACAGCTTTGCAGTGTATCTTGAAACCTGGGATCATAATGCCTCCAGTTTTGTTCTTCTTTCTCAAGATGGCTTTGACTATTTGAAGTCTTTTGTGCAAATTCTAGGATTATTTGTTCTAGTTCTATGAAAAATGTTACTGTTTTTTTTTTTTAATAGAGATTGCATGGTTTCTATAGATTGCTTGGGTAGAATGGCCATTTCAACAATATTCCCTCCCCATCCATGAGCGTGGTATATCTTCCTGTTTGTGTCATATTCCATTTCTTTCCTCAATCTCTTCTTGTTTTCAGAGTTAGGTCTTTCACCCCCTTGGTTTAATTTATTCCTAGATATTTTATTCTTTTTTAGTGCATTTGTAAATAGGATTGCTTGGGAGTCTTTTTACAACTCTGTGAATAGTCTTAATTAAGAAACATTATAATTAGCATTAATAGTTGTGATTCTTAATCAGCAATAAGACAGTAAAATACTCAGATATGGAACTGTTCTAGACCTTGAAGGCCTGATACAGGGTTAGATATGTTGAAAATTAATGCGTCATATTACTCCTTTCTCAGTGGGAGACTTTGAGCCCACTTCTCCACTCTCCCCACTCCCTTTTCTAATAACAGCTTTATTGAGATAAAATTCACATATCCTACATTTCATCCATTTAAAGTGTATAGTTCATTAGTTTTCAATGTGTTTGTGGGGTTGTCCAACCATTTTCTTTTTATACATATATATGTATACACATACATATACATATATATGTATAAATGTTTATTTTTGAGAGAGAGAGAGTGGGTGCAGGAGGGGCAGAGAGCGAGATACACACACACACACACACACACACACACACACACACACACACACACAGAATCCAAAGCAGGCTCGGGGCTCCGAGCTGTCAGCTCAGAGCCTGACACGGGGCTTGAACCCATGAACCCGTGAGATCATGACCTGAGCTGAAGTTGGACGCTTAACCAACTGAACCACGCTGGTGCCCCCAACCATTTTCACCATTATAGAATGTTTCATCACCTCCACAAGGAAGTTCCACGCCCTTGAGCTGTTACTCCTTAAACCCCCATTTTCTTTCCACCATAAGCAACTGGTAATTTATTTTCTATCTCTACAGGTTGTTTCATGTAAGTGGATGTTTCATGTAAGTGGTATTATATGTGGTCTCCTGTGACTGTTTTCACTAAGCATGTTTTAAAGCTTCATCCTTATTGTTAGGTGTAGCAGTACTTCTTTTCTTTTTATGGTTGAATAATATTCTGTTGTATGGATATACCACATTTTGTTTATCCATTTATCAGCTAATGAGCATTTGAGTTCCTTCCATCTTTTGGCAGTTATGAATGATGCTGCTGTGAACACTCATATACAAATTTTTGTGTGCAAATAAGGATTCATTTCTTTTGGGTATATACAGTTGCTGGTCATATAACTCTAACTTGATGGGGACCTGCCACACTGTTTTACAGAGTAGCTGTACCATTTTGCATTTCCACTAGCAGTATTGAAAGTTTCCATTCTTCTACACCTTCAGCACTTGTTACCATCTGTATTTTTGATTCTAGTTATCCTGCTGGGTGTGAAGTAGTATCTAATTGGGGATTTGATTAGCACTTGCCTGATGATCAATGAGATGCTTATACTCATGTTGTTTGTGGTTTGGTTGAGTATGGAGAACATAAGCATTAAATGATGGTAACAGTACCTGTTGGCTTAGGCATGTTATAGAAATGTTTTGGAGTGAGGCAGTGCAAAGCCCTGTGAGGATGGGACTTGAGTTGAAGACTTGAAGAAAGGAATTTAGCTAAGAATTGTGATCATAAGGGCTTTTTATAGCATAAACGGATTTGCAGATGAAAATGTACATGTCCGATTGTGAAGATATACATGAGGGAGTCATAGCTATATTTGGATAGTTGGGTTGTGCTAGATTAAGAGGCTCAGTATATGAAGTTGAGCCTAGATAGTGTAAATAGGGGAACTTAAAATGTGTTTGTTTAGTAGTATGATCATATCTAAAATTCTTTTCTGTAGGTCAGTCTGATTAAAATGTAAGTAAGGGATAGCAGATAGGTTTTCCGTTATGTGCTTACTGATCAGTTGGCGGTGGCAACCTGGATCTCTATACTGAAAAGGATATGTTCAGTTTGGCTCAGTTGGCCAGAGTGTGGTGATTCAATAGCAAGGCCCACTTGTAGCATAGTATGGAAGAATTTTGACATGATCACTACTTTCTTCCCATTTCTGGAGGGTAGACTGAGGTGATAGGTGTGAATATAAGCAACATGGAGAGAAGAGGAAAGGGTGTACTGTTTTTAGGCTGTGGGTTTTGTGAGCAGAATGTTGGTGACTTCTCCCCTGACATTCCTTTTGACTTCTGGAGAACTAACCTATTTACTTAATCTATGTACTTGTAATTGCTCTAGCTCACTCCCCATTTTCCTCATGCCTGCTGTTATCCTCTCCCTATTCTTTGCTTTGTACTGTTAAATTAGTCCTCTGATGTCCTTTCTCAAATCCATCTTGTAACATAGCCATCAGAATTATCTTAAATGCACATCTAATCAGTACTTTCACTGATCTTCTTTTTGAATATATTATGAGCCGAAAATTACTGTTTCATGGTATTTGTTTTACCAAACTTTCCATGGATTCTGGCCTTTCTGAGATTTTTGGGTGTACTGGATTTATTATTAGGGTTCAGGCAGAAACACGCACACACACACACACACACACACACACAGTAACTGTGAAAAAAGTTTGTCTGCATATGGGCTTCTGTGGTACAGGTACAGTAAGTGTCTAATGGATTGACCATCCTGCAGGTAAGAATGGCAAGTTTTGGACAAAATATGAAACTTAAGGACTTGAGAGAACAAAAATAAGCAGGTTTTGGAGAAAGTCAAAATTCTCAAGAAAGGACTGGCATAGGGTAGATTTTCTTTTGTGGTAGTTTTGCCATAAGAATGGGCCACCATTCAAAAGTGGGAGAAAACTCACATAGGAACTATGCGGTCTTTCTGGTCCGACAAAAAGGGGATGGAGCTGGGGCAGTTTTGTCCCTCAGGGAGAGAGACTGCTGGAAGGCAGTCTGGGAAGAAGAGCTCCTGAGCCTTTCATGGGACCTAACTCCTTTGTCAGCAAATGGTAGAGCAAGTAGATTCAGTACATCTATGAAGACATTGAGGACCTATCTGGCCAGCACTGTCAGCCCCTTCAGCCGAATTGTATTTTAGTACAGTACATCTGACAAGGGTGAAATAGTCATTCTTTTCCAGTTCACATGGTGTATTCATAATGCATCGTATGTTAAGTCATAAAATAAGCTTCACTAGATTTAAAAGGGTTGAATTCATACACAGTATATACTTTGATTATAACTGAGTTAAAATAGGAATCAGTAAGACATCTAGGAAGACCCTAAATACTGGGAAAGCTAAATCTAATTAAGGTTTGAAGAAGTCCGTGTCCTTGCTTAGTTGTTATTTTTGACTTTCAGCTCTAATATTGTCATGGATATTAATTTTTAATAATGAGGTAAAAATATAGAGGAACATGGAATGAGTTGCATAAGAACTATTGAAGGCTATGTCTGAATTCCTCCTCCACCCCCACAGCTTTATTGAGATATAATCCTGTGGATATTATCAAAGGCCAGAGTGGTGATGAAATAGGACTCAGTTATTATACACAATTTGTGAAGTAGAGATTTGTGACAGGATACTGTACTTCTTCCAAATTGGCATGTACACTGTTACTGTTGAGAATCTTTATTCAAGGAACGGGGGGTTACTGCCATATGTATTTCACTCTTCAAGTTTGTTAGCTTATTGACAGGTTGCATGTTATATCAGGTCAAAATTAAAGGTTCTCCTGATGCTTAAAGGTCAAAGAACTGATTTGCTTTTGTTATGCCCGAAAGAGAGAAACCATATAATCTTACTAAATGCTTGGGTTTCTCTTTTCACGCTTCTTGGAGGTGTCACTGCTATAATTTTTTTTTTCTGTAAATGTCAGTATATAGAGAGTATGTAAGGCATCATAAAGTAAACTGTAGCTGAATCACATTGAATATGTTGAGTTCTGTTAATAAAATTGAGTTATCATGAAAGAAATCATATCAGAAGTGTTTAATGATCATTTAAAGAGTGTAGGATTTCAAGCAGGTATTACTTTGGTTAAAGTAGAATTACTCGTACCTGCAAATGAATTATTAAACTAGTAATTTGCCCTTTTTGTTAACAAAGGTCTTTGTTTTGTTCCTAAGAAAATTAGGTTAAACCAAGCATTTAAGAATTGTATTTTACTAAAATCCTACATTGAATTTATTGGTTGGTAATATGATGGGCAATTCTGTAAGTACTCTGTAAAAATGATTTTTATTTTGAGCTTGTAATTTCTTTTTTCAGAGAAGAAACAATCATGATTGGTATAGTCAAAGCTAAAGTAAAATTGCAGAATCTGTATGAAGTACAGCTGTTACTTTGAATGTTGTAGTTGATGGAAATGAGAAGCCATATTAAGATTCTGATCTGAAAGATTCCACTTGAGAAATTGGCTGCCATTGTTTTCTTCTTCAGGAAACAATCAGAAAAGCTAACCTCAAGGGAATCTTTTGTTTTAGTATGTTTAGCAGTGGGTGATGTTATAACACTGCTGCTATCAGCTTGGTTTGTCCTTCATTTATTACTGACTAAGCAGATGTACTTTGGACTGAATATCAGTTACAGGGCTGGTTTAAACTTTAAGTTTCACTTGGCAAATGTGATAATAGAAAATGGGAGACCTGAATTGTAAGTTTTCTACTCAGAAGTTAAAGGATATTGAACTACTCATACAACTGTGCTGTAAATCCATCTCTCTTTAGGGTTTCTAACATCCTGTGTCTCTGTTACCCTCGTCCTCTCCTGCCATAGGCCCTTTTAGCAGTCCATTAATGCCTATAGACCCCTACTCCGAGTAATGTTTCAAACACATAAAATAAAATACATAGAATTACTTGATAAAAGTTCATGGACACCGCCCTCTCCTTGACTTTTATCATGTATCAGCTGCAGATGAGTTAGATGGACTACTCTGCTTCTTAAAGTCTTTGATACTAAACTTGTGGAGAGTCTCCTTTGATGAAATCTTACACTAATGTAAAAATCCCTTACATTATAATTTATTGTGATTCTTTAGCTATCCTGTAACCTACCCATCTCAGTGCCCTTCAATATTTTATGTTGAATACATGGCCTGTTTATTTATTTATAAATGTTGAAACATGTGTAATAGACAGTGAATATATTAAACTCTTCTTCCAACATCCATTTGAGCAAAGCATAATGCTAGGAATATAAAGCAAAATAAAAGGTCCTTTCTGTCCTGGGACTTCAAACTGTAGTTAGGGGGATCTCTGCATCCTAAAACAACACCAAGTTTAAAGAGATTAAGAAACCAGTGAAAACACACATTTAAAAAAAAAAATGTTTATTTTTTTTGAGAGAGAGAGAGAGAGAGAGCGTGCCACAAGTAGGGGAGGGGTAGAGAGAGAAGGAGACAAAGAATCCGAAGCAGGCTCCAGGCTCTGAGCTGTCAGCACAGAGCCCG
Organism: Panthera tigris; assembly: GCF_018350195.1. Lineage (NCBI taxonomy): Eukaryota > Metazoa > Chordata > Mammalia > Carnivora > Felidae > Panthera > Panthera tigris. Next base: position 7,311,104 of record NC_056669.1, read on the forward strand.
ACATGGGTTGTGAACTCATGAACCACGAGATCATGACCAGAGCCAAAGTCAGTAGCTTAACCAACTGAGCCACCCAGGTGCCCTGAAAACATATTTTTGAGCCAGGATGTGCATCAGGAATATTTACTTAAAAGCTAAATAGAGTTATGTTCATAGTATAAAGCCTTTATATATGATATAGTATCCAGTGAGTGTTCTAGATTTCAAGCTTAAGATCTCTCTCAATGGGATGAGTTAGTGGCTGGGAAGACTTCCCAAAGTTAGCATTGTATAGATTCTGAAGATTATGGCAAAGGGGGCACCTGGGTGACTCAGTTGGTTAAATATTGAACTCCTGATTTCGGCTCAGGTCATGATCTCATTGTGGAGCCTGCTTGGGATTCTCTCTCTCTTCCCTTCTCCCTGCTCACGTACACATTCTCTCTCTCTCTCTCTCTCTCTTTCTCAAAACAAACATTAAAAAAAAAAAAGAATGGGGCAGACGGTCAGAACAAGGGACTGGCATCATTGTTTTGAGGATGGTCAAAGTAGCTCAACTATAGTGACTAGTATTTTTTTTAGCTTTATTGAGATACAGTTGACAAATGAAATTATAAGGTATCTAAGGTATACAGGGTGATGATTTGATCTACATGTATATTGTGGAAGGATATCTTTCTTTGAGAAATTCGTATTTATCACCTCACAGTTATCTTTTTTGGTGTGTATGAGAACATTTAAGTGCTGCTGTCTTAGCAAATTTCAGTTATACAGTATAGTGTTATCAATCGTACCGTTATCATGTTATACATTAGATCCTCAGCCCCTATTTCTCTTATAACTGAAAGTTTTTACCTTTTCTTGGGGGTGGGGGAGAGAGAGAGAGAGAGAGTATGTGCCTGTGCACGTGTGCGAGAGGGACAGAGAGAGAGGGAGAGGGAGAGAGAGAATCTTAAGCAGACTCCACGCCCCCTGCTGAGCCAGATGCCGTCTCGATCTCACAGGCGTGTGATGATGACCTGAGCCAAAATCAAGAGTTTGACGCTTAACCAGCTCAGCGACTGAGCCACCCGGGCACCCCAAGTTACACCCTTTTAATCAACCTTTGCCTCTTTACTCCAGCCCCTTGCAACTATTTCTCTCCTTTTGTACAGTGACTGGTCTTTATGTTGAGGTGTTAGAGATACATTTGTGCGGGATTTGTTCAAGTTTAATCTGAGATTAAATGCTTCCTGCTCTTGTTATGCATACTTAACACAAGATAGAGAAAACCAGAAGAACTGTCCTAATACTGCGTTCAGCAAATCAGTTTTTTGGGGTATCTGCTACTTATTTCTGTTTTCTTTACTTTCTCTCCTGTGGGAAGAATTGGGTAGAGGTGACCCACTAATTAATTAATGTAGAGCCTTGATGAAATTCACAGATGTTATCACCGGATAGCATGAATGTCCGGAGGTGTTTTATCTGATGGCCACTGATGTGTATTTTGCATTACTGGATCCCTCTAGATGTACTTATGAGTGTTTGTTTTTAGTAGGTAGCTGATGAATGAATATCATGACTCAGTTGGAACACTTTTGTTGTTACTGTCTAACCACCTGATTGGATTGCCACATGCCACGTCATAGTCATTCAGTGTGGAGTGATCAAGAGTAGAGAAAACTTGTGTTTATTTGAAATGGTTTTGTATTTGTCATAGACGTGTTATGTATACTTCTAAAGTTGAACTGGTAGAAAATTGCAAAACAAATGTGTTCCTAGCACCAAACAATGTAGCCTAACATTTTTGCCATTTTCATCATGTTAGTTTTTATATTGCCCAGGCAATTTAGTGTTTTTTGCTAAATTTTTAAGTCACTACTAGAATGTCACAAAAGTTCCACTTTTCTCCTTTGGGACCTGGCACACGAAAGGTGCTAAATAAGTGTTTGCTGGATTGAATTCGGGTAGCCAGTCTAGAATGTTGGGAAATGAACACACAGCTCTTTATCATAGACTAGAAATGTGTTTCATTTCTATTACCAGCAACTATTAGCAGTCTTTATTTCAGAAAGGAGAACTTTATAATGAATAATAATTAGTACAAACCAGATACATTTAATTGTCTGCAGATGGACTAATAATAGCAGGACTTGAGTGCTTATTAAAAATTTATAGCTTAATCATAAGGCACAAACCCTACGTAATTACTAAAGTGCTTATCCTTGGTTGGATAAAGACTATTTAAATAGAATCACTGATTTTTAATTTGCTATGTGTGTATTAAAAGATTAAAAGAAATAACAGGCATCTTAAAATATAGGTTCACAAATATACAAACCTACAAAATGTAGTCATCCACTGCAATGTGGATAAACATTACAAAAAGAAGCAGCAGCCTATATTATGTATGTACTGCCCTTCCAAGGATTTATGTATCAGTGAAAACATTTTGGTAAGTGTTAAAGGAACTCTCAAATGGCCAATCATGCCCCACGGATGAGTCAAATTTTCATTGGTTATACTTTTTATATACAGGAATAGCTTATTTTATTGGGCTTTGCAAATACTGTGTTTTTTTAAAGATTGAAAGTTTGTGGCAACGTTGTGTCTAGTAAGCCGGTTGATGGCCTTTCTTCCAACCTGTTTTTCCAACAACTTCAACTTCGTGTGTCTGTGTCACATTCTGGTAATTTGAAATATTGTAAACTTTTTCATTATTTGTTGTGGTGATCTGTGATGAGTGATTTTTGCTGTTACTATTGTAATTATTTCGGGGCACCAGGAACTGTGCCCACATAAAATGGTGAACTTGACTGATGAATGTTGTGTGTATTCTGACTTCTCGATTGACCTGCTCTTTTCCCGTCTCTCTCCCTCCTTCTGTCTCCCTCCTTCCAAGGCACAGTAATATTGAAATTGGGCCAGTTAACCCTGCATTGGCCTCTAAGTGTTCAATGAAAGGAAGAATCACACGTCTGTCACTTTAAATCAGTAGCTAGAGATGATTAAGCTCAGTGAGGAGGGCATATCACAAGCCAAGATGGGCCAAAAGCTAGGCTTCTTGCACAGTCAGCAGGTTGTGAATGGAAGGAAAAGTTCTTGATGGAAATTAAAAGTGCTTCTACTCCAGTGAACACACGAATGATAAAAACCAACCAACCAACCAAACTGCCTCATTGCTGACATGGGGAAAGTTTTAGTGGTCTGGACAGGAGATAAAATCAGCCACATTTCCTTAAGCCAAAGACTACTTTAGAGCAGGGCCCTAACTCTTCAATTCTGTGATGGTGGAGAGAGGTGGGGAAGCTGCGTAAGAAAAGTTTCAGTCAACAGAGGCTGGTTCATCAGGTTTAAGGGAAGAAGCTGTCTGCATAGCATCAAAGTACAAAGGGAGCAGCAAGTGCTGATGTCGAGGCAAGTTATCCCTAAGATCTAGCTAAGAGAATTAATGGAAGTGGTGTTAACCTTAAAAACACAACTGCCAGTTATGTTACCAGCAAAAATGGTCTTATTTGCGAATAACAGAGAACTGCAATCTGGGACAAGCAAGCTAAGCCACAAACCGTAGGCAAGTCTGCAGAACAAAAGAGAAGAATGGTCTTTGTAAGAGAAAGGGGTAACTTCAGAAAGCTGTTAAAGACAAAAGTCCATTGGAGTAAACCGGTAGCTGGAAGTATGATGGCCTCTCATTGACCGGGCTGTTGCTGGGGGAACAGGAAAATCTTTCTTCCTTCTGTTGGGGTAAAGTAGTATACTATTAAGGTCCATCTATTCCTGTACAGTTAGTAACAAGTGGCAGGGTGTGAGAGCTCCGTCCTGACTCCATTTTAGTGAGGTTTTCTGTTACTAATTTTCTCAATGGTGGCACTAACTAAATTTTCATTGTAGATAAAACTGTCCTCTTTTGGAAGAAGATGCCATCTCAGACTTAGCTGGAGAGAACTCAGTGCCTGGATTCAGAGCTTGAAAGGACTGACTGATGCTCTTGTTACGGGCTAATGCAGCTAGTGACTTTAAGTTGAAGCCAGTATTCATTTACCATTTCTGAACATCTGTCAAGAATTATGCTAAATCTGTCTGTGCTTTATAAATCCCATTAGTTACCGTTTACCATTTTGAAAATCCCTTAAAATTATGCCAAATCTCTCTGTGCTCTATAAATGGAACTACAGACCTGGATGACAGCACATCTGTTTACAACATGCTTTACTGAATATTGTAAGCCTACCCTTGAGACCTAACTGCTCACGTAAAGATTCCTTTCAAAACATTACTGTTCATTGACAATGCGTCCGCACCTAAAAGCTCTGATGGAGATGTACAGTGAGCCTGATGTTGTCATGCCTGTTCACACAGCATCCATTCTGCAGCCCATGGATCAAGGAGTTTTTTTTAAAAAAATTGTTTACTTTTATTAAAAAAATTTTTTTTAATGTTTATTCATTTTTGAGAAAAAGAGAAAGAGACAGAGTGTGAACGAGGGAGGTGTAGAGAGAGGGAGACACAGAATGTGAAGCAGGCTCCAGGCTCTGAGCTGTTAGCACAGAGCCCAACGTGGGGCTTGAACTCAAGAAACCTGAGGTCGTGACCTGAACTGAAGTTGGATGCTTAACCGACTAAGCTACCCAGGCGCCCCTCAAGGAGTAATTTTGTCTTTTAAGTCTTAATACTTAAGAAATACATTTTATAAGGATGTAGCTGCCATAGATAGTGATTCCTCTGGTGGATCTGGGCAGTTGAAAGCCTTCTGGCAGGGGGATTCACCATTCTAGATGCTTTTAAGAACATTCAGGATTCATGGGAATAGGTCAAAGTATCAATATTAACTGGAGTTTAGAGGTTGATTCTAGTCCTCATGGATGACTTTGAGATGTTCGAGACTTCACTGGAGGAGGTAACTGTAGATATAGAAACGGTAAGAGAACTAGAATTAGAAGTGGAGCCTGTAGATGCGAATGAATTGTTAAAATCTCATGATAAAACATCAGTGCATGAAGAGTTGCTTCTTATAGATGAGCAAAGAATGATTTCTCAAGATGAAATCTATTCTTGGTGAAGAGTTTATGAAGATAGTTGAAATGACAAAAGATTTAGAATATGACAAATTTAGTTGATCAAGCAGTGACAGAGTTTGAGAGAATTGGCTCCAATTTTGAGAATATTTTACCCACAGTAGAATTTCTTTCAAACAGCATCACATGGTATAGAGGTGTTTGTGAAAGGAAGAGTCCATTGATACAGCAAACTTCAGTGCTGTCTTATTTTGGAAATTCCCACAGCCACCCTACCCTGTAGCAATCGCCACCCTGATCAGTCAGCAACCATCAATACTGAGGCAAGACTCTCCATTAGCAGAAAAGATTATAGCTTAATGAAAGCTCAGATGATGGTTATTATGTTTTTAGCAATGATGTATTTTTTAATTAAGATGTGTTCATTTTCTTAGACCTACTGCTCTTGTACACTTAATAGACTCTAGTATAGTGAAAACATGCCTTTTATATGCACTGGGAAACCAGAAATTCATTTGACTTGTTTTATTGCAGTATTTGCTTTATTACAGTGGTCTGGAACCAAACCCACGCCAAGGTATGCCTGTAACATGAGTGTGGCGGATTCTGTATGCACTTATTCCTATAAATACCTAGTTCAGAAGAAAATAGGAAGCTAGAGTCAGCATTTCAGATGGATAGTTCTTATGTTGTATTTTCATTTGGATATTGAAAAGCATCATGAGAAGTTGGAAGTATCGAATACATGACAAATAAAGCAAACGTATTCTCCTAGAATTAATTTGGAAATTTTTCGCAAATTTTTTTATTGACAAATTATGGAATGTGTGGGCTTCATTTTTAATTTAGTATTATTCTGAGCCACATGGTACTTGCTTCCTAGGAATAGGCTTTTCTTGAGATGCCTTCTGAATGTAAAATGCTGAATACAGAGTGGTTGTGTGTGTGTGTGTGTGGGGGGGGGGTGTATAAAGTAACATATATTACATTTAATATTGGCTGCCTTCTCCCTTTAAAAGAAAGTCCAAGACAGTCCTTTCCCAATTTATCTTTTGTGTTGACAATTACTCTAAATCATTGAAGAATTTATTTGTAACAAATTTCGTTTTGATACTGGTTTATGTTGCAGTGAAGTCATGGACTCTCTGTAGCAGCCTATTTTTGCTCCGATTTGTTGCTGCTGTTTTTGCTGAAATGTATCACATCACTAAGTTGCTTACTGTTCCCGGGACACAGTATGACTATAAAGGCCCAGCCTTATGATTTTCCTGATGGGTTGTCCAACCTGGAAGAATCTTACTGTCCTTGGGGTTCTTACTGTGTTTTATACATTGACATGTTCGAGTGTAGCATTCATTTTATCAGGATTATTTTGGTAGTGCCAAGTATGGAAACTGTGGCCATAATCTGGTTTCCGAGCAGGATGTGCTTGATGGATGAGTCATTGGGATATATATGAAGAAAATGTTTGAATTTGCATTTATATATCTTAACTCTTCATATTTTTCTTGTATATTTGATTTTAGATATTTTCACATATGTGTGTACACAAATTTCGTAAGTAATTAAAAGGATTTGGAAACCAAATAGATAATAGGTGGGTAAGAATCAAATTAGAGTGGTAGCATTGGGAATATGAGAAGAAGGTGAGTAATTGAAGACCTATTATGCATTTCGCTGTAGGTGACACAATGAAGTGAGCGATAGAAAGGTCAGAGTCCATTTTTGTTGTTGTTCATGTCTTCAGTTAGGCTGGGAGATCTATCAGAACAGAGGGCAAACCTTCTCTGTTCTGTCCCCTGGACCTAAGTGCGTGGGCAGCCAGGAGGATACCAGTTAAAGTCAGCATCAGAAAAGGTTGAGTTTTCAGATCAGTGCAGTCACATCTGTGTAATTTGTGTGTGCTAACTGAAGTGTGCTCTGAGATTTCGTTATACTTCACTGTTCTAGGAAGTCTGATTTTGGGGCTGAATGTCAAGGCCCCCACCCTAGCAGAGCAGATGGTTTTGATGGGGAGTAAATGTGGGCTGCAAGTAGACTGGCAGCAGCCCCAGTGCAAAGCCCTGTGGCTTTTTGAGACCTGTTCTTGGCAGGAGGCGCTGCTGCTTTCCCTGGGGATCCAGAAAACCCTAGAGGTGTCTGTGAGAGGCAGCTAAACTAAAGTGCATTAAAACGATGCATGTCAACTATAATTAAAAGTAAATTTCTTTTCCTGCAAATAAACCTGCTTTCCCTTGAGAAGGTCCTTGATGTTACTTCTTATATCTTGCGTGCAGATTCTTTCCTGTAACTGACTTATATAGGAGTCATGAATTTTATAATTTTTTGAAAATTTTTAATCTCCTGCTTATAAGCTAGCCTGGGTTTGGTAAACTATGGCCCCCAAGTCAAATCTGGCCCATTACCTGTGTTTGCAAATTGTTACTTTTTAAATTTTTATTGGAACACAGCTATGCTTATTTGCTTATTGTTGCTTTTTGGCTTCAGTAGCAGAGTTGAGTAGCTGTGGCAAGGACCATGTGGGCCACAAAGTCCAAAATAATTATTTGGCCTTTTACAGAAAATGTTTCCCTATCCCTGAGTTCAACTCACAGATATTTGACAAAGAGTTGTTTTTTTTTTTTTTTTCTCTTTGCTCTGTTGGATGGGTTTTTGATGTTTACATGGAGAAGCTTACTTTTCATGAGGCCGTATATCAGAATGGTTAACAACATTGGTTCTGGAATAAAACCTTGTGAGTTCACATCTTGCCTCTGCTATTTGTCAATTTTGTGACTTGGGGAATGTTACTTCTCTTCCCTTTAATTTCCTTTCTGCAAAGTAGGGCCAGTAATAGTGCTCACTCAAAGGGTTGCTGTGGGAATCCAGTGAGCAGAGCATCTTGTGTATATGACACGTGCTCAATAAATAAATATTAGCTGTTTTCACTAGGTTTTATTCTTTGAAATCTGAAATGAAGGAAGAGGTAGAAGAAAGTCTTCCCAGTTCATGCATCATGTGGAAAGAAAGTGTGCCCTTACCCTCCTAACTGGCCTCTGGCTACACTGATTCTATTAGTGCTGCTGTTTTCTTCTTTAAAAATGTTTGCTGAAACCACAGGAAGGTTTGCAGTGAACTTAATTGAATGTGATTTTCTGTTGGTTAATCCATGTTTATTTTTCATATGTCAATGTAATGAAATTTAGCCTGAGGTTGTTCATTGGACAGGGTGATTCTTACATAGAGAATTTAGCAGCGCTGTGATGCCTCATGCACCTGGGTGTCAGACTTGCTGAGATCAGATTGCATTCTTTATCTGCTTTAATCAGATTGTAGGCATAATCAAGTTCAAATTTATAGTTGCTTTACGAATAAGTGAGACCACTGAATAGATTAGAGATTAATTGTTATTGACCCTATATTTTCACTCAGGTTAATTTACTGACTTCACGGAGTTGATTGTTTATTATTTAAAAAAAAATTTTTTTAAGCTTACTTGTTTTGAGACATAGAGCTGAGGAGGGACAGAGAGAGAGGGAGAGAGAAAATCCCAGGCAGGCTCTGTGCTGTCAGTGTGGAGACTGATGTGGGACTCGAACTCATGAACCATGCGATCATGACCTGAGCTGAAACGAAGAGTCAGATGCTTCACCGACTGAGCTACCCAGGTACCCGTGAGCTGTTTATTTAGATTTTAGGCTGCTGCATGCCGTTGGATTTGTCTGTTGATTTAAGATACTGTGGAGTTTACCTTATGTTTGGTTTACATAGTACTGAACTTTGTTTTTGTAACATGGTTAGAGCTGTGAATAATTTTCTGCAGACTACAGGTTGGCTACTTTTGGAAGTCCCCTTCAGGATAGCCTGTCTGAAACCAGTAAGATAGTAAATATTCTCATGTTTTCAGAATGTCTATTTGTGCCTTCTTGATGGCTTGTAATGGCCGCTAGGCTTTTTTAGCTAAGCTACAGTGAGAAGGTATGTTCTTACATTTTAGTAAATTACAGTCAACAACCATCTAGTCATATCCTAATTTCAGATTATTTTGGTCTTAATTGAAGGAGAATAAATTGGAAAGTCATTAAGTGAAATTACCTCTCTTGGTAATTCCCCAAGCATCCTGACACACATTAATTCTCTTTCTTGACTTAGGAAAGATGTAAAACATAACAAGCAAACACAGAGCGTTTGATTTCAGCCTTGGTCTGCGTTGAGCTTCTCAGGGAAGTTGATTCTTGCCTGAGGTAGTTGGGGGCTGGGGTAAGGCCGTGGAGGGTCGGTGCTGTGCTGGGAGCCCAGTGACCTTCTGGAGCCTGTGGTCTCTGGCTTCAGTAGGGTATCCCAGGGGTAATTAACCAGCCCAGTCCCACACCTGTCCTGTGTTCTCCCTGCAAAGGATTCTCCAGATCAGCCTGTTTACATTCACCTTTATTTCTTCTTTCCTTCCTATTTCTGCCTCTAGGCCCAGCTCTGTGGAAGAAATGCTTGCTCTCCTTTCTGTGGTGCACGTTGCATATCACAATCACTTGATTTTTAAAATCTCACTTTGCACCTTTTGCGTACCTGCCTGTGTAACATAAGGTCTACCTATTATAAGTTTATGTAATTATCCAGTTAAAAATATTTACTGTATTTTTATGGTTTTTACAGTTTTGAAGATTTATTTATGGTATTTGGAGGCAGATGTGTGCACATGCCACTCTTTATTTATTATGATAACGTTCATACTTATCAAAGGTCCTAAGGCCAAATAGCCAAGACTTCTGTGGCCAAGAATACACCTGCCAAGGTGTTTTCTAAAAAATATTTCCTAAATATCCCTCTCAAGGGGTTTTCTTACCTTTCTTGGTGTCTACTTCAGTCAAGCTTCTTTTCAGTCTTGGGATTCTCTTGCCTAGATCTGAGCAAATTCTTTATTTCCTTCTGGAACCATCTGTTAGTTGCCCTCATGGAAGCCATCATACTCTCTAACCCTAATGTCTGAAATTCCCAGCCCTTATAATCTATGATCCTCCTTCCCCTTGTTTTCTGGCTTTTTCCTCATCTGCAGCCTTCCTGTCAGTTCGTTTTCTTACTACCTATCAGCCTCTGCTGCCTTTATCTCCTTCCTGTTTACTGTCTAATGTGTGATCCATTTCTTCAGCCTTTTTCTTTGTTTTCTTTTGTTCTTGTCAGTATGTTTGGTGCCATCGTTGCATTCTTGTCTCTCTACCTCATCTCGCCTTCAGACTTCACACCAAAATCCATCCAACTTCCGACTTCCACCTGCCTGAGCCTGGGCTGCCTGGTGGCCCTGCAAGGCCCAACCCTTCCTGCGTCCTCTTACCCAGATTGGCCACATCCAGTCCTCAGTGTTACTAAGCCCCCTAAGCAGTGACCGCCCTCCCCCTCTCCCGCCCCCCACCGTGTTCAGTGTTATTAAATGACTCCAGAGGGAAAGTAGCCACCATCTGGCAGAATCCCTGGTTCATAGTAGGGAGTGCGGATGGGGGCAAATGTATAACACACTTCTTGTATTCTCAACACCTCTTGCAGGTTTGTGCACCATGGGTATTCGGGATGTTTGACAGCACTGTATCATTTATTTTAAAAATTTATACTCCTTTAGTCTATAAAGGATTTGATATAGCCCACAGGAAATGCATATTAAATAGTGAAATAAAAATGAAATGCTGGTTTGTAAAGTGACAGGGCAGAAGAAACATAGCATGGGGAAAAAGGAATAATACAGGGATTGTATCTGCTTTCTGTGGCTGCTCTAATAAATTACTACAAACTTCGTGGTTGAAAGTAGCACAGATTTATTCCCTTATAGTTCTGTAGTTCCCAAGTCTTACAGGGGTCTCACTTTGTGAAAGGCAAGGTGTCAGCAGCGTGGTGTACCTTTCTGGAGGTTCTAGGGGTGCGTCTGTGTCCTTATCTTTTTGGCTCTGTAGGGGCTGTCCACAATCCTTGGCTCCCTGCCTTCTTGCGGTTTTCAAAGCCAGAAACGGTGGATTGAGTTCTGACATCATATCACCGACCTCTTCTTTTGCCGCCTCCTCCCACTTGTACGGATCCTTGGGACCCTTACATTGGACCCACTTGGATAAGCCAGAGTAATCTCCCTACTTTAAGGTTGGCTGATGAGCAACTTTAATTTCCTTTTGCCATGTAACATAATAGATTCATAGGATGGATGGGTCCGTGGACGGTTTTTGAGGGTGGGTGGGGTATTTCCCTGCCGACCACAGGGACTGACCATAAAGCCACTTGTTCTAGTTAGATCATAATTGTGTCTCTAAAATGCTTTTATGATAGCCAAATGGAGAATAGGAAATTGCTTGCTGTATGGTTTTTTTTTTTTGTTGTTGTTGTTGTTTTGTTTGGGTTTTTTGAATTTTGGTGTTTTTTTTTTTTTGTCCACACTAACAAATATGGCAGTTGTAGTAGTGCTGTTGTTGTATAATTCCTATGATCTTTTTATTTAACCATGTTGAATTCTGTACCCTTGGAGGTTGGTACTAGTATGGTTAATACATGTAATTTAAAAACAGTAACAATGAGGGGCGCCTGGGTGACTCAGTTGATTAAGCATCCTGCTTTGGCTCAGGTCATGATCTTGTGGTCCATGGGTTTGAGCCCCTCGTTGGACTCTGTGCTAATAGCTCCGAGCCTGGAGCCTGCTTCAGATTCTGTGTCTCCCTTTCTGTTTGCCCCTCTTCTGCTCATGCTCTCTCTCTCTCAAAAATAAACATTAAAAATTTTTTTTAAATAAAAAAACAGTAACAATGATAATTGTTTATATTTAACCTTTTTTTTTTATGTCTATTTTTGAGAAAGAGTGAACGAGGCAGGGGCAGAGAGAGAGGGAGACACAGAATCGGAAGCAGGCTCCAGGCAGGCTCTGAGCTGTCAGCACAGAGCCTGATGCAAGGCTCAAACCTATGAACCATGAGATCATGACCTGAGCCGAAGTTGATGCTTAACAGGCTGAGCTACCCAATAATTGTTTATCTTTTAGATGGTATATAATTGTCTTAAATTATTTGATTATAACTTAACACTGTGTCTAAGTTCCTCATACTTATAGCTCTCCTGTACCTCTAAAATAACAAAATAAAAAGCAAAACTAAAAACCAGTAAACTTTAAATAAACAGCATTCGTTTTGTGAGATTGATGATACTCTTTTAAGTACCTGCTAGTACCATGGTGGGTGAGGAGTCAGTTTCCTACTCTATTTGAAGTTTTCTAGCCTCTGCTGGTGAGTTTCCAGGGGGTCTGCCTGGTGCTAGTGTGGCAGTCAGTGCTCCACAGAACTCAGAATTTAGATGTGGTTGTAGGATGGTCCTCCACTAGATCCAGGGTGCAGACTGGTAAGGTTTGTAGATTGTCACTGAAATGAAAATGCAAAATTATGTAAGTTCTTTTGGTGAATTTGTAGTTCATTGAGACCTCTGGACTCTTTTTCCCAGGGCCTTGAAGACTCCAAATTAGACAAACACTCAGCTAGGCAGAATTTGGTTTTGTTTCATCATCTTGCATCTTTTTTCTTCACTAGTTACAGCTCATGACCTAGATTTTCCATAAATTCCTTTAATTCAGTAGCTCAGATTAGGGTGTGCCAGTGAGACTTTTGTTGTTAAGATGGTGTCTACCCCAGATGTCATGTTTTACCAGGTGTCTTTACAAAATTATCAGGTAAGGAGGGAATTTTTTTAGGCATCCACACTGTGCCAAAGAAGGAGATATTTTTGTACGGGAGAGGTTTTTCTTACCCTTGTTCATTTTCACTGTGGCATTGAATTCATGTAGGAAAGAAACCGTTCTCATATGTTTAGAGAAGTTGCCTGCTCTGATTAATGTAAAAAAAAAAAAAAAAAAAGGGATAACCAGCCTTAAATTGTGTGTGTGAGGGGAGGGTATATCTACCAATTCTTAGGTTTCTCATTGGTTGTTATTTTCTTTTTGAATCTGGAAATTTCGCTTTTTATCTTTCCTTTTTTGTTCATGTTTTCTGTGTTGTAGGTATATAGTTTGGGTTTTCTTAGCATTAAGTTTTACTTACATTTTAAGATTTTTTTTGTATATTGAACTGAATTTTGTTTGGGTTATGTGCATCTTTATAGGAAATTGACGTACCTCATTAGGTTACTTGGTGGGTTTGATTTGTGAGCTGGTAGTGGTGGGTATGGGTGGGCACATGAAGGCTGAAGGAGGGTTAGGGAAGGATATGAGACATTAAAATGTTTCTACTCCTTTTATGTAACTTTGACAATAATTTCTGCATTTAATGTATTAAGAAAAAAGACCCCAAACTTGTTCCAGTTCCTATATGCTTTCCTCTTAGTTCATATGAGAATGTTCTTACATTGACCTTTTAGAATTACAGGTAATTTATTTGGGCAGCATAGAAGCCTCATCATTGAAGGACTTTCCTTCATACTGTGTTTTTTTTAATGTAGTACATATAATAAAATTATCAAGTTTTTGTTTGGGCAACTAAGAGATTGTTATTGGGATTTGATTAGGACATGGTTTTACTAAAGTATAATATAGCATTGTTTGTTTAAAAAGAAATTAGAGGTTCAGGGTCTGTAATGGGAAAGATGGTTACCTTATCCTGTCTACAATCATTAGCTTACAGATGAATGACATGTTGAACCAGAAGGCTAGAGTTTAAGAACTGGGGGAAAACCTTCTTATATGCCGTTCTCAAAAGAGTTTTAAGTTTGATTTTCTTTTTTAGCTTTTGCTATTTTTTTTTTCTCATGGATTATCTTGATGGTGATTTTCTGTATTATTGGCAGAGCTATTTACCTAAATCTTCTTTGAAATGATGTGAAAAATCTTGGAGACTAGAAGATTGAATAAACAAAGTAATTCATTCACTTAAGCACATGCTGTTGGAATTCTAGCTGTGTGACAAAACCGAGCTTATATGTAGTTTTTTTACCAGGGCTTTTAGAAAAAAAAATGATACAAATACAGGGTATATAAAATGGAAACAATTTCCAGACTCTCATCACTTCAGAGACCTTTTATTTTGGATGGTGATAAGACTTCCAATGACTTGGTTGGTTTTCTGCTGCTTCTTCCCTAAATGTGGCAACATTATGAACATTGTTCAAGAATGAGAAAGTCGGTGGATCTCTTTTATGTTCTTTGGATTGCTCAAAGCAGGGAGGTTGTGTAGGAAGCCTAACTCCATTTTGATTTTACATGAAAATCATTTTATTATGTCCTTCTGTTTTTCTTTTGAAGAACAGTCTCTCTCTTATATTTCCTTGACTTAGAATATTGTTTCTTCTGGCTTGGTGAGATTGCTATTTCCCTATTAGTGTGTTGTCTTCATTAATCAAGAAATTACCCTTTATAACTTCTTTGTTAATTGGAGATCTAAGAAAATATGCATGGACTTAACAGGGAGATAAGTGTTTTAGAGAAAGGGTCAAGTGTAAGTCCAGACGTTCTCCTTGTAAGACATTTTAGCAGCTGTAGTGGTGTTGTTTCTGCTCCACGTGGCATATCTTTTGGTTTCTTCCACTTGGAGGTGGAAAAAGAAAAGACTCTCAGATTGGGAAAGTATCTTGTAGGAGAGGTGAAACTTACTGGTAGCCTGGAGAGTTGTATGTTGTAGGAAATTTGAATATAATGTGGAAGCACACTGTGTTACCATGGAAGAGTTACTCAGAATGGAAGATAAGGTATAATTTGTAATAAATCATTAAGTAAATATATATAATATTTTTTGTAGTAATATAAGCGTCAAAAGTCAAAGTTTGACTTATTGCTCTCATTGAGAATGAGTATGATTGATGTTTATTGTTCACTGGAACTTCTCAAGCTCAGTTCTGGTAGTTGGGTTAGAATAATAACCCTTCTTTTTGGATCGAACCTGCTGTTCCTAATTTTCTTAAATTATTAAGAAGGAAGGCCTGCATATATTTAAAATGAAGAATTATGAGCGAGTCACAGCCAGCAGTACTTTTGGCTATCCCAACAGTGTACATGGATAAAGGTTCATTTACTAAATCTGATTCATTTGTCAAATCTGATTATGTTGAGAACATTAATATTACTGCCTACCAGGTATGAATCAGAGGTAACTTTTCCTCGATTCCTTGTCCCAACCCCCTCCTGATTTGCCATAATCACTGTGTAGTGGGCACAGTAGAACTTCTGGTAGAGAGCAAACAACTTGACCTTATTTTGAGTATTAGTTGTATATAGCCAAAGTTGCCAAAAGGGACGTTTTGTGCCTTTAAAACATTTTCCTGTTGACTTCTATTGTAATTTAAGTGCTATGGCAATAAAAGATTTGTACCCGGTACATAATAAAAATCTGAAATAGAGTCAATTCAAAGGGCATTTAGCTTTTAATGAAATGGAATCTTGGGGCATTTAATTCTCCAGTAACATTTGCAAGAAGGTACTCAAATGGACAAAGTCTTTATGACCTTATTCTTAAAAAGGCTCAAATATGTCAAAATGACAGTTAATTTCTGTTAGTTTTTAGGGATTTCTATACTTATTACATAGTACGCTTTCAATCAGTTTCAACTGTCGTAAATATTTAAGCTTTTGGATTGATGCATTATTCCAGGAACTTGCTGTTTGCTAGATATGTGCCATACATGGATTTCTTTTCATCCCCTGCCCCCTTAATACCATTCACCTGTCCCTGCATCCCTCCACTTAAAACAATAAAGAGTTAATTCTGGCATCATTGAATTATATGCTGGCTTTTCAAGAGAATATTATAGATTGGTACATAAAATCCTGAATAATACTTGAAGATTTATGAAGAAGTGCTAGAAGTTAGAAGGACGGTATGTTATAGTAATTTTTTTTTTTTTTTTTTTTTAAGTTAAGGTAGATTCTGGCACTGAAAACAAGCAACCTAGCCTTGATCTTTGGATATAATTCTAGAACTTAATAAATAGATGTAAGCAATACAGGGAAGAAAAAGGAATGAATTCTAGGAGGCCTTGTGGATTACTCACTTTCTTCATGGCTCATTTCATTTTCTGAGCAGGTCTGTTAGATTGACAAATATAGGGAATTCTTTAGATGTGTAGTGTGTTCTGCTTTTGACAGATATTCTGAGCATCTTTGGTAGCAAGGTAAAGAAACTGGGAAACTCCAAAGAAATGTCTGTCTTATTCTAAAGCAGTACCACTCCAAGTATGATCTGCACACCAGTTTCAGTCCAGAAAGTATTTGTTACTGACCTTGATCCAGGTGCTGTGTTAAGTTTCTAACCTTAACCATTGATTTCTGTTTTCCTCATAGTGGACCTGAGAGAACTGGTCTCAACGATCTGTCAGCTCCCTTCCTTGCTCTAAATTTCTGATGCTTGGGGGTATTCTTACTGCTAATGATTCTATTTGGTGCACTTGTCACTGAGTGAAATGCTCAAATATATAAACAGATATGTGCTAGTGAAGTGGAAATAGACAAGC